>NC_090321.1:128021688-129244371 GCF_040869045.1 Eurosta solidaginis | reverse complement strand
TTATTCACAATTTTATTGTCTTAAATTATCAAAGAAAATCAAACATGTAACTATTAATAGGTACTACTATTAAAACTTAAAATTTAATAAATTTAAACTTTAAAGTGATTTTAATCAATTTCCCAGTTTCAATTATCTTCAAAATTTTATACAAAAAGTATTCAGGCTACACTAATACTAAATTTATTTTCTTTTCATTATTATTATTAATCTATTGATATATATTTTTCTTCGATAAAAAGTTTATTAAATTCGTTAATAAATTTCATACTAATGTAATTTATTTTATTTCAAAATCTCTATATGCCTTATTCTCCCAACAAAAGAAAAACCTCTAAAATTGGTACGCCCTAACGCCTATTCAGATATTTTCCTTGCACTTGCTCTAAGACAAGCTTTCGCAAAAACCCTATTAACTTCTTAAAATATGTACATTCGTGTGTACACGCATATCTATTGAAAACAAGAAAAATGTGTTTATAAGTATGTTAATTGTTGTTCAAACTCACCTCCCATTGTCAACCGGGTTTGGTACCAAATGCGGCGTATAGCTGAAAGTGGAGGACAAAAAAAAAACATACAAAGCTACAAAGCAAAATTAGTATACTTATTTGATCAGTTAGTAGGGCTTTGGCCGTGTGACCGCGATCAAGGGCAATATTTGCCTTGATTTCGAAATTAACCGCGTGGCGTGAACAAACAAATTAAAAAGTAAAAAAAAAAACGCGTATTCGATTACGTGAACTTTGTGCAAAAAAAAAAAATTGAACAAAATGGTAAGTTTGTTACTACTGTCGGGCAGTAGTTACGCAACTAAAAAAAAATGTAGTTATTAAGAAAGTTTTAAAGAAAGAAATCAAAGTTGATTTTATCGAAGTTATGTGTTTTTACACATAACCCCAAGCATGTGTCAACTATAAACAAAATGAAAAAGTATAAGAAAATTCAAAGGTGCAAAATATTACGAGTTTCTCCTTTCCCACGAGTTGAGGAGAATTATGAAAAGTTGTAAGTTCAAAAAAAAAAAAAATTTTCAAAAAAAATCAAATTCAGTAAAAAAAACCAAAAATCGAAAATATGTATATGATGTGTTTGCCTTCTAATAAGATTAGAAGGATTATTTCAAATTGAAATTCGAAGAGAAAAAAAAATTTATAATGCCTAAAAAAAAATTCATTAATTCAAAAAAAAAATTCTCAATTTGTATTGGATTCACAAAAATGTGTGTATAAAAATAAGGTAAAAAAAAATGTTTAAGTCTAAAAATTAAAAAAAAAAAAATGTTTATTATTTTTTTTTTTTCGAGGAAATAATATGAAAATTGTGGTGCTCCCTAATGGTGTGATTCGTTTTGGCTATTTTTAAGTGTTGTGAGAGCCGCTGATTGATTTTGTATGTGAAGATTACTGAGAGCCGCTGTGGTGGGTTCTCCGTGATGTGCTCTGTCTGTCTCCTTTTGGATGCTGATGGAAGGTTGCCGGCGAAAATGTGTGGTGTGTATTCTGATGTTTCGTGTAACTAGCTATGTGTTACCAAATGCTGCTGGCGCTAGGTTGCTTTCGCCTTGTAAACCAAGTCAAATGCGAATGTTAGGTGTTGCGTGTTCGTGGAAAGTTGAGTTAATGTTGACGTGTTTAGTCAACAATGTTGCCTCACATGTGTTGTGGAAATGGGTACGTGGGCGTGTATTGGTGTAATTTTGTCTTACCAAATTAGTGTTTGTGCATGCGAATGATGAATTCCGTTTGTGTAGGTGTGATTCTGGGTTGGCGCAATCTGTTGGAAAAGATCGTTGTGTTGTGTTTCGTGTACCTCTGTGAATTTGCCGCTTTATTGCTACCCCCTTAAAAACGTTTTATGGGCTTTTCTCCGGTCTGGTGGATGACGTCCTCTACCCACTATCTTCTCCTTATGCTTTAAACCTCCTGGGCAGTTTTAATCTTTCTTAAAATTCGTCCAAGTCGCGGCCTACG
Organism: Eurosta solidaginis; assembly: GCF_040869045.1. Taxonomy (NCBI): domain Eukaryota; kingdom Metazoa; phylum Arthropoda; class Insecta; order Diptera; family Tephritidae; genus Eurosta; species Eurosta solidaginis. The sequence continues at coordinate 129,242,398 of NC_090321.1, read as the reverse complement.
ACTGCTTCTCGTTCCTGGAAAAAATGGAAGAACACACACAACGTTAACACTAAAAATCATAAGCACACAGACACATAGTCGGTTCATAACTCCAAGAATATGCAAATAAGACAATGCAACACAAAAAAAAAAAACAAAACATACGATTTCACATACATTTTTTTTTTTTTTTATAAAAAGTTTTGATTTTTAATTCACTTTTTATTCAAAAGTAACCACGCACTAGAAATTTTATTTTTTTGTAATTCTTGCATTTATTTCACTGCGTTAAAATTATCAAGCCTGCACAGCATTATAAAAAAAAAATTTACAAAAAAAGGAATCAAAACGGAATTTTTATTTCAACTAAATCGAAGGAATTTTGGTTTTCCTTAAATTTCCGAAGTTGAAGACTTTAATAAAAAAATTTTTTTATTCACAAACAAAAAAAAAAATTCTATCATAAAAACTAAAAATTACAACTATTAAAATTAATGCAAAACAAATAGGAATGAAAATTGATAACCTATTAAAATTGTTGTGCAGCCTTAAAATTCACATTTCACAAGAAAGAATTTCTCACTTCACAGAAAAAAAAATCCCTAAAAAAATTGCATTTTACTTACCGAAAAAAAATCAGCAATATGAGGGCAAAAGGAAACTGATATCCAACCGGGATGTGTTTCTTCCTGGTTCCAGGATTTTGATGGTCCTGGGGAAAATTCCCAGGGACTTAAGCGTTCACTCACACTTCACTTAACGCGCGACACTTTTCGTGGAACCCGCACTTGCTAAAATAAAACTTTATATTTCAAACTTTATTTTTCAGCACTGTACACTTTTAAAATAACTTAAATTTGTTTTACTGCCTTTGACAAAGCAAACGCTAAGACCGCAACTTGCGATTTTTGTGAAACCGAATACTCAGCGACCCCCTTATATACCAAAATGTATCTTGCGGCACTTATCTTTGTCACCGTACAGCAAAGCCTTTCTGCCCCTGTTTAGCTGAATGTCATAGCGGGCATGTATGTACGTATACGCATCCCTCTAGTTATCTAACTACGACATGCATGCATTTACTTTAGTGTGTGAAGTGCTGAAAGGGGAAAGATCGTTACTGCCGTTGTATAGCTATCTGTGCATATACCCACTTGCACGTGATTGGAAATTATTTTAGGGAAATCACAAGGGCTGCCGTTACATCAGTTTCTTGGACATATATGCGATAGGTTTTTCCAAATCGTCGTCTGTCTTCTGAATCAATACTGCTCCAATACCGAAATAGCTGGCATCACAATGCAGGTAAAATTTTTCTGAAAAATCTGGGTTCTGTAAAATTGGGACAGAGGTTAAAAGAGTCTTTAATTTCTCGAATGCCGCTTGCGCTGCAGGAGTCCAGTGTGCTTTGACAGCGTCTGTGTTATGGGAAAAGTAACTTCTGCGAAATTTTCAATGAACCTCCCGTACCATCCACAGATTCCTAAAAAAACCCCTTACTTGCTTTAAGTTGCGTGGAACTGGCCATGACAATATCGATTCTATTTTGGAAGGATCTGTCGAGATTCCTCCGCTACCGATCACGTAGCCCAGGTAATTTATTTTTGTAACGCAAAACTGACTTTTGCTTATATTTAACGTGAGATTGGTTTTGTTAAATTGTTCAGCTATTCGTATTAATACGGATAGGTGGGACTCAAAAGTATCCGACATAATACAAAGGTCATCCAAGTATCCAAAAACGCAATGACGTAGCTCGGGAGGTATTATTTCGTCCATGAGTCTCCACACCCTCTTCACGACAATATAAAATTGATACACCTTAAAGTCGTTTAAACAATATATTTATTGTTTTTGTCTGCTTGATCGCAGCAACTGATGAAGACACTACGTATGTGTCGAAACAATTGTTTTGCTCTTGTATTTTTAATTTAATAAAGACAAAAACAATAAATATATTGTTTAAACGACTTTAAGGTGTATCAATTTTATATTGTCGTGTGTGTGAGTCGTTTACCGCTCTAAACTAACTATTTAGACACCCTCTTCAGTTTGCAAAACTACCAGTTTGTTTTGTGATGCTGATTGGCACATAATCCTTAATATGGCACAGTCTCCTACAACAAGGACATTCGTGTTCTTCCTTTAACAAATACGTGATTGCATGATGTGATTAGGCAATCTTGTGTAGTCTGTATTACTTGCTGACAAATTGCGCAGGGATAATCGTCTGAAACGGCCGACAATTGCGGAATATTTTCCGAACTGCGTACAAGGGGCATGGTGACTAGTTAAAATTAAAAAAACATGTATAACTAAAATATAATAACTTGTTAAATAGTTTCCTTCTTTCAATTTATAATAAATATTTCCTCGTAAGGGGCTTATGGTAAAAAAAAAAATTTATGTTTTACAACAGGCTTTGTTGAGATAGGAAAATATAAATGGGCTATTGGTAACTAACTCAGAAACAACCGCTATAAAAAGATGTTAAGCAAAAGCTTGGTAATCGGACAGAACTTAGCTTGGTAAACCAATAAGGTCTGTAAATCCAGACTTCCAAGTAAAATGAAACGAAAATTAGATGGAAATTAACCAAATGCTGATGATTAACTATCCAAAGTGGTCAGATAAAAGTATCCATCCTTTCAACAGAAGAAAATTTTTTCAAAATAAAAGCGAAATATTTGATTCAGCGGTAGACATCGATGGAATCCGAGCCGATAATGCCTAAGATCCAGCCGAAGAATTTTAAAATTTAAAAGGACTATAAATACTGCAGTTGAATCCGGACAAAATGAACTCTAATCTCCAAGCTAATTCCAATTAGAAGGAAAGTGGACAAGCATCTCGGATCTACGCCAAGATCTTGTAAATCCTGTGTTCCTACTTAAATGAAATGTCTAATGGAGGAAAACACTTAACTATTGCTTGAAATTTATGTATCGGAATTCGGAACAAAACAAGTAATTGCCAAGTTTAAATCTTTTCAAATATGTTTAATAACTTAATCAAAAGTTACATGTACAATAAACCTGCTTTGCCCCACGTTGGGCGCCAAAAAATGTAACCATCAATGAATGAGGCTGGTAAGGAAGACCTTTGATTTCCCTCGTACTCCAAATGAGGTATTTGAGAAAATCCTAAGTACATCGCTACCTAGTGGGGAAAGTCATAAAAACTAAGTAAAATTGTTGGTAGCTAACAGAAAAGCCGATTGGGACCCATTTATCAAGGCTAGGCTTCAGTCGCTGGGGAGGTTCTTGGCTAATCGATAAGCTATCCCCACTACTACATTTTATTATAGAGTTCCTGAAAAAAAATTACTTAAATCGATCCAAACTAAAAAAAAATACCAAAACGCTACGTTAAACTTGAACAAACCAACTCTAGGAACTCGATGCTTGTAGGTCTCAACAAAGCTGGAATAAATCTAAATCATGGTGGAACTGATTTAGTGGCTCACAACCCACCCATCCATGGTTTCCATTGGCCAGAAAAATTTAGCTGAAAACCCCCAACAGTACTTCACATCACATATTTCTTAACTTACCATTGCCCGAGGAAACCGTAGTAATCACAACTACTCACACATGATTATTTTCCCGAAAAGAACAAAAAAAAAAACAACAATTTCATCTCATTCTTAGTTAATGACAAAACTTCATATGTATATTATAAAAACTAATTTTTCGTTCCAACTAAATGTTACATTTCTAGCGTTTCTTATTACTTTTAACAGTGGATAATTACTATTTATTCATAAGCTGAACTTACATTTTATCTAAAGCTCACCAAAATTAACCTTAGTGCAATTAAAAAAATTCTTATATGTCGCAAACAAAAAAAAATATTTTCTTATTTCGACCCGGCCTCATATTTCATTATATTAACAATTCTGGCAGTAGCATTTGTTTCTCGCATGGCAAAAAATTTAAATAATAATCTATATCATCTTAGGGCATGCAACAATATGCCTACGCGGATATCGTATATTTGGGTATCGAAACAAATAAATTGCATGCGACATAAATCGTGATTTTTACATGTTAAGCAACAGAATATTAAGTTAATAATAAAAAAATGTTATATAGGTTTTATTAAGGTTGACATTTAAACCGTGATATGGGATTTCCACAATTCGCAAAAATGCAAGTTCTCTCGTTTAAGAGTTAAATGTTAACTCAGGAAAAATAATAAGAATCAATACTAATGATAAAGCAAAGAGAGCACTTACCGATCTACAGCAACTCGTTGAAAGGCCTTTCGTGTGGTCGCTGCAGACAAGGTACAGCTGCTACAAAGTTGATTAGTTGGATGGTATGATTTTTTTTATGTTGCCATTACCCCAATTCGTTAGCATAATCGTATGATAACATTTTAGGCTAACATAGGTTTGTGTGTCACCGGTTATGATACATAATATGTATCTACTAAAAAAAATCTCACGCGTCTCTGGTTCTTTTGTTGTAGTTTTATGTGACTGTTTTTTCCCTCACGATTATTTTTACCGAATGTATGTTTGTACGTATATACATAAAAACCAACTGAAAAATTTAACTCGATTTATAGGAACTAATTTATTAATATATATCCATCTATATATATATATATATATATGTACATATTTATATGTATATAGATATATACATGCTTTTTATAGAAAAATTTAAAATTTCCAAACGTTCACATATATACGTATACACATATGCATACACGCTGCCTGCAATAAAATACTTGGGGGTTGTGATAGACAGGAGGTTGTCATTCAAATCCCACTTAGAATATGCCAATGGAAAGGTAGCAAAAACCGTAGCAGCATTATCTAGGATAATGATAAATGCAAGAGGACCAAAGCAACGACGGAGTCAACTTCTGGCTGGCGTTGTAAAAAGCCAAATACTTTACGGGGCTCCTGTTTGGCATCAGGCCACGGAGTATAAATCATACTTCCGCGGGGTAAAGTCGACTTACCGCCAGTGTGCACTACGCGTCTGTAGCGCCTTTAAAACTGTCTCTGACGACGCAGCACTAATCATCGCAGGAATGTGTCCTATAGAAATATTAGCAAAAGAAGCAGCGACGATTTATCGGGATCAAAGCTCACGTAACGGAGCACGAGAGCGAAGCGTGCAGAACTGGCAGCTCAGGTGGAATGCCTCAACAAATGGTCGCTGGACACACCGATGTATCCCAGATATTAATATATGGATATCTAGAAAGCACGGCGAGGTGGATTTCTACCTCACACAGTTTCTGAGTGGTCACGGATGCTTCAAGTAATATTTGCACCGATTCAATCACGAGCCCAACAACATATGCGATCACTGCGGCGGCGATACAGTAGAAGATGTTTACCATGTATTTTTCGAGTGTCCTAGGTTCTATAGCTCGAGATGCAAACTGTGCAGAATATTTGGAGAGGATTACACTCCTGAAACAATTGTTGGATGCATGCTACAAAGCAAGGTAAAATGGTCAGCGGCGTGCGATGTAATAGCGGAAATAATGAAGTGTCTACGAAGTCTTGAAAGGCTACGGCGCAGCAGCGAACATTGAACAGTCGAGTTGTGTGGGTGGATAACAAATTACTAAGGTGGAGGGGATCGAGCCTCCGTACAATTAGCGGCGTGAGAATGATAAAATAAGAAAATACCGTAATATATGTAGGTAATGTAATAGCAAACCAGGCGACGGATTGGAGACAAGGCCTCTTCAACCGTTCGAATACTGCCCCAGGTGAAGGAATAAAGCACGGATTGGAGACACGGCCTCCTCAACCATGCGACCAAAAGCAGTCAACATACACGCAACGACAAACCTACGGATTGGAGACAAGGCCTCTCCAACCGTAGAAACAACGAGTATGAGGGTAAACGTCTCACATGTAATCAGAGTTTATACTCGGATTGGCGAGAAGACCTCTCCAACCGGTGTAAGTACGAGGAAAGCCCCGTTACGTATTACGGAAAAAAAAAAAAAAAATTAAATGAAAAACGGAAAAACCTATTGAAAAAAAATAAATAAAAAAAAAATAAAAAAATTTATAATTTATTTACACATATATGCATATATAAAAAACAAAACCCTAAAATACAAGTAGTCGAACGCACAAGCACTATATGCACAGTATTTAAGGTAGGCTTGCTAATATTCGTAGAAGAGGTATACGTCAAGCAAATTCAGGTAGTACGCAGGGCGTATCAGTCCCAGCGTTAACCATACCGCGGCACTCTCTAAGTACAGCAACGTGACCCCGACAGACGTAGAGCTTAATGCTCAACCTACCTCCCGACGGAATACTTGACGGTAGTACCGGGGGGTAAATGGTACTCAGACGGTAGGAGGTTTAGTGCGGTTAAAGTCCCACACTGACTATGCGGCTTTCGATGCTTCCTCCTCGTAAAAAAAAAAAAAAAAAAAAAAAAAAAAAACATATGCATTCAACTAATAAAATTTTAAATACCTTTTTTTTTCTTTTCTTTTCTTTTAATTTTAGTTGCACTAATTTTCCTTATTTGTGTACTTTTAGTTTTATTACTTCAAAAATTATTATTTATAAATTCAAAAATTCTCTTTGTTTTCACAAATTTGGGCACTTGTTTCCATTTTGTTGAAAAAATACATTTATATGTATATAAATATATACATAATATATATATATATGTATATATTATATTTTTTTTTTGTTGGTTTTTTTTTTTTTTTTTTTGAAAAATATATGCAAAAGTCCTTTTATTTTTAATTATAGTGGCTTAAAAAAAATTCTTTAAAGTTGTACAATTTCACATTTCATCGGCACTTGTATTTGCATATACATACAAAGGTATGTATATACATATGTATTAGAAAAGTCCGCTTGTAAAATTTTACGCTTATTAGCGACAAGAGATCTTTACTGTAGCGAACTTATAATTATAATCTTTTCATAGATTTTTTTTTCAATTGTTTAATTTATATAATTTTATATATTTATGTATAAAAAAATTAAATAAATGTAAGGCGCGATAACCTCCGAAGAGATCTAAGGCCGAGCTTCTCTTCCAATATGCGTCGTGCTCCTCTTCATTTTCCCTACAAATTGGCCGGACGGGACCTACATGTTTTATGCCGACTCCGAACGGCATCTGCAAGGCAGATGAGTTTTCACTGAGAGCTTTTCATGGCAGAAATACACCCGGAGCGCTTGCCAAACACTGCCGAGGGGCGACCCCGCTTAGAAAAATTTTCTTCTAATTTAAAAACCTTATTTCTAAAATTTTGATGTTGCTTTGCCCGGGGTGCGAACCCAGAGCATACGGTGTGGTAGGCGGAGCACGCTACCATCACACCATATATATATATATATAAGAAAAAAATTGTATAACACTTCACCCCCACAAAACAATGCACAATATCAATTTGTATGCCACGACGTTTGCTGGTTAAAGATGATTGATGACTGGCGCATATAGATTGCGATTTGGAGTTGGAAGCAAGCTTCACTGTGGGATAGAAAATTTCATGCCCTTCGTTCTTCTTTCCTATCGGTTTCAATATTCTATCATGTTAGAAAAATAACAATGGTGTATAAGTCAAAGGTATAGGAAAAAGACTAAGAAGTTTTTGGGTAAATTACTTTTTATTTCAGTTTTTGCAACTATTGGTAGAAACTTTGAATAAAGAAAATAATTGGGGAATTATTAGGTAGAATCACGGTCGAAGTTATGACCAAAAAATGTCAAAATCTATAAAAAAAAAACACAATAAGCAATTGGCTTTTCTTACTGAAGCTAGGGGTTTCTATAAAAATTATATATATTTATGTATATTTACGTTCTCCGTTACTCGGTTTAATGGTCAGACATCTGGTCAAGTCCGTCGCTCGAAAAAAAGGAAGTCTTAAATTTTTGCAAGGACGGGATAGACCTCTAAATGATCAGCTGTTATTGGAATAAGTTGGTAAAACAGTTTGCTGTCATATGCAAGTACTACCAAGTTGTACTTTTACCGCATAAAATCGCATGGGAGAATACAAATGGCAGCTTATCATCGTGGCGACAACAAGAATTTTAAATTTTTGGCATTGGGCGTTTGGAAAAAAAATAAGTTGTAAAAGGTGAAGGGATGGCTTAAGAGGCATGCTACAATTTTGATGCTGCTTTGTCCAGGGCATGAGCCAGGATCGTCGGTGTGGTATGCGGAGCACCCTACCGTGACACCATGGCAGCCGCCTCTTAATAATAAACGATTCAATTATGAAATTTGTAAGCAGAGTTTGCGCTTTAATATATTATGTTACCCAGAAATCGACTTCAGCAAATATAGGGACTTTAAAGTTGTATCGAATAAAAAAAATATGTGGACACTTGCACTCTTAATAATAAACGATTCAATTATGGAATTTTTATGCAAATATTGCGCTTAGAAATAGAGCTCAGCAAACATATGGACTTTAAAGTTGTATTGACTAAAAAGGACTTAATGGCAATATCGAGCAACTTTATTGCGGTTGTCACGAACAATAATATCCAGTTGCTAATGGAATAAGTTGGTACATTGCTATTTTTTAAATCTAAACTAACACTGAATAATGAGTCTATAAAGGCCTAGGCGTGCCGCTGCGATGCGGACGGCAGCCACTTAAACCTAAACTAACTCTGAACAGCAAAGTTTCGAGATATCGCAAATGTTAACTGAATTCCAATGAAGCCTGATCCAGATTCCGATAAAAATTTAATATGCAACAAAAACGTTCCTGTCCTGTATTGAAGTGCAAAATTGAACGACACTTAAAACCATTAAATGCAACCTTAATATGTTTCCACTTTTCTATTGAATAAATATGTACTTACTTCCGGTTTGAATTACTACCGAATGTGTCGTGTCTTTTATTAAACTGCGTGGAATAATCAATTTACAAGAGGTTATGGACCTTAATACGCGAAATATTATTGATAAACTTTAATAAAGTATATTTTCTTTAACGGTTGAACATTTTCATAACATTAACGCGAATTGATTGTTTTAACAGAATAATCAGTGATTTTTTCTCAACATGGCGACAAACGCAGTAACCTTTGCATTGGAAAAATTAAAAGGTCGCAAAAATTTCGACGTTTGGAAGCGCCACGCCAAATCTTATCTTGTAATAAAGAACTGCTGGAAAGTAGTTGAAACAGAACTACCCGCAGAACTTTCAGGCAAGGAAAATACAGCGATGAACGTGCACTAGCTGAAATAACCCTGAAGATAGAGCCAAATAACTTTTCACATATCGCAATGGCTACAACGGCTCATCAAGCATGGAAAGCATTATTTTCCGCATATGAAGACACCGGTCTTACGCGGAAAGTGGAGTTATTAAATCAACTAGTGAGTGCAGTGTAAACTTTCTAATTACATATCAGTACAGGAATACGTAAATTCGGTCTTGATGACGTCACTTAAAGTGAAAAATGCCGGCCTCAACATCGACGAAGAGCTTACCACATCGTTAATGTTGGCGGGGCTACCAGACGAATTTCGTTCATTCGTATTAGCCGTCAAAAACACCAAAGATAAACTTACGATCGATAGCATAAAAACACCCTTGTTGCAAGATGTTAAATTTGATAACGCGAATACCTGTGGTGAGAATGCACTTCATTCAACCACAAAGTCCAACTTTAAGGGAAAGTCAAATCAATCAAATCAATTTCGATGCCATTCTTGCAAGCAGCGTGGTCATATTGCAAGAAATTGTCCTAACAAAAGTAAGCGCGATGGTAACGCCAAAAAGGGTAAAAGTGTTCTTTTCGCATCACTTCTTTCGCATATGACTAGAAATTGTAATGTGATCGTTGATGAAGTGCCAGTTGTAAATAAAAATATTCTAGTTGCAAATAATAAAACATATGTTGTAGTGAAAAATGTGGAATACGTGCCAGACCTGTGCGCAAATTTGCTATCGGTACGACAGTTGGCTATGAATGGAAATAAAATTATGTTCGAAGGTAATGAGTGCAAAATTTACAAATTGTGTGGTTTGTGTGCAAGGAAAGCAAACGCGTGCTTCCTTTAAAAGCAGTTACAGTCGGGCAAAAAATTTGTTAGATTTAGTACAAACGGACGTAATGGGTCAATTTGCAGAAAAGCCCTTCTCTGGCGCTGGTTATTTATTGACATTCGTTGATGATTTTTCTCATAAATTGTTCGTAGTGCCTATTAAACACAAATCTGAAGTTTTTGACGAGTTCGTCAAATTCAAGAAACTGATTGAGAATCAGTGTTCGCGTAAAATAAAAATGATTCATTCAGACAATGGCACCGAGTATATTAACGCAAAATTTAAGAACTTCTGTTTGTCGGAAGTTATTGTGCATCAAACTACCTCACCATATACGCCTGAGCATAACGGAGTGGCTGAGCTGTTTAACCGAACTACAATTGAATGAGTGCGGTGCATGTTGATCGATTCCGAGTTAAATAAAAAATTTTGGGCTGAGGCTGCAAACGCAGCTGCGTATATTTTGAATCGTATTCCATTCGCGGCAAACACAAAGAGCCGGTACGTAATGGGGCAAACAAGAAACCAAACCTAAAATATTTAAAAGTATTTAAAAGTAGACGCCAAGTCTACTGAGATAGACGCCAAGTCTACTGAGTTGGGTTATTGCAACAGATCCAAATCATATAAATTGTTCAATCCTAAAACGCACAAAATCATAATAAGTAGGCATGTGTTTTTCTTTCAAAAGAAAGAGAAAAGCACGGGTGAAATGAACTATATAGTTGACCTATCAGACGCGAGTGAACTGCTTAACATTGGCAATTCAGAAGAGGCAGATAGCAAAGAATCACCAGCTGTTAAGAAAATTGAAATAAAACATGATGCCGATTGTGATATTGAGTCGATCATAGTTGAGAATAGATCAGATAGTGATTCCGCCACTGTAAGCAACAATACAGAGCGCGATAGTGACAATAAAGCAGAATCTAACCGTTCTAGTTTTGAAAGTGCAAATGACTCCGATGAAGTCGAAGTTTCGAATGGTCATATTATAAGACGACCAAAGGAAATCGCAGCAAAAAGAGATGGTTACATTTTTTGTGTAACCGATTTTGTATCGAATGAACCTCAAAATTAAGAAGAGGCAATGGCCGGCGAGCATGCAAATGACTGGAAAGCCGCTGAAAATAGTAAAATGGACTCTCACCATTCGAACAATACATGGTGTTTGAGTGAACTGCCACCTGGTAAGAAAGCACTGAAATCCAGGTGGGTGTCTAAAACCAAAACAGACGCAAATGGTGCGGTAGTACGACGGAAAGCTAGATGAGTGATCAAAGGGTGTAGTCAAGTAAAGGGTATTGATTATGAGGATTAGATTGGTTAGATATGCCTACTTATCCATCAGATGGATGCAGTCACAGCATTTCTCAATGCTGAAATTAACGACGAGATTTATATGGCAAAACCCAACGGATTTGATGACGGCTCTGGTCTTGTTTGTAGACTATTAAAATCTTTATACGGACTGAAGCAATCAAGTCGATTGTGGAATGAGAAATTCAATCATGTTTTGCTAAAGATAGGTCTTACCCGAAGTACCGTAGACCAAACCGTTTAGTTAAACTTGAACAAACCAACTCTAGGAACTCGATGCTTGTAGGTCTCAACAAAGCTGGAATAAATCTAAACCATCGTGGAAGCTGATTTAGTGGCTCACAACCCACCCATCCATGGTTTCCATTGGCCAGAAAAATTTAGCTGAAAACACCTAACAGTACTTCACATCACATATTTCTTAACTTACCATTGCCCGAGGAAACCGTAGTAATCACGACTACTCACACATGATTATTTTCCCGAAAAGAACAAAAAAAAAAAAACAACAATTTCATCTCATTCTTAATTAATGACAAAACTTCATATGTATATTATAAAAATTAATTTTTCTTTCCAACTAAATGTTACATTTCTAGCGTTTCTTCTTACTTTTAACAGTGGATAATTTTTATTCATAATCTGAACTTACATTTTATCTAAAGCTCACCAAAAGTAAACTTAGTGCAATTAAAAAAAATTCTTATATGTCGCAAACAAAAAAAAATATTTTTTTATTTCGACCGGCCTAATATTTCATTATATTAACAATTCTGGCAGCTGCATTTGTTTCTCGCATGGAAAAGAATTAAAATAATAATCCATATCATCTTAGGACTTGCAACAATATGCCTACGCGGATATCGTATATTTGGGTACCGAAACAAATAAATTGCATGCGACATAAATCGCGATTTTTACATGTTAAGCAACAGAGTGTTAAGTTGATAATAAAAAAATGTTATATAGGTTTTATTGAGGTTGACATTTAAACCGTGATATGGGATTTCCACAATTCGCAAAAATGTAAGTTCTCTCGTTTACGAGTTAAATGTTAACTCAGGAAAAATAATAAGAATCAATACTAATGATAAAGCAAAGAGAGCACTTACCGATCTACAGCAACTCGTTGAAAGGCCTTTCGTGTAGTCGCTGCAGACAAGGTACAGCTGCTACAAAGTTGATTAGTTGGATGGTATGATTTTTTTATGTTGCCATTACCCCAATTCGTTAGCATAATCGTATGATAACATTTTAGGCTAACATAGGTTTGTGCGTCACCGGCTATGATACATAGTATGTATCTACTAAAAAGAATCTCACGCGTCTCTGGTTCTTTTGTTGTAGTTTTATATGACTGTTTTTTCTCTAACGATTATTTTTACCGAATGTATGTTTGTACGTATATACATAAAAACCAAATGAAAAATTTAACTCGATTTATAGGAATTACTTTATTAATATATATCCATCTATATATATATATCTATAGATATATGTACATATTTATATGTATATAGATATATATATATATATATATATATATAGATATTGCTTTTTATAGAAAAATTTAAAATTTCCAAGCGTTCACATATATACGTATACACATATGCATTCAACTAATAAAATTTTGTATACCTTTTTTTCTTTTCTTTTCTTTTAATTTTAGTTGCACTAATTTTCCTTATTTGTGTACTTTTAGTTTTATTACTTCAAAAATTATTAATTATAAATTCAAAAATTCTCTTTGGTTTCACAAATTTGGGCACTTGTTTCCATTTTTTTGAAAAAATACATTTATATGTATATAAATATATACATAATATATATATATATATGTATATATTATATTTTTTGGTTTTTTTTTTTTTGAAAAATATAGCAAAAGTCCTTTTAAAGTTGTACAATTTCACATTTCATCGGCACTTGTATTTGCATATACATACAAAGGTATGTATATATGTATTAGAAAAGTCCGCTTGTAGAATTTTACGCTTATTAGCGACAAGAGCTCTTTACTGTAGCGAACTTTTAATTATAAAAGAATAAGAAGTTTTTGGGTAAATTACTTTTTATTTCAGTTTTTGCAACTATTGGTAAAAACTTTGAATAAAGAAAATAATTGGGGAATTATTAGGTAGAATCACGGTCGAAGTTATGACCAAAAAATGTCAAAATTTATAAAAAAAAACACAATAAGCAATTGGCTTTTGTTACTGAAGCTAGGGGTTTCTGTAAAAATTATATATATATATTGATGTATATTTACATTCTCCGTAACTCGGTTTAATGGTAAGACATCTGGTCAGGTCTGTCGCTCGAAAAGAAAGGAAGTCTTAAATTTTTGGAAGGACGGGATAGACCTCTAAATGATCAGCTGTTATTGGAATAAGTTGGTAAAACAGTTTGCTGTCATATGCAAATACTACCAAGTTGTACTTTTACCGCATAAAATCGCATGGGAGAATACTGAAGCTAGGGGTTTCTATAAAAATTATATATATTTATGTATATTTACGTTCTCCGTTACTCGGTTTAATGGTAAGACATCTGGTCAAGTCCGTCGCTCGAAAAAAAGGAAGTCTTAAATTTTTGCAAGGACGGGATAGACCTCTAAATGATCAGCTGTTATTGGAATAAGTTGGTAAAACAGTTTGCTGTCATATGCAAGTACTACCAAGTTGTACTTTTACCGCATAAAATCGCATGGGAGAATACAAATGGCAGCTTATCATCGTGGCGACAACAAGAATTTTAAATTTTTGGCATTGGGCGTTTGGAAAAAAAATAAGTTGTAAAAGGTGAAGGGATGGCTTAAGAGGCATGCTACAATTTTGATGCTGCTTTGTCCAGGGCATGAGCCAGGATCGTCGGTGTGGTATGCGGAGCACCCTACCGTGACACCATGGCAGCCGCCTCTTAATAATAAACGATTCAATTATGAAATTTGTAAGCAGAGTTTGCGCTTTAATATATTATGTTACCCAGAAATCGACTTCAGCAAATATAGGGACTTTAAAGTTGTATCGAATAAAAAAAATATGTGGACACTTGCACTCTTAATAATAAACGATTCAATTATGGAATTTTTATGCAAATATTGCGCTTAGAAATAGAGCTCAGCAAACATATGGACTTTAAAGTTGTATTGACTAAAAAGGACTTAATGGCAATATCGAGCAACTTTATTGCGGTTGTCACGAACAATAATATCCAGTTGCTAATGGAATAAGTTGGTACATTGCTATTTTTTAAATCTAAACTAACACTGAATAATGAGTCTATAAAGGCCTAGGCGTGCCGCTGCGATGCGGACGGCAGCCACTTAAACCTAAACTAACTCTGAACAGCAAAGTTTCGAGATATCGCAAATGTTAACTGAATTCCAATGAAGTCTGATCCAGATTCCGATAAAAATTTAATATGCAACAAAAACGTTCCTGTCCTGTATTGAAGTGCAAAATTGAACGACACTTAAAACCATTAAATGCAACCTTAATATGTTTCCACTTTTCTATTGAATAAATATGTACTTACTTCCGGTTTGAATTACTACCGAATGTGTCGTGTCTTTTATTAAACTGCGTGGAATAATCAATTTACAAGAGGTTATGGACCTTAATACGCGAAATATTATTGATAAACTTTAATAAAGTATATTTTCTTTAACGGTTGAACATTTTCATATTTTCTTTAACATTAACGCGAATTGATTGTTTTAACAGAATAATCAGTGATTTTTTCTCAACATGGCGACAAACGCAGTAACCTTTGCATTGGAAAAATTAAAAGGTCGCAAAAATTTCGACGTTTGGAAGCGCCACGCCAAAT
The DNA here is from genome assembly GCF_040869045.1 of Eurosta solidaginis. NCBI lineage: Eukaryota > Metazoa > Arthropoda > Insecta > Diptera > Tephritidae > Eurosta > Eurosta solidaginis. The sequence goes on along the minus strand of NC_090321.1, from coordinate 129,227,241 downwards.
CTTATCTTGTAATAAAGAACTGCTGGAAAGTAGTTGAAACAGAACTACCCGCAGAACTTTCAGGCAAGGAAAATACAGCGATGAACGTGCACTAGCTGAAATAACCCTGAAGATAGAGCCAAATAACTTTTCACATATCGCAATGGCTACAACGGCTCATCAAGCATGGAAAGCATTATTTTCCGCATATGAAGACACCGGTCTTACGCGGAAAGTGGAGTTATTAAATCAACTAGTGAGTGCAGTGTAAACTTTCTAATTACATATCAGTACAGGAATACGTAAATTCGGTCTTGATGACGTCACTTAAAGTGAAAAATGCCGGCCTCAACATCGACGAAGAGCTTACCACATCGTTAATGTTGGCGGGGCTACCAGACGAATTTCGTTCATTTGTATTAGCCGTCAAAAACACCAAAGATAAACTTACGATCGATAGCATAAAAACACCCTTGTTGCAAGATGTTAAATTTGATAACGCGAATACCTGTGGTGAGAATGCACTTCATTCAACCACAAAGTCCAACTTTAAGGGAAAGTCAAATCAATCAAATCAATTTCGATGCCATTCTTGCAAGCAGCGTGGTCATATTGCAAGAAATTGTCCTAACAAAAGTAAGCGCGATGGTAACGCCAAAAAGGGTAAAAGTGTTCTTTTCGCATCACTTCTTTCGCATATGACTAGAAATTGTAATGTGATCGTTGATGAAGTGCCAGTTGTAAATAAAAATATTCTAGTTGCAAATAATAAAACATATGTTGTAGTGAAAAATGTGGAATACGTGCCAGACCTGTGCGCAAATTTGCTATCGGTACGACAGTTGGCTATGAATGGAAATAAAATTATGTTCGAAGGTAATGAGTGCAAAATTTACAAATTGTGTGGTTTGTGTGCAAGGAAAGCAAACGCGTGCTTCCTTTAAAAGCAGTTACAGTCGGGCAAAAAATTTGTTAGATTTAGTACAAACGGACGTAATGGGTCAATTTGCAGAAAAGCCCTTCTCTGGCGCTGGTTATTTATTGACATTCGTTGATGATTTTTCTCATAAATTGTTCGTAGTGCCTATTAAACACAAATCTGAAGTTTTTGACGAGTTCGTCAAATTCAAGAAACTGATTGAGAATCAGTGTTCGCGTAAAATAAAAATGATTCATTCAGACAATGGCACCGAGTATATTAACGCAAAATTTAAGAACTTCTGTTTGTCGGAAGTTATTGTGCATCAAACTACCTCACCATATACGCCTGAGCATAACGGAGTGGCTGAGCTGTTTAACCGAACTACAATTGAATGAGTGCGGTGCATGTTGATCGATTCCGAGTTAAATAAAAAATTTTGGGCTGAGGCTGCAAACGCAGCTGCGTATATTTTGAATCGTATTCCATTCGCGGCAAACACTAAGAGCCCGTACGTAATGGGGCAAACAAGAAACCAAACCTAAAATATTTAAAATTATTTAAAAGTAGACGCCAAGTCTACTGAGATAGACGCCAAGTCTACTGAGTTGGGTTATTGCAACAGATCCAAATCATATAAATTGTTCAATCCTAAAACGCACAAAATCATAATAAGTAGGCATGTGTTTTTCTTTCAAAAGAAAGAGAAAAGCACGGGTGAAATGAACTATATAGTTGACCTATCAGACGCGAGTGAACTGCTTAACATTGGCAATTCAGAAGAGGCAGATAGCAAAGAATCACCAGCTGTTAAGAAAATTGAAATAAAACATGATGCCGATTGTGATATTGAGTCGATCATAGTTGAGAGTAGATCAGATAGTGATTCCGCCACTGTAAGCAACAATACAGAGCGCGATAGTGACAATAAAGCAGAATCTAACCGTTCTAGTTTTGAAAGTGCAAATGACTCCGATGAAGTCGAAGTTTCGAATGGTCATATTATAAGACGACCAAAGGAAATCGCAGCAAAAAGAGATGGTTACATTTTTTGTGTAACCGATTTTGTATCGAATGAACCTCAAAATTAAGAAGAGGCAATGGCCGGCGAGCATGCAAATGACTGGAAAGCCGCTGAAAATAGTAAAATGAACTCTCACCATTGGAACAATACATTGTGTTTGAGTGAACTGCCACCTGGTAAGAAAGCACTGAAATCCAGGTGGGTGTCTAAAACCAAAACAGACGCAAATGGTGCGGTAGTACGACGGAAAGCTAGATGAGTGATCAAAGGGTGTAGTCAAGTAAAGGGTATTGATTATGAGGATTAGATTGGTTAGATATACCTACTTATCCATCAGATGGATGCAGTCACAGCATTTCTCAATGCTGAAATTAACGACGAGATTTATATGGCAAAACCCAACGGATTTGATGACGGCTCTGGTCGTGTTTGTAGACTATTAAAATCTTTATACGGACTGAAGCAATCAAGTCGATTGTGGAATGAGAAATTCAATCATGTTTTGCTAAAGATAGGTCTTACCCGAAGTACCGTAGACCAATCCGTTTAGTTAAACTTGAACAAACCAACTCTAGGAACTCGATGCTTGTAGGTCTCAACAAAGCTGGAATAAATCTAAACCATCGTGGAAGCTGATTTAGTGGCTCACAACCCACCCATCCATGGTTTCCATTGGCCAGAAAAATTTAGCTGAAAACACCTAACAGTACTTCACATCACATATTTCTTAACTTACCATTGCCCGAGGAAACCGTAGTAATCACGACTACTCACACATGATTATTTTCCCGAAAAGAACAAAAAAAAAAAACAACAATTTCATCTCATTCTTAATTAATGACAAAACTTCATATGTATATTATAAAAATTAATTTTTCTTTCCAACTAAATATTACATTTCTAGCGTTTCTTCTTACTTTTAACAGTGGATAATTTTTATTCATAAGCTGAACTTACATTTTATCTAAAGCTCACCAAAAGTAAACTTAGTGCAATTAAAAAAAATTCTTATATGTCGCAAACAAAAAAAAATATTTTTTTATTTCGACCGGCCTAATATTTCATTATATTAACAATTCTGGCAGCTGTATTTGTTTCTCGCATGGAAAAGAATTAAAATAATAATCCATATCATCTTAGGACTTGCAACAATATGCCTACGCGGATATCGTATATTTGGGTACCGAAAAAAATAAATTGCATGCGACATAAATCGCGATTTTTACATGTTAAGCAACAGAGTGTTAAGTTGATAATAAAAAAATGTTATATAGGTTTTATTGAGGTTGACATTTAAACCGTGATATGGGATTTCCACAATTCGCAAAAATGTAAGTTCTCTCGTTTACGAGTTAAATGTTAACTCAGGAAAAATAATAAGAATCAATACTAATGATAAAGCAAAGAGAGCACTTACCGATCTACAGCAACTCGTTGAAAGGCCTTTCGTGTGGTCGCTGCAGACAAGGTACAGCTGCTACAAAGTTGATTAGTTGGATGGTATGATTTTTTTATGTTGCCATTACCCCAATTCGTTAGCATAATCGTATGATAACATTTTAGGCTAACATAGGTTTGTGCGTCACCGGCTATGATACATAGTATGTATCTACTAAAAAGAATCTCACGCGTCTCTGGTTCTTTTGTTGTAGTTTTATATGACTGTTTTTTCTCTAACGATTATTTTTACCGAATGTATGTTTGTACGTATATACATAAAAACCAAATGAAAAATTTAACTCGATTTATAGGAATTACTTTATTAATATATATCCATCTATATATATATATCTATAGATATATGTACATATTTATATGTATATAGATATATATATATATATATATATATATATATATAGATATTGCTTTTTATAGAAAAATTTAAAATTTCCAAGCGTTCACATATATACGTATACACATATGCATTCAACTAATAAAATTTTGTATACCTTTTTTTCTTTTCTTTTCTTTTAATTTTAGTTGCACTAATTTTCCTTATTTGTGTACTTTTAGTTTTATTACTTCAAAAATTATTAATTATAAATTCAAAAATTCTCTTTGGTTTCACAAATTTGGGCACTTGTTTCCATTTTTTTGAAAAAATACATTTATATGTATATAAATATATACATAATATATATATATATATGTATATATTATATTTTTTGGTTTTTTTTTTTTGAAAAATATAGCAAAAGTCCTTTTAAAGTTGTACAATTTCACATTTCATCGGCACTTGTATTTGCATATACATACAAAGGTATGTATATATGTATTAGAAAAGTCCGCTTGTAGAATTTTACGCTTATTAGCGACAAGAGCTCTTTACTGTAGCGAACTTATAATTATAATTCTTCATAGATTTTTTTTTTCAATTGTTTTAATTTATATAATATATTTTTTATATATATAAGAAAAATATTGTATAACACTTCACCACCACAAAACAATGCACAATATCACTTTGTATGCCACGACGTTTGCTGGTTAAAGATGATTGATGACTGGCGCATATAGATCGCGATTTGGAGTTGGAAGCAAGCTTCAGTAGGGGAGAGAAAATGGCATGCCCTTCGTTCTTCTTTCCTATCGGTTTCAATATTCTATCATGGTAGAAAAATAACAGCGGTGTATAAGTCAAAGGTATGGGAAAAAGAATAAGAAGTTTTTGGGTAAATTACTTTTTATTTCAGTTTTTGCAACTATTGGTAAAAACTTTGAATAAAGAAAATAATTGGGGAATTATTAGGTAGAATCACGGTCGAAGTTATGACCAAAAAATGTCAAAATTTATAAAAAAAAACACAATAAGCAATTGGCTTTTGTTACTGAAGCTAGGGGTTTCTGTAAAAATTATATATATATATTGATGTATATTTACATTCTCCGTAACTCGGTTTAATGGTAAGACATCTGGTCAGGTCTGTCGCTCGAAAAGAAAAGAAGTCTTAAATTTTTGGAAGGACGGGATAGACCTCTAAATGATCAGCTGTTATTGGAATAAGTTGGTAAAACAGTTTGCTGTCATATGCAAATACTACCAAGTTGTACTTTTACCGCATAAAATCGCATGGGAGAATACAAATGGCAGCTTATCATCGTGGCGACAACAAGAATTTTAAATTTTTGGCATTGGGCGCAAAAATTTCGACGTTTGGAAGCGCCACGCTAAATCTTATCTTGTAATAAAGAACTGTTGGAAAGTAGTTGAAACAGAACTACCCGCAGAACTTTCAGGCAAGGAAAATACAGCGATGAACGTGCACTAGCTGAAATAACCCTGAAGATAGAGCCAAATAACTTTTCACATATCGCAATGGCTACAACGGTTTATCAAGCATGGAAAGCATTATTTTCCGCATATGAAGACACCGGTCTTACGCGAAAAGTGGAGTTATTAAATCAACTAGTGCAGTGTAAACTTTCTAATTACGTATCAGTACAGGAATACGTAAATTCGGTCTTGATGACGTCACTTAAAGTGAAAACGGTCGGCCTCAACATCGACGAAGAGCTTACCGCATCGTTAATGTTGGCGGGGCTACCAGGCTATTAGCCGTCGAAAACACCAAAGATAAACTTACGATCGATAGCATAAAAACACTCTTGTTGCAAGATGTTAAATTTGATAACGCGAATACATGTGGTGAGAATGCACTTTATTCAACCACAAAGTCCAACTTTAAGGGAAATTCAAATCAATCAAATAAATTTCGATGCCATTCTTGCAAGCAGCTTGGTCATATTTCTAGAAAGGGTAAAAGTGTTCTTTTCGCATCACTTCTATCGCATATGACTAGAAATTGTAATGTGATCGTTGATGAAGTGCCAGTTGTAAATAAAAACATTCTAGCTGCAAATAATAAAATAATTAAAGTCAAATCAAAAGGTAATATAAATATGCGTTTATACGCGAACAAAGAAAAAACAGATGCTGTAGTGAAAAATGTGGAATACGTACTAGACCTGTGCGCAAATTTGCTATCGGTACGACAGGTGGCTATGAATGGAAATAAAATTATGTTCGAAGGTAATGAGTGCAAAATTTTAATAGCAACGAAACGTTGATAGCAACCGGAAATGTGGTGAATGGCTTATATTGTCTAAATTGTGATACAGAATATAGTCACGACTCGAAAAGCAACAATGCATTGTTTGCTCGCGATAATTATCAGCTATGGCATAGACGAATGGGGCATATTTGCCCAGAGCATTTAAAAAAAGTTAAATGTGCATCTGTTGGTATTGACTTTGAAAAAGCAAGTACAGAAAATTGTGTGGTTTGTGTGCAAGGAAAGCAAACGCGTGCTTCCTTTAAAAGCAGTGACAGTCGGGCAAAAAATTTGTCCGATTTAGTACACACGGACGTAATGGGTCCATCTGCAGAAAAGCCCTTCTCTGGCGCTAGTTATTTATTGACATTCGTTGATGATTTTTCTCATAAATTGTTCGTAGTGCCTACTAAACACAAATCTGAAGTTTTTGACGAGTTCGTCAAATTCAAGAAACTGGTTGAGAATCAGTGTTCGCGTAAAATAAAAATGATTCGTTCAGACAATGGCATCGAGTATATTGACGCAAAATTTAAGAACTTCTGTTTATCGGAAGTTATTGTGCATCAAACTACCTCACCATATACCCCTGAGCATAATGGAGTGGCTGAGCTGTTTAACCGAACTATAATTGAATGAGTGCGGTGCATGTTGATCGATTCCGAGTTAAATAAAAAATGTTGGGCTGAGGCTGCAAACGCAGCTGCGTATACTTTGAATCGTATTCCATTCGCGGCAAACACAAAGAGCCCGTACGAAATGTGGACAAACAAGAAACCAAACCTAAAATTTTTAAAAGTATTTAAAAGTAGACGCCAAGTCTACTGAGTTGGGTTATTGCAACAGATCCAAATCATATAAATTGTTCAATCCTAAAACGCACAAAATCATAATAAGTAGGCATGTGTTTTTCTTTCAAAAGAAAGAGAAAAGCACGGGTGAAATGAACTATATAGTTGACCTATCAGACGCGAGTGAACTGCTTAACATTGGCAATTCAGAAGAGGCAGATAGCAAAGAATCACCAGCTGTTAAGAAAATTTAAATAAAACATGATGCCGATTGTGATATTGAGTCGATCATAGTTGAGAATAGATCAGATAGTGATTCCGCCACTGTAAGCAACAATACAGAGCGCAATAGTGACAATAAAGCAGAATCTAACCGTTCTAGTTTTGAAAGTGCAAATGACTCCGATGAAGTCGAAGTTTCGAATGGCATATTATAAGACGAGCAAAGGAAATCGCAGCAAAAAGAGATGGTTACAATTTTTGTGTAACCGATTTTGTATCGAATGAACCTCAAAATTAAGAAGAGGCAATGGCCGGCGAGCATGCAAATGACTGGAAAGCCGCTGTAAATAGTGAAATGAACTCTCACCATTCGAACAATACATGGTGTTTGAGTGAACTGCCACGTGGTAAGAAAGCACTGAAATCCAGGTGGGTGTCTAAAACCAAAACAGACGCAAATGGTGCGGTAGTACGACGGAAAGCTAGATGAGTGATCAAAGGGTGTAGTCAAGTAAAGGGTATTGGCTATAAGGATTAGATTAGTTAGATATACCTCGCTGCGTTTTCTCCTGGCGTTAGCTGCAAAACATGACCTACTTATCCATCAGATGGATGCAGTCACAGCATTTCTCAATGCTGAAGTTAACGACGAGATTTATATGGTACAACCCAACGGATTTGATGACGGCTCTGGTCGTGTTTGTAGACTATTAAAATCTTTTTACGGACTGAAGCAATCAAGTCGATTGTGGAATGAGAAATTCAATCATGTTTTGCTAAAGATAGGTCTTACCCGAAGTACCGTAGACCAATGTGTGTATTACAAAGTACACAAAAACGTAATGCTATTTGTTGCTGTAAATGTCGACGACGTACTTTTGTTTTCAAATAACGGAATTAACATGGTAACGCACTTTGTAAGACCTCGACTTATTTGACCCATTGAGTCTGTAATATTGGTGAAGGCCAGTATACGTAAATTTATAATGTGTAAAAATTATTAAACAGTAATTGTTCGAAGCGGTCGTGGGATCCCCACCCCCTTTCCATGCTCGAAAAAAATTTCGATAGTAGACTATTGTCTTTGTCCCAAATTTCATTAAAATCCGTGTAGCCGTTCTGGCGTGATTCAGTCACAAAGACGAAAAAATACAATAATTAAATTATAACTGTTCCTAGCGGGCGGGGAGCTCCACTCCCTTTTGAAAAATATATAGCTGGTAGATTCTTCTAGACTATTGGCTATAAAAATAAAAAATAAATGTAAGGCGCGATAACCTCCGAAGAGATCTAAGGCCGAGCTTCTCTTCCAATTTGCGTCGTGCTCCTCTTGATTTTCCCTACAAATTGGCCGGAGGGGACCTACATGTTTTATGCCGACTCCGAACGGCATCTGCAAGGCAGATGAGTTTTCACTGAGAGCTTTTCATGGCAGAAATACACCCGGAGCGCTTGCCAAACACTGCCGAGGGGCGACCCCGCTTAGAAAAATTTTCTTCTAATTGAAAAACCTTATTTCTAAAATTTTGATGTTGCTTTGCCCGGGAGTTGAACCCAGGGCATACGGTGTGATAGGCGGAGCACGCTACCATCACACCACGGTGGCTATATGCATGCCAAATTTCATACAAATCCGTTCAGCCGTTCTTGCGTGATTGAGTCACAAATACAAACGTCTGGACAAACATACAAATATCCAAACTTTCCCATTTATAATATACTAGCCTTTACCCGCGGCCCCGTCCGCAAGGAGAAAATTAAATATATGGGATATTCACGTTAGCCTGCTTATCAAGTTATCTGTTTAAAAAGATGTTTCTGTCTAATACATTTTATTTTTGTAATTGAGTAAAAAAAGAACTAAATGAGCTGATAACCTGATAGGATCCCCAAATGATCCCGAAATTATCCAGAAAAATCCACGAAATGACCCCGACGCTATCGCGGACAGATCCCGAAAACCATCTAGAAATGCCACGGAAGGGTCTCCAAAAGTTCCCGGAATATTCCCAAAAACCCCGAAATGACAACGACACGATTCTAAACTTATCCAGAGAACCACAAAGAAATGATGCCTGAAGGGTACCAAAATGATCCCGAAATAGTCCCGAAAAAGTTCCGAAATGACCCTGACGGGCTCCCGGACGGTTCTCAAAAACCATCCAGAAAATATCCAGGAAGGGTCCTTAGGGGATCCACGACGGATCGCGAAAAACATACAGAAATTATTCCGGAAGGGTCCCAAAATGATCCCTTATTAGTCCCGAAAAAGTCCTGAAATGACCCCGATGGGATCCCAGACGGATTCCGAAAACTATCCAGAAATGATGCCGGAAAGATCCTCAAATGATCCCCTAATAGTCCCGAAATGACCCTGACGGGATCTCGAACGGACTCCTAAATGACCCTGACGGGATCCCGGACAGATCTCGAAATCCATCCAGAAATGATCTTGGAAGGGCCCAAAATAATCCCGAAACAATCTCTGAAAAGTCCAGAAATTACCCCGACGGGATCCCGCACGGATCCCAAAAACTATCCAGAAATGATCCCGAAATGACCGAAAACCATCCAGAAATTATGCCGGAAGGGACCCCAAATGATCCCGAATACCATACAGAAATGATGCCGGAAAATACCCCAAATGATCCCGAAATAGTCCCGAAAAAGTTCCGAAATGACCCGGAAGGGATCCCGGACGGATCCCGAAAACCATCCAGAAATTATGCCGAAAGGGTCCCCAAATGATCCGATACCAGTCGATAAAAAGTCCCGAAATAACCCCGACGGGATCCCGGACGGATCCTCAAAATCATATAGAAATGATGCCGGAAGGTACCCCAAATGATCCCGAAATAGTCCCGAAATGACCCTGGCAGGATCCCGTACGGGTCCCGAAAACCATCCAGAAATGATGCCGAAAGGCTCCCCTAATTATCCCGTATTAGTCCCGAAAAAGTTCTGAAATGACCCCGACGGAATTCCTGACGGATCCCGAAAAGCATCCAGAAATAATGCCGAAAGGGTCCCCAAATCATCCCGTATTAGTCGAGAAAAAGTCCTGAATTGACCCCGTTGGGATCCCGGATGGATCCCGAAAACTATCCAGAAATGATGCCGGAAGGTATCTCGAAATAGTCCCGAAATGACCCTGACGGGATCCCGGACGGATCCCTAAAACCATCTAGAAATGGTGCCGGAAGGTACCTCAAATGATCCTGAAACAGTACCGAAATGACCCCGACGGGATCCCGGACGGATCCCGAAAACCATCTAGAAATGATGCCTGAAGGTACCCCAAATGATCCCGAAATAGTCCCGAAATGACCTCGACGGGATACCGAACGGATCCCGAAAACCATCCAGAAATGATGCCGAAAGCGTCCCCAAATGATCCCGTATTAGTCGAGAAAAATTCCCGAAATGACCCCGACGGGATCCCGGACAGATCCTCAAAACCATATAGAAATGATGCCGGAAGGTACCCCAAAGGATCCCGAAATAGTTCCGTAATGAACCTGACGGGATCCCGAACGGATCCCATAAACCATCTAGAAATGGTGCCGGAAGGTATCTCAAATGATCCCGAAATAGTACCGAAATGACCATGACGGGTTCCCGGACGGATCCCGAAAAGCATCCAGATATGATGCCGAAAGGGTCCCCAAATGATCCAGTATAAGTCGAGAAAAAGTCCCGAAATGACCAAGACGGGATCCCGGACGGATCCCGAAAACCATCCAGAAATGATGCCGAAAGCGTCCCCAAATGATCCCGTATTAGTCGATAAAATGTACCGAAATGACCCCGACGGGTTCCCGGACGGATCCCGAAAAGCATCCAGATATGATGCCGAAAGGGTCCCCAAATGATCCCGTATAAGTCGAGAAAAAGTCGCGAAATGACCAAGACGGGATCCCGAAACCATCTAGCAATGATGACGGAAGCTACCCTAAATGATCCTGTATTAGTCGAGAAGAAGTCCCGAAATTACCACGACGTTATCCCGGACGGATCCCGAAAACCATCTATAAATGATGCCGGAAGGTACCCCAAATGATCGCGAAATAGTCCCGAAATGAGCCCGACGGGATCCCGGACGGATCCCGAAAACCATCCAGAAATGATGCCGAAAGCGTCCCCAAATGATCCCGTATTAGTCGAGAAAAAGTCCCGAAATTACCCCGACGGAATCCCTGATGGATCCCGAAAACCATCTAGAAATGATGCCGGAAGGTACTTCAAATGAACCCGTATTAGTCGAGAAAAAGTCCCAAAATGACCCTGGAGGGATCCCGAACGGATCCCGAAAACCATACAGAAATGATGCCGAAATGATCCCGTATTAGAAGCGAAAAAGTCCCGAAATGACCCCGACGGGATCCCGAACGGATCCCGAAAACCATCCAGAAATGATGCCGGAAGAGCCCCCAAATGACCCCGGAAGAGCCCCCAAATGATCCCGAAAAAGTCCCCAAATTACCCCGACGAGATCCCGGACGGATCCCGAAAACCATCCAGAAATGATGCCGAAAGGGTCCCCAAATGATCCCGTATTAGTCGCGAAAAAGTCCTGAAATGACCCCGACGGGATGCCGGACGAATCCCGAAGACCATCCAGAAATGATGCCTAAAGGGACCCAAAATAACCCCGAAAAAGTCCCGTAATGATCCCGGCAACCATCAAGAATTTATCTCTCGAAGGTACGCAAATGATCCCGAAAGTACCCCGACGGGATCCCGGACGGATGCCGAAAACCATCCAGAAATGATGCCGGAAGGGTCCCCAAATGATCGCGAAATAATCCCGAAATGATTCCGGAATAGTCCCGAAAATGTCCCAAAATAACCCCGACGGGATCCCGGACGGATCCCGAAAACTATACAGACCTGATCCCGGAAGGGTCCTAAAATGATCCCGAAATAGTCCCGAAAAAGTCCCGAAATTACCCCGGCGGGATCCCGGACCGATCCCGAAAACCATCCGGAAATGAACCCGGAAGGGCCTCGATATGACCCTTACGGGATTACAAATAAGGTGAAACTAATTATAAAACCATGTTAATAAGGCAGCAGTCGCATTGGAGCGAATGAAAAGTTACATAGAAACATACTGGTAAAGCTAATAAAAGCGTGCTAATAAAAACAATTGAAGGAGGGCGGATGGCGGGTGTAGAAGGAGAGGACTACTGATCGTTCCTCCAAAATTGTCTAGATCTCGATCTGTATGTGTCAGATACCAAAAACTATTGAATTAGGAGAAAATTTATATTGAGTTATAACAATTTATAGATTTTACACCAGAGGGAGATAAAGGGGGGAGGGGGGCGGCGGAGTGTTTCACTGCTTACTTTGTAAGCCCTCGACTTATTTGACCCCTTGAGTCTGTGATATTGGTGAAGGACAGTATACGTAAAGTTATAATGAGTAAAAATTATTAAAAAGTAATTGCTCGAAGGGGTCGTGGAACCCCCACCCCTCTTTCCATGTTCGAAAAAAATTTCGCTAGTAGACTACTGTCTGTGTCCCAAATTTCATCAAAATCCGTGTAGCCATTCTGGCGTGATTCAGTCGCAAAGACGAAAAAATATAATAATTAAATTATAACTGTTCCTAGGGGGCGGAGACCACGCCCATTTTGAAAAATATATAGCTAGTAGATCCTTCTAGACTATTGGCTATACGTGTGCAAAATTTCATCCAAATCGGACCAGCCGTTCTTGCGTTATTGAGTCACAAAGACAAACGTCTGGACAAACATCCAAACATCCAAACATCCAAACATCCAAACATCCAAACATCTTAACATCCAAACTTTGCCATTTATAATATATATTAGAATAACTGTTCCTAGGGGGCGGAGACCACGCCCATTTTGAAAAATATATAGCTAGTAGATCCTTCTAGACTATTGGCTATATGTGTGCAAAATTTCATCCAAATCGGACCAGCCGTTCTTGCGTTATTGAGTCACAAAGACAAACGTCTGGACAAACATCCAAACATCCAAACATCTTAACATCCAAACTTTGCCATTTATAATATACTAGCCTTTACCCGCGGCCCCGTCCGCAAGGAAAATTTTAAATATATGGGCTATTCGCGTTAGCCTGCTTATTATCTGTTTAAAATTTTGTTTTCTGTCTAATGCATTTTATTTTTGTAATTGAGTAAAAAAAAGGACTAAATGAGCTGATAACCTGATAGGATCCCAAATGATGCCGAAATTATCCAGAAAAAGCTACGAAATGACGCCAACGCTATCGCGGACGGATCCCGAAAACCATCCAGAAATGCCCCGAAAGGGTCTCCAAAAGTTCCCCGAATAGTCCCAAAAAAACCCGAAATGAGAGCGACACGATTCTAGACGTATCCAGAGAACCACACAGAAATGATCCCTGAAGGTGTTCCAAAATGATCCCGAAAAGGTTCCGAAATGACTCTGACGGGCTCCCAGGCGGATCTCAAAAACCATCCAGAAAATATCCAGGAAGGGTCCCTAAATTATCCCGACTAACTCCAGAAAAAGTTCCGAAATGGCTCCGAGGGGATCCACGATGGATCGCGAAAACCATACAGAAATGATTCCGGAAGGATTCCAAAATGATCCCGAAATAGTCCGGAATTGACCCAGATGGGATCCCGCACAGATCGAGAAATGATCCCGGAAGGGTGCAAAAACTATCCCGGAAAAGTAACAAAAAATCCCGAAATGGCTCCTACGGCATCCCGGACGGATCCAGAAATGGTCTCGGAAGGGTCCCCAAATGATCCCAAAATGGTCCCGAAATGACCCTGATGGATCCGGCAAACCATCAAGAAATTATGCCGAAAGGGTCCCAAAATGATCCCGAAATAATACAGAAAAACTCACGAAACGACCCCTAGAGGATCCCCAAATGATTCCGTATTAGCCCCGAAAAGGTCCCGAAATAACCCCGACGGGATCCCGGACAAATCCCGAAAACCATCCAGAAATGATGCCGGAAGGAATCCCAAATGATTCCGTAAAAGTCCCGCATTGATTCCGACGGGATCCCGAACGGATACCGAAAATCATCCAGAAGTGATGCCGGAAAGGTCCTCAAATGATCACCTAATAGTCCCGAAATGACCCTTAAGGGGTCATGGACGGATCCCATAAACCATCCAGAAATGATCCCGATATAGTCCCGAAGAAGTCCCGAAATGACCCTGACGGGATCCCGGACAGATCCCGAAATCCACCCAGAAATGATCTTGGGAGGGACCCCAAATGATCCCGAAAAAGTCCCGCAATGATTCCGAGGGGATCCTGATCGGATACCGAAAACCATCCAGAAGTGATGCCGGAAGGGTCCTCAAATGATCACCTAATAGCAAAATGACCCTGACGGCATCCCGGACTGATCCCAAAATCCATCCAGAAATGATCTTGGGAAGGTCCCAAAATTATCCCGAAATAGTCTCGGAAAAGTTCAGAAATTACCCTGACGGGTTCCCGGACGAATCCTGAAAGCCATCTCTAAATGATCCCGAAAAAGTCCCGAAATGACCCTGACTGGACCCCGAAAGGATCCCGAAAACTATCCAGAAATGATGCCGGAAATGTCCTCAAATGATCACGTAATAGTTCCGAAAAGACCCTGACGGGATCCCGAACGGATCCCGACAACTATCTAGAAATGATGCCGAAAGGGCCCGCAAATGATCCCGTATCAGTCGAGAAAAAGTCCCGAAATGAACCCGACGGGGTGCCGGACGAATCCCAAAAACCATCCAGAAATGATGCCGGAAGGGACACCAAATGATCCCGAAAAAGTCCCGCAATAATTCCGACGGGATCCTGAGCGGATACCGAAAACCATCCAGAAGTGATGCCGAAAAGGTCCTCAAATGATCACTTAATAGTCCCAAAATGACCCTGACGGCATCCCGGACAGATCCCGAAATCCATCCAGAAATGATCTTGGGAGGGTCCCAAAATTATCCCGAAATAGTATGGGAAAAGTCCAGAAATTACCCTGACGGAACCCGGACGAATCCTGAAAACCAATCTTAAATGATGCCGAAAAAGTCCCGAAATGACCCTGATGGGACCCGGAAAGGATCCCGAAAACTAACCAGAAATGATGCCGGAAAGGTCCTCAAATGATCTCCCAATAGTTCCGAAAAGACCCTGATGGGATCCTGAACGAATCCCGACAACTATCCAGAAATGATACCGAAAGGGCCCGCAAATGATCCCGTATTAGTCGAGAAAAAGTCCCGAAATGACCCCGACGGGATGCCGGACGAATCCCAAAAACCATCCAGAAATGATGTCGGAAGGGACCGCAATGATCCCGAAAAAGTCCCGCAATTATTCCGACGGGAATCTGAACGGATACCGAAAACCATCCAGAAGTGATGCCGGAGCAATCCTCAAATGCTCACCTAATAGTCCCAAAATGACCCTGAGGGCATCCCGGACAAATCCCGAAATCCATCCAGAAATGATCTTGGGAAGGTCCCAAAATGATCCCGAAATAGTCTCGGAAAAGTCCAGAAATTACCCTGACGGGTTCCCGGACGAATCCTGAAAGCCATCCTTAAATGATCCCGAAAAAGCCCCGAAATGACCCTGACGGGATCCCGAAAGGATTCCAAAAACTATCCAGAAATGATGCCGGAAAGGTCCTCAAATGATCCCCTAATAGTTCCGAAATGACCGTGACGGGATCCCGAACGGATCCTGACAACTATCCAGAAATTATGCCGAAAGGGTTCGCAAATGATCCCGTATTAGTAGAGAAAAAGTCCCGAAATGACCCCGACGGGATCCCGGATGAATCCCAAAAACCATCCAGAAATGATGCCGGTAGGTATCCCAAATAATCCCGAAATAATCCCGAAATGACCTCGTCGGCATCCCGGACGGATACCGAAAATTATCCAGAAATGATGCCGGAAAGGTCCACAAATGATCCCCTAATAGTCCCGAAATTACCCTGAAGGGATCCCGGACGGATCCCGAAAACCATCCAGAAATGATGCCGGAAGAGCCCCCAAATGATCCCGAAAAAGCCCCCAAATGACCCCGACGATATCCCGGACGGATCCCGAAAACCATCCAGAAATGATGCCGGAAGAGCCCCCAAATGATCCCGAAAAAGTCCCCAAATGACCCCGACATACTCCAGAAAAGGTTCCGAAATGGCTCCGAGGGAATCAACTACGGATCGCGAAAACCATACAGAAATGATTCCGGAAGGATCCCAAAATGATCCCGAAATAGTCCGGAAATGACCCAGATGGGATCCCGCACAGATCCAGAAATGATCCCGGAAGGGTCCAAAAACTATCCCGGAAAAGTAACAAAAAATCCCGAAATGGCTCCTACGGCATCCCGGACGGATCCAGAAATTATCTCGGAAGGGTCCCCAAATGATCCCAAAATGGTCCCGAAATGACCCTGATGGATCCGGCAAACCATCAAGAAATTATGCCGGAAGGGTCCCCAAATGATCCCGAAATAAAACAGAAAAAGTCATGAAACGACCCCTAGAGGATCCCCAAATGATCCCGTATTAGGCCCAAAAAGTCCCAAAATGAGCCTGACGGGATCCCTAAAGGATTCCGAAAACAATACAGAAACGATGCCGGAAAGGTCCTCAAATGATCCCCTAATAGTCCCGAAATGACTGTGACGGGATCCCGACAACTATCCAGAAATGATGCCGAAAGGGTCCGCAAATGATCCCGTATTAGTCGAAAAAAAGTCCCGAAAGGACCACGACGGGATCCCGGACGAATCCCAAAAACCATCCAGAAATGATGCCGGTAGGTATCCCAAATGATCCCGAAATGACCTCGTCGGCATCCCGGACGGATCCCGAAAATTATCCAGAAATGATGCCGGAAAGGTTCCCAAATGATCCCCTAATAGTCCCGAAATTACCCTAATGGGATCCCGGACGGATCCCGAAAACCATCCAGAAATGATGCAGAAAGGGTTCCCAAATGATCCCGTATTAGTCGCGAAAAAGTCCCGAAATGACCCCGACGGGATCCCGGACGGATCCCGAAAACCATCCAGAAATGATGCCGAAAGGGTTCCCAAATGATCCCGTATTAGTCGCGAAAAAGTCCCGAAATGACCCCGACGGGATCCCGGACGGATCCCGAAAACCATCCAGAAATGATGCCGGATGAGCCCCAAAATGATCCCGAAAAAGTCCCCAAATGACCCCGACGATATCCCGGACGGATCCCGAAAACCATCCAGAAATGATGCCGGAAGAGCCCCCAAATGATCCCGAAAAAGTCCCCATATGACCCCGACGAGATCCCGCACGGATCCCGAAAACCATCCAGAAATGATGCCGGAAGGGTCCCCAAATGATCGCGAAATAGTCCCGAAATGATTCCGGAGTAGTCCCGAAAATGTTCCAAAATAACCCCGACGGGATCCCGGACGGATCCCGTAAACTATACAGAAATGATCCCGGAAGGGTCCCAAAATGATCCCGAAATAGTCCCGAAAAAGTCCCGAAATTACCCCGGCGTAATCCCGGACCGATCCCGAAAACCATCCAGAAATGATCCCGGAAGGGTCTCGATATGACCCTTACGGGATTACAAATAAGGTGAAGCTAATTATAAAACCATGTTAATAAGGCAGCAGGCACATTGGAGCGAATAAAAAGTTAGATAGAAACATACAGGTAAAGCTAATAAAAGCGTGCTAATAAAAACAATTGATGGAGGGCGGATGGCGGGAGTAGAGGAGAGGACCACTGATCGTTCCTCCAAAATTGTCTAGATCTCGTTCTGTATGTACCAGATACCAAAAACTATTGATTTAGGAGAAAATTTAGATTGAGTTATAACAATTTATGGATTTTACACCATAGGTGGGTGATAAAGGGGGGGGGGGGGGGGGGGCGGAGGGTGTCACTGCTTACTTTGTAAGCCCTCGACTTATTTGACCCCTTGAGTCTGTGATATTGGTGAAGGCCAGTATACGTAAAGCTATAATGTGTAAAAATTATGAAAAATAATTTCTCGAAGTGGTCATGGGACCCCCACCCCTCTTTCCATGTTCGAAAAAAATTTCGCTAGTAGACTACTGTCTGTGTCCCAAATTTCATCAAAATCCGTGTAGCCATTCTGGCGTGATTCAGTCGCAAAGACGAAAAAATATTATAATTAAATTATAACTGTTCCTAGGGGGCGGGGACCACGCCCCTTTTGAAAAATATATAGCTAGTAGATCCTTCTAGACTATTGGCTATATGTGTGCAAAATTTCATCCAAATCGGTCCAGCCGTTCTTGCGTTATTGAGTCACAAAGACAAACGTCTGGACAAACATCCAAACATCCAAACATCCAAACATCTTAACATCCAAACTTTCCCATTTATAATATATATTAGATATTAGATTAGATTAGATAGATATGATGAATCGTTTTGGAATGCTTGATAGTAACCCGGTGGCAACACCAATTGACTTGAATCAGCGTTTGAGTGCCACAATGTGTCCTACTAACGAGTCTGAACAGCGTGATATGTCGAAAATCCCGTATATGCAAGCCGTCGGGTGCTTATTGTTTGCCGTGCAAATAACGCGGCCTGACATCAGTTTTGCTGTAAACCTTCTCAGTCGCTTTTCACCAAATCCAGGAAAAGCACACTTGATTGCAGTGAAGCGCGTAATGCGTTACATAAAGGGCACCATGAAGTACATTATTGCGTTTAGCAGAGAAGCCAGCAATCTTACTGGATATTGCGACGCAGATTATACTGGTGGCCTAGATGAAAGGCGATGAACGACGAGCTATATATTTATGTTCCAGGGAGGAACGATATCTTGGTGTACTCGACGACAGTGATCTATCTTCAACTGAAGCAGAATTCATGGCCATGACATCAGCGATTCAAGAATCAACGTGGGTAACGCGATTACAAGAAGAGTTGATGCCAAACACTTCCAGTGGCATGACTCTTTATTGCGATAATAAAAGTGCCATACAGGTGGCTTTGAACAATTCGTACTCACCTCGCACAAACCACGTTGACATTAAAGGTAAATTTATTCGCCAACACTTGGATGAAGGCAAAATTAAGTTAATATACATCCCCATACATACCAACCAACGACATGCTAGCAGACATCCTAACTAAAGGAATAGTCAAGTTAAATCTTATCACTATTTGTAAATCACTTAGAATCAAAACAAAAAAAAAATAATAATAATAATAAAATGCTTCGTTTAAAATTAAATGAAAATATTAATTACAATTAATTATACTGTTTAAATTTATGATCTTGAATTAGCACGCAACCAATGTAATTAACGAAAAATATATTAATTAATCTCAAGAATAAAAAGATGTTGTTCAGGAAAAGTATTGAAGTGTAAAATCGAACGAAACTTAAAACCATTAAATGCAACCCTGAATATGTATCCACTTTTCTACTGAATAAATATGTACTTACTTCCGGTTTGAATTACTACCGAATGTGTCGTGTCTTTTATTAAACTGCGTGGAATAATCAATTTAAAACATCCTGATATTTATCTTTTTGGAGTCGTGACTTATTTTTTCTTTTAATTACTTTTTTCAGTAAATTCCCGAAATTATATGCAAAAAAATATATCAAATTCCATATAATTATCAAAATAAACCTGTCCATTTCCAAATCTCCTGAATTATTAGCAAATTACAATTAAAACGAAACTTATAGGGAATTTTTTTTAGAAGCAACAGTTCTTCAAAGTTGTCATCTTATAGACATCCTTGACGTGGCGTATTAATTATTTAGCATATATGTAGTACTTCTATATCACTACTACTGAACTGTGCAGCCTGTCAAACATTACAGTACAGATATACAACGAGAGAAGAAGGCAAAATCTCAAGGCTGTCGTTAAATTTTTGTAAAAAAGATGCTTAAATATATGTATATTTCAACAAGCCGTCTTGCTTCTATTAATATTGTACATTAGGCTATTTCGTTCAAAAAAGGAAAATGAAGGTACAAAAGAAAATAAAATGTTCCACATATCAAGGGCAATTGATGGGTGAAGAAATGCCTTTACTTTCAGGGCACAAAAATAAAGGTCCGTTTGTCGCACAACCTGTGGACGTATGTAATATTTGTATAGTGCCAGAGAAAGCTTTAAGACGAGTTCCCAATTGAAAATGCAAAATTAAGTTTAATAAATAAAATTTTTCAAAATACAAGTGATGCATTCTTCAGTAGTATCATGGACGATCGCATAGCCATCGAAAATATATTTAGCAATGACATCAGCGGCCACCGTGGTGTGATGGTAGCGTGCTCCGCCTATCACACCGTATGCCCTGGATTCGTACCCCGGGCAAAGCAACATCAAAATTTTGGAAATAAGGTTTTTCAATTAGAAGACAATTTTTCTTAGCGGCGTCGCCCCTTGGCAGTGTTTGGCAAGCGCTCCGGGTGTATTTCTGCCATGAAAAGCTCTCAGTGAAAACTCATCTGCCTTGCAGATGCCGTTCGGAGTCGGCATAAAACATGTAGGTCCCGTCCGGCCAATTTGTAGGGAAAATCAAGAGGAGCACGACGCAAATTGGAAGAGAAGCTCGGCCTTAGATCTCTTCGGAGGTTATCGCGCTTTACATTTATTTTTTTATTTAATGACATCTTTAATAATCACCGGACACAGCTGTGTTAGGAAGTAATAAGTTTTTATTTGGATATTCGTTTGTTTTTTGAAACGAGCAAAGCACGGACGAAAAAGAGTATGTTAGAAGAAAATTTACAAAATTGATATTATTTCAACACCAATAGCAGCCAGTAAGTACTGGACTCATATTTTGTTTATTTCATCAAAAATTTACATCATTAAAAACTCAAAACGCTTAAAGAAACGCGTGTTGGGATATATGTATAAATATATTTTTATAAATGTATATTTGAATTTTTTTCATTTTAATTTATTAAACATTTAAACTGTGTTTCAATTTTTTAAACTGCCTCGAGCTCATCAAAATTTAATAAATTATAATATTTGAAGGCAAATAAAAATATTTTTTAAAATTTTTTTTATTTTAAAAATATGAATTCTTCGCTTTGTTTTTTTTTTACTATTTGTTTAAATAATGTACTTTATATGGCTGCAACCCATGTTTAAATAATAAACACATCAAGCCTTGTATTGTATTTGTTGGCCTTTTCATTGTTTAATCAACTAAACTGAGATTTTATAACAATTAGTATGCAGAAGTTGGGTAAAGGTGATTGGGGCCCGTTGTTATCCCTTTAATACTGTTTTTACACACTCTACTAATATTTATTAACACTAACAAAGCCCGATCATGCGCAGAACATACATTTGCACAGTTTCAGCAAATAATGATTGACATAAAATTTGCACATTAGGAAGTTAGGAAGGTATTGCTATAGAAGTATTATATACATGTTATTTAGGCAGTTTCGTTTCTATCCGCAGCATCTGAAGAAGGCAGAGGTGTATTGTATTTGATGTACGCTCTTTTACTGGAAGGGTAGGGGTGAAAGATAGCTATGTTCGCAGACTTATCGATCATATTAGCTTTAACCCTCAGTTCACGGCCGTTTGAAAAGGTCCCTACGGACCTTTTTTTGTAAATCATGTTTTTTTCATATAAACAATTTTTTTTAATTTTTTTTGTTTTTATTGTTTCTAACTAAATTCTAGATATAAAAATAATTTTTTCAATTTTTTAAAGTTTTTTTTTTGCTTGAATTTTCTTAAGACTATTATAAAAAAGTTTAAAAATTATTTTTGTTGAGCGTGTACTTCTTGTCCCCCGCCCTGTGCGCAAGTGTTGCAGCGATGTAAAAGTGTGCTATGTTCTCCGCAAACAGCGTTGCCGCAGCCAAAACAGTATGCCCGCGTTTTCCGCTGCCGCCCGTACTCAGAACGGCAAAGGCGACATGACGGTCTACTTGACCTAGCCGCAAACGACGGTGCATTGCCTTCCATCGGTCTTAGTAATACCTGAAATGAAAACAAAAATACAAAACAAATAAATATATATTCTATTTTTGAATTTGAAGATGTTTTTCTTACCCTGATATCGAATGCTTCCATCGCATTGCGTATCCTTAGATATGAGGTTATATGGTTGTTCAGGGCACGTTCTTCGATATTTGGTGTGGCCAATTGTTTCGTTAGCAGTAACAAGAACGACCACCGTCTGTCACTCCTTTTTATAGGCTGCATTTCGTTGTAAGTCGTAAAAGCAGCCAATGCAGCGACGTCCAGCATATTATAAAACATGGCCAACGGCCATCGTTGTGTTGCTCTTTTGCAGCTGTAAGTTCCTAGCATTTGATCCATGGTATCAACGCCGCATTTGTTGGCGTTGTAATCTAATATGGCATAGGGCTTCCGATTCTCGGTTTGCTCGTCAACGCGGCAGGTGTAGTGCATTGTGGAGAGCACGTTCACCACTTTATTTTTTTTGGCACGTATGAGCATAACGCTATATCCCCTTCGTTGAACCCAAATAATGGACTATTGATGGTGCGCTTCGGGTTCTTCTTGAACTCCTGTGGAATGAATGTTTTGATGTAGCGCACTGTACCAACATATGCGGTTTTCCTCCTCATCAAAATACGCGCCAAGTCATTAGTGGTAAAGAAGTTATCTGCGTATATAGTATGGCCAGCATCTAAATATTTTTCCAGAAGATCCTGCACTACGTTCTGCCCTTGGTTTATCTCCCGTTGTTGGTTTAACAGTTTTCCAGAATATATCATTCCCTTCACAGGATAATAACCCTGTGAGTCGCATAACCGCCATACTTTCAAACCATACTTAGCTGGCTTTGATGGAATATATATGCTGTGAAGCGCGTGCGGCCTCTGTAAGGGAACAACTGCTCATCAACTGTTAGTGCTTCATGGGGAGTGTAAGCTGCTACCAAGTTATGTTGCAACATTTGCCAAATATCGTCAATAGCCACAGTTTTGCTGTTGATGACTCGCTGTTGTCGAGTATTTCCATTGTCGAATAGAATAAATTGCTTTAGGCACATGAAGCGATCGTAAGACAACGCAGCTTTGTATATTGGGCAACGCGTCGCGCCCCATAATTCCATAGCTGGTTCATGGTTTAATCTTGTGAGTCCAGCATACAAAAGAATAGCTAAAAAGGCGTCAAACTTTTTCACTGTCACTGGCTTCCACTCCTTTTTCTTCGTGGGATTCGCCAAATTCCATGCAGCTGTAACCTCCCTGCCTTTACGATTTGTTTCACGTAGCACTAGGTGTATTATTTCCTGTATCATGATTGAATGCATTATTATATTAGGGTCGTGTATATTTCCTGTTGGTCCTGGTTTCTTTCTTGTGAAGTCGACCACGTTATGATTACGAGTGTGTGATGTTGGTGGTGCTTTTTTACTCCATTGGGTGCCATCTTTACCAATATAGTAACTTTCATTCATTTTCTGTGCATCATTTTCTTCCTCTTCATCATCGTAGTCATCAGTATCTTCATTTAGCTCGACGTATCCTTCAGTTTCGGCATCTGACTCTTCAGCAGGTTGGTATGTACGATTTTCATCATCCTCAACTTCATAATTATCAATTGCAGCAATATCAATTTCTTCATCCATGTCTTTGTCCACAAAATCAGCAAATCTACTATCAACTGCACGCCTTTCATTCGCAGTCATTTGCTGGTAACGTCTACTACGGCGTACAACTATTTCAGCAACTGACTGAATTTTGTGTGTGTTAGTTCCGTCGGGTGGCTTCGTGACACACGTATCTGTTGTCGGCTACACGTTGATGAAAATCACAAATTTTAGATTTTTTCATTTGACGCTTGCTTATTTGATCGTCGCGGGGTGTGATTGACAAAACAGCAGTGTTGTATTTAGTTTGTGTTGTCATTAAAAATTAGAGCTTACGATTTCTCGAACATGTTAGAGAAGAGATTTCTCGCGAGTTTCGCCTTCCCGCGAGATTCTCGAATCTCTAGTTACTCGCAAGGCTCGCTAGATTCTCGAATCTCGAATTACTCGTAAGGCTCGCGAGTTTCTCGACATTCAACTTAATCGATTCATTGGCTGTTTTATATAGAGCTTACGATTTCTTCTGGAGCACAAGCCAAAATGTCCGCAAAACCACAAGTAAAAAATCCCGAAATATGTAGAATATTACCAAAGCAGCGACTGATTTGAAAGTCAAAAAATCGTGAGTATTACGAGTAATTCGAGATTCGTGAATCTCACGAGCCTTACGAGTAATTCGAGAATCTTGCGAGAAGCCGTTTTCTTGATGCCTCGTTGAAAAATAAAATATTGCGAACAAAATTATATGTATAATAAATATGTTTTGAGTTAAATGTCATTGAAGCAATATAATCAACAAAAAAGTTACAAGTAAAAAAACAGTGTATAAATACTGTCCATAGAGCGATTAGGTAAGAATGTCGAGAAGCTCGCGAGATTTACGAGGACTTCGAGACACGAGAATCTCGCGAGAAGTCGAGTTCTCAATTTCTCGGGGCGCGAAGATCTCGTTTGTGTTCGAGAAGAAATCGTAAGCTCTATTAACACTGGAATATCATACTTATTTTTAATACGTAAACATCATACTTCGTCAAATCGACTACGGTAATATTCAAAAGGGTACAAAGGGTGTATCCTGTTTAAAAAATGTGTTTAAATTTGTATTAATAAATTCTTTTTAATGTATTTTAATGAAATAAGACAAAAACAGTTTAGCTTTTTAATATTATCTATACAAAAAATCAGCTAAAAAAACATATAATTTAAGGAGAAAACCAAAAGCAAAAACATGCGTCGTCGTTTCGACGAAGTATGATATTCTAGGGTTAAAAATGAACAAGTGCGCGGAAGAACAGCAACTCATATTAAAATCTATTGAAAGTTATCAATGTTTACCAGCACTACGGTATGTAAAGCTGGAAGCATATTGTAATCGTGACGAAAAAGCAAAACACTACGAAGTTCTGATGGAAATTTATAAAGAACAGTATGATGCAGTATGTCTTTACATGACATTTTTAATTCGTTTGAAAGATGTACATGTGTAAACCGATTACGTTTTGCGTACAAGCTTTTCATCCACAACTACTTTTTATCACTCTTTTTCCTTTTCTTTTTATTTAATAAAACTTCTGTAGTTGCAAGTAAAAAAATCATCATCGGATGACGACATATTCACGTCCGAACGCTACGGTTTCTCAATGCAAATGTTGATTGGTGGCTTTTTATTTGATAGTCGCGGGCAACCGTCAACCACCCGACACGCACACATACAAAAATTCAGTCAATCTCGTTGTTAATCGCCGGAGCCCTTTCAATAGACGATTACGATACTTCAACTTGCTGGGATGTCTTTTTTGAAGATAGTACCTATTAAAGAAGAATCGGACACGGCTTTGTTGTTGTATTAACAGTGCTTCGCCCCACTCAAAGGACACGACCATTAAAAAATTGTCATCAAAATCCTCTAAAGGGAGTCCTAGGAAACTGGCCGTTTCAACAGGGACGGCCCATAGGGAGATGGGTGTTAGAGGCGTAGGTTCCACATTACAATTGAAAAGATGGATGGTGTCATGTGGGGACACATGACATGTAGGACATACATTACGTGTGTCTGGGTTGATTCTGGACAAGTAAGAGTTTAACCCAGATAACCCTAATGTCCTATATGTAGGACACCAATTTCATGTCGATTCGCGCACGCGCCCGATGGCCAGGAAATAACGGGAATGTATTTTTGCATGTAATAGAAATTGCGCAACAGCGTTAGTAAGTGTTGACAGTCCCTAAGTGAGAGAAGTGCTCGTTGTCTTATTCAGAAAATTAATAATTTTGAAAAATGCAAAATTAGAACATACGATTTCAAAAGTGAGTTAAAATTTATATGATAAAATTTAAAAAATATATTTTTTTTTATTAAAAACTTATAGAGAAATAAATGAGTTTCTAAATGTGTAAAATTATAGTTAAATACATTGAAAATTAGTTAGTAGTAAAAATGAGCAAATCTTAGTGTCCTACATATAGGAAATTATGAAGATAGGTGTCTACAAGATCTATTCTTTTTCAGAGGTTCTGGCTTCATGAGGTTCTTGTTTTGTTGGAAGATGGTGAAGAAAACACTGGCAACATCGATGAAGTGGTTTTGTTTCCTCCAGTTGATGCAAGCGACGAAGATTTTGGTTCTTAGGAAGCTTTTGGCGTAAATAATTTTCCATCTGCCCAACTTCAAGCGCCAGCAGAAATAAAATTTAGTACAGCGGGACTTGAAAGCTCATCCAATGAGTCGGACGACGATAATATTCCGTTATATATGTAGAACAACCGCTTTTGATTTACATGTATAATTCTAACATAGGAGGAGTGGACCGCTCTGACCAAAATATAAGCTTGTATAGGACTTCAATCAGGAACAAAAAATGGTACCTGCCTTTGTTAGGCCACTGCATTGATATGGAGCTCCAAAACGCTTGCATCATACATCGCGAACGGGCCAGAAGTTTTAACCAACTAAGCTTTAGGCGTACAGTGGCTATCATCTGCTGACTACCTATCGAAATCAATCAACCTACCAAAAAGGCCATCCAAGTTTCCCCAAAAAAAGCCGAGATTCGCTATGACCGTATGGATCATCTTGTAGAGCTACAGGAAAAACAAACCCGATGTGGATATTGCCATCAAAAAACCACTACAAGATGGGTAAAATACAATACTGGAGTACATACCAATTGTTTTGTAAACTTCCATTCCAATAAATAAAAATATGTTCTATATATAGGTCACCTCTAAAATAAAAAAAATAAAATTGTTTTTTTTAAAGTATCAAAATCTCTTTCTATAGCGGTTTTAAACAAATATTTCAAAAAAAAAATCAAAAGTTTTCGCCTGAGTAACTTTTAGGATTATCTGGGTTAACCTGTTACAGTATACAGAACGAAGTTAGTCCAATGTGACTCGTGATTCCCTTGGTAGTGTGCTTTCTTCTTCTGCAAGGGTGGAATATTGCATATAAATAACGGGGTTCACCGGGCGCGTCCTGACAAAGGTGTTTACCGATTCTGTATGGATTTGGCTAAGGGCCTGATTATGCTTACCTGGATCAAACGGCAGTGTTGGCAGGTGCCGGATCTCGTCATAGTGCTTTAGGAGATGTTCCCTTAATTCCCTTGGAGGCGGTGCTGAATCACGCATTTGTTTCCTAGGATGTCCTGGTTTGTGACAATTAAGCAAGAACAGTTTGTTCAGCATTTCATTGTGCTCTTTAATATTGAGCTGTTTGGCCTCACTCTGTAGATGGTGTTCGGGAGTCATAAGGAAACATCCGGTGGCAGTTCTGATTACAGTATTTTGAGAGGCATGTAGCCTTTTCCAGTGTATCTTTTTAAGACCAGGCGACCAAACTGGTGTCGCGTAGCTCATGAGCGGCCGGCCAATTGCTTTGTACGTGGTTACCAAAGTTTCTTTATCTTTTCCCCATGTGCTGCCGGCAAGCGACTTGAGGATTTTGTTGCGACTTTGTACTTTAGAAACAATCTCGGTGACATGAGCCTTGATGGTTACAGTATTATAGAACATTACCCCTAAGATCTTGGTGTGACTGACAGTCGGTAGTGTGACACCATCGGCGCGTACGTCCAAATTTGCGACATCTGTTCCTTCCACGTCGTGAACGGGGTGGTGAAGATTTGCCGTAAAATGAGGGAGCAAAACGGTTTCTTCGCTGCTGGCTAAAGGAGTGATATCAGTCGATAAGACTCGCCTTCGTTGGCAGGTTTTCCAGGCTTTAGTAGCGGGATTATCCTTGCCATTTTCCATTTTTCGGGAATGACAAGCGATTCCAGTGACAGTTTGAAAACATGTGTTATGTATTTTATTCCCACATCGCCAAGGTGCTTAGGCCTCGGGGCCAATCGACTTGGGGGGCCTGGCCTTGCGGATTGCTGGTGCGAGGTGACGGTAATGGGTGGGACGTGGTGTTTATGTTTATGGGCTCGTCTGTTAGCACGACGTCTGGCTTTGTCTACAGAAGAATCCATTATAAATTGTCGGAAAAGCCACTCGCGCATTTCTTCTTCGGATAAAGTTTGTTCACCGAAGGTTATCGAAACTTGCTACGCCAGCCTTAAGGCAAAAACATCACCAGCAACCAAACAATATGCAATCTATGCAAAAGTATCCTAATCCCGGTATCTGGACATGTTGCGCAACAGTAGTGGAAGGATGGTGCAACGCGCATGCGTAGGTGTGTACAAGTGATGAAACGAAAGCGCATGCGTGGGCGTGTGCGTGTGGAAAAAACGAAAACAAAGTACCTATTTGCGTGTGGTGTATTTGAGTGAAATGTAGGAAATTCCGTTTAGATACGGGTATGTGAAGATTTAACTGAAACTCAGAAGTTCATTAGAAAAGTTGTCTCAATAGTGCGTGGTCGTGCGCGGAAAAGTCGCGTGTGAAAGTAGTAACACAAAATCAAAAAAAAAAACAAAAAGAGTTAAATATATATATATATATATATATTTTATGCGAATAAAACCGCTCGGATCGTTTTAGCGGCTATATACTTTATTAAAAAAAACACCTCAAACCCAGGGAAGAAGAAAAAACCCTTCAACATCCTGCCACCGGTAAGTGTAATACAGTTTTAAAAATTCTTTTTTCACTAAAATTGGTAAATTAATTTTTGTTGCTTCCTTAAAAAACCCCTTCTTTGCATAAATTTCAATCAAGTTAAAAAATAAATTGAAAATTTCCCCTTTTTGTCTTGGTTTTAAATAGTTTTAGAACAAATTAAATGTGCACCAAAACGATCTTTTATATAAACCTTTTTTCATCTTCAAATTCTTTTTTTAATAAAGTGGATTTTTGTGCATACAATAAAGCATGCGTGTGACCCAAAGGTGTTGTAAACTAAAATCACTTTTAAATGGTGAATTAAAATTAGTAAAAAATTGTAATCAAAAGGAAATTTAATGAAACTTAATTGCAAATAAAATAAATTTTTTATTAAAGATGACAATTTAATTAAAATAAAATATAAAAGCAAATAAAACCTACGTAAGATAAAAATAAAATTAAATAATAAATAAAATAGAAGTGTTTAAAATAAAAACAAAATAAATAAAAATAGAAAAAACTAAAAATAGCATTAAAGATAAGAAAAGGAAAAAAATCTTAAAATTAAACCAAAAATAAAATTTATTTGAAATAAAATGTAAATTAAACTAAAAATAAAATTAATACAAAAAGAAAAAAAAATTTATATGAAATTAAATTAAATTAAAGTAAAATCAAAATTAAATTAAATTAAAGTTGTTTAAAATTAACGCAAAAGTAAATTAAACTAAATTTACCTAAAAATAAAATCAAAATTTAAATAAATCAAATGTGTTGAAAATAAAATCAAAAGTAGCTTAAATTAAATTTGTTCGAAATAAAAGCAATGGTAACCTAAAATTCATTTATTTGAGATAAAATTCCAAAATTAAATTAAAATAAATTTATTTAAAATAAAAGCAAAATTAAACCGAATTAAAAGTATCTAAATTAAAAATAAAAATTAAATTGAAATAAAGTTTCTTAAAATAAAATCCAAAATTAATTAAATTAAATTTATTTAAAGTAAAATCAAAAATTAAATTGAATTAAAATAAAATCAATATTAATTTAAAGTAAACTTGCTAAAAGTGAAATCAAAAGTAAATTACACAACACCGATTAGAAATAAATTTGAAATTGAAATGAATGAAAGCTTTTTTTTGAAATGAAATTGGAATTAAACTAAATTCAATTAATTTAAAATAAAACTAAAAATTAAGCCTAAATAAACTTTTTCTAAATTACATATTAAATAATATTCAGCCAAAATTAAAAGGAACAAGAGGTTTAGCCAATACGAAAATAATTTTTTTTTTTGCATTTGATATACATATGTACATACCGACATATAGACATATAAGCCGACGCTGCCGCCTTCTAGCAGATTCCGTTGGAAAAAGTCCAGGGAGAAGACGGCGTTCACTGTGCCAGGGAGACCCCTCTATCAGTTTACAGTAATGCCTTTTGGACTGTGCAACGCGGCACAAAGAATGAGTCGATTAATGGACAAGGTTATAGCCGCTCTGTTACGTGAATGTGTGTTTGTGTATCTTGATGACTTATTAGTTTGTTCTGAAGATTTTTCGTCCCATATATTTTTGTTAGAAAAGCTCGCTCAGTGTCTGCGCGAAGCAAACTTAACGATAAATGTCGAAAAAAAAATTCTGCTATAAAGAGGTCCGATACCTCGGATATGTTGTAGGGGATGGTTGTATCCGTACGGATACCAACAAGGTAGCAGCTGTGAGGTACTTTCCTGAACCCAAACCCCCAAAGGAATTGCGACGGTTCTTGGGCATGTCAGGATGGTACCGACGCTTCATACAAGATTACGCGACTATTGCAGCTCCGCTGCACGACTGCCTCACTAAGGAAAAGATTTAGAATTTACAATGACTGACGACGCCAAAGTTTCATTTGAAAAACTCAAACAAAGTTTGATATCGGCGCCAGTGCTACTCATCCGGACTTTAACAGACGATTTTATATTCAATGTGACGCATTGACAGACGGATTGGGCCGGGTTCTTTTCCAACTAGACGAAGACAATAACGAGAAAAAGATTTCGACCTTACGTGGAGGGCTTGCCCTTCACCATAATAACAGACCACGCAAGTTTAAAATGGCTTATGAGCCAAAAGGATCTTGCAGGACGACTCGATAGATGGAGTTTAAAACTCCAAAGCTTCGACTTTGATATAGAGCATCGAAAAGGCTCGCAGAACGTTGTACCGGATACCCTTTCCCGAATGGATATGGAAGAAATAATACCCAGTGATAGAGTAATGCACGTATGTCTTGACTCGCTATATTTTGACTCCGACGAATACTGCGAATTGCAAAAAACAGTGGCAGATAACAAGGACAAGTTGCCAGACTTATGCGTATCTGACGGATACGTATATAAACGAACTCAATTTGACCGGGGTGACGCTCTCCAAGCGGACCATGCCTGGAAGCTTTGGATTCCGTCAGAACTACGGCAGGAGTTGGTAAAGTCAGCTCACAGCTCTCCTTCAGCAGGACATGGGGGGCTTACATAAAACTTTGTCGCGGTTACGGGAAAGATATTACTGGCGAGGAATGGTCACAGAAGTATGTAATTATGTAAAGGGATGTGAAGTGTGCGCGGAAAGTAAAACGCAAAATGCTTTTCACAAACCGCTAATGGGAAAGCAACATGTAACCGAACGGCCTTTTCAACGTTTGTTTGTAGATTTTATGAGTCCTTATCCTCGTACGTCTGATGGTAATGTCTTCGTGTTTGTATGTATAGATCATTTTACAAAACTTGTGTTTTTGAAACCCATGAGGAAAGATACTTCAGCCGAGGTGGTGAAATTTCTGGAACGAGAAGTCTTCCATACATTCGGTGTACCCGAATACATCCATTCGGACAATGGAAGACAATTCGTTTCAGGAACCACCCTCCTAGAAAAATATGGTACTGCCCATATCAGGAAAGCGTTTTATTCACCGCAGAAAGAGTGAATCGGTCAGTACTACAGATCGTAAGATCATTTATCGATGAAAACCAAAAGAACTGGGACTGACATATTAGCGATGCAGTGTTTGCTCTGCGGAGTGTCGTCCGCTCCGCAGTCAACATGTCACCCTATCAGGTCACTTTCGGTATGCCAATGATACTGCATGCAGCATCATATGAGCTATACCGGAAGTTGGGCCCACTGAAGGATGTTGACTGCGAAGTGGAGACAAACGGCGACAGGTTGCAATTGATTAGAGAAAAAATTAAGAAAGAGCTGAAGTTAGCACACAAGCGTAGTAGTATGGTATATGATACAAGAGGTAGATATGTTAGGTTTCAAAGTGGACAAGTGGTATACCGCCGAAATTTTAAGCAGAGCTCTCAGATTGATCATTATAATGCCAAGCATGCCCCCAAGCAAGTCAAATGTATAGTACTAAAGGGAATTGGAAATTCGATGTATGAGCTGGGTGATTCAAGTGGGAAAACGATCGGGGTGCAACATGGTAAAGACATTTTTGCCAAGTAGAGCAGTGAATATATTGCTACGAATATTAGCAGCACTCAGAGGTACTGCCATCTCCGGGCCGATGCTAAGCAGTGACGTGAATTCACATCAATAATTCAATCATTATGTATCTACATAAACGAATCAATAATTGCGTCTACACATATGTACGTATGCGAGCAGCGGAGAACCAATGCACAAACACATGCATATATCTTATCTGAGTTGTCACAAGAGAGAGCAATAATTTGTGCAAGTATTACTCAAATGAGAAGTTAGAAACGTAGTTGTGGCTGGCGATTTTGTAGCTGAAACTAACTAGTAAGTTCTGGAATGGAAAAGCCTGGAAGTATGCAATGAGAAATCAAAAAGTATAAAAGGAGCGACAGTAGAGGCGAAGAGAGAGTTTCATTTGAGCTATCAATCTGTTTGGTTGTTAAGCAAGCTAGTTGCAAAGTATAAGTGTATTGTGAAGTACTTTAATAAAGGCCATTTTTCCATTATTCAATATTGGAGTTATTTATTCAACAGTTTAATGACTCGAACTTAGCAGAAGAGCAAATAAGAGGATTTGCAGGTAAATTCGTTACAATTGGTGTCAGAAGGGGAATTGTTGAATAAATTCCGAAGACTTCGAATAAAACTTGGACATGGCAAAGTTCAGTGAATTGAAGATCCAGCAACTGAAAAAGGAGTTGGAGAACCGTGGATTAAATACAATCGGCAATGAGATCGAACTTCAAGCACGGCTACGAGAGGTAATGGAGTCGCAAGGAATTGATGTGGACGGGTTTGTCTTTTATCCTGATGGGGACGAAACAACAACAAAAATTGAAGAGAAAAACGAAACATCGCAGACAGTTACGAGTACAGACTTGAACATGATATTGGCTGCAATAACTGATCAACCACCGACAGTGGCATCTCAGCTGGAATCGCAGGAGAGACGTTCAACATCCAAGATGGAGGCACGCATTTCAGAAATGTGGTCACATATGTCATCTCAACTGGAATCGCAGGAGAGACGTTTAACATCCAAGATGGAGGCACGCATTTCAGAAATGTCGTCACATATGTCATCTCAACTGGAATCGCAGGAGACACGCATAACATCACAGATGGAATCGCAAGAAACACGCATAAAATCTAAGATTGAAGCACAGTAGACGCGTATTTCCGAAATGTCGGTACAAATTTCAGCACAGATATCATCTCAGATCTCCACACAACTAGAAGAGCTGGAAGTCCGTATATCATCGAAACTGGAAGCGCATATGGAAGAAAAACTAACCCAGTTTCATGAAGGCTTCAGGGGTCGACAGGATAAAATAGAGGCAGAGATGGATGCTTTGAAAGATAAGATCCAGGAATTACAACTAAATCGCACAGTTATTTCAGCAAGCAATACGAAGGTAAAAACACCATCCTTTGACGGTTCTGTTCCTTTCCAGGTCTTTAAGCTACAGTTTGAGAAGACCGCAGCAGTGAACCACTGGAATGTGGAAGATAAAGTTGCCACACTCTTCGTGGCATTGAAAGGACCAGCTGCCGAAATCTTACAGACTATTCCAGAGTACGAACGGAAGAGTTATGACGCATTGATGGCTGCTGTAGAACGAAGGTACGGAACTGAGCATAGGAGACAGATATACCAAATGGAGTTGCTGAACCGCTTCCAGAGGCCTGGTGAAACATTGCAAGAGTTTGCGTCGGATATTGAAAGGCTAGCACATTTAGCGAATGCGGACGCACCCGTGGAATACACTGAAAGGGTAAATATTCGGAGCTTTATAAATGGCATACGGGACGTCGAAACAAAGCGAGCTACATATGCAAACCCAAAACCCACATTCGCAGAAACGGTATCCCATGCGCTGACTCAGGAAACAGCGTCACTTTTGAGTAAGCCCACATTCAAAGCACGCCGTGTGGAAGTAGAAAGGCCAGAGTGGGTAGACGCAATATTGGAGACGCTGAAAGCATCGCAAAAGCGGAGTGAAAAAGTTATCAAATGCACCAAATGCGGGAAGTCCGGTCACATTGCACGTCATTGCGATCTTGGTCCTAATAGTTCTAACAATGTGGGTGGCCGACGTAAAGCTGGAGGAGATGAGCAAGAGCGTGTCAGTTGCAAAGAAAGAAAACTTGCCTCAGCTATTGAATGCCCTGTGAAATCTGTGTTGCAAATTGGTAGAAAATCGTGCAGTCTTACCGTCAGAGGAATGTGGGTGGTAAAGAACATGTACTGACTGTAGATACGGGAGCATCTCATTCCTTGATTCGATCAGACTTGGTCAACAGGAGAATAAAAACGTTACCTGGAGCAACGTTGCGTACGGTCACTGGCGAGTATAACCAAGTCCGGGAGAAGTGATCTGTGAAGTCTTAATTGGGAAGGTCATGGTTTTACACAAATTTGTTGTGGCGGAGATCGTTGATGAAGTCATATTGGGAGTGGACTTCTTAGTTGACCATGACATCAAGATCGATATGCAGAAAAGGGTGATGCGTTATAAGAAGCAGGATATACCACTTAACTTCAGTTTGCGGAAAGGATTCAGTAGTAATCGAGTACTGGTGGAGAAGACTCGACAAAAACCACGGAAGTCAAAGGCAAAGGTTAATATGTCGAATGGGCCAAATAAAGCAAAATCAAAAGTACCTGCGAGAGAAGCACTGGCACTGACAAAACCTAAAAGACGCAGGAAAACGAAGCAACAAATTTCCGAGAAAGAATGCGAGGGTAGTTTCAAGCCGGAGCGCACTACTCTTGTGAAACTTGGGAACGATACTGATTATGCGAAGCGAATCCGTCAAGCGCAAGCTCTACGAAGTAGTTCATTGGCCAAGCAACAGAGTGCGAGGGAACGATCCAGGATAATGAGTAGTAAGATGAAACACAGGTACGACAAGGAAAATAATTCGGAAGGTTTCCGGGAGGGCGATTTGGTACTGCTATACAACCCTTACCGGCAGAAAGGTGTTCCATCCAGATATCGGTACAGTTGGGAAGGCCCGTACAGAGTTGTGAAGACTATCAGTGATGGCATCTACCGCATACAAGCAATTGGAAAATCACGAAATAGAAAAGTGGTAAATTTGTCGATGTTAGCAGCGTTTAGATCGGAATATTTGTCTAATCGGGACGATCAGACTTAGGTGGAGGGCAGTGTTACGAATATTAGCAGCACTCAGGGGTACTGCCATCTCCGGGCCGATGCTAAGCAGTGACGTGAATTCACATCAATAATTCAATCATTATGTATCTACATAAACGAATCAATAATTGCGTCTACACATATGTACGTATACGAGCAGCGGAGAACCAATGCACAAACACATGCATATATCTTATTTGAGTTGTCACAAGAGAGGGCAATAATTTGTGCAAGTATTACTCAAATGAGAAGTTATAAACGTAGTTGTGGCTGGCGATTTTGTAGCTGAAAGTAACTAGTAAGTTCTGGAATGGAAAAGCCTGGAAGTATGCAATGAGAAATCAAAAAGTATAAAAGGCGCGGCAGTATAGGCGAAGAGAGAGTTTCATTTGAGCTATCAATCAGTTTGGTTGTTAAGCAAGCTAGTTGCAAAGTATAAGTGTGTTGTGAAGTACTTTAATAAAGGCCATTATTCAATATTGGAGTTATTTATTCAACAGTTTAGTGATTCGAACTTAGCAGAAGGGCAAATAAGAGGATTTGCAAGTAAAATCGTTACAGTATGATAAATGTTATATGTTAAGTGTCGTTGTGTCTGAATAACATTTGACTAAAATTTTTTTATTTATACCTATTTATTAGCATGCCTGACGATGTAATTATTTATTGACGTATCTGACAAAAATATTCCTTATTAATTTAATATTTATTTTTTTAAAGCCAGTGATTTTATTTTATATGGATACACCTGCCTGACCATTTAGTGATTATTATACCCGCTTTGAATTATTGTTGCAATTATTTATTCCCTATTTTCTAGTTTTAGTTTTTGCATATTTACGTATTTATACATAGCCCACTGTGATATTTTTAATTCTTTCTCTGACCATAACCCTATCTGTGATATTTACCCTAACTAATCTTGACTACTTAGCTTTTTTTAACACAATGATATTTTAGTAATTAGATGCTTAGGACCAAAAGTGGATCTGTGATATAGTAGTAGGTAGACCCTTACATTATTTACATTATTTAAACGTTGTTACTTGCCCGGCATTGAGGCGTGGGTCGAGGCCACAGATTTAGCTGTTGGAGAAGACAAAACGGAAAGGTGGCGTATGAAACTTTTTTACGAACTCGCTCCATGGAGCAGACCCCATCGGCGGATGCGAGCCTGTTACGCCAGCCTTAAGGGCAAAAACATCGCCAGCAGCCAAACCATATGCATTATATGCAAAAGTATCTTAATCCCGATATCTGGACGTGTTGCGCAGCATTAGTGGAAGGATGGTGCTACGCGCATGCGTGGGTGTGTACAAGTGATGAAACGAAAGCGCATGCGTGGGTGTGTGCGTGTGGAAAAAACGAAAGCAAAGTACCCATGTGTGTGTGGTGTGTTTGAGTGCAATGTAGGAAATTCCGTTTAGATACGGGTATGTGAAGATTTAACCGAAACTCTGAAGTTCATTAGAAAAGTTGTCCCAATGGTGCGTGGTCGTGCTGCGGAAAAGTCGCGTGTGAAAATAATAACACAAAATCAAAAAAAAAAAAAAAAAAAAAAAAAAAGAGTCGGCTATATCTTTTATTAAAATAAAAAAAATCGCAAACCCAGGGAAGAAGAAAAAAGCCCTCCAACACCGATAAGTGTAAAACAGTTTTAAAAATTCTTTTTTAATTAAAATTGGTAAATTAATTTTTGTTGCTTCCTTTAAAAAAAACCCCCCTCTTTGCATAAATTTCAATCAAGTTTAAAAATAAATTGAAAATTTCGCCTTTTTGTCTTGTTTTTAAATAGTTTTAGAACAAATTAAATTTGCACCAAAATTAAACGAACTTTATATAAACCTTTTTTCATCTTTAAATTATTTTTTTAATAAAGTTGATTTTTGTGCATACAATAAAGCATGTGTGTGAACCAAAGGTGTTGTAAACTAAAAGCACTTTTAAATGGTGAATTAAAATTTATAAAAAATTGTGATCAAAAGGAAATTTAATGAAATTTAATTGCAAATAAAATAAATTTTTGATTAAAAATTACAATTTAATTTAAAAAAAATATAAAAGCTAATAAAACCTACGTAAGATACAAATAGAATTAAATAATAAATAAAAAAATAAAATTTATATGAAATTAAATTTAGTTAAAGTAAAATCAAAATTAAATTAAATTAAAGTTATTTAAAATTAACGCAAAAGTAAATTAAACTAAATTTACCTAAAAATAAAATCAAAATTTAAATAATTCAAATGTGTTGAAAATAAAATCAAAAGTAGCTTAAATTAAATTTGTTCGAAATAAAAGCAATAGTAACCTAAAATTCATTTATTTGAGATAAAATTCCCAAAATTAAATTAAAATAAATTTATTTAAAATAAAAGAAAAATTAAACCGAATAAAAAGTATCTAAATTAAAAATGAAAATTAAATTGAAATAAAGTTTCTTAAAATAAAATCCAAAATTAATTAAATTAAATTTATTTAAAGTAAAATCAAAAATTAAATTGAATTAAAACAAAATCAATATTAATTTAAAGTAAACTTGCTAAAAGTGAAATCAAAAGTAAATTACACAACACCGATTAGAAATAAATTTGAAATTGAAATGAGTGAAAGTTTTTTTTGAAATGAAATTGGAATTAAACTAAATTCAATTAATTTAAAATAAAACTAAAAATTAAGCCTAAATAAACTTTTTCTAAATTACACATTAAATAATATTCAGCTAAAATTAAAAGGAACAAGAGGTTTAGCCAATACGAAAGTTAAATTTTTTTTGCATTTGATATACATATGTACATACCGACATATAGACATATAAGCCAAAGTTCGGTATCGAAGATACTCAACCGAACTTGGGAAAGTATGGCTATGTGAGGTATATGCATATGTACAAAGACACCAGTTGTAAATTTTGATTTTTGTCATTTTGGTTTTTTCCTTTTGCAGAATTCTCTGGCGGGACGAAGGAGGCCAGAATACTTACCCGCATACATCATTACCCAGAGCGACCGTAGGAACGGCGGAATATTGTGACCGCCGCTCAGTAAAGTTCGGAGAAGGGAGAGAGAGAGCGCAAGAGAGAGGATCGGCCAAAGTGACCGAAAGTGGTCGGTAGACAGCAGCAGACCTTTGCTCAGGCAGTGAATGGTATTTTTTTATGAGTAGGCAAAGACATATGTATGTAAATTTCCCTTCCTCACAGGTCCCCGCAGCTTGAATGCGCCTACAATGCTGATGTGCTGAGATCGTGTTCCATTTATTTACATATACGTCAATGCCCGATATACCCAATGCCTTAGCCTAGGTCAGGGATTTACTTTCAATTTTTGCTTAGCGTTTGAATTTTTGCCATATATATAAATTTTTTTTTTTCTTGTAATTTTAAAGATATTAAAAGACATAAATAGATGCGGCAACCATTAGGGTGTGTCTGTTCGCGTACGTCAGATTATTTTTCTCGTTAACTTCTTTTTCATCAAATATATTTTTTATTGTCTTTTTGATATCAAATACCAAGTTTAAATAATATACGGGTTTGCTGGTATATCGGTTGTTAAAGCGATAGCTGACGTTGGATTTTTGATTAGCATACTGTTATTTCGAATAATTTTCAAATTTTTTTATTTTGTTTTTTTTTTTAATAAATCATATTTTTGGAATTTTTGTATTAAGGAATTGTTAGTATTTAAGCTTTTTATAGATTTCCTTTCTTTTGTGAAAATACCTGAGGAATCACACTTAGTAGCAGTTAGGTTTAACTTTAAATTTATAAATAAAGGTATGTTTGATTTAGGATCTCTGGTGTGGGCGTTGCTCTGACTTAAGAGGGGAAGTGGGGGTGATGGCCTAATAGACTAGTAGAAGACAGACTTGAGTCAGGCTTGAGGGCGCCGTAAAAATAGAGCGCCCATGGCTTCGCGTAAGATACGCGAAGAAGGTGGGTAGACTCCAACTGACTTGACAGGGCTCCACTTTTTTCCCTTTTTCTTTGATTTCCCCCTCCTTTCTCTCCCTGTTCCCCTTATGTCTATTGTATCTCTTTCAGCTTTCCCATTTTCTTTTTAGCACTTAGGCATGAACTCTAATTTTTGTTAGTGTAGTTGTTGGTAAGGCTGGTGCGCAAAACCCCACCCCGTCCGACGAGCTAGCAAGGGCTTGCCACCATACCACACGCCACCTCTGTCTTACCACTGAAAGCCAGCTACATAATAAACTTTGTCGATGTGTTTGGTAGGATTAGACACGGATTTGGCGGTTGACCACAATTAACCAACATCCGCAGAGAGGTTGCAGTTCTTTAGATGCTCCCCCTTTTGGTACGTTTATGTTCATTTACCAGCCGCATGATATCCAAATTAATACTACTAATAAGGGGGTATCTAGGGTTGAGGTGTCTCGCAAGGTCACGTTCTGTTGCTAAATTTGCGGCTTCGGCCGTGAAATGGATTGGTATTTTACCGGCCGGGATGAAGCGTGCATAAACTGAAGCGATGACCTTGCGGAACGCACGCTCTCCCTGCAAAGGGGAGCAAAGATTGGCTTGTAAAGGTTGTGTAATCTTCCCAATTGGCTTTTTTAAATTAATGAAAGTCCGCTTTTCAGAGGTTATAAAATTGGCAGGTCGCTCAATTGAAAGGAGTATGGACATGTGATCAGAAGCTAAAGTAAGGATCGGTTGCAATTCAAGGCAATTTATGAGCCCTGCGCTGACGATTAAGATGTCAGGTGAGCTGTGGCAATTGCCTATAATTCTGGTGAGGGCATTGCCGTTTATCGTGCAGAAAGTTATATTGTCTATTTGCTCTGCTGTCGACTGGCAGGCTGCAGTGCCAGAGATCGTGGTGAGCGTTGAAATCACCGAAGATAAGACGGGTTTTGCCACAGAGTAGCGTACTGTTATCAGAGCGATAGCCACTTGGACAGCAGGTGGCAGGGTGAATATAAATGTTAATTATTTCAAGGTCAGCATCGCCTGACCGGATAGTTATGCCTTGACTTTCTAAGGTATTATCCCTGCGGCTGATGTTGGGTTGAAATAGACTATATTGCACGGAGTGATGAGTTATAAAGGCAAGGCCACCACCATTTCCCCTTGTGCGATCTTGCCTATGAATGTTGTAGCCATCGCCAGTTCGGAGGTCCGATCTGGCAGTTGGCTTTGTTTCTTGAATTGCGGCAATACGGATATTATTTTTATTCATGTAGTCTCCTATCTCTGCGATCTTGCCAGTTAAACCGTTACAATTAAGTAGGAGAATTCTGAAGCGCAAGGGGGGGCAATCGTCACTCTGGGAGTCAGAGATGGATGAAGGCGCCTTGAAGTATATAGGCTTCGGCGAGTGTGCAGTCCGATTGCTGCTGGTGTACCTGGTGTCACTGAGTTGGTACTAGTGTTTTGGCAGCAAGGTGCAACGAATGTGCCGTTCGGGTGATTTCCGTTTGTAAGCCCAGAGCATCTATCAAGGTGGGATAGGCCAAGGCATGAACCGATGCCGCGATCGTAAACACTCTGGGGCGGCATACGGAACACACGGTAAGGAAGACAAGGAGTTGATGACTCCTTCTTACGAGAGTACGAGTGTCGGAAATGGAGGGGTGGGACGGGGGTAAAAGCTGGTGCTCGGCATTGCTACTAGCCATACTACGTAGATTGTAGTGATGGGTTGTAGCGGCCGCATTAGGTGGAAGCGCCATTGGCGCGAGCGGTTGATGTGAACTGCTGAGCAGCGTCGCTGCTAGAAGCTGGCGGAGGTGCGTTTGAGAGTGAAACGCGGGACGTCCTGAACGTGAGCAGGGGGGAGCCACACGAGTTTTATAGAAGTTTCGGGGCCGACGAACGTTGGGTTCTAACCCAGAACAGTCGAACCATGCAACCATCTTTTACACGATACACACTGAGAAGAGTATGACCGTCTAAGGTAAATTCCGATATATGCAGCGGAATCACTGCCTGGGACCGGGGTTAGGTTCAATAACTTCCCGGAGCAGAAGGGTATGGATCAGTTCAGCTGCTCTGATCTGCTCCGAGGATGACAAGTTGTGGGAGAGACGCAACAAATTAAATGGGGTTACACTGAAATGACAGCCCTTGGTCGGGAAAAAAAAATCCCGAGTCGCTCCGTTACGTAGAACCGGCTGCCTTGGGAAATCGCTTTCTTCA
Organism: Eurosta solidaginis; assembly: GCF_040869045.1. Classification (NCBI taxonomy): domain Eukaryota; kingdom Metazoa; phylum Arthropoda; class Insecta; order Diptera; family Tephritidae; genus Eurosta; species Eurosta solidaginis. The sequence goes on along the minus strand of NC_090321.1, from coordinate 129,185,830 downwards.
TGTTTGTCACGTCTTGTTCGTTGAAATCGAGTTCGTTGATCACTGTTGATATTGTCTTCATGTTCGTTTGTAAATGATGGATTGAGTGATCGATTTAAATTTAACCCCAGGATATAGCACTGAGGAAACAGTTCTTCATCATTTACTTCTTCTATTCAAAAATACTTATCAAATCTTTTGATCCAATGCTCTTTCAAAAGAAGCATGTATGTTTAAACACGGATCCGCTTATGTGATCTTTTAAACATCCTCATTCACATTTTTTGATTAGGCCTAATTCAAATATTTTTTATAGATTGTTATTTTTTAGCATATATCTATATATATAAAAAGAAGTTTACATTTTGATTGTCACTTCATAACTTGAAAACGGCTCGACAGATTGCCATGAAATTTTTAGGAAAGATACAGGAAGGAGAGATGATGGTTAGTTGATTTTGAAATCCCAAATCGGTTTAGCCATATCTATAAATCTTATAAAATAAAGTCGCTAAATGCCATGTATACACATAACTTCACACAGAATACTCCGATTTTAAAACGGTTTTTTGCATTTGAAAGCTTAGCTACGTGATATGGTACAGTTAATATAATTTGAAGATATATATTATAGGGGCGTGGCAAATTGCCAAAATGTAGCAAAAAATCATAAAATTTTTGTTTACACAGCTATAACTCATAAACGGATGGATGGATTTCAAAAATTCTACTTTTCAGTAAAACTTTGAAATATTTGCCTTCGATCTGCATCAAAATAAAATACTTGATTCCTTTCTTATATCAGCCAAATTGTTTAAATAAAAGTAACAGTTTTATTAAAAAATGCGTATGTGTGTTTGTTCGCTGTGAACTGTCCGCGCTAATTGCTTTTGAGTAAGGCTTGATGCGACACATATATACATACATATATATCATTCGCTGCGTTATTTAACTTCGGGCGTAGGTTTATAGGTATGTATGGATGTACATCAATACATAGTATAAAACAAAGTCGCTTTTTCTGCCCCTATGTCCCTGTGAATGCTTAAACCTTTAAAAATACGCAACGGATTTTGATGCGCTTTTCTTAATAGAAAAAGAGTGATTGAAGAAGAAGTAACGGATGAACATATTTGGCTGAAAATTGGTGGAGGGGTAGCTTAGAACCAGGAGACAGGCATAGGCTAATTTTTATCCCGTTCTGGATAGGGTCTTGAGATCAAACCGTGGACGTGGGTAATCCCGGTATATGTTTGTACAATATGAGTATCGAATGGGTACTTTGATACGGGGTATTTTTCGTGCCCGCGGGTAACTAGGGTCTCAAGATATAAGCGAAAACGTGGACGCGGGTACCCCTAGAATGTGTTTATTGAATATGGATAACGAATGAAAGCTGTTGATGAGTGCTTTAGTACAGGTTAGTTTTCATACCTATTGGTGACTAGGGTCTCGAGATTTTGATGCGCTTTTCTTAATAGAAAAAGAGTGATTGAAGAGGAAGAAAGGGATGAACATATTTGGCTCAAAATTGGTGGAGGGGTAGCTTAGAACCAGGAGACAGGCATAGGTTAATTTTTATCCCGTTCTGGATACGGTCTTGAGATCAAACCGTGGACGTGGGTAATCCTGGGATATGTTTGTACAATATGGGTATCGAATGGGTACTTTGATACGGGGTATTTTTCGTACCCGCGGGTAACTAGGGTCTCGAGATATAAGCGAAAATGTGGACACGGGTACCCCTAGAAAGTGCTTATACAATATGGATAAAATATGAAAGCTGTTGATGAGTGCTTTATTACAGGGTAGTTTTCATACCTATTTGTGAAGGGTCTCGAGATATAGCCCAAAACGTGCATCAGATTAACACTAGGATGTGTTTTTATATTATGGGTATCAAATTGAAGCTGTTTGAGCTAGACGGAAAAAGCGTATTAAAGTGTATGGAGATAGACCTAATTTAGGGCAGAACAACGTCTGACGGGTCAGCTAGTATATATATAAATCAAATTCTGTTTGTGTGTGTTCGCTATGGAAACGTATTTCCCACACATCAATCATCACCAAATTTTGGTTATGGGTTCCTTCGATCAACGGCAAGGATTTAGGCTAAAAATAATTTCGATATATAAAAGGGGCGTGGCACCTCCCATACAAATGGAATCTTTGGTACTGCATACCTTTACAGGTATACATGCCAGAACATTGAAATTCAATGAGGAGTTATATGAGGTCAATCCCTAACACCACCAAGAAAATGCGGAATTTGGAGAAAGGGGGCGTGGCATCTGCCATACAAATGGAATCTTTAGTAATGCATAACTTTCAAGGTATACATGCCAGAACATTGAAATTCAGTAAGGAGTTATATGAGGTCAATCCCTAACACCACCAAGAAAAGGCGGAATTGGGAAAAAGGGGCGTGGAACCTCCCATTCAAATGGAATCTTTGGTACTGCATAACTTTGAAGGTATACATGCCAGAATATTGAAATTCAATAAGGAGTTATATGAGGTCAATCCCTAACACCACCAAGAAAAGGCGGAATTGGGAAAAAGGGGCGTGGAACTTCCCATTCAAATGGAAGCTTTGGTACTGCATAACTTTGAAGGTATACATGCCAGAACATTGAAATTCAATAAGGAGTTATATGAGGTCAATCCCTAATACGACCAAGAAAATGCGGAATTGGGAAAAAGGGGGCGTGGAACCTCCCATTCAAATGGAATCTTTGGTACTGCATAACTTTGAAGTTATACATGCCAGAACATTGAAATTCAGTAAGGAGTTATTTGAGGTCAATCTTTAACACCACCAAGAAAATATGGAATTGGGAAAAAGGGGGCGTGGCACCTCCCATACAAATGGAATATATTATACTGCATATATCTGGATCTCATAATGGTAGGATAATTAAAATTGGTAAGGAGCTATGTGACGTTAAGTCCTTAAACCTCCAGTAAAATGTGGAATGGGGAAAAACTATGGCTGCCGTACAAACTTAAGTTATTTTAACACCTAAAGTTTCACTGCATTGTTGAGTTTAGCTGTTGCTTATGCCTTTTGGACGTTTAGTAATCTGCCGCTGTTAAAAAAATTGTTTAGCTTCAGTCTACATCTTCTATAAAAATCAAATTCTGTGTGTGTTTTCCCTATGAAAATGTGTTTGCTATACTTCGATCATTACCAAATTTTGGCTCGAGGTTCCTTCGATCAAGACAAAAGCTTTTCATATTTCAGAATTAAGAATTTTAAATTTAAAAGTTTTTGTTTTTTGGCTATGCGAAAGAACTATCTTAGCTCCTAAAAATGATCATGTTAACAGTATCAATGATCGCTTTCAAAATCAATTTCCTGGTGAAGTGACGAAATACAAATCGATCGACACAGTTACAGATGAAGATAAAATTGTGAATTATCCAAATGAATTTCTATACTCCTTAGAACCAAAAGGAATGCCTGCGCATATATCAACTTTGAAAATTGGCTCACCAGTCATGCTTCTTCGGAATGTAATCAAAGCAACAATCATCTGCGGTAAAAGCAATACAATAATATAAAATAAGATACAATAAGATACAAGATTAAAATTTTTTAACAGAAAATTTCACCAAATATGCGTACAAAATTCAATTCAATTTACAGAACAATAAATTAAATTATCAACAAACAAAACAGAAACAAAATTAAAGAAAAAACTTTTTTAAAAATAAGCTTTTATTATTGGTTAGTAAAATTAACTAAAAAGTAAACAATAAATGAATTTTGATGGTATAATTAAGAACATTTAGGATCTCCTTTTCTTGCTATCGCAATGTAAGACGCTTTTATTAGAACAATTAGGACTGTGATATAAACTGTAAGGTTTAATAATTTAGGTGTAAAGTTTTATGTTAAAAATATATAATTATGTACAATATAGAATTCGTTTGTCGCAGACGAAAAAGCCTAATTATCGTTAAAGCTTACAATGAACTTATAAAGTGTTATATTTCTTTAGAGTCAATTTATTGTTTACTTTTTAGTTAATTTTATTAACCAATAATAAAAGCTTATTTTTACAAAAGTTTTTTTCTTTAATTTTATTTTTTACTTTTTAGTTCGTTTTATTAACAAGTAATATAAGCTTATTCTTAGAAAAGCCTTTTTCTTAAATTTAATTTAAATAGGAATTTTTTTAAATTTTTAGTAGGGTAAAATATTGTTTAAATTAGTTACGTAATCTTTACTTAGTTATTTGTAACGTTTCTCATTCTATCCATTTCTTTTAATGCATCAACTTACTTTTTAGTTAATTTTATTAACCAATAATAAAAGCTTATTTTTAAAAAAATTTTTTTTCTTTAATTTTATTTTTTTCTTTAATTTTATTATATCATAATCCGAATATATTGGGGCATATTCATAATCGAAATAAAATGTGACTAAGTTAGTTGAAGCATTTTTGACAGAGAGCGCATATAAAATTGTGTCAAACAGTGTTAAATAACTTAACTTTGCCTATGCCGCGTTCAGTTTACAACTACTTATTGCAGATCTCTCATCTGTGGGTTAAATCTGTTTTAAAATAAAATTCCTACTTTCGCTTAGCTAAAATTCCATCGCCAAAAATCTGTAAAACAAGATCAAGTGCGCAGAAAAGTATGCAACACTTACCGATAACAGCCTAACGGCGTTAGCGTTCGTTGTATCACAGAATTTTTACACTTTGAAAATGACGGCTGTTGTTTGCAAGGTTGCATTCCTTTGAGTCTTCGTTTTCACCATCTGGATTAACAAAGTCATGAGCCTGGACATTCGTGCAATTTTAGTGATGTAAATTGCATGGCGCCAGCGCCAATGCGGTGCCAGCTCAATGGTAGCTCATTGACGAAATGACTCCAATCGAATTTTTGACGCTACTTAGTAGTGAGTGCGTAGTACATTTCACTTACGCTATTGAGTGAAACGACTTTTGTATGTCAGGCACGAGTTTGGTGTTATTGGCGCTACTGGCAATGATGACACTGAGCTGATGGTGGTAGCGCTGGTAGTTCAGCTTTTGAATCAGAGAAAGAATTGATGACGCGTGCAAATTATTAGGGCTTTGGCCGTGTAAATTATTATGTTGTATTTGCACCAAATTTTGGGAACCAGTATCAACACTAGCAACAACATCAGCACTGAAATCCAGCGAAGAATCAATCTTGCCAATAAATGCTACTTTGGACTAGGTAGGCAATTGAAAAGTAAAGTCCTCTCTCGGCGAACGAAAATCATACTCTACAAGTCACTTATCGTACCCGTCCTGCTATATGGGGCAGAAGCATGGACCATGACAACAGCAGATGAAGCGGCTTTGGGAGTGTTCGAGAGAAAAGTTCTTCGAAAGATTTATGGACCTCTACGCGTTGGCGATGGCGAGTACCGAAGAAGATTTAATGATGAGCTGTACGAGCTATACGCAGACATCAACATAGTCCAGCGAATTAAAACGCAGCGGCTGCGCTGGCTAGGCTATGTTATGCGAATGAAAGATGATGCTCCGGCCAAGAAAGTGTTTCTATCGGAACCCGCCTATGGAAGCAGAGGTAGAGGGCGGCCCCCACTCCGTTGGAAGGACCAGGTGGAAAACGATTTAAACTCCCTTGGTGTGACCAATTGGCGCCGGTTGGCGGAGCGAAGGAGCGACTGGCGCGCCTTGTTGGCGGCCATAACCGTTTAGACGGTTAAGCGCCAATTAAGTAAGTAAGTAAGTATTTGCACCAAATAAATGCTGCGGACATAACAACCGGAGTCATTTTTGAGTTGTATATTTTAAATTTAATGCACAATTAATATGGGTGTGTTTGAGCGGCCAAATAATAACAGTAGTATTGCTAAAGTGCTGCTAAGTTGATGGAATGTCGCTAATTTCCTAGCGATGATCAATAGATTGTCAATATTTCGTTCAACGGACACGCGAAATTGCCACATCTGCTCAAATTTTCAATGTTTTTCCATTCTTGATTTAACTTAAGCTGTTATGCCAGTATTTTTCAGCCAGCTTTTTTCAAATAGGTCATTTTTCCAAAAGCAAAATAAATTACAGAAAAGATTACAGAGTTAAACAGCCTTAAAAATTCAGCTATGTTGGTTATACACAGAAATACAACAGAGGGTTGTGTCTCCGCTTTTCGCAAGCGTTGAGGTGCACCACGCGTGATTCACCACGTCCAAATATCACAATCCACGCATAGGTACCGGCGGGTTTGTATGGGACTTAGGCTGTTATGCCAAAGTAAATACAAATCTTTACCGATAACTGTGTTATCGATTAATTTATCGAATTCTAACAAAGTAATATTGAATTGTCATCGGAGTTATACATGTGTGCAAAATTTCAGCTCAATCGGACACCGGGAAGTGTATCAAATTTAACTTGCAAGATTCCATTACAGACAACAAAAGTGAAACTAAATAAAAGCTTATATTAATTATAAAAATAACGCAACATCCATTCGATCTCGGGCGTTACAACGTGCACCTGGTAAAGCTAGTTTACATATAACGCTTAGACTTAAAAGCTCAATTTTTTATTTTTCCAGTGAGTTAAAAATAATCAATACGTTGATACTTTGCCAATAGAGAAATTTAAAGTAACTAGTATCGTCCAGGGTCGAAAATTCGACCTATCCAATATAGTAGGTAAGGGATATTAAAATTTAAGCCTTTATAGAGATAAGCTGACATCGGGCACACTAATTTCTCTTTACTTAAGATAAATTCTACTCTTATGTAAGTTAATTTAGAATGAGCTAATTATTAAAAAAAATATTTTTTCTTACGGCTGATGGGCGTGTTCTTTATTTCCCTAATAAATGAGGACTGAGTTACAATTTGAAAAAATACTTAATTATATTCCCTAATCCTCGCTATCGCGTCACTGCTTGGTGACTATTTTGTTGTTACGCCGCAGCTCGGAAATATGGTTTTGATTTGAGATATCTGATGTCCAGACATGCAGTCAGCAATTTTGGCGAATGCGCGTTAAGATATCTCTGCCTAGACATGCAGTCAGCAGTTTTGACGAATACGCGTGTAAGAATTCTTTGTATTTGCATACTTTGAATCAGAGTGAGAGAATGAATTTCTGGGTTTTAGAATGTTTGTTATGTTAACTCCTCCCTCCTTAAAAAGGCTTGTCCCCGGGCGTCTGAAAAATTTAAAAAGCTCTTGTTGAGGGTGTGGGAACTTCTGACATAGCCTATTTTCTTGATTGGCCTGGCCAATAGTTTCTGATGGCTGTTTTAACGGCTAATTTGTGCCTTTTATAGCAATATTTGCTAAAACTAACCATCAGGACAATGATTACTATAAGGGTAAGTCCTGAGGAAAATCGGTTTGTTACCCTTTCTGTTTGGAGTGACTGGATTTCGATGGAATTGTTTATGTGTAGCTCACTGAGCGCGTCTAATGACAGAAGTTTAGTCAGGCTCTCTTCTATTGTCTTTGGTTGTGCTATTGCTGGCATTATCATTAAAGGGGGTGCTTCGAAATTGCTTTAAGTCCTACCGTTAACTACAATGGTCTCATTTTTAAAATTTAAAATGTTGGTCCCATTCATATATCTCACTTCGTTGTTTGTGGTAATATTGCCTTTGTAGTTGTATAGAAAAAGCATTCCGGGTGAAACAAGCTCGTCCTTTGGGATGTGGTGGCAGTTGATGAAGTGACACGAAGAGTTGAGGCTTTTTATTAGCTTAGGTATACAAGAATCATTACTTAAATCTTTTAATTCATCTTGTTTACATATGCTTATTTTTTATATTTTCTACAATTATTTGTTATGCTGAATATACGGTCTTTATTTTGTAGAACATTATTATATTTTAGGTCAATTATAACATTATTCCTTATAACAGCTTTTATTATTAAATTTTCATATATATCCATGGTGGTTAATGTTATTTTAGCAATGTATAAAATTGATGAAATATTTCTGAGTACACTTACTACTAATGCCTCTTCGGCAGTATCAAATGGCATATGTTCTTTATTCATTTCTCCTATAGCTAAACCAATTTCCAATATATTTAACCCTCAAACGGGAAAACTCGTAATACTGTTCAAATTAAGTTCATATTTTGCGGGCATGTAAATGTTGGCTATATATGCTTATAAATAAGTTTTCAGTGAAAAAATGTCTGGAAGAATATTTATGGGAGAAATAGTGAACACCGTTTCCAGACGGCCTTTCCGGTTCACGTGTGTATAAAATTACAAAAAAGTAGGCACGTGTTTCTTAAATATTTTTATTATTAAAAGATCGTAATTTAAATAAAGCTTACAAAAACATAAAGTAATAATACACTAAAGCTTGGCGTTAACAATGAAAAGTAACACAACATAGATATTTTTAATTCATTTCGAAATATTATGGGGGATGGGTACGACTGGTCTCATCTTAAAATTTTTTTATTTTTGTGATTGTAGTCCCAAAAACAATTTTTGTCTGTTGTGCAACATAAATGCAGATTACATTTGGAACAAATGGCTGGGTATCCTTCGTTTTTCAATGTTTGCACCGTTTCTTCCCGTTTCTATCCATCCACTTTAAGAAGTGATCACGGCCGTCAAATCGAACATCATCGAGAAGATGAAGAGCCCAACCATTGAGAGACCAGCCTGTTGAGATAGTGAGCTATCAATACTTTGCCCCGATGACTGTCTACCAACTGTCCGCTTTTCTTTGAAAAGGACAGGACCAGCAGCTATTTCCTCACGGAATGGCGGATGATTGCACTGTTTTTTTTTTTCTTCAGACACATTGCTCGCATTGTTTGCTTTCTTAGCGCGCATACGTTTATACAAAATATAAGAATTTGTTGCTGCCATGTCCCCAAAGTGACAAAAAATCCTAGTCATAATATTTCGGCTTTTAGTCTGAATATGATAACGACCGATAAGACTGTCCATCAGATCGACTCCGCCCATGTGAGCATTGTATTCTCTAATGATTTGGGGAAAGTTTACTTGCATGAAAAGTTTTTGTTTTCTATCATACCTTGATACTTTCGCTGGTTGAATATCAGTATTCGGTCTCAAAAAAGGTCCAATAACAACATGCCATGCAGGCAAGGAGACTGAAAAATTATTTTTTCTTTAATGACCATGAACACTCAATTTTTGCTTATATCCAAAATCCTATGGCATATTGCTCGACTTGACTTAAATTATTGCTAGAATAAATCGTACGCCTATGGCATATTGCTCGATTTGACTTAATTTACTGTTAGAATAAATCGTACGCCTATGGCATATTGCTCGATTTCACTTAAATTAAAGGAGATAAACTTTATTCAACTTAAAATTCTGTATATTAAATATTAATCATTATTATTATTATTAATTATGTTCCTTTGGAGTGGAAAGTAATAAATAGGATTATTGATAAAAACACAAAAAGGCAAGATTCTCATTTTGTTTTACAAAAAGAAGGCGTTGATATTTCTGTTCCCATAGAAATAGCTAATCATTTTAATGAATACTTTACTTCAATTGTGAAGTCAAACTTTCCGCCAAATGTGACACCCCTTTGCGATTGTTGCTCTGATTTTGGAGTAGCTAAAGATTCTTTCAGAAGCAACAGCTTCTTTTTTGAGCCAATCTCAGGATCGGAAATTTTAACTGCAATCAAATCTTTGAAAAATATTAATATATTAATTCTTCCGGTCATGATGGAATCTCGTTATGTTAAAAAAAATCTCATACAATATTGTTGATGTTTTAAAACATATCTTTAACTTGAGTGTTACAACTGGGATTTTCCCAGAACAATTAAAATTAGGAATTGTAATACCGATTTTCAAAAAAGGTAATAAAAAAGATATGGCTAACTATAGGCCGATTTCACTTTTGTCATCAATTACTAAAATTTTTGAAAAAATTGTAAAAGTAAGGATGTTATCCTACTTTGAAAAAATAAATTTTCTTAGTCCTTTGCAATTTGGTTTCAGGGATGGTCTTTGTACGGAAGATGCTCTTTTGGACTTCTGTTCAATTATATACAAGGGTATTGATTCAAAAAAAGATTGTGCTGGGCTTTTTGTGGACATTACAAAAGCATTCGATATGGTTGATCATGGCCGTCTTTTAAATAAGCTTTATAATTTGGGAATTCGTGGCTTGTTATACAATTGGTTTGTTTCTTATTTAGGAAATCGAACCCAAAGAGTGAAACTAGGCAACACTTTTAGTGAGACCAAAGTCATAAACTCTGGTGTACCACAAGGATCGGTTCTGGGTCCCATATTATTCCTTATCTATGTGAACTCACTATTTATTCAACCTTTTAAGGGCAAAGTCGAAGCATTTGCGGATGACCTAGGAATTGCATATAACTCAACGGATCCTTTAAATTTGATAGCGGATCTGAACCACGATATACACATACTTCGGTCATGGTTTGCGGAACATAAACTGGTTGTCAGCAATAAAACCAAATTAATGTGCTTTAGTCCAAAACTTCAAGAATCACAAGATCTTAATATAACTTTTCACAGTGCAATATGCAAACGTAATATCCTATATAGTAACAAGTGCTCCAACCATCGTTATCAGTATTCTTTTCAAAATAATACAGCATGTGACTCTAACTGCTTTGAAATTGAAAAAGTGAATAGCTTCAAATACCTAGGAGTCACAATTGACCGTAATCTATACTGGAATGAGCAAATCGCAACTGTAAGAAAATACTTACTTTCAACCAATCGTATACTTTACCGTCTTAGAAAATACGTTCCAAACCATACACTGAAAACAGTTTATTATAGTATATTTCATTCAAAATTAGAATATGGAATAAGTTGCTGGGGTGGTGCTCACTCCAATAAAATAAATCAATTAACTGTACTGCAAAAATGTGCAGTAAGAAACATTTTGAATTGTCCACGTCGGACTCACTCCTTTGACTTATTTAGAAGATCAAAAATATTCCCAGTTCGGCATTTGTTCTATTACAAAGTTTTAAAAATTGTTTACATGAGAGGTGGCTATTTGCAAAATCCCACACGAGGAATGTACAGCCTGCGTAGTAACCATAGCACACTTGTTTCTTTACCAGTTTTTCGAACAACATTGTTTAGAAATTCCTACACTGTCTTATCCTGCAAACTTTTTAATTCCCTTCCAGAAAACATACGAGACATTAGATCCAGATCTGTGTTTTTAAAAAAAATAAAAACTTGGCTTCTTGAGTTTGATACCAACCAGATAGAAATTTTTATGCACTACGTTGTATAATATAGTCTTTAATTTTATATATGCATTGTATAGTTTTGAATTTTCTTTTCTTATGAGGAATTCTGTAAACTTAGCTTTTGTATTCTTTCTTCAAATTGTTTCATGACTTAATTTAGTCAATTTATTTTTGAAATATCTTATTCTCATTTTAAATAAATTTTTTTATATATATCTTGTATTCTTTTTTTTGTTCACCCCACTACTACTATTTATACAATGGAATTTGTTAAAACATGATGTGACATACAACACTATTTTTATTATATAAAATAAAGATGTCACTAACTATTCTCTAAGTAATGATATTGTAGACATGTAAAATTAAGCTATCGAATATGTACATACGCTTATGAGAATAATGAAATAAATAATAATCTAATCTAATCTAATCTAATCTAAGACATGCATATTCAGAACATTCCTTAAATCTTCACCCTTTCCTTTTTATTATTATTATTGTTTGTAATTTTTATTTTCCATTTGTTTAATTGATTAATTTTTAGAAGAGGAGAATAAAAAAACTTCCTTGTCCCCTTTTCTGACTCTTTGTTTCTTTGTTTTTTCAGTTTTTTTTTTTTTTTGTAATGAGCCTTAATATGGCTTTTATGCACCGACCTTCCTGACTGAGTTGCAACTGTTTTCCTTTGTCCTCAAGTACTGTTTCCTTCATGTAACGGGGTGACAATTTATTTCCTATTCCTTTGCCTAATTTTACATAAATCAAGTCATTAGCACTGTATGTCCTGAAATCTGTTCTTTTCTTATTGTGGAGCCCGAAATCCTTTCCTTGTTTAATTTTCAAGTTTTGTATGTTTTCGTCTTTGTACAGGTCGATTGGGCACGGTGCAACTGTCCGTCCAAAAAATAATTCTTTAGTCTTTCGTTTAGTAGTGGAATGAATTGAAAAATTGTATTTGTATAGGGATCTATCAAGGAGATCGCGGAAATCGGAGTGAACATTTTCTGCTTTGGTACATCGCAATAATTCCGACAAGGTGGAGTGGAATAGCTCTATCTCTCCATTTATTGTGCTCTTATATGGTGGGGTCCTGAATATTTCTACTCCGAATTGATTCTGTAGCATGAAGGTTATGGGAGCCGAATTCAGGGACTTTTCATTATCTATCACAATGTTTTCGGGAAATCCAAAAATGTCTAACAAATCTCTTAAAGGGGTTTTTATATCTTCGGATGATATGGATTTTACAATCTTTGCTTGGGCGTATTTCGAAAATTTGTCTATTGCTGTTAACACTGTTGTTGGTAAAATAGAGGTCCACGTGAACAATATGTCCTGGATAATTGGGGATTGGAGTGGCTTTTAAAATGGGGTTTACTATATGTCGCTCGTACTTATTCTCAAGGCAATTCTACACTGTTTTGCAATTTTTATTATCTCTCCAAAAGTTGAGCTTTATTTTCTGTTTGGTTGCGATGAGCTGTTGTGTTCGCAGGTAATTTATCTTTCCTGTTCAGATTCGGTAATGATGTCCTCAGCAAAATTTCGTGTGTAGCGCACCCTGTATCTACTGAAGTGGGTTTGGTAAATGGTTTGGATTCTTTCCAATATACTGTCCTTTGTCTTTATGCAATTTGTAACCGAGGGATTCAAATGTGTTTTTAATAAAGTGGTAATACTATCGTCCGTGAACTCTCTCCACTATATGGTGCTTATGATAAGTTTGGGAAATTGGTATGCGGAGGTCTCACCTGTGGAAATGAAAAGCTGGTTCTTGAATGCATTGATGGGTGTGTCTGCATATGGTCTCAACGTTTGAACTCCAAAAGTTGAGCTTTATTTTCTGTTTGGTTGCGATGAGCTGTTGTGTTCGCAGGTAATTTATCTTTCCTGTTCAGATTCGGTAATGATGTCCTCAGCAAAATTTCGTGTGTAGCGCACCCTGTATCTACTGAAGTGGGTTTGGTAAATGGTTTGGATTCTTTCCAATATACTGTCCTTTGTCTTTATGCAATTTGTAACCGAGGGATTCAAATGTGTTTTTAATAAAGTGGTAATACTATCGTCCGTGAACTCTCTCCACTATATGGTGCTTATGATAGGTTTGGGAAATTGGTATGCGGAGGTCTCACCTGTGGAAATGAAAAGCTGGTTCTTGAATGCATTGATGGGTGTGTCTGCATATGGTCTCAACGTTTGAACTGAGCTCTCTCCGCTATGTCGTGTTGCTGTTAAGGAATTTATCTGTTCCTGTTGCGGTGGTCTAGATAGTCCGTCCGCAACTATGTTCATTTTGCCAGATTTGTAATTTAATTCGTAATTGTATTCCTCCAGTATAGCTTTCCAGCGTTTCATTTTATTGTTGTTATCTTTGTTACTTAGAGCATAAGTTAAGGGTTGGTGGTCTGTGAAAATTTTGACTTTTGCCGAAACGCAAAGATAGTTACGCAGAGATTTCAATGCCGTATTATGGCAAGCATTTCTTTTTCGTTGGCTACGGAATTTTCTTCTGTTTTTGGAATGGTCCTGGATACGAATGTAATGAGTCCATCTTCTTGTGACAGTAATGCGCCTATTGCGTAATTGGAGGCATCAGTTGTCAGCTTAAAGTCTGTGTTTAAGTTGGGATAGGTCAGCAATACTTCTCCTGAGACAAGAACATTTTTAACTTTTGTAAATTCCGCCATTGCTTCTTAATCAAGGGTGATCTGTTTTTTTGCCGATTGATTTTTGGATACACGTCCCTCCTCCCCTCTTAAAAGGTTTGTAAGGAGTTTAGCTAGCTTCGCATAATCTTTAACGAAGCAGGGGTAATAACCCGAAAAAAGGAGCTGAGCTCGTTGAGGTTCCGTGGAACTGACAAATTTTCGATTTTTGAAGGATTTGTTCTAATTCCTTCCGCCGTTACAATGAATCCTAGAAATTCGACCTCCCTTTGAAAGAATTTGCACTTATCCAATTGTACCTTCATTCTCGCACCTCAAGTGTGCCGAAAATATTTTTTAAATGGGCTGTGCAGATCAGTTTTGCTGAATATTGTGATATCGTCTATGTAACCGTAGCAGCAATGCCCTATGTAGTTTCGTAAAATGTCGTCCAGCGCTCTCTGGAAAATTGAAGGGGCGTTCTTTAAGCCAAATGGTAGCCTGGTGAATTCATAATTCCCGTTATTTATGGAGAAGGCGTTCTTTTCTATATCTGAATTCTTTAAAGGAATTTGGTGAAAACCTCTCTTCAAATCAATAACCGAGAAAAATTTGTTGCTCCCTAGCTGGGAAAGGACCTCGTTAATTTCGGGAATAGGTTAACGGTCTGCTATTGTTACAGAGTTCAACTTTCAATAATCTATCACTAGTCTGTATTGTTTGTTGCCCAGGGAATCTGGTTTTTTATCCACTATCCACACAGGTGAATTATAGGGTGATCGCGATGGCCTTATGATCCCGTCTTCCAGGAGCTTAATAATTATTCTTCTGATTTTAGGGGCATTGGGTATGGGTAACATCGCTTGTAGAGAGGGTTGTCGGTCGTCGTCCTAATCTCCGCTTCCACCACAGTCGTATATGCCAATTTTTCATCGGGTTCTGCGAAATGTTTTGAGTGCTGGTTACAGAGATTATGAAGCCTTTTCTCTTGTTCCTCTGTTAGGTGCTCTGTTTTCATTTCTATATTATTTATCGATCTTGATAGCAGTTGCTTAATTTGGTTTTTTTTACCATCTTTAATAATCATGTAATCCCTAGAGGTATGAACTACCCCGCATTTAACTGAGGCTGTCATTCCCAATGATGCCGCGGAATGGCACCAGTGAAGGCAAAATGAAAAACTTAAAGCGTTCCTCGTTTAAACCGAAAGAGTTCGCGTAAAAAATGATTTCGTTTGGTAAGGTGTTTTTTGCTAATGAAGGCTGTATGTAGTTTTTGTTGGAGCCAGTGTCTATAAGGAACTTTAATACCTCTCCATTGCCGGTTTTGCACTGGATTAGGGCAATGTCGAGTGCGTTAGCCTAAAGAATGAACGTCGCAAAACTCTTCGCTTTCTTTTTCGTTGTCATATGCGTACCGCGAATAATCCTGATAGTAGTCTTCCCAGGATTGTGTTTCTTCTGTTTTTAGTTCGCCAGTTTCGTGTCCGTATCTACTTGCTTCGCATTGTTGTGTTTCGGCTACGGTGGCGTCAGGAGATGGTTCTATATGCTCTATCCCTTGGAGTTTAGTATTGAATTGTCCTGTATGCGCCGGGGGTGGTCGCTTCGACGCTACGTTGCTGTATCCTGGTCTGTTCATGTAATTGATGTTTCTTGTTCGCATCGATTGGTCCACTTCCATGGGTGTGGGTGATTTTGGTTGTAATGGCCTTGGCGGTGGATTACCGTAATGCATGGGCCCTTGGGTATTTAGTGTATTCGAGTACTGTAGAGTTGTTGGTATTGACATTGAGGTTGTTGGTATTGATATTGAGGTTGCTGATATCGGGGTTGTTGAGAAAATCGGTTAAAAGGACGCGTTGATTAAGGCAGATTGCAAGCTGCTGATAGAATGGTTGGTTAGGATGTTTCCTTTGTGGAAGCATAAGATTTTGTTGATATGGCATTCCAAACAATACCGCAGGCAAATTAGGTTGCTTGGGTAAGCTATATTGGTTATTGGCATGTGCCGCCCTGAAGTTTTGATTCTCCAGTTTGATGCATAGATGCAAGGCTTCAGACAGATCAGCCGGCTCTTTCATGCCAAGAAGTCTAGAGAGGTCACCTGATAGTCCCCTCACGAAGGTGTCAAGTGCCTTGTCACGATATGCGTGCGTAAGGAAATGCATGCATTCTTCGCAGGATATCTTGTTCAATATGAGCGAGAGGTGAGAATAGACCTCCCCATAAAATTCCTGTACTGACTTCCGACCCTGTATTAAACAAGTCATCTGATACTCGAGGGTACTCAGGTCCCTTTTGTCAGCATAGTGCATCGTTAGGCATTTGGAAATTGCTTTCCAGTTCAGTGGTGTGTTGTGGTGCGTCCATCCCACAAATTGCAATCCTCCCAGCAGATCCTTCCAGCGGGATTGCGAAATATTCTCCAGCTTCGGGAAGGTATCGACCACAACTCAAGACACAGGTCCAGAGAAATGGTTTTGCCGCGTTTGCCGGAAAAGAATTTTTAGGACGGTCCCACCCTTGTCAGTGCGTCACGTGTAAGGGATTGTTGCACCGGACGGGTTGTACTGGGCTAGACCTCAAAACACAACATCCTCGTAACTTTATAAAATCTTTTGTGCCTCCTTGCTGTTCACGCCCAAAGGCGTCCCGTAGTCTACACCTTAGCGCCCCCTACTACCCTCTAGCAACCCCACTGCTCTGCAAGCCACAACAAGTACCCGCTGCTGCTTGCGCCCTAAGGCGCCACCACCTCTTACGGCCGCTCCTATTCATAACTACAATCTATGTAGTAGAGTATGTAGCAATTACGAGAAGCAGCCCCTGCCCCGTCTTCTTGTCACCCTCTTTCCGGCACTAGCATTCGAGTGAGTCAGGGAAATCGACTCTTAGTCCCTACCACCTTTTGCACCATTTGGCAGCACAAAATAAATATGTTTTCAACATCTGCCCAATCCAGCTCCTACCTTGGAGGGTACCGCTTTCCTAGATGTTCAGGTCTCAGATACGACAACCCCCCTATGGCTTTCATGGCGCAATGCTGCCAGGCCGCAAACCCAATTACAACGGGTATTCCAATCCTTACCAGTGACGTCCAGTTCCAGGGCCGCCACTTACATAAGAATGACGACGTGCCCCACACTGCACTTCAGAATACTACAGTTAAATTGTAATGTGTTAACTGGGAAGGTCACGGAGATAGTTGCTTTTATGAAGCGGCATAACATCCGAATTGCTGCGATCCGAGAGACCAAAGTCACGGCAAAATCTGCATCGCAGACCTGCTCTGGGTATAACGTCCACAGAAAAGATGCGATCTCGTATTTATCACCCACCACTCAGTGCAATAGAATCTAGTTGATCACGACATCGGCCGCAGGAACAGTGTCCTGGAACGTCAAGCCATATCTGTCCGTTCAGGCGATGTAAATTTAGAAATCATCAACATCTACATCCCTCTTGTCACCTGTTGCCCCAGTGGATAATGCCTTGACATCAGCGCACTACTCTTTGGCGATAATCTCATTATCTTAGGGGATTTCAATGCCCATCACGATATATGGCATTTTAACCTGTAGGCGGACAGCAGGGGTGAGATGTTGGCGGACCAAATAGAGGAAACGACGTTCTGCACAATAAACGGGGACGCCCCCACTCGTATAGTAGGAAGCTGTCACAGATCGCCAGATATATCAGTCGTTAGGAGTGTGCTTTCCGCAAGGTCATTGAATTCGCTCGGGCTCATTTTATTCGCGCTGGAAGTATCCCGGAAATCCGGCCACATTTTCCAGCGGAGATCGCAACTCTAGCGAGAGAAAGTGACCTTATAAACAGCACGACCCCGGCGACCCCAAACAAGGGGCCAGTGGATGAACACAAGCGGGCGAAAAGGGAAGAGCACTTACAGAATGTAACCTCTCTGTCGGTGTAGGTAAGCTATGGTTCACCGTAAAGTCCCTATCGAACCCGACTGAGTTGGTTGGTTGTTTGTAGTGGCGAGTCCCAAATGACCCCAATTAGAGCTAATGGGCCGTTTTGATACCACAGCCTTGATACCCTAACCAATGAAAGGGTATTGTAAGAAGAGTAATAAACATTTTTAAGCGCTTTAGGGAAAACCGTCCCTCTATATCCATCCCGTGGAGTTTATAAATTTGAGAAGCTCTCCCGGCCTAATATCCTTGAGTTCTGGGAGGCTTTCGAAAAAGGGCTTTCCAAGCAACTTTTTTCTGCTTCGACAGTGTGCTGGGCATTCGCACAGCAGATACTCAACTGTTACCTCTGCCTCCGGACGCTTGCATCTGCGACAGGAGTTATTGTGTTCCAGTCTCATCCGTGCCGCATTTATCCCAATTGTCCAATGCCCCGTGAGCACCGCAACTACTCTGGATATATCCCTTTTGTTCATCTTAAGGACAGCTATAGATCGTTTTTCGTTATATAATGGTCACATGCTCTTGGAAACTCTACAGGCACGTAACCGATTCCACTTATTGTTGGCCTCATTCAAACAGTGCTGGGAGATGCGACCCTTGATGAGTCTCAGGGGTGCAAGGGCCTCCTTCGCTCCTGTGAAATCAAGAGCCGTTCCACGCCGTGCCAGCTCATCCGCCATCTCGTTACCGTGTATGTTTCGATGCCCCGGCACCCATATAAGGGTAACAATCTGCCGGCTCGCCAAAATCATGGTGCGCTCCCTACATTGCCCAACCAGATTTGTTGATATCGTCTCTGACCCGAGGGCCCCAAGTGCCGCCTGGTTATCGGAGAAAATTGCTACCCTTTTACCGTTACCACTGATATCCATTAACGCTTAACACGTTTGTTGGATAGCGAAAATCTCAGTTTGAAACACGCTTGCCGAGTCGGGAAGCCGCATACATAAGGACGTGGGCGGAACAGTTAACGTTAATTTGACGTTATTAACGTTAATAAACGAAACGGAATGACTTTGTTTCGTTTATTAACGTTGATTATCGTAACGAAATGATATCGTTTCGTTGGTTAAGCATGACTTATATGAATAAATCGCCAGATGCCTGCCTAAAAAATCAACTAATAACATTTTTTGGCGCCCGAACTGGGACTTTGTAAACTTCGCGTAATATTAAATTAATAAATTAGCGAAAATCGTTCAAAGTTCTCGTAATATTAAATTAACAAATTATCGCTAATTTTTGTAAAGTTCGCGTACTATTAAAACAGTAAGTTATTGCAAATCAACCATGGCGGAAGCTTTGAAAGAGATACTGCAAAGATTATCGAAAAGTAAGATATTGCAGGGACGAAAAATCGTGTGAAGCAAGCTTCACAAAACTTCTAGTATGTCACATTCACCACTTACCACAGCAGAATTTGTTAACTACCACTGTCTGTATTTGTTATTTAATAATTATTTGTACACTTTTTATTCAGGTAATGTGTTCAGAATTTTAACTTTCACTCTCTAAAACTCCAATCAGTGTATTTCTGTGCTTAAATTATCTTAAAAATTGTGTTAAAGTTTTTGGTGTGGTGAAAGTGACCTACTAGAATTTTGTTACGCTCCGCTGCTTTCCACCGAAGTTTGCGCCTGCAACATCTTTATTTTCGATAATCTTTGAGTACTGAGACTGGTGACGGAGCAGCAGGAGCTTCAGATACAGCTTAACAAATATGTGAGTAAAGCGGAGAATTTAAGTGTGCAACAGCTGCCAAAGGGGTATGTTACAGTGCTGTTGGAAAAGGCTGAAGGTATGTACTCCACCTTTTTTGCAAACCATACCAAACATTTATAAGTGCATTAAAGGCAATAATTTAAGGTGCAATGAAATCGAGTATTGTACTGAGGATCATTGTTCTTTGTTTGAGGACAAATATCTGACATACAAAGCATTTCTCTACGATTCCATGCCAGCTATTAGCATGTCACCAACTGTATTTCAAAGCTCATTCGCCAGCACTCAACGGCAAGACATCACAACCAAAAGTGACGTCAAGTTGCCAAAAATTTCAACGTTTTCTGGTCAATATCTTGAATGGGTTCCCTTTCGAGATTTATATTCATCACTTTCACATTATAGTACGTCGTATACCAAAATACAAAAAAGGTATTATCTTAAAGACTCCGTTAAAGGCGGGGCTGAACGCTAGATTAAACATATTTCTCCAATTGAAGCTAATTACCATTTCGCATGGAAAACATTAGAAGTATATGTAGCACAATATATAGTTGATGCAATTTTGCGAAAACTTTGCGCAATTCCCAAATGCACAAAATCATCTCCTTCTACGATCAGAGGAATTATCGACACAACAAAAGAATGTATCTCTTCCTTAACTAATCTAGAGGTACAAACTGCGCACTGGGATCCCATAATTGTCCATATTACGACTGAAAAACTGGATTCCGAAACACGAAAAGATTGGGAACATACGCTTAAAGCCACAAGGGAGATTCCTATACTATCCGATCTTTTCATATTAATAGAAACCACATTCCGTACACTTGAATGTCTTGGCGACCATGTCGCAGTGAAACTGAAACCACAAATTGTTCAACACCGTCCAGGGCTGAAAGCTTTCAATATTAGTAAAGCAAACACTTGCCCTTGTTGCAAGAAAAATCACATTCTCTTTAAGTGCTGGGCTTTCCGTGAATATACACTTGGAGAGCGGAAAAAATTCGTGGAGCATAATGCTATTTGCGAAAATTGCTTGACTGGTGGCCATACACCCAAGGATTGTAAATCGCAATGTACTTGTCACCTTTGCAACAAAAGCACCACACTCTTATGCACGACGCCTTATATAGCACAATATATACTAGTGCAAAGCCAATCGATCATAATGAAATTTCGAGTCATCATATATCGGCGCCCTTACCACGAGCTGCAAAATCTGTTCTTCTCGCCACAGTACTTTTGTATATCGATACACCAAATGGCAAGGTGACAGCAAGGGGATTGCTTGATCAGGGCTCACAGGGTTCTTTTGTAACACAGCGTTTCATACAACTTTGCCGAGTAACCTGCCACCCCACTCGTCCTAAAACTCATGGAATTACTCCAACTAAATTTAATCCTGCAGTAATCGCGCGGTCTACATATGTAATCCACCATTGTTTAATTTCAAATTTCTTGAAAATCGTGCCTCGATTTCATCGGAGATTTTTCTACTTGTAACTAACAAATAGAGAGTCACTCTCAGTGTTCCGCTGTTAATTGTCGCGTGCAGTTGTGTTGCTAGAGGTTCGTGAAACTCGTGGTCTACGTATGTATGTATGCCGCGCGACCGATTACGTAAGTATTTTAATTTAGATTTTATGCTAATAACTAGTTATACTTTGTAAAGAAAAGTGGATTTTGGGCATACTTTTTTATATTAAAATTTTGTGGAACTTTTCTGATAATATTTACATATGTATGCTACTCGTACATATAAATTTATTTGGGTTTAAAGATCATGGCAAATAGGAAAGAAAATCAGATTGCAGCGTGGTTGAACGAAATTGAAAGTGATGAATTTGATGATGATTTATCAAGTTCAGAAGACGAAGAGGACTTTATTGGAGAGGAGTGGTCTGACACAGAAATATATCTAGGCGTTGATAATACTTTGTGGACAAAGAATGCCCCCGCTAAAAGGGGTAGAACAAGAAGGCATAATATTGTTTTCGTGCCCGCGGTCCTAAAGGAATCGCTCGACAAACAACCAAACCCGAGGACTGCATGTCACTTTTTTATACGATAATATAATTGGTCTCAGTATTAAGACTAAATATGCACGTGAAAGGGATGCCAGTCAACATATGAAATTGAAATCAAAGCATTTTTAGGAATTTTGCTAATGGCTGGTGTGTTATAGGTAAGCCGTTCAAGTACAAGTCAAATTTTTGATAAGGAAGAACACACTGGAATATTTTCAATATATTTGTCCATGTCTGAAAAACGATTTAAGTTCCTTCTTAGAGTTATACGCTTTGATGATATTACTGACTGTCAAGATCGTGCAAGCATCGATAGTCTAGCGCCTATTCGAGAAATATTTGATTTGGTTCTTGGAAATTTTCAAAAGTATTATATACCAAGTGCTGAAATGACTTTGGACGAACAACTCTTGTCCTACAGAGGGCGTTGTTCATTTCGGCAGTGTATTCCAAGTAAACCTGCTAAGTATGGACTGCAATTTTTTGCACTTGTAGATGTTTATTACCCATCATCTATAACTTAGAAATTTACGCCGGCCAACAACCCGAAGGTCCATTTCGGTTAAGCAACGGGAGATTTGATATCGTGATGAGAATGGTGCAACCAATTTTGAATAGACATACCAATATTATTATGGACAATTGGTTTTCCTCTCTGAAAATTGCAAAGCAATTATTTGATAATGGAATTACAATGGTTGCTACCGTTCGCAAAGATAAAAGAGAAGTTCCCCGGGAATTTAGAATAGCTAGGGGCAATCCAATATGCTACTAAAAATTTGGATTCCACTCTCCATGTACTCTGGTTTCTTATGTACCAAAAGCCAACAAAGTGGTAATAGTCATGTCTACAATGCACAACGATACAGCGATTGATTCTGACACCGGAGATCAACGAAAGCCGGAAATAATAACATATTATAATCGCACTAAAAATGGCGTTGATCTGGTTGACAAGATGTGTTCTCTTTATGACGTGTCTAGGAATCCGAGAAGGTGGCCGCTGACTAAGTTCTATAATCTTGTAAACCTCTCAACGCATTATGCATTTACACTGCAAACATTACCTATGAATGTGTAAAAAGGCGTGATTTTCTCAAAGACTTAGCTTTGTCTTGGATGACACCACTGGCTCACCAAAGACTAACACTTACCACGCTACCTAAAACACTGACATTTAAAATAAAAGACTTCCTGGATCTTCCATAAGTTGTAACTCATCAAGGTCCAACGCACAATAACTTCGTCGGTCGTTGCTACGATTGTGGAAGGGTCCGTAATAAAAGCACCCGAAAAGTGTGTAACGCTTGCAATAAACGCATTTGTCCTGATCATTCCAAGACTGCACGTTTGTCATGTTTCGAAAACAATTGAAACATCTCAGTTATCTTGTGGTTATTTTATATATATTTTATACTTTTGTGAAGTATCTTAATTTTTTGTTAAAAATTGAAGTTTTGGTTTTTATTTATTTTATGTAAGAACGGAAAATTAATTTATGTTATTTTTGATTAATGTTACTAAACTAAACAATAATAAGAATATTTAAAACAAAAGCAATGGAATAATTAAATATTTATCTTTTGTTTTTTTAATTTTAGAATGGATTACATATGTAGACCGCGCGACCAATTACGTCAGTTTCAAGGTCGCGACTACTGTAGGGTTAACTGTGTTAAGAAACTAACATTCTTGCAATTGAGTTCCCGTAATGACTCAGAATTTTCTATTACCATAGAAGCGTTTGTGCCATATCTACTTGCTTACCACGGTCGAGTGAAACTCCACAGAAATTACCATCAGGTGCACGTTTTATCCTAGCTGATGCAGACTATTACAAATCTCGACCTGTCGATCTAATAATGGGTGCTGACCTATACGGCTCGATTTTAAAGAAGGGTCAGCATAGGACAATCTTCGGGCTGCTGTTACAAGATACGTACTTCGGTTGGGTAATCTCTGGGCCGCTATCAAATTCTTATGAGGTCCCATTAATATACACGCACTTTTGCCATATTGACGATAGGCTAAAACTTTTTTGGGAGCAAGAAGGGATAATCAAAAATCTATATGGTATCCGGAAGACGCTAAATGCGAAAGTCATTTCCACGCCACACATCAAAGACGCGAAAACGGTCGGTATTGTGTATTTCTGCCATTTAAAGCAGAATTTCATGGTAAGCCTATTCCATTATTCGAAAATACGCATCTAGGAGCTATGACAAAGCTACGAAATATGGAACGAGTCTTCGAAATGAAACCAAAATTCTACGAAGAATATTTAAAATTCATGGAAATTCTGCCACACCATGGCGTAGAGAAACTAAGCAGTACAACAACAAAAATACGTGCTGTTTTCGACGGCTCGTCCAAATACCGCAATCTTCGTTCACTTAATGAAGAGCTGGCTACGGGACCACCACTACAAAATGATTTATGACAAATTATTTTGAGGTGGCGCACTCACTACATTGCGCTGTGCTCTGACATCGAGAAAATGTTTAGACAAATAATTTTCAGGCCAGAACACCAAAATTATCAACAGATTTTATGGAGGAAATCCCCAGCTGACCCAGTAAAAATGTATAAACTTTTAACCGTAACTTATGGTACCGCTCCTGCTCCTTATTTGTCAGTACGAATATTGCAGCAACTTGCTAGAGATTAATCAAATTCCTACCCTATCGCATCCAATATACTTCTTCACGATATTTATGTGGATGATATACTCACTGGAGCTGATGATCTAGCAGAGGGCTTATATATACAAAATCAGCTTTGCGCATTATTACAATCTGGTGAATTCAAGTTGCGAAAATGGTCGTCTAATTCTTCCGAATTATTAGAATCTATCCCAACAGAGCTGCAGGAGTTATCAAGCACAATTGAGTTGAGCACTAATAATTACATAAAGGCATTGTGATTACATTGGTAACCTTTCTCCGATTGTTTCTTGTTCTTAGTTGCTTTCGATTCACACACAAATTTAACCAAACGACATTTGCTTTCTGACGCTTCGAGGCGTTTTGATCCACAGGGAAGGCTGGCACCTACAACAATAATTGCTAAGATCTTATTTCAAAAATTGTGGCTTGCAGGTACTGATTGGGATGATCAGCTGGCTGACTATATATCAAAAGAATGGATAGAATATTGAGATACGCTAGAATGTCTTGAAACAATCAAAATAGAAAGATTTATTGGAACATCGAAGACTCGCTATTGTGACCTGCATGAATTTTGTGGTGCATCACAGGTTGGTTTCGCTGCCGTGGTATATTCCAGGACCGTGTTGGATAATGGTGAAATTATGATAAGAGTTATACAGGCGAAAACAAAGGTTGTACCACTGAAAACTATATCTATTCCGAAACTTGAGCTATGTGGTGCACAACTACCTACTGGCCAAACTATTGAACATTGTGAATGAAACTTTAAAGGAATATGTGCAGCAAGTATTTTACTGGTGGGATAGTTCCACTGTTTTGGCTTCGATCCATGCCCATGCCTATAAAATGGATGGCATATGTGGCGAACCGTGATGCGGAATCACAAAGCTGGCAGATTGTGTCTCAAAAGGTGTAATGCCCCGAAATTTACCTGATCATGCTCTTTGGTGGTGCGGACCATCTTGGCTCACTAATACTCAAGAATTTTGCCCTCCAGATATTAACCGTAGCTCAAACATTACATTAGAGCTGCGTCCACCATCGAAGGTAGCATACATCAATACTAGGCCGGGTCGATTTGTGGGGAGGCAGAAAAATCGCCCATTGCTCTGTGAAAATCATATTCTAGGGATCAAAATAAGAAACTTTGCTGAAGGAACCATACCTCTAAAACGAATTCTGATGTCCCCCCACTTGGGTCGTAAGGGCAAATTTTGAAAAATCCCACTTTGAAATGCCTATGTTTTTTCTTTTTGGAGTTTATTTTCTCTTTAGAAATTTATTTAGTCAGAACATATGTAAATGAAAAAATGAATTTAACTTAGTAAAGAAAAGAAATTTAAAAAAATTATTAGAAATTAGCGTTTTTAGAACCCCCTTTTAAAACCAAGGCATCACTGTGATGCATTTGCATGTCGTAAACATAGTTATGTGGGTTTTTTATTCAACCGTTTTAAAAAATGAAGGTATCCCTGTGACACAATTGCAGATCGTAAAATTGCTTGTGTTGTTTTTTTTTAAGCCACCACAAGACACAGCAGGTAGAATTGAAATTGCCCCTTCTCAAAAGTTCGACCCAAAGGGGGCGACATCAGAAATCGTTTTAGAGGTATAGTCCCTTCGGCAAAGTTTCTTATTTTTATCCCTAGAATACGATTTTCAAAGCAATGAGCGATTTTTACATCGAACAGCCATAATCAATACGCTTTCTTATCCTCAATACCTAGGAAAATATTCCAGTTAAAACAAAAAAAAAAAGATAAACGTGACTGCGTATATACTTCATTTCTTACACAACTGCACTCACAAAGAAGCTCGTCGGTCTGGATACCTAACCAATCATGAGTTATAACTAGCCTTAAAACGACTGATCCTTGCATCCCAAACCGTTGATTTCAACGGTGAATTAAAGAACCTTTCAAGGGGAATACCAATTGAAGACAGCTCTGTGAAAAGGCTAAATCCATTCCTAGATGGTGAAGGGTACTTACGCGTAGGTGGACGCATGCATTTTGCAAATATATCACCTTCTATGAAACATCCTATTTTGTTATCAACAAAAAGTCCACTAACATTTCTTATATTTTGCGAAGCACATCTCACTACACTTCATAGTGGAGTTCTGCTCATGCTAAATTACGTTTGCAGAAAATATTGGGTACCTGGCGCTGGTAGACTTGCTCTAACCATCATAAGAAGCTAACTTGCTGTAAATACCTCGCCAAATCAGCGAAGCAATTGATGGGCACCTTACCTCCGGTGAGACTTACATCCGCCCGACCTTTCCTTCATAATGGCGTTTACTATGCTGGGCCTATCAATATACTTAAGTCATTTCTAAGAAATGCAAAAATCATGCAGAGCTATATATGCATATTTGTGTGTATGGTAACTAAAGACATACATCTGGAGGCCGTCACCAATCTCACTTCAGATGCATTTATTGCTGCTTTCCGTCGGTTCACTTTTAGAAGAGGAAGGTGTACTCAGATTTACTCAGATCATTGCACAAACTTTGTTGGTGCAAGCAAAGCCTTGCAAGTCATGTACCAGCGCAGCATTTCATCATTGCCAGAAGACCTAATAGAAATTTTTTGTAGCGAAGGCACTACATGGAACCCCATTTCACCTTCATCTCCACACTTCGGTGGATTGTGGGAAGCTGGAGTAAACTCAACTAAGTACCACTTTAAGCTAATTGCACAGGGTCGCGCTTTAAACTTTGAGGAGCTCTGCACATTGCTTTGTCAGATTGAGGCATGTTTGAACTCACGGCCATTGTGGCCACTAAATGACGACGTCGAAAGTTACGATTCCCTAACATCCGCACATTGTTTGATTGGGGAACCAACGATCAATATTCCGGATGAAGATCTACTCGAATTTAAAACGGTTGGAGTTGATCGCTGGCGTATGGTCGAACAGATGGAGAAACATTTTTTGGCGACGATGGTATTCCGAATACCATAGTAGACCCCAAAGTCGCCCTAATTGGATGACGGTACGCGCCAATGTCAAAGAGGGCGATCTTGTACTACTATACGATAAAAGGATTCCTCCTGGTAAATGGCACGCATCACAGATGTACACCCTGGTTGTTCATACATGAACATAAGTAAATAAAATTACACTAAAATATTTATATTAAAGGTTCGTTATCTAGCAGCCTGAACATTAAATTACAAATATACAGTCACATATGCATACATATGTACATTTGTACGCACATATGTACCTATTATTAGACTGTGAAGACACAGCAAACATTTAAAGATAAAACGCATTTAATTATCACAAATATATA
The DNA here is from genome assembly GCF_040869045.1 of Eurosta solidaginis. NCBI lineage: Eukaryota > Metazoa > Arthropoda > Insecta > Diptera > Tephritidae > Eurosta > Eurosta solidaginis. The sequence goes on along the minus strand of NC_090321.1, from coordinate 129,158,316 downwards.
CACACACTCATGCATGAATATAAATATCTATATATTAATACGCTAACAAAATTTCGATACAATCAATTGACAGGCTGTTTCGCATACTTAGCATACGTAAAATCATATAAAAGTTATATGAATCGATTCGTATTGATCAGCCGCAGTGCACAGGCCTATTTTTGTTAACAAATATTACCCTATTTGTTTATAATTAATACAAAAAGTTTTTTGTAAATTCGAAAATCTGTGCAACTATCGAAATTGCCATTTGTAGAACGCATTATGTTTACAAACCCCCCTGAGTACATAGCTCCAAATTCTCAATTGTTGCGTTGCTCAAATGTTTCATCTCTACATATTTATATATTTGTACACGCCAAACGGTGAGAAAACTACTGCCTCGCTCATTTTCTGTTGAAATAAAATATTGTTTCCCATTGTTTCCAATTATCTATATTGGTTTGTACCAAAATCCTTAAAAAATTGGTCTAAAATAATTGTTAGCGCACTGAACAAATGCGTGGTGGCAACGGCGCGCACCCACGTATTTGTTAAATAATAGTTAAGGCGAAAAAAAGGAAGAAAATAAAAACACCAAAAGGATTTCGTATTAATAAAAAGAATTCACAAAGTGCTTTTATTTATGTAAATACAACAAGTGTTAAGAAAAGGTTTAACAAATGTTGTGGAAAATGATATATATGTGATTACAATTTTGAAAAGTTGAACTTACGTGAACGGGCGATTACGTGTTCCTTTGCTGGCTGCTGGATTAAAAGAGGACGAGCCTCTTTGCGACATGAGCCGATGAACCCGAGATACAGCTCCTTCGTTGGGTTTCCCGGCAACAAAGTTGCTATACCGCGGGCTCACAGCGGTAAAACTCTAAGATACATGCGTACTACCACTCACACATGCCTGTGTGTATTAGTGATCACAAGCATGCATATGTGGTAGTAGACGAAGAAAATTATGTTACGAGGGAGGGGAGATATATTTAGGCCTGTGGCCTAAACATACCGGCCCCCTTGCCGTAAGCAACAAAGAAAACATTAAAAAAAAAGGGATGCCACGTGATCGCACGTCCAGTAAGGCGCTAATGAAAGAAGGCAGTGCAGATGCGGACTGCAAGCACTGCACGCCAGATGGTTGACCTCACGTTTCGCTCTCCTGTGGAAAAAGAAAAGAAGTTATTAGATATACGTACGTGGTTTTAAATTCCGTGCATATTTATTTAAAGATATATAAGATGGCGCATGTGTGAGGCGTGAAAGTCGGATATTTATTTTTGGCAGGCTCCCGAGACCACCAACCCGAACACGGTCGGTTGGGTTAGGAGACCGCCAACTGTCGATGCCGGTGTACCGCTCACCATCATTTCGGCGTAAATGTCAGCGCCGAGTGTAAGCCGTATCGGTGATGAGCGGTAGAATTGCGGATCAGCCAGCCGCATGAACTCAAAGGGCGCGGCAATCTTGGGGTCCACATTGGACGGTGGACTCAAACGGAAATGGCTTTCGGCGACGGCTGCTTGGGTTGTTATGCGTGTCGACGCTCCGAATTTGCCGCGCAATATGAGGGTGCATTGTCCATGCCCTTGGCGCTCCAATTGTAAGTCGCGTACCAGCTCCGCATCGACGATCGTGCTAGTGGCGCAGGGATCAATAATGGCCCGAAACAGGTGTAAATGCCCACGCGATTCGATTCGTACGATGGCCGTCGGCGCAATGGGCACGAAAGGCCGCATGATGGGCGATGGTGTGGCCTGGAGCAGCCGCCCTGTCCGGAAGCCTTCCGGAGTGTCGCGCGTTAGCTTCATTGTACTTTGGGCTTTAAGAGAGTATGGCGTCGATTTCTTTCGCCGTTGCTGCCTTGCGAGTTTGGACGATTTATCTGAGTTTCGATGGGATCCGACCTCACGGTGCCGCCAATTATTCTGTTGGTTTCGAGGTTTGTTTGCTTTCGCCGCGCTTTTTTCATGCTGTAACAGCGGCCGGAAACTGCGCATCCCATGATTTACCGTTGACGGTCTTGTCTCCGTTTTTGCCCGCACTTCCTCCATTTTCGCTCTCTCTTCCTCCACCTGCTGAGCCCAGGATTTAGCCGGCCCCGAGAGGTTGATCGACAACGCATCGTCGGACGTGTTGTCTTCGCCGTTTGTGGTCGTCTCGTCGCTTACCGGTCGACGCTCATCTAAATGAAGCGTAGTGTGGTTCTTCTCTTGGCACCTCTTGCAGCGATACTTGCTGTTACATTTGTCCACGCGGTGGAAAGGCGACAGACAGTTTGGACAGTACTTATGCAGAAGTACTGCCCGCAACCTCTCTTCTGGGGATTTTTTTCGATATTCGGCACAGATCCTAAGGCTATGATCCCTGCCGCAGAGCTGGCAAGCAACGTCGAAACGCTTTGCGCCTCCCTCTGACTTGGCCAATAAGGTTTGGTAACGGGTCATGATCTGAAAGAATATTGGTATCATTGATCATGCCCAAATTGAGGTTGGCGGAATGTTGTTTGGGTGGCGTAAACAAAGAAAAATTATCTCTAAGATATTATCCAAAAAAAAACATTTTATTGAAATAAAATTTAATTGAAATAAAAAATTAAAGGCCATAAGTCAATACTTATGCGCGCAAAGAAAGGAAGAAAGAATGGATTTAGCACGCATCCAGGCGATGTGGCTGTCGCTTTAGCGCCTTTAGTAAATTTTATAATTTGATTTATGTCGGTAGATGTCACCGAAGTAGTCCTAAAATTTATTTTTGATTTGTGGTGAACTTTGCTTTCACAACAAGTGGCCTGCCACCACACGGAACGGTTCGAAACCTGGCTGAAAAGGTATTACAGAGTCGCACTTCCACCATTCAACATTATTTTGACGTGTATTGCCGATAATGTTGAGATCCGTGGAATTAAGTGTTTTAAATCTCGACCAAATGAATGATTGGTCGAGATATGTAATACGCGACAAGTGTGGCGTGTTGTGCTCGATATGTCGTGCGGCATGCAATGCCTGACGTGTAGTGCGTGACGTGTAGTGCGCGAGATGCTTGCGCATGAGGCCTAACGTTTGTATTACAATAATCATTGACAGTCGGACATTAAATGTAGAATGTAGAGATTTTGACATCTGCTACGCTTTTCCATTTCCTGAATGAAACCAAAAATGCAATTGCTTTAACCCACGCGGTGAGAACGGCTTCCGTAGTGTGGTCGTAGCGTACTCCGGCTAAAATATCGAAGACCTGGGTTTTGTTTGACATTGGCCTGCTTTTGCACAAAGAACAAAAAACCATTTTCATCGGATCACGACGTGAAAATTCATGAAAACTGTGCGGAAATTAAATTCATGCAAATCGCTAGGAGCAACATAATTTCAACGTCAACGCGAAACCTTTGTGAAAATAAAAGGTAAAATGTAATAAAACCACAAAAAAAAACTGCTAGGGTTTCGTGAAAATGTGCAGCATAAACGCGTGCTAATAAGTATGTGTGGATGCGTAGGAAACTGAAAAGCTTTTTTTTTTTTTAATCTGTTGTAGAGCTGAATTAGGAAAATAATTATATTTAAAACTTGCTGACTATTGCGAAAAGCCAAGCACGTGAATTTATATTTTGTGTGTGCCAGGGAAGGCTGAAAATAAGTTGACACAAAAATTCGCGCTTGATCGTGCATGAGAATATTCTAATTTCTTTTTTATCTACTACACTACGGTGTTCATGCTAATAATTCAAGTGTATTGTTTAAAGCAGCATTTACGCTGTAAAACGTCTGCCCGCAATAATAATACAACAACCCACAACTTAGGTTAACCATCAGCTGTTAGCACAATAAGCATCGAACTTCTCATCACAGCATAGGCGCCATTATTTTAAGTGCACAATCAACATGCCATCAATTACATACAAGGAACGTATACTCAGCCCTCAACAGATGAAAAAACTGTCTGAACACAAATATTCCTGCAGCAGTGGTAGCCTTTTGGATCCATGGCTAAAGCCATGGTGGAATTAGTTGGTGTCAATGACGCCATTATGGCTAGCGCCGAATCTTATAACGATCATTGATTTAATCATCAACATAGTAACGACAATAATATTAGTATAGTACAGTCCTGATGGCCGTTCAGCGCCTTCTGGCTGGACCAGACTCCTTTGTGCCTGTGGTCTGTTCGTCCATCAGAGCTTGGATTCAATCGATGGTAAACAAGCGCGTCGCACAAATATCTCATCACCTTTGGGTGAACTTTTTGATCATGGTTGCGATTCAATATCCACCGTTTTTGTGGCGCTATTGGCGTGCATATCCTGCCAGCTAGGACACTAACCAAATTGGTTATTCTTTCAGTGTTTTTGTGCTATAGCGCTTTTCTACTGCGCCCATTGGCAGACATATGTTTCTGGTACACTGCGCTTTGGTAAAATTGATGTAACAGAGACGCAATTCACGATTATCGTCATACATATTATATCAGCTGTTTTTGGTTCGGATGTTTGGCAGACGCGGATGTTTGGTAATTTTCAAATGTGGTACCTCATAGCGTTAATGACCATAGTTTGTGGACTTTGGTCGTTATGGTTTATATTATCTGTTATTTTTGCTGGCGGTGTTGGCAAGAATGGCTCCACAGTTGCTGGTACCAGCGTTTTATCGCCTAGCATACCACTGACAATGGTTATTTTACCCGCTCTAATAATCGCTCAAAAGTCGCCACAAAATATTTTCACTGAACATTCATCGCTGTATATATTGGCATTTGGTATGGTGGCTGCCAAAGTCACCAATAAGCTTGTGATCGCACATATGACAAAAGCTGAAATGGAATATCTGGATTGGTCGCAATTGGGTCCAGTTTTCTTATTCCGCATATAACCATTTTGCGGGCAAGTATTCGTGGTTTTATAGAAAAACAAAAAATATTTATGTTGAATTGTCTTCACCTATAGATTCTTGTTATCGTGTATTTGCAACTAATAAGAGTATCACCTCAACGCAGACAAAATGGATATCATGGACATACAAGCGGTGGAGTCCAACTGAGTGACGTCACGGTGACCCCAATACCACGTTCACAAGTACAAACTTTTACAATTATCAACAACAAGCGAGCAACGTGAACAACAACCACAACTACAAATTTCCGCTATACATCCTCCAACGCGTGATCGTAGCGGTGGTGCATCAAGCTCCAGTTCCTCAAGTGCCACGACAGTGCTTGACCTGCATCACAGTGTTCTAGGAAGCGGCCGAAATAGTGGTGGCGCAAGTAAAAGCAGAACCGCACGTGATTTATAGTAAACGTAAAGGTAATATGACTTTTCATGATTTGGATAAAGAAAAGAAAGTTGAGCAGTTATTGAAAAAGAATGTAATGGACACGGTTGCACCATGGATAGCATAATCGTTAAATGATTATACTATTAGCATTTATAGTGTGCAGTTGAATACAATAGTTGCTTATCCTTTGACACGTAGCTACGTAAATCATTTCGATTCACTCACAATATGCACATTCAATTTCGATGATTTCAAACGTTCATCCTCCAACGAGGATGAATCTGTTTCCATTCCCTACTTTTGGCAAAAATTCGATCCAGAAAATTGCTCTATCTGGTTCGGTGAATATAAATATAATAGTGAGCTTACAAAAGTGTTTATGGCGTGCAATCTCATCACTGGTATGGTTCAACGTCTCGATAAAATGCGTAAGCAAGCCTTTGCTTCAGTGTGCGTGTTTGGTGAGGATGATGATAGTACCATACCCGGTGTTTGGGTGTGGCGCGGTCATGAATTAGCCTTCACACTATCACCCGAGTGGCAAATTGGTTACCGAATATGATTGCAGCAGCTTTTCCCACAAAACATAAATTGATGCAATTACTTGAACTTTATTTCGGTGTATCATTCTTGTCGAGCCTGCGAATTGCAGTATAAAAGCCACCCAAGAATATCGTTGATGCTTTTGCAAAAATTCCATCAACCAGCTGAAAAACCGCCTTAATGGCGATATTTCAATTTAAAAGTGAGAATGTATACACACATTTTAAATACTTATTATAAACTAGCACATTGGTGCCTGAAAAATTTAATAATAACTAGAGTTGTTTAATATTAAAAAAAAAATGCAAGGTCGAAAGCCTCCGAAGGGGCGGCTGTCATATTTTATTGTGCACCTTATTACAACTTCTTTGCTGAAAATAATATCGCCATGTTGGTTTTTCTCAGCTCTAACGTAAGTTTTTATATTCCTTTCACAAAATATTTCCCACTTAGACCCGGTTTTTCAGTACAAGTTCAACTCCGTCTGTCAGTTAAACTACGCTTAAACATATTCTGCAGTTTTTCACTCCACTTTGACTGAAGTTTAAGCTGAGCCAAAGCGGCCCATCTGGCAGGGTTAAACTCTAGTGAATCTATTAGTTATTTGCGTTGGTTCGAAATGGCATCGAATATACCCAACTAGTATTTGGGCTTCAGTACCATTAGAGCTCATGTTGATAACAAGGTATACTTCTAAAATCTGAAGAGTTGTTTCGAAACAGTGGCTCGCTCAACTCGAGAATCATAGCGTACTCAGCTACAGTGTTATTACTTAAGTTGAAAAAATTTATTTAACAACTTGAGGTTCTCTAAATGAACCCAAATGTAAGATTCCATACTACAGTATTTTGACAAAAACAAAATGAAATATTCAATTAATTACAATATACAAGAAAAAGCAACTGCATAAAAAATCAACTGAGATTTGAATGCTTGATTAGTGTTCCGCTTAAAATTAAAATTAACCAACTCAATACATGCATAGTATACCCTTTCTCAGTCATCCACAACATTAAATATCAAAACGTACTGCAGAACGAACGTTATTTTGTAACTTCAAAGATTATAGGTCCTTCGCTTTTGTACGCGTAGTGTGTTGAAAAACTACACTACTACTTAGCTGTTCCCTTTTTTTTTTTTAAAGGTTGAAAGGTAGTCTTGGTTTGTTTGAAATTCGCTAACGCTGATAAATACAGGGTGGCAAAGGGTGGAAATTAGTTGAGAACGAGTCACAAGAAATAGATTTCGTGGTATCGGGGGGGTTTGCTTTTGTGGAAAGGTTTTGAGGCTTATCAGCTGCACGTGATAATGAAATTGATTGCCGTGCTACAGCAGGACTCGTCGAAGCCTTTGGTCCCGGGTGTGGGATTTGGACCCGCACTCCTACGGTTGAAGTGTTACACGCGTATTCAGCCGCGTCATGCCGTAGTTGTTGAAAAGTTTTCCCAATTGCCCTCTTTGCATATTTTATTCTTTTACACATTGCATACTTCGTATGCAATTATGTGTTAAAACTATGCTTAGTACGGCGGTTTTCAAAGAAACTTTGGTTTTGTTGCTGTTGTCGTTCTATTTATAGAACTACAATGAATTAACCAATTTTGTCTGCTTGTATGATTTTAATAATCGACGATTGCCCATATTGCTTTTTAAATGTATGAAAACATTTATTTGAAGCATTTTTTTTTTTTTTTAATTTTATAATTTTTATTTAATAATTTTGGGAAAAATTTAAACAACGTGCCATCAGGACGGACAAGGCTCAGTATACATACGTAGTTCATTTTATTTAACTGTTGTAAAGAAATGTAAATAATACATTTGGATACTCATTTAAGTGATCACGGTTGAGAGAAAATTATTATGCATTTAAGCCCCAGCGGTTGCGGGTGCAAGGTGTCAGATATAGCAAACCCAAAACCCCGTTTGAGGAATTTGGCAATAGGCGATTGGATTTTTATGATAATGAGGAAAAAAATGATTCAATTGTATTCTGTGGCAGATAGTGAATCTGCGTTAGGGTTCTGTTGGCCTCGGTCTGGGGAACGAGAGCTGGGTTATTGGTTTGTTGGCCTCGTTCGGGGTGAACGAGAGCTGGGTTATTTGTTTGTTGGCCTCGTTCGGGGTGAACGAGAGCTGGGTTATTTGGGATAAAGGAGTGTGGACTCTTAAAGTTCATTTTCATTGTCGTTGGGCGGAAGTAGTACCAGTTTCGCGATTGGTCTGCTAATTTGTCCCTTAATTGTATTGACGTCAACAACACGTACACGGTTATCGGAACCTGGATGTGTGTTGACGATTCTCCCCATTCTCCACTCGTTTGGTTGCAGGTTGTCCTCTTTTATGACGACTAGGTCCCCGGGTTTTAGGTTGGATTGTGGATGTTTCCATTTATACCTTTTCTGGATTTCGGTGAGATATTCCGATTTCCATCTTTTGCAAAAGGTTTGATGAAGGGCTTTCATCTTTTGCCATCGGTTTACAATGGCAGCAGGGTTTTCACCGCAATCGAGTTCAGGTGGAGCTAAAAGATGCCCACCTACGAGAAAATGGCCTGGAGTAAGCGGCTCCAGGTCGGAAGGGTCGTTGGATGAGGGACTGAGGGGCCTAGAGTTGAGGCAGGCCTCAATTCGACATAAGAGGGTAGTAAACTCCTCAAAGGTATATTTATGATCGGACGCGATCTTTTTAAAATGGGTCTTAAAACTTTTTACCCCCGCTTCCCACAAACCTCCCATGTGAGGGGCGCTTGGCGGTATAAAATGCCATTCTAAAATGTGGTGGCTATATTTATTCACTGTTCCGTCCCTTGCTTCACGCAGAAATGCTTTAAACTCGGATCGTAAAGATCGAGAAGCTCCGACAAAGTTAGTACCATTGTCGGAGTAAACGTTTTTCGGACAGCCTCGTCTGGATACAAATCTGGCGAAGGCAGCTAGGAAGGACCCGGTACTAAGGTCGTTTGTCGCTTCGAGATGGATGGCTTTCGTCGAAAAGCAGACAAACAGGCAAACATATCCTTTTGAAACTCGACATCCCCTCCCTCGGTAGGATTTTATATCGAATGGTCCCGCGAAATCTACCCCAGTGTTAGTGAAGGCCCTAGTAAAGGTGGTGCGCTCTTTCGGAAGGATCCCCATAAGTTGCGTTTGTGTCCGCTTCCTGTAAATAGTGCAGACTTTACAGTTGTGGATAACCGACCTTATCATGACTTTAACGCGTGAGATCCAGTACTGAGTGCGGATATGACGTAGCATCAGCTGGTTCCCTCCATGCAGGGTGGTCTCATGAGAGGATTGGACTATAAGTCTGGATAACCTGCAAGTATAAGGAAGAATAATGGGATGACTTTCATTGTGGGACATGTCTTTCGATGCCCCAGTCCGCCCCCCAGTTCGAATGATGCCTTCTTCATCTATATATGTGTTCAGGGGTAGAATCTCACTCTTCCCATTAATTAGATTTCCTGACTTCAAGTTTGCGTACTCTTCTTGATAATGTTGCCTCTGGCATATTGTTATCAATCTTCGCGTTGTTTTTTCTATTTCGTCAGGAGCGATCGAATGAGAATCCCTTTTCAAGGAGGCTTTAGTTTTTGGGTGCGTATTCTGGAAAAACCGAAGAATATAGGATATAACCCGCAAAGCCCTTGGTAAATCGGAAAACCTATCCAGGATATCAAAGTTATTTTTCACCAAAGTTGTATGAACTTTCACCCTCTTTTCCTCCATATTCGTATTGTAATCTTCTTCTTGTGTTGGCCAATTTTCGTTGTCTTCTTGTAACCAAGAAGGTCCCTGCCACCACAAAGAATTGCTGATTAGGTCCGAAGCGTAGAGGCCTCTGCTCGCCAAATCTGCAGGATTTGACGCGGAGTCTACGTGCCGCCATACTTTGTCTCCTACTTTATCGATGATTTTCGTTATTCGATGTGCCACAAACGTTGACCACGAACATGGTGGTTTTCGGATCCATGCCAGTACTATAGTCGAATCTGTCCAAAGGGTTACTTTAATGTTTGAAAGTTGCATATTTTCTATGGCCGACTCTATAATTTCTGCAAGTAGGACTGCGCCGCAGAGTTCCAGTCGTGGCAATGATATGGTTTTGACCGGGGCTACTCTCGTTTTGGCCATCAACAGGTTGGTGAAGACTTGATCCTTTGTTTGTACCCTCAGGAAAACAGTGGCGGCATATGCTTTTTCCGAGGCATCGCTGAATCCATGTATTTCGACATTGTCCTTCAATGTGTAGTGAACCCATCGCGGTATGCGTATATCGTTGATCTTTTCGTAGTCCGTCATGAATGATTGCCACCGATGTAGAGTAGTTTCAGACACATCTTCATCCCAGCCTGTCCCTTCCAACCAAATATTTTGCATTATTATTTTGGCTACAATTACGACTGGTGCCAGCCAGCCAAGAGGGTCGAAAAGTTTTGCGATCGCAGAAAGTATTGACCTTTTTGTTACGGCGTGGTTATTGTCAAAGGGTTTCGCTGTGAAGTAAAAGTAGTCGAAATGGGCGTTCCACCTAATACCGAGTGCTTTTACCATGCTGGTGTCTTCAAACTCAAGAAAATCCTCGCTTAATAGGTGTTGCTTCGGTATACCCTGTAGGATTTTCTTGCAGTTGGACGTCCATTTTCGCAATGGGAAACCTGCCGATTGCAATGCCAATGATATTTCGTCCCTTGCCTTGATTGCAATTTCGATGCTGTGTCCACCGGCGAGTACGTCATCAACGTACATGCAATTTCGCAGTATATCTGCTGCCATTGGATGCGATGCCTCCACGTCATCAGCTAGTTGGTGCAGCGTTCGAATCGCAAGATACGGAGCACAATTAACCCCAAAGGTTACCGTTTTCAATTCATAAATGTTAATTGGGTTTTTGGGGCATTTGCGAAATATGATTCGCTGATATTTTGTTTGGTCTTCATTGACCCATATTTGGCGATACATTTTCTCTATGTCGCTGTTAAATACGTATTTGAACAGCCGAGAACGTAGTATAAGAACTGTCAGGTCGGATTGAAGAATCGGACCTGGATATAAGGCATCATTTAGACTTTTGCCATTAGTGGTAGGACAAGATGCATTAAATACGACTCTGACTTTTGTCGTTGTACTTCCCTCCTTTATAACAGCATGGTGAGGTAGGAAGTAACAGTCATTTGAGTCTGGCGAAATATTGCCTATTTGTTTCATGTGCCCTAAAGTTTCATATTCGGATACAACTCTATTGTATTCCGTTTGAAGGACTGGGTTTTTCGCAAGTCGTGTCTCGTTGCGATAGAATTGAGAGCACGCACTTCTTAATGAGGGGCCTAAGTTAAACTCTTTCCTAAAGGGTAAGGAGACTACGTATTTGCCATCGTTGTTCCGAACTGTTGTGGATTTGTATAGCTCCTCGCAGTAAGTGTCATCGTTATTGATGCTCCTTTTCTTTGGAATTTCCTCTATCTCCCAAAAAGCCGCCAATTGTTTATCTAAAGTGACCTCATTGAAATATGAAACTAGGGTCTTATTTGTATCAACCGCATCTGTCCGGCCTGTCAAAATCCAGCCGAACACCGTTTCCTGTGCTATTAATATGTTTAGCACGTCCTTCCTGATACCGCCTAGCATAATTTGGGGGTATATGTCTCCGCCCAGAATTAAGTCGACTGGCTCATTGAAAAAGAATCTTTTGTCAGCCAGTACTAAGTCAGGGAATGCTTGCCTAGTCATTGCATTTATTCGGCAAGTTGGAAGATTCCCTGTCAGTTGTGGTAAAACCAGCATGATCGTATTGATCTCGATTAATGGGTCGGTTGGTGACCGCAGTTGTATGTTGCACGCTTCTTTTACTTGTGCAGACATTGTATTATTGATGCCCGAAACTTGGGCATGCAGGTGTTTGGATGGCAGATTAATTCTGCGCTTTAGTTTCTCGGTAATGAATGAACATTCAGATCCCGAGTCTATTAGGGCTCTCGCCGAATAGTCAACACCATTAAAATGAATCTTGACCTGAGCTGTCCCTAGTAATACCCCTTTATTTGTGTTTGCGAAACATGAGTTCACATTATTAATCGGAGCGTTTTCTCTTTCAGCATTGCGTCGTATTTGAGCTTCCCGTGAGGTAGATGCTCCGATAGTGTCGGAAGTATTTGTTGGTTTTGGCTGATTCGAAATATGAAGCAGCGTATGATGTCTTAAATGACATGTGGCACAGTTCATTTGGCTGGTGCACCTTGTCACCGAATGGCCAGCAGAAAGGCAGTTTATACACCCACCGCTGCTCTTAATTTGTTCAAACCGTTTATTGGGTGTTAAACGTAAGAACTTTTCACACTTTGAAATTCGATGTGCAGGACTTTTGCACATCTTACACGTAGGTTTGGCTGTTGTTGCACTTGCCTGGTAGGACCCTAATCGTTTCGACGATGTATCTGCCGAGGAACGAGAAGCATGTGGCTTAGAGGGTTTTGAAACCGTATCCCCTCTTATATCTACCACAGTTTCCAACGTTTGGAATCTGCTGGATAAGAATTTATCCATATCTGCCCATTTTGAAATTTCTGTTTTATTTTCTATGGTTTGTTCCCATAGAGCCAGTGTGGTTTCTGGCAGTTTTGTGGAGCACAAATATGTTAGAATTGCATCCCAGTTTGATATGTCAATCTTGTGACATTGAAGCGCTGAGATACAATTGTTTATTTCACGTTGCAGTTTTTTAATGGAGCTACCGCATTCGCTCTCAACTGCTTTTAAACTGAAAAGAATTTTTAATTGGGCATTGACCAAGATACGTTTGTTTTCGTATCGGTCACATAAATTTTTCCACGCTGTATCGAAACCGTCTGTTGTTAAGGAACACCGTTCCACTATCTCTTTGGCCTCCCCTTGAGTTTTTTGCCTCAAATAGTATAGTTTTTGCACTGCATGGAGTTTACTATTATTAATATATATGGCAGTGAACATGTCCCTAAAGGACGGCCATGAAATATAGTCACCTTTGAAAATATCCGTATCACATGCTGGCAGGCGCACATGATATTCCATATTATCTGAGACATCTACTTTCTTATCTTTCTTTTCAAAATTTTCCAAAAGCTCAGCTATTGCCGCCTGACACTTTAGGAAGCTGAAATAGCACATCTTATGCTTCTTCTTGATAGCCGCTAAGTCCTTTGAATCAAGCTCTGATGAACCTAAGAGCTTTTCGTATGTCACCTTCGTAGCTTCCCACAGAGTTTTTAACTCATCCCTTTGGTATATTAGGGAGTGTTTACTGTGTTGTGAAGGTGACATGTCGTTGAAGTCATTTTCATACTCCGTCACTGCATCTGCTTGGCGTGTATAGGTATCCATTATATGAAAATTTATTGAAATATTAATTGATTAATTGCCTTTGCAGAGAGTATTGAGTGAAAATGAACTGAAACAAAGGACTGTGTTTGAGAGAGATCTCTCGAGGAAGTGGCTTCGAAGCTTGCGAGAAAGCTAGGAATTAATTTAAAGAATGTGCAATTTTCGTGGTGGCAACGGCGCGCACCCACGTAATTATTCAAAGAATGCTCTAATGCAGATGTGCCAATGACTTGTGTAAGCCAATAAGTAATGGCTAGTGAAGAAAGTGGTGTTAGTGAAAAAATAAAGAAATGTATGAACGTTCGTTATGGACTTTTTGATAATTTAACCAAGGGCTGTGATCTTTTGTATCACAAAAAATTAGATCAGTCAAAAACTGATTTGTGTATTGCCGCAAGTGAAAAATAAAAATAATTCAATTTTTAAAAAATTGAACAGGAAATAAGCCTTTTGGCCACCCAAACAACAACAACAATATATGTGTATGTAATTTAGTGCACTTTGTACTATAGCACCAAACTAAATTGCAAACGTATTGCCCGTGTAAATAAGTGCAAGTGATTTTTATGTGGGAGAAAATTTTATTTAATTAAATGTGCGCCTAAAATAAATTTACAGGTTTCTGAATAAGCAACCTTAACAAATCGAATTTTTGTGCAGTGGATTAAATTAATTTTTTCAGATAAATCCTGCAAAGGTGAAAATCGAAAAGTGACGCAAATCGGTGTTTGAGGTTATGTTAACCTTTTAGAGCAGTGTTGTGCTACCTTGAGCTGTGTCCGGAAAATCTTACCGCTGGTGGGGGATAGTTCCGGATAGTCACAAGGCGTGTTGCACAAACTTTAAATAACTGCGTTAAGCGCCTTTTTTCAAATTTTTGCACAAGATGAGACTTCTCACTTCACGGAAAAAAAACAAAATCACTTGCACTATTACATATAAAAAAGTCACTTTGTAATTTGTAATTTTATTTTGTGAAATTTTATTAAAAGTGAAAAGGAAAACCCTACCTAGCACGGAATACTTTCAACCACGTACCTTTATTAATTCGTTGATCCGGAGTACTCGAATGTGAATTAAATTTTGTTGTTGGATGTTTCCAAAATGTACCACCAAAATGTACCACCAAAATTTATCAGTTGTTGTATATTGGATATAAATCGCTGGTATCACCAAGAAAGTTGTATTATTTGCTGTTGAAATTTTTGGTTTTTCCTGTGTATTATCACTTCCTTGCTTTAATGCCTAGAGAGTTGAGTGGACTGTAATTGTGTGACTGGTTCTCTTTACCGGCGCGGTAAGGACCATGAACAAATGCGTGGTGGCAACGGCGCGCACCCACGTATTTGTTAAATAATAGTTAAGGCGAAAAAAAGGAAGAAAATAAAACCACCAAAAGGATTTCGTATTAATAAAAAGAATTCACAAAGTGCTTTTATTTATGTAAATAGAACAAGTGTTAAGAAAAGGTTTAACAAATGTTGTGGAAAATGATATATATGTGATTACAATTTTGAAAAGTTGAACTTACGTGAACGGGCGATTACGTGTTCCTTTGCTGGCTGCTGGATTAAAAGAGGACGAGCCTCTTTGCGACATGAGCCGATGAACCCGAGATACAGCTCCTTCGTTGGGTTTCCCGGCAACAAAGTTGCTATACCGCGGGCTCACAGCGGTAAAACTCTAAGATACATGCGTACTACCACTCACACATGCCTGTGTGTATTAGTGATCACAAGCATGCATATGTGGTAGTAGACGAAGAAAATTATGTTACGAGGGAGGGGAGATATATTTAGGCCTGTGGCCTAAACACGCACAAAAAAAACTTTAAAGAGAAGTAATAACTTAACCGGCCCATTTTTTTGGACAAATTTTACTTACACGTAAAAGCATAGGTCTTTATTTAACAGATTCTTTGTTTTTCATTTTAGGTGCTTTAAAAAAATTAAATCAGATATAATAAGTCGACTTTTGTTCAAATTAAGTTTATTTATTTATAACAATTAATTGCAAATTTGACCGAAATGTTTTTTGAATTTCCAGATTTTATGCTCATTTTAGATATAGCACGTCTTATAGTGAACAAAAAATAAATAAATTTGCTACAAAGATATTACATTAAAGTTTGAATATTGTCTTTTATGCTAATTTATTTTGATATTTCTTATTTTATTTTATTATATTATCTTTTATTTCAACTTAGTTTATTATTATTTAAATGCAACTTGATTGAATCGGAAAATTTCACGTTGTATATTAAACGAAAAAAAAACGACCCAAAAACGTTTTCGATTTTAGGTCGAAATATTGCATAGGCAGTATATTACCCACTATCTATATATTAATACGCTAACAAAATTTCCATACAATCAATTGACAGGCTGTTTCGCATACTTAGCATACGTAATATGAATCGCTTCGTATTGATCAGCTGCAGTGCATAGGCCTATTTTTGTTAACAAATATTACTCTATTTGTTTATAATTAATAGAAAAAGTTGTTTGTATATTCGAAAATCTGTGCAACTATCGAAATTGCCATCTGTAGGACGCATTATGTTCACAAACCTTCCTGAGTAAATAGCTCCAAATTCTCAATTGTTGCGTTGCTCAAAGGTTTCATCTCTACATATGTATATATTTGTACACGCCAAACGGTGAGAGAACTACTGCTTCGCTCATTTTCTGTTGAAATAAAATATTGTTTCCCATTGTTTCCAATTACCTATATTGGTTTGTACCAAAATCCTTAAAAAAATTGTTCTAAAATAATTGTTAGCGCACAAAAAAACTTTAAGGAGAAGTAATAACTTAACCGGCCTATTTTTTTGGACAAATTTTACTTACACGTAAAAGCATAGGTCTTTATTTAACAGATTCTTTGTTTTTCATTTTAGGTGCTTTAAAAAAATGAAATCAGAAATAATGAGTCAACTTTTGTTCAAACTCACTAAATTTATTTATTTATAACAATTAATTACAAATTTGATCCAAATGTTTTTTGTATTTCCAGATTTTATGCTCATTTTAGATATAGCACGTCTTATATGAACAAAAAATAAATAAATTTGCTACAAAAATATTACATTAAAATTTGTATATTGTCTTTTATGCTAATTTATTTTGATATTTCTTATTTTATTTTATTATATTATCTTTTATTTCAACTTAGTTTATTATTATTTAAATGCAACTTGATTGAATCGGAAAATTTCACGTTGTATATTAAACGAAAAAAAACGACCCAAAAACGTTTTCGATTTTAGGTCAAAATATGGCATAGGCAGTATATTACCCACTATATTTATTATTGGGCTAGCTTTGTTTGATTATATGCCCATTAATCGGATGCTTAGATCACATAATCCTAATTTGTTTATGTCCCTTAAAATTATGAAATCAATTTTATTTTAGTAAATATGTTTGCGTGAATAATTTCAATGTTTTTGTTTCTTTTTCTTTTTTTCTAATTTATTCTGCTTTGCTATATCTTAGTATTATATCGTTCACAGACGATATTTTATGGTAGATATGGTCATATATGTTCATCTCCATTTCATGAATATGAATGTTTACAAATTTAATACAAATTAATTACGTACTTAGATCTCAATGGGAATCCCAACATTAAATATCCGAATATTAGAATCTTCATATTTCCACAATGACAACATTAAAACCCGGAAAAAGGTCCAAGTGCACTTATTGCGTTTTTATATGGAATTGTTTATTCGCATCACTTAATTTTTTCGCACTTTAAGTACTTTATTTTTTTTCTTTCATTTAAATTTTTTTAGTAAACTCTGCCTTCTTTCTCATTATATAATTTTTTTTAGTTTTAATTTTTATGAAGGTATCCTCTATTCTATTCGAAATTTTCGTTTTCTGTCACACTTATGTACAGACTACATATGTATTTATACAAAATTAAACTCGGTAAAGCGCCAATTGAAATAGGCTAAATTCCTTAAGCACATTTCTTCGTCTTTAACTAAAGGTTCGGGTTTTTGAATTATGACACTATTGAAGTAAATGGGCGATATATGTATATGGGAGATATAGGCCTACTGGGGAACCGAGAACACAAAACTAACTTCGGTAGCGCCCCAACGGGGACCCCCCGGGTGGTGTGGAAAAACCTATTTTTCAATTTAATGTCAAGTAATTTCATTTTAATTCTATGTCAATTTCTTTTGATTTTACATATTTATTATATTTTTGTTTAAGGACTCCATACCAAAAGGTTATAATTACATTTGAAAATTTTGTAGAAAATTTAAGAAAATACAATTAAAATTACAATGTCTTAATGAAAAATTTAAGTAAGTTAGACCAGTTTGCTATATTTCCGCTCACTGCTTAACTATTAACGCATTATTTCAATACCCCCAACTGCATAGACTGAGTTGAAAAAAATAAGAGTTGGTCGAATTTCGACCACAGGCGATACCAGTAAACATTAAAGATCAATACGGCTGGTCTTCTCTCCCTGATTAGGATTCAACGATAGATCAAGTGGCTAAAAATATATTGCTATCTAATCTATACAATAGAAATAGGAATATTTGCACATGTGTACAAACACACCCAAACATACATACATAATTAGAATAGGAATATAGTTGTAAGAAATTGTATATAAACCCTTTTATTTTTAAATAAAATTGGAATTAAACGAATTCTCAAGAATTCTTTTTCAATATTTTTTTTGCTTCCCCCCACCAGTGTGGTGTGATGGTAGCGTGCTCCGCCTACCACACCGTATGCCCTGGGTTCAAACCCCAGGCAAAGCAACATCAAAATTTTATAAATAAGATTTTTCAATTAGAAGAAAATTTTTCTAAGCGGAGTCGCCCCTCGGCAGTGTTTGGCAAGCGCTCCTGGTGTATTTATGCCATGAAAAGCTCTCAGTGAAAACTCATCTGCCTTGCAGATGCCGTTCGGAGTCGGCGTAAAACATGTAGGTCCCGTCGGGCCAATTTGTAGGGAAAATCAAGAGGAGCACGACGCAAATTGGAAGAGAAGCTCGGCCTTAGATCTCTTCGGAGATTATGGCGCCTTACATTTATTTATATTTTTTTTGGTGCATACGAGCCTCATAAAGAGCTCAGCAAAGGTAAACTAAGTCTCTAAAGAAAAAGAGCATTAACACCAAAGTTATTTATGCAAGTCGAGACAGTATGTCTACTCGCATTATAAAATAAAGTAAGCGGTATTAGTAGGAAAACTATACGCAAAAATTAATTGTTGTAATTTGTATTTCAAAGGAATAGCATCCGCTTGAGTGAAGGCACAGCAAGGTCAACCAGCCGACCAAAGCAATTACCTCCAACGATTCCTTGGAGGCAAAATTAAAAATCCAACATGGGGATAAATAGAGGGAAACTCACTGAATGTCTGTTGGACATCAGTGAATGTCAGTTGGACAAAATTGCTGCAAATATATAATAGTATAGCAGAAACTACTGTAACGCGATCAAAGGCAGAAGAGATCGTAAAATCATTTGGAAAGCAGCAACAAGAATTTGACGCCAACCACGAAAAACTTATGGCGGATGGCATTGGTGAAGAAGATTACTTTAAAAAGGACACCTAGAACGACACCAAGGGTAAAATTGAAGTATTACAATGCTACAAAAATGCTCTTTCCGATGAAGTTACCTTTAAAAAAAGCATAGAAGATCACAAAAAAAGTCCGTGGAAGAAGCCAAACCTTTGGACAACAGTGATCCAAAGATAGTGATTTTCATGACGAAAATCCAAAATTTAAAAAGAAAATTGACTGATATGAGCTTTGGAAGCTCGATCAGTAAAAGCCAAATGAAATATTTGGAAAATTTATATAGTGACATCAGAAATGCATATACAAATGGGTTCGCGCAGTATTATAATAATGTCATTGAAGAATCATTTGAAAATGTATCTGCTGAATACTAGGAAACCCTTGAGCATTTAGGAAGATGTTCAGCGAAAGATGAACCCAAAATAGCTTACCGTCCTAATCTGGAATTGGAAAAATTAAAAATTCCAGTATTTTATGGCGAAATAAAAGAATGGGCTAATTTTTACAATGTGTTCCAAAATATGGTTCACAAAAATGAGCAATTATCAAGCTCAGAAAAAATGCTACGCCTTCGCCTTTGTTTAAAAGGCGAGGCTGCACGGTTGATACAACATCTGCAAATATCAACGGAAATCTATCAGGCGGCATGGAGTATGCTTAAACATAGATACGACAATAAACGTATTCTAATCACAACACAGTGGGATAGAATAATGGATCAACCGATTATAAATAGTGACAATGCTGAAAGCGTAAGGCAATTATTTGATACCACAAATGAGTGTATTGTAACGGATTTACTGCAATTCCGGTTATTTCAAATCTTCTACTAAGGTTCGAATCACTAAACTGTTGAATAAATAACTCCACTTTTCAATAATACAAAATGACCTTTATTAAAGTAGTATGAGGTGGGTTTTGTCGAAGCCTGAGGTAGCACTCAGTCAATCCAGGGTCAAGTCCCAGAGAGTTCCCACAAACCCCCACTTAATAAGAACACAGTTGTTATGTGTTAATGACGATTACACGCACACACACACGGCTTGACGGGTAGTGAGGGCAGCAGCTTTCCGTACAAAGATGGCGGGGGAGGGAGGCGAGCGGCGGCTAACGGTCGTTGTAATAGCAGAGGGGTCGGTACGGAGGTTGAACGGCGGGATCAGCACGACGGCGGCCGGACAGCGGACAGATTGGTACAGCGGTATGCAGTGGCGGGATTAACACGGCGGCTGGACGGCGGACAGTATTAGCGGACGGATGGATTTAGCGGTATGGACGCAGTGACGGTACCAGCGAGCTGGTTGGACGGTGGTGAGGTAGCAGCGGCTAACGGTCGTCGTAGCAGCGGCGCAACGGCGGAAGGATAGCGGGCGGCCAACGGTCGTCGGAGCAGTGGCGCAACGGAGGTAGGATAGCGACGGCAAGAACAGGGCGACGGAGCGCGTACCAGTGGCGTGGCCAAGGCGAGGTGGCGGTGCAAACGTTCTACTTGATTACCTTTTCGGGGGGTTACCAGGAGCGGCGGTTGCGGGTGGCAGCTTCCCGTGTGAATAGAATTGTGGTTAGAGCCGGTCTGCTAGCTGGACACCACCGCCTACATGCCCGCACGATGGAAGGGCTGGATGCGGAGTTGTACCAGCCGGAACTCCGTAGGCCGATCCGTGGGCTGAGGGGAAGTGCACCTTACGGTACAGCTGTAGCCCGTTTAGCTGCTGGACCGGTCTACGGCAGGAGCCGGGGCGGAGTGGAAAAGGGCCGGATGGTCATAAGGCGGCGACCCCCCCCCCCCCCCCCCACTTAGCTAGGACACGGGCGAGAAAACCATAAAGGCGACAACCCGTTGTCCCCGCAAGCAAGAGTGACCCGTTCCCTGACAGCGCCCCTTTCCACTCCGTGGTGTGGTTGGCTCACTCGCTCTTCGTGCTGGCTCGCTAGCTGGACACCATCGCCTCCATGCTTGCACGATGACAGGGCTCGACGCGGAGTTGTACCAGCCGAAACTTTGTAGGTCGATCCGTGGGCTGAGGGAAGTGCGCCTTAACGGCACAGCGGTAGCCCCTTTAGCCGACGAGTCGCTCTACTGTCGGAGCCAGGACTGAGGGGAAGGGGTCCGTTGGCCGAACGGCGGTGAGCCCCCCCTTACTTAGCTTGGACTCGGGCGAGAAAACCATAAAGGCGACAACCCGTTGTCCCCGCAAGCAAAGGGTGACCAGTACCGTGGCGGCACCCCCCTTTCCCTCTGGAAGTAGGATTGGCTCATTCGCTGAACATCGCGCACCCCGTGGTCGCACACTAAGGTAAGGTGCCGGAGGGGGCGGTGCACCAGCTCTGTCCTTGCCGGTTCGTAGGCTGCGAGGAGAAACTGGGCCCGAAAGCACCACTCTACGCAGCTGTAGAACTGGGTCGGCTGGAGTCTTAGGCGGCGAGCCCACCCCCCCCCCCCCCCCTTACTTAGCTGGGACACGGGCGAGAAAACCATAAATGCGACAACCAGTTGTACCCGCAAGAAAGGGGTGACCAGTGCCAAGGCAGCACCCTTTCAACTCAGCTAGTCAAGAGGAGTGACTGGGTTGCTTAATAAAGCAACCACTTCCTCTGCCTAACCTGCGAGGAGTGAAGTGACAACAGCAAATTCATTCTCTTTTATACTGCTTCTGCTATGATACGAGTGAGAAATGAACCGCTAATTGGGTACTTCAGTTTGCCATTTACTGTGAGTTGGCGTGCTGTGTGCATATTATTGTTATCGCCAAATGCTATTCGCATGCATTGGTATGTAGCTGCTGATGTTGGATACCTGTTAATTTACTATGTATGTACACTCTCAGGCGTAGGTGAAAAAGGGTTAGAGTAGGAGTCTCAGGCGTAGGAGAAAAAGGTTTACAGTGGGGGTCATACTATTGTAACTACTTTACAGTTCCCCTCCCACTTCGGTTGACGGAAAGCTGCTATGAGGAACAGGAGTATCACGCCAGGCCTGGCCTAGCGGTTGTATGTGTGCCGTTACGCCGGCATTGCCGGTGTGTATGCGTGCATCGTTTTATTAACATTTTTTTTTCATAAAATATACAGTTTCATTCCACTTATACCTAACAAAGTTGATTAAAAAAAATGTTTACATATCAGGTTTAATTACAATTTCATTCTTCTTAAAGCTAACAAAATATTTAATTTTAAAGTAATGCGGAATTCATGAATATTATAAATAATTTGCCATCCTTATTCTTCTTCTTCCATCCTTGACATATTGGATTTGTTCTCATCTACCTCGTGTTGTGATTGCATTAAGGCCATTTGGTATTCGGTAATATATGGGCCGGAAAAAAATTTGGTACCCTTTGTATTTTGACTCGGTTGACTGGCCACTGGTACTGCTCCCTCCGTGTGCACCCGCTCTAACGTCGCTTTATTTCGCCGAAGTTTATGTCTGCTGAAAATGATTTTGTACCCTCGTTGCTGACTACATTAACTGCAAATGCCATTTGTGAGGTCTCCTACTCCCATGTGCGGTGGTTGCTCAAGAACGGTGATAACGCTTTTCCGCCGAACTGCTTCCCATTGTCGGTGGGGAAGGTTTTCGGACAACCAAGTCGGTATAAGACCTTTTCTTGTAGCGCTTTGAGCACGCTTGCCGTTGTTGCTTGGCGCGCCGGAATAAACTCCACCCACTTGTAGAATTTGTAGATCATGGCGAGGAGGTAAGTGCTTCTTTGCTTGGAACGTGGTAGTAGTGGCACGAAGTTAGTGGTTACTATTTCCCATGGCTGCGGATATTGTATGGTTGCCAGTAATCTCACCGGGCTTTTCTCTGTCGCCTTTTATTGTGTAAAATATGTCTGGTTCAGTGTTTTGTAACGGGCGCCGGGGGAGCGCATTGCATATCGCGTTCGGCGCTCTTTTTCGGTAATCTTCATTGACGTTGTATGTTCGTATAGGCGAGTAACGAGGGTAGAAACGTAACTTCAGCGGTCGCTTATGTTTACGGATGGTCGAATGTTCGGCTGTGATAATTGGGCTACCGGTTTTACACAATCGCTTCTGGTGGTGCTCCGGTTTTTACCATTGTTCACGTGATCCCTGCTGGTCATTGCACATAGTGTGTCTAGCTCGGCTGATCTCCTGGTCAAGGTGACTTCTAACGGCTGACCATCTAGCGTGAGGGTGATTCCCCTTTCCTGTAGAAATTCCCTTCCTAAGATCATCCGTTCTGCCAGGTTCGGGATGACGGACATCATTGTTTTAGTCGTTCGTCCTTGGTACGTAATCCTTGCTGGGTACGAATTCGAGCTAAAAACACACGTCTTGTCTGCCAATTGGACGCTCCGCCTGTGAAGATATGGTTTTATTTTGTTCCTCTTCAGGTGGTTTCGTGTTGACTCGTCGACGTATGAGAGGGTGGCGCCGGTGTCTACAAGCGCGCGCACGCTCATGCCCTCGATGGTTATCGGTATGTAGAGACGGTCATCTACTTGCATTTCGGCAGCGGGATTGCAGGCTGGTGGTTCCACAGACTTCTTTGGCCGCACAAATAATGCTTGGCGGCTTCCTCTCTCATAACTTGACGGCATCCTGGATGTGTTGTTGTCGTTGGATTGGTTTGTCGAAGGGCATAGGCAGTTCCTGGAGAGGATGTTTTCTTGTCCACACCTGGAGCAGAACATTCTCCAGCTTCCCCTGCATTGGAGCGGCGGTGTCCGCGTTCCTTGCAGCGCCAGCAGTACTCTTTGCTATCGTACTCCATTTGAAGATGATACAGGTTGTGGGTCGCCACTTTACCCTGTTTCGCTTCCTCGATTTTTAGCAGCTCATATTCTTCCGTTATTTCCAGGAGCTCATCGATCGTCTTAAACTCGATGCGCTTGACCAAGAGGCGGTATTCAATGCGTAGTCTCGCTTGCGTTGTCGGATGGCCTCTTCCAAATGTAGAAGATGACACTTGGGCAGGAAAAAATGTTGCACCTTTTTTCGAAAATCGCTCCATTGGTTGATTTGTTGTTTACGGATGCGGTACCATTGGAGTGATTTGCCACGTAGAAGTTCCGGCAGAGTTGGGTGGAGCCGGTCGACGGGGATGCGGTAACACTCTGCAATCTCCTTTATCCTCTCCAGAAATTCGTGCAGCGACTCTTCACCCGAAAAATGCAAATACCAGCGGCGAACGGTATTCATTAGCTCACCGTCGCTTTTTTCGTCTCGCTTCGGTGGTGCGCGTTCTCTCTCATGCGCATGCGGTTGGGGACTATGAATCTGGATCGAAGGGCTCGGCTTTGTAGTTGGCTGGGGCAGCATAACGGATTTCCCCTCTTCTTCATTCGCTTCCCATTCCAGCTCCTTCAGCAGGTCTTCACTTGAATTTCTCGTGCGTTTCGCTCGTACGTAAGTGTTCAGTGCGCGGCGCAGCTCGGCTACGGTTTGTACTTCCACGTGAATCGTATGCTTCTTGCACTCCTCTATCAGCCTCTACCTTTTCAGTAAGTAGATCCAATTGAGTGAGTCGGTAATCAGCGTCGTAACTTCGGGGGCCGGTGTGTTTGTTTTTCTGATGGTGTGTTCGTCGAACCCGCCTCGGCAATGTTGGTGGTTGTTGTATTTGGTTTTCCACTGTCATCTGCAGAGGGGTCCCTGCTCGGCCCCCATTTATGAGGTGGGTTTTGTCGAAGGCTGAGGTAGCACTCATTCAATCCAGGGTCAAGTAGAGGTCCCACAAACCCCCACTTAATAAGAACACAGTTGTTATGTGTTAATGACGAAACACGCACCCACCCACGGATTGACGGGTTGTGAGGGCAGCAAAGATGGCGGGGGAGGGAGGTGAGCGGTGGATAACGGTCGTTGTAATAGCAGAGGGGTCGGTTCGGCTGTTGAACGGCGGGATCAGCACGGCGGCTGGACGGCGGACAGTATTAGCGGACAGATTGGTACAGCGGTATACAATGGCGGGATTAACATGGCCGGATGATCATAATACGCCTTATTTCGTCGAAGTTTATGTCTGCTGAAGATGCTTTAGTACCCCCTTTGCTGACTACATTTACTGCAAATGCCATTTGAGGAGTCTACTACTCCCATGTGCAGTGGTTGCTCAGGAACGGTGATAACTCTTTTCCGCCGAACTACTTCCCATTATCGGTGGGGAAGGTTTTCAGATAACCAAGTCGGTATAAGACCTTTTCTTGAGCACGCTTGCTGTTGTTGCTTGGCGCGCCGGAAATAACTCCACCCACTTGTAGAATTTGTAGATCATGGCGAGGAGGTAAGTGTTTCTTTGCTTGGAACGTGTTAGTAGTGGCACGAAGTTGGTGGTTACTATTTCCCTTGGCTGCGGATATTGTATGGTTGCCAGTAATCTCACCGGGCTCTTTTCTGTCACCTTTTATTGTGTAAAATATGTCTGGTTAATTGTTTTGTAACGGGCGGCGGGGGAGCGCATTGGATATCGCGTTCGGCGCTCTTTGTCGGTAATCTTCATTGACGTTGTATGTTCGTATAGCCGGGTAACGGGGGTAGAAACGTTGCTTCAGCGGTCGGATATGTTTACGGAGGGTCGAATGTTCGGCTGTGATAATTGGGCTACCGGTTTTACGCAATCGCTTCTGGTGGTGCTCCGTTTTTTGACCATTGTTCATGTGATCCCGGTTGGTCATTGCACATAGTGTGCCTAGCTCGGCTGATCTCCTAGTCAAGGTGACTTCTAACGGCTGACCATCTAGCGTCAGGGTGATCCCCCTTTCCCGTAGAAAGTCCATTCCTAAGATCATCCGTTCTGCTAGGTTCGGGATAACGGACATCATTTTTTAGT
The DNA here is from genome assembly GCF_040869045.1 of Eurosta solidaginis. Taxonomy (NCBI): domain Eukaryota; kingdom Metazoa; phylum Arthropoda; class Insecta; order Diptera; family Tephritidae; genus Eurosta; species Eurosta solidaginis. The sequence goes on along the minus strand of NC_090321.1, from coordinate 129,132,791 downwards.
CGTTGGTCCTTGGTATGTAATCCTTGCTGGGTACGAATTCGGGTTAAAACACACGTCTGGTCTGCCAGTTGGACGATCCGGCTGTGAAGATGTGGTTTGATTTTGTTCCTCTCCAGGTGGTTTCGTATTGACTCGTCGACGTATGAGAGGGTAGCGCTGGTGTCAACTAGCGCGCGCACGCTCATGCCCTCGATGGTTATCGGTATGTAGAGATGGTTATATACTTGCATTTCGGCAGCGGGATTGCAGGCTGGTGGTTCCATAGACTTCTTTGGCCGCACAAATAAAGCTTGGCGGCTTCCTCTCACATAACTTGACGGCATCCTGGATGTGTTGTTGCCGGTGGATTGGTTGGTCGAAGGGCTTAGGCAGTCCCTGGATAGGGTGTTGTCTTGTCCACACATGGAGAAGAAAATTCTCCAGCTTCCCCTGCATTGGAAGCGGCAGTGTCCGCGTTCCTTGCAGCTCCAGCAGCACTCTTTGCTATCGTACTCCGTTTGAATATGATACAGGCTGTGGATCGCCATTTTGCCCTGTTTGGCTTCCTAGATTTATAGCAGCTCATATTCTTCCGTTAATTCCAGGAGCTCACCGATCGTCTTAAACTCGATGCGCTTGACCAAGAGGCGGTATTCAACACGTAGGCCATCGTATATTCGTTCGATGTGGTTTTCCTTACACATTGTCAGGTGCTGGCGGATCAGTGTTTCTAATGCGATGATGTAGTCTTTGGCTTTTTCACTGCCGTCTCGCTTGCGTTGTCGGATGGCCTCTTCCAAATGTAGAAGATGACACTTGGGCAGGAAAAAATGTTGCACCTTTTTTCGAAAATCGCTCCATTGGTTGATTTGTTGTTTACGGATGCGGTACCATTGGAGTGATTTGCCACGTAGAAGTTTCGGCAACGTTGGGAGGAGACGGTCGACGGGGATGCGGTAACATTCTGCAAGCTCCTTTATCCTCTCCATAAATTCGTGCAGCGACTCTTCACCCGAAAAATGCAAATCCCAGCGGCGAACGGTATTCATTAGCTCACCGTCGCTCATTTCGTCTCGCTTCGGTTGTGCGCGTTCTCTCTCATGCGCATGCGGTTGGGGACTATGAATCTGGATCGAAGGGCTCGGCTTTGTTGTTGGTTGGGGTAGCATAACGGATTTCCCCTCTCCTTCATTCGCTTCCCTTTCCAGCTCCTTCAGCAAGTCCTCACTTTAATTTCTCGTGCGTTTCGCTCGTACGTAAGTGTTCAGTGCGCGGCGCAGCTCGGCTACGGTTTGGCCTTCCACGTGAATCGTATGCTTCTTGCACTCCTCTATCAGCCTCTTCCTTTTCAGTAAGTAGATCCAATTGAGTGAGTCGGTATTCAGCGTCGTAACTTCGGGGGCCGGTGTGTTTGTTGTTTCTGATGATGTGTTCGTCGAACCCGCCTCGGCAGTGTTGGTGGTTGTTGTATTTGGTTTTCCACTGTCATCTGCGGAGGGCGGTCCCTGCTCGGGTGCCATTTATGAGGTGGGTTTTGCCGAAGGCTGAGGTAGCACTCAGTCAATCCAGGATCAAGTAGAGGTCCCACAAACCCCCACTTAATAAGAATACAGTTGTTATGTGTTAATGACGAATACACGCACACACCCACGGCTTGACGGGTAGTGAGGGAAGCAGCTTTCCGTACAAATATGGCGGGGAGGGAGGCGAGCGGCGGATAACGGTCGCTGTAATAGCAGAGGGGTCGGTACGGCTGGAAGGCGGACAGTATTAGCGGACGGATGGATGTAGTGGTATGGACGCGGTGATGGTACCAGCGAGCTGGTTGGACGGTGGTGAGGTAGCAGCGGCCAACGGTCGTCGCAGCAGTAGCGCAACGGCGGTAGGATAGCGAGGCCAACAACAGGGCGACGGAGCGCGTACCAGTGGCGTGGCCAAGGCCAGGTGGCGGTGCAAACGTTCTACTTGATTACCTTTTCGGGTGGTTACCAGTAGCGGCGGTTGCGTGTGGCGGCTTCCCGTGATGACGCTGTCCCAGTGACGGCGGCGGGGGGACCTGCGAGGAATGAATAGAATTATGGTTAGTGCCGGTCCGCTAGCTGGACACCACCGCCTCCATGCCCGCACGATGGCAGGACTGGACGCGGAGTTGTACCAGCCGGAACTCCATAGGCCGATGCGTGGGCTGAGGAGAAGTGCACCTTACGGCACAGCGGTAGCCCCTTTAGCTGCTGGACCGGTCTACGACCGGAGCAGGGGCAGACAGAAACAGGACCGAATAGTCATAAGTCGGCGAGCACCCCCCCCCCCCCCCCCACTTAGCTGGGACACGGCGAGAAAACCATTAAGGCGACAGCCCGTTGTCCCCGCAGGCAAGGGTGACCATTTCCCTGACAGCGCCCCTTTCCACTCCGTGGTGTGGTTGGCCCACTCACTTTTAGTGCTGGCTCGCTAGCTGGACACCACCGCCTCCATGCTTGCACGATGGAAGGCTGGACGCGGAGTTGTACCAGCCGAAAATTTGTTGATCGGTCCGTGGGCTGAGGGGAAGTGCGCTTTAACGGCACAGCGGTAGCTCCTTTAGCCAACGAGTCGCTATACTGCCGGAGCCAGGACAGGGTGGAAGGGGTCTGTTGGCCGAACGGCGGTTAGCCCCCCTTACTTAGCTTTGACGCGGGCGAGAAAACCATAAAGGCGACAACGCGTTGTCCCCGCGAGCAAAGGGTGACCAGTGCCGTGGCTGCACCCCCCTTTCGCTCTGGAAGTAGGATTGGCTCATTCGCTGAACATCGCACACCCCGTGGTCGCACACTAAGGTAAGGTGCCGGGGTGGTGCACTAGCTCTGTCCTTGCCGGTTCGTAGGCTGCGAGGAGAAACTGGGCCCGAAAGCACCACGCTACGCAGCTGTAGAACCGGGTCGGCTGGAACCTTAGCTGCGAGGAAGGGGCGGGGTAGCCCTAAGGCGGCGAGCCCTCCTTACTTAGTTGGGACACGGGCGAGAAAACCATAAAGGTGACAACCCGCTGTCCCCGCAAGCAAAGGGTGACCAGTGCCAAGGCAGCACCCCTTCAACTCAGCTAGTCAGGAGGAGTGACTGGGTTGCTTAATAAAGCAACCACTTCCTCTGAATAACCTGCGAGGAGTGAAGTGACAACAGCAAATTCACTCTCTTTTATACTGCTTCTGCTATGATACGAGTGAGAAATGAACCGCTAATTGGGTAGTTCAGTTTGCGATTTACTGCGGTTCGGCGTGCTGTGTGCATATTATTGTTATCGCCAAATGCTATTCGCATGCATAGGTATTTAGCTGCTGCTGTTGGCTACCTGTTAATGTACTATGTATGTATACTCTCAGGCGTAGGTGAAAAAGGGTGAGAGTATGGGTCTCAGGCGTAGGAGAAAAAGGGTTACAGTGGGGGTCATACTATTGTAACGCTACGTTCCAGTACAATACCACTACTATTGCCCTACAGATAGCGTACTTAATTCAAACTGATTGTAGCGCCTGTACTGTTTCTGCCTTTTATACTCTTTGATTTCCTCGTTGCATCTTCTAGGCGCTTCTGTTCTAGGATCTACTAGTTGGCTATCTGCTATAATTATAACTACAGATGTACGTGTATAGCTCTCATAAGGGCGTGTGTTTGTGAGCGACACTTCCACAATTATAATTGCATATCTCAAATAAGGTATCTGCATGTGTTTGTGCGTTGCTTCTCCGCTGCGTGTGCGTACATATGTGTAGACATAATGATTGAATTATTGATGTGCATACAGTCACTGCTTAGCATCGTTTTGGAGATGGCAATACCCCTTAGTGTTGCTAATATTCGTAACAGTATTAATGCAATAGAGTCATTAGGAATAACAACTGCAGATGCTGATCCAATCATTGCTCGAGTCATAGTTCGCAAATTGGATAAGGAAGGACTCAAATTGTATGAGCAAACTGTTAACAAGACCAGAGAAGTTCAAAAATTATCTGACATCAGAGATTTTCTCGATCAACACTTCCAGATGTTAAAAGCCGTAGCCGTTGACCAACTCTCGGCAGCCTTTTAAGCAGTGCACTTACTGCAAAATACCAGGTCATATAATTAATGACTGCAGAAACTTCAAAAGCATATCAATTGATGAAAGAAATAAATATGCCAAAGACAGTAAAATCTGCTACAGGTGCCTCAGCGAAACCTGTAAGAGCAATGCCCGATGTAAAATATGCATCAAAACTAATCACCATGAACTTTTGCATTTCGAAAATACACCAAAAAGTCGGCAGTGTCCACAAAAGCAGGATCAACTACAGTGATTCTGGCCACAGCTCAAGTAAGAGCACAAGATGCAAATGGTGGTGATGTACTACTAAGGGCTTTGATTGATCAAGGGTCACAAATAACTTCAATTTCCGAAGAAGCAGCACACATACTAGGCGTTCCAAGAACAAAAGTCAAGACAAAACTTCATGGACTAGGGGATGTTGTAGTTGGTGAATCGAAATCTAAGATTCAAATACAAATCCGACCGCGGTTCTTAAGCCAGCAAGTTGAAAAAGTAGATGCCATAGTTCTACCAACTCTTACAACTATCCAACCTGAACGATATTTTAAATTCAATTTTAAAAATGGGAAAAAAAATCACACTCTTTCCGATCCACTTTTTAATAAAGCAGATTGGATTATCATGGTGAATGGTGGTGATATATTGGGCAGAATCATCGACAAAGGCGTTAAAAAGTGTAATGGAATTCGTGCACAAGTTACTAAGTTTGATTGGATTTTATCTGGTATAATCAAACAAAAACAACTAGGCAAAGTAACATCAGCAATAACCAACCTTGAAAGGTTTTGGAAGCTTGAGGAAGAAAAAGATGGAGAAAAAGTGGATGATAAAATATGTTTGAAAAAATTTGAAGAAATCACTAAACAGGATGCAGAGGGACGATTCATTGTGGAAGTTCCATTTAAAGATGATATGGATCTGGGTGACTCATGAAAACAGAGCGGTGGCGCGGCTAATATCATTGGAAGTTAAATTTAGCAAGAGCGAAAAGCTTAGAAATGAATACATACAAATAAGGAATTTATATCTTTGCCTCTGTATACTTAAGATGCTCATTGAACTTAAGTTTCTCATCAATTATAATTCCTAGGTATTTAATTTCTTTAACTTTTTGTATGGTACTATTTGCTATTTTCAAGGCTAAATTATTTTCTTCTGCATTCTTTCTTCTCATGATCATCCATTTCGTTTTTTCAATATTTATTTTAAGCTTATTTTGACACAACCAGTTATAAACAGCATTTAAGTCCGCTTGCATTTTAGCTATAGCTTCAATCTCCGACGAACAACTTATTGTCAATAATGCATCATCTGCGAAGAGTCGTATCTTGCAGTGGCTAAGACAGCTCTTTATATCGTTTATATATACAATGAATAATATTGCAGCAAGAATAGATCCTTGTGGAAGACCTATGTCAACATCAACTTCCGGCGACGATGTGCTTCTAATTATGGTTTTCTGTTTTCTGCCAGTAAGGTAGCTTTTAAACCACCGCAGTGCTGTATTACGTACCCCAATATTATGCAGTTTCCTTAGTAGGATGACCCTGTCGACGGTTTCAAATGCCCTTTTTGGGTCCAGAAAGACCGACACTGTTACTAACTTGTTTGATAGGCTTTGTTTCCATTCCGCTATAACCAGGTTTAGAGCGCTTTCACAAGAGTGTTTAGTTCTGAACCCTGATTGTTCACATATAATAATTTGATTTTTATTCAGGTAATCGAGAAGCTGGTCTTTTACGATTTTCTCTAAAATCTTTTCATCACTAGGCAACGTATTAATAGGCCGTATTTCCTCTGGTTTTTCAGTCCCTTTAACTTTTTCAACTGGTATCACTGTCGATGTTTTCCAGCATGCTGGGACTACACCTTCTCTAAAGCTCTCACTAACAATACATGTATAAGCGTATCCCAAATATTCCATACTGTCTTTATATACACCTTCTGTTACCAGTTTTTTTCCTCCATACTTATTTTTTAAATTAGTTGCTGTTCTCAACAGCTGTTCCACATTTATTTGCTTCAGTTCAAAAACACTCCCCCTAATATCCTCTGTGGCCTCATCTGATGTAGCTGGTTCAATGGTATTACATATTGTTGTGATGCTCTCGACAAAGAACTGATTCAAATGGGTCGCGATATCGGGGTCTCCTTCAATAACTGTACTATTTATTACTATACGTTTTACTTGGGCTGTGTCATGACTCATGTTTATGGTATCTTTAGGACATTTCCACATTAGTTTCTGATTGTTGCAATTAAGCGCTATTTTATTTTCCATGTATTGCTTCTTTTTTATTTTTACAAGTTTTTTATATATACGTTTTGTATAACTATAACTATCCCACTCATTTGTACTCTGTGCTATTTTGTAAAGCTCATATTTTAATTTGTTTAACTCCGTAAGCTCCCGGTCATACCATTAATTTACTAATTTAATTTGCACTCGTTTCTCGTAGGTAAGCGTTGCCATTATATCCCCTAATATATTGTTAATAGTTTCAACTTTAAGTCCTATATCACATTTATTGAGTTCCGATATATTGTAATTCCTAAGGAGAGCAACCAGACTTTCCTTTGTATAATTATCCCAGCATACGCGGTTTTCATATATTCTCATTTTGTGTCTTTCTTGAAAAGGCATTTTGAAGCAGATCGTTTTATGGTCTGATATTCCATGGTTTTCTAAATTTTTTATTTCAATTTTATCATTGTTACTATAAAGAAGGTCTATTTTTGTCTGTGACACTTCTGTTACCCTTGTATTAAACTTAATTAGTTGGTGCATTGATGCTATCGCGAATATATGATTTAGCTGATTTGTGTACGTTGACTGTACATTCACATTTATGTTAAAATCGCCTATAATAATATTGTTTTCAGTTTCACAAAAATATTCTTCTAACACCTCGCCCATATGGTTTATAAATTCAGCATCGCTTGTGTTTGGTGAGTGGTATACTACACCTATTTTCCATTTAATCGTGTTTTTTATGGTTTTAATCACAATACACCATAGGTTATTATTAATACTGTTATTAAATACTACTTTAAATTCGATCGATTTATGAATTCACGAATACATAAATCTTGGTCATATGAAAAAGGCAAACGAAGAAGTAAATGGAAAATACTATTTACCACACCTGGCTGTTATACGCGAAAATAAGATAACTACCAAACTTGGGGTCATTTTCGATGCATCGGCCAAAACATCAAATGGCAAATGACTAAACGACATCATGTACACAGGGCCCAAGCTTCAAAAGGACGTATTTGATATTATTCTCAAATGGAGACTTTTGAAGGTAGTGATAACAGCTGACGTTGAGAAAATGTTCCGACAAATTAAAATTTCGGAAAAGGTCAACCATATCATAGAATTTTATGGCGAGATTATCCTTTAAATAAAATAGAGGAATATGAGTTGACGACAGTGACATATGGTACAGCTTCGGCACCATATTTGGCAGTGCGCACATTATTTGAAATTGCAAACAAGTGCTCAAATGAACAGAATTGGCTGAAACAAATCATAGAGAAAGATTTTTATATGGATGATCCCATGACTGGTGGAGATTCCATTAATCAGTTTATTATGATTCAAAAAGAAATCAGCAAACATCTTTAGTCATTCGGGTTCCATTTAAGGAAATGGCTGTCAAACTGCGACAGCATTACTGATAATATCATCACGATTGAAGAAAAGGAAATAGTACAAATCAAGGTGAATGAAGCAGTCAAAACTTTAGGGCTATATTTGAATCGAAAGAAGATCAGTTCAGGATTAATTTTGAGGACTCGAAGAAAATTACAAATAGAAGAGTTCTGTCCCAAATTACTCAAATATTTGACCCTGTGGGCTGGCTATCGCCGGTTACTGTGGTTGCTAAATTGTACATGCAAAAACTTTGGGTTGAAAAGATTAGATGGGACGAACAATTTCCAAATGAACTACAAAATGAATGGAACCAGCTTATTTCAACTATAGGTATGCTAGAAGAAGTGCGTATCCCACGCTGGATAGAAACTGTTAAGCAATCAGAAGTAGAAATTCATGTTTTCGGTGATGCTTCAGAAAAGGCGTATACCGCAGTAATAAATACCAAAATTGGCAATTCTGTAAAGCTATTAACTGCTAAAACAAAAGTCAATCCTCTTAAAACTCGGAAAACTTTACCTATCTTGGAACTCTGCTCATTTACTCGCAAAATTAATGAACAAAGTTTGCACAATCATTTCAATAAATAATAAAGCTTATACATGGAGCAACTCAACTATTACATTGGGCTGGATTAACAACTAAAAAAACAAAGATAAATTCATACGGAGTCGCGTAGAAGAAATTCAAAAGCTTGTGCCACGAGTAAAATGGGGATACGTTAATACGAAAAATAATCCCGCAGATGTGGCCTCAAGAGGTACTCCATCCCCTAAATTATTAAATATGGATATTTGGTGGAATCGAACAAGATGGCTTTCAGCTTCAAAAGAACAAAAGCCATCAACAACAAACGAGATTTACACGGCAGCGGTATTAATTACATGGAAAAGTCAAGACACATTTATAGATAATTTGTTGAACCGATATTCAAGTTGTCTAAAACTGCGAAGATCAATAGCATATATTTTACGTTTCAGTACAAAGAAGACTAATCTTCACACATAACAGCTGACGCAATTCAAACAGCAACACTGACGATCATTCGACAAGCACAAAGGCAAAATTATAAAGAAGAGATAACAAGCTTTTGAATGGAAAGCCGCTTAATAACTTCAGCAAAATATCAAACCTCAATCCATTCTTAGATAAAAATGGTATAATTAGAGTGGGAGGTAGGATTACCAATTCGGAACCTGGTAATTTTACCAAAATCTAATTTAACGGCATTAATTACTAAAGATGCTCACCATGCGACAATACACGGTGGTAATCGATTGACAGGTGCAGTTATCAGGCGACAATACTGGATAATTGGACTAAAAAATGAAGTGAAATATTTTATACGTAACTGTGGCAAATGGATACGATATAAACAAGTTCCGTTAGCCAGGGTATCAACATCAAATCCATTTACTTTCACTGGAGTGGACTATGCTGGACATTTTTCAATGAAGTGCTCTAAAGGTCGAAGACAAAAATCCTTCAAAAGATATGTCGCTGTGTTGGTTTGCCTTTCAACCAAAGCCATTCACCTAACGGCCGCCGTGGTTTGATGGTAGCGTGGTCCGCCTACCACACCGTATGCCCTGGGTTCACACCCCGGACAAAGCAACATCAAAATTTTAGAAATACGGTTTTTCAATTGGAAGAAATTTTTTCTAAGCGGGGTCGCCCCTCGGCAGTGTTTGGCAAGCGCTCCGGGTGTATTTCTGCCATGAAAAGCTCTCAGTGAAAACTCATCTGCCTTGCAGATGCCGTTCGGAGGAGGCATAAAACATGTAGGTCCCGTCCGGCCAATTTGTAGGGAAAATCAAGAGGAGCACGACGCAAATTGGAAGAGAAGCTCGTCCTTAGACCTCTTCGGAGGTTATCGTGCCTTACATTTCATTCACCTAGAAGCAGTCAGTGACTTATCAACAGACGTATTTCTGGCAGCACTAAGAAGATTTTTCGGTAGGCGAGCAAAATCACAACACATTTATACCGACAATGGAACTAATTTTGTGGGTGCAAGCAGATGGCTTGACAGTGACTTCAAAAAGGCGATAAAACAAAATTCGGAAATTGCACCAATTTTAGCCAATGAACAAATTACTTGGCACTTTATCCCCCCGGTAGGGCCACATTTTGGCGGAGTGTGGGAGGCTGGTGTGAAAGGCATGAAATTTCATTTAAAGAGGGCAATCGGTGATACGAAATTAACGTTGGAGGAAATGTCAACAGTTCTGGCACAAATTGAGGCATTACTAAACTCTCGTCCATTATATGCCATAAATGACGAAAACGGAGTGGACGCTTTAACTCCAGGGCATTTTCTTATCGGTAGACCACTGAAATCAATACCAAATACAGAATCAGATATCAGTATAACAACGCTAGACAAATGGAAAATCGTTCAGAAAATTCAACGGGATTTTTGGAATCGGTGGAAAAATGAATATCTTCATACTCTTCAACAGAGAAACAAGTGGAAAGTACCTAAAGAAAATTTAAAAGAAGGAGACTTAGTAATTTTAAAAGACGAAAATACTCAACCAGCTAAATGGCCACTTGCAAGAATAATGGAGTGTCATTCAGGAGTTGATGGCAGAGTTCGTGTAGTCACGCTCAAACTACAAAATAGTGTACTTAAACGACCGATCCATAAATTATGTCCACTGCATATTTCAACAAGCAATAATGAAGAGAAACAAACAGATGAAGCAAAATCACGAGTATTGACTACATTTCGGACAACTAAACGTCCAAAATTTAGATCAAATACAAACATATCCGCGCTTATATTCATGCTTCCGATATTCATTTCATCAAAAATGTAGTCAAAGCAGCCGATGATCAAAAATTAAATAATGGAGCAGTTAGACAACTTCCAGTGAATACAGCAATATATTTAGATTCACTGGGAAAAATGGACGTCATAACTTCTAATTGGAATCTAGTGATATACTATGATCTTCATTCTTACTTTGAGCAGATGAACATGATGCCAAGCTGTCTACATCGAATAAAAAAACCATTGCAACTTATTATCGAAGTTCGAGGAAGCGTGTGCAGTTATATCTATGCCACTAGGAAGGCGTTATGAAGAGATACAAAATAATCATGACTTGATTGTGCATAGTAAAAGACAGCGAAGAGCACCTTTCGAATGGATTGGCTCCATTTATATCATGCTATTTAGATTAATGGATGCTGACAGTGAAGAAGAAATGGAGTATAAACTTAAAAAAATTCTGAAAACCCAGGGTAACATCAAAGTAAGACTGAAAGTGCAAGTTTTATTAATAAATTCTACTGCAAATATAATTAATATAAATGTGAATGAAGTGAATTTGCAGTTCATGAAAATAAACACCCAAATTAATAGATTTCAGTCAGAAATAATATAAAATATCAAAAGGGATAAAATGGCCATCCAGTTTCAAATGTTGGAGACTCAAGTCACCATTTTATTGACCGATGCGAGAATATTCAAAAATTTTGAGCTGTCAATAGATCTGAATTATGGACGAATTAATCCAGCACTTATAACTCCTACACAATTAAACAAGGATTTAAGGGAGAAGCCACAATCAAAACTACAAATATCTGGCCAACAATACAACACTCAACTGCGTCATGTGTACAACTTAATGAGAGCACATGGCCTTGTAATCGACAAAAATTTGGTAATTAAAGCAGAAATACCACTTATGCAAAGTGAAGCTTCAGATATGTATATACAAGCTGATACCCATTCCATTTGAGCATGAAGAAAAAGTCATAAAAATTAAACTTAGTTAAAGTAATTTTTTGTCTTCAATTTTCTGTTGCACTCATACTTTTTAATATCATAATCTCAACTAAATAAATGCTCGAGAAGTTTAAACAGTCATTTAATATGCAAAGGAAAAACACCGTGGCAACCAGCTCTTGATCAAACATGCGAACTGACACCACTCTTAAAAAATAGTCTAGCGGATTGTAATTATGAAGAAACAAAAAAAGTTCCATTGTGGGCAGAACTATTTCGAAACAATAAATGGATTTACAAAATATTCCATAATTCTTCTATTCATTTGGATTTTGGAAATGGTAAAACAGAAATAATGGATATTCCAGCTCAAGGTATTCTTTCCATCAAATCCGGTTGCACAGCCAGGCATGAAAGTATCACGTTATCAGGTCTTCAAATATTCAAGATGCAACATAGAATTAGCTCAGCACAAGATCCAGTAGCCACAGCCATTCACGAAATTTCTGGCGACAAGATCATTCCCCTACAAACGAGCAATATAAGTAACAGCAAGGAATTGGAGAAACTTAGAAGGGATGTTGAAAAAATAACAAATAACGAGTTAGAGATAAGCAATTTAATTTTAAACAATTAAGGAAGGCTCAGTTCGGGTGTAACTGAACATTACATACTCAGCTGAGAGCTTTGGAGACAAAATAAGGGAAAATTACCATGTAGGAAAATCAACCTAAGGTAACCCTGTTTGTATGACATGGGTATCAAATGGAAGGTATTAAATAGTATTTTAAAAGGGAGTGGGCCATAGTTCTATAGGTGGCCGCTATTTCGCGATATGGCCATTAAGGTGGGCCATGGGTGACTTTAGAATGTGCTTGTACGATATGCGAATCAAATGAAAGGCGCTAATGAGTATTTTAAAAGGTAGTGGACCTTAGTTCTATAGGTCGACGCCTCTTCGAGATATCGCCATAAAGGTGGACCAGGGGTGACTCTAGAACGTGTTTGTATGATATGGGAATCAAATAAAAAGTGTTAATGATTATTTTAAAAGGGAGTGGGCTTTAGTTCTATACGTGGACGCCTTTTTGAGATATCGCCATAAAGGTGGACCAGGGGTGACTCTAGAATTTGTTTGTACGATATGGGTATCAAATGGAAGGTGTTAATGAGTATTTTTAAAGGGAGTGGGCTTTAGTTCTATATGTGAAGGCGTTTTCGAGATATCGCTATAAAGGTGGACCAGGGGTGACTTTAGAATGTGTTTATACGATATGGGTATCAAACGAAAATAAATGGGAGTTGACATAATTGAATGTTGACATAATTTACTTATATACTGTAAAGATATTAAATTTTTTGTTAAAATTTGACTTAAAAAAAATTTTTTTTAAAAAGTAGGCGAGTTCTTCATCCGATTTTGCTAATTTTTATTTAACACATATATAGTAATAATAGTAATGATCCTGCCAAATTTCATCATGATATCTTCAACGATTGCCAAATTACAGCTTGCAAAACTTTTAAATTACCTTTTTTTAAAAGTGGGGGTGCCACGCCCATTGTCCAAAATCTTACTAATTTTCTATTCTGCGTCATAGGGTCAACCCATCTACCAAGTTTCATCGCTTTATCCGTCTTTGGAAATGAATTATCGCATTTTTTCTGTTTTTCGAAATTTTTGATATCGAAAAAGTGGGCGTGGTTATAGTCCGATATCGTTCATTTTAAATAGCGATCTGAGATGAGTGCCCATGAACCTACATACCAAATTTCATCAAGATACCTCCAAATTTACTCAAGTTATCGTGTTAACGGACGGACTGACGGACGGACGAACGGACATGGCTCAATCAAATTTTTTTTCGATACTGATGATTTTGATATATGGAAGTGTATATATATCTCGATTCCTTTATACCTGTACAACCAACAGTTATCCAATCAAAGTTAATATACTCTGTGAGCTCTGCTCAACTGAGTATAAAAATTAAAGATCAATACGGCTGGTCTTCTCTCCCTGATTAGGATTCAACGATAGATCAAGTGCCTAAAAATGCATTGCTATCTAATGTATACAATAGAAATAGGAATATTTACACATGTGTACAAACACACCCAAACATACAAACATAATTAGAATAGGAACATAGTTGTAAGAAATTGTATATAAACCCTTTTTATTTTTAAATAAAATTAGAATTAAACGAATTCTCAAGAGGAAAAATCATCCACTTCTTTTTTCAATATTTTTCTTGCTTCCCCCCCACCAGTGGTAAGGGGCAAGAATAAATAATTGTACACTGGTCAAGACGGGTTAGTTCGTGTCGTTACGATAAAATGCAATGGCAAGTGCTTTAAGCGTGCAATACGGGAAATCTACTTACTGCCGTTAGTGGAGCCCCGCGAACATTTTCAAGATTCGGATATAGCAGATACTTCCAACTCAGACATTGAGGCTGCGAGTCGAGGCGCAGCCATTCAACATGGCGATAAAACAATTACCTCCAACGATGTCTCGAGCTAAAGCTATTCTGAATCCATAAGATAATTGAAGAACTATCGTCTTGGGGCTGGGTATGTTCCAGCAAGATCTGACGTACTAATGGTTTTCATCACTGAAATAATTTTCAAATTCATTCTATATTAATAGTCATAGCCGCCACTGTAAAAAATGTTTCAGTATATACTTATATACATAAATTTATTTATTGGTTCTCTTGCATTCTACATTGAAATTTGTACATGAGTAGATATATGCACATCATCTGCACTTACTTACGTTTATTATAGACATTGTTATTTACACATTTACATCACCTCATATTACGGTTACTCCCTTTTGGAGCAAGAGTTATAAATAAGCAAGTGAGACAAAAAAATAGTTCAGTTGTTTTGTATATGAATAAATCGGCAGATGCCTACCTAAAAAATCAACTAATAACATTTTTGTGTAAAACATTTTTTGGCGCCCGAACTGGGACTTTGTAAAGTTCGCGTAATATTAAATTAATAAATTATGGAAAATCGTTTAAAGTTCTCGTAATACTAAATTACCAAATTATCGCAAATTTTTGTAAAGTTCGCGTACTATTAAAACAATAAGTTATTGCAAATCAGCCATGGCGGAAGCTTTGAACGAGGTACGGAGACTGGTGACGGAGCAGCGGGAGCTTCAGCTACAGCTTGACAAATATGTGAGTAAAGCGGAGAATTTAAGTGTGCAACAGCTGATACAGGGGTATGTTACAGTGCTGTTGGAAAAGGCTGAAGGTATGTACTCCATCTTTTTTGCAAACCATACCAACATTTATAAGTGCATTAAAGACAATAGTTTAACGTGCAATGAAATCGAGTATTGTACTGAGGATCATTGTTCTTTGTTTGAGGACAAATATCTGACATTCAGAGCATTTCTCAACGATTCCATGCCAACTAGTAGCATGTCACCAACTGTGTTTCAAAGCATATTAGCCAGCTCTCAACGGCAAGACATCAAACCAAAAGTGACGTCAAGTTGCCAAAAATTTCCATACAAAAGTTTTCTGGTCAATATCTTGAATGGGTTCCATTTCGAGATTTATATTTATCACTTGCACATCATGGCACGTCGTATACCAAAAAAAAAATTTGTACTACCTTAAAGACTTCGTTAAAGGCAGGGCTGAACGCTAGATTAAACATATTTCTCCAACTGAAGCTAACTACGATCTCGCATGGACAACAGTAGAAGGTAGGTATCACAATAAACGTGCTATAGTTGATGCAATTTTGCGAAAACTTTGCGCAATTCCCAAATGCACAAAATCATCTCCTTCTGCGATCAGAGGAATTATCGGAAGAACAAAAGAATGTGTCTCTTCCTTGACTAATCTAGAGGTACAAACTGCGAACTGGGATCCCATAATTGTCCATATTACGACTCAAAAACTGGATTCTGAAACACGAAAAGATTGGGAACATACGCTTAAGGCCACAAGGGAGATTCCTAAACTATCCGATCTTTTCATATTTCTAGAAACCGCATTCCGTACACTTGAAAGTCTTGGCGACCATGTCGCAGTGAAACTGAAACCACAAACTGTTCAACATCGTCCAGGGCTGAAAACTTTCAATATTAGTAAAGCAAACACTTGCCCTTGTTGCAAGAAAAATCACATTCTCTTTAAGTGCTGGGTTTTCCGTTAATATACAATTGGAGAGCGGAAAAAATTCGTCGAGCGTAATGGTATTTGGTGGCCATACACCCAAGGATTCGTAAATCACAATATATTTGTCACATTTGCTAACAAAAGCACCACACTCTTATTCACGACGCCTTGTGTAGCACAAAATCTACTAGTGTAAAGCCAAACGATCATAATGAAATTTCGAGCCATCATATATGGGCGCCCTTGCCACGAGCTACAAAATCTTTTCTTCTCGCCACAGTACTTTTGTATATCGATACACCAAATGTCAAGGTGACAGCAAGAGCATTGCTTGATCAGGGCTCACAGGGTTCTTTTGTAACAGAGCGTTTCATACAACTTTACCGAGTAACATGCCACCCCACTCATCTTGAAATTCATGGAATTACTCCAACTCAATTTAACTGTGCTAAGAAATTAACGTTCTTGCAATTGAGTTCCCGTAATGACTCAGAATTTTCTATTACCATAGAAGCATTTGTGCCATTTGTGAACATTGCCCAATTTATCTACTTGCTTACCACAGTCGAGTGAAACTCCACAGCAATTACCATCAGGTGCACGTTTTATCCTAGCTGATCCAGACTAATAAAAATCACTACCTATCGATCTAATAATGGGTGCTGACCTATACGGCTCGATTTTAAAGAAGGTTCAGCATAGGACAATCTTCGGGCTGATGTTACAAGATACGTACTTCGGTTGGGTAATCTCTGGGCCGCTATCAAATTCTTATGAGGTCCCATTAATATACACGCACTTTTGCCATATTGACGATAGGCTAAAACTTTTTTGGGAGCAAGAAGGGATAATCGAAAAACCTATATGGTCTCCGGAAGATGCTATATGCGAAAGTCATTTCGCCGCCACATATCAAAGACGCGAAAACGGTCGGTATTGTGTATTTCTGCCTTTTAAAGCAGAATTTCATGGTAAGCCTATTCCTTTATTCGAAAATACGCATCAAGGAGCTATGGCAATGTTACGAAATATGGAACGAGTCTTCGAAAAGAAACCAAAAGTTCTATGAAGAATGTTTAAAATGCATGAATGAGTATATAGAGCTCGGTCACATGTGTGAAGTTGGGAAATATCCACATAACCTTGAACCGAATTCTTATTTTCTGCCACACCATGGCGTAGAGAAACTAAGCAGTACAACAACAAAAATACGTGTTGTTTTCGACGGCTCGTCCAAACACCGCAATCATCGTTCACTTTATGAAGAGCTGGCTACAGGGCCATCACTACAAAATGATTTATCACAAATTATTTTGAGGAGGCGCACTCACTACATTGCGCTGTGCTCTGACATCGAGAAAATGTTTAGACAAATTATTGTCAGGCCAAAACACAAAAATTATCAACAGATTTTATGGAGAAATAACTCCTGCTCCTTATTTGTCAGTACGAATATTGCAGCAACTTGCTAGAGATGAATCAAATTCCTACCCTATCGCATCTAATATACTTATTCACGATATATATGTGGATGATATACTCACTGGAGCTGATGATCTAGCAGGGGGCTTATATATACAAAATCAGTTTTGCGCATTATTACAATCTGGTGGATTCAAGTTGCGAAAATGGTCGTCTAATTCTTCTGAATTATTAAAATATATCCCAACAGAGCTGCAGGAGTTATCAAGAACAATTGAGTTCAGCACTAATAATTACATAAAGTCATTGGGATTGCATGGCAACCTTTCTCCGATAATTTCTCGTTCTTAGTAGCTTTCGATTCACATACAAATTTAACGACATTTGCTTTCTGACGCATCCAAGCTTTTTGATCCACAGGGAAGGCTGGCATGTACAACAATAATTGCTAAGATCTTATTTCAAAAATTGTGGCTTGCAGGCATCGATTGGGATGCTCAGCTGGCTGACTACATATCCAAAGAATGGATAGAATATTGAGATACGCTAAAATGTCTTGAATCAATCAAAATAGAAAGATTTATTGGAACATCGAATACTCGCTATTGTTACCTGCATGAATTTTGTGATGCATCACAGGCTGGTTTCGCTGCCGTGGTATATTCCAGGACCGTGTTGGATAATGGTGAAATTATAATAAGAATTATACAGGCGAAATCAAAGGTTGCACCACTGAAAACTATATCTATTCCGGAACTTGAGCTATTTGGTGCACAACTACTGGCCAAACTATTGAACATTGTGAAGGAAACTTTGAAGGAATGTGGGCAGCAAGTATTTTACTGGTGGGATAGTTCCACTGTTTAGGCTTCGATCCGTGCTCAGCCGCATATATAGCGAACCGTGTTGCGAAAATACAAAGCTTGTCAACGGTGAGTGAGTGGCGGTATGTGCCTACACTGGACAATCTGGCAGATTGTGCCTCAAAAGGTGTAATGCCCCGAAATTTACTTGATCGTGCTCTTTGGTGGTGCGGACCATCTTGGCTCACTAATACTCAAGAATTTTGGCCTCCAGATATTAACCATAGTTCAAACATTACATTACAGCTGCGTCCACCATCGAAGGTAGCATACATCAATACGCTTTCTTATCCTGAATACCTAGGAAAATACACTAGTTTAAAAAAACACGATAAACGTGACTGCGTATATACTTCATTTCTTACACAACTGCACTCATAAAGAAGCTCGTCGGTCTGGATACCTAACCAATCATGAGTTACAACTAGCCTCAAAACGACTGATGCTTGCATCCCAAACCGTTGATTTCAACGATGAATTAAAGAAACTTTCAAGGGGAATACCAATTGAAGACAGCTCGTTGAAAAGGCTATCTCCATTCCTAGATGGTGACGGGTACTTACGCGTAGGTGGACGCCTGCATTTTGCAAATATATCTCCTTCTATGAAACATCCTAATTTGTTATCAAGAAAAGTACACTAAAATTTCTTATATTTTCAGAAGCACATCTCACTACACATTATGGTGGAGTGTTGCTCATGCTAAATTTCGTTCGCAGAAAATATTGGGTACCTGGCGCTGGTAGACCTGCTCAAACCATCATAAGACGCTGTCTAACTTGCTATAAATACCTCGCCAAATCAGCGGAGCAATTGATGGGCAACTTACCTCCGGTGAGGCTTACTCAAACCATCACAAGACGCTGTCTATATTGCAGTATTTGGCGAGGAATCAGCGGAGCAATTGATGGGCAACTTACCTTACTGAGATTTACACCCGCCCGACATTTCCTTCATAGTGGCGTTGACTATGCTGGGCCTATCGATATACGTCAGTCATCCCTAGGAAATGCAAAAATTATGCGGAGCTAGATATGCATATTTGTGTATATGGTAACTAAAGCCATACATCTGGAGGCCGTCACCAATCTCACTTCCGATGCATTTATTGCTGCTTTCCGTCGGTTTACTTTTAGAAGAGGAAGGTGTACGCAGATTTACTCAGATCATGGCACAAACTTTGTTGGTGCAAGCAAAGCTTTGTAAATCATGTAACAGCGCAGCATTTCATCGTTGCCAGAAGACCTCAAAGAAATTTTTGCTAGCGAAGGCACTACATGGAACCTCATTCCACCTTCATCTCCACACTTCGCTGATTGTGGGAAGCTGGAGTAAAGTCAACTAAGTACCACTTTAAACGAATTACACATGCTCGCGCTTTAAACTTTGAGGAGCTCTGTACATTGCTTTGTCACATTGAGTGTTTGAACTCACGGCCATTGTGCCCACTAAATGAAGACATCGAAACTTACGATGACCTAACACTCGC
Source organism: Eurosta solidaginis (assembly GCF_040869045.1). Taxonomy (NCBI): domain Eukaryota; kingdom Metazoa; phylum Arthropoda; class Insecta; order Diptera; family Tephritidae; genus Eurosta; species Eurosta solidaginis. The sequence continues at coordinate 129,113,428 of NC_090321.1, read as the reverse complement.
ACATTTTTTGATTGGGGAACCAACGATCAATATTCCGGATGAAGATATACTCGAATTTAAAACGGTTGGAGTTAATAGCTGGCGTATGGTGGAACAGATGAAGCAACATTTTTGGCGCCGATGGTATTCCGAATACCTTAGTAGACTCCAAAGTCGCCCTAAGGGATGACGGTACGTACCAATGTCAAAGTGGACGATCTTGTAATACTGTACGATAAAAGGACTTGATATTTCGACATTGTTGTATATTGTAACGAATTTACTGGAATTCCTCTCATTTGCAACCTTCTACTAACGTTCGAATCACTAAACTGTTGAATAAATAACTCCAATATTCAATAATGCAAAATGACCTTTATTCAAATACTTCAATAATACTACTACTTCTCGACAGATAGCGTGCTTAAATCAAACTGATTATGATTGCTCAGATTGCGCTCTTTTTTACTCTTCGATTTCCTCGTTCCATACTTCTAGGCGTTTCCAGAATTTACAGTAAGATTGTTTGTAGTTACCAGCTATAAAATTATAACTAAAGATGCACGTGTATAGCTTATCATATGCGCGTGTATATGTGAGTGATACTTGCATAAATAATTGCCCACTTTTGGGAGTATCTCAGGTATATGCATGTGTTTGTGCGTTGTTCTCCGCTGCTTGTATGGACATATGTGTAGACATAATGATTAATTTGGTTATGTGCATACAAGTCACTGGTCAGTATCGGCTTAGAGATGAGAGTCTCCCTTAGTGTTGCTAATATTCGTCGCACTGCTCTCCACCTATGTCTGATCGTCCCGATCAGATGAATCTCCTGATCTAAACACCGCTAGCATTTCCAAACTAACCACTCTTTTATTTCGTGGGTTTCCAATGGTTTGTATGCAGTAGATGGTATCACTGATATTCTTCACAACTTTGTACGGGCCTTCCCAACTGCACCGTAATTTGGATTGAACACCTTTCCGCCGGTGAGGGTTGTATAACAGTACCAAATCTCCCTCCAAGAAACCTTCCGAATTATTGCTCTCATCGTACCTGCGTTTCATGTTACTGCTCATTATCCTGGATCGTCCCCTCGCACTCTGTTGTTTGGCCAATGAACTACTTTGTAGAGCTTGCTCTTGACAGATTGGCTTCACATAATCAGTATCGCTCCGACGTTTCCCAACAGTAGTGCCCCCTGGCTTGAAACCATCCTTGCATTCTTTCTGGGAAATTCTTTCATTCGTTTTAGTGCATCCATTAGGGTTTTTCTATGCCAGTGTTTCTCTCGCAGGTACCTCGGTTTTGATTTGTTTGGCCCATTTGTTCCATCAACTTTTGCCCGATTTACTTTCCTTGACTTTTGTGGTCTCTGTCGAATCTCCTCCACCAGCACTCGCTTACTGCTGATCCCTTTCTCCAAACTGAAGTTAAGTGTCACATTCTGGTTTTCATAGCCCATGACTCTTCTCCGCATATCGATTCTGATATCATGGTCAACTAAGAAGTCCACTCCCAATATGACTTCATCAACGATCTACGCCACAACGAATTTGTGTGGAACCATGACCTTCCACATTAAGACTTCACATACCACTTCTCCATGGACTTGGTTATTCTCGCCAGCAACCGTACGCAACCTTGCTTCAGGTAATGACTTTACTCTCCTGTTGGCCAAATCAGATCGGATTAAGGAATGAGATGCTCCCGTATCTACAGTCAGTGCACGCTCTTTGCCATCCACATTGCCGTTGACAGTAAGATTGTTTGACTTGTGAGATAAAGATTATGGGGCATTCAATAGAGGAAACCAGCTGTCGCCCCTTGCGGCTGACTCGTTTTAGTTTAATGATTAATTGGTCTTGGAGATCTGCTCATCTCCTTCAGCTCTACGTTTATGACCACCCCCATTGTTGGAACTGTTAGGGTTGGTGTTGCAATAACGCGCAATGGGCCCTGGCTTTCCACATTTAAAGCATTTGACTGCATCATTATATTTCTACTGCGTACCTTTCAATGCTTCCAAAATTGTGTCTAACCACTCTGGTCTTTCTACTTCCACACGATGAGCCTTATATGCTGGTTTACTCAATAAGGAGGCAGTTTTCTGAGTCAATGCATGTGACACCGTTTCAGCAAATGTCAGCTTTGGGTTTGCGTATGTTGCTCGCTTCGTTTCCACGTCCCGTATGCCATTTATAAAACTTTGGATTTTTACATTCTCGGTCTATTCCACGGGTGCGTCCGCATTTGCGAGATGAGCCAATCTTTCAACATCCGAGGCAAAATCCTGCAAAACCTCATTCGCTCTTTGGTGACGGTTTTGAAACTCAATTTGGTATATCTGTTTTCTATGCTCGCTTCCATAACGTCTCTCGACAGCGGCCATCAATGCTTAATAGTTGTTCCGCTCTCCTTTGGGAATCGTCTCTAGGATTTCGGATGATTAAACCTTCGATGCTACGAATAGAGCTGCAACTTTATCGTCAGTATTATAGTTGTTCACTGCTGCGGTCTTCTCAAACTGTAGCTTAAAGACCTGGAAAGGAACAGAACCGTCAAAGGATGGTGTTTTTACCTTTGGATTGCTTGCTGAAACAGCTGGGCGATTTAGGTGCAGCTCCTGTATACGACCTCTCAATGTTTCAATCTCAGCATCGGTTTTGTCTTCGAGTTGTACAATTTTTGTATCTTGTGCCTCCAGCTTCGATGATACCCTTATCTCCTGCGCCTCAAGCTGCGAGGATTTGCGAGCATCTTGTGCTTCAGCCAACTGAGATGTCATTTGCGACAACATTTCTGAAATGAGTGCCTCCTGTGCTTCCATCTTGGACGTTAAACGTGTCTCCAGCGATTCCAGTTGAGATGCCATTGTCGATATTTGAGCAGCTATTGCAGCCAATATCATGTTCAAGTCTGTGCTCCTAACTGTCTGCGATGTTTCGTTTTTCTCTTAAATTTTTGTTGTTGTCTCGTCGCCATCAAGATGAAAGGCATACTCTTCCACGTTAATTCCTTCCTGGTAGGACTGATACCCAGTAAAAGGTGTCGAGTATACTCGATCCAAGTAAATACTTCGGAGATTTTACAAAAAGTGGAGAAACTTTTTTTTTTAATGAGATCGTATGTTTTGAATTTAATAGAAATCAAATAAGGAAGTTTAAGTGTGGGCGAAACCGAACATTATATACCCATTTGTGTGCCCGTACATATATTTTAAGGATACATTTAAAAACGTTTTTCTAAAAAGAGTTGTATTGGTTTGGCAAGCACTCCGTGTGTATTTCTCCCATGAAGAGCTTGCCAGTGAAAATTCATCTGCTTTGTAGATACCGTTCGGAATCGTGACGAAATATGTAGGCCGAAGCAAATTGGAAGAGATGCTGGGGCTATATCTTTTCGGAGGTAAATCGCGTCAAGTATTTTTCTGTGGCTTTAAACGTTTTGTGGAGCGATTAACTAAATAAATAGAACTTATGTACTTTGCGCTGCCATATTTCTACTGAATTTTGTTGTTGTAACAGTGCTTCGCCCCATCCAATAGGTGCAACCACTCACAAATTTTCATCAATATTCTCTAACAGAAGTCTAAAGTAACTTGCAGTTTCAACAGGGGTTAGGTTAGGTTGTAGCTGCCCTGATGAGGGAAGCTCACTTGGACAACATGAAGGTCCGTTGTGTTACCACATACAATAAAATAACGGTGACGTAGATATAGCTACTTAGAGAATCGTTGGGTAGCAACGATAAAGTTCCGAATGATACCGATCTCAACCTTGGATAAAACCTCGGGAGATCCAAGTGAGTCGCGACCGAAGTACTTTCGATTAGTTCTGCCAAAAGCTGGTCAATCAATTATAAAGTGGTTTGGTGATTCCACCTCGTCATCCTCCATACAGCTGCAGCAGGATGGAGTTTCCAGTATATTGAGACGTACCGCATGGATACACATGAGACAGTGCCCTGTCAAAACCCCAATGACCATTGACAGGTGAGCCTTAATGAACCCAAATATTTGGGCAGACCTCCTGCCATAAGGGACAGCGATGCGTCGGACTCGGGGAGCGAGATTAGTGCTGATTCAATGAACTCCGTGTTGGAAAAGCACACAAATGAAAACGGAGTAGAAGAGTGAAGAAGAGTACGGAGCAGAGGAAGTAAAAGAGCTCTCTCGCAGTACCGTGCAGCACTACGAATTGTCCAACGCCTGGGAGCAGTGGTCGACCCAACACAAGTGCAGATCGAGCGCTTGGAATGGGCCCATCAGGCGGTACAAATAGATCGAAGGCAGTTCAAAATGTTTGCTGCGAGAAACCCTCGGATCTGCAACCGGTACGAGGAGGAATAAGCGTCGAATGGCAGAATGAAGAGGCAATGTTCGGCGGTAGGCGACAAGCCTTCTTTCAAGAGGCAGAAAGGACCCAGTCCCAGAATCGCGAGGCAGGGCAGTCGCATAGAAAAGACAAGTAGGCCCAAAATTATAAGAGAGACGGGACCCAATAATGGTGTGAAGATGATAACGTGCGACAATATCGCGAGCTTGCGGTGGCTGGATGAAGTGGTTCCAAACCTCCGAAGGCAAGGCACAAACCCACGGTTCGACGTGGTGGATAAAGCGCAAATCCCCACGGTACCAAAAGTTAAGATATGGACACCACGCGTGATGAAGTCGGAGGATACGCTGCGACTTCTGCAGAATCAGAATCCGAACTTACCGACACAGGATTAGAAGGTGCTTACTGTATCTCGGTCTATGGAGGAAGGTCAGTTCTACATCCAAATAAATAAGCAGGCGGAGGATACATTTTACACGCAGCTTTAAAAAATGTCCTTTGGTACAGGCAAAATTTGTATGCGACTCAGGAAAATAAGTCCCGAAGATAAAAATCCTAACACACTAGAAGTGGGCGAAGTCGAAAAGGACCTCAAAAGCCCAAAAAAAGGACAGATGCAGGTAGCAGACGTCACCACGAAGGTGTTAGAAGAGGACCAACAGCCAAAATGGTGCTGCGAGTCGCACAGACGTATACCCGGCAAAACAGTTATGAGAGGCTGAAGGGGGCCACGTATACTCTAAACCAAAACGGCAAGGGAAGAACGACGACGTCACGACGGGGATGCTGGAGGGAGACAAACATCCCAATGGTGCTGCGAGTCCTACAGATAAACCTCCAACACAGTATAGTGGCGTCGGGCGAACTCCTTCTAACCCTTGAGGAGGGTTTGTTTGACGTGGTATTGATCCAGGAGCCGTGTTTCTCATCGGCAGGAAAGATTTCTTGACTTAGCTCGCACGGATTTGGCGTTTACTACGCGAAAACGGAAGGACAAGTGCGAGCAGTAGTAATGGTATGGGAACAGCTGCATACATATGTGCTGCCCAATTACACCACTGAGGACCTCGTAGTGGTGGCCGTTGAGCAAAGAAATAATCAGGCATTTATCCTGGCATCCTTCTACATGGCCCATGCTGCGGAGGTTCCATCGATGGAGTGCAAGTGGCTAGTCTAGAACGAAGAGCGCAAAGGGCGGTTGGTTGTTGTTGTTGTTGTAGCGATAAGGTTGCTCCCCGAAGGCTTTGGGGAGTGTTATCGATGTGATGGTCCTTTGCCGGATACAAATCCGGTACGCTCCGGTAACATAGCACCATTAAGGTGCTAGCCGACCATCTCGGGAACGATTTATGTGGCCACATTAAACCTTCAGGCCATTCCCTCCCTCCCTACCCCCAAGTTCCATGAGGAGCTTGGGGTGGCCAGAGCCTCGTCTGTTAGTGAAACAGGATTCGCCGCGGATAGGTGAGGTTGACAATTGGGTTTGGAGAAGCTATATATTGCGCTGGCAACCTAAAAGGTTGCGCTACACAGCCCTTTGAATCTTGTATTTTAGTCGCCTCTTACGACAGGCAGTTGGTCGTAGGCGCGGATGCAAATGCGCACACCTTGCGCGGGGAGGAACAGATACGAACGAGAGAGGCGAATCTCTATTTTGTTACATCCTGCAAACCAATTTGCAGATAGCCAACAGGCAAAATGTCTCTACATCCATTGGTCCAACATCCAGCAATGTTTTGCATATTACACTGAGCTCCTAACGTGATATATCAAGATATGATTGGTTGATGATGGTTCTTGATAGAGCATCCTTCTCCGACCATGTGTATATCAGCTTCAGCATCCCCCTAAAGAGGGAAGAGAATGGAGGAACCTTTAGAAATCCTAGGTCAACGAACCGGACTAAATTCGGGAGACAGGTAGTAACAAAACTGGGACCACCCAAAGAGGTTGCCAATGAGGAGGAACTGGAGGAGTCTAATGAATTCCTAACAAAGACTCTTATAAAAAAGCTTGCCCTCTGAAAAGATTCAGAGGAAAAGGAAAGCGGCCATGGTGCAGCAATGAGCTGAGTCTTCTAAGAATACAGGTAAAACAAATGTTTAAGCTAACAACGACCGCGGAAAGCGAAGCGTGTCGGGACGAGTACAGCGATCTACTGAGGATCGGTAAGCGTGTTATTTCCAGGGCGAAGAGAATCTTATGGAAAACATTGTGTACAGACATAGAGTTCTCCAGGGCAACAGCATGGTTGAGAAAAGTCCTAGCAAGGGGAAACATAGTCCAGGGACTAATAAAGAAAGGAACGGGAAATGGTCACGTAATGGTGAGGAATCCCTTGAGGTGCTTCTCGATGCACATTTCCCATCGGGAGATGGTTTAGAAGAGGCAGCAAACAGCACTCACACTTCGATCACGGAAAGGGTAGTGCCTCTTTTGAGATTACTCAAAATGTAGCAAAAATTCCTCCTAAAAGTTCTGATCCATAAAACTTAATTTAACATCTTGCTTTAGCATTAACTATCAAAACGTTAAAGGCTTAAATACTAAATTAACTGACTTATATTTGAAAACCATTCACTGTAACTATAATATTATTGCCTTTACCGAAACATGGCTGAAACCCAATGTTTTAAATTCCGAATTTTTTTGCGGTGAGTACCAGACCTATAGAAATGACCGCTTAAATAGGACCGGAGGTGGTGTCTTGCTACCTGTACATTCATCAAATCCATCTGAAGATGTTAATTTACCCGAAGTTGATTCGTTTCAATGCATCCGAATCTTACTAGGCCCGGGTCATATTTAATTAGCCGTTTGCTATGTTCCACCGTCTTCTGATCTATCAGTGTATATGCACCATATTTCACTGTTACAAACAGTCAATTCGATGATAAAGCCCACGGACTCAATGATTGTATCAAAAGAAACATTATTTGCAACCCCAAGTCTTTTTATGATTTCATAAATTCTAAACGCAGAACTAACGGGTTTCCTTCTGCCATGAAATTTAGAAATAGCATTTCCAGCGAAAATCAAGAGATTGCAAATTTCTTCGCTAAATTCTTTCACTCTAATTAATCTGCTGTGGTTGGTTCATTACCTAAAAATTATCCATATGAGCTCCATTCTAATAACTCAATATATGCTCCACATTTGTTGCCAGAAGATGTTATATTACATCTAAAGACCTTAAAAGAATCCTTAAAATACGGTCCCGATTTGATCCCAATATGTTTTCTTAAAAAATGTGCGGAATGCTTTTACTAGCCCCTTTACTGATCTGTTTAACCTCTCTTTAAAAAATGGCATTTTCCCGAAGGCTTGGAAGGAATCTTTTCTTATCCCACTCCATAAAAAAGGAAGCAAGTCGGCTATTGAAAACTATCGTGGAATAGCAAAGCTCTCCGCATCCCTAAGCTTTTCGAAGCAATCGTTACTAACCACCTTACATTTTCGATTTCTGCATTGATAGATAATTCTCAGCATGGCTTTTGTAGAACCAAATTTGCCAATTTGCTTGAATTTACAACTCACGTTTTTAGAAGCAATCATCATACCGACGTTATATACACTGATTTCAGCAAAGCATTCGACAAAGTACGCCACTCATTACTTGTTTATAAACTCGAATTGTTTGGCTTTCAACCTGGCCTAACTCGCTGGATCTCCTCCTATCCTTGCGGTAGAACTCAAAGCGTCATTTTTAAAAACATTTGTTCGAATGCCATCGATGTTCCCTCCGGTGTGCCTCAGGGTAGCCATCTCGGTATTATTCTGTTTTGCACTTTATATATTTCCACAACTATAAAATATTCTAAAATTTTAATGTATTGTAACGACTTTACTTGCAATTAAGCTTATTTCAAATCTTCTACTAAGGTTCGAATCACTAAACTGTTGAATAAATAACTCCAATATTGAATAATGGAAAAATGGCTTTTATTAAAGTATTTCACAATAAATAATACTGCTATTGCGCGCCAGATAGCGTCTTAATCAAAACTGCTTCTCGCCCTCTATTGTTGGTGCTTTTATACTCTGTGATTTCCTCGTGGCATCTTCTAGGCGCTTCCAGAATTTACTTAGTTACCGGCATATAATATAACTGCAGATTCACGTATATAGCTTCTCATATGCGCGTGTATTTGTAAGAGACACATCCACAATAACAATTGCATACTTTTGGGAGCATCTCAGATAAGATACATGCATGTGTTTGTGCATCTTTTCTCCGCTGCGTGTACGTACATATGTGTAGACATAATGATTTATTCGTTTATGTAGATACATGGTTGATTTATGGATGTGGCTACAATCACTGCTTAGCATCGGATTAGAGATGGCAGTACTTATTGTTGCTAATATTCGTAACACTGCCCTCCACCTATGTATGATCGTCTCGATCAGACAAATCTCTCGATCTAAATGCTGCCAGCCTTTCCAAATGAACCACTTTCATTTTGGTTCGTGGTTTGCCAATGGTTTGTATGCGGTACCCTACATAGATGATCCGTTTTATAACTTTTAAGAGGCCTTCCCAATTACACTGCAATTTCGGAGACAAACCTTTCTTTCGCTGTGGGTTGTATAACAACACCAAATCTCTTTCCTGAAAACCTTCAGAATTAATTGTTTTCCGTATCGGGCTTTCATCTTGTCACTCAAAATCTTTGCTCGTTGTCTTATAAGATCGTGTATCTCTCTCAGCTCTTCTTTCAAGACAGCAGTGGATTTCTTGACATTTCTCTCCGCATCGGCATCTATCCCAAACTTCAAATGAGCTGGCACTCGAAGGTCATTGCCAAAAATTACTTTTGCAAAGGTTTGGCCCTTTGTCTCATGCAGTGCTTATCGGTAAGCCTTCAAGAATAATGGTATGCGGGTATCCCACTCCTTATGGTACTTGTCCACTACTTTCCTTTAGTGCTCCTCCAATGTTCTATTGAATCGATCCACCATACCATCGGACTGAGGATGTAATGCAGTTGTCTGTGTTTTTCGAACGCCCAATGATTTACACATTTCCCGGAATACAACTGATTCGAAATTCCTGCCTTGGTCGGAATGCAACTCCATTGGTACCCATACCTTGCAACCCAATTGTTTATAAACACTTCTGCTACTGTTTCCGCTTCTTGATTTGGGATTGGGTATACCTCTGGCCATTTGCTGAAATAATCCATAACTACCAGTACATATTGTTTCCGCAGTTGTTAGTAGGAAATAGACCTGCGGCATCCATAGCCATCCTTCCAAATGGCGCACCTGATTTATATTTTTTCATCTGGCCATGACTTGGGGTTTTGGGCCCTTTCGCTCTGCTGAAACCTCGCAGTTCGCAATCCATTCAGTGACCGACTGACGGCAACCAACCCAATAGGATCTCTGTTTACGCTTTTCGAGCGTCTTCGTGATTCCAAGATGACCTCCGCTTGGAACATTATGCAGCTCGCTGAGCAAGTCAGGAATCCTCTTTCTGGGAAGAACTATCAGTTTCATCTTGCATTGACCATCCTCACTCTCCCATACTCGATGCAAGCAACCGGATATCAATTCTAAACTGTCCCACTGTGCCCAATATGACTTCGCAATGGGACTCTCTGCTGACAACTCCTCTCTATTTGGTCTTTCGTTTCGTTCGAGCCCTTGCATAATATGTGACAGATCTGTATCTTCTAGCTGACACTTCCTTAGTTGTTCCTTGTTCCATTCATCCGTACATGTTATAGTCATTAGCCGGACATCTATAATGTCTTCTTTAGCCTCGGCCTTTGAACAGTGCTTGCATTCCAAACTACATGGTCTTCGTGACATTGCATCGGCATTCCCATGGATACTACCTTTCCGATGCTCAATAGAAAAGTAATAGCTTTGTAGCCGCTCGATCCACCGTGCCAATTGTCCTTCTGGATTACGGAACTGCAGAAGCCACTTCAACGCTGCGTGATCTGTCCTGACGCGGAATCGCTGGCCATAGGGAAATTTGTGTCCATGGACCAGTTGTGATAAAACGCCTCCTATAACATATCTAGCCGCATCTGTATATAGAATAAAGGTTGCTCCTGGAATCGGATATGCCAACATTGGGGCAGTGCACAAACGCTCTTTGAATGTTTGGAAAGCCACTTCTTGCTCCTTCCTACATTCAAAAGCTTTATTTTTCCTTGTAAATTCGTGGAGGTTATGAGCTACGCTGGAAAAGTTTGGTACAAATCGCCGGTAATATGTGCACAGCCCAAGGAATCTTCTTAACTTATGCAAGTTTTTTGGTCTTGGCCAATCTTTTACTGCCTCTATCTTTTCTTTTGCTGTACGGATACCTTCTGTAGTTACCTTGTGACCCAAATAATTTACTTCCTTTTTAACCAGCGCACACTTTTTGGGACTTAGTTTCAGGCCAGCGCCAGCTAATCTCTGGTAAACTTCCTCCAAATTTTTAAGATGCTCATCGAAGTTCTTGCCCAATACGATGATGTCGTCCAGGTATACCAAGCATGTTTTCCAGTGCAATCCTTTCAATACCTGATCCATCAGTCTCTCAAAAGTAGCTGGTGCATTACAAAGTCCAACAGGTATTACTGTAAATTGCCAAAGACCATCTCCGACGCTGAAGGCTGTTTTTTCTTTGTCTTCCTCCTTCACCTCCACTTGCCAGTAGCCACTTTTCAAGTCCAGGGTGGAAAACCATTTCGTACCAGATAGCGAGTCCAGAGTGTCGTCAATTCTTGGCAATGGGTAGCTATCCTTATTCGTAACGTCATTCAACTTGCGGTAGTCCACGCAAAACCTCATTTTCCCATCCTTCTTCTTCACAAGTACCACAGGTGAGCTCCACGGACTAGCTGATAGTTCGACGCCGCTGTCGCTCATTTCTTGTACGATTTGACTCACAACTTCCCGTTTTGCCAGTGGAACACTACGAGGGGCTTGACGTATCGGCCTAGCGTCTCCAGTGTCAATTTGATGTTTCCCAACATTGGTGTGGCCTGGGTTGGAACCATCCGGGTCAAATATGTTAGCGTACTTTAGGAGGTTGCTTTGCCTTACTCTGATAATCTTCCTCTACCCCTCCGTCCATGCCGTGATGTCATTTGAAAGATCACTATTACTAGATGAAACGTGTTCCTGGAGCTGTTCACAGTTAATAATTATTTCAGCCTCTTGGCATCTTCCCAAAATAGCCCCTTTGGTCAGTTTGAGTGGTGACTTGAACCCACTGAGTACTCTTAACGGAATACGTCCATCTTGTTTTGTCATAGCCAGGGTTTCTCCTACAAGTATGTTCAGTGCTGATTTGTTTGCTGCTTCGACAACCCACAGTTTTTTTTTCCCACAATCTCCATCAACCTTTGCCCAGATGACTGCTTCGGATATTGGTGGTATTTGCTGACTCTCTTCCACCAGCACTCGTTTACTGCTGTAGCCTCTCTCGTAGCCGAAATTAAGTGGCATATCCATGTTCTTATATCGCATCGTCTTGCTTTGCATACCGATCTTGATGCCTTGGTCGATTAAAAAGTCCATTCCAATTATGAGTTCATCCACAATCTCTGCCACTATAAAATTGTATACTACCGTGATGTTCCCAATTGCGACTTCACATGCTACTTCACCTAAAACCGTGGTGTCTTCTCCAGTGGATGTACGCAATCTTGCTCCATGCAATGGTCTTATCTTATTGTTGAATAAATCCGCTCGAATAAAGGAATGAGATGCACCCGTATTTACAGTCAGTAAACGTTCCTTTACATCCACATGTCCTCCGACAGTAAGATTGTTTGACCTTCTTCCAATTTGCGAGATAGAGATTATGGGGCATTCAAATGAGGGAGCCAGCTGTCGCCCCTTGTGGCTGACTCGCTTTAGTTTAACAATTGAGTGAACTTGGAGTTTTGCTCATCTCTTTCAACTCTGCATTTGCGGCCACCAACATTGTGGAGCTATTGGGACCGGTGCTGCAATGTCGTGCAATAGGACCTGGGTTGCCGCACTTGAAACATTTAAAAACTCCGAAATTTTTCTGTTGTGATCCCTTCAGTGCTTCCAAAATTGCGTCTACCCAATCTGGTCTTTCCACTTCCACACGATGAGCTTTGTATGCTGGTTTACTCAATAGTGAGGCAGTTTCCTGAGTAAATGCATGTGATACCGTTTCTGTAAATGTTGGCTTTGGGTTTGCGTATGTGGCTTGCTTCGTTTCGACGTCCCGTATGCCATTTATAAAGCTCTGAATCTTTACCCTTTCAGTGTATTCCACGGGTGCGTCCGCATTCGCTAAATTTACCAGCCTTTCGACATCTGACGCAAACTGCTGAAAAGTCTCATTAGCTTTTTGGTAGCGGTTTTGCAACTCTATTTGGTGTATCTGCTTCCTGTATTTACTTCCGTATCGTCTCTCTAGAGAACTTGCATGAATTAAGAAGTTTCCTTGGGCTGTGCACATATTACCGCCGATTTGTACCAAATATATCCAGCGTAGCCCATAGCCTCCATGAGCTTACAAGAAAAAATAAAGCTTTTGAATGGAAGAAAGAGCAAGAATTGGCTTTCCAAACATTGAAGGGGCGTTTGTGCACTGCACCAATGTAGGCATATCCGATTCCAGGAGCAACGTTTATTGTAGATACAGATGCGGGTGGATATTCTATAGGAGGCGTTTTATCACAATTGGTCGATGGACAGGAGAAGGTAACTGCTTGTTACAGCCGTTCGATTGGAAAACCAGAGATGAACTATTGCGTTACACGGAGAAAGCTGTTGGCAATGGTAGAGTTTATTAAACATTTTCACAAATACCTCTACGGGCAGCGATTCCGCGTCAGGACAAATCACGCAGCGTTGAAATGGCTTCTGCACTTCCGTAATCCGGAAGGACAATTGGCACGGTGTATTGAGCGACTACACAGCTATGACTTTTCCATTGAGCATTGAAAAAGTAGTATCCATGGAAATGCTGTGGAAATGTCACGAAGACCATGTAGTTTGGAATGCAAGCACTGTTCAAAGGGCGAGGCTAAAGAAGACATTATAGATGTCCGGCTAATGACTATAACATGTACGGATGAATGGGACAAGGAACAACTAAGGAAGTGTCAGCTAGAAGATACACATGTCACATGTTATGCAAGGGCTCGAACGAAACAAAAGACGAAATATAGAGGAGATTTCAGCAGAGAGTCCTATTGCGAAGTCATATTGGGCAGAGTGGGACAGTTTATAATTGATATCCGGTTGCTTGAATAGAGTATGGGAGAATGAGGATGGTCAGTGCAAGAAGAAACTGGTAGTTGTTCCCAGAAAGATGATTCCTGACGTGCTCAGCGAGCTGCATAATTGTAATCACGAAGACGCTCGAGAAGTTTAAACAGAGATTCTCTTGGGTTGGTTGCCGTCAGTCGGTCACTGAGTGGATTGCGAACTGCGAGGTTTGCAGCAGAGCGAAAGGGCCCAAAACCCGAAGTCATGGCCAGATGAAGCAATATAACTCAAGTCCACCATTTGAAAAGATCGCTATGGATGTCGCAGGTCCATTTCCTACTAGCAACTGCGGAAACAAATATGTACTGGTGGTTATGGGTTATTTCAGCAAATGGCCAGAGGTATACCCAATCCCAAATCAAGAAGCGGAAACAGTAGCAGAAGTGTTTATAAACAATTGGGTTTCAACGTATGGTGTACCAATAGAGTTGCATTCTGACCAAGGCAGGAATTTCGAATCAGCTGCGTTCCAGGAAAAGTGTAAATCATTGGGAATTCGAAAAACATGGACAACTGCATTGCATCCTCAGTCCGATGTTATGGTGGAACGATTCAATAGAACATTGGAGGAGCACTTAAGGAAAGTAGTGGACAAGTTCCATGAAGAGTACCACACCATGTTCCTAAATGGCTTGTCGATCAGCAGTGCAAGAGACAACGGGCCAAACCCCTGCAAAAGTAATTTTTGGCAATGACCTTGGACTGCCAGGTGCTTTGAAGTTTGGGATAGATGCCGATGCGGGGAGAAATGTCAAGAAATCCACTGGTGTTTTGGAAGAAGAGCTGAGGGAAATACACGGTCTGATAAGGCAACGAACAAATATTATGAGTGAGAAGATGAAAGGCAGATACGATAAAGCACTTAATTCGTAAGATTTTCAGGACGGAGATTTGGTGCTGTTATACAACCCACAACGGAAAAAAGGTTTGTCCCCGAAATTGTAACTGGGAAGGCCCATACAAAGTTGTAAAACGGATCAACGGTGTAGTTTATCGCATAAAAACCATCTGGAAAGGCTGGCGGCGTTTAGATCGGGAAATTTGTCTGATGGGAATGATCAGATTTAAGTGGAGGGCAGTGTGACGAATATTAGTGACACTAAGTGATACTCACATCACTAATCTGATACTAAGTAAATAAAGCCCAACAACAATAGGGCAAGCAGTCACTTGTATCTACATAAACGAATCAGCAGCGGAGAGAAAACGCATAAACACATGCATAAATCTTATCTGAGATGCTCACAAAAGTAGGCAATAATTTGTGAAAGTATCAATCACATATACACGGGCATCTGTAGTTATAGTTGGTACTAAAACAAATTCTAGAAATGCCGAGAAATATGCGAACGAGGAAATCACAGAGTAGGAGATAAAGCTGAGAATCAGGCATCAGTCTGATTTAAGCACGCTATATGTTGAGCAGTAGAAGTGTTATTGTGAAGTACTTTAATAAAGGCTATTTTGCATTATTGAATAGTGGAGTTATTTATTCAACAGGTTAGTGATTATAACGTTAGTAGAAGGTTGCAAATAAGCGGAATTGCACTAAATTCGTTACAATATTTAAGAAGTCATGAGCTTAGCACCGGCGTATAATAACTGAATATTCAATTATTACACATATTATATTTTTTTAAGAGAAAATGAAAAGAAAGAAACATAATAATTAAACTAACATAATAATTTAATAATTCAAGACAAATTAAATTTGTGTCATATAGGTAGTGGTGGAACTTTTAGAAAAAGTATCGATACCGGTAATCATAAAATATACTCGGCCCAAAGTATAGATGGTAGTACTCATACTCAGTAAAAGGTGTCGAGTATACTCGATCCAGGTAAATACTTCGGAGTTTTTACAAAAAGTGGAGAAACTTTAAGTATAAACGAAACCGAACATTATATACCCATTTTTGTGTGCTCTTTCATATATTTTAAGGATACATTTAAAACGTTTTTCTAAAAAGAATTGTATTGGTTTGGCAAGCACTCCGCCTGTATTACTCCCATGAAGAAATTCCCAGTGAAAGTTCATCTGCCTCGCAGATACCGTTCGGAATCGTGACGAAATATGTAGGCCGAAGCAAATTGGAAGAGATGCTGGGTCTATTTCTTTTCGGAGGTAAATCGCGTCAAGTATTTTTCTGTGGCATTAAACGTTTTGTGGAGCGATTAACTAAATAAATAGAACTTATGTACTTTGCGCTGCCATATTTCTACTGATTTTTGTTGTTGTAACAGTGCTTCTCCCCATCCAATAAGTGCAACCACTCACAAATTTTCATCAATATTCTCTAACAGAAGTCCAAAGTAACTTGCAACAGGGGTTAGGTTAGGTTGTAGCTGCCCTGATGAGGGAAGCTCACTTGGACAACATGAAGGTCCGTTGTGTTACCACATACAATAAAATAACGGTGACGTAGATATAGCTACTTAAAGAGACTCGTTGGGTAGCAACGATAAAGTTCCGAATGATACCGATCTCAACCTTGAATAAATCCTCGGGGATCCAAGTGAGTCGCGACCGAAATACTTTCGACTAGTTCTGCCAAAAGCTGGTCAATCAAGTATAAAGTGGTTTGGTGATTCCACCTCGTCATCCTCCATACAGCTGCAGCAGGGTGGAGTTTCCAGTATATTGAGACGTACCGCATGGATACACATGAGACCTTGCCCTGTCAAAACCCCAATGACCATTGATAGGGGAGCCTTAATGAACCCAAGTATTTGGGCAGGCCTCCTGCCATAAGGTAGAGCGATGCGATTCAATGAACTCCGTGTTGGAAAAGCACACAGATGAAAACGGAGTAGAAGAGTGAAGAAGGGTACAGAGCAGAGGGAGTAAAAGAGCTCTCTCGCAGTACCGTGCAGCACTAAGAATTGTCCAACGCCTGGGAGCAGTGGTCGACCCAACAGAAGAGCAGATCGAGCGCTTGGAATGGGCCCATGAGGCGGTAGAAATAGGTCGAAGGCGGTTAAAAATGTTTGCTGCGAGAAACCCTCGGTTCTGCAACCGGTACGAGGAGGAAGAATGGCAGAATGAAGAGGCAACGTGCGGCGAAAGGCGACAAGCCTGCTTTCAAGAGGCAGAAAGGACCCAGTCCCAGAAGCGCGAGGCAGGGCAGACGCATAGACAAGACAAGTAGGTCCAAAGCTGTAAGAAAGATGGGCCCCAATAGCGAGGTAGCATCTAACTCGAAAGCTGCGAGTCAGAGAGAAGTTCCAACTACGGAAATAGGAGATAAGCCAAAGGCAGATAACGCTGAGACTCCGGCTTTCTCGGAGGTATAAAAGGGAGATAATATTAAGACTCCGGCTTTCCCCGAGAAGAAGAGTGATATGGCGAAGCAGTCATTCACTGTAGCGCTGGTTGATCGTAGCAGTCCTTTCGGACAGATGACTAATGAAAGTTGGAAATCTGTAGAAAGGAAGCTTATTAGCTTAATGCTTAAGATGATTCGGGAACAGCCAATCAAGGCCCTGTGAAGATGATAGCGTGCGAAAATATCGCGAGCTTGCGGTGGCTGGAGGAAGTGGTTCCAAACATCCAAAGGCAAGACACGAACTCGCGGTTCGAGGTGGTGGATAAAGCGCAAATCCCCACGGTACCAAAAGTTAAGGTATGGATGCCACGCGCGATGAAGTGGGGGATACACTGCGACTTCTGCAGAAACAGAATCCGAACATACCAACACAGGATTGGAAGGTGCTTACTGTACCTCAGCCTACGGAGGAAGGTCAGTTCTACATCTTCCAAATAAATAAGCAGGCGGAGAATATATTTGACACTTAGCTTGGAAAAATGTCCTTTGCTACAGGCAAAATTTATATGCGACTCAGGAAAAGAAGTCTCGAGGATAAAAATCCTAACACGCTAGAAGTGGGCGAAGTCGAAAAGGACCTCAAATGCCTAAAAAAAGGACAGGTGGAGGTAGCCGACGTCACCACGAAGGTGTTAGAAGAGGAACAAGAGCCAAATGGTGCTGCGAGTCGCACAGACGTATACCCAGCACAACAGTTATGAGAGGCTGGAGGGGGCCTCGTGTACTCTAAACCAAAAGGGCAAGGGGAGAACGACGACGTCACGAAGAGGATGCTGGAGGGGGAAAAACATCGCAATAGTGCTGCGAGTCCCACAGATAAACCTCCAATACAGTATAGTGTCGTCGAGCGAACTCCTCCTAACCCTCGAGGAGGGTTCGTTTGACGTTTCTGCACACCAATACAACATCCAGCAATGTTCTGAATATTACACTGAGCTCCGAACGTGTTATATCAAGGTATGATTGGATGGTTCTTATCAGACCATCCTTGTCCGGCCATGCGTATATCATCTTCAGCATCCCCCTAAAAATGGTAGAGAAACGAGGAACCTTTAGAAACCCTAGGTCAACGAACTAGACTAAATTCCAACAACAGGTAGAAAGAAAACTTGGACAACCCAAAGAGGTTGCCAATGAGGAGGAGCTGGAGGAGTATAATGAATTCCTAACAAGGACGCTTATGACTGCGTATAACAAAGCTTGCCCTCTAAGAAGATTCAGAGGAAAAGCAACGCCGCTATGTTGGAGCAATGAGCTGAGTCTTCGAAGAAGACAGGTAAAAGAAATGTTTAAGCTAGCAAAGACCGCGGAAAGTGAAGTGTGTCGGGACGAGTACAGGTACCTAGTGAGGATCAACAAGCGTGTAATATCCAGGGCGCAGAGAATCTCATGGAAAAGTTTCTGTACGGACATAGAGTGCTCCAGCGAAACAGCATGGTTGAGAAAAGTCCTAGCAAGGGGAAACATAGTCCAGGGACTAATAAAGAAAGGAACGGGGAATGGTCACGTAATGGTGAGGAATCCCTTGAAGTGCTTCTCGACCCACATTTCCCATCGGGAGACGGTTTAGAAGATCCAGCAGACATCCAAACCAATTTGCAGATAGCCAACAGGCAAAATGTCTCTACATACATTGGTCCAACATCCAGCAATGTTTTGCATATTACACTGAGCTCCGAACGTGATATATCAAGATATGATTGGTTGATGATGGTTCTTGATAGAGCATCCTTCTCCGACCATGTGTATATCAGCTTCAGCATCCCTCTAAAGAGGGAAGAGAATGGAGGAACCTTTAGAAATCCTAGGTCAACGAACCGGACTAAATTCGGGAGACAGGTAGTAACAAAACTGGGACCACCCAAAGAGGTTGCCAATGAGGAGGAACTGGAGGAGTCTAATGAATTCCTAACAAAGACTCTTATAAAAAAGCTTGCCCTCTGAGAAGATTCAGAGGAAACGGAAAGCGGCCATGGTGGAGCAATGAGCTGAGTCTTCTAAGAATACAGGTAAAACAAATGTTTAAGCTAACAACGACCGCGGAAAGCGAAGCGTGTCGGGACGAGTACAGCGATCTACTGAGGATCGGTAAGCGTGTTATTTCCAGGGCGAAGAGAATCTTATGGAAAACATTGTGTACAGACATAGAGTTCTCCAGGGCAACAGCATGGTTGAGAAAAGTCCCAGCAAGGGGAAACATAGTCCAGGGACTAATAAAGAAAGGAACGGGAAATGGTCACGTAATGGTGAGGAATCCCTTGAGGTGCTTCTCGATGCACATTTCCCATCGGGAGATGGTTTAGAAGAGACAGCAAACAGCACTCACACTTCGATCACGGAAAGGGTAGTGCCTCTTTTGAGATTACTCAAAATGTAGCAAAAATTCCTCCTAAAAGTTCTGATCCATAAAACTTAATTTAACATCTTGCTTTAGCATTTACTATCAAAACATTGTGTACAGACATAGAGTTCTCCAGGGCAACAGCACGGTTGAGAAAAGTCCTAGCAAGGGGAAACATAGTCCAGGGACTAATAAAGAAAGGAACGGGAAATGGTCACGTAATGGTGAGGAATCCCTTGAGGTTCTTCTCGATGCACATTTCCCATCGGGAGATGGTTTAGAAGAGACAGCAAGCAGCACTCACACTTCGATCACGGAAAGGGTAGTGCCTCTTTTGAGATTACTCAAAATGTAGCAAAAATTCCTCCTAAAAGTTCTGATCCATAAAACTTAATTTAACATCTTGCTTTAGCATTAACTATCAAAACGTTAAAGGCTTAAATACTAAATTAACTGACTTATATTTGAAAACCATTCACTGTAACTATAATATTATTGCCTTTACCGAAACATGGCTGAAACCCAATGTTTTAAATTCCGAATTTTTTTGCGGTGAGTACCAGACCTATAGAAATGACCGCTTAAATAGGACCGGAGGTGGTGTCTTGCTACCTGTACATTCATCAAATCCATCTGAAGATGTTAATTTACCCGAAGTTGATTCGTTTCAATGCATCCGAATCTTACTAGGCCCGGGTCATATTTAATTAGCCGTTTGCTATGTTCCACCGTCTTCTGATCTATCAGTGTATATGCACCATATTTCACTGTTACAAACAGTCAATTCGATGATAAAGCCCACGGACTCAATGATTGTATCAGGCGACTTTAACCTGTGACATATATATTGGAATACCGTTGATCACAATATTGTCCCCGTATTATCCAAGATGTATAACATTGACTTTTTGGATGTAATTACTGATCTTTGCCTTAATCAGATCAACTTCTTTCCGAATAAGTATGGAAAATTCTTAGACTTAGCATTTGTTGACGACATTTCTAAATTTTCTATAAATCGGTGTGAACCTCTTGTTTTGCAAAAAGACGTTTACCATCTTTTGCTTGAGATAACTTACGAAATCATAAGCAACGAAATCGGCTGCACTAACAAAACTCGTGCCTCTACGTGCTTTGATTTTTCTAAAACTAATTTTAACAATTTAAATAAAGAGCTTTCTGAGATAACGTGGCCTCGATATAAAGAGGATGTAGAGCAAAACGTTTACATTTTAATAAAACCATTTATACTTTATTTGAAAAACATGTGCCCAAACGCACATGCTCCTCCATTGAACCAGTGCAAGCCTGGTTTACTAAAGAGCTAAAAGCTTTAAAAAATAAGAAATCAAGTTTATTCAAATTATATAAGAGAACCGGTTTACATTCTGATTATGCACAGTACGCTATTTTCCGTCATAAGTATTTTGAACTTAATAAAAAGTGTTATTAAGCTTACATATGTAAAATTAAAAGAAACATTATTTGCAACCCCAAGTCTTTTTATGATTTCATAAATTCTAAACGCAGAACTAACGGGTTTCCTTCTGCCATGAAATTTAGAAATAGCATTTCCAGCGAAAATCAAGAGATTGCAAATTTCTTCGCTAAATTCTTTCACTCTAATTAATCTGCTGTGGTTGGTTCATTACCTAAAAATTATCCATATGAGCTCCATTCTAATAACTCAATATATGCTCCACATTTGTTGCCAGAAGATGTTATATTACATCTAAAGACCTTAAAAGAATCCTTAAAATACGGTCCCGATTTGATCCCAATATGTTTTCTTAAAAAATGTGCGGAATGCTTTTACTAGCCCCTTTACTGATCTGTTTAACCTCTCTTTAAAAAATGGCATTTTCTCGAAGGCTTGGAAGGAATCTTTTCTTATCCCACTCCATAAAAAAGGAAGCAAGTCGGCTATTGAAAACTATCGTGGAATAGCAAAGCTCTCCGCATCCCTAAGCTTTTCGAAGCAATCGTTACTAACCACCTTACATTTTCGATTTCTGCATTGATAGATAATTCTCAGCATGGCTTTTGTAGAACCAAATTTGCCAATTTGCTTGAATTTACAACTCACGTTTTTAGAAGCAATCATCATACCGACGTTATATACACTGATTTCAGCAAAGCATTCGACAAAGTACGCCACTCATTACTTGTTTATAAACTCGAATTGTTTGGCTTTCAACCTGGCCTAACTCGCTGGATCTCCTCCTATCCTTGCGGTAGAACTCAAAGCGTCATTTTTAAAAACATTTGTTCGAATGCCATCGATGTTCCCTCCGGTGTGCCTCAGGGTAGCCATCTCGGTATTATTCTGTTTTGCACTTTATATATTTCCACAACTATAAAATATTCTAAAATTTTAATGTATTGTAACGACTTTACTTGCAATTAAGCTTATTTCAAATCTTCTACTAAGGTTCGAATCACTAAACTGTTGAATAAATAACTCCAATATTGAATAATGGAAAAATGGCTTTTATTAAAGTATTTCACAATAAATAATACTGCTATTGCGCGCCAGATAGCGTTTTAATCAAAACTGGTTCTCGCCCTCTATTGTTGGTGCTTTTATACTCTGTGATTTCCTCGTGGCATCTTCTAGGCGCTTCCAGAATTTACTTAGTTACCGGCATATAATATAACTGCAGATTCACGTATATAGCTTCTCATATGCGCGTGTATTTGTAAGAGACACATCCACAATAACAATTGCATACTTTTGGGAGCATCTCAGATAAGATACATGCATGTGTTTGTGCATCTCTTCTCCGCTGCGTGTATGTACATATGTGTAGACATAATGATTTATTCGTTTATGTAGATACATGGTTGATTTATGGATGTGGCTACAGTCACTGCTTAGCATCGGATTAGAGATGGCAGTACTTCTTATTGTTGCTAATATTCGTAACACTGCCCTCCACCTATGTATGATCGTCTCGATCAGACAAATCTCTCGATCTAAATGCTGCCAGCCTTTCCAAATGAACCACTTTCATTTTGGTTCGTGGTTTGCCAATGGTTTGTATGCGGTACCCTACATAGATGATCCGTTTTATAACTTTTAAGAGGCCTTCCCAATTACACTGCAATTTCGGAGACAAACCTTTCTTTCGTTGTGGGTTGTATAACAACACCAAATCTCTTTCCTGAAAACCTTCCGAATTAATTGTTTTCCGTATCGGGCTTTCATCTTGTCACTCAAAATCTTTGCTCGTTGTCTTATAAGATCGTGTATCTCTCTCAGCTCTTCTTTCAAGACACCAGTGGATTTCTTGACATTTCTCTCCGCATCGGCATCTATCCCAAACTTCAAATGAGCTGGCACTCGAAGGTCATTGCCAAAAATTACTTTTGCAAAGGTTTGGCCCTTTGTCTCATGCAGTGCTTATCGGTAAGCCTTCAAGAATAATGGTATGCGGGTATCCCACTCCTTATGGTACTTGTCCACTACTTTCCTTTAGTGCTCCTCCAATGTTCTATTGAATCGATCCACCATACCATCGGACTGAGGATGTAATGCAGTTGTCTGTGTTTTTCGAACGCCCAATGATTTACACATTTCCCGGAATACAACTGATTCGAAATTCCTGCCTTGGTCGGAATGCAACTCCATCGGTACACCATACCTTGCAACCCAATTGTTTATAAACACTTCTGCTACTGTTTCCGCTTCTTGATTTGGGATTGGGTATACCTCTGGCCATTTGCTGAAATAATCCATAACTACCAGTACATATTGTTTCCGCAGTTGCTAGTAGGAAATAGACCTGCGGCATCCATAGCCATCCTTCCAAATGGCGCACCTGATTTATATTTTTTCATCTGGCCATGACTTGGGGTTTTGGGCCCTTTCGCTCTGCTGAAACCTCGCAGTTCGCAATCCATTCAGTGACCAACTGACGGCAACCAACCCAATAGGATCTCTGTTTACGCTTTTCGAGCGTCTTCGTGATTCCAAGATGACCTCCGCTTGGAACATTATGCAGCTCGCTGAGCAAGTCAGGAATCCTCTTTCTGGGAAGACTATCAGTTTCATCTTGCATTGACCATCCTCACTCTCCCATACTCGATGCAAGCAACCGGATATCAATTCTAAACTGTCCCACTGTGCCCAATATGACTTCGCAATGGGACTCTCTGCTGACAACTCCTCTCTATTTGGTCTTTCGTTTCGTTCGAGCCCTTGCATAATATGTGACAGATCTGTATCTTCTAGCTGACACTTCCTTAGTTGTTCCTTGTTCCATTCATCCGTACATGTTATAGTCATTAGCCGGACATCTATAATGTCTTCTTTAGCCTCGGCCTTTGAACAGTGCTTGCATTCCAAACTACATGGTCTTCGTGACATTGCATCGGCATTCCCATGGATACTACCTTTCCGATGCTCAATAGAAAAGTCATAGCTTTGTAGCCGCTCGATCCACCGTGCCAATTGTCCTTCTGGATTACGGAACTGCAGAAACCACTTCAACGCTGCGTGATCTGTCCTGACGCGGAATCGCTGGCCATAGGGAAATTTGTGTCCATGGACCAGTTGTGATAAAACGCCTCCTATAGCATATCTAGCCGCATCTGTATATAGAATAAAGGTTGCTCCTGGAATCGGATATGCCAACATTGGGGCAGTGCACAAACGCTCTTTGAATGTTTGGAAAGCCACTTCTTGCTCCTTCTTACATTCAAAAGCTTTAGTTTTCCTTGTAAATTCGTGGAGGTTATGAGCTACGCTGGAAAAGTTTGGTACAAATCGTCGGTAATATGTGCACAGCCCAATGAATCTTCTTAACTTATGCAAGTTTTGTGGTCTTGGCCAATCTTTTACTGCCTCTATCTTTTCTTTTGCTGTACGGATACCTTCTGTAGTTACCTTGTGACCCAAATAATTTACTTCCTTTTTAAACAGCGCACACTTTTTGGGACTTAGTTTCAGGCCAGCGCCAGCTAATCTCTGGTAAACTTCCTCCAAGTTTTTAAGATGCTCATCGAAGTTCTTGCCCAATACGATGATGTCGTCCAGGTATACCAAGCATGTTTTCCAGTGCAATCCTTTCAATACCTGATCCATCAGTCTCTCAAAAGTAGCTGGTGCATTACAAAGTCCAACAGGTATTACTGTAAATTGCCAAAGACCATCTCCGACGCTGAAGGCTGTTTTTTCTTTGTCTTCCTCCTTCACCTCCACTTGCCAGTAGCCACTTTTCAAGTCCAGGGTGGAAAACCATTTCGTACCAGATAGCGAGTCCAGAGTGTCGTCAATTCTTGGCAATGGGTAGCTATCCTTATTCGTAACGTCATTCAACTTGCGGTAGTCCACGCAAAACCTCATTTTCCCATCCTTCTTCTTCACAAGTACCACAGGTGAGCTCCACGGACTAGCTGATAGTTCGACGCCGCTGTCGCTCATTTCTTGTACGATTTGACTCACAACTTCCCGTTTTGCCAGTGGAACACTACGAGGGGCTTGACGTATCGGCCTAGCGTCTCCAGTGTCAATTTGATGTTTCCCAACATTGGTGTGGCCTGGGTTGGAACCATCCGGGTCAAATATGTTAGCGTACTTTAGGAGGTTGCTTTGCCTTACTCTGATAATCTTCCTCTACCCCTCCGTCCATGCCGTGATGTCATTTGAAAGATCACTATTACTAGATGAAACGTGTTCCTGGAGCTGTTCACAGTTAATAATTATTTCAGCCTCTTGGCATCTTCCCAAAATAGCTCCTTTGGTCAGTTTGAGTGGTGACTTGAATCCACTGAGTACTCTTAACGGAATACGTCCATCTTGTTTTGTCATAGCCAGGGTTTCTCCTACAAGTATGTTCAGTGCTGATTTGTTTGCTGCTTCGACAACCCACAATTTTTTTTTCCCACAATCTCCATCAACCTTTGCCCAGATGACTGCTTCGGATATTGGTGGTATTTGCTGACTCTCTTCCACCAGCACTCGTTTACTGCTGTAGCCTCTCTCGTAGCCGAAATTAAGTGGCATATCCATGTTCTTATATCGCATCGTCTTGCTTTGCATATCGATCTTGATGCCTTGGTCGATTAAAAAGTCCATTCCAATTATGAGTTCATCCACAATCTCTGCCACTATAAAATTGTATACTACCGTGATGTTCCCAATTGCGACTTCACATGCTACTTCACCTAAAACCGTGGTGTCTTCTCCAGTGGATGTACGCAATCTTGCTCCATGCAATGGTCTTATCTTATTGTTGAATAAATCCACTAGAATAAAGGAATGAGATGCACCCGTATTTACAGTCAGTAAACGTTCCTTTACATCCACATGTCCTCCGACAGTAAGATTGTTTGACCTTCTTCCAATTTGCGAGATAGAGATTATGGGGCATTCAAATGAGGGAGCCAGCTGTCGCCCCTTGTGGCTGACTCGCTTTAGTTTAACAATTGAGTGAACTTGGAGATTTGCTCATCTCTTTCAACTCTGCATTTGCGGCCACCAACATTGTGGAGCTATTGGGACCGGTGCTGCAATGTCGTGCAATAGGACCTGGGTTGCCACACTTGAAACATTTAAAAACTCCGAAATTTTTCTGTTGTGATCCCTTCAGTGCTTCCAAAATTGCGTCTACCCAATCTGGTCTTTCCACTTCCACACGATGAGCTTTGTATGCTGGTTTACTCAATAGTGAGGCAGTTTCCTGAGTAAATGCATGTGATACCGTTTCTGTAAATGTTGGATTTGGGTTTGCGTATGTGGCTTGCTTCGTTTCGACGTCCCGTATGCCATTTATAAAGCTCTGAATCTTTACCCTTTCAGTGTATTCCACGGGTGCGTCCGCATTCGCTAAATGTACCAGCCTTTCGACATCTGACGCAAACTGCTGAAAAGTCTCATTAGCTTTTTGGTAGCGGTTTTGCAACTCTATTTGGTGTATCTGCTTCCTGTGTTTACTTCCGTATCGTCTCTCTAGAGAACTTGCATGAATTAAGAAGTTTCCTTGGGCTGTGCACATATTACCGCCGATTTGTACCAAATATATCCAGCGTAGCCCATAGCCTCCATGAGCTTACAAGAAAAAATAAAGCTTTTGAATGGAAGAAAGAGCAAGAATTGTCTTTCCAAACATTGAAGGGGCGTTTGTGCACTGCACCAATGTAGGCATATCCGATTCCAGGAGCAACGTTTATTGTAGATACAGATGCGGGTGGATATTCTATAGGAGGCGTTTTATCACAATTGGTCGATGGACAGGAGAAGGTAACTGCTTGTTACAGCCGTTCGATTGGAAAACCAGAGATGAACTATTGCGTTACACGGAGAAAGCTGTTGGCATTGGTAGAGTTTATTAAACATTTTCACAAATACCTCTACGGGCAGCGATTCCGCGTCAGGACAAATCACGCAGCGTTGAAATGGCTTCTGCACTTCCGTAATCCGGAAGGACAATTGGCACGGTGTATTGAGCGACTACACAGCTATAACTTTTCCATTGAGCATTGAAAAAGTAGTATCCATGGAAATGCTGTGGAAATGTCACGAAGACCATGTAGTTTGGAATGCAAGCACTGTTCAAAGGGCGAGGCTAAAGAAGACATTATAGATGTCCGGCTAATGACTATAACATGTACGGATGAATGGGACAAGGAACAACTAAGGAAGTGTCAGCTAGAAGATACACATGTCACATGTTATGCAAGGGCTCGAACGAAACAAAAGACGAAATATAGAGGAGATTTCAGCAGAGAGTCCCATTGCGAAGTCATATTGGGCAGAGTGGGACAGTTTATAATTGATATCCGGTTGCTTGAATAGAGTATGGGAGAATGAGGATGGTCAGTGCAAGAAGAAACTGGTAGTTGTTCCCAGAAAGATGATTCCTGACGTGCTCAGCGAGCTGCATAATTGTAATCACGAAGACGCTCGAGAAGTTTAAACAGAGATTCTCTTGGGTTGGTTGCCGTCAGTCGGTCACTGAGTGGATTGCGAACTGCGAGGTTTGCAGCAGAGCGAAAGGGCCCAAAACCCGAAGTCATGGCCAGATGAAGCAATATAACTCAAGTCCGCCATTTGAAAGGATCGCTATGGATGTCGCAGGTCCATTTCCTACTAGCAACTGCGGAAACAAATATGTACTGGTGGTTATGGGTTATTTCAGCAAATGGCCAGAGGTATACCCAATCCCAAATCAAGTAGCGGAAACAGTAGCAGAAGTGTTTATAAACAATTGGGTTTCAACGTATGGTGTACCAATAGAGTTGCATTCTGACCAAGGCAGGAATTTCGAATCAGCTGCGTTCCAGGAAAAGTGTAAATCATTGGGAATTCGAAAAACATGGACAACTGCATTGCATCCTCAGTCCGATGTTATGGTGGAACGATTCAATAGAACATTGGAGGAGCACTTAAGGAAAGTAGTGGACAAGTTCCATGAAGAGTACCACACCATGTTCCTAAATGGCTTGTCGATCAGCAGTGCAAGAGACAACGGGCCAAACCCCTGCAAAAGTAATTTTTGGCAATGACCTTGGACTGCCAGGTGCTTTGAAGTTTGGGATAGATGCCGATGCGGGGAGAAATGTCAAGAAATCCACTGGTGTTTTGGAAGAAGAGCTGAGGGAAATACACGGTCTGATAAGGCAACGAACAAATATTATGAGTGAGAAGATGAAAGGCAGATACGATAAAGCACTTAATTCGTAAGATTTCCAGGACGGAGATTTGGTGCTGTTATACAATCCCCAACGGAAAAAAGGTTTGTCCCCGAAATTGTAACTGGGAAGGCCCATACAAAGTTGTAAAACGGATCAACGGTGTAGTTTATCGCATAAGAACCATCTGGAAAGGCTGGCGGCGTTTAGATCGGGAAATTTGTCTGATGGGAATGATCAGATTTAAGTGGAGGGCAGTGTGACGAATATTAGTGACACTAAGTGATACTCACATCACTAATCTTATACTAAGTAAATAAAGCCCAACAACAATAGGGCAAGCAGTCACTTGTATCTACATAAACGAATCAGCAGCGGAGAGAAAACGCATAAACACATGCATAAATCTTATCTGAGATGCTCACAAAAGTAGGCAATAATTTGTGAAAGTATCAATCACATATACACGGGCATCTGTAGTTATAGTTGGTACTAAAACAAATTCTAGAAATGCCGAGAAATATGCGAACGAGGAAATCACAGAGTAGGAGATAAAGCTGAGAATCAGGCATCAGTCTGATTTAAGCACGCTATATGTTGAGCAGTAGAAGTGTTATTGTGAAGTACTTTAATAAAGGCCATTTTGCATTATTGAATAGTGGAGTTATTTATTCAACAGGTTAGTGATTATAACGTTAGTAGAAGGTTGCAAATAAGCGGAATTGCACTAAATTCGTTACAATATTTAAGAAGTCATGAGCTTAGCACCGGCGTATAATAACTGAATATTCAATTATTACACATATTATATTTTTTTAAGAGAAAATGAAAAGAAAGAAACATAATAATTAAACTAACATAATAATTTAATAATTCAAGACAAATTAAATTTGTGTCATATAGGTAGTGGTGGAACTTTTAGAAAAAGTATCGATACCGGTAATCATAAAATATACTCGGCCCAAAGTATAGATGGTAGTACTCATACTCAGTAAAAGGTGTCGAGTATACTCGATCCAGGTAAATACTTCGGAGTTTTTACAAAAAGTGGAGAAACTTTAAGTATAAACGAAACCGAACATTATATACCCATTTTTGTGTGCTCTTTCATATATTTTAAGGATACATTTAAAACGTTTTTCTAAAAAGAATTGTATTGGTTTGGCAAGCACTCCGCCTGTATTACTCCCATGAAGAAATTCCCAGTGAAAGTTCATCTGCCTCGCAGATACCGTTCGGAATCGTGACGAAATATGTAGGCCGAAGCAAATTGGAAGAGATGCTGGGTCTATTTCTTTTCGGAGGTAAATCGCGTCAAGTATTTTTCTGTGGCATTAAACGTTTTGTGGAGCGATTAACTAAATAAATAGAACTTATGTACTTTGCGCTGCCATATTTCTACTGATTTTTGTTGTTGTAACAGTGCTTCTCCCCATCCAATAAGTGCAACCACTCACAAATTTTCATCAATATTCTCTAACAGAAGTCCAAAGTAACTTGCAACAGGGGTTAGGTTAGGTTGTAGCTGCCCTGATGAGGGAAGCTCACTTGGACAACATGAAGGTCCGTTGTGTTACCACATACAATAAAATAACGGTGACGTAGATATAGCTACTTAAAGAGACTCGTTGGGTAGCAACGATAAAGTTCCGAATGATAGCGATCTCAACCTTGAATAAATCCTCGGGGATCCAAGTGAGTCGCGACCGAAATACTTTCGACTAGTTCTGCCAAAAGCTGGTCAATCAAGTATAAAGTGGTTTGGTGATTCCACCTCGTCATCCTCCATACAGCTGCAGCAGGGTGGAGTTTCCAGTATATTGAGACGTACCGCATGGATACACATGAGACCTTGCCCTGTCAAAACCCCAATGACCATTGATAGGGGAGCCTTAATGAACCCAAGTATTTGGGCAGGCCTCCTGCCATAAGGTAGAGCGATGCGATTCAATGAACTCCGTGTTGGAAAAGCACACAGATGAAAACGGAGTAGAAGAGTGAAGAAGGGTACAGAGCAGAGGGAGTAAAAGAGCTCTCTCGCAGTACCGTGCAGCACTAAGAATTGTCCAACGCCTGGGAGCAGTGGTCGACCCAACAGAAGAGCAGATCGAGCGCTTGGAATGGGCCCATGAGGCGGTAGAAATAGGTCGAAGGCGGTTAAAAATGTTTGCTGAGAGAAACCCTCGGTTCTGCAAACGGTACGAGGAGGAAAAATGGCAGAATGAAGAGGCAACGTGCGGCGAAAGGCGACAAGCCTGCTTTCAAGAAGCAGAAAGGACCCAGTCCCAGAAGCGCGAGGCAGGGCAGACGCATAGACAAGACAAGTAGGTCCAAAGCTGTAAGAAAGATGGGCCCCAATAGCGAGGTAGCATCTAACTCGAAAGCTGCGAGTCAGAGAGAAGTTCCAACTACGGAAATAGGAGATAAGCCAAAGGCAGATAACGCTGAGACTCCGGCTTTCTCGGAGGTATAAAAGGGAGATAATATTAAGACTCCGGCTTTCCCCGAGAAGAAGAGTGATATGGCGAAGCAGTCATTCACTGTAGCGCTGGTTGATCGTAGCAGTCCTTTCGGACAGATGACTAATGAAAGTTGGAAATCTGTAGAAAGGAAGCTTATTAGCTTAATGCTTAAGATGATTCGGGAACAGCCAATCAAGGCCCTGTGAAGATGATAGCGTGCGAAAATATCGCGAGCTTGCGGTGGCTGGAGGAAGTGGTTCCAAACATCCAAAGGCAAGACACGAACTCGCGGTTCGAGGTGGTGGATAAAGCGCAAATCCCCACGGTACCAAAAGTTAAGGTATGGATGCCACGCGCGATGAAGTGGGGGATACACTGCGACTTCTGCAGAAACAGAATCCGAACATACCAACACAGGATTGGAAGGTGCTTACTGTACCTCAGCCTACGGAGGAAGGTCAGTTCTACATCTTCCAAATAAATAAGCAGGCGGAGAATATATTTGACACTTAGCTTGGAAAAATGTCCTTTGCTACAGGCAAAATTTATATGCGACTCAGGAAAAGAAGTCTCGAGGATAAAAATCCTAACACGCTAGAAGTGGGCGAAGTCGAAAAGGACCTCAAATGCCTAAAAAAAGGACAGGTGGAGGTAGCCGACGTCACCACGAAGGTGTTAGAAGAGGAACAAGAGCCAAATGGTGCTGCGAGTCGCACAGACGTATACCCAGCACAACAGTTATGAGAGGCTGGAGGGGGCCTCGTGTACTCTAAACCAAAAGGGCAAGGGGAGAACGACGACGTCACGAAGAGGATGCTGGAGGGGGAAAAACATCGCAATAGTGCTGCGAGTCCCACAGATAAACCTCCAATACAGTATAGTGTCGTCGAGCGAACTCCTCCTAACCCTCGAGGAGGGTTCGTTTGACGTTTCTGCACACCAATACAACATCCAGCAATGTTCTGAATATTACACTGAGCTCCGAACGTGTTATATCAAGGTATGACTGGATGGTTCTTATCAGACCATCCTTGTCCGGCCATGCGTATATCATCTTCAGCATCCCCCTAAAAATGGTAGAGAAACGAGGAACCTTTAGAAACCCTAGGTCAACGAACTAGACTAAATTCCAACAACAGGTAGAAAGAAAACTTGGACAACCCAAAGAGGTTGCCAATGAGGAGGAGCTGGAGGAGTATAATGAATTCCTAACAAGGACGCTTATGACTGCGTATAACAAAGCTTGCCCTCTAAGAAGATTCAGAGGAAAAGCAACGCCGCTATGTTGGAGCAATGAGCTGAGTCTTCGAAGAAGACAGGTAAAAGAAATGTTTAAGCTAGCAAAGACCGCGGAAAGTGAAGTGTGTCGGGACAAGTACAGGTACCTAGTGAGGATCAACAAGCGTGTAATATCCAGGGCGCAGAGAATCTCATGGAAAAGTTTCTGTACGGACATAGAGTGCTCCAGCGGAACAGCATGGTTGAGAAAAGTCCTAGCAAGGGGAAACATAGTCCAGGGACTAATAAAGAAAGGAACGGGGAATGGTAACGTAATGGTGAGGAATCCCTTGAAGTGCTTCTCGACCCACATTTCCCATCGGGAGACGGTTTAGAAGAGCCAGCAGACATCACTCACACTTCGATCAAGGAGCGGGTAGTACCGGGCTTGGTGACCGATACCAAGATCGAATGGGCAGTGAAAACGTTTTCTAAGCTTAGAACGCCGGGCCCAGACCGTATATTCCCGGCCATGCTACAGGTTTCAAGTATGACGGTCGTAGAATGGCTTAAATTAATATTCGGTGGGTGCATAAGGCTGAATCATGTACCGCACTCTTGGAGAACTGCTCGTGTAGCTTTCCTACCAAAGGCGGGGAAGATCGGTCACGTGTATCCCAAAGACTATAGACCCATTAGCTTAATATTATTTCTGCTCAAAACCTTTCAGAGGCTGATATATTAAGTCCAACGTGGATGAAAAGCTGTTCTACACAACGCAGCAGGCGTACACCAAAGGCAAGTCGGTAGGCACCGCATTGCACAGGGTGTAATAAGCATAGAGAAAGCCCTGGAATATAAGGAATATGCTCTAGGAGTCTTCTTTAAATAATGTTGCTAAATGGGCGATTATGGATGGTCTTAATTAAATAAATAAATAAATGTAAGGCGCGATATTCTCCGAAGAGATCTAAGGCCGAGCTTTTCTTCCAATTTGCGTCGTGCTCCTCTTGATTTTCCCTACAAGTTGGCCGGACGGAACCTACATGTTTTATGCCGATTCCGAACGGCATCTGCAAGGCAGATGAATTTCCACTGAGAGCTTTTCATGGCAGAAATACACCCGGAGCGCTTGCCAAACACTGGCGAAGCGCGACCCCGCTTAGAAAAATTTTCTTCTAATTTTAAAAACCTTATTTCTAAAATTTTGATGTTGCTTTGCCCGGGGTGCGAACCCAGGGCATACGGTGTGGTAGGCGGAGAACGCTACCATCACACCACGGTGGCCGGGGATGGTCTTAATTACGTTAAAGTATATCCAGCCTTAACGAGATGGATAGGCTGCATGTTAAATTGCAGGAAGATTACGTCGCAATGGGACAGGGCACGGCGCAGGGAGGGGTGCTATCGCCCCTGCTGTGGGCGCTGGTCATCAACCAATAATCTCGCATAGCACAGCATATAAAAGAGTGTTAGAGTGTAAGCAGTCTCTGGAGAAAATCCGGACAGGGGAAGCATACATCTATATTGAGTTCCAGAGCATATGGCAATAGAAGGGAACGAAAACGCAGATGAGCTACCTAAAAAGGGCGCTTCCCTTGAAGCTTGCTCCATAGACGTCCCAATTCGACTAGGCGAGATTAAACGAAGGCGAGCGGTGCACATGATTGACCAAGCAGGAAAGGCGTGGGTTCAAGCGCAGGGCTGTAAAATGTCGAAGATTATATGTAGGTCTCACAATCTTAGATTAACAAAGTTGCTTCTATCATTAAAAAGAGAGGACTGTAGACTCATGACGGATATCCTGACTGGACTGCCTCCTGGCGGCACATGCTTTTATATTAGGTTTGGTCAGTGATAGCAAATGTAGAAAGTGCGCGCTGGAAGAAGACACGATCGAGCACGTTCTGTGCTCGTGCCCTGTGCTTGCCAGTCTAAGACTCCAGCTATTAGGATTGATACAGCTGTCAGATCTAGAAGCGGCAAGTGGCTTAAGTCCTAGGAAGCTTCTAGTGTTTGCCAAGAGGACGGACTTATTTTATAACATAGGTCCTGGTTTTTGATAGGGTGTTTCAGGTTGGTAGTTAAAACAAATTTCTGGAAACTCTACGGACTCATTCAGTCTATGTGAGGTCCTCATGGGCCGGCCAGTTGAACCTAATTTAACCTAACCTGCCATCCCCTTTCGGCCAGAAAGATCTTTCTACCCGGCATCAGATGGTGTCCGCCAACGTTTGTTGAGCTGACTAGAGGCCCATCGCGTCTCCAGTACAGTTTCTTTTCCAAAACAATCATCAAATATTTTACCCTATCAGAAGGTACAAACGATACCCCTCCAATCGAGGGAGTTCTGAAATCTTGTAAAAAGAACCAAATCCGTTTTTTCTCGGTTGACCGCTAGTCCAAATTATTCAGCCCACCTAGCCACATTATCCAGATAGCCCCACAGAACAGCGCGCAGGGTGTCCAGAAATAAACCCCTGACTAGGATAACGAGGTCATCTGTATAGGCAACAACCCGATAGCTATTGGCTTCCAGCTCCACAAGAAGCTCGTTGACTACTAAAACCCAGAGCGGAGGAGATAGGCCACCCCCTGTGGCGTGCCCCTGCATACCTTCCTCTCAATTATGGCCCTCCCCACTCCTCTGCGACAATTCGGCTGCATAGAAGTTTGTTAATGAATTCAACCAGAACTCCCTCGACTCCTAAAACAATCAGAGCAATTTCGATTGCCCCCGGTAATACATTGTTAAAATCCCCTTCGATGTGTAGGAAGGCACCAAGAGCAAACTCTTTGTACTCTTGGGACCCCTCTATTTGCTTTACAATCGAATGGAGAACCGTGTCCGTCAATCTCCCCTTACAATAGGCAAGCTGTGAAGCCGACACAGCCGAGGTATCCTTTCCCGTAGGTACAGGTCAACCAAGCGCTCAATCGTTTTAAGAAGAAACGACGAGAGACTGATTGACCTGAAATCCTTAGGTAATACATGAGAACTTCTGCCGGCCATCGGAATAAAGATGACCCTAACCATGTCCCAAGACTTCGGGATAAAGCTAGGAAGTTAGTGTAGATGATGGCCAACCAGCGACAGGAAATCCCCAAAGACTTTTGAATTGCGCAGGAATGATGCCATCCAGGCCCGGAGACTTATAGGGCTTCAACGAATTTATATCCCAGATTATTTGACTTTGCCGTAGTGGAATGGCAGGCATTCCTGCACGGCAAACGATCGCGGGCCATGCAGGCGAAGATCCTGCGCAACTGGGACACCGGGAAATGATTGTCCAATATAAGCCTTAGCGTTTCCTCTCTACTCATCGACCAGTCCCCACCATCATCTCTCAGATACCCCAGAGGAGCGGGGTTCCTAGAGAGTATTTTTCTAAATCTCGCGGATTCACTGCAGCCTTCTACGTTTTTGCAGAAGCTTCTCCATGAATCTCGCTTGCCTATCCTTATTTCATATTTATAAATCCCCAGACTCACCGTATAGAGCTGCCAGTCCGAGGGTAATTTACTCCTCCTACCTCTGTTGAAAAGCCGCCTACTGGGCGCTCTTTGGTCATCAAGAGAATCAGACAACCAGAGCGGCTTGCCCTTCCCCTTGTAGTTTTCAACGGATAGGACAGTTGAAAGGCGCTATTGCTTACCGAGGTGAAATTTTCCACCAGAAGGTCAATCTCAGATTCGGACAGGTCCGAACTAATGGTAGGCACCGCAGGCAATAGCTCTCCCAGTTTCCTACAATACAAATCCGAGTTTACGTTTAAGAACGGTAGGCGCCGCAGGCAATAGCTCTCCCAGTTTCCTACAATACAAGTCCCAGTTAGTACTTAAGATTCCTAAAAGATATTTTACCGGGACGTTCTTCGTTCACCGAGAACTGAATATAACGGTGATCAGAGAAGGAGTGTTCGTTGGGATCACTCCAGCCAGATACCCGATCTTCCAGGTCTAGGACCACCTCGCTTTCCGCAGTAATAAAAGTCGGGTCATACCCCTATTACATATAAAAAGTCCCTCATCTACTATAAAAGTAAATAAAGACTAACCTCTAGTGTTGTTATCCGAGCTTCCCCAAATGCTATGATGGGCATTAGCATCGGCACATACGATCAAGGCAGCACCTCTCCGCCTTGCTTCAGCGGTGACTTCGCCCAGTATCGTAGGTGGTGGTCCCGCTACGTGGGGCATGTACGCTGAGACCACCCACATTTCATTTCAGACCGTGGTTACGTCAGCATTGCTGAAATTAGAGAGATTAAAAGCTTTAACTTCTTTTTTAACAAGCACACAGGATCTAATTGAATTGAATTAAATTTTCCCGTCTTTAATCCAGAAATTTTTCTGCCGTTACTACTCAGCCACGGCTCTGGACAAGGACTATACTCACTCTGCCTTTTTCAAGGCAACAAATTTGCGGAAGCCGCCTGAAGATTGATTTGACAGATTTCCATCAACACCACTCTGCTTCCGCATCCTATCTTTGGCGGATTCACTCTCGGAGGCTAGGAGATCTTCCTCCCTACCAAAAAGACGATTTGCACTGACGACTGATCGCGCCATCAATGATTCGCCCTCGGAAGCTAGGAGCTCCTTCTCCGCCCTATCAGCCAGAGACCAACACTGACGACATATCCCGCCATCGACGAGACGTCAATTGTGTTTTCGCTGTCCGAATTAGCGAGGTCAGAATCCACAACCATAGGTACTGGCTCCCCTCCGGACGCCTCCCCCTCCCGAACAGTCTCTAAGGAAGAAGAGCCATCTCCCCTGGAATCGGCGTCGTAGATCTTGAGGCCCACACGCTCGAGACCATAGGAGATAAAACCCTTCACGTCAGGGAGAGGACCTGTGAACTCTGCGTTAAAAGAATCAGCATTTGCCGACGTGGTCCAACGGCCTCCTCTACTCTGAGGACACTCTAGTTATGCGACGGAAGGTTCGGGTTGCAGTTTCGCATTAACTCCAATATTTTCTCCGGCTGAGAGGGTCCGGCAGGCAACCACACTCGAGCCCTCGGTCGAAGGGAGAGAGCTCTCCTTTCCACGGCCTCGAGCCCCGACGAAAGAAATGATTAAAAAAAAAATATACAGGCGACTGCTGGTCAGCACAAGTAATCAATCTAAATCCATGATACCATCCCGAGTATTCGAGCATGGCCGCGGACCTGGGATCTCCATAACGGCGGTCACAAAAATAGCTGATATGGCACTGATGACCCACAGCCACTCCTCTCGGGAAATGGCACCATCCTCCCTTCTCCTATCTAGGACACCGAGGGACCCTGCTCGTTTAACGATTTCGTTAAACGCAAGTGCGTCCCCACATCCTCGGGCCATTTTGGTCGTTGAGGCATCCGACCTTTGCCGCTTGCTAGCCCCCAAACCCTACTGCTCACCCGAATCGTTCGACACCGCAGTGTGATCGTCGCCAGATACGACGCTCCTGGCTCACTCCAGCGTCCGGGCATGCTTCTCAGAAATCTGAGCTGCATCCCTACCGTCGTAGCGCTCCAGGATCTTCTCGGCCAGGCGCCGATCACCCACAGCTTTCCTACGCGGCGTCGTTCGCTTACATTTCCTGGCAAATTTCGACCCCAGAACTGTTGTTTGGAAAGCTCCTCGCGGCAGGGCCTCCTTACTGGTGCTAAGCTGGTCCGTCATATTCTCCCCATTGGGCATGCATTGGGTGCCGCTTTCGACGCCCCTCCGCTACCCGAACTCCTGTACCTACGGAGTTTGAACCCAGACCCCTGCCCTTTTGATCCGCAGGCAGTTTTCTCGGCTACCGCGACCTGCTTCGGAGCGCTCTCCGTGCCTTTCGCGTCTCTCGCACCATGACGACCCTCGCCGTCACTCCTACCCTCCACCTTTTTATATGTGTTAGTCTTGTCCATTTGTAATAATGAGTCACTAATGAACTAAATAGAGTGAGAAATAAGTGCAATTAAATAAATACAAAAAACTTGAAAATAAAATAATTAAAAAATAAATTTTTAGTTAAACGGGGTTATTGGAAACAATACTTACTTACTTACTTAATTGGTGCTTAACCGTCTAAACGGTTATGGCCGTCCAACAATGCGCGTCAGTCGCTCCTTCGTTCCGCCAACCGGCGCCAATTGGTCACACCAGGGGAGTTTAAATCGTTTTCACTTGGTCCTTCCAACGGAGTGGGGGCTGCCCTCTACCTCTGCTTCCATAGGCGGGTTCCGATAGAAACACTTTCTTGGCCGGAGCATCATCTTTCATTCGCATAACATGGCCTAGCCAGCGCAGCCGCTGCGTTTAAACTTGCTGGACTATGTGGATGTCTGCATATAGCTCGTATAGCTCATCATTAAATCTTCTTCGGTACTCGTCATCGCCCGCCGTAGAGGTCCATAAATTTTTCGAAGAACTTTTCTCTCGAACACTCCCAAATCCGCTTCATATGCTATTGTTATGGTCCCTGCATCTGTTCCATATAGCAGGACGGGTACGATAAGTGACTTGTAGAGTATGATTTTCGTTCGCCGAGAGAGGACTCTACTTTTCAATTGCCTACCTAGTCCAAAGTAGCATTTATTGGCAAGAGTGATTCTTCGCTGGATTTCAGTGCTGATGTTGTTACTAGTGTTGATGCTGGGTCCCAAATAAACGAAAGTCTTTTACTATTTCGAAATTATGACTGTCAAGTACTTCGTTTTGTCCTCATTTACCATGAAACCCATCTTTACCGCTTCCTTTTCCAGTTTGGAGTAAGCAGAACCACAGCGGGTGCTTAGGCCGATGATATCAATGTCATCAGCATATGCCAGTAATTGCACGCTTTTATAGAATATTGTTCCAGTGCGGTTAAGTTCTGCAATTAGTATAATTTTCTCCAGCATCAAATTAAAGAAATCGCACGATAGGGGGCAACCCTGTCTGAAACCTCGTTTACTTTCGAACGGCTCGGAGAGGTCCTTCCCAATTCTGACTGAGCTGATGGTGTTGTTCAACGTCAATTTGCACAGCCATATAAGTTTTGCGGGGAAACCAAATTCAGACATAGTGGCATATATGCAGCTCCTTTTCGTCCTGTCGAAGGCGGTTTTAAAATCGACGAAGAGGTTATGTGTGTCGATTCTCTTTTCGCGGTTCTTTTTTTTCAAGATTTGGCACATTGTGAAAATTTGGTCGATGGTAGATTTACCTCTGAAGCCGCACTGATGAGATCCAATCAGCCGGTTCGCGGTGGGCTTCAATCCTTCGCACAATACACTTGAAAGGACCTTATATTGTAGAAAGGACCCTAACGCAATTAAAACAAAGAAGACTTCACTGCTTGAATTATGAATGTCGAATTCTCGTTATTCTAATAATTCAGCCTATATATATTAGATTATTCTAAACATATTCTTACATATCTATTTACATTTAAGCTTACATACTTACATACATAACTATCTTAAACATACATACTTACATACCTACATACTACTCGGCACAAAATATGTACCTACATATATGAGCTGCAAATTTATGGGAAATGCTAACCTTGCAAGTTGCAGGAATGCAGATTGCTGGGATTCAAATTCGTTTGGTTGTGTGTTGTACACGTCTGTTTATTAATGGCTGTGTCAGCATTAATTCTCAAATGCATTTTTATTTGTTGATGAACATTTAGACTATTTTTGTAGCAGGTTAGAATATTAGACTGATTTAAATATTTTGGATTAAATTGAATTGTTGGCTGCTTACACTACATCTCCCTTTTTTTTAGAATGCTTATGCATTTGGGGAATGCATGAGTATTCTATTTTTGTAAATTAATTCTACTTTTGTATTTTAATGTTTGTAGGTTGAACATCTTCTTATTCTACTAATTTAAGTCTATTTTTGTGTATTTTTATTTGCCTATTCTCTATGTTACTACTAAATTTTTCCTTATCCTCATTTCCTATTCTAGATGGGATTAAGGTGTCATAATTTTTATTATTAGTATTTTCTTCTTCATCGATTTCTTCTACCTTATAGGGGATTAATGTAAAATTATTGTTTTCATCGATGTTTACTACTCTAAAGGGCCCTTTATATCTATTATTTAACTTATGTCCTGATTCATTTTTTACTAACACTACATCTCCTATTTTTATTTCCTTATAGTTAATATTCTTATCATAACTAATCTTTGATTTTTCTTTAGCCTCTTTTACTAATTTAAAGGCTCTATCCTGTGCTATTTGTAACCTATATTTAATTTCTTTATCGTAAGCCTTATAATTGTACAATGGGCTTAACGTATTTTCTTGTAGAAATTCGTAAGTCTGGGGTTTTTTGCCAAAGATCAATTCGAATGGACAATAATTATGGACTGTAGATGGGGTAGTATTGTAACAGTATGCAAAATATTTGAGATATTCATCCCAGTCATCTTTGTTAATGGATATGTATGAGCGCACATATTCATTGAAATTTCTATGACTACGTTCAACCCTGCCTAAAGTTTGGTGGTGATACGGCGTACATGTTTTGTGCTCAATATTGAGAAGTTTACATAGTTCTTCAAACAGGCTATTTTTATATTCAGATCCCATATCCGTTATTATTGTTTTCATACTTCCATAAATTAATATGAAATTCTCGAATGTTGCTCTGGCTACTGTTTTTGCAAGTTTGCTTTGCATAGGAATTGCTACTAAGTATTGGTAAAGGTCCAATTGTATCTATTTGTACTGTTTCGAACGCCTTTGGTGGTGTTTCAGTTAAAATCATTGGTTCTTTAAAATTTTTATAAATTTTATTTTTATTGCAATTAACGCATTTCTTTATGTATCTTCTGATATCATTTTTCATATTTTTCCAGTAACATTTTTGTCTTATTTTATTAGTTGTACGATTGATTCCTGGGTGGCCACCATTAACAGGATCATCGTGATATTTTTGAAGAATCTTTTTAATTTTATCGTTTTCCGTCACATGCACAACCTCCGGAGTTAATACAATAGTTAAATTTTTGAGAACTTTGGTACCTATTTCTTTAAATGTGTCTACCCGGGCATAATTATCTTTAAACAATTTGTCTCCTAAGGACAACTGTATTTACTTAATTCCGAAATTGCCGGCTTTTTCCATAAGCCTGGTAAAGAATTGGCCTAAGTCAATCTTCGCCTCAACAATTTGAATTATTTCACTACAAATTTTCTTTCCTTTTTTTGAAATATAATTTCGGAGGATCGAAAACGAGCTGGACTAGTCTTTTTACTTCACATTTATTAAGCGCTTCGTATATTATAGGGTTCTCTTTGTGACTTTTCTTCTCTTCATTTTTATGACTGTTATTACTGGAATTCTTTTTAGTTTGCGATCTTGTCGTTACTTTCATTATTTTACATGCCTGTACTCACATTTCTTTCAACTCATAGATATCTATTCGTGACAGAGCGTCTGCCACGTAATTTTCTTTTCCAGCTATGTACTCCACCCCAAAGTCATACTCTTCCAAATCTAGCCTGATTCTAGTTAATTTAGATGAAGGGTTCTTCATTGATAATAAATACGTTAAAGGTCGATGATCCGTTTTCACTGTGAATTTTCTGCCATAGACATATGGTCTGAAATATACAATTGCCCAATGTATGGCCGCTAATTCTTTTTCGATCGTGGCTTTGTTTATTTCGCCTTTTGTAAATGATCTTGAGGCATAGACAATGGGCAATTGTTTTCCCTCATATTCTTGGCTTAGCACAGCACCGCAAGCATGACCACTTGCGTCGGTTGTAATAAAGAACTCTTCATCAAAATTGGGGTATTGTAGGATATTTGGACTAACTAGTGCATTTTTTAGGTAATTAAAAGATTTCTCGCAGTCGTCTGTCCAATTGAAAATTACATTTTTCTTACTAAGTCTGGTTAATATCCTGGCGTATTCCGCGAAATTTGGTATGAATCTTCTATAATAATTACAAAATGCGACAAATCTTTTTGCTTCATCGGCATTTTTGGGAGTTGGGTAGTTTTGAACAATTTTAAATTTGCTTGGGTCTGGTAAAATTCCAGTACTTGTGCATTTATGTCCAAGATAAGTGAATTCTTAGCTGAAAAATAGGCATTTGTCCGGATGTAATTTTAAATTATATTTCCTACATGTGGAGAATACATCCCGCAAATTTTTAATCATATGTTTTTCAGAGCATCCCAACACCACTAAATCGTCCATGTACAAGAATGCTTGTGATGGTTTTAGACCTGCGAATGCCAATGTCATCATCCTCTGGAATGATTTTGGCGCTACTTTGAGGCCATAAGGTAATCTCTTGAACCGATATGTACCGTTGTCTGCTGTAAAGGATGTCATATCTCTTGATTCTGGGTTGAGTTCTATTTGGTGAAATCCTGACATTAAATCTAGGCATGAGAAATCTTTTGCTCTTCCCAATTGATCCAGAATATCATCTATTCTAGGCAAAGGGAATTTAGCAGCCGTTAATTTTTTATTTATTTGTCTGAAATCGACCACTAATCTCCACCTTTTTTCTTCTTTGCCCGGAAGAGATTTTTTAGGTACTAATAGAATAGGGCTGTTGTACTCTGAGGTTGATATGGTTCAATAATATCATCTTGAATTAGTTTATTTACTTGTTTATTTATTTCATTATTATGTGCTTGGGGTAGTCTATAATTTTTAATGTACACAGGAGTGTTATCCTTCAGATGCAACTTTTGTTTGTAGAAGTTGTTGGTCGTAATTGGTTCTGTTTCTAATGAGAATATATCAATGAATTCTGAGCATAATGTGTTGAGTGATTTACTAGCGAATGGTGGGAAATTTTTATTTAATCTTTCTAACTTTTCCTTACTATTATCTTTACATTGAGGTGTATTTTCAATTATTACATAATCCTCTAAACTTTCTGTTTTGATGTCATAATCTTGAATGATTGCATGTTTATCTGTTGTATTTATGATTCTGATTAAAGCTTGATTTGAGTTTACTATAGTTTTGGCTACAAAAATGCCCTTAGTCAATTCTTGATGAGGCACTAATAGTTCCTTATTGTGACTATTGATATGAACCTGTCTAACTACTTCAGCTCCAGCGGATATTGTAATGCTATTAATTGTTGGTTTATTGGTCATTTGTATAACTATATCTTCTGGGTAGTCATATGGTCTTAATATTAGGCTGTCCCCAATCTTATTATAATCTAATATGCAATTATATTTTTTAATGAAGTCGAGTCCCAAAAGTCCATCACATGGGATTGGGAAATTGTCTTCTACTATGTGAAACTTATGTCGTATCAAAAGACTATCATCTGTTAGATCTGCTTTAATTGTTCCAAGTGTGCTTGTTATGCCTCGGCCTATACCTTTTAAATCTGTGATTTGTGAGTTATTTATTGTGACATTACTGTCAATTTGACCCTTCTTTATTATTGAGATATCCGCTCCTGTATCTATCAGGAACGTCGAAGTTGACTTATTTAGGGTAGTATTGGAAGATATGTAGCTGTTTAGATGGAAGTTGCATGTGCATACTTTATTACCGTTAGGATTTACTGTTGGGGTGGAGTTGGCTGGTTTTCCTGTTGGTTTATATTACGGAGGTTCCTTGTGTTACTCTGATTGGATGATCTTGACTGACCTCCAAAATTACGTCTTTGGATATTATTATTTTGTCTATTATTATTGTTGTTGCTATATCTGTTAGTGTTACCGTAATATCTTCGGTTTTGGTTACTTCTATAATTATTATTTTGGTAGCTTCTTCGGAAGTTTCCTCGTTAATTACCTTGCGAGCGCGTCAAGCGTAACACTGTATTTGGGTTACCCGTGACTTCAGTACAGCTATTCGTGAATTTTGAAATAGCCTCGTTCAAAGATGTGAACGTTCCTGCCTGCATTATTAGTTTTACTCTTTCGTTAGCCGAGTTTTTACACATGGCTTTTATAGCTGATTGTGTGGTATATTTGGTTGCCACATCAGGTGCAAGTCCGTCTGATATGTAAGCACCTTCTAATGATTTTGTTAATTTTTCTATTTCTGCAGTGTAATGGTTAGCTGTTTTACTGCGCTGTTGAATGTTTAGGAGTTTTTCTCTCAAAACCTCTACAGATTCACCTTTAATTGCTGAACTTAACTTTTGCCTTATTTCTAGTATTGAGTTTTCGGTGCTCAAAAGGTTTCTAGCTGTTCCCTTGAGCTTTGTTTTTATCATGGAGACTGCTATGGTGTCGTGAGTATCCTTAATTTGTTCTAGGATATCCAGTGCATCTAAGAAGCTATGTAAGTTCTGATGTTTACCATCAAACTCAGGCAGGATTGACGAAGCCGTTTTTAAGAATTCTACTGTGGTTTGAGCCATTTTGTCTTTTCTTGTTTGGTAGTTTGGCGTCTCTGTTAAACTTTCTTTTTGTTCCTGTTTTTTTTTTCTTCTTTTTTTCTACTTTTGAT
This sequence comes from Eurosta solidaginis, assembly GCF_040869045.1. Classification (NCBI taxonomy): domain Eukaryota; kingdom Metazoa; phylum Arthropoda; class Insecta; order Diptera; family Tephritidae; genus Eurosta; species Eurosta solidaginis. Next base: position 129,069,438 of record NC_090321.1, on the reverse strand, counting down.
TCTTCTTCTAAATCTGATGCTGACTCCAGAAGGAATGTGTTATAGTCTATTTCTATTTCTTTCTTAAAACTTGTTGGTACTATGAAGTCAATATCATATCTTGCCAGTGAGGATACCAATTTGTCTCTAATGCTCGAAAAAATTTGATATGCTTGGTCTTTTCGATTGCTGTCGAGGTTACCCTTTAACTGTTGAATTATTTTTCCTATTTTGTTAAACGATTCAACTATTATTTTAAGATGCTTTACTACTGTTTCTGCCTTAATTTTTGTATTTTTATTAATACATTTGTAAGGTTTTTCTCCTATCGTTTTTTCTCCTATGAGTAGTTTAACGATATCTTCCCATTTGCCCATTGGGGATGGCAGTTAAAATTTTGTTAAGCCTTATCTAAACCGTCTGCGCGGCTAGCATATCGCTTTTTTAGGAATTTATTATGGGTTGAGTAGAGTTTCAGAAACAAACTTATGCAACTGACTACGCAAATTATTAGAAGCATGATTTTGATAGTATCTAGTGCTTCAGTATGGTCTACCACTTGGACTGAGTTTGCAACGTTTGCCGTTGGTTTTTCTATTTTCGATTCTTGGCCTCCCATCGTAAAAAAATAATATGAAGACAAAAAAATTTTTTTTGTGGTTTTTTTTTTCTTTTTTTTTTAAATTTTTGTGTATTTTCCGTTGACGTAATTGTCACAATATGCTAATCTTCGTGTATTTTCCGTTGAAGTAATTGCCTCAATTTTTATTATTGGTGCCCGACTTTAACACCTTCTCTTTTTTTTTCTTTTTACAAGGCTTAGGCTGTAATCAGCCAGAAAAATCCTGCCGGCTATGACATTAGGCTGAAAAATCAGCCAGTAGCATCATAGGCAGGATCGCCATGTAGAAAGGTCCCTAACCCAATTAAAACAAAGAAGACTTCACTGCTTGAATTATGAATGTCGAATTCTCTTTATTAAAATAATTCAGCCTATTTTTATTAGATTATTCTAAACATATTCTTACATATCTATTTACATTTAAGCTTACATACTTACATACATAACTACCTTAAACATACATACTTACATACCTACATACTACTCGGCACAAAATATGTACCTACATATATGAGCTGCAAATTTGTGGGAAATGCTAACCTTGCAAGTTGCAGGAATGCAAATTGCTGGGATTCAAATTCGTTTGGTTGTGTGTTGAACACGTCTGTTTATTAATGGCTGTGTCAGCATTAATTCTCAAATGCATTTTTATGTGTTGATGAACATTTAGACTATTTTTGTAGCAGGTTAGAATATTAGACTGCTTTAAATATTTTGGATTAAATTGAATTGTTGGCTGCTTACACTACAATATGCGATATTAAGAAGGCTGATTCCACGATAGTTGGTGCATTTTACAGTATCCCCCTTCTTGTGGACTGGGCAAAGAACACTTAGATTCCAACCGTCGGGCATTCACTCGTCCGCCCATATTTTGCGAAGAAGCTGCTGCATGCGCCTTACCAACTCCTCGCCGCCGTACTTGAATAGCTCCGCAGGCAATTCATTAGCGCCCACATCCTTGTTGTTTTTCAATCTGGTTATTGCTATTCTAACTTCGTCATAATCGGACGGGGGGACATATATTCCGTCATCATCGATGGCGGGATCGGGTTCGTCATCTCTGCGCGGTGAATCGCTGCCTCCATTTAGAAGAGCAGAGAAGTGTTCCCTCCATAATCTAAGCACTCTCTGGACATCAGTTACAAGGCCTCCGTTTTCGTTCCTACATGACTCTCATATATGACTATATAACTATCAATAGAAATTTCACGCGTCTGACGCTTTTATTTAATTGTCTGATCTATGCCCTAGATTGATGAGGAGTGTGATGACTAGTACCTAGGACCTACCTAATTATTTTCTAGCTTTTAATATTATTATTACTTCATTTAGGTATTGTTTTAAATAAAACCGTTTAACTTAAAATTTTTTTTATATTTAAAAGTTCATGAGCTTAACACCGGCTTATAATAATTGAATTTCAATTATTATGTTTTTCTAAGAGAAACTGAAAAGAAAGAAACATTTACTGGCATATTGTGATGGACCCATTTCGAAAACCGCCAACGTAATCATCATCAGGCAGTTTTGTAATGTTTCAAAGGTTTCACCGGAATTCGAACCGTGAATCACATGGTGAAACTGAAGTAGCCTTTAACCACTAGGCCATCCTGCTGGTATTTGTTTTCATGCTTAATTCAGTTCTTCTCATTTCTACACTAACAACACAATTGAGACATTTTGTCTCTATATTAATTTTTGTGCCGTGTAGATTTGTTTTTGTAAAGTTGAGAAGCTTTGTAAACTCGGGCTCAGTTGTACATATTTATGTATGTTTGTTTAATGATGTGTTCAGTTTATACTTATATTTAAGAATTAATGAGCTTAACACCGGCTTATAATAATTGAATTTCAATTATTATGTTTTTCTAAGAGAAACTGAAAAGAAAGAAACATTTACTGGCATATTGCGATGGACCCATTTCGAAAACCGCCAACGTAATCATCATCAGGCAAATTTGTAATGTTATCAAAAGTTTCACTGGGATTCGAACCGTGAATCACATGGTGAAACTGCAGTAGCCTTTAACCACTAGGCCATCCTGCTGGTATTTGTTTTCATGCTTAATTCAATTATTCTCATTTCTACACTAACAACACAATTGAAACATTTTGTCTCTATATTAATTTGTGTGCCATGACTGAACACACCATTAAACAAACATACATAAATATGTACAACTGGGCCCGAGTAATAACTGAATTAAGAATGTATAATGTATAATGTATAATGTATTTATTTATTACGGCTTTCCTAAGCCTAACTTAAATCTATTTTACATGTTTATAATTATCTTCTGGACTATGCAATCTAGAATAGTTACATCTATGTCCTACCTTGGAGTACTATGGATGGGAGACTTCCAGATCATGCGAACAAAGCGTTGTGATTATGTAGTATGTAGGCATTTTACGCATGTTAGTAAAGCGCGAAGGCAACATCTGCACGGCGATGCACTGAGTTAATCGAGTGATGCCTTTCAGTATGTGCTTCGGCAACCTTTTTTGTATGCGCACAAGAGCTCGGAAGTCTTGGCGCTACACAGCAGTATAGTTTCGCTGCACTTCTATCGATGCTATGGAAGTCCGCCTGTCCAGCACTAAATTGGTAGTGTTCTGCAATAATTGTACAATTTTTGTTTAAATTAATTGGAATGACATGATTTAATATCAATCGGTAGTTCGTTATATGATTTAAGACCTTTATAATACAGATTACATTTGTCTGCTTCAGTTTTATAAGCCGGCAGATTAAAATCATTTTTATTACGAGTATTTACAGAGTGCACATCTTTTACATATTTTATATTAGTCCTCAAATACGCAGGCAAAGTTCCTTCTATTATGTTTTTAATAAATTTTATGGTATAATAAAAAAGTTGCTGTCTAATGCTAAGCCAATTAAGAGAGCATAGCATGTCTCTGATAGGTGTGTCATACCGTTTTTTGAGAATGAATCTCATAGCGCGGTTCTGTTGCTTTTGTAGCTTGTATATCTGACTATTTCGCAAGATGAAAAATATAGTTGGGCATTAAATAAAATTAGGTTCGATTATAGATCTGTAGACGATGATTTTATACCTTCTATTTAAATATTTGCAGGTTCGTTGTGTAAAATATAACTTTTTCGCTATTTTTCCTACCGTATAATCCACGTGCTCGTTGAAATTCAGCTTATCATCTATTTTTATTCCCAAGTATTTTATAATGCTGACTTTTTCAATTAGTTCGTTATTTATATTTAAGTTTTGTAGCTCATTGTTTTGAAAATTGCGTCTAGATATAACCATAAATTTCGTTTTATTGACATTCACTTTTAGTCTGTTTACGCATAACCAACCATATACGCTGTTAAGATCTTCTTGTAGCTTAGCATATATTTCAGTAATATTGTTCCCACTTATCATCAGCAATGTATCATCAGCAAACAATTTTATTTCACAGTGCTTAATGGAGCTAGTTATATCATTAATATATATATTGAACATTATGGGTGCCAGCACAGACCCTTGAGGTAGACCAACAGGTACCTCCCTTTTATCCGATACGGACGTTCCAATCACTGTTCTTTGGTATCTGTTAATTAGGAAGTCTTGAAACCATTTTAGATCTATACCAGAAACGCCAATGCAAGAAAGCTTTTTCAGCATTAATTTTTGGTCGATCGTCTCGAATGCACGCTTTAAATCCAAAAACACAGCTAATATGTGTTTTTTCCTGCTTAAGTCTTCTTTCCAGTTAGCTAAAACCAAATTCAAAGCACTTTCACATGAATGTTTTTTTCGAAAACCAGATTGTTGAGGTATAATAACTACATTATCTTCTAAACATTTTACCAGCTGATTTTTTACCACTGTTTCCAAAATTTTTTCATCACATTGTAACGTGTTAATAGGTCTTATCTCCTCAGCTTTGATGGTATTTTTCACTTTTTCTAATGGCACAACTATAGAAGATTTCCATAAACTAGGAACGAGACCTTTATCTAAGCTCTCATTAACAAGCTGAGAATAGAAAAAACCTGTATACGTTATGGAATCTTTAACGACTCCTTCCGACACAAGTTTCTTCCCTTCAATTTTATTTTTAAACTTACTTACTATATCAACTATCTCTGAAGTGGAAACTTTCTGAAACTTAAAAACATTACGGCCATTTTGCTCATCTATAGTACCTTCATTACTAAAAGAAGTAGGAATATTCATGCTAATCTCCAATATACTATCAATGAAATAGTCATTCAAAGACTGCGCTATTTCATTTTCCTCTGTGTAGAGTTGGTCGTTTATTTTAATTTTTTTAATACCATTATTTTCTTTAACCATGCTTATGGAATTTTTCAAGTTTTTCCACATGACCTTACTATCACCAGCACTATGGTTGATTTTGTTTTCCATGTACTTGGCTTTTTTTATCTTAATTAGCTGTTTATATTGGCGTTTCGCAATATAATATTCACACCATTCTCCAGTGGATAGGCTGATCTTGTAAAGATTTAGCTTACGTTTATTTAAGTTAGCCGGCTCAAAATCATACCACTTGTTCATAAGATTGACACTGACTTCTTTAGAGTATGTCAGGGTGGTCACTGCGCTTGATAGCGTATTACATAGGAATGTTGCCTTATTTTCGATGCTCAGATTTTCAAAGTCAGTGTAGTTAAGCTGTCGTAATTCATTAACAAGGCTGTCGCTTGTATAATTTTCCCAGGAAATTATTGTTCTCTTCGTTCTCATCTGAAATAGCTTATGTAATTTGATTTTGAATTTAATCGTTTCATGATCTGAAATCTGAAACTCTTCTAATTTTAAACATGATATAGAGCTACTATCTGTAAATAACAAGTCGATCAATGTATCTGTCTTATCGCCCTTTCGTGTATAAAAATCTATTTTTTGCTCCATAGCAAAGGATCGAAATAAGTCAACTAACTGTTTACTATAAGTTGTGCTCTTGTAAAGGTTTATATTGAAATCGCCCACGAAGATAATATTATCCTGTGTTACGCAGTTATTATTTAAAATGTCGTATAAGTACGTTATAAATTCTGCATCACTTGATCTCGGTGAGTGATATAACAGAGCTATTTGATATTGGGGGAAAATATTTTTAACTTTTAGTATGATACACCAGATGTTCTTGTTTAATGTTCTGTTGTAACTTATTGAGTATTCAATTGTTTCATTTATATATATTAGCACACCGCCTGTGTGCCTGCTGTGGGAATCGCACCGTACAAGTTTATATGTTTGTACCTGTAGCTCTTGATTCGTTATTTCTTCAGTCGAACAAGTCTCCGAACAAAATATTAAATTTGGTTTATGTACATCTATCAGATGCTCTAGTTCAGCTTTATTGGCGACGATACTACAAATATTTAAATATATACAACTTAGCTCCTCTGGTTTTTGACTTGATGACATTGGGCTGGTAGGTGCGGTATTCTGCCACTTTAGTAGGTCGGGGTGAAACCCTACCAAAATGGCTGGTAGGCTAATGCTGCACCTGCCCACGTCCCGTTAAAACCGTGGCGGGCCTCAAGGTACGTTCCGGCTCCGTCGCCGTTAAGTTGGTGGTGTAGGTGCGGTTGAAGATTTTCCCGCTTCGCGTCCGGTCTGGCTCTGAACGCATTACTCATAAGGTAATGCGTCAACCCTCGCGTGGCCTCCCTGCGTAGCATAGATAACCACGAGATCGTTAAAGGGCGACTACACAATCGGCTCCGGATAGCGGCCTTGAGGGGGGACTTTTTTAGAATGGACAATACTAATACGAATCCGCCAAGGATGGGGTGCGGAAGAAGAGCGCTTTTGATGGAAATCCGTCAAATCAATCTTCAGCACTCTAAGGCGGCTTCCGCAAATTTGTTGCTCTGCCTTGAAAAAGGCGGAGTGGATATAGTCCTTGTCCAGGAGCCGTGGCTGAGTAGTAACGGCAGTAAGATTTCTGGATTAAGGACTGGAAAATTCAACACCTTGGTGCATGGGGAGGCAAGTAAGCCTAGATCCTGTGTGCTTGTTAAAAAAGAGATTAAAGCTTTTATTCTCTCTAATTTCAGCAATGCTGACGTAACCACGGTCTGCCTCGAGCGAGGAAGTAATGAAATGTGGGTGGTCTCAGCGTACATGCCCTACGGGGACGTAGTGGGACCACCACCTGCGATACTGGGTGAAATCACCGCTGAAGCAAGGCGGAGAGGTGTTGGCGTGATCATCGGTGCCGATGCAAATGCCCATCATAGCATTTGGGGAAGCTCGGATACCAACACTAGAGGTGAGTCTTTATTTACTTTTATTGTAGATGAGGGACTTTGTATATGTAATAGGGGGAATGACCCGACTTTTATTACTGCGTTAAGGGAGGAGGTCCTGGACCTCACCCTGGTTAGTAGAGAACTGGAAGGTCGGATATCTGGATGGAGGGTTCTCAACGAGCACTCCTTCTCTGATCACCGATATATTCAGTTCTCAGTGAACGAAGAACGTCCCGGTAAAATATCTTTTAGGAACCCTAAAAGTACTAACTGGGACTTGTATTGTAGGAAGCTGGGAGAGCTACTGCCTGCGGTGCCTATCATTAGTTCGGGCCTGTCCGAATCTGAGATAGACGTTCTGGTGGAAAACTTCACCTCGGCAAGCAATAGCGCCTTTCAGCTGTCCTGCCCATTGAAAACTTACAGGGGGAAGGGCAAGCCGCCCTGTTGGTCGGATTCTCTTGACGACCTAAGAGCGTCCAGTCGGCGGCTCTTCAACAGAGCCAGGAGGAGTAAATTACCCTCGGACTGGGAGCTCTATAAGGTGAGTCTGGGGATTTATAAATATGAAATAAGGATAGCCAAGCGAGATGCATGGCGAAGCTTCTGCGAAAACGTAGAAGGCTGCAATGAATCCGCGAGATTTAGAAAAATACTCTCTAGGAACCCCGCTCCTCTGGGGTATCTGAGAGATGATGGTGGGGACTGGTCGATGAGTAGCGAGGAGTCCCTAAGGCTTTTACTGGACAATCATTTTCCCGATGTCCCAGTTGCGCAGGGATCTTCGCCTGCATGGTCGGCGGTCGTTGGCCATGCAGAAGTGCCTGCCTTTCCAATACCGGAAAGTTAGATAACCTGGGCTATAGGGTCGTTCAAGCCCTATAAGTCTCCGGGCCCGGATGGAATCATTCCTGCGCAGCTTCAAAGGTCTTTGGGGATTTCCTGCCGCTGGTTGGCCATCATATATACTAACTGCCTCAGGCTTAACTATATCCCGAAGTCTTGGCACACGGTTAGGGTTATTTTCATTCCGAAGGCCGGCAGAAGCTCTCATGTATCACCTAAGGATTTCAGGCCAATCAGTCTCTCGTCGTTTCTTCTTAAGACGTTTGAGCGGTTGATTGACCTGTACCTACGGGAAAGGATACCTCGGGCGTTACTGTCGGCTTCACAACATGCGTACTGCAAGGGCAGATCGACGGAAACGGCTCTCCATTCGATTGTAAAGCAAATAGAGGGGTCCCTAGAACACAAAGAGTATGCTCTGGGTGCCTTTCTAGACATCGAGGGAGCTTTTAACAATGTCTTACCGGGGTCAATCGAAAGAGCTCTGGTGGGTTTAGGAGTCGAGGCGGCTCTGGTTGAATTTATTAGCAAACTTCTATGCGGCAGAATTGTCGCAGCGGAGTGGGGAGGGGCCATAATTAAGAGGAAGGTGTGCAGGGGCACGCCACAGGGGGGTGTCCTATCTCCTCTCCTCTGGGTTGTGGTAGTCAACGAGCTTCTTGTGGAGCTGGAAGCCAATGGTTGTCGGGTGGTTGCCTATGCAGATGACCTCGCTATCCTAGTCAGAGGCAAATTTCTGGGCGCCCTGCGCGATGTTCTTCAGGGCTACCTGGATACTGTGGCTGGGTGGGCTGAATCATGTGGATTGGCGGTCAACCCGGGAAAAACGGAATTGGTCCTTTTCACAAGAAGATATAAGGTGCCCGATTTCAGAACTCCCTCGATTGGAGGGGTACCGTTGGTACTTTCTGATAGGGTTAAATATTTGGGGATTGTTTTGGACAAGAAACTGTCCTGGAGACCCAATGTGGAAGATCGGGCCAGGAAGGCCGCCATTGCCTTGTACTGCTGCAGAGGAGCTATCGGAAAGAGATGGGGACTCTCGCCAAGAATAGTACACTGGCTTTATGAGATGGTGGTCAAACCGATTCTGCTATATGGGCTGCTGGTCTGGTGGAAAGCACTGGACACGGCGAGCACCTCCAAAATGTTAGTGTCAGTGCAACGGACGGCGCTGATCGGTATCAGTGGCGCTCTCAGAACAACGCCTACCTTGGCACTGAACGTCATGCTGAACATATACCCAGTAGATATTGCGGGAAAGGCGGCCGCGGCAAGGTCGTTGGTCAGGCTTCGTGATATGGGATATAGACTTTCTGACCGCGGACACTCTAGCCTTCTTACCAGTTTCGACTTCATCCCGGACAGAACGGACTACTGTATGCCGATAACAGCTCCCTATACAACCTTCACCCCAGTTATTCGAGAGAGAGAGGATTGGGGAAGAGGAATTATCTGGGGCATGGGACCGGTTAACTTGTTCACGGATGGGTCAAAGCTGGATGGAAAGGTTGGTGGGGGGTCTTTTGTCAAGAGCTAAATTTAAGCCGCAAGTTTAAGTTGGCTGATCACTGCAGTGTATTCCAAGCGGAAATTGCTGCGATTAAGGATGCGGTGGATGGAATGCTATCCAGTGCTACCACGGTTAGGGAATTTAACATCTACTCTGATAGCCAATCGGCTATCAAGGCCTTGAGCTGAACTACAGTGCGATCGAGGGTGGTCTGGGAGTGCCTGACCTCGCTTGCGATTGCATCGAATTATTTTACAATTAAGATTATCTGGGTCCCGGGCCATAGTGATATCCCGGGTAACTGTCAAGCGGATCTCTTAGCCCGCATCGGTACAACTGAACCGGATGAAGATGGCTGTAGGGACTTCGGGATCCCGCTGGCCACCTGTGGATTGCTCCTCCATAGCTGGGCCTCGAATCAGCTCAGCAAACGTTGGGCGGATACCACGTCTTGCAGGGTAGCAAGATCTTTCTGGCCGAAAGTGGATGGCAGGAGGTCTGCTGAAATAATTGGGTTCACTAAGGCTCACCTATCAATGGTCATTGGGGTTTTGACAGGGCACTGTCCCATGGGTATCCATGCGGTACGTCTCAATATACTGGAAACTCCATCCTGCTGCAGCTGTATGGAGGATGATGAGGTGGAATCACCAAATCACTTTATGCTTGATTGTCCAGCTTTTGCCAGAATTAGGCGAAAGTACTTCGGTCGCGACTCACTTGGATCTCCCGAGGATATATCCAAAGTTGAGATCGGTATCATTCGGAGCTTTATCGTTGCTACCCAACGATTCTCTAAGTAGCTGGATCTAGGTCACCGTTATTTTTGGTGTATGTGGTATCACAACGGACCTTCGTGTTGTCCAAGTGAGCTATCCTTATCAGGGCAGCTACCACCTAACCTATCCTATCCTATCCTAGCTCCTCTGGTATTCGTTGCTAACCTCGTGCCTTATTACTTGGCTGCGAATATTTTTTATACGCAGGACAATCTTTGCTGAAAGCGTAATGGCTAACATCGACGTCAATAACTTTTTTTTGAACAAGTTCGCTACAGTTTACACATTTAACAATGTTAGATGTGCACTCTTTGCTATCATGGGGTCCAGCACATTTGCTGCAAGCTACTTTATTCGTGCACTCAGCTGCTTTGTGCTTATATCCCAGACATTTAAAACACCTCAAAACACTTATATGCTCGTAAGCGACGCAAGTATCCCACTCTATATATAGTTTCTTTTGCTGCAACACATTATCGAATGTTACTGCATCTGTTTCCACTAACGCAATGTAGCTTACGATTGGTATTTTCATACAGTTTTAACACTTTAAAATCCTTTCCGTTACATGAGTCATTTTGCTTAGTTAAGCATTCTACCAAACGCTCATTGCTAACTTTTTCAGTTAAGCCAACAATTTTTTTTTTCTTTTTTATTTCATCCTTATTTTTTGTTTTCTCTGCTTCGTAATCGTTTCCAATACCTTCTCTTACCTTTAGCTGGACTTTTTCACAGGCGTCTTTATTTTTACATTCTACAATAATGGCACCACTATTTACTTCTTTAACATTTTTAACAAGGCCTTCGGTAGGTTCGACAACTTTTTTTAGAGCTTCCTTGGTTTCCTTAGCTTTTTTGCCCTTCTTTTTCGGTTTAATGACAATTTTATTCTCATTTACAGAAGCGACTTAAGCATAAGATAGTTTTTCTGGCTGATCATTTGCCACGCGTAAATCGCTAAGCAATTCGTTGCTCTTTTTAATTCATTAGATAAATATTTTACTATCTCATTCTTCATTGCAATCAATTTTACTTCTATGTTATGCTCTAAAAGGGAGTTGAAGTCCGTAATAATGCTACTTTTAATCTGGGAGAATTTATTACAAAATATCTGCTCGACTATCTGTTTAATATCAAGGGCTTTCATTTTTGTTTCTTCACATTTATTAATCAAATGTTTGATTTCCACAAATTTAGTATTGGTATCCGATAATGCACATACATTACAGAACCATTTTATGTTCATATTATCTTCTATTATCTTTTTTTCATTTCTTTTAATATTACTGCATTTCAAGCAGAAACTATAGCCACACCCACCAGAGCATGAAAACAAATACCAGCAGGATGGCCTAGTGGTTAAAGGCTACTGCAGTTTCACCATGTGATTCACGGTTCGAATGCCGGTGAAACCTTTGATAACATTACAAAATTGCCTGATGATGATTACGTTGGCGGTTTTCGAAATGGGTCCATCGCAATATGCCAGTAAATGTTTCTTTCTTTTCAGTTTCTCTTAGAAAAACATAATAATTGAAATTCAATTTTTAAGCTCATGAATCCTTAAATATAAGTATAAACTGAAAACACCATTAAACAAACATACATAAATATGTACAACTGAGCCCGAGTTTACAAAGCTTCTCATTCGCAACGAAGAACAACTTTACAAAAACAAATCTGCATGGCACACAAATTAATATAGAGACAAAATGTCTCAATTGTGTTGTTAGTGTAGAAATGAGAAGAACTGAATTAAGCATGAAAACAAATACCATCAGGATGGCCTAGTGGTTAAAGTCTACTGCAGTTTCACCATGTGATTCACGGTTCGAATCCCGGTGAAACCTTTGATAACATTACAAAATTGCCGGTTTTCGAAATGGGTCCATCGCAATATGCCAGTAAATGTTTCTTTCTTTTCAGTTTCTCTTAGAAAAAGATAATAAAGAAATTCAATTATTATAAGCCGGTATTAAGCTCACGAATTCTTAAATATAAGTATAAACTGAACACACCATTAAACAAACATACATAAATATGTAAAACTGAGCCCGAGTTTACAAAGCTTCTCATTCGCAACGAAGAAGAACTTTACAAAAACAAATCTACATGGCACACAAATTAATATAGAGACAAAATGTCTCAATTGTGTTGTTAGTTTAGAAATGAGAAGAACTGAATTAAGCATGAAAACAAATACTAGCACAAAGCAGACGCGAGAAATAACAAAACGAATACAGCTTTAGCTGACCACCTTACAAACAACAAACATTCAGCGGACTTTACAAATTTACGAATAATAGACGTAGAAAGAAGAACAAAAACCCGACTGACAATGGAAGGACTGAGGATACAACAACGAATAAAAGATGCTATCAATTTTAAAGAAGATGTGGACAACATAAATTGCGCTTATTCAACAGCGATTTCAGAGAGTAAACATGTATGTGCACGGAAATAGTCGGAAGCACTTATTAATAAATTGTGAATTGTTTTCAATGTTGTTTGTTTAGATGTTATAATTTAATGTTATATGTATGTAAATGAAATTTTAATGTGAAATTGTCGAATATCTTGTAGTTGTTTTATGTTTTGTCAAATAAACTAGGCTCCCTGAAAAAGTGCAAAATAGCACCGAAATACATAGGAGAAAAAGGAAAACTTAGCGTTTTGCCTTATAATTTGACATCGGCCGTAAAGCTCAAAGGCTACTGCAGTTTCACCATGTGATTCACGGTTCGAACCCCGGTGAAACCTTTAATAACATTACAAAATTGCCTGATGATGATTACGTTGGCGGTTTTCGAAATGGGTCCATCGCAATATGCCAGTAAATGTTTCTTTCTTTTCAGTTTCTCTTAGAAAAATATAATAATTGAAATTCAATTATTATAAGCCGGTGTTAAGCTCATGATTTCTTAAATATAAGTATAAACTGAACACACCATTAAACAAACAAACATAAATATGTACAACTGAGCCCGAGTTTACAAAGCTTCTCATTCGCAACGAAGAAGAACTTTGCAAAAACAAATCTACATGGCACACAAATTAATATAGAGACAAAATGTCTCAATTGTGTTGTTAGTGTAGAAATGAGAAGAACTGAATTAAGCATGAAAACAAATACCAGCAGGATGGCCTAGTGGTTAAAGGCTACTGCAGTTTCACCATATGATTCACGGTTCGAATCCCTGTGAAACCTTTGATAAAATTACAAAATTGCATGATGATGATTACGTTGCCGGTTGTCGAAATGGGTCCATCGCAATATGCCAGTAAATGTTTCTTTCTTTTCAGTTTCTCTTAGAAAAACATAATAATTGAAATTCAATTATTATAAGCCGGTGTTAAGTTCATGAATTCTTAAATATAAGTATAAACTGAACACACCATTAAACAAACATACTTAAAATTTTTTTTATTATTTTATTTAATTTTGAATTGATAGTTTAAGCTATTTCTAATGGGAAATTTTAGTAGCAATAAGTCGAATGCATCTTACTTATATTTACGTTTTTCACATAAAGGCAGATCACTTGTAATTAGATCTTAAATATCTTTATATTTTGATCATCTATTTGTATGAAAATATATACTTATTCGCTAACCACGTACATACATATCTATAATTGATAAAACGTTGGAAAATCCCAAAAACTTACTCAGCAAGTTACGTTTTGCATACAGAAATTGTAGACACGTTCTAAATTAAGGACCTGTAAACCATAACGGTAATATTTTTTGACACAATGACAATCGCCTCGTCATTGTCGATGCCTTATGAATAGGCTGCAGATGCTAATGCAACTGCATATTTTTAAAGAAAAAAGAAAGTCATATATAAGACCAACTGAACCTTAATAAGGTTATGCTACGCCTCACATTTTAGAAATTTTAAACGTCCACCGCTTATATTTAATTGTCGGATCAACGCCCTAGATTGATGAGGAGTGTGATGACTAGTACCTAGGACCTAACTAATTATTTTCTATCTTTTAGTATTATTATTACTTCATGTAAATATTGTTTTCAATAAAACCGTTTAACTTAAAATTTTTTTTTTTATTTATTTTATTATTACATAGCTCGTCGATGGGTGGGCCGGAATCTGTAGCCATTATGGTGCAGTCATCAGCGTAGGACACAATGGTAAATCCTTATGGTGGCGAAGGTAGCTTCGATATGTGGTAACTAACAAAATGGGGGATGGAACATCACCCTGTGGCCCCCCTTGTTGAATTCATCTGGGTTTAGATGTTTCGTTCCTGAATTGCACCGACGCCTGCAGACCAGACAAATAATTTGCGGTCCACCTTTTTAGACTACGAGGAAGAGGGAACCCTTATAAGTCAAATTACAGTCATGTGCCGTGGTTGACTGTATCAAAAGCTTTTGATAAATCTATCTCTTCTGGTAGCATTGTTACGTACCATTTATATATGGGATATTTTGTTAAGATTAAAGGGTGGTCCCTATCCACTTTTGACCGGATCTTTATATAAAACCCAGGACCATAATTTTACCATATTACAAAGTGATACCACCGGCTTTTGATTAACGGTTTGCAAAACTTTTAAGCTTCCTTCTGCTTAATGTGGGCAGCGCCGAACCAATTTTAATAAACCTATCTTGTAGACGTGAATATAATCTGATTTCGACCATTTTGAATACCAATATATCGTCGACGATGCTGTCAAAACTGCTAACTCCATCCATCAAAAATTGACAGTAGAACGAAAAAGCTCTGTTGCATGACAAGTTAAAATGTATTGAAATTTTATGTAGTAAGTGCCTTTCATAATTTTGTTGAAGTTAGTGATTCTTGTTTTTTTTTTATCGGCTTAGTGATTCTGGACAAAAAACACCTACTTTTCTTTTACCACCAATGCAGGAATCGTCTCCCATTTCACCATTGTCAAAAAGTCGGTTTAGGTTTAACGAGGAGCTTTTACCGCATCGTCGAAGATCTCAATTAATGCTCAAGTTATGGTGTTAATGGGCTGAACTTCGTTAATCCTACCCTGCAGTCAAACCAACTAGTTGTATACCAGAAGAATACTAGTTTGCCAAAAATCCCAACTTGTATGATTTCTGTAATTTTGCCATATTAGCAACTGGTATTATTAACACGGCGATGTCATACGAAATATCAATTGCCAGTCTCTGCATCAGCATCATACCAATTGACAAACTAGTCATTATATACATCATTATCCTACCAATTGACATACTAGTTAGTGTATTCAACATCAGCATACCAGTTGGCATACTATTCAGTCTATGCATCATTGTAACACCAGTTGACATACTAGTCGATATTTGCATCAGCATCCTACTAGTTAATATAATAGTCCCAGTCGGGTTGAAAAATTACTTGAAAATTGATAAATTAGCTCAAATTAATTTTATTCATTATATTTCATATATATATATATATTTCATATATATAAAAAGTATGTACATATATACATATAAAACTTTAAAATTTATCACTTCAATACATTATACTTTTGAGTAAATTTTATACATATATATATATATATAAACTAAAAAGTAACGGAATAATGCATGCCGATTTTGTAATCGATCAGAGAACAGGGCGGACCTTATCGTCCTGGAATGTGACGCATCTTAAGACGCAAGTTTATGGACTCACCATGGCCAGAATATTCCCACATTAAATCCCTCAAGCCAAGAGAACTACTAAGGTTCATCATGGAAGTCGGCTGGGATGAGGTGCTGACGAATGGTCGCCGTGCAATCCTCTATATATTATCTATCTATCTAACGGGGAAGGAACGAACCAGCCGTGGTTGACTGTATGAAAACAGGCCAATCTGCACTAGCACCGTCCTATGATGAGTGTTAATGGAGCTCAGAATGGTGGTAGTGATATGCACTTTACGGAAGTCATGCTGATGGCTGGATAATCGAAGAATTTCATTTAATTGAGGGAATCATAATGGCTTTATATATTTTCGTTACTGACTAAAGGGATAATATCGGTAGATACTAGCTGGGTTTCCGGTCTTTGGTAGTGGGTTTATCCTTGCCATTCTCTGTTATTCTGGAATGACAAAGGCTTTTAATGACAATTCGAAAGGCCAAGGTCTTTTGGCATCGGCAAAGGTTTTCCTTCTGAGACTATTGATATGAAAAACTTGGCCTTTTCAATGGCTTCTTTAACCTCTGTTGATGTAACGGTGAGGGTCGACTCGTCATACTTGTGTTTATGTGCCCGTTAATTTGGACGACGTTTAGCATTGTCAACTGAAGTATGCATTGCAAATTGGCTACAGAAAGCAATTACGCATTTCCTATAGTCCGACAGACGAAATTCTAGTCGAATAAATTAATACTAAGTAATATGAATAACACCACAAAATTTTAGTCAATACACTATTCAAAAGCTGGCTAGTATGAATAACCCCACAAAATTCTAGTCAATGAACTAGAATTTGCTGACTACTTTGGCTTTTGACTGCAGGGTAAACATGGAGACCATCGGCACTTGGTAAAGTATCGAGGAAAAGTATCGAAAATAAACTTTTTCTAAATTTTTGGTGTTTTTCTGCCCGGGACTTGAACTCAGGATTTTCGGTGTGGGAGGTGGAGCACGCGTCGCTATATATTATAAAGGAAAATCGAAATTTGCAAACTAAATTTCACACGTGTCCCGTAAAAACAATTTATTTTTAAACAAAATTATTCTTCGAATAAACGTATTTAAATTTTTTTGTTATTTTAACAAGGCTTAGTACTTACAAACGTAGTATTTGTTTTTTTTTTTATATTCATATTTTCGCAGAAGTTTTATCTGACTTACTCGTGTGCTGCACAAACGGATTTTTGCGATTTTTCACACACATATACAAATATTCCAAGAGCAGGATTCTATTTTTATTTAGAAATGCACTACACAATATTAATGCACTAAATACTTTGTGTGAAAACGTTAAAGTCTTTCTTTAGTTAATGTCTAAAAATTTGTACGATTTGGGCCGTATGACTTCCCTCCCTTTTTGTTTTGACATAAATTTGACCCGTGCTTGCAACCTTCCATTTTTGGCCGAATTTTTTGTAACATTTTAAACTTTTCCTATACTTTGTGCCGTACTTTTTCATCTCCAAATATTTGGGAAAAATCGTCATTTAAAGCTTTATATTAAATTATCACAGAATTTTATTACATTTTGAAATAATATTTTTTACAGGAATGTAGGAGCCGCATACGACTCAGGATTTTCCCGACCAAGGACTGTCATTTCAACCCCATTTAATTTGTGGCGTCCCTCCCACAAATTGTCATCCTCGCAGCAGCTCCTTGCAGCGGGACTGCTCCAATCCGGGTCCGTCTCCTAACCCCGGTCCTGAGAAATGGTTTTGCTGCGTCTGCCGGAAAAGACTCTTTTTGGGGCGGTCATACTCTTGTCAGTGTGTATCGTGCAAGGGATGGTTGCATCGGATAGGTTGTTCTGGGCTAGATCCCAAAACCCGACGTCCACGTAACTTTTATAATTCTTTTGTGGCTCCTTGCTGTTCGAGCCCAAGGGCGTCCCGTAGTCTACGCCTTAGCGCCCCCCCCCCCCCCTCCCACCACCTTCCAGCAGCCCCGCTGCTCAGAAAGCCACAACAAGTACCCACTCTTGCTCGCGGCCCACGGCACCACCAACTCATACGGCGGCACACACTCATACCTACAACCTCCGTAGTAAAGCCGGAAGCAATGCCGAGGCATCATCCCCTGCTCCCGTCTTCCTCCCCTCTCTTTTCTGGCAGCAATGGTGTAGGCCAGGCAAACAGACTCTTAATCCCTACCCCCTTTTGCACCGTTTGCCAGCACAGAACATATATGTTTGCGACATCCGCCCAATGCAGCTCCTGCCTTGGACGGTGCCACTTTCCTATATGTTCTGGTCTCCGCGACGGCAACCCCCTGACGGGTTTCATAGCACCATGTTGCCAGGCCGTAAGCCCAAACACACCGGGTGCCCCAATGCTTACCCAAGGACGTCCAATCCTAGGGCGACAACAGCAGTTGCATCCTAGCCTTTCACAACCCAGGCGTAGTCACCCGTCACTTACTTCCAGAGTGACGACGTCTCTCTCGTTGCACATCAGAATTCTGCAGTTAAACTGTAATGGATTAACTGGGAAGACCACGGAGATAGTCGATTTCATGAAGCGGCACAACATCCGCATTGCTGCGATTCAAGAGACCTAACTCACAGCAATATCTACTCTGTAGATTTGTTCCGGCTATAATGTCCACAGAAAAGATCGCGAGAGCAAAAATGGAGGGGCCTCGCGTTTATCATACAAAACTCAGTGCAATATAATATATTTGATCCCGACGTCGGCCGCATGGACAGTGTCTTAGAACGTCAAGGCTTATCTGTCGGGGCAGGCGATGCAAACCTAGAAATCATCAACATCTACTTCCCCCTGCCACCTGTTGCACCAGTGGATGCCGCCCTAATATCAACGCCTTACTCACTGGCAATAATCGAGTTATCTTAGGTGCTTTCAATGCCCATCACGGTCTTTTGCATTCAAACTTGCAGACAGACAGTAGGGACAAGGTGTTGGCGTATTAAATAGAAGAAACGACGTTCTGCACAATAAACGGAGAGGCCCCACACGTATGGTAGGAAGCTGTCACAGTTCGCCGGATATAGCAATCGTGAGCGCAGGACTCGTAAACTGCGTCAAATAGCAGCCGATGCTAACATTCGCATCCGACCACTTGCCTATACTTATTTCGCTCGAGTGTACCGCCGACTTCATCATCACAGAAAAACGCACTTTCATGAACTTTTTTTTTTCTTTATTGATGGCGTATTTTAAAAATAATACAATGTTTTCTCGAAAAAAATACATTTTGTATGAGAAGATAGCTTAACATGTATGCATATTTGCTTCCTACGCTGTCAACTGCGTTAAGTACACTAGTTTACATTTAAATTATTTTAGTACATACTCACAAGTGTGTTGTGCCAGCTTAAATATACTGGCGCCGAATTATTTTAACATACTTATTTACTGTTTTTTTTTTTTTTTTATAAAAAACATATAAGAAAAAATTACATATATTTATATTTTACAGGCTAAAGTTATAATCTAGTAACAAGAGGCTTTTAACTTGCCTCTTGAAATGCAAATAATTGGAACATGTTTTAACATTGTAGGGCAATTTATTAAACATTCTAGCACCATAGCTACGTATTGAATTTGTGCTTCTTTGAGTACGGAAAAAACAAGTTTTTATATATAGAGTATTTCTAAAATTATAGCTTAGATTTCCTGCGAAATTTAAGTCAAGATTATGTTTAATCAGATTGTTTTTGATTTTGAAAATAATGAGCAGTGTCTGTAGAATACTGTACTTTCTAACGTCTAACCTATTTTCATAAAGCCTGATATTGGGAGTTATTCTGGGTAGTAACAGGATATTTTTTATTATTTTGTTTTGAAGTATTTGTAACTCATTTATTTTATTTTCTGCACATCTGCTCCAGATTGGGTTTAAATACGTTAAACGTGACATAAAGTACGCATCGTATAATAGCCACACTTGTTTTCTGGGTATATTATTTCTACTTCTATATATTGCGAAATTTAGCGGTATTAACTTAAGTTTCAATCTAGTTATATTTTCGTGCCAATTTAAATTCGTGTCGAACCATATTCCCGGGTATTTCAACTTGTCTACCCTCGTGATAATTTTGTTATCAAATGCGAAACCAGGAAAATATGTAATGCTCGGTATGCGTTTGAAGTTGTTAAAAATAATGAAATGTGTTTTTTCTAAATTAATTTTTAATAAATTACAATCAAACCATTTTTTATCTCATCCAAATCTGTCCTAATGTTGATGATTAATTCTTCTAACGTACTTGCAGAGTACATGAAGGTTCCATCATCAGCATAAAACTGGGGAACACCCTTTAAATTTAGTCTTAGTACATTATTAATATACATTATAAACAGAATTGCCGCTAGTTTTGATCCTTGCGGTACGCCTGTTTTAATTTCCAAGGTGGAACTCGTTGTATTATTTATTTGTACAAACAGTTTTCTGTTGGTTAAAAAGATTTCAAATATCTTCAGTTCCTTGCCTTCCAAGCCTTGTTCAGCTAACTTACGAACCATTATCTTTATATTTAGTGAGTCAAAAGCTTTTGATAAATAAATTGGCGAGAGAGCCACATAATTCTTTTTATCAATATTTTCGTAGATATACTCTGTGCACGATATGCACGCTGCCATGGCGTTGGAGCATTCTACAAAGCCAAAATGATATTATTTTGTGCTAGAAATGTTGTAGGTCGATCAAGAAGTATGCTTTCAAATATTTTATCAATGGTGTTTAGTTTCGTTATTGGCCGGTAGTTTGAACATAACTCTTTACTTCCGGCTTTATGTACAGGTACCACGCACCCTACCTTTAATTCATCAGGATACTGACCTGATCTAAAACAATCATTAATAAAATTGATGTAAAACAATCATTAATAAAAAGAATAGTGGGATGAATACAAATCCTTTACAGACAACCGCTTTCCTGCCCTCCTTATCCCGACTGATACTCGCCAAGGCGAGCATGCTTTCCGTAAGGTCATTGAATCCGCCTCGCCTTGCTTCATTCACGCCGGTAGAATTTCCGAAATTCGGCCACACTTCCCAGCGGGGGACGCAAATTTAGCGAGAGAACGTGACCTTATAAGACAGCTCGATCCCGGCGACCCCCAAATAAGGGATATAAATCAACGCATCAGATTGCCTGTGGATGAAGACAAGCGGGCGAAATGGGAGGAGCACCTAAGCGGTTGTAACCTCTCTCCCGGTGTAGGTAAGCTTTGGTCCACCATAAAGTCCCTATCGAATCCGTCTAAGAACAATGACAAAATTTCCATCGCCTTTGGCGATAAATTGCTGTCGGTGCGAAAAAAAGCGCGAGCGCTTTCTGCCGACAATATATAATGCATTATACGGGCGAAAAAGATAGACAGAGGGCCAACAGACACGCAAATAAGCATAATTTCAGCGCGTCTACAATTACCATCACCGCCAAAGAGGTTGAGGATGCCATCGGTCATGCTAAACCATCCAAATCAGTGGGCCCAGAAGGCAAAGCCTAGGGAAAGAGGGTTTCAAATATTTAGCGCATGTCTTCAACCTCTCTCTTTCCACCTTCGTCATTCCCAAAAAATGGTCAAGGTGGTCCCGCTACTAAAGCCTGGGAAACCAGCTAACTTAGGAGAGTCATATCGCCCGATATCTCTCCTATCGCCAGTAGCCAAGGCCCTTGAAGTCATTTTGCTCCCATACTTCAAAGCAAATTTGCAGCTAGCCTGTCATCAGCATGGCTTCAGAAAAATTCATATTGTAGTGTAAACAGCCAACAATTTAATGCCAAATATTTAAATCGGTCTAATATGCTACCCTGATACAAAAATAGTCTAAATGTTCATCAACACATAAATATGCATTTGATAATTATTGCTGACATAGCCATTCACACGATTTAATACAGGTGTGTGTACAACAGACAACCAAACAAATTTGAATTCTAGCAAATTTGCAAACATTGCATTTCCCATAGAAGTCACAGCTCAACACAGATGTGTAGGTACATATTTTGTATCGAGTTGTATGTAGGTATGCAAGTATGTATGCTTAAGGTAGATATGCATGTACGTATGTATGCTTCAATGTAAATATGTATGTAAGACTATATTTAGAATAATTTAATATAAATAAGCTGAAATATTTGAATAAAGAGACATTCAGAATTCACTCATTAAGGTCACAACACTTTTTATTGCATTTTAATCTTTTACAATAACACCACCACCGCGCTAAATGCCATTAGCACCCAGATAAATTGCGGTTTAAATAAAAACCCCCAACATAGAACAGTACTCGTTGCGCTAGGCTTATCAAAAGCTTTTGAAAGTTCAACAATGGCACGTTACTGCAAGACCTAGAAGGGTCCACCCTTCCCCATGTCTTAAAAGGTGGACCGCAAATTATCTGGGTGGTCGGCAGGTATCGGTGCAATTTAGAACCGAAACATCAAAAACAAGAAGAATTAAACAAGGGCTGCCACAGTGTGGTGTCCTGTCCCCACTTTTGTTTAACTTCTACATATCAAAGCTACCTTCGCCACCACAAGGAGTTACTATCGTTTCCCACGCCGATGACTGCACAATAATGGCCACAGGCCCAGGCCCACGGATCGATGAGCTCTGTAACAACATAAACGGCTACTTCCCTAATCTCTCCAGTTTTTTCGCCTCGCGAAACCTGGCATTATCATCAACTAAATCCTCCGCGACCTTATTCACAACATGGACGTACCAAATGTCGACCATTTTGAACATCCACGTCGATGGCACTACGGTGCCGACTGTCCCACACCCGAAAATCTTGGGTGTAACGTTTGATCAGGATCTACATTTTGGTGAGCATGCAGCCATAATTGTACCGAAAATCCAGAGCCGTAATAAAACCCTCATATGTCATTACAACTTAAAAAGCAATTGGCCAGCCGATTGCATGCTATGCGTCCCTATATGGTCGCCAAGCCTTAAAACTACACAGTGGAAGAAGCTACAGGCCTACCAAAATACTGCTCCCAGAACCGCCACAGGCTGTCTTCTTATGTCCCCAGAACACCGCCTGTATAATGAGGCGAGAATATATCCCAGAAAATGAGATGCTAACCAAAGAGTTCCTGGCGAATACCCAGAATCCTGGGCATTCCAACAGACATCTGATTGATGAGCCAACACCGCCCAAGGGCTTAAGGAGTCATCTCCCTAAGCATTATGAGGAAATATGGCACCTAATAACTCAGCCGTATGAAGCAAAAAAACACAAGCAGGTCCTCAGTGAACTCCACAAACAGGCGTCGGATCTTTATGCCAGGAATTGCCCGGTGAATCCAGTACTCAAAGAACAGTACCCAAAACTTGCGGAAGAGGAACGCACACTCCCCAGGGAAACGCGAGTCACTCTATTTCAACTTCGATCTGGATACTGTAAAAGGTTAAACTATTACCTATCCAGAATCAACCCCGACATACAAAATAAATGCCCTGCTTGCAATGTGTCCCCACATGACACCAACCATCTCTTTAATTGTAATGTGGAACCAACGCCCCTAACACCCCTCACTTTGTGGTCCACCGCAGTTGAAACAGCAAGTTTCCTTGGACTGCCGTTAGAGGATATTGATGACAATGATCGGTCGCACCTATTGGATGGGGCGAAGCACTGCTACAACAACAACAACAGCGGCATACGAAAAGAATACACGAAGTGGACACCCCTACTGACTACCTTTAACCACAATACTACTTACTTGACGCCCAGCCACCCAACCCAGCGAACTGGACGAAGCATCTGACCGACATAAAACGAACGAAACTGTTTTAAGTTTGAAGCTGAAAAAGAAAGAATTCTTACTCGTAACCTCCATAATTTATTAATAATAAATCATTCAAGTGAAGACATATAACTAATACATTAATTTTGACATTTTAACAACTCTTTGTAATTTAAGTTTGTGTAAATAAACATTTTTGTTCGTCAATCAATATAAAATCGTGCCTACATGTTTCACTTCCATAGGAATATTAGCCGCGGTCAGAAGAAGTAGTGTGCCTAATTTCAATACTATATACTTCTTTAAATTAAAGTTACTGCAATATAAACGTGTGATGATAACCCCTCGGACAAATATGTAGGTTGACGAATAAACAAATTGGTGAGAAATGCTAACATTAACTTGTTTTTCGATTGATTTAAGTAGCATATGAAATAAAATAATTAAAAAAAATGTTTAGTTAAAGGGTTTTATTGAAAACAATACTTCCATTAAGTAATAACTAGTATCGATCAACTTTGTTTGCATATAATGTTGGGGTAGTACAATAATGAGTTAATAGTTGCGCAGTGAGTAAAAATATAACATAGCAAACTGGTCTAACTTAAAGTTTGAATTTGAACAAAGACTTTATACTTTTGGATTACATTTTTTTAAATTTTCTACAAACTTTTCAAATGTAATTATAACATTTTGGTATGGAGCTCCTTAAACAAAAATATAAAATATATGTAAAATCAAATGAAATTTACATAGGTAAATGGAGAAATGATTTGAATTTGAATTGAAAATTTGCGTTTCCCACACCATGCGGGAGGTACGCCGTTGGCGCGCTACCGAAGTTTTTTTTTGTTGCTCGGTTCCCCGGTAGGTCTATATCACCCATATAAACTACATACACATATATCGCGCATTTACTTGAATAGTGTCGTAATTCAAAAACCACGAACTTTTAGTTAAAAATGAAGAAATTTGCTAAAGGAATTTAGCCTATTTCACACCACCCATTAGATGTGTAATTGGCGCTTTACCGAATTCAATCTATAAATCTTATAAAATAAAGTCGCTAAATGCCATGTATGCACATAACTTTACACAGAATGCTCCGATTTTAAAACGGTTTTTTGCATTTGAAAGCTTAGCTACGTGAGATGGTACAGTTAATATAATTTGAAGGTATATATTATAGAGGCTTGGCAAATTGCCAAAATGTAGTAAAAAATCATAAAATTTTTGTTTCGACAGCTATAACTCATAAACGGATGGATGGATTTAAAAAATTCTACTTTTCAGTAAAACTTTGAAATATTTACCTTCGGTCTGCATCAAAAAAAATACTTGATTCCTTTCTTATATCAGCCAAATTGTTTAAACAAAAGTAACATTTTTATCAAAAAATGCGTATGTGTGTTAGTTCGCTGTAAACTGTCAGCGCTAATTGCTTTTGAGTGAGGCTTGATGCGACACATACATACGTACATATATAGCTTTCGCTGCGTTATTTAACTTCGGGCGTAGGTTTATAGGTATGTATGGATGAACATCACAACATAGTATAAAACAAAGTCGCTTTTTCTGTCCCTATGTCCCTTCGAATGCTTAAACCTTTAAAAATACGCAACGTATTTTGATGCGCTTTTTTTAATAGATAAAGAGTGATTGAAGAGGAAGTAACGGATGAACATATTTGGCTGAAAATTGGTGGAGGGGTAGCTTAGAGCCAGGAGACAGACATAGGCTAATTTTTATCCCGTTCTGGATAGGGTCGTGAGATCAAAACGTGGACCTGTGTAATCCAGGGATATGTTTGTACAATATGGATATCGAATGTAAGGTGTTTATGAGTACTTTGATACATGGTATTTTTCGTACCCGCGGGTAACTAGGGTCTCGAGATATAAGCGAAAACGTGGACGCGGGTACCCCTAGAATGTGTTTATAGAATATGGATAACCAATGAAAGCTCTTGATGAGTGCTTTAGTACAGGGTGGTTTTCATACCTATTTATGAAGGGTCTCGAGATATAGGCCAAAACGTGCATCAGGGTAACACTAGGAGGTGTTTTTACATTATGGGTATCAAATTGAAGCTGTTGATGAGTGCTTTAGTACAGAGTAATTTTTATACCGCTGGGTGACTAGAGTCTCAAGATATGGGCAAAACCTGGACCCGGATACCCCTAGAATGTGTGCGTAATATGGATATCAAATGAAATTTGTTGCTGAGGGCTTTAAATTAATTTTCATTGTGATATTCGATTTAGTTGCATTAACATGGCAAAACTGATAAATGTGCATGCGAAGCCGAAATAAAGATATGAATTAATAATACCCGCATACCTATTTACATACGTCCTATTCGATTTGCCTGGCAATAAGGGATGAAGAAGAATGGGAAAAACTTTAGAGAAGAGAAAAGAGAGAACGAGAAGGAGACTGAGAAAGAGGCAGAGTGAGACGAAAATAGAGATAGATGAAGCGAAAATACGGAGGGAGGAGTGAATAAAAGGATTAAGAAAAAGTTAGGTGGGAGGGGGTGGGGGGGGGAGAGGGGTGGGGGTGGATAGAGCTATACGGAAAAAGCTTATTAAAATGTATGGAGATAGACCAAATTTAGGGCAGAACAACGTCTGACGGGTCTGCTAGTTTTATATAAAAAATACATATTGTGGCGAATTTCAGCATCACTATGTTATTAGCAAATAAAGGCACAACAACAATAAAGAAAAGTGCCACTCTGGTGTACATGAACAAATAATAATTACTAATCATTTCCACACACACATACATACAAAGCAACGAAGAGATAACTCACACCCAGATGTAGTCATCAGCCGAATGTGTTACTCACACATGCCCACTAGACTGGGTCGATTTATTAACCGATATCGTGCCATCGATTTTTCGATACGATTTGGGCTCAGGAAAAAGTTCCACTACGCATACCCAAAAAAATAATTTTCGAGCCTGCGAAATTTAATTTTTTTTACATTTTTTCGACTTTGATTTTTAAGGTTTTTTTCATGAACTACTAAAAAATTTTTTTGGTCGTCAAATTTTCATGTATATCCTGTCCGACCCAAAAATGTTCGCTGAAAACGTTGGCGAAAATAAAAATATTTTTCAAAAAACTGTTATCGCCAATGTTTTTTCCGGACATTTATGGGTCGGACAGGGTACACATATGACAATCTTTTTAGTAGGTCAAGAAAAAAACCTTAAAAATCAAAGTCGAGAAATAGTCAAAAAAATGAAATTTCGCAGTTTCGAAAATTATTTTTTTTGGGTATGCGTAGTGGAGCTTTTGAGACCAGACCAACGAAAAATTGATGGTGTGATATCGGTTAATTTTCGTCCATACAAATCGTACATACACATATATGTAGCTCAATTACCAAGCAACAGATACAGCAATATAAAAGATAAAAGAGTGGCTCATATTGCGAATGTGAAGTGCTGTGTTATATTTTGGTATTTTCCTCTTGTAAGTGTTAAAAATCGTTAAAAATGCGAGGTAGAGACTCAATAAGCGAATTTGTGTTCTAGTAAAATTAACTATTTCATATTTCATATTTCGGATAAATAAACGGCAATAATGGGTGTGTGTGCAAAATGCAATTCCACAATAAGAGGGGAAAGTGGAATAGCATGTGAAGGAGTGTGTGGAAAAGTGTACCATGAGGGCCTACAATGCTCAGGAGTAGATAAATATAGCGCAAAAATTATTGGTGAAAAAAACAACATGATACGATTTATGTGTGACGAATGTATAACATACATACAAAACGTCGACCTGGTGCTACAAGATATGCAGATGAGTGTAAAAAAATCAACTCTATATTAAACGAATACAAGAGCGAATTCGAAGAAATTATGAAAAAAAGCCAAAATGAGATAAAGTCATTATTGGAAGCAGTTGAAACGCGGTATACACAGCGTATTGCAATGATGGAAAAATCTCAGAAATTATTTGAAAAAAAAAAATTGGAGAAGTAAAAAACTTATATGAAATGGTTGAAGAAGTAAAAAACAAAACTGAAACAATCGGCAAAGACAACGAAAAGGTGCATAGTGAAATCAAAAAGCTGAACAACAACACTAATGAAATACAAATGTCATATGCAGAAACTATTAAAAACAATATAAAGAAAAAGGCATTGCCAGAGTTAAAAAACGATGTTGCAATAATTGTGAAATCCAAAGTGAAGCAAGCGGTTGAAAAAACGAAAATAGACCTGAACAGCAAAGTTGATCTCAAAGATTTGAATATTTCGAAAATTGTATCAAAAAATAATGGTGTAATGGTGATTCATAGTCAAAATAATGATGAACGCAAAAAAATCAAAGAAAAAAACATTGGCAAGGAATATGAAATAAAAGTACCAAATTCAATTCGTCCGAGCTTTTTAATTGCAGGAATGAATTTTAAATACGAAAACAGCGATTTAATAGAATCAATAAAGAAGCAAAATACTAACCTGATCCAAGGCTTATTAAAAGTATTGAAGCAGTTTGAAAGAAATCGAGGCAACATAAAGGATCTTGCCGCAGAGCGAATAAATATCGGGTGGGATAGATGTAAAGTCTTCGATGCTATTAATGTACTAATGTGCTACAAATGCAAAGGATTTAATCATAAATCAGCCGACTGTAAAAACGAAGAAGCTTGCCACAAATGCCACGGAAAACACAACGATAAAACATGTGAAGAAAATCCAATTAACAAGTGTCTAAATTGCATAAAAGCGAACACAAACTTAAACCTAGCTTTAGACATAAATCATGATACATTTGACAGGCACTGTCACTGCTACAATAATAAACTAGAGATAAAGAAACAAAAATTAGGATATTAGCAACTAAATGAAGATGCAGAAAGCTCACAAAAAATATATAATGACAAATTCAAGAAGCCCAAAAATAAACTAAAATGTATATATCTTAACACAAATAGTATCACAGCTAACAAAAATTAAGTAGAAATAATGATCGAGGAAGAAAATCCAGATATTGTACTTTGTGCAGAAACACATACTACGGAGGATGTATATGACTCGGAACTGGAGATTGCTGGGTTCAATCATATTAGATGCGACTCGCATAGTCGTCACACCGGTGGTGTCTTAACCTATATTCATAAGAAAATTTATTTCAAAGTTATATTCAATAGGAGCGTAGGTAATAATATATGGTGTATTGTGTTTGAAACAATACGATGTATAACTAAGTGGAGGGTTTGTGCGTTATATCACTCACCAAACACCAGTGATGCCGAATTCATAAGACATATTAATGAGGTGATGGAAGATTGCTTTTCTGAAAGCGGCAACAATATCGTTATTGGCGACTTTAATATAAATATCAACACACACACAACATACTCGAGACAGCTAATTAAGACATTCGAATCACTAGCAATGTATCAATTAATTAATTTTAATACAAGAATAACAGAAACAACGCAAACGAGAATAGATCTACTCTTTAGTAACAAAACTGAAGTTGAAGTATCGAATTTGGATTCGCATAAAATATCGGATCATGAAACTATTTCATTCAAACTACCAATTCGAAAGAAGTACCAAATGAGAATCTATGAAAACCGCATGTGTTGGAATAACTATGCAAAATACCACTTAGTAAATCTCCTTAGAACGTACAATCTAGCTGAACTAAACAACTGCGAAGTTAGCCTAAAGGTCCAAAGAATAAACAGCATCCTTAATGACGTAATGGCCACTTTAACATATAAAAAGCGAGTTCAAGTTAAATTGATTAATAAATGGTACGACCATGAACTAACAGAGTTGAATAAGCTGAAATATGAACAATTTAAAATAGCAGAGAGGACCAATAATTGAGATAAATATATTACAAAAAAGCAGTTAAAATAAAAAAGAAAACATTTATGGCAAACAAAATCCCAAGAAATACTAATAACCAAAAGTTAATGTGGAAATGTCTAAAAGACGCCATAAATCTGAGTAGTGAGGTAGCACAAATTCAAAAAATTTCTATAAATGGTGCTCTTATTGAAGATGATTATGAAATAGCAACTGAATTAAACCGTTACTTTAATGAGAGCATAATCAGAATCAGAGATAGCATTGAAATCTTCGAAGCAGGTAGAAATCAAATGGAGATAAGCAGAAGCTTGTTTAAATTGAAGGAAATAGATGTTGAAGAAATTATGAGAGTTACAACGAAATTAAAAAACAATTACGGAGGAAAAAATTAGTAACGGAAGGTGTATTAAAAGACAGCATGGAGTACTTAGGCTATACCTACACATGTGTAATTAATGAAAGTTTCCAATTTGGTGTATTTCCAGACTGCTGGAAGACCTCAGTAATTGTACCTGTGGAAAAAGTAAAGGGAACAATTAAACCAGAGGAGATACGACCTATAGATACCTTACCTAGCGATGAGAAAATAATAGAAACTGTAGTTAAGAACCAATTGCTGGATTACTTAAATAAATACGAAATTATTATAAAGGATCAGTCGGGGTTTAGATCAAAACACTCGTGTGAAACTGCACTTAACCTGGTAATTGCAGAATGGAAAGAAAGTAGAACGAAGAAACAATTTACAATTTCTGTTTTCCTCGACCTAAAAAGAGCTTTCTAAACAGTAGACAGAGATATTCTTATAAGAAAACTGTATAAAATTGGCATTAGAAACATAGCGCTTAACTGGTTCAAAAGTTACCTTAGTGGAAGAAAGCAGAAAACTGTAATAAGAAATAAGATTTCCCCCGAAGTGGACATTGAAATAGGATTGCCACAGGGATCGGTCCTTGCAGCAATTCTTTTTATAATTTACATAAATGATATTAAAAACTGTATCAAATACTGCAAAATAAGATTATTCGCTGATGATGCACTATTGACTATAAGCGGTAATACAATTGATGAGGCAGCCTCAAAAATACAATCGGACCTACAGGCAATATATAAGTGGTTGTGCCAAATATGCTTAAAATAAACATAGAAAAGACAAAATGGATGATAATGGGGTCTAGAGTGACTCAAGATGATGTGTCGCTAAAAATAGCAAATACCCCTATAGAAAGAGTAACCCGAATAAAATACCTGGGAATAATTATAGATGACAAATTAAAATTTGATGAACATCTAAAATACATCGAAGGGAAAATTTCCAAAAAAATAGGGTTCATGTTTCGATCATGCAGGCATATTAGTATGCAATACAAAATACTGGTCTATAGATCCATTATCGAGCCGCATTTTATTTACTGTCCTACAATCCTATTCGGATTAGCTGATTCGCAAAAATCCAGGCTACAAATTAAGCAAAACAAAATTATGCGTTTCATACTAAGAAAACGGTATGATACCCCAATTAAAGATTTACTAGACAGCTTAAACTGGCTCAGTGTAAAACAGAACATCACTTACTACACATTGAAGTTTATACACAACATAAAATTGGGAAACCTGCCGAATTACCTAAGTGAACGTGGCAGACTATATACAGCTACTGTAAAGCGCTACCTGTAAAGTAGTTAAATTGTTTTAGTAAATAATTTTATAGATTATTATATAGTTGAAGTCACAGAAATTCAATTAATTGAAACAAATATGTAAACATTAAAAATACTTTGTACCTTATTAAATTATATAGATCTTCAATAAATAAATAAATAAATAAAAATTCTAGAAGGCGAAACGTCTAGACTTTGGTAGAAATATGTAATGGAGCAAGGGAGAGTATAAAAGCATCGCAAGCTGAGTAGTAAGAAACAGTTTGATTTAAACACGCTTTCAGTTGCGAAGTGAAGTTTAATTGGGAATTATAATTATACTACTCCCAAAGTAACTTAAAAAGCCCATTTTGTAATACAGAATATAGGAGTGATTTATTCAACAGTTTAGCGATTCGAACGTTAGCAGAAGGTTGCAAATAAGTGGAATTTCCCAAAATTCGTTACAATATGTAATATGTAAGTGAGACACAAACGAAAATTTCGAAAATTGAGGATACCTTCGTAAAAAATAAAATAAAAATATAAATAATTATTTAAAGGGAAAGAAGGCAAAGTTTACTAAAAAATTTAACGAAAGAAAAAAAATAAAGTATTTAAAGTGAAAAAACATTAAGTGAAGTGAATAATCAGTGCTATATAAAAACACAATAAGCGCAGTTAAACTTTTTCCGGGTTTTAATCATTGTGGAAATATGAAGATTCTTGTATGCGGATATTTTATGTTGGGATTCCAGTTGACATCTTTGTACGTAATTAATTTATATTAAATTTGTAAACTCTCCATTTCATGAATATACATAACCATATCTACAATAAAATATCGTCTGTGAAAGGTATAATACCAAGATATAACAAAGCAGAATAAACAAATTGATCACGCAAACATATTTACTAAAATAAAATAAATTTCATAACTTTAAGCGACATAAAAATTAGGGTTATGGGAACTAAGCATCCGATATAATGGGCATATAATCCAGCAAAATGAGGCTAATAGTAAATATAGTAGCGTACATTGCGATTTTTTTGTGGGTACAAAAATATTCAGGCAAGTGGCAGCGTGTGCATTTATATATGCCGGTTGCTGTTTTGACCTAAAACCAAAAACATTTTTGGGACGTTTTTTTTTTATTTAATATACAATGTGAAATTTTCCGATTCAGTCAAGTTTCATTTACATAATAATAAACTAATAGGCTTTTTTGACCAACCGTCTTTTAGTTGCAAATAAAAATATTTCTTTAAATTTTTTTCACCTTACGTTTCACTAGACTTCCTAGCATCTTCAGAGGTGATTTAATTTATTAAATTATTTTATAATTATAAATTTACTGTATATATATAACAAGAACAACACTAACATTGATTTACTTACGTATAAACATAGACAACACTTAAAAAAAAAAAAATGTAAGGCGCGATAACCTCCGAAGAGATCTAAGGCCGAGCTTCTCTT
This sequence comes from Eurosta solidaginis, assembly GCF_040869045.1. NCBI lineage: Eukaryota > Metazoa > Arthropoda > Insecta > Diptera > Tephritidae > Eurosta > Eurosta solidaginis. Next base: position 129,037,078 of record NC_090321.1, on the reverse strand, counting down.
CCAATTTGCGTCGTGCTCCTCTTGATTTTCCCTACAAATTGGCCGGACGGGACCTACATGATTTTATGCTGACTCCGAACGGCATCTGCAAGGCAGATGAGTTTTCACTGAGAGCTTTTCATGGCAGAAATACACCCGGAGCGCTTGCCAAACACTGCCGAGGGGCGACCCCGCTTAGAAAAATTTTATTCTAATTGAAAAACCTTATTTCTAAAATTTTTGATGTTGCTTTGCCCGGGGTTTGAACCCAGGGCATCCGGTGTGGTAGGCGGAGCACGCTACCATCACACCACGGTGGCCGCCTGAAAACGCTTACGTAATATATTTATCATTTAAATATTAAAACTAAAAACATTAGTACCATTTAACACTGGTATCATTGTCATACTAACTCTTAACTATAAACATAAAAGGTAAAGAGCTACCATATTTTGTGTGCACTCTTTCTTGTTTACCGTTTTTCCCTTTTTTCCAATATTCTCAACCTTTCCAATGTATATCTGGCTCTCCCGTGTTTGTTCCTATGTATTATTTTTGTATTTGCCAGATCAGCTGAGTGTCCACTTGTTGTCATATGCTGCGCTAAGGCGGTGGTGGTTTTTAAATGGTTTTATTTAGCTTGATTTGACAAGCCGCACGGCCGCATGCACGGCCGTTGTGAACGAATTTTGTAATTGAATTTTAAGTAACTTCCCGATAAGCTACAAGCTTGAAACTTGGAATATAGTTCAGAACCCGATGACAATGCAATAATAAGAAAAAATCGCCGCTAGGCGGCGCAAGGATCGAGATATTCACAAAAATCGTATTTATAGTCCGATTTGGCGCATATTGGGAACACACAATACATACAAGAATAGAAAGCGACCTAAGAAAAAAAATTGCCGCTAGGTGGGACAAGGATCGAGATATTCACAGAAATCGTATATGTGGTCAGATTTGGATCATATTTGGAAAACATAATGCATGCAAGAATAAAAGGCGACCTATGAAAAAAAATCGCCGCTAGGTGATTATGGTCCGATTTGGCTCATATTTGGAACACATACTACATACGAGAATAGAAAGCGACCTATGAAAAAAATCGCCGTTTGGTGGCGCAAAGATCGAGATATTCAAAAAAATCGTATTTGTGGTCCGATTTGGTCCATATTTGGAACACATATACGTACATGAATAGAAAGCGACCTATGATGTCCGATTTGGCTCATATTTGGAACAAATATTAAATACAGTCCGGTAGAAGTGACATCAAAATATTTTGGAGTTGGAGGAGGGACAAGCATACGTGGCGCAGAGTCGAATAAAGTCTTTGGAAGGATTATGTATTGAGTACTTAGATTGTAACAAATTGTCAGGAAAGAGTCCTTGTAATGATGAGTTAATAAATGAACTAAATAGAACGAGAAATAATAGGCAATTAACTAAAAACTTGAAGATAAAATATTTAAAAAAAAAAAATTTTTTTAATTAAACGGTTTTATTGAAAACAATACTTACATGAAGTAATAATAATACTAAAAGGTAGAAAATATTTAGTAGGTCCTAGGTACTAGTCATCACACTCCTCATCAATCTAGGGCGTTTGGTCAGACAAATAAATAAAAGTGTTGGACGCGTAAAATTTCTATTGATAGTTATATATAAGACCAACTGAACCTTAATCAGGTTATGCTGCGCCTCACATTTTTAGAAATTTCACGCGCCCAACGCTTTTATTTAATTATCTGATCAACGCCCTAGATTGATGATGACTAGTACCTAGGAACTATCTAATTATTTTCTACCTTTTAGGTTATTATTACTTCAACTTAAAAATGTTTTTTAATTATTTTATTTTGTATATCAGATTCGTGTTCTTGAGCGTATATGTCGTTGTCATAAATAAAATAATTATTGTCGAGCAAACAAAATCTTGAAATATGTTGGAATTTGCATTTGGGTATATTTCTTACAGAGGTCATTTTATCAAATTTTTCCATTATTATCCGTATCGCGAAATTGGTAGGAATGTTCGTGAATAGTGACATGACGCCGAAAGATACAAGAGCTTCTTCTTGTTGATTTTCATATTTTTTAGTCTATCTTTCAGCCTAAATATATTTTTGATGTTGTACTCTTCTGAGGTTATATTCTTTATTATGTCTCGTACATGTTTCGATAGCTTGTAGCATGGTACATTCACGGATGATGCAATTGGGCGTAAGCGTGAGTTGGCTTTGCGTATTTTTGGTAACCCGTAAAGTTCGGTTGCAATCGCTGGCGAGCAAGTTAACTTGTGTTTTTCTTTAATGTTCATGTTTTTTGTTTGTATAGATGGTTGACTATTATGTTGTTTTTCTTTTGTAGGGTATTTTTTGGGTCCGTTCTCAGTTTTCTGTAAGTGTTTTTTTGTTCAGTAGCTTTTCCATTTTCTCTTTGTAGTCTCTTTTGTATATAGCCACAGTTTTGTTCCCCTTGTTGCGTCTGTTATAACTATGTTTTTTTTTTGTGTAGGCTTAGAAACTCTTTGCTTTTGTTGTATGTTTCTAATATAAATTTTTATAATGAATTGTTTTTTATGTTTCGTTTAAATTATTTGTTTCGTATAAATTAATTGTTGCTCACATTGTTTCTCTCCATTTCTTTCTTATTTTGTTGCTTGCTCAATTTCTGATATATGTATTGCGGAGAAGTTTTTTCTTGTCATCGGAAGAGTAAATTGTTTCCCTAACGATAGGAGCCATTTAACTTCTTCGGGAAAGTTTATATCGGTTTTGTTCACAAACCAGTCATTTTTTGTACATATCCCTATGTTTCGTAGCTTTTAGGATTTCAGATTGTCCATTTTTGTTGTATGTACTTCATTTACTTCCCTTGCCAATCTCTGGCCATAAAAATGTTGTTTATTTTTGAAAGCTTTTAACTCACCTTCGTTGCAATTCCGTCCTAGCTGCTTTTCTGCGTGGTATATGTAATCCTTGGCACTTTTTATGTCTAAATTAGTCTGGGTAATTTCCATGTTCATTACTTTACGCAAAAAGTGCAATTTAGTTTTATAATGTTGTTGTTGTAAATTTTGGAATGCTGTGGCTATTTTAACTTTTCCAACTGCGTTCATTAAATGATTTGGGATAATGTCATACCTTTTGCACTCTAATAAGAATTTTAGACGTTCCATTTGCTTGGGCGTGGGCCTTAGTTCTATAGTTGGACGCCATTTAGGGATATCGCCATAAAGGTGGGCCAGGGCTGACTCTAGAATTCGTTTCTACGATATGGGTATCAAATGAAAGGTGTTAATGAGTATTTTAAAAACGAGTGGGCCTAAGCTCTATAGGTGGACGCCTTTTCGAGATATCGCCATAAAGGTGGACCAGGGGTGACTCTAGAATGCGTTTGTATAATATGGGTATCAAAGGAAAGGTGTTAATGAGTATTTTAAAATGGAGTGGGCATTAGATCTATGGGTGGGCGCCTTTTCGAGATAGGATGCCTTTTCGAGATATCGCCATAAAGGTGGGCCAGGGGTGACTCTAGAATTTGTTTGTACTATATGGGTATCAAAAGGAACGTGTTAATAAATTTTTTAAAAGGCAGTGGGCCTTAGTTCCATAAGTGGACGCATTTTCGGGATATCGCCATAAAGGTGGACCAGGGGTAACTCAAAAATTTGTTTGTACGATATGGGTATCAAATGAAAGGTGTTAAGGAGGATTTTAAAAGGGAGTGGGCCTTAGTTCTATAGGTGGACGCCTTTTCGAGATATCGCCATAAAAGTGGACCAGGGGTGACTCTAGCATTTGTTTGTACGATATGGGTATCGAATGAAAGGTGCTAATGAGTATTTTAAAAGGGAGTGGGCCTTAGTTCTATAGGTGGACGCCTTTTCGAGATATCGTTATAAAGGTGGACCAGGGGTGACTCTAGAATTTGTTTGTACGATATGGGTATCAAATGAAAGGTGTTAATGAGTTTTTTAAGAGAGAGTGGGTCTTAGTTCTATAGGTCGACGCCTTTTCGAGAAATCGCTATAAAGGTGGACCAGGGGTTACTCTAGAACGTGATTTTACGATATGGGTATCAAACTAAAGGTATTAATGAGGTTTTTAAAAGGGAGTGGCCTTAGTTGCATATGTGAAGGCGTTTTCGAGATATCGACCAAAATGGGGACCAGGGTGACCCAGAACATCATCTGTCGGATACCGCTAATTTATTTATATATGTAATACAATGAATTTTTTTTTATAATACAATGAACAGTATTCCTACCAAAATTCCAAGGGCTTTTCATTTAGCCCTGCAGAACTTTTTCATTTTCTTTTACTTAGTATGGTAGGTGTCAAACCTATTTTACAAAGTTGTTTTCTAAAGTTATATTTTGCGTTAATAACCCAATCGAATTACAATGTTTCATCCCTTTTTTCGTATTTGGTATAGAATTATGGCAGTTTTTTCATTTTTCGTAATTTTCGATATCGAAAAAGTGGGCTGGTCGTGGTTGGATTTCGACCATTTTTTATACCAATACAAAGTGAGTTCAGATAAGTGCGTGATCTGAGTTGTGTAAAGATATATCGATTTTTGCTCAAGTTATCGTGTTAACGGCCGAGCGAAAGGACAGACGGTCGACTGTGTATAAAAACTGGGCGTGACTTCAACCGATTTCGCCCTTTTTCACAGAAAACAGTTATCGTCATAGAATCTATGCCCCTATTAAATTTCACAAGGATTGGTAAATTTTTGTTCGACTTATGGCATTAAAAGTATCCTGGAAAAATTAAATGAAAAAGGGTGGAGCCACGCCCATTTTGAAATTTTCTTTTCTTTTTGTATTTCGTTGCACCATATCATTACTGGAGTTGAATGTAGACATAATTTACTTATATACTGTAAAGTTATTAAATTTTTTGTTCAAATTTGACTTAAAAAAATTTTTTTTTTAAAGTGGGCGTGTTCGTCATCCAATTTTGCTAATTTTTATTTGTCACACATATAGGAATAGGAGTGACGTTCCTGCCAAATTACATCAAGATATCTTCAACGACTGCCAAATTACAGCTTGCAAAACTTTTAAGTTACCTTCTATTAGAGCGGTGCCACGCCCATTGTCCAAAATTTTACTAATTTTCTATTCTGCATCATAAGTTCAACTCACATACCAAGTTTCATCGGTTTATCCGTCTTTAGTAATGAATTATTGCACTTTTCGTTTTTTCGATATCGAAAATGTGGGCGTGGTTATAGTCCGATATCGTTCATTTTATATAGCGATCTGAGATGAGTGCACAGGAACCTACATACCAAATTTCATCAAGATACCTCAAACTTTACTCAAGTTATCGTGTTAACGGACAGACGGACGGACGGACGGACGGCGGACGGACATGGCTCTATCCAATTTTTTTTCGATACTGATGATTTTGATATATGGAAGTCTATATCTATCTCGATTTTTCAATTTTCAAATATTTTCATCATGGTGAAAAAATTAAAAAGATTTTGACGCATACTTTTAGGCGTGTCCTTTATTGAATAAAAGTTTCTTTATATATATAAAATTAAAAGTGGTTTCAATCACCACAACATTTAACATACTAACTCTTAACTATAAACATAAAATTTAAAGATCTGCTATATTGTGTGTGCCCTCTTTCTTGGTTACCGTATTTTACCTTTTTTCCAATATTCTCAAACTTTCAAATGTATATCTGGCTCTCCCGTGTTTGTTCCTATCTATTATTTTTGTATTTGTCCGATCAACTGAGTGTCCACTTATAATCTGCGCAAAGGCGGTGGTGGTTTTTTATTTTGTATATCAGCTTCGTATTCTTTCAGTCGGATTCCCAGTGCACGTTTGGTAGTCCCTATATATACCCTACTGCAGCTTTCATTTTCTTTTCCTTTACACATTATTTCATATACCACCTGGTTTTGTTTTAATTTTTCTGCGGAGCTTTTTGTTTTAGTAAATATACTTGCTAGTGTGTAGTTTGATTTCCGTGATAAAGGTATGTTTTTTTTGTCGTGGAATATAGTTTTGCTGAGGTTTTGGGTAAGTTTATGTACATAGGTTACACTGAAGTATTGTTTTGAATTATTTCCCTTATGTGGCGTTGCGTTGTTTTGTATGTTATTTATATCTCTTATTATTTGTTCTGTTAGATTTTTAATTAGGGTGTGTGGGTAGCTATTGCTTTTAAGTATTTTATCAATTTTTCGCAAGTTTGTGTTCCAGTATTGCTTGTCACTTGTAGATAGTACTTTCTTTATCAAATTTTTCGCCGTGTTTATTTTGTATTTCATTGGCTAGGACGAATGCAAATTTAGCAATCTGCAGGAGGATAAAGGTTTTGCGTACTACTCAAATGAGAGGCTTCCATTATTTATATTTTTATATATTCTTACGTCCAGGTATGGTATTCTGTCTTTTTCCATTTCAACCGTAAACTGTTGTGGTATTTGTTAAGTGTTTCTTAGATTAAATCCACGTCCTTACGATTTACAATAGCCAGAATGTCGTCCCCATATTTCACTAAAAATTTTATGTCAATGTCAGTTGATTTTATCAAATTGTTCCATTATTATCCGTATGGCGAGATTGGTAGGAATATTTATGAATAGTGACACGACGTCGAAAGATACAAGAGCTTCTTCTTTGTTGAGTTTAAAATTTTGTAGTCTCTCTTTCAGCCTAAATATATTTTTAATGTTGTACTCTTCTGAGGTTATATTCTTTATTATGTCTCGTACATGTTTCGATAGCTTGTAGCATGGTACATTCACGGATGATGCAATTGGGTGTAAGGGTGTGTTGGGCTTGTGTATTTTTGTTAACCCGTAACGTTTTGGTGCAATCACTGCCGAGCAAGTTAACTTGTGTTTTTCTTTAATGTTTGTGTATTTTTGATTGTATAGATCTTTGAGGATTCTGTTGTTTTTCTTTTGTAAAGTATTTGTTGGGTCCGTTTCCAGTTTTCTGTAAGTGTTTTTTTGTTCTAGTAGCTCTTCGATTTTCTCTTTTGTATATAACCACAAATTTCTTTCCCTTGTTGCGTCTGTTCTAACTATGTTGTTTTTGTGTAGGTTTAGAAATGCTTTGCTTTTGTTGTATGGTTCTAATATAAATTTTTCCAATGAATTGTTTTTTATTTTTCATTTAAAGTAGAACATTTTGTTGCTCCCTTTGTTTTCCTGCATTTCTTTCTTATTTTAATCGCATAATGCTTGGATTGCTTGCTTAATTTCTGATATTGTATGTATTGCGGAGAATTTTTTTCATGTCGTCGGAAGAGTAAATTTTTTCCCTAACGATAGGAGCCATTTAACTTCTTCAGGAAAGTTTATATCGATTTTGTTCACAAGCCAGTCATTGTTTGTACATATCCCTACGTTTCGTAGCTGTTGGGTTTTCAGATTGTTCGTTTTTGTTATATGTACTTCATTTACTTCTTTTGCCAATCTCTTGCCATAAAAATGTTGTTTATTTTTGAAAGTTTTTAACTTACCTTCACTGAAATTGCGTCATAGCTGCTTTTCTGCGGGGTATATGTAATCCTTGTTACTTTTTATGTCTAAATTAGTCTTATTTCCATGTTCATTACTTTACGCAAAAATTGGAATTTATTTTTATAATGTTGTTGTTGTAATTTTATCATTATCATCAAATGATTTGGGATAATGTCATTTCTTTTGCGCTCTAATAACAATTTTAGACGTTCCATTTGCTTGGATAATTGTTGCGTTAGCTTACAAAAGTGTTTTAGTGCTATGCACGTATGTTCGTCGTGTTTGTACCACATGTGTTTGTAAAAATCCTTAATTTTCCTTAATTGGTTTTGTTGAGTGATATTTCGGCAGGTCTTCCGAGATGATTAATTTTATGATTTTTAAGCTTAATTAATTTTTGTAGATTTTTGTTGGTAATGGGCTTTTTTGACCTATCGTTTTTTAATTGCAAATAAAAATATTTATTTAAATTTTTCCACCTAACGTTTCGCTAGACTTCCCAGCACTTTCAGAGGTGATCTAATTTATTAACAACAATAAAAATATTACACTAATTTGTGGTATAAACATTATAGTAATTTACATATATAAATTTACTTTATATATATAACAAAAATAACACTAACACTGATTTACATACGTACAAACATAGACAACACTTACGTAATATATTTATTATTTAACTATTAAAACTAAAATATTAGTACAATTTAACACTGGTATCATTTTCATATTAACTCTTAACTATAGATATAAAAGGTAAAGAGCTGCTATATTTTGTGTGTCCCCTTTCCTGTTTACCGCATTTTACCTTTTTTCCAATGTTCTCAAACTTTCCTATGTATATCTGGCTCTCCCGTGTTTGTTCATATCTATTATTTTTGTATTTGCCAGATCAGCTGAGTGTCCACTTGTTGTGATATGCTGCGCAAAATCGGTGGTGGTTTTTTTTTATTTTTTATATCAGCTTTGTGTTCTTTCAGTCGGATTCCCTGCTGCAGCTTTCATTTTCTTTTCCTTTACACGTTATTTCATATACCACCTTGTTTTGTTCTAATTTTTCTGCGGGGCTTTTTGTTTTAGTAAATATACTTGCTAGTGTGTAGTTTGATTTACATGATAAAGATATTGTCACGAATATTAGCAACACTAAGGGAAACTATCATCTCTAAGCCGATGCTAAGCAGTGACTCGTATGCACATCAATAAATCAATCATTATGTCTACCCAGATGTACGTACAAGCAGCGGAGAAGAGACGCACAAACACATGCATATATCTTACCTGAGATGCTCCCAAAAGTATGCAATTATAATTGTGTTCACACATACACGCTCGTATGAGAAGCTATAAACGTAGTAATTTTATAGCTGATGGCCAACTAGTAGATTTTGGAATGGAAGCGCCTAGAAAATGCGAACGAGAAATCACAGAGTATAAAAGGCAGCAACAGCAGAGGCACGAAAATCAGTTTGATTTAAGACGCTATCTGGCGAGCAATAGTAGTGTTACTGTGAAGAACTTTAATAAAGGCCATTTTGCATTATTGAATAGTGGAGTTATTTATTCAACAGTTTAATGATTCGAACGTTAGCAGAAGGGCAAATAAGAGGATTTGTACTATATTCGTTATAATTGGTGTCAGAAGAGGAATTGCTGAATAAATTCCGAAGATTTCGATAACAACGTGGGCATGGGAAAGTTAAGAGAATTGAAGATCCAGCTACTGAAGAAGGAGTTGGAGAGCCGTGGATTGAATACAAGCGGCATTAAACTCGAACTTCAGCCACGACTACGAGAGGCAATGGAAGCAGAAGGAATTAACGTGGAAGAGTATGTCTTTCATCTTGATGTCGACGAGACAACAACAAAAATTTAAGAGAAAAACGAAACATAGTAGACAGTTACGAGCTCAGACTTGAACATGATATTGGCTTTAATATCTGTACAAACATCGACTTTAACATCAATGTCGTCGCAAATAGCGTCCCAACTGGAACAGCAGGAGACACGTTTAACATCCAAGATGGAGGCACAGGAGGCACGCATTTCAGAAATGTTGTCGCAAATATCATCTCAGCTGGAAGAACAAAAGACAAGTATAGCATCCCAACTGGAATCGCAGGAGAACCGTATAACATCGAAGATTGAAGCACAAGAGGCACGAACATCCAAAATGCCGGCACAAATATCAGCGGAGATCTCTGCAAAACTGGAAGAGCAAGAAGGACGTATTTCTTCGAAGATGGAGGCGCAAGACACAAAAATTTTGGAACTTGAGAACAAAATCGATGCCGAGATTGAAACATTGCGAGGTCGTATACAGGAGTTGCAACTCAATCGCCCAGTTGTTTCTGCAAGCAATACGACGGTAAAAACTCCATCTTTTGACGGCTCTGTTCCTTTCCAGGTGTTTAAGATTCAGTTTGAGAAGACCGCAGCAGTGAACAATTGGAGTGCTGAAGATAAAGTTGCTGCACTATTCGTGGCGTTGGAAGGATCTGCTGCCGAAATCTTACAGACTATTCCAGAAGGCGAACGGAACTGTTATGAAGCATTGATGGGCGCTCTATGGAGATTATTCGGAACTGAGCATAGGAGACAGATATACTCAATGGAGTTACTGAACGGCTTCCAGAGGCCTGGTGAAACATTGCAAGAGTTTGCTTCATATGTTGAAAGGCTAGCACATTTAGCGAATGCGGACACACCCGTGGAATACACTGAAAGGGTAAAGATTCAGAGCTTTATAAATGGCATGCGGGACGTCGAAACAAAGCGAGCTACATACGCAAACTCAAAACCAATATTCGGAGAAACGGTATCACATGCTCTTGTAACAGCAGCCTTAACAAATAATAAAAATGTCAACCTGTTTCCAAATTCCTGCAATACCCGTTGTGAACGGACAACAGGTGTTGGAACAATTTGGAAACAGAGCAATTCGGCTCGGCAGAAAAAGACCGGCATTATTATAAATTTTGGACTATGCGACTGTAACGTAGCGTTACGATAACATAACCCCCCTGTATTTCCTTATTCACTTAAACCTGAACCCCCCTGTACTTATTTCTCTTTAGCATATCCAACAACCTCTATGTTAAATAACCCCACGCTACCAACCACTGATAGCAAACCAATGGTGTGTTCCGTTAACACAAGAAAATCACAATGGTGTATTGGTTTCTCAACCAGTTTGCGGCACCACCCATATAAACAGCGAATTGGCATTTTTGCAATTCAGTCCTCGCAGGTGAGCCAGCGTGAGGGATGTCTTTTTAACGACATACTTTTCCCTCCTGCTAGCTAGCTGGGTGGAAGGGGCGCCGTCATGGCACGGGTAAGGACGACGGGGAGGATGCTTTGTGCTACTTTGCCCCTCGCGCCCTCCTAGATGTTGGGTGGTCCGACGCCTTCATCGCCATTTAACCCCCTCCCCTCTGTTCTAGTTTAGGCTAGCTGAGTGGAAGGGGCGCTATCATGGCGCGGGTCACCCTTCACTTGGGTTAGGACGACGGGGAGGATGCCTTGTGCTACTTTGCCCCCCGCGCCCTCCTAGGTGTTGTGGGGCGCGATGTCTTAATGACCATACAAGCCCCCCCTCAGTCCTAGCTTCGGCTGGCTGAATGGCAGGGGCGCCGTCATGGCGAGGGTCACCCTTCCCTTACGCATCTTCTACTAGTGTGCAAGTAGGGAGGCGTGGGAGTCCAGCGGTGAAACCAGCACTAACGAGTTCTCGCAGTCTCTTCCCCAGATGACCGACCGCGCGGACTACCGATCAATCCGATACCGTCAACCTACCCCGCCCGGAACGAGCCGGCGCTCTCCAGGCAAACACCATCGCTAGCCTACTTCCCCTCTCACCACCGCCCTGGTACGCGCTCCGCAGCCCACCGCCGCCGCCGTCGCATTGTCGCCCCTCTGGTGCCGCCGCTGCCACACCAACCACTGGCCGTTCGCCGTCCTATCGCCATTCAGCCGCCGCTGCTACGACGACCGTTGGCCGTCCGCCATCGTACCGCCGCTAAGCCGCTGCTACGACGACTGTTGGCCGCTTGCCATCCTGGTACCGCTAAACCTCTTCGTCCGTCACGCCGCTGCCATGACGACCGTTGGGCATCTGCCATCTTACCGTCGCTAAGCCGCTGCTACGACGACAGTTGGCCGCTCGCCATCCTACTACGGTTAAGCCGCTGCGTCCGTCACGCCGTTGCTACGACGACCGTTGGCAGTCTGCCATCCTATTGCCGTTAAGCCGCTGCTATGACGACCGCTAACCGCTTGCCATCCTACCACCGTTAAGCCGCTGTATCCATCAGCCGCTGCTTCTATCCCGCCGCTGTTTCCGTACCGCCTTACCAAATCCGTCCGTTACCCGACCGTTCAACCGTCCTACCGAACCTCCTCTACTCTAACGACCGTTAGTCGCCGCTCCGCCCCTCGTCATCTTCCGACGGAAAGCTGCTGCCCACCTAATATCTCCAGCCGTGTGTGAGTGTGTTCGTAACACATAAATATTGTGTATTTATCCAGTAGGGTGTTGTGGGACCTTTAATCGACAAAAACCCACCTCATAAATGGCGCTCGAGCAGGGACCCTCCTCCTCAGGTGACCGTGGAAAACCAAATACAACAACCACCAACACTGCCGGGCGGGTTTGACGAACACACCATCAGAAACAACAAACCCACCGGGCCCGAAGTTACGATGCTGAATACCGACTCGCTCAATTGGATCTACTTACTGAAAAGGGAGAGGCTGATAGAGGAGTGCAAGAAGCATACGATTCACGTGGAGGACCAAACCGTAACCGATCTGCGCCGCGCACTGAGCACGCACGTACAAACCAAACGCACGAGTAAATCAAGCGAAGACCTACTGAAGGAGTTGGAGAAGGAAGTAGGAGAGGACGAAGGAAAACCAGTTAAACTACCAACACCGACACTAAACCTCTCCCCCCACACCACCGACCAAGTCAATCCCCACCATCCCGACTCATAGTCCCCAACCGCATGCGCATGAGAGAGAACACGCAGCAGCGAAACGAGACGAAATGAGCACCGGTGAGCTAATGAATACCGTCCGCCACTGGGATCTGCATTTTTCGGGAGAGGAGTCGCTGCACGAATTTCTGGAGAGAATAGAGGAGCTCGCCGAATGCTACCGTATCCCCATCGACCGGCTCCTCCTAACGCTGCCGGAACTGCTGCGTGGCAAAGCGCTCCAATGGTACCGCATCCGTAAGCAACAAATCAACCACTGGAGCGATTTTCGAAGGGAGGTGAAAAATGTTTTTCTGCCTAAGCATCATCTTCAACATTTAGAAGAGGCCATCCGAAAACACAGGCAACAAGGCCGAGAAAAATCCAAGGACTACGTCCTCGCATTGGAAACGCTGATCCGCCAGCATCCGACAATGTGCAAAGAAAACCACCACGAGCGAAAATACGATGGCCTTCGCGTTGAATACCGCCTCTTCGTCAAGCGCAGCGAGTTTAAGACGATGAGCTGGTGGAAATAACGGAGGGATATGAGCTGCTAAAAAACGAGGAAGCGGAACAGGGCAAAGTGGCGATCCACAGCCAGTATCATCTTCAAACGGGGAATGATAGCAAGAAGTGCTGCTGGCGCTGCAAGGAACGCGGACACCGCCGCTTTCAATGCAGGGGCCGCTGGAGAATATTCTGCCCCAGGTGTGGACAACCTAACATCCTCTCCAGGGACTGCCTATGCTCTTCGATCAACCAATCCACCGGCAACAACAAATCCAGGATGCCGTCAAACTATGTGAGAGGAAGCCGCCAAGCATTGTTTGTGCGGTCAAAGAAGTCTATGGAACCACCAGCCTGCAATCCCGCTGCCGAAATGCAAGTAGACGACCGTTTCTACATACCGATAACCATCGATGGCATGAGCGTGCGCGCGCTAGTGGATACCGGCGCCACCCTATCATACGTCGATGAATCAATACGAAATCCCCTGGAGAGAAGCAACATCAAACCATGTCTTAACAGGCGGAGCGTCCAATTGGCAGACCAGACGTGTGTCTATAGTTCGAATTCCTACCCAGCAAGGATTACGTACCAAGGACGAACGACTAACACAATGATGTCCGTCATCCCGAACCTGGCAGAACGGATGATCTTAGGAATGGACATTTTACGGGAAACGGGAATCACCCTTACGCCGTTAGAAGTCACCTTCACCATTAGATCAGCCGAGCAAGAAACACTATGTGCAATGACCAACCGGGAACACGTGAACAATGGTCAAAATCCGGAGCACAACGAGATGCAATTGAGTAAAACTGTTAGCCCAATTACCTCAGCCGAACATTCAACCATCCGTAAACATAACCGACCGCTTAAGCAACGCTTCGACCCCCGTTACCCGGCTATACAAAAATACAACTTCAATAAAGGGTACAGAAAATGAGCGCCGAACGAAATATGCAATGCGCTCTTCCGCCGCCCGTTACAAAACACCGAACCAGACATATTTTACACAATAAAAAGCGACAGAGTAGAGCCCGGTGAGATTACTGGCAACCATGCAATATCCGCAGCCATGGGAAATAGTAACCGCCGACTTCGTGCCACCACTAACACGTTCCAAGCAAAGAAACAATTACCTCCTCGCCATGATCTACAAATTCTACAAGTGGGTGGAGTTAATCCCGGCGCTCCAAGTAAAAACGGCAAGCGTGCTCAAAGCGCTACAAGAAAAGGTCATATCCTTACTTGGTTGTCCGAAATACTTCCTCCAACAATGGCAAGCAGTTCGGCGGAAAAGCGTTAGCACCGTTCCTGAGCGACCACCGCACATGGGATTACGAGATTCCACAAATGGCACTTGCAATAAACATGGTCAGAAAAGAGGGTACAAAATCATCTGCAGCAGGCATAAACTTCGGCGAAATAAAACGACGTCAGAGCGGGTGCACACGGAGGGAGCAGTACCAGTGGCCAGCCAACCGAGCAAAAACGCAAAGGAGACCAATTTTTATCGGATCACATTTTACCGAATTTCTGATGGCCATGATGAAATCACAACCCGAGGAAGATGGAAACGAAGAAGAAGAATATTATGTATTATAATGAATTGTATGAAATATACTCTGTTAGTTTTAAGAACAATGAAATGTAATTATTCTTAGGTTATACAAATGAATTAAAAACATAAACCCTGTTAGATATAAGTGGAATGACTCTGTATAGTTTTGAGAGAAAAGAAAAAAATAATTAATAAAGTGCTTCGCCCACATGCACACCGGCATAAGACTAAGGCCATGCCGGAGATCCATCTTTCCCCACCGCAGCTTTCCGTCAACTGAAGTGGGAGGGGGACTGTAACGTAGCGTTACAATACCATCACACCCCCTGTATTTCCTTATTCACTTAAACCTGAACCACCTATACTTATTTCTCTATAGCATAGCCAACAATCACTATGGTAAATAACCACACGCTACCAACGACTGATAGCAATCCAATGGTGTGTTCCGTTAACACACAATATTGGTATATTGGTTTCTCAAGCAGTTTGCGGCACCACCCATATAAACAGCGAATTTGCATTTTTGCAATTCAGTCCACGCAGGTGAGTCAGCAGGAGTGGATGTCTTTTTGAAGACATACTTTTCACTCCTGATAGCTAGCTGAGTGGAAGGGGCGCCGTCATGGCACGGGTTACCCTTCACTTAAGTAGGGACGACGGGGAGGATGCCTTGTGCTACTTTGCCCCCCGCGCCCTCCTAGGTGCTGAGTGGCCCGACGCCTTCATGGCCATTTAACCCCTTCCCCTCAGTTATAGCTTAGGCTAGCTGAGTGGAAGGGGCGCTGTCATGGCGCGGGTGACCTTTCACTTGGGTAAGGAAAACGGTGAGGATGCCTTGTGCTACTTTACCCCCCGCGCCCTCCTAGGTGTTATGCGGCCCGATCTCTTAATGACCATTCGACCCCTTCCCCTCAGCTCTGGTTTCGGCCGTGAGCCGATGCGTGGGCACAGGGGCTACCGCTGTGCCGTTAAGGTGCACTTCCCCTCCGCCCACGGGTCGTCCACGGTGTCTCGGCTGGTACAAACCTGCCCCCCTTACGCACCTTCTACTAGTGTGCAAGTAAGGAGGCGGGAGTGTCCAGCGGTGAAACTAGCACTAACGAGTCCTCGCAGTCTCTTCCCCAGGTGACCGACCCCGCGGACTACCGATCCGGTCGAAGAATACCGTTCAATCCGATGCCGCTGCTACGACGACCATTGGCCGCTCACCATCCTTCTACCGTTAAGCCGCTGCGTCCGTCACGCCGTTGCTACGACGACCGTTGGCCGTCTGTCATTTTCATTCATCATTTTTAACAAACGTAAACCTAAACCAAGTGCACTAATTTCAACTAAATAAGGATAGTAGAGAGGCGTTTGTGTGAGTGGGGCTACCTGCCCAGAAACGAGTGGCTTCCAAACAAGCCACTTCACATGGCGACCGTGAGGCTGGATCCTGGTCAAAAAAGTGGCGCAGTGGCAGTGGGTATATGAAGCGTGAAAAAAGGGAAAGAAGAAATTTTAATTAAAACGCAAATAACAAAATTTTTAAACGGAATTCTTCCTTAATTATGGAAAATTCCAATCGAATCATCCATTACAGAAATATGGTGAAAATTGAGCGGTGCTGTACCATTAGACGATACAACGGTGAATTTTTTTGTACCATAAAAATATAACGCGCATAACGGCATACAAATACCCACTCCACGCACTCAGCAACAACCTCAACAGCATAACGCAAACAGTAGCAGCGACTTCGGCAGCAGAAGCAGCTCCGGCAGCGGTACAATTGGCGATTTTTAATTTAAAAAATGTCTCAATCTATTTTACAAATTCACATAATTTGCAATTCGTTTTCCAGATTTTTATTTACTACAGGTAAAAGGAAAACTTTTTATAGGTACGCCCATTTTCCCACATAATATTAATTTTCACCATATAAGACTGTTGAACTTGATAAGCAGTTTGTAACGTGTAAATTTTGGATTTTTGATATATGCGGTGGTTCCGTCAAAAACCAATTAAGATTTTTTTGATATACGCGGTGGTTCCGTTAAAAACCAATTAATTTTGTTGATATATGCGGTGGTTCCGTTAAAAACCATTTAACATTTTTTAATACATGCGGGCTGTTCCGTTAAAAACCAATCAACTTTTTAAATATATGCGGTGGTTCCGTGAAAAACCAATTTAAATTTTTTTGAATAAAGCGGTGTGTCCATGATTACCACATTTTTGAGATTTTTACCAATTCATAGCTATATACTTTTGTGCCATTTTGAATTCAATTCCCTTTTTTACAGATTTTTCATACAAGTATACTGCAGTTTCAATCAATTCTTCAAATAAAGTGTTAAATATTTCTGTAGCGACTATTCACCTGCAAATCAGTTCCCTTTTACAATTTTTTTTCTTTTTCCTCAACATTTCAGCTTCAAATATAAATTCAGACATTCAAACAAGTGCTTCATTATATTCATAATTTGAACTGAATTATTTTGATATTCTTATAACTACATATGTACTTAAGAAGTGGTAAGCAAATGCAAAGAACTTCAGATTCAGAATCCGATTCCAATAATTCAGCTTCTAGCTACGAAAGTTAATCTTTATCTTCGACCGAAGAAGTCACAACCAGGAAAATAGATTTTCTTTGTCAACAGATTTTCCATGCTTCGAAGATTCTTCCAATAAAAATTTAACTTCTAATCTAGCTTCAAATCTTAACGATTCAAATAGTGCAAGATTAACTTCAACGTCTTTTACTTTAAAATTAGGTCTTAACGACTCAAATAGTACAAAGTTAATTAACCCTTCTTCTACCGTAAACCCAGATCTTAATGATCCAATTGATAATAACGTTGCCTCAAATTCTTCTAATTCAGCTTCAGATCTTAACGATCAAATCATGGCAACACCTGAAGAAAAGAAAACCTTCATTAACAAATTCTATTAGAGACAACTACAGCGGTGATCCTCTAGCACTTGAGACTTTTATAGACAAGATCGAATTACCTGAAGAGTTCGCTGATGAAAATTTCACTAATACTTTTATAGCATTCTTAAAATCAAAACTAGAGGATAAAGCCCGTGAAGCAATACCAAGGCAAGTAACGTCAGTTAATGAAATCAAAGTAGCTCTACGTAGTAGGATCAAACCGGAAAACTCGAAAGTTGTAGCAGGAAAAATTGCAGCGTTGCACGTCAATAACAACAATTATACAGATTTTGCCAAAAAAGTTGAAGATTTAGCAGGACGAACTAACCGAGTAAGCGAAATTCCCCCACCAATAGGCATCTATTGTTTAAACCTAAATTATTCGTACTAACAAACTAATGTAGACGAATCCAAGTTGTTTTTTGACAAGTGTACTGCCAACATCAATTACTATAATTATTTATCTATTTAATTTAACTTTTTTACTATACATTGCACAATGTATACAATATGTAGTAAAAAGTCTTATTATTTTGACGCCTTGATGTGGCTAGTGCTACACATGTTTTAAATATGTAAGTGTTAATAATTGTATCCAACAAATGTTCATCGTTGTACCTAATTTTAAATTTTATTTTCATGTTTTCATTGTTGTGGTTTGTGTTAAAAATTGCTTAATAAAATATGTAAATTCAGTTTTCGCTCCTGAAGAAGCTAAGGTGCTCAGCGAAACGTTGAGCCGAAATAGTGGAGTTTTCACTTACTTTGCACTAAAGCAAATTTGTGGTCAAAAATAGACTATTTATTTACATAATACTAAATTATTCAGATTTCATAGAATTACAACTTAACGAGTCACAAAAATATTGTTCTTTCCTAGTAGACACTCAAGCCGACATTTCACTAATAAAAATATCATGTATAGACAGTAATATTTCCTTATATACAAACGACATTATTAACATTACCGGTGTTACTTCCAATTCAGTTTCCACTTTAGGTAAAATTACCGCAAATTTAAATTTTTCAAACTTTTCTATTAAACATACTTTACATGTAGTAAATGAAGACTTTAATATTCCATCCGATCGCATACTGGGTAAAGATTTTCTGAAAATTAACAAATGCATTATTAATTATAAAAGAAATAGGTAGGTAATGAAAAAGTCGCGATACCAATCCTAAACGAACAGAAAGCGACAGTTATATCCTTCCTCCCAGATGTGAAATATTCAGACTTTTTGATTTAAGGGATTCACCCGAACCACTTTTCGTGGACTCGCAGGAAATTGAAAAAGGGGTTTTCACAGCGAGGTGCTTGTTAATTCCAGTAACCCAATAAGTAAAGTCATAAACACCACGGATGATGCCAAGTATGTAAAAGGAAACAGTATACGGACAGAAAAACTTTCAAATTTTAATGTTTATACAATTAAAAAGACAGAAACAGAAGACAAATGTACGAAAAAACTTATTTCAATTTAAAAAAATCAAATACCTCATAATGCTCATAGTAAATTAATTGAATTTTGCATTGATTATGTCGACATTTTCGCTCTTGACATGGACAAAATGACTTTAAATAACTTCTACGAGAAAAAATTAAGATTAACAGACAATGAGCCGGTATATGTTAAAAACTATCGATTGCCTTACTCTCAACGCGAAGAAATAAATCGCTAGGTAAATAAATTGTTAGACAACGATTTGATTGAACCCAGTTATTCCAATTACAATAGTCCTTTGATTTTAGTCCCAAAGAAGGATACTAAAGGTCAAAAAGCTTATCGTATGTGCGTAGATTTTCGCGCAGTAAATAAGAAACTCATTGCTGATAAATTTCCACTAGCTAGAGTTGACGATATTTTCGACAGTCTTGGCAGGGCAAAGTATGTTTCTACTTATATGAGTTAATCGGGGATTGCCCGTATCGCTTTAAATGTATAAAAACATTTACTTCAAGCAATTTTATAATTTATTTAATAATTTGGGAAAAATTTAAACAACGTGACATCAGGACGGACAAGGCGGCAGCTGTTTCGATTATACCTTCAAAGCCTTTTTTCCCGGGGGTGGGAGTCGAACCCGCACCCCTACGATATTTGAAACGGTTACAAACGCATTCAGCTACGTCATGCCTTAGTTGTTGTAAAGTTTTTCCCAATTGCTTTCTTTCTTTCTTCTACACATCACATAATTCGTATGTAGTTATGTGTTGAAGTTATGCATGTTTGTAAGGCGGTTTTCAGAGAAACTTGGTATTTGTTGTTGTTTTTATTCTACTTATAGAACTACAACGAATTAACCAAATGTTGTCTACTTATATGAGTTAATCGGGGATTGCCCGTATCGCTTTAAATGTATGAAAACATTTATTTCAAGCAATTTTTAATTTTATAATTTATTTAATAATTTAGGAAAAATTTAAACAACGTGACATCAGGACCGACAAGGCGACAGCTGTTTCGATTATACCTTGTAAATCTCTTCAAAGCCTTTTCTCCCGATTATACCTTGTAAATCTCTTCAAAGCCCTTTCTGCAGGGAGTGGGAGTCGAACCCAAACTCCTACGATAGTTGAAATGGTTACAAACGCATTCATCTACGTCATGCCTTAGTTGTTTTAAAGTTTTTCCCAATTGCCTTCTTTCGCATATATTATCTTCTACACATCACATAATTCGTATGTAGTTATGGGTTGAAGTTATGCATGTTTGTAAGGCGGTTTTCAGAGAAACTTGGTATTTGTTGCTGTTTTTGCTCTATTTATAGAACTACAACGAATTAACCAAATGTTGTCTACTTATATGAGTTAATCGGGGATTGCCCGTATAGCTTTAAATGTATGAAGACATTTATTTCAAGCAATTTCTCATTTTATATTTTATTTAATAATTTGGGAAAAATTTAAACAACGTGTCATCAGGACGGACAAGGCGACAGCTGCTTCGATTATGCCTTGTAAATCTCTTCAAAGCCCTTTCTCCAGGGAGTGGGAGTCGAACCCGCACTCCTACGATAGTTGAAATGGTTACAAACGCATTCAGCTACGTCATGCCTTAGTTGTTGTAAAGTTTTTCCCAATTGCCTTCTTTCGCATATATTATCTTCTACACATCACATAATTCGCATGTAGTTATGTGTTTGAAGTTATGCATGTTTGTAAGGCGGTTTTCAAAGAAACTTGGTATTTGTTGTTGTTTTTATTCTACTTATAGAACTACAACGAATTAACCAAATGTTGTCTACTTATATGAGTTAATCGGGGATTGCCCGTATCGCTTTAAATGTATGAAAACATTTATTTCAAGCAATTTTTAATTTTATAATTTATTTAATAATTTAGGAAAAATTTAAACAACATGACATCAGGACGGACAAGGCCACAGCTGTTTCAATTATACCTTGTAAATCTCTTCAAATCCTTTCCCCCGGTTATACCTTGTAAATCTCTTCAAAGCCCTTTCTGCAGGGAGTGGGGGTCGAACCCAAACTCCTACGATAGTTGAAATGGTTACAAACGCATTCATCTACGTCATGCCTTAGTTGTTTTAAAGTTTTTCCCAATTGCCTTTTTCGCATATATTATCTTCTACTAGCTATACGGGCAATCCCCGATTAACTCATATAAGTTGACAATATTTGGATAATTCGTTGTAGTTCTATAAATAGAGCAAAAACAACAACAAATACCAAGTTTCTCTGAAAACCGCCTTAAAAAACATGCATAACTTCAACCCATAACTACATACGAATTATGTGATGTATAGAAGATAATATATGCGAAATAAGGCAAACAACTTTACAACAACTAAGGCATGACGTAGCTGAATGCGTTTGTAACCATTTCAACTATCGTAGGAGTGCGGGTTCGACTCCCACTCCCGGGAGAAAAGGATTGAAGAGATTTAAAAGGTATAATCGAAACAGCTGTCGCCTTGTCCGTCCTGATGTCACGTTGCTTAAATTTATCCCATACTATTAAAAAAGTATTTGTCCACATTAGATCTTTTTTCAGGATTTCATCAAATCCCTTGCATCCTGACTCACGTGACATTACTCCTTTCAGCACTGACCGAGTTGCATTTAGATGGAAAGTGCTTCCATTCGGTTTAAATATAGCACCAAATTCATTCTCACGAATGATGACAATAATTTTTTCGGGTATACCACCCAATGTCCCATTTTTGTACGTCGACGATATTATCGTCATAGGTTATGGTGAAGCACGCCATATTAAAAATATTTCAAAAGTTTTCGATACTTGTAAGTCTTTCAATCTCAAGCTTAACTCAAATAAATGCAACTTTTTACGACCAGAATTTACAATGTAGCATTATGCGTCATGCCCACCTATGCAATACATTTGCGGCATTACGCACCATGAATTTCTATGCCAATACATTTTAGTAATAGCATAATCATATTACAATATTATGCGACATAAATTACATTGACCTAACACAGAGGTTCGCTAACATCAATGGAATGCCGAACATGAAACCTTTGTCAGTTCACACCTAACAAATTCTGCTAAGTCACACACTCCGGTCAATATACTGCCGATCGTCAATGCTAGTTTGTCACCAACATATTTACATACAACCAATAATGTGAATTAACCAAATATTCAGATACAAACATTTTACTTGAATATCAATCTGCTGACTTTGCATACAAATCTACATGCATGCATAGTATTAATACAATCTACATGTATACATAGTATTAATACAAATCTACATGTATGCATAGTATTAATACATATCTACATGTATGCATAATATTATTACAAATGTACATATTTTTAGTTTGTTAGTATTAGGATAATTATGAATGTGTAGGTTAAGAAATTATCTATAAAAGAGAAAGAATTTTTTCAATAAAATGAATTATTGGCTGACATTCAAACCCAAAACATTCCTCTTTTTAATTAAAATGCTCCTGACAAAAATAGTCATGAAGCAATAGAAAATTCTAGGACAGTGGAATAAGCAAACCCTAAGAAACAAAATATACAAAAATTTAAAAAACCAGCTCATAACAACAAACATGAAGAAAAAGTCAAAACGAGAACCTATATATATATATATATTAAAGCGCTATATAAATTTGCAATAAAAGACTATTCGCGCTCGTTTTCATCTTAGGATAGAAAAATGGTAGCGTAGAAAATTTTCAAGCAACCAGATTGTTGAGGAAGTTATTGACTTAGGACAATATTCGACCAGGCATAAAAGAAATGCCGGCAATCCAGGACTTGAGATTTTTAAGGAAAACACAGTTGTCCTGAGGGACAAATTGGTGAAAGTAATTGAATATTTACTGCAGTAGGCAAATTTAAAATTATGAAAGTAGGTACCCAAGCTCTCTAAGATCAAGCAATTGCACAAACCCATGTGACAATCCCGGTATAGAAATAAAAATAATTCTTCTTAAAAGTCATAACGATTCTGTCTTGGTGGCCGCCGCAGAAATCTCATGACACATAAGATCAAAGATATTGCTGGAAAATAGGGAAATTATCAAAAATATAAAAAGAACATTTAAAGATACGAAAATTTTTTTTGCACCCACTGTACCTTCCGCTTATCCATTAATATAACTACTATCACATAGCTACCCCGCTCTTCCATCAGCAACCCCTCTATTATCTATACAATTTATTACAGATTTACCTTATTATGAATGAAAAAAAAAAAATGTCAAGTGAAAAAAAAATCTTTTTTTTTTCCTTGAATAATATGCGGAATTAGTTTAATAAAATAAAATAAATACAATCATTTATTGCCTAGGTATCATAAGGTCATATTTCTACATATTAGGAAAATACTTTACTTTAACCCCAATAGATTAGAAAATATTAATAGGAAAATATTTTTACTCTAACCCTCGGTAGATAGATAAACAATAAAAATTATTACGGTAACTTATATACATAGAAAAATTTCGATAGGAAAATAGTTTGCATAATTTACTAAATAATTATAGGAACAATAAAGATAAGGAAATAATAGTCCATAAGAATAGGCTTAAACCCACTTAAAACATCTTTTGACAACTTAAAACATAATCGTAAAATAAGCATTCCAATTTACTCGGTTAGTTAATTAAAATTCCTAAAGGCAAGCGGATTTTAAGTAAGTGCACACATTTAAAATCCGGCTGTAAAATAAATAAAATAAATAAAATAAATAGAATAAGTAAAATAGTTGTTAAATTTAAAAAAATTTTTATACGTAAAATAATCGTTAAATTTAAAATTTTGAAAAAAAGATTTGTACAAAACATTGAAAAAAAATATATATATAAAATGTTAAAATAATAAAAGTATCAAGGTCAGCAAATTAGAAAGAAAGTACATAAACTCTTTCACTACAATATCAAGTTTCAGTAAAATACCAAGATCATTTAAAATGCGAACAAAGAGTCTTATACAATTGTTCACAAAACAATTATATAATCCTCTTTTTCTAAGGCGGATGGTGTAGTATTATGCGTCATGCCCACCTATGCAATACATTTGCGGCATTACGCACCATGAACTTCTATGCCAATACATTTTAGTAATAGCATAATCATATTACAATATTATGCGCCATAAATTACATTGACCTAACACAGCGGTTCGCTAACATCATTGGAATGCCGAACATGAAACCTTTCTCAGTTCACACCTAACAAATTCTGCTAAGTCACACACTCCGGTCAATACACTGCCGATCGTCAATGCTAGTTTATCACAAACATATTTACATACAACCAATAATGTGAATTAACGAAATATTCACATACAAACATTTTACTTGAATATCAATCTCCTGACTTTGCATACAAATCTACATGCATGCATAGTATTAATACAATCTACATGTATACATAGTATTAATACAAATCTACATGTATGCATAGTATTAATACATATCTACATGTATGCATAATATTATTACAAATGTACATATTTTTTGTTTGTTGGTATTAGGATAATTATGAATGTGTAGGTTAAGAAATTATCTATAAAAGAGAAAGAGTTTTTTCAATAAAATGAATTATTGGCTGACATTCAAACCCAAAACATTCCTCTTATTAATTAAAATATTTCAACATTTTTAGGTCACAAATGTTGAGCCAAAGGTTTGTTACAAGACGACTCCAAAATAAACGCATTTAAAAAGTATACAAAACCGACTGATAAAGACGCGGTACGACAATTCGTCGCGTTTGCATACTATTATACCTAATTTTGCGTTTCTGGCAGCGCCTCTAAATCGATTAAGCAGAAAAAGAGTTGAATTTGTATGGGATGCAGAGTGCGAAAGGGCATTTTTATCTTTGAATGCAGCGTTACTTTCACCAAAATTACTTCAATATCCAGATTTTACTAAACAATTCATTATTATCGTTGATGCTTCCACAACTGGATGTGACGCTATTTTGAGTCAAGAACAGCAAGGTAGCGATTTACCAATTTGATTCGCTTCTAAAGCATTTAATAAAGCAGAGCAGAAAAAACCAATAATAGAATTAGGGCTTTTAGCTATTTATTTTGCAATCAAGCAATTTCGACCATACGTTTATGGCACCCATTTCATTGTAAAGTCCGATCATAGACCGCTAGTATACCTATCAATATGAAAGACACATCTTCAAAACTTTCGGGAATTAGGTAAGAATTAGCAGAATATAACTTTACTATAGTTTACATAAAGGGTAAATCACACGTTGGTGCTGATGCACTATCGCGTATTACAATCGATGAAATTAAGGAATCGAACAAACAAATTTTAGCAGTACAGACAATGACAAAGCGGCAAAACGACAATAACCTTCCTAGGAAAACAGACAAAAACGACGAAAAACAACTTACTTTACATGTCTACGACAAATTTTCATTTAATTTTTCAAAAAAGATTCCACCAATAAGATCTGCAATTACGTACGATAAATGTTTAGGCCACCAGCCTAAATATTTCGGACCACCCTAACACGCACATTAGTTATTTTATTATTAATACGGGTAACGGCTAACACCAGCCGAGAGCTAACTTTGGAGGGGAAAAACTCAACAAAAGTTAGCTATCGGCAGGTGCCGCGGACTTGTTCGCGGTATTGGCTCCTTCTTCTTTTTTGGAACGTTCAAGAGCCAGCAGCTAGCCCCAGGTGAGTTATCCTATTACGTATCTTTCATAGTTTGTGCATATAATTTACGCTATAATCGCGCTTTCCGATTGTGCTTCATTTTAATAATTGCGATTATAATATTGGAATTTTCACTCGTCAATTGTATGGCAATCAGCCACCCATATTTCTAGTTTGAATTGCAATTTATCTAACAATTTGCTGTCATCATATTATTAATATTTACGACTCATCATTTTGCAATTTGGAATTTCGAAGTGGTTTGTGAATTAATTATCCTATCTCATACATATAACAATTCAATCCCATTGTTTATAAAGTGAATAAATTTGTGACTACTCGTTTCTAAATCTTTCTTTTTATTTGCGTGCGATCGCGCCCCACGACCCGGGTGCCAACGTCCCCCGCAAAACAATAAAAATGATAAAACAACAAGTTTAAGAATTTTTGCGTATATTAAACATAAGAAACCTAAACTAAAAACGATGTTCGAACATTATACTATTACAAATTTCAAAAATATTGCAAATAAGATTTTAAAATCATTAGAAGTTATTTTAACAGATCCAGTGGAGACAGAAACAGATAAGGATACAAAATTAAAGCTAATGAAAATTTACCATAATGATCCCATTTCTGGAGGACATTGCGGAATGAAAAGACTTTACGCAAAACTACGAACAAAATTTTGTTGGAAAGATATGACTCGTGATATATCGAAATATATCAAAAGTTGTAATGATTGTCTTTTAAACAAGGTTAAACCTAAAACAAAACAAAAACTTGTTTTAACACCAACTCCTTGTAAACCATTCAATATACTATTAATCGACACAATAGGACCCCTACCTAAGTCCAAATATCGTAACAAGTTCGCACTTACCATGATTTGCGACATAACTAAATACCTGGTAACAGTCGCTGTGCCAGACGAATCGGCAAAAACAATCGCTTCAGCAATTTTTGAACGATTCGTTTTAACATACGGCAAAATGAATGCCATAAAATCAGATTTAGGTACAGAATTTAAAAATGAATTATTCGAAGAATTAACTAAACTTTTAAATATCCAACATAATTTTACAACTGCACACCATCACGAAACTGTTGGTATGATCGAACTCAACCACAGAGTTTTTAAAGAATACTTACGTGCATATCTGAAAGATACTTTTTCTGATTGGGATGTTTATTTAAAATACTTTACTTTCCTACACAATACTACGAGTAGCACAGCTTTCGACAATCAGTTTTCTCCTTTCGAGTTAGTTTTTGTGAAAATGGCAACTTTGCCTAATGAATTAAGTAAAGAAAAAATTTAACCATACTATAATGTCGAAAACTATGCCAAAGAAGTTAAGTTTAGGATGCAGAAAACGTACAAAATGGCACAAAACCTAATTAACAAAAATAAATTACAAAGTAAAAATCTGTGTGATAAAACGGCACGTCCGTTAGTTGTCAAAATCGGAGATAAAGTACTTTTACAGAAAGAACCACATCATAAAGACGAAAATATGTATCAAGGTCCGTTTATTATAACCAAAATTAACGAACCTAATGTAACCATTTTCGATGAAACTAAAAACAAAGAAAAAGAAGTACACAAAAATAGACTTGTAAAAGTAAAGTAACATTTTATATTACCATATGAAACCCGTATAAAAATAATCATATTTTTAAATTCAATTTTTTTGTGTAACATCAGAATATTTAACACACAATACCTAAAACAAGAAGAAAATTGTACAAAAATGAAATAACTAATCTAAAACAAGAAGAAATATTGTGCATACGGAAATACAAAAAACAAAACATTGCACTAATAAAATTTTAATAGAGTAAAATAGTTACCTTACATTTAAATAAACTAACACCAATGCAATTAATTGAATTAACTAAGCTAACTTACAAAAAAAAAAAACACAAACAAAATCTACAAATATTCATATGAAGGTTAAAATACAAATGTAAATAATTATATTAAATAAGTTAACTTAAGTATATCTGCCACAAGAGTCCAATTTTTTTTTTTTTTTCAATTTCAATTGAAAGGTATTTAAAACTCATACCACCAAAAAAAAAAGTTGATGCCGACAAGCTTGATCAACTTGTCGACTTCAATCTTTTTTTCCCAAAGGGGGATGATGTAACAGCAGCCTTAACAAATAATAAAAATGTCACCCTGTTTCCAAATTGTTGCAACACCCGTTGTCTACTGTGAACTGACAACAGGTGTTGGAACAACTTGGAAACAGAGCAATTCGGCTCGGTAGAAAAAGACCGGCCATTATTATAAATTTTGGACTTGGCGACACACGAAGCAGAAGTGAAGTTATTGAAAAGTTAAAATAAATTAATCTATTTAAAGTTTATAGACAAAATAAAAGACATTACCTATATGTTTAAAAAGGGTAAATAAGTTTTAATACTAAAAAGTTACACACATGCACTAAGTGGCCGAAACTAAACTGTTTAAAAAAGGAACAATACATATACATATTAAAGAAACTATTTAAATAAAGGTTGTAAATTTTAAATAAAAGTAAATCTAAACCAAGTGCAATAATTTCAACTAAAAAAGGAAAGTAGAGAGGCGCTTGTGTGAGTGGGGCTACCTGCTCAGAAACGAGTGGCTTCCAAACGAGCCACTTCACACTCTGATTCAGCAAACAGCGTCGCTTCTGTGTAAGCCTGTTTTCAAAGCACGCCGTGTGGAAGTAGAAAGGCCAGAGTGGGTACCCGCAATTTTAGAAGCTTTAAAAGGAACGCAATACAGGATTAATGGTGCAATCAAATGTTTCAAGTGCGGTAACCCAGGTCCCATTGCTCGTCATTGCAGCAACGGTCCTGGTAGTTCCAACTTGGGTGGCCGTAAACGCAAAGCTGGAGGAGATGAGCAAGAGCGTGCCAGATGTAAATATCGAGAGATAACTCCAGCTGTCGAAAGTCCTGTGATATCTATCTCGCAAATTGGAAGAAAATCGAGCAGTTTTGCGGTCAAAGGAAAGCTGGATGGCAAGGAGCGTGTGCTGACTGTAGATACAGGCGCATTTCACTCCTTAATCCGATTTGATTTCGTCAATAGGAGAGTAAAGCCATTACCTGGAGCAAGGTTGCGTATGGTCACAGGCGAGTATGACCAAGTCCAGGGAGAAGTAATACGTGAAGTCTTAATTGGGAAGGTCATGGTTCTACACAAATTCATTGTGGCGAATATTATTGATGAAGTCATATTAGGAGTGGACTTCTTAGTTGACCATGACATCAAGATCGATATGCAGAGAAGGTTTATGCGTTATGAGAACCAGGATGTACCACTTAACTTTAGTTTGGAGGAAGGGTTCAGCAGTAACCGAGTACTGGTGGAGAAGACTCGACAAAGACCACGGAAGTCAACGGTAAAGGTTGATGGATCGAATGGGCCAAATAAAGCGAAATCAAAAATACCTGCGAGAGAAACACTGGCGTTGACAAAACCAAAGGGACGCACGAAAACGAAGGAAAGATTTTCCCAGAAGGAATGCGAGGGTAGTTTCAAGCCAGGGCGAACCACTGTTGTGAAACGTGGGAACTATACTGATTATGCGTAGTCAATCCGCCAAGCGCAAGCTCTGCGAAATAGTTCATTGGCCAAACAACAGAGTGCGAGGGAACGGTCCAGGATAATGAGTAGTAAGATGAAACGCAGGTACGATGAGAACAATAATTCGAAAGGTTTCTTGGAGGGAGATTTGGTACTGTTATACAACCCTCACCGGCGGAATGGTGTTTCATCTAAATTTCGGTGCAGTTGGGAAGGCCCGTACAAAGTTGTGAAGAACATCAGTGATACCATGTACCGCATACAAACCATTGGAAACCACGAAATAGAAGAGTGGTACATTTGGAGATGCTAACGGCGTTTAGATCGAGAGATTTAGGTGGAGGGCAGTGTGACGAATATTAGCAACACTAAGGGAAACTATCATCTCTAAGCCGATGCTAAGCAGTGACTTTTATGCACATCAATAAATCAATAATTATATCTACCCAGATTTACGTACACGCAGCGGAGAAGAGACGCACAAACACATGCAGATATCTTATCTGAGATGCTCGCAAAAGTATGCAATTATAATTGTGTTCGCACATACACGCGCGTATGAGAAGTTATAAACGTAGCAATTTTATAGCTGATGGCCAACTAGTAGATTCTGGAAATGGAAGCGTCTAGAAGATGCGAACCAGGAATCACTGAGTATAAAAGGCAGCAACAGTAGAGGCACAACAATCAGTTTGATTAAAGACGCTATCTGGCGAGCAATAATAATGTTATTGTGAAGAACTTTAATAAAAGCGAGAGTTATTTATTCAACGGTTTAGTGATTCGAAAGTTAGCAGAAGGGCAAATAAGAGGATTTGTAC
This sequence comes from Eurosta solidaginis, assembly GCF_040869045.1. Taxonomy (NCBI): domain Eukaryota; kingdom Metazoa; phylum Arthropoda; class Insecta; order Diptera; family Tephritidae; genus Eurosta; species Eurosta solidaginis. The sequence continues at coordinate 129,007,068 of NC_090321.1, read as the reverse complement.
TAAATTCGTTACAATATGTTCTGTTTGCGTGGAATATAGTTTTTCTGAGGTTTTGGGTAATTTTAGCTACATAGGTTACACTGAAGTATTGAAATATTTTCCTTATGTTCCGTTGCGTTGTTTTGTACGTTATTTATATCTCTTATTATTTGTTCTGGTAGATTTTTAATTAGGGTGTGTGTAGCTATTGCTTTTAAGTATTTTATCAATTTTTCGCAAGTTGTTCAGTATTGCTTGCCACTTATAGTTAGTACTTTCTTTATCAAATTTTTCGCCGTGTTTATTTTGTATTTCATTGGCTGGGACGAATGAAAATTTAGCAATCTGCCGAAGGATAATGGTTTCGCGTACCACTCAAATGAGAGGCTTCCATTATTTATATTTTTATATGTTCTTTCGTCCAGGTATGGTATTCTGTCATCTTTCTCCATTTCAACCGTAAACTGAATTTTGTTGTGATATTTGGTAAGTGTTTCTTAGATTAAATCCACGCCTTTACCTTTTACAATCGCCATAATGTCGTCCACATATTTTATAAAAAATTTTATGTCAATGTCATGTTTTTGTTTTAGCTCATTTAGAGTTTTATCAATAAGGTCGTCTAGAATTATATCCGCTATTGTAGGTGAGAGCGGATTGCCCATTGGCATACGAAAAGTTTGAGCGTATATGTCGTTGTCATAAATAAAATAATTATTGTCGAGTAAACAAAATCTTAAAATCTCTTGGAATTTGCATTTGGGTATATTTCTTAGAGAATTGATTTTATCAAATTTTTCCATTATTATCAGTATGGCCAGATTGGTAGGAATGTTTGTGAATAGTGACACGATGTCGAAAGATACAAGAGCTCTTCCTTTACTGATTTTCATATTTTTTAGACCCTCTTTCAGCCTAAATATATTTTTATTGTTGTACTCTTCTGAGGTTATATTCTTTATTATGTTTCCTACATGTTTCGCTAGCTGGTAGCATGGTACATTCACAGATGATGCAATTGGGCGTAAGGGTGTGTTGGGCTTGTGTATTTTTGGCAACCCGCAAAGTTTGGGTGCAATCGCTGCCGAGCAAGTTAACTTGTGTTTTTCTTTAATGTTTATGTATTTTTGTTTGTACAGATCTTTGAATATTCTGTTGTTTTTATTTTGTAGGGTATTTGTTGGGTCCGTTATCAGTTTTCTGTAAGTGTTTTTTGTTCTAGTAGCTATTCCACTTTCTCTTTGTAGTCTCTTTTGTATACAACCACAGTTTTATTTCCCTTGTCTGCGTCTGTTATAACTATGTTGTTTTTGTGCAGATTTAGAAATGCTTTGCTTTTGTTGTATGTTTCTAATATAAATTTTTCCAATGAATTGTTTTTTATGTTTCGTTTAAATTAGAGAATCTGGTTGATCATTTTGTCTCTCTCCATTTCTTTCTTATTTTCATCGCATAATGCTTGAATTGCTTGCTCAATTTCTGATAATGTATGTATTGCGGAGAAGATTTTTCTTGTCGTCGGAAGAGTAAATTTTTTGCCTAACGATAGGAGCCATTTAATTTCTTCAGGAAAATGATTCAAAGTTCGATTCGAGCTCAAGGCCAGAACAATAACTTTTTTCTAATGATACTTATTGCTATTTTTTAATTTTTCTAAATTTTATTTTGTTTTTGGAATAGTAAGTAGAAAATTTTTCAGACAACCTGCCATAGCTTCGCGGATAGATCCATTTCGGAGCGTGCTAAGCCTTCATCATCAGTACGCTTTAGGCACTCTGCGCTAACCATTTAGCTATACAGCGGTGCTTTGTTGACTGGCAAATTGCTACCTCTATTCCTTCTCACCAACTATATTTATTCAGCGTTGCGCCACCTGTTGCAAGACACTGATAATGTTGGATTTGTTTATTTGTCAATTACTTTGTTTTGACATTTCCCAAGTGCTCACGGTTTATTAACAATTTTTTTTGTTTTATCGGCCTATTGATAAAGCATTCATGGTTCGAAACGAGCTCAAGGCCAGAACAATAATTTTTTGTATTGATTATTGTTTTTTTTTTAATTTTTCTATAATTGACAAATTTTATTTTGTTTTTGGAATAGTAAGTAGAAAATATTTCAGACAACCTGCCATAGCTGTGCATATAGATCCATTTCGAAGGGTGCTAAGCCTTCATCATCAGTCCGCTTTAGGCACGCTGCGCTAACCATTTAGCTATACAGCGGTGGTTTGTTTGACTGACAAATTGCTAGGTACCTCTATTCCTTCTCACCAACTATATTTATTCAGCGTTGCGCCACGTGTTGCAAGACACTGATAATGTTGGATTTGTTTATTGTCAATTACTTTACTAACAATTGTTTTTGTTTTATCGGCCTATTTATAAAGTACTCAAGGTTCGAATCGAGCTCAAGGCCAGAACAACAATTTGGATCCTTTGGCTTATCTACTACTATATCTCAATCGAGACGCGGGATGGCATCCTGATATATTGCATAGCCGACGAAGTAGATCAACTTCAAGTCGAACCAGATATAAAACTACTAAGCTTTATCTACAGTGGGTAGTAGATATGTATGTTCGAGTTGAGCGAACAAGACTTAATTTTTTTAAGACTTCATCAAGAAAACCTGAGGTGTGAGGTTTTGTATAACAAAACACATTATCTGATCACAAATCCTCATAGCACTGGGCATGAAAATATTGGAAGAATAATTATTCTGCCATCATCGTTCACCGGATCTGCCAGAAACATGTATCAAAACTATTTGGACGATATGAATATAGTCCGTAATTTTGGTAAACCTTCTCTGTTTATTACAAGGACATGTAATTGTCAATTGGCAGAAATTATCAGTAGTGCTGATTTCAAAGAAACACCAAATTATCGCCCAGAAATTATAGTGCGCGTCTTCAGTGCACAAAAAAAGTTTTTGGTGCTGTTTCTGACCATATTTATGCAATAAAATTTCAAAAGAGATGTTTGCCTTATGCGCACATATAGCTAATATTAAATGAAAGGGATACACTTGAAGGTGTCAGTAAAATAGACAACCCCGTATGTGCAGAAATTCCTGATTAAAATGAATCCAAAATTGCAAGAATACGTTTCGAAGCATATGATGCATGGGCCCTATATGGTGCTTTGAATCTTAACGCAGTTTGCATGAGAAATGGTAATTGTTCCAAGAGTTTTCCCACAAATTTTTTTCAGCCCACACGAGAAGAGGTGAAAGGGTTTCCAATATATAGAAGACGTGATAATGGTGTTAGTGTTGATATTTGTTATAACCGTTACGTTGTACCATATAATCCGTATTTGCTTGCAACATTATTGTGGAAATTTGCTTAACGATTAAAATTGAAAAATACATGTATAAATATGTGTATAAAGGATATGACAGTGCAACTTTCAGGTTAGCTACTGACTACGTTAATTCTAAGGAACTAGACAACTGTGACGAGATTCAAAACATATTAAATGTAATTTTCGTTGGTTCCACTGAAGCGGCTTGGCGAATTTTCCAATTTCCTATGCACTATCAGTCCCATTCAGTAACGCAATTTGACGTTCACTTAGCGCAAAGATAAAACGTTGTGTTTTCTTATCGTCACACACAACAAACTATTCAGAATTTGAGAAAAACCAGGTTGTTGGCATTTTTAAATGGGTTTATTTAGCTTGACTCTGTGTAGCAAGCGTTGTTTATGAATTTTGTAATTGAAATACTGTAACTTCCCGATTAGTTACAAACTTGAAACTTGGAATATAGTTCAGAACCGATGACAATGCAAGAAAAAGAAGAAAAAACTCCGCTAGGTGGCGCGTGGATCGATATATTTCAAAAAATCGTTTTTTTTATAAAAGCTGGAAAATTATTAGGTGCTAGGTACTAGTCATTACACTCCTCATCAATCTAGGGTGTTGGTCAGACAGATAAATAAAAGCGTTGGGCGCAACATAACTTGATTAAGGGTCAGTTGGTCTTACTTTTACATATATAAAAATATCATTTTGAGCGGTTGACTATCAATGGAAATTTGACGCGACCCACGCTTTTATTTATTTGTCTGATCAACGCCCTACATTGATGAGGAGTGTGATGACTAGTACTAATAATTCTCTGGCTTTTCGTATTATTATTACTTCATGTAAGAATTCATTTTTTTTTAATTATTTTATTTCAACTGAATATTGAAGATCCTTCGCAAAACTCATATAAATATATAGTAATTCGATTGCGGTGATAAAACTATTGCTGGTATGTATGTTGGGTCGCCGAAGGATATTGAACCCTTTCTTTAACGTTTGCTTCTTTTACAAGTAACTGGGCTAAAATCGTTTATGTACGTTCGAGCGTATATTGGGGTTATATTTCAGGGATAACCATTTAGTTGGCGCCACTTCACACGTATTGTTTTTCTCTTTCGCCTTTAGTTGTCGCTCAAAAAGCAGAGCAGCAACATCGATTGTTTGTGTCGCTTGTTTGCGTACGACTATGCTATTTATGCGCGAAGTTTCGTAATCTTGCGCATAAATAACCAAAATTCTTGCATGCGATGTTGCGCCGTTGCTTGCTAATATGCAAATGAATCATGCATCAAGTGATTCGTACGATCATCACGCTCTCACTAATACAGCCACAGTTTCAATTTTGGTTATCTCAGTTATATATAATAGGCAACAATCCATTTACACGGTTACTAAATTGAGAATGGGTTAGTATACGTGAAGGTGTAGCGAGCACGAAAGCAAAGTAAACTTTTAATTTAGTTTGATTTCAGTGCTTGAACACTGAGCAGGGGTCGCACGTACTCTTTGGTACTCTGTACATCGAAATCAAACTAAAAGAGCTGTCGTTGATTTTGTCGAAGTAGCCATTGCGCTCTCGCTCATCGTGTTCATATGTGGTCACTTAGCAGGTGCTAAGCTCACGCCACCACTAATACATTTGTAGAAGCCTGTTGTGCCAGGGGAATCGCCTCAAATGATAACGAATGGCCAGAGTGCTTAGAAGAAGCGCTACAATTTCATTCTCCCAAACAAATGCGTCATTTATTTGCTGTAATATGTGCGGTAATGTTCCAACAAATGCTTTGGGGCTGTGGAATGAGTTGAAAAATTCAGCTTCCTGAGAGCAAGCGATGAAACATTTTCATTTAATCATGCACTATTAGAAAATGAAGATGTGCTGCTTAGTCATAACGTGACATGTCACAGTCTTGAAGTACCAGTTCTCACAATGAATCCTGCTGTAATGTAATGTATAGATGTTCCTCAACCTGAAAATGAGCTAATTTTATTTGAACACTATTACTCACGAGCAAATAACGAGCAACGTATAATAATAGACAGCGTTAACCAGGAAATACAGTTTGATGATATTGGTTCTAATGTGTTCTGCGTTACTACTCATGCAGGTTGGGGTAAAATTTGTATCCAAACTGCTTTCATTCACAAGTTGAATTTATATATGCTTCTATGCATTGCGACTGCTTTTATATGCATACACAAGTCCACAATGTGTTTAAATTATCTATTACTGTTGTCGAAAATGCTGTATACATATGGATATATAAATTCAGCTGCGTTGATAATTTTGAAATCTATAGATAGACTACTACGTGAATTGTGTTCCCATGAAAAAGATAAATGCTTGGTTGAAAACTGTATTATTAGTTTGCTTCATTTCATCATCAAACATTAAACCAAAATATGAGAGCATTACTACACAAGCTGCAGTTTGTAGAATTTTTGAAGCAAATTGGTGATGGTCAAACACCTTTATATCCACAGTTTGGAGATAATAGCTTTGTTTTCTTTCTCATCTATATACGTTTACGCTTAAACTTTATATGGACTGCTAAGCGACAAATTTTAAATACACCTCTGAAATTGCTACGCATAAAATTTGTCCTACTAAATTTCAATACGCATTATACTCAGATGTAACTGAAATATGTGTCTATGTTTCACCCTCTGCACTAATCCTATGTATTCTATGAGCGTCCACTATTTCTCACAACAGATTCAGCTATATGTTATACACAGAAATACAACAGAAGGTTGTGTCTCCGCTTTTCGGTACACGCTGTGTAGCTAGTTGTTTAACCACTGCCGCTAGATGGATCTCCTAAGCATTATCTAAGCGAGGATAGGCATTTTTCACGCACAAATGAAACGTATACGCGTGTAAAAAAAACACGGCTAATATCATAGAATTACCACAGCAATTAGTGGGATATGAAGATAAACCAATTGCTGACGTATTTGGAAATATTGAGGAAAATTTACTGTCAGATCAAGTTGTCAGTTCTTTAATTTTAGCACAAACAGATTAGGGATCGCATACCTGGTTCATTGAAAACATATAATAGTTTTGGTAAGATTCTTTACGAAGATGAAAGAGAAGTCAATAATTATCCCACTGAGTTTCTGAATTCCCTCAATGTGAGCGGACCTCCACCGCATAAGCTTTAACTGAAGCTTAATTGCGTCGTGCTGCTCACTCGAAACCTTAATACAGAGGATACCTTAGTGAACAGGACACGAATGAGGCTTAAGTGCCTTCACAAAAACGTCATTGATTGTGAAGTTTTAACCGGATATTCAAATGGCAAGCGAATTTTCATTCCGCGCATTTCATTTTCAACGGCCTCATTTTCCAGTAATACCATCTGTCGCAATGACCATAAATAAATCGCAAGGTCAATCGTTTGAAAAAGTTGGACTTTTGTTGAGGTGACACATTGGAAATTATACGTAGCTGCAAGTAGAGTCAGGTCCCTTGACAGTCTAAAGTTTTATGTAAGCCAACATAAAAACTAAGGTCAGTTAGCTGGCGATGAAAGGGTATTCACAAAAAATATTGTTTCCATGAATTTATAAATCAAAACTGCTAAATGTGAGCGATGCAAATCCATGAATTTAAATTCCCGTTAACTGGGAAAAGTTTTTAAATCATTTGTACATATGTAGACGAAGTAATGTCTCTAAGTATAGATTTTGTTTTCGTCGTCTCTCCTTTACTCTTTTCGCATTTTATTCATGCGAAATGGGCAGTTACTCAAGGTTAGTTAGAATAAATATAATTCTTAAATATTGCGTAAAATAATATTTATAATTTTTCATATTGCATCATATGTATATGGCATGGCGTATGGTGACACCTGGGCTCGAATCGTAACATACGATCACGGATCGGCAACCATACGAAAGAAAATTACGTGATACGTCAAACGTATAAATAAAACGGGATTATAACATACGATAGCAAACGGAACGTAATTCATTTTCAATTCAAAATGAGTTTTACGATCCACATTACATTGTATTTTAGCTCACAATAGATTTTGAACTGTCAAATTGGTTGCCAAAAATATTAGAAATAAAGTATATAACTGCGATGGATCCAATTTTATTGTTCTGCTTGAGCTCCAGTAATATCAAAGAGATGAAAAGGTAGTCCGAAGGTGGTTGAGAAAGCGCAGTAACACTTTAGACTTATCGAACAAAGCGTTGATTAATGTTTTATTTATTTGTAACAAGAAATTGTTGCAGTTTCTTGCACAATCTCTCGCTTAACTTAAGAAACTTTTAGTTACTTTCTGGATAAGTTAAATTTGAAGAAAGTCGATACCAAAGCGGGTGTCCCTCCATGAATTCTGCCAATATTTCCTTTTGGCTTGGGTTAAGCTTGTTTGAATTCGACCTTTGTTAATAATAAGAGTTTGAAATGTGTTATTACTTATTCATCTATTTTCACAATTTAATAAAATTTTTGTGGGTAGTGTAACGTAACGTGTACGTTGAGTTACTCGTCACGTTTGTTGCGGTCCAAAATTACGATGGAAGTAGTACGTTCTCTTATGTCATAATACGGAAATCATATTTTCACGTGACTAGTTATACGATCACGGATGTTATGGTTTGGCCCCTGTATATATGCACTAAAAATTGTATTTAATTACATTTGGTCTATGTAAGGGTGCTTATAAGGTTATTTGTGGTTATATTTTTTGCTCTATTACAAAAACAAAACTCACTAGGCAGAAATAGATTTTAAGGAAGTAAATTAATAATCATGGTGACGTAAATAGACCAATCATGTGATATAGGAATATATTTATTGCTGCGTTAATTTTTTAAATTATTTATATTTAGTTATTTTATAATTTGTGAGTTATCTGCTACACTTTATTTTATCTGCAAAATTTTATTTGAAATTTTTGCATATATATATATTTTGGCGAATATTAGCATCACTATGCTGTTAGTAAATAATCACAACAATCATGTGATATAGGAATACATTTATTGCTGCGTTAATTTTTTAAATTATTTATATTTAGTTATTTTATAATTTGTGAGTTATCTGCTACACTTTATTTTATGTGCAAAATTTTATTTGAAATTTTTGCATATATATATATTTTGGCGAATATTAGCATCACTATGCTGTTAGTAAATAATCACAAGAACAAATACAGCAAGCAGCGAAACTTGTGTACCTACATGCACACACATAACCAGCAGCTCGAAGTGAAGAGATATCTCACATATACACATATCATCAACTAAGATCAGAAGTTTTTACTCACACATACTCACGCATATATCTAAGTAACCAACTATGAGATACAACTATTCGTGAAAAGTCTAGACTTTATGAGAAATATGCGAACGAGGCAACAGAGAGTATAAAAGCAACGCAAGCTGAGGAATGACTAATCAGTTTGATTTAAACACGCTATAAGTTGTGAAGTATAATTGTAAAGTACTACTCCGAAAAGTAGACGAATAATACTGAATATTGGAGTTATTAATCGTCAGAAATCGCTAGAATTCGTTACAATTGGTGTCAGAAGAGGAATTGTTTAATAAGTTCCAGAGGATAACAAGGACATGGCCAAGTTAAGCGATTTGAACATCCAGCAACTGAAAAGGACTTGGAAGCCCGTGGATTGAATACTACTGGCAATATATCCGAACTACAAACACGACTAAGGCAAGCTATGGAATTGGAAGGAATCGACGTTGATCAACACACTTTTAATCCTGATGTGGAAGAGTCAGCGACTAAAATGGAGTGGAAGATATAAACTCCAAATCCATTGGCAAGTGTTGACAATAACGCGATATTAGCAGTGTTGAAGCAAATGTCGTCACAAATATCAACCGATATGTCAGCACAGCTCGAAGTACAGGAGGCACGTTTAACATCCAGGATGGAATCACAGGAGACGCGCATAACATCTAAGATTGAAGCACAAGAAACGCGTATTCCAGATATGTCGACACAGATTACATCCAAGATGGAAACACAACTAGAAGAACAGAAGACAAATATGCCTGAGCAGTTGAAAGCACAAGAGGCTCGCATATCCTCGCAGCTGTCAGAACAGGAAGCAAGGGTATCATCAAAACTTGGAAGCGCAGGATACAAAAATCGCTCAACTTCAGACAGAAGTCGATGATTTAAAAGGACGAGTGCAGGAGTTGCAGCTAAATCGCCCAGCAGTTTCAGCGAGTAATTTAAAGGTAAAAACACCATCATTTGACGGTTCTGTTCCTTTCCAGGTCTATAAGCTGCAGTTTGCGAATACCGCAGCAGTGAACAACTGGAATTCTGGAGATAAAGTTGCAGCTCTATTCGTAGCATTGAAGGGGCTAGCAGCCAAAATTCTACATAGATTCCTGAAGGAGAGCGGAACAACTATGAAGCATAGATGGCTGCTGTAGAACGACGGCACGGAAGCGAACACAGGAAACAAATCTATCAACCCGTGGAATACACTGAAAGGGTAAAGATTCAGAGCTTTATAAATGGCATACGGGACGTCGAAACAAAGCGAGCTACATACGCAAGACCAAAGCCAACATTTGCTGAAATATTATCCTATGCACTGACTCTGGAAACTGCCTCACTTTTGAATAAACCTGTATGCTGATTCGTGTGGAAGTACAAAGACCGCATTGGGTAGACGAAATTTTGGAAGCTATAATGATGCAGTCAAATGCTTTAAGTGTGGAAAGTCAGGGCATATTGCACGTTATTGCAGCATCAACTCCAATAGTTCCAATAATGTTGGTGGTGGTCGTGAAAGCAGATGAGCAAATTCCCAAATCCACTCCATCGCTAAACTAATGCGGGTCAGCCGCAAGGGGCGACAGCTGACTCCCGGAATTGAATACCCAATAATCTCTATTTTGCAAATTGGTAGAGGGTCGAGCAATCGTACTGTCGGAGGATATGTGGATGGAAAGGAACGTTTATTGACTGTAGACACGAGCGCATCTCATTCCATCATACGATCTGATTTAGTCAACAAGATGGCAAGACCACAGTTTGCAGCAAGATTACAAAAAGCTACTGGAGATGACACCCTGGTAATTGTAGAAGAAGCATGTGAAGTCACTGTTGGAAATGTCACGGTACTACACAATTTTATAGTGGCAGAGATTGTTGATGAAATCATAATTGGAGTGGACTTCTTAATCGACCAAGGCATTAAGATCGACATGCAAAACAAGACGATGCGATATAAGAACACTGATGTGCCACTTAATTTCAGCTATGAGAGAGGCTACAGCAGAAAACGAGTGCTGGTGGAAGAGAGTCAGCAAATACCACCAAAATCAGAAGGCCAAAGATTGATGAAGATTTTGCGACAAACAAACTGAGGTTGCCGCTTCCCAAGGCAGTCGGTTCTATGTACCGGAGCGGTTCGGGATTTTTCCCGACCAAGGACTGTCATTTCAGTGTGACCCCATTTAATTTGATGCGTTCCTCCCACAAATTGTCATCCTCCCAGCAGCTACTTGCAGCTCGACTGCTCCATATTCTCTTACTCCGGGAAGGCATCGAATCCAGTTCGGGTCCGTCTCCTGACCCTGGTCCTGAGAAATGGTTTTGCTGCATCTGCCGGAAGTCTCGTGCAAGGGATGCTTGCATCGGACAGGTTGTTCTGGGCTTGATCCCAAAATCCGACGTCCTCGTAACTTTTATAAATCTTTTGTGGCTCCTTGCTGTTCACGCCCAAGGGCGTCCCGTAGTCTACGCCTAAGCGCCCCCACTACCTTCCAGCAGCCCTGATGCTCAGCAAGCCACAACAAGTACCCGCTGCTGCTCACGCCCCACGGCGCCAACAACTCAAACAGCTGCTACCACTCATAACTACTACCTTCGTAGTAGAGTCGGTAGCAATGCTGAGCATCAGCCCCTGCCCCCGTCTTCTCCCCCCCCCCCCCCCCCCCCTATTTTCCGGCAGCAATCGTGTAGGTCAGGGAAACAGACTCTTAGTCCCTACCTCCGTTTGCACCGTTTGCCAGCACAGAATATATAGGTTTGCGACATCCGCCTAATGCAGCTCCTGCCTTGGGTGGTGCCACTTTCCTAGATGTTCTGGCCCCCCCGACGGGCTTCATCGCGCCATGTTGCCAGGTCGCAAACCCAAATCATCCGGGTACCCCAATGCTTGCTCAAGGACGCCCAGTCCCAGGTCCACAACAGAAATTGCGTCCTGACCTTCCACAACCCAGGCGTAGTCACCCGTCACTTACCCCCAGAGTAGCCGCGTCTCCCCTTATGCACTTCAGGATTCTGCAGTTAAACTGTAATGGACTAACTGGGAAGATTACGGAGATAGTCGATTTCATGAAGCGGCACAACATCCGCATTGCTGCGATTCAAGAGACTAAACTCACAGCAAGATCTGCATTGCAGACTGCTCCGGATATAATGTCCACAGGAAAGACCGCGAGACCGAAAATGGACGGCAGGGACAATGTCTTAGAACGTCAAGGCCTATCTTTCCGGTCAGGCGATGCAAACCTAGAAATCATCAACATCTACATCCCTCCTGCCACCTGTTGCCCCAGTGAATACCGCCCTAATATCACAGCCTTTCTCACTGGCAACAATCGTATTATCTTAGGCGATTTCAATGCCCATCACGATCTATGGCATTCAAACTTGCGGGCGGACAGTAGGGGTGAGATGTTGGCGGATCAAATAGAAGAAACGACGTTCTGCACAATAAACGGAGACGCCCCCACACGTATAGTAGGAAGCTGTCACAGTTCGCCAGATATCTCAATCGTGAGCACAGAACTCGTAAACGGCGTCAACTGGCAGCCGATGGTAACATTGGCATCCGACCACCTGCCCATACTTATTTCGCTCGAGCGTACCGCCGACTTCATCGTCTCTGAAAAACGCACTTTCATAAACTTCAAAAAAGTAAAGTGGGAAGAATATAAATCTTTTACAGACAACCGCTTCGCTGCCCTCCCTATCCCGACTGATGCCCGCCAAGGGGAGCGGGCCTTCCGTAAGTTCATTGAATCCGCCTCGGCACGTTTCATTCCCGCCGGGAGAATTCCCGAAATCCGGCCCCACTTCTCGGCGGAGGCCGCAAACTTAGCGAGAGAACGTGACCTTATAAGACAGCTTGATCCAGGCGACCCCCAAATAAGGGATATAAACCAACGCATCAGATTGCTTGTGGACGACCACAAGCGGGCGAAATGGGAGGAGCACCTAAGAGGTTGTAACCTCTCTACCGGTGTGGGTAAACTTTGGTCCACCGTAAAGTCCCTAGCGAATCCGACTAAGCACAAAGACAAAGTTTCCATCGCCTTTGGCCACAAAGTGCTGTCGGATGCGAAAAAATGCGCGATCGCTTTCTGCCGACAATATATAATACATCCTACGGTCGACAAAGATAGACGGAGAGCCAATAGACGCGCACATACACACAAATTCAGCGCGTCACCAATCACGATCACCGCTAAAGAGGTTGAGGACGCCATTGGTCGCGCTAAACCATTCAAAGCAGTGGGCCCAGACGGCATAGCCATGCCGATGCTTAAAAGCCTAGGGAAAGAGGGTTTCAAATATTTAGCGCATGTCTTCAACCTGTCTCTTTCCACCTTTGTCATACCCGAGAAATGGAAAATGACCAAAGTGGTCCCGCTACTAAAGCCTGGGAAACCAGCTAACATAGGTGAGTCCTATCGTCCGATATCTCTCTTATCGACAGTAGCAAAGACGCTTAAAGCCATTTTGCTCCCTTATTTCCAAGCAAATTTGCAGCTAGCCTCTCATCAGCATGGCTTCATAAAACTTCATAGCACTACCACCGCGCTAAATGCCATTAGCACCCAGATAAATTGCGGTATAAATCAATACCCCCACCATAGAACAGTACTCGTAGCGCTATACCTATCAAAAGCTTTTGATACGGTCAACCATGGCTCGTTATTGCAAGACCTGGAAGACCTTCCCCCATGTCTTAAAAGGTGGACCGCAAATTATCTGGGTGGTCGGCAGCCATCGGTGCAATTTAGAAACGAAACATCAAAACCAAGGAGAATTAAACAAGGGGTACCACAGGGTGGTGTCCTATCCCCACTTTTGTTTAATTTCTACATATCCACGCTACCTTCACCACCGGAAGGAGTCACAATCGTTTCCTACGCCGATGACTGCACAATAATGGCCACAGGCCCAGGCCCAAAGATCGATGCGCTATGCAGTAAAATAAACGGCTACCTCCCTGATCTCTCCAGTTTTTTCGCCTCACGAAACCTGGCATTATCACCGACTAAATCTTCCGCGACCTTATTTACAACATGGACGTCCCAAATCTCGACCATTTTGAACATCCACGTCGATGGCACTATGCTACCGACTGTCCTACACCCCAAAATCTTGGGTGTGGTGTTTGATCACGATGTAAATTTTGGTGAGCACGCAGCCGCAATTGTTCCGAGAATTCAGAGCCGTAACAAAATCCTCAAATCACTCGCTGGCAGTACCTGGGGAAAAGATAAAGAAACGCTCATGACTACATACAAAGCAATTAGCCAGCCGATTACGTGCTCCGCGTCACCCATATGGTCGCCAAGCCTAAAAAATACCCACTGGAAGAAACTACAGGCCTGCCAAAATACTGCTCTCAGAATCGCCACGGGCTGTCTTCTTATGTCCCCAGAACACCATCTCTATAATGAGGTGAGAATACTCCCATCAGGGAGAGAAATGAGATGCTGACCAAACAGTTCCTGTTGAATACCCAGAAACCTGAGCATCTCAACAGACATCTGATTGATGAACCAGCACCGCCTAGGGGCTTAAGGAGTCATCTCCGTAAGCATTTTGAGGAAATGCGGCACCTGAGAACCCAGCCGTATGAAGCGAAAAAACACAAGCAGTTACTTGGTGAACTCCATAAACAGGCGTCGGACCTTTATGCCGGGAATTGCCCGGTGAATCCAGTACTTAAAGTAAAGTATCCAAAACACGCGGAAGAGGAACGCATACTCCCCAGGGAAAGGCGTGTCACTCTTGTTCAACTTCGTTCTGGATACTGTAACAGGGTAAACTCTTACATATCCAGAATCAACCCCGACATACAAAATGTATGCCCCGCTTGCAATGTGTCCCCACATGACACCAACCATCTCTTTAATTGTAATATGGAACCAACGCCTCTAACACCCCTTTCCTTATGGTCCACCCCTGTTGAAACGGCATGTTTTCTTGGACTCCCGTTAGAGGATATTGATGACAATTTGTGATCGGTCGCGCCTGCTAGGTGGGACGAAGCATTGCTACAACAACAACAACAATAGGGTTGTCTAGGCAGCAAAGAAATCAACAACGAAAATACTTGTACGACTAAACACGATGGACGTATTCCGGTAAGAGAACTCAATGAGCCAGAAGCTGTAAAGGATTGGCCAAGACCGCAGAACCTGCATGAATTAAGAAGTTTTCTTGAGCTGTGCAATTATTACCGCCTATTTGTACCAAATTTTGCTAGCGCAGCCCATAGCCTCCAAGAGCTTATAAGAAAAAATAAAGCTTTTGAATGGAAGAAGGACCAAGAAGTGGCTTTCTAAACATTGAATGAGCGTTTGTGCACTGCCCCAATGTTGGCATATCCGATTCCAGAAGCAACGTTTATTCTAGATACAGATGTGAGTGGAAATGCTATAGGAGGCGTTTTTTCACAACCGGTCGATGGACAGGAGAAGGTTGTTGCATATTGCAGCCGATCAATTAAAAAACCAGAGAGAAACTATTGCGTTACACGGAGAGAGCTGTTGCCATTGGTAGAGTGCATTAAACATTTTCACAAGTACCTCTACGGGCAGCGCTTTCGCGTCACCTCCTGCAGTTCCGTAATCCAGAAGGTCAATTGGCACGGTGGATCGAGCGACTACAAAGCTATGACTTTTCCATTGAGCATCGAGAAGGTAGTACCCATGGGAATGTCGATGCAATGTCACGAAGGCCATGTAATTTGGAATGCAAACATAGATGTCCGGCTTATGACTATAGAGTGTTCGGATGAATGGGACATGGAACAACTAAGGAAGTATCAGCTCGAAGATACAGATCTGTCAGGCATGTTATGCAAGGGTTCGAACGAAACGAAAGGCCAAATATATAGGAAATGTCAGCAGAGAGTCCTATTGCGAAACCATATTGGGCCCAGTCGAACAGTTTACAATTGATATCCGGTTGCCCGAAACGAATATGGGAGAGTGAGGATGGACAATGCAAGAGGAAACTGATAGTTCTTCCAAGGAAAAGGATTCCTGACATTCTCAGGGAGGTAAATTATGGTCCAAGTGGAAGCCACCTTGGAATAACGAAGACGCTCAAGAAAATTAAGCAGAGATTCTACTTGGTTGGTTTGCGTCAGTCGGTCACTGAGTGGATTGCCAACTTCTAGTTTTGCAGCAGAGCGAAAGGGTCCAAAACCCGAAGTCATGGCCAAATGAAGCAATATAAATCAGGTGCACCATTTAAAAGCTACGGTATTGATGTAGCAGGTCAAATTCCTACAAGCAGCCGCGGAAACAAATTTGTACTGGTGGTTATGGATTATTTCAGCAAATGGCCAGAGGTATACCAAATCACAAATCAAAAACAGGAAACAGTAGCAGACGTCTTTACAAACAATTGGGTTGCAAGTTATGGTGTACCAATGGAGTTACATTCTGACCAAGGCAGAAATTTTGAATCAGTTGTGTTTCAAGAAATGTGTAAGATATTGGGCATTCGAAAAACACGGATAACTGCATTGCATCCTCAGTCCGATGGTATGGTGGAACGATTCAATAGAACCTTGGAGGAACACTTAAGGAAAGTATTGGAAAAGTTCCATAGTTCCAAAGTACACACATATCATTATTCTTGATGGCTTACTGATCGGCAGTGCATGAGACAACTGACCAAACCCTTGCAAAGGTAACTTTTGGCAATGACTTTCGACGGCCAGCTGATTTGAAATGCGGAAGGAAATGCCCAGAAATCCACTGGTGTCTTGGAGGAAGAGATGAGGGAAATACACGATCTTGTAAAACGAACCAACATTATGAGTGAGAAGATGAAAGCCAGATTTGGTGCTGTTACACAACCCACAACGAAAAAAGGTTTGTCCCCGAAATTGCAGTGTATTTTGGAAGGCCCATGCAAAGTTGTAAAACGGATCAACGATGTAGTTTACCGCATACAACCCATTGGCAAACCACGAAACAAAACGTGGAGAGGCTAGCTGCGTTTAGATCGGAAAATTTGTTTGATCAGGGCGATCAGACTTAAGTGGAGGGCAGTGTGGCGAATATTAGCATAACTATGCTGTTAGTAAATAATCACAACAACAAATACAGCAAGCAGCGAAACTTATGTACATGCACACACATAACCAGCACCTCGAAATGAATAGATATCTCACATACACACATGTAGTCATCAACTAAGAGCAGAAGTTTTTACTCACACGTACACACGCATATATCTAAGCAACCAAGTATGAGATACATCTATTCGTGAAAAGTCTAGACCTTATGAGAAATATGCGAACGAGACAACAGAGAGTATAAAGCAGCGCCAGCTGAGGAATGACTAACCAGTTTGATTTAAACACGCTATTAGTTGTGAAGTGAAGTATAATTGTGAAGTACTACTCCCAAAAGTAGACGAATAAAGACCATTTTGCAATACTGAATATTGGGGTTATTTATTCGACAGTTCAGCGATTCGAACGTTAGCAGGAGGTGCTAGTGGTGGAACGATATTTCACTATCGGTCATTGCATCGCCGCGAATGAAAAATCGATAATAATGATAGCTATTGCTATCCAAATATATCAGTGATTGACGATTTTCCTTCATTCGATTCTTTTGAATGACAATGAACTCTGGCAGCATTTCGCTAATAGCGATATTCCTTCATGAAGAATGAAAATCACCTCTGGCAGCGTTTCGCCAATAGCGATATTTCTTCATGAAGCGACTCGGTTGTGTTTACTTTTAGCTAGCTTGCTCTTTCAGGCGACGTTATTTTGAATTGATATTTTTATAAACAACGTTTTGATATGGTTGGCTGCGAAAATTTGGTTGTATTAATTTTTTAAAAATCCGTTTTAATACCGTGTGAAAGATATCAGCAAATTATAGTAAAAAAAGAAGTGAAATGTGGCAATTTTATGAGCCCATAAATGAAACGCATGCATATCCCGGTGATAATTGTAAAAGTCCCCGTTCATATAAATATTTCATGAAGTGTATAAAAGAGATTAAATTACTGAATTTTTTTGCTTTTAATTGCAAATGACGCCAAATAGACCTGGGTCTTTAGACTTGGTCTCAGATTGGTTGCTTGTGTAATACCTAGGTTAGGTTAGGTTGAACTGGCCGGTCCATGAGGACCTCACATAGACTGAATAAGTCCGTAGTGTTACCAGAAGTTTGTTTTAACGACCAACCTGAAAAACCTTATCAAAAACCAGTACCGATGTTATAAAATAACTCCGTCGTCTTGGCAAATACTAGAAGCTTCCTAGGATTTAAACAACTTGCTGCTTCTAGATCTGACAGCTGAATCACTCCTAATAGCTGGAGTCTTAGCCTGGCAAGCGCAGGGCAAGAGCACAGAACGTGCTCGATCGTTTCCTCCTCCAGCCCGCACTTCCTTCTACATCTGCTATCACTAACCAAGCCTAATTTAAAGGCATGTGACGCCAGAAGGCAGTGTCCAGTCAGAATACCCATCATGAGTCTACAGTCCTCTCTTTTTAATGATAGAAGTAACTTGGTTAGTCTAAGGTTGTAAGACTTACACATAATCTTCGACACTTTACAGCCCCGCGCTTGATCCCACGCCTTTCCTGCTTGGTTGATCATATGCACATCTCGCCTACGCTTAATTTCGCCCAGTCTAATTGGGCGTCTACGGAGCAAGCTTCAAGAGATGCGCCCTTTTTAGCTAGTTCATCCGCTTTTTCATTCCCATATGCCCCGGGACCCAATATAGATTTATGCTCCTCCCTGCCCCGATTATCTCCAGGGATTACTTATACTCTAACACGCATTTAGATGCTGTGGTATGCGAGATTATTGCGTTAATTGCTGCTTGGCTGCCGACATAAAAGCTAACACGATTGCAGCTTGTGCTATTTTCTTCCAGGGTTTCTACTGCTTCGGTTACGGTTACTATTTCCGCTTGGAAAACGCTACAGTAATCCGGAAGCCTGTAGGATCTCTTTATTTCCTGATCAGCACGGCATACCGCAGACTCTACTCCGTCTACTACTTTGGAACCATCTGTGTGCACATATATCGCCTCGTCCACCATTTGAGCACCCTTGCGCCAAACGTGCACCTCTATTGTGGCCTTAAGTTCGCCCTCGAAGCGCATATAAGGAATCAGGTAGTCTTTTCATCTTGCGATTGAAGACGCTATACTACTATGGCCGTATGATCGGCGTTCAAGCTGCCTCGAGGCACCGAGCCTGGTTGCAGTTGTTAACGGTATGTTCTTTTCTACCACGTCTACAGGTGGAATGTGCAGAATGGCATACAGTGCAGCGATCGGGGCTGTTTTCAAGGCTCCCGTAATGCTAAGAATTGATAGTCTGCGTACCCCTCTAATTTTTTGAGGTAGGTTGATTTTTGTGTGGCTTTCCACCAAACAAGAACTCCTTAGTATAGGATAGGGCTTACAATCGCTGTAAAAACCCAATGAGAAAGAGAGGGCGATAAGCACCACGTACCCCCAGCATTCTTTTACATGCGTAAAGTGCCGTTGAAGCCTTCTTCCCCCTCTCCTCCACGTTGAGTTTCCATGACAGCTTACTGTCTAGGATGATTCCTAGATACTTTGTGCAAGGTTTCTCCTGTACGGTCACCCCTCCTAACTTAGGCCTGATCCAATTTAGGACCTCGTACCTCTTTGTAAACAAGACCATATCCGTCTTATCCGCGTTGACTTTCAACCCGACATTTGATGATCAGGTATAAATATCCAGAAGCGCCCGATCCATCAAAGAGCTAATCGTTGGAAGGCACTTTCCACTTATGACAATTGCAACGTCATCCGCGTAAGCCGTAAGTTTTACGGGTCCTCATCACATCGCCGGAGCAGTTGGTTGATGACCTACGTCCACAGCAGATTTGATAGCACCCCTCCCTACGGCGTTCCCCTGTCCACTGATTTCGTGGCCTCGTACAATCCCCATTGTGATGTAATCTTCCTTCAATTTAACATGCAGCCGATCCATCTGGTTAAGACTGGATGTACTTTAATGTAATTAAGACCATCCAACATCGCCCATTTAGAAACATTATTGAAAGCCCCGGCAATGACTAAGAAGACTCCTGGAGCATATTCCTTATACTCCAGGGCTTTCTCTATGCTTAATACCACCCTATGCAATGCGGTGTCTACCGACTTACCTTTGGTGTACGCATGCTGTGTAGTAGAGAGCAGCTTTTCATTCACGTTGGACTTTATGTACACATCTATCAGCCTCTCAAAGGTTTTGACCAGAAATGATGTTAAGCTAATGGGTCTATAATCTTTGGGATACACTTGACCGATCTTCCCCGCCTTTGATAGGAAAGCTACAGGAACACTTCCCCAAGTATGCGGTACAGGGTTCAGTCTTATGCACCCATCGAATATTATTTTAAGCCATTCCACGACCGCCCTAATTGAAACTTGTAGCATGGCTGGGAATATACCATCTGGGCCCGGCGAGTTAAACTTAGAAAACGTCTTCACTACCCACTCGATCTTGGTATCGGTCACCAAGCCCGGCACTCCCCTCTCCGTGATCGAAGTGTGAGTGCTGTCTGCTGGCTCTTCGAAACTATCTCCCGATGAGAAATGTGTATCGAGAAGCACATCAAGGGATTCCTCACTATTACGCGACCATTCCCCGTCCTCTTTCTTTATTAGTCCCTGGACTTTATTTCCCCTTGCTAGGACTTTTCTAATCCGTGCTGTGTCGTTGGAGTACTCTATGTCCGTACAGAATTTTTTCCATGAGATTCTCTTCGCACTAGAAATTTCACGCTTGTAGATCTCCAGTAGATCCCTGTACTCGTCCCGACACGCTTCGCTTTCCGCGGTCTTTACTAGCTTAAACATATCTTTTACCTGTCTTCTTAGAACACTCAGCTCATTGCTCCACCACGGCGGCTTTGCTTTTGCTCTGAATCTTCTTAGAGGGCAAGCTTTCTTATACGCAGTCATAAGAGTCCTTGTTACGAATTCATTATACTCTTCCAGTTCTTCCACATTGGCAACCTCTTTGGGTTGTCCCAGTTTCGTTTCTACCTGTTTCTGGAATTTAGTCCAGTTTGGTGACCTAGGGATTCTAAAGTTTCCTCCCTTCTCTGCCCTCTTTAGGGGGATGCTGAAGCTGATATACGCATGGTCGGAGAAGGATGGTCTATCAAGAACCATCCAATCATACCTTGATATATCACGTCGGAGCTCAGTGTAATATCCAAAACATTGCTGGATGTTGGACCAATGTATGTAGGGATATTTCCACTGTTGGCTATCTGCAAATTGGTTTGCAAGTTGTAACAAAATAGAGATTCGCCTTTCTCGTTCGTATCTACCCCTTCCAACGCATTGTGGTGCACATCCGCGCCAATGACCAACCGCCCTTTGCGCCCTTCGCCCTGTGCTAGCCTCTTGCACTCCATCGGTGGAACCTCCGCAGCAAGGGCCATGTTGCAAGATGCCAGGATAAGTGCCTGCTTATTCCTTTGCTCATCCGCTACCACTACGAGGTCCTCAGTAGTGTAGTTTGGGAGCATATATGAATGCAGCTGTTTCCTTACCATTACTACAGCTCGCACTCGTCCTTCCGTTTGCGCATAGTAAACGCCAAATTCGCGCGCGCTAAGTCCAGAAACCTTTTCTCCCGATGAGAGCCACGGCTCCTGGATCAGCGCCACGTCAAACGAACCTTCCTCAAGGGTTAGGAAGAGTTTGCTCGACACCACTTTACTGTGTTGGAGGTTTATCTGTAGGACTCGCAGTACCATTGGGCTGTTTGTCCCCCTCCAAGACCTTCGTCGTGACGTCGTCTTCCTCCCCTTGCCGTTTTGGTTTAGAGTTTTCGAAGCCCCCTTCAGCCTCTTGTAACTGTTGTGCCGGTTGTTCCTCTGTGCGACTCACAGCACCATGTGCCTGTTGGTTATCTTCTAACACCTTCGTGGTGACGTCGGTATTTTTTCCATTAGGCTTTTGAGGTCCTTTTCGACTTCGCCCACTTCCAGCGTGTTAAGATTTTTATCCTCGGGACTTCTTTTCCTGAGTCGCATATAAATTTTTCCTGTACCAAAGGAGATTTTTAGAACTGACCTTCATCCCTAGGCCGAGATACAATAAGTATCTTCCAATCCTGTGTCGGTATGTTCGGATTCTGATTCTGCAGAAATCGCAGTGTATCCTCCGACTTCATCACGCATGGTATCCATACCTTAACTTTTGGTACCGTGGGGATTTGCGCTTTATCTACCAACTCAAACCGCGCGTTCGTTCCTTGCCTTTGGAATTTGGAACCACTTCCTCCAGCCACCGCAAGCTCGCGATATTGTCGCACTCTATCATCATCACACCATTATACCATCCCCCCGAATCAAAGTTTGGAAGGGGCTTACTTGGTTGTTCCCACATCATCTTAAGCATTAAGCTAATAAGCTCTCTTTCTACAGACCTTCACCTTTCACTAGTCATCTGTCCGAAAGGATTGCTACAATCAACCAGCGCCACAGTCAGTGACTGCTTTGCCACATCACTTATCTTCTCGGGAAAAGCCGGCGTCTTAGTGTTAACTCCCTTTATTTATTTATTTATTTATTTATTTATTTATTTATTTATTTATTTATTACAGCTTATAAGCCTAGCTTAGTAAATCATATCACATGTTACATGAGATCTCTTCTATCTATCTTATTGCAGTTGTACGACAATATGACAGTAATTTCTTTTTAAATACATTCAGCTCTTCACAGTTTCCTATATCTAAAGGAAGTTTATTAAATCTTTTTAATCCTTTGCAAAATAAATTGAGCTGTCCCCTCTCCGTGGAAAAGAGCGGAAGCCTAAAATTATTTTTATTTCTAGTATTAATATTGTGAATATCTTTTTGGTATACAATATTATTGCTCAAATACTCCGGTAAATCCCCTTTTTTAATATTAAAAACAAAAATCATTACAAAATAAAGTATACGCTGTTTAACACTAAGCCATTGTAATTCGTTCAGCATTTCACTTGTCGGAGTATCATGCCTTTTATTTAATATAAACCTCATCGCCTTATTTTGCATTTTTTGTAAGCTGTCTATTAAGTTATCTGCCACCAGCAACAGTATGGTAGGGCAGTAATTAAAATGGGGCTCCACTATAGTTCTATATACTAAAATCTTGTATTTCTTCGATATGTATTTACATGACCTGTACAGGAAACCAATGTTTTAGCAATCTTTTGCTTAAGACCATTTATGTGGTCTTCAAATTTTAATTTACTATCGAATAATAAATAGTTTAGTTTTGACACTTCCATAAGTACATTGTTATCTATTTTTAGTTCATAACTATTACTAACGGAGGTTCTACTCAGAATCATGTATATAAATATATATTATCTAAGTCTGATTGAATTTTTTTGCATAGCTACATTAAAATTGGTTTCGTTTATCAAAATAAAAGTATCATCTGCAAACAACTTTAAATTACAATGGTTTACTGATTTTATTATATCATTTATATATATTTGAAACAATATTGGTGCAAGTACTGATCCTTGTGGAAGGCAAATATCGACTGGTGTTTCATTTGTAGAAATTGTCCATTTACTAGTGTTCTTTGGTGACGATTTGAGAAGTAACTTTTGAACCACGCAAGTGCTTTATCTCTCACTCCAATACTGTAAAGTTTTTCTATCATAGTTTGCTGAGATATCGTTTCGAACGCTCGTTTGAAGTCTAAGAATACCGCAATTACAAAATTTTTCTCATTAAGTTGGTTTCTCCATTCAAAAACAATTGAGTTTAAAACAGACTCGCACGAATGTTTTTTTCGAAAACCGGATTACTCTGGTATAAAAATTTTGTTTAATTCAAGGTACTGTTCCATCTGTTGTTTTGCAATTGATTCAATGATTTTTTCATCGGCTGGTAAGGTATTTATTGGTCGCATTTCATTAGATTTTATAGTATTTTTTACTTTTTGAATAGGTATAACTGTTGTTAGCTTTCAGAAGTCTGGCATTTTACCAGTTCTGAAGCTTTCATTAATAATATTCGCATAAAAGTATCCCGTGTACATAACAGAGTCTTTAATTACGCCTTCCGTAATAAGATTATTTCCACCTATCTTATGTTTAAACTTTTTAACAACTTGTGTCACTGTATCGACTGTCACTTCATCAAATTCAAAGTAGCGGGTCACGTTGTATTCGTGGTAAAAGTTATGTGTAACTATTTCAATGTTATTGTTTATATCTTTTATGCTCTTAACAAACAAGCTATTAAGATTATTAGCTATATCTTTACCATCTTCATATACTTTATTATCGATTTCGATCATTCGAATTAGAGACTTTTCTTTTTTCAAATTTACAGTGTCTTTTAGACATTTCCACATTTGTTTACTATTTTTGCTATTTATCGAAATTTTATTTTCTAGGTATCTAGTCTTCTTAATTTTAATAAATTTTTTGTATTGCTTGTTTATAGTTTTGTACTTCACCCAGTCACCGCTAACTTGACAAATTTTATACAGGCTATTTTTACACTTATTTAAATCTGTTAACTCTCGATCATACCATTTGTTCAAGAGTTTCACTTCAATTTGTTTTTCAAAAGTTAAACATTTCATAGCGTGCACCATCACATCATTTATTATTCGAACTTTTTCTTCTACTGATACCATGTACAGGTTATAGTTTCGGAATAAATTCAAAATATTATCAGCACTGTAGTATTCCCATGAGGTTATACATTTTTTAAACGCATTTGGTATTCTTTCTCTGACATCAGATAATTGTTTCGTGGTCAGATATTTTATTGTCTTCAAGTCTCTCATAATTAATGTTATCACTGTTTGAGTATAATAAATCAATCCTTGTTTGGGAGGTTTATGTGATTCTGGTATTGAAATTTATTTTTTGAGTCATGCATACATTTGTTAGAGTGTCATTTAAGCTATTTCGGATTGTAGTATTTCTGTTCATGTCTACATTGAGATCTCCTATGAGGATATTACTCTCAGTTGGTACAAATTTCAATAAAATACTTTCATTTAAATAATATATAAAATTAATGTCATTACTATTAGGGGAATGGTATAATAATCCGATACACCATTTTGCACCATTGTTCCTTATTTTAATGATTATGCACCACACATTTTGGCTTATACTGCTGTTGTATATCACCTTACACTCTATTGTTTCATGCACGTAAATAAGTACACCGGCAGCATGTCTGCTGTGCGAGTCGCATATAATTATATTGTAGTTAATTATTTTTAATTCGGTTTCCTCTATATCACATGTAGTTCTATATTCGGAGCATAATAAAATAAATGGAGTTTTTTCATATATTAGCATCTCAAGTTCACATTTATTAGCTAAGATGCTATTTATATTAAGATATATGCCTACTAGTTGCTATTTACGATTTGGTTTTTTTTGTTGGCAGTATTTTGTATATGCCGGGCATTTAACACTAAATGCAGAATGATTGACGTTAACGTCTAATAACTTTTTTGCACTAGTTCGTAGCAATTAACACATTTTATAACTTCAGACTTACAGTCTTTTTCCTCGTGTGCACCACCGCATTTTACACATGCAATTGTATTCGTACATTCACTGGCTTTGTGTTGAAAGCCTAAACATTTAAAACATCTTAGTACATTGTAATATTCGAACACTCTGCAACTATCGTATTCTATTTTGATTCTTTTTTTCGCAATAAGCAGCTCACATGTATCAAGATCACTCTCTAAAAGTACATTATACCTTTCTTGGCATTTGTTTTTATCTTCATATACTTTTATTATTTTGATTTCAATGTTGTCATTCATTTCATTTTGTTTTAATAAACATTCTACAATTCTTTCATCGCTTAGTTTACTTGTTAATCCAAACACCTTAACCATTTTCTTTCTTGTTTGGTTTCTTATCTTTTCAACTTCGTATTTTTCACCGATCTGTTCACTTGTTTTCTTTTGCACTGTTTCTAATGCATTTCCATCGGTGCATTCAACAATTATGCCGCCACTGTTTATTACTCTCACATCTTTAATCAGACATTCTGTCGGCTCAACGACCGATTTAAGAGCATTTTTTGTTTATTTGTTGTTTTTCTTTACATTGCCTTTTGGCTTAATAACTACTTTGTTGACATTTTTCTTTGCTGCTTGTGCATATGTCGGTTTGTTCTTAACATTGCTATCCACATTTATTGCATTCAAATTAGTTGTGCTTTGTTCACTCTGTAATTTAGCCTTTGCAATGTTATTGTTTAGCTCTTTGCTCACTTCTTGAACTATTTGTTTTTTCATTTCCTCATATTTCGCTTGTATCTGTTGGTCTAAAATAACACTTAGTTCATTTACTAAGTCGCTCTTAAATTTTTGAGACTTCCTATTTAAAATATCATCAACAATTTCTTTCACATTTATTTTGTTCGGTTTTTTCAATTATGTGTTTTATTTACACAAATTTCATATTAGTGCTAGATTAGCTACATTAATTGCAAAACCATTTAATGTTGAGGTTTTCATTTAGCACTTTTAATTCTGCTCTCCTAATATTGCTGCATTTAAGGCAACAACTTTTACCACAGCCCCCATGACACTCCACGATCTCGTCTACGAGCGACAATTTCGCTGTGCAATCACAACACTCGGAAGGCATTTTAAACGGCACTTCAGATATTGTTTATATAAAAGAATTTCCGCTGATTTTCAATAAAATTTTGTACAATAAAGTAGAGTCACTGTCTCTTACTTCTTTAAAGCTATCACTTTAGATAATTTATATCATATATGATACATTTTTCACTGACTTTCACTCTGCTCAAGACAAGCACGTCCGTTTCGTTCGCGCATTATGCTGCGAAGTGGCACCTCCGAGAAAGCCGGAGTCTTAGCTTTAACTCCCTTTAGCACCTTCGAGAAAGCCGGAGTCTTAGCTTTAGCTCCCTTTGACTTATCTCCTACTTCCGTAGTTGGAACTTTCCTCTGACTCGCAGCTTTCGAGGTAGTTGCTACCTCGCTATTGGGCCCATCTGACTTACAGCTACTTGTCTTGTCTATGCGACTGCCCTGCCTCGCTGCTCTGGGACTGGCTCCTTTCTGCCTCTTGAAAGCCGTCTTGTCGCCTTCGCCGAACGTTGCTTCTTCATTCTGCCATTCTTCCTCCTCGTACCGGTTGCAGAGCCGAGGGTTTCTAGCAGCAAAATCTTTGAACTGCCTTCGACCTACTTCTACCGCCTCATGGGCCCATTCCAAGCGCTCGATCTGCACTTCTGTTGGGTAGACCACTGCTCCCAAGCGTTGGACAATTCTTAGTGCTGCACGGTACTGCGAGAGAGCTCTTTTACTTCCTCTGCTCCGTAGCCTTCTCCACTCTTCTTCTCCGTTTTCATTTATGTGCTTTTCCAGCACAGAGTTCATTGAATCAGCACTAATCTCGCCCCCGAGTCCGACGCAACGCTCAATGCGCATTTGTCGCCTTTGACTTGCGACTCAGTCCTCCTCTTATCATCCTCCTTATTAAAATTTGGCAATGAGTCGTTCATCTTGGTCGTACGACCACCTGCCAGACAAGGCGGGCTCAGCGGTCCAGTATTATATACGGGAAAAGAACCGTCAGCCACAGCAGCGCCCCTTACTGTGGTAAGGCTATCAATATTCCCGAGGTGGCCCGGTATCGGGATGGCTCCGTTCGAATACAGCCGAATTTATCCCCTGGCTGCAAATCGTCCAATAGCAAGGTCCGCATAACACCCTGGATAAGGGGGTTGGCAGTTCTTGGTCACCGACATCCTGCCGCCCTCCTATGAGGCCAAATGGCGTAGATGTCAGTCCTAAACAGCTCCGCCTCATAGTCAGGCGCTATGGAGATCGGCTAAGCCCTCACACCAACGGCAACGTGCCTACCCTAGTGAGGGTGTGTAATACCTAAGTTAATACTTCTAAGCAGCAGCCGTTAGCAGTTTTATAAAATTTGTGTTTTTGATGGAAAAATAAAAGAATAGAAATATATATCACTCGTCTTATTGTAAACAGATGAAACTCAAAATTTAAGTTTTTTGGGAGAATGCACTTCAAATTTTGTCATATTATATGGTTGAATTCTGCGGCTAATTTCTAGGGCACTGAAGTGGGTGCCTAATTTTCTGTTAAAAATATTTTTATAATAGTTTGCAGAATCTGCTATATTTTTCCTTTACATTTTCAATTTAAAATTAATTCACTTTACTATAAAAACATTATGCAGCCAAATACAACTTACAGAATAAATTCATACGGAGTATTTCTGAATACATCGGTGTAGTATAAAAATAATAGTAGATAAATCATGTTTTTATGGTGTTAGATATACAGATTTATTTCGGATTGATTCATCTTACATTTAAAAATCAAAGCATTTTCAATTAGCAAAATTTATAAAACAAGGATGCATAGAAATCTATTTCCGCTAGTTTCGTCTCATGAGTGTAATACCACACTGAACATAATGTCGTTAGCCAGTTAATAATATTGTATCATAATATCTCAGAAAATTAGAATTTCACATTACATCAGTTTACAATAAAAGGTACATATTTTTTTTTATTCCAATTTTGGTTCATATATTCTGTATACTAAACTAAATTAATATATAACATTCAATCTACTCCGGTAAGCAAATTTAAACATTCCTTTTTTATATCCAAGTATACAAATTGCACATTCGCTTATTACAAATAAATTGAAGCGATCGATATAGCTATAAAAAATATTCGCGATTTAAAAATCGCCATCACTGTTTTCACAGATAGTTCAAAATAGCTGTATCGGCCATATCTATAAGGTGTATAATTGTCAGAAATCCCTAGAATTCGTTACAATATATTATAAGGGGTAAAGTATATCAACCGTTCCACTTAAAAAGCTTCATCGCTTTGATTTGAATGAAATTTGGTGAAATTGCTGTGCCATATGGTAGTGTTAATTTCACTTAAGTTTGCTTCTAAGTTTTGGATGGTTTCGGAGATATAAGCGTCTGAATTCTCAATTTTTTTTGTGGAAGCCTTTTTTCTATAAATCATAAGTCGTGAAATTGGCTTTCTAAGAAGAAATGAATAAAACGGTTTCCAAAGTATTTTTTCCATTTTTTTCGAATATAAATATAAAAAAATGTTTAGAAAAATTTTAGTAAAAATTAAAAAATTTTTTTTTTAATTTTTTTCAAAGATGAGCATTTTTCATATTTTTATTTTTAAATAACAGCTTGATATTTTTCCTTTAAAATGATAACTATTTTATTTTGGCACGCGAAAATTTCTTTAGATTTTTCTATATCTTTATCTTATTTTTCTATATCTTTATCTTCAAGAACTGATTTTAAAGACATTTTAAAAATTATTGTATTAAAGAAATTTTCGCGTGCCAAAATAATATAGGCATCATTTTAAAGGAAAAATATAAGCTTTTATTTAAAAATAAAAATATGAAAAATGCCCCTCTTTGAAAAAAATAAAAAATTTTTTTTTTAATAAAATTTTTACTAAAATTTTTCTAAAAAATTGTTTATATTTATATTCGAAAAGAATGGAAAAAATACTTTAGAAAGTATTTCACTGACTTTCACTCTGCTCAAGACAAACACGTCCGTTTCGTTCGCGCATTATGCTGCGAAGTGGCACCTCCGAGAAAGCCGGAGTCTTAGCTTTAGCTCCCTTTGACTTATCTCCTACTTCCGTAGTTGGAACTTTCCTCTGACTCGCAGCTTTCGAGGTAGTTGCTACCTCGCTATTGGGCCCATCTGACTTACAGCTACTTGTCTTGTCTATGCGACTGCCCTGCCTCGCTGCTCTGGGACTGGCTCCTTTCTGCCTCTTGAAAGCCGTCTTGTCGCCTTCGCCGAACATTGCCTCTTCATTCTGCCATTCTTCCTCCTCGTACCGGTTGCAGAGCCGAGGGTTTCTAGCAGCAAAATCTTTGAACTGCCCTTGACCTACTTCTACCGCCTCATGGGCCCATTCCAAGCGCTCGATCTGCACTTCTGTTGGGTCGACCACTGCTCCCAAGCATTGGACAATTCTTAGTGCTGCACGGTACTGCGAGAGAGCTCTTTTACTTCCTCTGCTCCGTAGCCTTCTCCACTCTTCTACTCCGTTTTCATTTATGTGCTTTTCCAGCACAGAGTTCATTGAATCAGCACTAATCTCGCCCCCGAGTCCGACGCAACGCTCAATGCGCATTTGTCGCCTTTGTCTTCCGACTCAGTCCTCCTCTTATCATCCTTCTTATTAAAATTTGGCAATGAGTCGTTCATCTTGGTCGTACGACCACCTGCCCGACAAGGCGGGCTCAGCGGTCCAGTATTATATACGGGAAAAGAACCGTCAGCCACAGCAGCGCCCCTTACTGTGGTAAGGCTATCAATATTCCCGAGGTGGCCTGGTATCGGGATGGCTCCGTTCGAATACAGCCGAATTTATCCCCTGGCTGCAAATCGTCCAATAGGCAAGGTCCGCATAACACCCTGGATAAGGGGGTTGGCAGTTCTTGGTCACCGACAACCTGCCGCCCTCCTATGAGGCCAAACGGCGTAGATGTCAGTCCTAAACAGCTCGGCCTCATAGTCAGGCGCTATGGAGATCGGCTAAGCCCTCACACCAACGACAACGTGCCTACCATAGTGAGGGTGTGTAATACCTAAGTTAATACTTCTAAGCAGCAGCCGTTAGCAGTTTTATAAAATTTGTGTTTTTGATGGAAAAATAAAAGAATAGAAATATATATCACTCGTCTTATTGTAAACAGATGAAACTCAAAATTTAAGTTTTTTGGGGGAGAATGCACTTCAAATTTTGTCATATTATATGGTTGAATTCTGCGGCTAATTTCTAGGGCACTGAAGTGGGTGCCTAATTTTCTGTTAAAAAATATTTTTATAATAGTTTGCAGAATCTGCTATATTTTTCCTTTACATTTTCAATTTAAAATTAATTCACTTTACTATAAAAACATTATGCAGCCAAATACAACTTACAGAATAAATTCATACGGAGTATTTCTGAATACATCGGTGTAGTATAAAAATAATAGTAAATAAATCATGTTTTTATGGTGTTAGATATACAGATTTATTTTTTTTTATTTACATTTAAAAATCAAAGCATTTTCAGTTAGCAAAATTTATAAAACAAGGATGCATAGAAACCTATTTCCGCTAGTTTCGTCTCATGAGTGTAATACCACACTGAACATAATGTCGTTAGCCAGTTAATAATATTGTATCATAATATCTCAGAAAATTAGAATTTCACTTTACATCAGTTTACAATAAAAGGTACATATTTTTTTTTATTCCAATTTTGGTTCATATATTCTGTATACTAAACTAAATTAATATATAACATTCAATCTACTCCGGTAAGCAAATTTAAACATTCCTTTTTTATATCCAAGTATACAAATTGCACATTCGCTTATTACAAATAAATTGAAGCGATCGATATAGCTATTAAAAATATTCGCGATTTAAAAATCGCCATCACTGTTTTCACAGATAGTTCAAAATAGCTGTATCGGCCATATCTATAAGGTGTATAATTGTCAGAAATCCCTAGAATTCGTTACAATATATTATAAGGGGTAAAGTATATCAACCGTTCCACTTAAAAAGCTTCATCGCTTTGATTTGAATGAAATTTGGTGAAATTGCTGTGCCATATGGTAGTGTTAATTTCACTTAAGTTCGCTTCTAAGTTTTGGATGGTTTCGGAGATATAAGCGTCTGAATTCTCAATTTTTTTTGTGGAAGCCTTTTTTCTATAAATCATAAGTCGTGAAATTGGCTTTCTAAGAAGAAATGAATAAAACGGTTTCCAAAGTATTTTTTCCATTTTTTTCGAATATAAATTTAGTGCTGGATGTAGAGTGACGGACTTT
This sequence comes from Eurosta solidaginis, assembly GCF_040869045.1. NCBI lineage: Eukaryota > Metazoa > Arthropoda > Insecta > Diptera > Tephritidae > Eurosta > Eurosta solidaginis. Next base: position 128,975,587 of record NC_090321.1, on the reverse strand, counting down.
TCACTTGTACTATTAACAACTTTAGTGATCAGGTATAGAATATAGCAATCTCAATCAAATTTTGAAAACCGAATTATAATCGAAATACCTAAATGAATAAATGTTAATTTAATATTGTTAAATAAAGCGAATTAAAATAATTTAAAACTTTATATTTGGACAAATATTCCTACAAATTGGGGGCTCAACCGGGATATATTTGCCAAAGGAAATAGCTGCAAGAAGACTGAATCGTACTCCTAGGTAATAATATATGTGTTACTAGAAGTCGTAGAGCGTTTTTCTGGAAGATACGCGAGGATCAAAGGCAGGAAACGGCATTGGACAGCCGGAGAAGAACATCACAAGCCGAAGCAGAGCAGCAGCAGCAGTCGCAGTCGAACTGTATGTGAAGAAACACGACAAAATCAAAAATGAAAGGAAAACTAGATTGAAGTTCAATTTGAAAACAATCTTGTTTTTAAAAGCGTTTCATAAAATATAAATACCAAGACGTGTCAAGTTGATGAAATTTAAAGAGAAGAGAAGGGATTCAAAATAAGGAGACAATGCAGAAGAAGTTTATATTTGAACAAAATAAGGAAAGATGAATTAAAGAAGAATTTAAAGAAGCAAAGAAATACTAATTAATGTGGAAGAGTTTCGAAGAAATCAGAAGAACATAAGACGAATTTGATGTAAATTTTAACAAGAGGGACATTGAAGATTTAGAGAGTTGATGTGATGTGAAGGCCAAGCAGAGGGAAGAAAAGAAGACGAGAGCAAATCCAAGGTTGGTCGACATTATAAGAAGTTAATGGTGCTGAATATTTAAGAAGAAACATTCAAATGTGAAGATGACAGGAAGTGAAAACAAGGGATATGTAAGATGAACCGAAATTGGGTATAGGTAAAATACAAAAACAAATACATATAGGTAAGAAGATAATATAATACAATAGCAAGCAAATAATAGTTGAGAACGTATAAAAATAAATAGTATATATGTGGATGCCTATGCATGAATGTAGGTACAGTTAAAAACAAATAATTTCGACATAAACCTTAAATTATTAGTTTAAATACTAAAAGGATGTAAAATTGAATTCATATATAGATTTACGTTGCTTAACATACATAGAATACGTACAAAATTTTTTTTTTTTTTATTAAAAGATGGATTTAAATCAAATAATGACTCTGACAGTAAATTTGCTTAGGGAAAAGTTGAGAGAATTTAATATTTCTACATGAGGCCAAAAACGAGAATTACAGGACAGACTACTCCAGCATTACGGATTATTAAGAAATTATCCAATAGATGATGAGTCGAATCAATCAGTATATGATGACGTGCAAGGAAATAACGTCATGCAGTCTTCTCCGATCCTGGTACGACAACAGCAGTTTACATTGAAAGATATGAGTGATTGTATTAGTCCGTTTAATGGCGAAGAATCTTTAGATGTTAGGTTTTGGGTAAATGAGTTTAAGCTAAATGCCGATGTTGTAAATTGGAATGATTTACAAAGATTTGTTTATGGAAAGCAGCTTTTACGTGGAGCAGCCAAGCTTTTCGTCAGAAGTCAAAATAGAATTTTTAACTGGGATAATTTGAAAGAGGCATTAGTATCGGAATTTGGTCCGAAAATTTGCTCGTCAGATGTTCATAAATTGTTAAAGAATAGGCGTAAACATGCTAATGAAAGCTTTCGCGAATATTTATATAGTCTTATGGAGATAAGTAAACAGATAAATTTAGATGAGGCAAGTATCATAGATTACTTTATTGAGGGTATTCCTGACTCTAGATTTAATAAGTCTATGTTGTACCAAGCAAAGAATATCGAAGATTTAAAAGAGCAATTGAAAGTGTATGAGAAGATGCGCAAAGCATATTCAGCGCCGGTAAAGGTAGCGTCAAATGTACCAATGGGAGAGACTAAATTAGGTATGGGAAGATCGAAAGAGGACACGACAAAGAGGTGTTTTAAGTGTGGAGATAAATCTCACATGGCAGCACAGTGTCCACAAAAGCAATTTAAATGTTTCAAATGCAACGAAATGGGTCATCGTTCATTTGAGTGTAAGGATAAATCCAAGGGATCTAAAGAAACAAAGAGGGAACCGAGCACAGTTAACATTTTGGGTGATGAGATTTTTCAACCCTTTTGTAATAGCGTTAGGGATGAGTTACACTTTAAAACAATTAAAGTGGCTGATTTAAATTCGAAGCACTTATTGATTCGGGATGTTCTTTGAACATAATGCGTTACGATACGTTATTACTGTGTGGCTGTGAGGTTATATTGAGAAATGACAAAAGAAAATTATACAGTGCTTGTGCAAACGTGATTAAGACGATAGGCAGTTTTGAAACATGCATATGTGTAGATGAGATATCGTTAAATATCACATTTCATGTAGTCAGGGAACATGATATTCAATTCGCAGGGATAATAGGAAAAGCAATTTTGAGGGATGTCGATATTATTTTAACTGAAGAGGAAGTTGTTTTCAAAAGTAAGGATTCGCTAGATAAATATAGAAATGAGGTGCTAAGTGAATCTGATGTTGATCTAAAGCCTAAAAGTTGGATAAAGGAGTTCGATGTAATGAACTTGAATGAATTAAAAGAAGTTAAGACACTAGATGTGGATCATTTAAACAAGAGTTTGGCCAGAGAGGTAACTAATTTAGTTTATGAATATGCACCAATGGGTAATTGCGAATCACCTATAAAAATGGAAATTGTTTTGTCAAATGAAGTACCAGTTTATCAACGTCCGAGGAGGATGTCATATGAAGATCGTCGCTTCGTTGATAATCAAATAAAAGAGTGGTTAAGGGATGGAATAATTGTTCCTAGCAATTCCAACTTCGCCTCCCCAATTGTGGTTGTTTCAAAGAAGGATGGGGGAAAGCGCTTATGTTGTGATTACAGGCAATTAAATAAAAAAATAGTAAGGGATAATTTTCCGATGGTTATTATGGATGAAGTTTTAGATAAATTGCAAGGTGGTCTAGTTTTCACAACGCTAGATTTGACAAATGGGTTTTTCCATATTTCAGTATAACCAGAATCGAGGAAGTATACTGCATTTGTAACTAGCGATGGCCAATATGAGTTTTGTGTGGTACCATTTGGTATTTCGAATTCCCCAGCTGTTTTCTGTAGATATATAAATGCGGTGTTTCGGACGCAAATCCAAGAAGGCACACTGATTACGTATATGGATGACTTGATAATCCCGGCAAAAGACGAAAATGAAGGTATTGATAAGTTAAAGAAGGTTTTAAAGGTTAGTTCTGAGCATGGATTGAAGATTAAGTGGAAGAAATGTCAATTCCTAAAACGCAAAGTAGAATTTTTAGGATATATTATAGAAAATGGTACCGTAAAAATTTCAGAAGAAAAAACCAAAGCTGTCCAGAATTTTCCAATTCCAATGGACAAGAAGTGTTTACAGAGATTTTTAGGGCTAACTTCCTACTTCAGACGGTTTATAGAAAATTGTGCTATAATTGCCAGACCTTTATCAGACTTGTTAAGGAAAGATGTTGTTTTCAAATTAGGAGATAAAGAAATATTAGCATTTCAGGAACTGAAAGCTTTTTTACAAAAGTCGCCAGTGTTACGATTATTTTCACAAAGTGCGGTAACTGAAGTTCATACTGATGCCAGTAAGTACGGATATGGAGCTATTCTGCTGCAGAAGGATCCGGATGATCAACATTTACATCCGGTACAATATATGAGTCGGAAAACAAAACCGGTAGAGGAGAATTACCCGTCATATGAGCTTGAAGTATTGGCTATAATTGAAGCTTTAAAGAAGTGGAGAATATATCTATTAGGTTTAAAATTTAAAATTATAACGGACTGTAATGCATTTGCAATGACCATTAAGAGGAAGGAAGTTCCCCCTAAGGTTGCGAGATAGGCTTTGTTTTTGCAAGATTTTAATTATGAAATTGAACACAGACCGGGAACTCGAATGAAGCATGTTGACGCGTTAAGTAGGGTATATTGTTTAATGTTGTAGGACTCGCTAAAGCACCGACTTAAGCAAGCACAATTAAAAGACGAATGGACAAAAGCAGTTCGCAAAATTTTAGAAAAAGACGTGTATGAGGATTTTTATGTGAAATATGATATCCTCTTTAAGAATCCCCAAAAAGAGTTAATAGTAGTACCAGCAGATATGGAAGAAGAGGTCATAAAAATGGCACATAGGCAAGGGCATTTCTCGACAAAGAAAACCCAAGACTTGTTAGAGAAGACGTTTTTCATACCTCAAGTTAGTAGTAGGGCAGGTGGTGCGAAGTTGCGTTGAATGTATAGTAAATGAAGCAAAGTTAGGAAGGAAAGAAGGATTTTTGAATACTATTAATAAGGAAGATAAACCTTTAGGGACGTATCACGTTGACCATGTAGGACCACTAGAAACGACTAGCAAATTGTATAATTATATATTTGTGGTCGTAGACGCATTCAGCAAGTTTGTGTGGCTGTACCCCACAAAGAATACTGGAGTGGACGCAGTAGTTGACAGACTTCAGAAACAGGCAGCGATATTTGGTAACCCAAAAAGTATTATTTCTGACAGAGGAGCTGCTTTTACTTCAAATTTGTTTAAAGAGTATTGTGAGGGTGAAAACATTCAGCATTTAATAATTACCACCGGAGTACCACGTGGAAATGGACAAGTGGAGAGAATGCATAGGGTAGTAGTTCCTATGTTATCGAAGCTGTGCACAGAGACACCAAGCAATTGGTACAAGCACATAGATAAAGTACAACAATTTATAAATAATTCACCTCCACGAAGTACAAAGCATGCTCCATTTAAGATTCTAACGGGACTAGATATGCGTATAGCCAATATGCCAGAGCTTCAAGAACTTTTGGAAGATGCAGCTTTAGATGAGTTAGATGAAGATCGACAATTAGCTCGTAATGAAGCTATAGAAAATATTTCTCATATTCAGCAGGAAAACCGTAGGTCATACAATTTACGTAGAAAACAAGAAACGAGTTAGGAAATTAATGATTTGGTAGCTATAAAAAGAACCCAGTTTGGTAGTGGACTAAAATTAAAGCCGAAATTCCTAGGGCCGTATAAAATAATTAAAAATCTTAACCATGGTAGATATGAAGTCGAAAAGGTAGGAAATCACGAGGGACCGGGGAAGACATGTACTGTGGCGGAATATATGAAAAAGTGGACTAACTCATTCGGGGTCGAATGAAATCAGGATGGCCGAATGTAGTGCTGGATCTAGAGTGACGGACTTTTCACTTGTACTATTAACAACTTTAGTGATCAGGTATAGAATATAGCAATCTTAGATTTTGAATTTACGTTTTTTTTGAATAGAGAAAAAGCAGTACGATTCGGCAGCTTAAAAAATAAGATCGTTTTACATATTCATACAGATCGTCAAATTTTGAAAACCGAATTATAATCGAAATACCTAAATGAATAAATGTTAATTTAATATTGTTAAATAAAGCGAATTAAAATAATTTAAAAATTTATATTTGGACAAATATTCCTACATAAATATAAAAAAAATGTTTAGAAAAATTTTAGTAAAAATTAAAAAAAAAAATTTTTTTAATTTTTTTCAAAGATGAGCATTTTTCATATTTTTATTTTTAAATAACAGCTTGATATTTTTCCTTTAAAATGATAACTATTTTATTTTGGCACGCGAAAATTTCTTTAGATTTTTCTATATCTTTATCTTATTTTTCTATATCTTTATCTTCAAGAACTGATTTTAAAGACATTTTAAAAATTATTGTATTAAAGAAATTTTCGCGTGCCAAAATAAAATAGACATCATTTTAAAGGAAAAATATCAAGCTTTTATTTAAAAATAAAAATATGAAAAATGCCCCTCTTTGAAAAAAAAAAAAAAATTTTTTTTTAATAAAATTTTTACTAAAATTTTTCTAAAAAATTGTTTATATTTATATTCGAAAAGAATGGAAAAAATACTTTAGAAAGTATTTCACTTACTTTCACTCTGCTCAAGACAAACACGTCCGTTCCGTTCGCGCATTATGCTGCGAAGTGGCACCTCCGAGAAAGCCGGAGTCTTAGCTTTAACTCCCTTTAGCACCTTCGAGAAAGCCGGAGTCTTAGCTTTAGCTCCCTTTGACTTATCTCCTACTTCCGTAGTTGGAACTTTCCTCTGAATCGCAGCTTTCGAGGTAGTTGCTACCTCGCTATTGGGCCCATCTGACTTACAGCTACTTGTCTTGTCTATGCGACTGCCCTGCCTCGCTGCTCTGGGACTGGCTCCTTTCTGCCTCTTGAAAGCCGTCTTATCGCCTTCGCCGAACGTTGCCTCTTCATTCTGCCATTCTTCCTCCTCGTACCGGTTGCAGAGCCGAGGGTTTCTAGCAGCAAAATCTTTGAACTGCCTTCGACCTACTTCTACCGCCTCATGGGCCCATTCCAAGCGCTCGATCTGCACTTCTGTTGGGTCGACCACTGCTCCCAAGCGTTGGACAATTCTTAGTGCTGCACGGTACTGCGAGAGAGCTCTTTTACTTCCTCTGCTCCGTAGCCTTCTCCACTCTTCTACTCCGTTTTCATTTATGTGCTTTTCCAGCACAGAGTTCATTGAATCAGCACTAATCTCGCCCCCGAGTCCGACGCAACGCTCAATGCGCATTTGTCGTCTTTGACTTGCGACTCAGTCCTCCTCTTATCATCCTCCTTATTAAAATTTGGCAATGAGTCGTTCATCTTGGTCGTACGACCACCTGCCCGACAAGGCGGGCTCAGCGGTCCAGTATTATATACGGGAAAAGAACCGTCAGCCACAGCAGCGCCCCTTACTGTGGTAAGGCTATCAATATTCCCGAGGTGGCCCGGTATCGGGATGGCTCCGTTCGAATACAGCCGAATTTATCCCCTGGCTGCAAATCGTCCAATAGGCAAGGTCCGCATAACACCCTGGATAAGGGGGTTGGCAGTTCTTGGTCACCGACGTCCTGCCGCCCTCCTATGAGACCAAACGGTGTAGATGTCAGTCCTAAACAGCTCCGCCTCATAGTCAGGCGCTATGGAGATCGGCTAAGCCCTCACACCAACGACAACGTGCCTATCCTAGTGAGCGTGTGTAATACCTAAGTTAATACTTCTAAGCAGCAGCCGTTAGCAGTTTTATAAAATTTGTGTTTTTGATGGAATAATAAAAGAATAGAAATATATATCACTCGTCTTATTGTAAACAGATGAAACTCAAAATTTAAGTTTTTTTGGGAGAATGCACTTCAAATTTTGTCATATTATATGGTTGAATTCTGCGGCTAATTTCTAGGGCACTGAAGTGGGTGCCTAATTTTCTGTTAAAAAATATTTTTATAATAGTCTGCAGAATCTGCTATATTTTTCCTTTACATTTTTAATTTAAAATTAATTCACTTTACTATAAAAACATTATGCAGCCAAATACAACTTACAGAATAAATTCATACGGAGTATTTCTGAATACATCGGTGTAGTATAAAAATAATAGTAAATAAATCATATTTTTATGGTGTTAGATATACAGATTTATTTCGGATTGATTCATCTTACAAAAAAAATATTTTTTTTTAATAAAATTTTTACTAAAATTTTTCTAAAAAATTGTTTATATTTATATTCGAAAAGAATGGAAAAAATACTTTAGAAAGTATTTCACTGACTTCCACTCTGCTCAAGACAAACACGTCCGTTCCGTTCGCGCATTATGCTGCGAAGTGGCACCTCCGAGAAAGCCGGAGTCTTAGCTTTAACTCCCTTTAGCACCTTCGAGAAAGCTGGAGTCTTAGCTTTAGCTCCCTTTGACTTATCTCCTACTTCCGTAGTTGGAACTTTCCTCTGACTCACAACTTTCGAGGTAGTTGCTACCTCGCTTTTGGGCCCATCTGACTTACAGCTACCTGTCTTGTCTATGCGACTGCCCTGCCTCGCTGCTCTGGGACTGGCTCCTTTCTGCCTCTTGAAAGCCGTCTTGTCGCCTTCGCCGAACGTTGCCTCTTCATTCTGCCATTCTTCCTCCTCGTACCGGTTGCAGGGACGAGGGTTTCTAGCAGCAAAATTTTTGAACTGCCTTCGACCTACTTCTACCGCCTCATGGGCCCATTCCAAGCGCTCGATCTGCACTTCTGTTGGGTCGACCACTGCTCCCAAGCGTTGGACAATTCTTAGTGCTGCACGGTACTGCGAGAGAGCTCTTTTACTTCCCCTGCTCCGTAGCCTTCTCCACTCTTCTACTCCGTTTTCATTTATGTGCTTTTCCAGCACAGAGTTCATTGAATCAGCACTAATCTCGCCCCCGAGTCCGACGCAACGCTCAATGCGCATTTGTCGCATTTGACTTGCGACTCAGTCCTCCTCTTATCATCCTCCTTATTAAAATTTGGCAATGAGTCATTCATCTTGGTCGTACGACCACCTGCCCGACAAGGCGGGCTCAGGGGTCCAGTATTATATACGGTAAAAGCACCGTCAGCCACAGCAGCGCCCCTTACTGTGGTAAGGCTATTAATATTCCCGAGGTGGCCCGGTATCGGGATGGCTCCGTTCGAATACAGCCGAATTTATCCCCTGGCTGCAAATCGTCTAATAGGCAAGGTCCGCATAACACCCTGGATAAGGGGGTTGGCAGTTCTTGGTCACCGACATCCTGCCGCCCTCCTATGAGGCCAAACGGCGTAGATGTCAGTCCTAAACAGCTCCGCCTCATAGTCAGGCGCTATGGAGATCGGCTAAGCCCTCACACCAACGACAACGTGCCTACCCTAGTGAGGGTGTGTAATACCTAAGTTAATACTTCTAAGCAGCAGCCGTTAGCAGTTTTATAAAATTTGTGTTTTTGATGGAAAAATAAAAGAATAGAAATATATATCACTCGTCTTATTGTAAACAGATGAAACTCAAAATTTAAGTTTTTTTGGGAGAATGCACTTCAAATTTTGTCATATTATATGGTTGAATTCTGCGGCTAATTTCTAGGGCACTGAAGTGGGTGCCTAATTTTCTGTTAAAAAATATTTTTATAATAGTTTGCAGAATCTGCTATATTTTTCCTTTACATTTTTAATTTAAAATTAATTCACTTTACTATAAAAACATTATGCAGCCAAATACAACTTACAGAATAAATTCATACCGAGTATTTCTGAATACATCGGTGTAGTATAAAAATAATAGTAAATAAATCATGTTTTTATGGTGTTAGATATACAGATTTATTTCGGATTGATTCATCTTACATTTAAAAATCAAAGCATTTTCAATTAGCAAAATTTATAAAACAAGGATGCATAGAAATCTATTTCCGCTAGTTTCGTCTCATGAGTGTAATACCACACTGAACATAATGTCGTTAGCCAGTTAATAATATTGTATCATAATATCTCAGAAAATTAGAATTTCACATTACATCAGTTTACAATAAAAGGCACATATGTTTTTTTTTATTCCAATTTTGGTTCATATATTCTGTATAATAAACTAAATTAATATATAACATTCAATCTACTCCGGTAAGCAAATTTAAACATTCCTTTTTTATATCCAAGTATACAAATTGCACATTCGCTTATTACAAATAAATTGAAGCGATCGATATAGCTATAAAAAATATCCGCGATTTAAAAATCGCCATCACTGTTTTCACAGATAGTTCAAAATAGCTGTATCGGCCATATCTATAAGGTGTATAATTGTCAGAAATCCCTAGAATTCGTTACAATATATTATAAGGGGTAAAGTATATCAACCGTTCCACTTAAAAAGCTTCATCGCTTCGATTTGAATGAAATTTGGTGAAATTGCTGTGCCATATGGTAGTGTTAATTTCACTTAAGTTCGCTCCTAAGTTTTGGATGGTTACGGAGATATAAGCGTCTGAATTCTCAATTTTTTTTGTGGAAGCCTTTTTTCTATAAATCATAAGTCGTGAAATTGGCTTTCTAAGAAGAAATGAATAAAACGGTTTCCAAAGTATTTTTTCCATTTTTTTCGAATATAAATATAAAAAAAATGTTTAGAAAAATTTTAGTAAAGTTTTTTTTTAAATTTTTTTCAAAGATGAGCATTTTTCATATTTTTATTTTTAAATAACAGCTTGATATTTTTCCTTTAAAATGATAACTATTTTATTTTGGCACGCGAAAATTTCTTTAGATTTTTCTATATCTTTATCTTATTTTTCTATATCTTTATCTTCAAGAACTGATTTTAAAGACATTTTAAAAATTATTGTTTTAAAGAAATTTTCGCGTGTCAAAATAAAAAAAAACATCATTTTAAAGAAAAAATATCAAGCTTTTATTTAAAAATAAAAATATGAAAAATGCCCCTCTTTGAAAAAAATAAAAAAAAAAATTTTTTTTAATAAAATATTTACTAAAATTTTTCTAAATATTGTTTATATTTATATTCTAAAAGAATGGAAAAAATACTTTATAAACCATTTTATTCATTTCTTCTTAGAAAGCCAATTACACGACTTATGATTTATAGAAAAAAGGCTTCCACAAAAAAATTGAGAATTCAGACGCTTATATCTCCGTAACCACCCAAAATTTTGTTATGGTCCACTTGGGAGATTCACCCTTCGAACGTATCAGTTGGCTAATGACAGGGAAAAAGGTAGGATTCACCCTCACTCATGTCTGCCTGGGATGGTTAAAACAAATTTTTGTTAATTTCGCGCAGGTGGCAGCGCGAAAGAATCCAATGGTGTAGGAAAATTCCCAATAACGGCAACCACCATGGCGTAACTATGCAAGGTGACAGCTGACTTGTAGTTTTATTACGATTTGGCACTTCACCTTTCAGCGCAGTACGATTTTGACATTAGTCCATCGGTTCAGAAAAGCAAAGTATATGAAACTTTTAATGATGGCTGCAGGAATGTCACAGCGACTACCACCTTGTATGGTTCCACCATGGCAACCACAGTTAAATCATGCGATTTAACGGCGCCGTTCCACTGCGCAGTCGCAGTAATGGTGGAATTCTGTTTTAACGAATGACGGCGTGAGGCGCCATTTATAGAAATCATTCGCGAAATTGCAATCGTTGGCGGCGGTATGTACCGCCAAGTGAATTTTTCATTGTGAGTGGTAGTGAAAAAAAAAATAAATAAATAAAGTACGTTTTTTTGTTGCTAAACTTAAACTCAACAAATTGCTCCACCATCGCTAAACCGCGCGCTACCACCGCCGACAGCACAACACCGCGCGCTAATACCACCTACAAACGTATACCCCAACCGCGCATGAACATCATCAGCGCGCCACACCGTGCAACAAAAGAACAGTGTCAATAAAAAGGCAGAGGCCCATCTAATCGGCCTCCTGCACACCCAACAGTGCCAACAAAAAGGCAGAGGCCCATCTAAAAGGCCTCCTGCAACCACAACAGTGTCAATAAAAAGGCAAAGGCTATCTATACGGCCTGCTGCACCACCAATATTGACAAATAAAAGGCAGAGGCCCATCTAAACGGCCTCCTACACCATCAACAGTGACAAATAAAAGGCAGAGGCCCACCTAAACGGCCTTCTGCACCCCCAGTAGTGACAAATAAAAGGCGGGGGCCCACCTAAACGGCCTCCTGCAGCATCGGCAGTGACAACTGAAAAGCAGAGGCCCACCTAAGCGGCCTCCTACACCATCACCAGTGACAAATATAAGGCAGAGGCTACCTAAACGGCCTCCTGCGCCATCAACAGTGACAAATAAAAGGCAGAGGCCACCTAAACGGCCTCCTGCAGCATCGGCAGTGACATCTAAAAGGCAGAGGCCCACCTAAACGGCCTCCTGCAGCATCGGAAGTGACATCATAAGGCAGAAGCTCGCCTAAACGGCCTCCTGCAGCACCAAAAGTGACATCATGAGGCAGAGGCCCACCTAAACGGCCTCCTGCAGCACCAGCTATGACAAGGAGAACAACATCTAATGGGTGCGTTCGTTCCGTAATATGGACGATTTAGGAATTTAAATCTTTTCTTTTTCTTTCAATTTAAATTTATAATTGAATTTAAGTATATTTAAGCAATTAAGCTGTCTTGGGATGACACTGTAGAAGAAGAACGTTTTCATTAAGTTAACATCCGACCATGACTTAATTTTTTTGAGTTATAATGTAGTTTTGCAATCTACGAATACTATCTCCATTAGCAACCAGTACGTTCGTGATTTCAATAGAATCAATATCAGAGCTTTAGCTGCTGAAGCATCTTCACTTCCTTGGAATGACAGTTGGTTTGAAGCAGACATAAATAAAAAAGTTGAAAATTTTTCCAATTTGGTTAACTACCTATATACATTAATGACTTAAGAAAATTAGAGTGAACAAAAATAAGCAACCATGGTTCAGTCGAGATGTACTTCAGGCAATAAAAGCAAGAAATAAAAGCTATTCACTTTGGAGAAAATCTCCTTGTGAAGAAAACTGGCAGGCTTATAAGATATTGCGAAACAGAGCTACGAAAATTACTAGGGATGCCAAAAGGGGTTATTTCCGAAGCAAACTTGATGTATGTCTACCACCAAAGATTCTCTGGAATAATCTAAAACAACTTGGTATTAAGAATGATTTAAAATCGGAATGCTCGATTGAGGCTGATGTAATGAATGATTTCTTTGCTACCAAGTTACCGAATGAGAGTGAGTCAAATATTTCCAGCGACGATTCTTTGTTTGATTGGTGCAGTAAATTTAACTTTTCTAATATTACTGAATCTGAAACAATACAATCCATATTTTCAATAAAATCAAATGCAACAGGGGAAAATAAAATAAGTCTAAGATTTATTAAACTTATATTACCATATGTGATTGCGCCATTAACGCATATTTTAAATTTTGCTTTAACATCTCTAAGTTTTCCTGATGCTTGGAAGGTGGCTAATATTATACCTATTCCAAAAAAGGTTAATGCTTCCCAACCATGTGATTTTCGGCCAATAAGTATTCTTCCCTGTTTATCAAAAGTTTTAGAAAAGCTCTTATCGAACCAGATTAGGAAATATCTGACTGAAGAAAATTTTCTTTCGGAAAATCAATCAGGTTATCGCATTGGACATAGTTGCTCAACCGCTATGCTCAAGGTTTTAGAAGACATACGACCAAAATTTGACAATGGCGAACTCACAATTCTTACGTTATTGGACTTCTCTAAGGCATTCGACACGGTCTGCCACAGAATTCTCCTGCATAAGCTAAAAAATTATTTTGGATTCAGTGGCGATGCTGCGAAGCTGCTTGAGAGCTATTTGACAAACAGGCACCAACGGGTAATATTTTGGGATCGTGGATCCAGGTTATTACCAGTAAAATCTGGGGTTCCACAGGGTTCTATTCTTGGTCCAATTTTATTTAGTTTGTACATTAATGACATAGAAAAATGCTGTCGTAAAGTATCCATTCACCTCTACGCGGATGATGCTCAGATATACCTTTCTGCCCCTCTTGGCTTAATAGAGGATTTAGTTTACCGATTAAATGAAGATTTAGAAGCTATATTTCAATGGTCTAAAAAGAACAAGCTACACCTTAATGCATCCAAAACACAGGCGATCGCTATTTCACATTTTTCCTACAATCTGAATGGCATTTCTCCGATAGTTATAAATGGAAGTGTTGTGAAATATGAGAAGAATGTCAAAACTCTTGGATTTATCTTAAATAAGCACCTAACTTGTGTTGATCATGTGAATTCCTCAATTAGTAGGTTATATTATATGTTAAGACATTTATGGAAAACGGCTTATTTTATTCGAGAAGATATAAAACTTAAACTTGTCAAAAGTCTATTAATACCAATAATATCTTACCATGAATTGATATATGGTTGCCTGGATAAAGCTTCAACTGGATAAATATCAACTACTGATTAATAATTGTGCCAGATATATCTATCTTAAACGGAAATATGATCATATTTCGAACTTCTCAAAAACTATTCTTGAATGCAGTTTATCAGCATTCTTTGACCGTCGTTTACTAATATTTATACATATTATTATATTAATAATATGCATATATTATTAATATTACAATACCTACTAATTGCGTTTGGGGGAAATTTTTTCTTTTTCCTGTATTCTAATATCCGGTTTTAATTCATACGTATACTGTCAAGGTTCATGTGGCTTAACAAATTCTCCGAGTTTGCTAGTTAGGGAATTTTATGTTCACCTCAACTTGTCTGAGTAGCTGACGAAGTCAACTAATATTCGAAATTATTAATGAGAATTCTCCGCCGGTTGCGTTCTAGATTTTCGTCAATACAGAAACTATGAGAATTTATTAAACTTTCATGAAGACTTTTATTTGAACTTCTAATTTTTTTTTTGCAAATTGATCTGAAAGCATAGTAAAATAAAATAAAATATAGTAAGATAATGAAATGATAGTACTATTAAGATAAAATAACATAAACTACAATAAAATCAACTAAAGGTTCAACCACCTATGAACTAAAATAAAATAAAATGAAATAAACTAAAATAAGATAAAATAAAATAAGATAAAACAAAATAAAATGAGATAAACTAAAATAAGATAAGCAAAAATAAAATAAAGTAAACTAAGATAAAATAAACTATAATAAAATAAAATAAACTAAAATACAACAATTCTTTTTAATATACTCTTCCGCCCCCTTTATTAACTATAACTAGGATTATTAACTATACTTACCAATAAGCTTACAACTAGAATCTGCAGCTAAAAGCGTACAATAATAATTTATGATTTTGCGGTTACCCATATTCTCTGTTTCGCTAGTAGAGTAGATGGAAAATTGAAATGAATTTTGTATCCCTGTTTTTTTTAACGTATCTTAAATAAATTGTAACATAAATGGGAATGCTGACATCTCCCTTTATTTAGAAGGCACTAGGTAATTCAGGTAAGGGGCCACCGAAATTTAGTTGCGTCGGTGGTCATGGATTTTAGGGTGGGATTTAGTACCGGGCGTCGCAACAACACCCGCGGCGCCCCTATGTATATTCGGCCTTTTTTTGTTTGTTTTAATTATCAGCACTTTTCATTTTCCCAATTTTCAGTTTTTTTTTGATTTTCTGCGATTATTAACCGGTCATTGCCGGTTCGGTAAATTTTTTTTGCGTTAGATTTTTTTTAATTTCTTTTTTGAATTTTAAATTTTGAATGTTTAACGGTGTGTTCATGGCATCCGGTTCTGCCGGATGTCGTTTTATTTTGAAATGTGAGCGTTTTGAGTTGCCTCTGCGCTTTTGTCAGATTTTTTTAAAGGCATGATATGACTTTTTTTCTGTTTATGGCGCAGGACATCAAGGTTGACAAGAACCCAGCCCAGCCGACATGACTAGCCACAGTGCACCCCCAGATCATGCGGACTGCCTTCCTTGCTGCTCCCATAGAAAATGCGATTCTATAACAATTTAGGAGAGAACTTAAGTGAAATTAACATTACTATATAGCACAGCAATTCCACCAAATTTCATTCAAATCGAAGCGATGAAGCTTTCTAAGTGGAACGGTTGATATACTACCCATATGTAGTTTATATGGTTGTTATAATTTCGGTAATGCTCCTACTGCGTACCTCCCCGGTAGTATGGAAAAACAACTTTTCAATTCAATTTCAAGGCACTTCACCAAAATTCAATGTCAATTTCATTTAGTTTTACATATTTTTTTTATTTTTGTTTAAGGACCTCCGTAACAAAATAGAAAGTTTAAGAAAATGCAAAAAGTATAACGTCTTAGGTCAAATCCAAATTTTCTATGGAAACTTTACGTAGGTTAGACCAGTTTGTTTTAAAGATAAAATAAAATATAAGAAAACATCTCAATATTATTATCTTCAAATTAGATATTTCAGCATTGGAATTCTCACATTAAATACTATATTCAAATTATATATCCCAACATTGGAATTCCCACATTAAATATCCGAACATTAGAATCTTCATATTTCCCAGCGAAGTTATTTACCGACTTGGTGTGAATTATGGTTAAATTCTCTTTAAATTTATCTGGATAAACGTGCTGAGTTCGTAGATGCTGAATCTCATCATAGTGCTTATTTATTCCGATCAACGGGGTGAGTTTGTAAGTCGCATATCTAATCGTCTTGCCTACGGAGTTTTTCCTCATCCCCTGGGAGGCGGGACTAGATGAAGTAGAGGAAAAATAGGAAGGTAAATATTTATTTTGGCAAATTATTCGTCTATTAAGGGGTCAGGGTGAAAGGAGTATTGATATGTATAAATTAAACAGAATCGGGGATAAGACACCACCCCTGTTAAATTCTCCTTGGTTTTGATATTCTGTTCTTAAATGGAACCGTTGCTTGCCAACCACGCAGATAATTTGCGATCCATCTTTTTAGACAAGGTGGAAGAGGTGAAGCTTCTATGTCTTGTAGTAATGCGCTGTGGTTAACTGTGTGAAAAGGTTTTGACAGGTCAAGTGCCACGAGCACTGTCCTATGATAGATATTGGTTCAGTCCGCAATTTTTGTGGGTGTTAATGGTGTTTAGCACGGAGGTAGTTGCATGCATATTACGAAAGTCATGCAGAAAGCGTTCGCGTATTTCATGGTGTCCATGAACTGATTCGAGTATGAATAACCCCTACAAGTTCTAGTCAATGAAATATTCAAACACAAACTAGTATGAATAGCCCCACAAATCCCTAGTCTATGAACTACAATGTTTGCTGACTACTTTCGGTTTTGACTACAGGTGTGATACTGATGCAAATACTGACTAGTATGGATATGGTACGTTGCGATTCTGGTGTATATAATGGTAGAGTTTGTCAATAGGTATGATGCTGATGCAGAGTCTGGCAATTGATATTTCGCAGAATCTCTGCAGTCAAACCAACTAGTATACTAGAAGAATACTAGTTAGAGTTCTGTTTTTTTTCCATATAAGCAACTGGTAATTTTAACACGGCGATGTCCTACGAAATATCAATTGCCAGTTTCTGCATCAGCGTCATACCTGTTGACAAACTAGTCATTATATGCACCAGAATCTTACCAGATGGCAAACTAGTCAGTATAGGTATCAGAGTCATACCAATTAAAACACTAGTCAGCCTCTCGCCAGAAGTTATAGTTATTATATACATCAATAATCATGTAGTCTGTATGATTATCTGTAGACGAAATAACAAAATAAAATAAATAAATAAAAATATTATACCAGTTGACATACTAGTTAATTTAACAAGAGTATATTGATAACAGAGTTCAAGGGACGCGACCTCGCGAAGCTAATTGCCGACTTAGTGTGGATTAGGATTATATTATGCCGGATCAACCCGTTGAGTTGGAAGGTGCCGTTTGTCATAGTAGTGCTTACGGAGATGTTTCATTATTCCTCCTCCTAATAGAGTTTTGGTTGGTTCAGTCCGTAATATACCGGGGTGTTAATGGTGTTTGGAGCGGTGGTAAAGATATGCATTTTATGGAAGCCATGCTGATGGCTGGCTAATAGAATAATTGTCTTTAAATAAATGGCATCGGTAGTTACAACTCCGAGTTCTGCATTGGGATTATTCTTGCCATTCATTATTATTCTGAAATGGCAAAGGCTTAATTGACATGTAGAAAGCTTGCGCTAAGTACCTCTTATGCCCAAGCTGTTCTAGTACATGCATAGCTATTCCGCCTGGGCCTATCGATTTGAAGGGCTTGCCCCTTTTAATGGCTTCTTCAATCTGCAGAAGTAACGGTGAAGTGGTGTGTGCGCGTGTTTATGTTTATGTGCCCGTTGATTTGTACGAAAAATAGCCTTGTTAAATAAAGTACGTATTGCAAATTGCCGTAAAAAGGAACGCATAGGCTTATTTCATCGAGTTCGACAGTCAAAATCCAAATAAAATACTAGTATAAATAACGCCACAAAATTGTCGTCAATAAACTATTCAAACACTGAATAGTTTGAATAACCTCGTAAAATTCTAGACAATGAACTATTCAAACAACAACTAGTATGGGTAGCCCCACAAACCCCAGCGGGTTAGGGGGTTTTTTAATTGGACGTTAGGGTAGCGCATTACCCTGAAGTGGCCCATTGAAACCCGGGTAATCCTGCACATGTGTCCGCACCCCGTTGGACCGCCGTTAGGCATAACTTCACGGAGGGAAAGGCGATTTAGTTGCCACTACTTCGTATCCCCCTTTCTCTGCGTTCCCTTTCAGCATGCATCAATTTCGTCATAAATATAAAGACTATCTTGCTCAAAGAAGTCCAGCAATCTATTTGTCTGCACATTTGGGCAACTAAATTCCTAATGGAAGGCTCATCTGCAAAAACTCTATGTACAGAGAGTATTTCGCTGTGAAAACGAGGGCAGTGAAATATTACATGTTCTGCGCTTTCCAATTCGAAGGGACAGTGTGGACAGAAAGTATCCTCCTCCATCCCACGTTTATGTAGATATTCCTTGAAGCCGCCGTGCCCGCCTGTGTGAGATGGTAATTTATTTCGCCGTGTTTTCGCTTGTATCATTCCGCTATATTCCGAACTAGCATGAAGATCCAGCGCCCTGTTCTCGATTCTTCCCACCGTTCTTGCCACCTAACTTTTGTTCCTGACCTCGCGCTTTTCTTAGCATCTTCAGATCTTCAGATGATTCCAATACCATACAGATCGGTCATTTCACATGAGAGTAGATCTACTGGGATTTTCCAGGATAAAATATGGATAGCGTCGTGGGACACCGTCCGATACGCACATGCTATTCGTATATCAGTAATACGGTAGGCTGCTAGTATATCTTTTTGGTGGACCATTTTAGATCCGTGCCAGGCTGGTGCTGCATATAATATTATCGAGCTGGTTAAATTGGATAATAGCTGTGTAGCTTCGCCTGGACCGCCGATGCTGGGCATTATTCGCGATAGGGCTCCACTACCTCTAGAAACTTTCTCCCCCACCGCCCTGAAGTACTCCTCAAAAGTTAGTTTTGAGTCAATGAAAAGTCCTAGAATTTATTTGATAATCTCCTATGGACTAACTCACCGCAGTCCGCTTTGAGCTCACCAAAACCACTTCTGTCTTATTCCTAGCCATCTCCAACCCCATGTTCGTCAGACATTCCTTTATTCTCCCCGCGGCGTCATTACATAATGCTCGGAGCAGATCAAGTTTCTTGGCCATGGCTACTACGACAATACCATCTAACCATCACCATAGCCGAAAATTTCCGTGCCTCCGTGAAGGTCGATTTGTAGCACACCGTCATACATTGCATTCCATAGCGTTGAACCTAGAACAGATCCATCAGGGACACCGCCCGTGATGTTGTGCTTTCTTGGTCCCTCATCCTTATCAAAAGGAGTACTCTGTCGCTTAAATAGCTACCAATTATTCTGAGCAGGTAAGAGGGGTGCCAAATTTTCATAGCGCTGTCATCATCTGCATCCAGTTCGCGGTGGTAAAAGCATTTCTAATATCCAAAGTTATCAGTGCTCAGAACTTCCTTTCACTTTGGCCTCCGGTTATGGCTTCGCGACTATATTGACAACTGTATCGTGGATCTCGATTTTCGAAATCCAAACGGACTATTTGACAAAGCATCTGGGCTTTCTGCTGCAGACGCTCACTAATAATACTTTTGAGAATCTATCCTGTTGAGTCCCACATACAAAGTGGCCTGTATAAAGATGGCTGGTCGGGCATCTTACCAGGTTTCAGAAAAAGAACCAGTCTTTGGCGTTTCCATGAGCGGGGGAACACACCTTCTTGGATACAGGCGTTGGAGAGATCCGTAAATACCGATGATCTAGACCTTATCGCTGATTAAATGGCCATATTTGGCACTCCATCCGGTCCAGGATACTTACTATCCGCAAGACTTTTTGTTGCATCCAGTAACTCCTGCTCTGTTATTTCTTGGATTTCCATACTTTTGAGGTCCTCTTTTTGATAAGTCCAGTATTCGGAAAAAGAGTTACTACGATTCTTCTCATTAACATCGTGCATGTAGGTTGCTCTGATTTCCGCCCTTTAACTTTCGCCATCACCGTTATGTAAGCCAATCCCCAAGGATCAAGATCGGCACTATACATCAGTTCCTTGAAGCACGCTCTCTTGCTCTTTTTATAGCACATTTAAGCGCCGTTCTTTGGGCTCTGTAGGTATTGTAGCTCATTATATCGTGACGACGAGCGTGCCCTCTGTGCCCTTCACCGTACCTTGTGGCATTTTCTACGCTGCTCCGCTATTTCCTCGTTCCACCAATATACCGGAGTCCGATTTACTTTTGCGCGACCTGGGCATGGCAGCATCACACGCCATTCCTAATATCTTAGATATTTGAACCGACAGATCTCCCGCATGTGTCTTTCGTATTATGGCATCATTCCATACAACATCAAATGCTTCTGGTTCAAAAAGGTGTTGTTTTTATATTTTTCTTTGCAGTTGGATGGAAGCTATCCTTGGTGAAGTTTCCACTAGTTAGCTCTAGGCTAATAGCTTTGTGGTCGCTATATGTTTAGTCGTTACTGATGGACCATTTTGCTCGTCTCGCTAGGGGGCTTAGAATATACAACTAGTTGGATTGACCGGTCAGTTGAACCTTATCTTAATTATCTGCCTCCGGAGTTGCCTTTCTTCTGCCACAGTTTAATGATTGACCAATTGTGGAAAGAAATCCATTTAAGTAAATGGAAAATTATATGTAAAATAATATCAATTGCAATTAACAGACTGCTGTGGCATTATCACAATAGTCCTTACTTACAAGGTACTTGCATTTATGTAAATGGCAGAATGACTTGTAATACATTTTATGTACAACCAAATGAATTTCACTTTCGACCACACGCAAATAACTCATAGCGGCATAGATAAGTTATATTGAACTCAGCGGAGAGTCGTATCCGTTTACATTTGTTTAACCCGTATGCATCACACTGACCAGCTTACGTATCGATCAGCAAGGCTGATCGACAGCGCCGGTTTGTCAATGTTACTGCCAAACTATTACTACATAGTTCTATAATTCGGTAATAAGAATATTTGCTGACTTGGTATATAGAAATTAGAATGTAGTTACTTTTAGTGTGTAAGTATTGTAAGACATTTTTACTATAAAAGAGAAAGAATTTCATAATCAAACTCAATCAGATTTCTGCGCTGAACACAAGCGCCTCCCGAATATTTTTCGTTTTATTTGGTTAAATATTATATGGCGATCCTGTCAGCTTAGATTGAAATCTGCAAAACTGCTAAAAATAATCTAGCTGAACAGAGATCCTGCCAAATTTTTTCTTTTTTCCTCAAAGTCGAAATCAACTAATGGCCACAGGCCACAATTTGGAGCAGAAACCTCGCACACATATTCACAAATAACCAAACTACCAATGGTCGCAGGACACGACTAGAAGCAGACATTTTGGAAAGATACCGCTAAAGATGGGCAACAAATCGCATCAATATGCAAATTCCCAACTGACAACAGCAATTAAATAAGGATATGACTGGCAGCGTAATGCATGCGTAGGAGAAATGGAATAGAAATTTTGATCCAAAAGGCGCGCATAGCAGCATAATAGAGTGGAATTGCCGTTTCGGGTCCAAAAGGAGGTCCACCAATACGGATAATTATTAAAACTAACAATCCCAATCCTGACCGGCAACACGACTGGCGGCTACTATATTTAGCTAAGTATACTTAAATTCAAAATAAATTGAGCGGCCTTAGGGACGCTTACCCATGGGCAAACATTTTATTTTTGCTTAAGGTTTTTTTTTTCTTATTTCATTAGGAATCATTTAATTAATCTGCCTGCTCTGTTAAAATTTGGATATGAAAAAAGAAGAAATATCCAGAAAAGTCCAGTCTTAAAAAAATTTTTTTTTAATTCAAAATTTCAAAATATAAAGGATAAAATAATCTGCCAAATTTTATTAAATATATGCCCACAGTTTCAGTTATTTACTTTGGTATGAATGAAATAACCACAGAGGAGGAATTTCATAAAATTTTTAAAAAGTGTGAAAACACAATAAAAATTTTATAAAAATCTCAGAAAATATTTTAAAAAGTAAATCTGAAAAGCAAGGTCCGAAATCGATCACTATAGAAGAGTATCGGCGAAGGAACAAGTTACATAAAAGAGAGGAAATTCCAGAAGTACCTGCCCCGAAAATCCAAGGAAGGAAGCGGGGAGGCAGACAATTTAAGAAAAGAAAGGAAATAGCTGAAACTTACAAAATCCTAAATATAACAACAAATACGGCAGTTAGGATTAAGTTAAAAAAGAAAATTCAAGAATTAAGGAAAATAAAATAAATTTTTGTATACAAAATAATTGAGTAACTTTGGAATGCCCAGAGATTTTTCGAAAAACCCCCTCAAAAAGTGGGATGAAAATGACACTGTAAAACTAGAAAGTAGAAATTTTTATAGTGAGTTAGAATGGCTAACAAAGCTCTGGAAAATAATAGGTATGAATAGGGAACCAACTATAGAAGATATAAAAAATCCTTCAACTAAAGAAGAAGAAATAGGATGATGAGGATGGTCTTTCGTAACGAAGACAAAAAGGAATTATACTTAACAATTTAATAAATTTTCTCCTCTCAATTATTGAATGAATAAAATAAAATAGAAGAGAATTATTGTTCAATTTATTCAATTTCATGGAAAATATTTAGGGAAATCTACTAAAATGTCTTGGTGGACTAAAATCGCCCAAGGCATAATGATAGCTATAACTGGCTACGAATTCGGTAAAGAAAACCCTGAAGAGTAAAAAACCGAAAATAAACTGGTCAAATATGAACCAAAGCAGGAAATATAATATACAGAATATATCTCAGAAAATGATTGATAATTCTTGTATGTATAATGTCATTTTTAATTGTCGCAATTGCAATTTTAATAAAAAAATACCTAAAAAGTAAATTGAGATAATCAAATAACCCGCACCCGGGTACCCCTAGAATGTGTTTATACAATATGGATATATAATGAAAGCTGTTGATGAGTGCTACAGTAAAGGATAATTTTCATACCCCTGGGTGACTAGGGTTTCGAGATATAGGCCAAAACGTGGACCCGGGTACCCCTTAAATTTGTTTATACAATATGGATATCAAATGAAAGCTGTTGATGAGTGCTATAGTACAGGATAATTTTCATACAACTGGGAGGCTAGGGTCTCGAGATATAGCCCAAAACGTGGACCCGGGTACCCCTAGAATGTGTTTATACAATATGGATATCAAAATGAAAGCTGTTGATGAGTGCTATAGTACAGGATAATTTTCATACAACTGGGAGGCTAGGGTCTCGCGATATAGCCCAAAACGTGGACCCGGATACACCTAGAATGTGTTTATACAATATGGATATCAAATGAAAAATTTTGATGAGTGCTATAGTACAGGATAATTTTCATACAACTGCGAAGCTAGGGTCTCGAGATGTAGCCCAAAACGTAGACCCGGGTACCCCTAGAATGTGTTTATACAATATGGATATCAAATGAAAGCTGTTGATGAGTGCTATAGTACAAGATAATTTTCATACAACTGGGAGGCTAGCGTCTCGAGATATAGCCCAAAACGTGGATCCGGATACCCCTAGAATGTGTTTATACAATATGGATATCAAATGAAAGCTGTTGATGAGTGCTATAGTACAGGATAATTTTCATACAACTGGGAGGCTAGGGTCTCGAGATATAGCCCAAAACGTGGACCCGGGTACCCCTAGAATGTGTCTATACAATATGGATATCAAATCAAAACTGTTGATGAGTGCTATAGTACTGCATAATCTTCATACAAGTGGGAGGCTAGGGTCTCGACATAGAGCCCACAACGTGGACCCGGATACCCCTAGAATGTGTTTATACAATATGGATATCAAATGAAAGCTGTTGATGAGTGCTATAGTACAGGATAATTTTCATACAACTGGGAGGCTAGGGTCTCGAGATATAGCCCAAAACGTGGACCCGGGTACCCCTACAATGTGTTTATACAATATGAATATCAAATGAAAGCTGTTGATGAGTGCTATAGTACAGGATAATTTTCATACAACTGGGAGGCTAGGGTCTCGAGATATAGCCCAAAACGTGGACCCGGATACCCCTAGCATGTGTTTATACAATATGGATATCAAATGAAAGCTGTTGATGAGTGCTATAGTACAGTATAATTTTCATACAACTGGGAGGCTAGGGTCTCGAGATATAGCCCAAAACGTGGACCCGGATACCCCTAGAATGTGTTTATACAATATGGATATCAAGTGAAAGCTGTTGATGAGTGCTATAACACAGGATAATTTTCGTACAACTGGGAGGCTAGGGTCTCGATATATAGCCCAAACCGTGGACCCGGATACACCTAGAGTGTGTTTTTACATTATTGGTATCAAATTGAAGCTGTTGATGTATGCTTTAGAACAGATTAAATTTTACACCGCTGGGTGACTACGGTCTCGAGATATAGGCCAAAACATGGAGCCGGATACACCTAGAATGTGTTTTTATATTATGGGTATCAAATTTAAGCTGTTAGTGTGTTCTATAATACAGAGTAAGCTTTGCACCGCTGAGTGACTAGGGTCTCGAGATATAGGCCAAAACATGGACCCGGATACCCCTAGAATGTGTGTGTATTATGGATATTAAACGAAATCTGTTGCTGAGAACTCTAAAGTTCATTGTGATATTCGATTTAGTCGCATCAACCTGGCAAAACTGATAAATATGCATGCGAAGCCGAAACAAAGACAAGATTAATAATACCCACATACCTATTTACACACGTCCTATTCGATTTGCCTGAAATTTCGTATATAAATTTGCCTATATTAGTATTTACGATGCTTTTTTCCGGGAAGTATACCAGAGACGGACTGGGACTAGGATTAAGACTAGGACTGGGACTGATACTGAGACCCGGAGTGGGATTGGGACTGAGACTAGGAATGGGGATGGAGCAAAATACACACCACCCCCTGGGACTGGCAATACGAGATGAAGAAGATGGAGAAAAACTTGAGAGAAGAGAAAAGAGAGAAGGGACTGAGAAAGAGATAGAATGAGACGTAGATGGAGATGAAGCGAAAAAGATGGAGGGAGGAGTGAATAAAAAGATTAGGAAAAAGTGTAGAGGGGTAGGGCAGAGTTGGACGGAAAAATCTTATTAAAATGTATGCAGATAGGCCAAATTTAGGGCAGAACAACGTCTGCCGGGTCTGCTAGTTCTACTATAAAAACAAAAACAATAATAAAGAATTTGAATGTAATCTTAGAAGCTTTACATAATATAAAACAAGTGATCAATACAGTAAACCATATACTTACTAAAGAACACCAAAAAGAAGGTCACCACATTTTTCCACAGTACGGGATAAATTGGTATCTTCATTAGCAAGACATAATATAGAAATACCGATACCAACCACAATAGAGGAGGAACTCCACCTTGATTTTAATTTAATTCTCTCAGAACTTCCGCAAAGCCGAACTCCATCGCCTTCATTGAGCCAGACTCCATCAGTAGAAGAAAATAAACCAATAAATATCCCAGCTGTAAATGTCACAATGGTATAAATAGTAATAGAATTCATCAAAACTGCCTCATCTGTGCTACCAGAGTTTGATGGCAAGCCTGAAAATTTGCATAGTTGTTTGGATGCTTTTGATATCCTTGACCAAATCAAGGCAATCATGAAGCTTTGGCAAGAACGATGATAAAAACAAAACTAAAAGGCACAGCCAGAAATTTTATTAGCAGCGAAAGTACAATCGCACAAATAAAATTGAAGTTAAAATCAGCAATAAAAGGTGAATTAGTAGAAGTTTTAACAGCTAAACTCCTGTACATCCAGCAACGCAGCAGAACTGCAAATCAGTACACAGCGGAAATAGAAAAAATTAATAGGTCATTAGAAGGAGCTTATATCTCGGACGGGCTTAATCCAGACTTGGCAACGAGATACTCAACACGAGCAGCAGTTAAGGCTATGTGTAAAAACTGACAAAGTAAAAATGACCATGCAAGCAGGAACCTTCACAACAATGAACGATGCGAATTCCAAATTTACAAATAGCTGTACTGAAATAACGGGCAGCTCAAATACAATTTTAAATATACGGCAACAAAATCAATACCGGAGTAATTAGCGTGGAGGTTACCGAAGTAACAACTATGGGAATTACCGAGGTAGAAGATTTGGATCGCAGCAGAGATATAATAACAACCTTACATCAAATAATAATAATAGTAATAATTTCCGACGAGGGTCACAAACCCAAAACAATAACAGATCTTACAATCAGACTCGCAACGTGCGAAATTGTACCCAGCAGGAAAACAAGAAACTCCACTTCAAGATCAGTAGATAGAAAAATATGTGTACGAAATCTACACTTAAATAATTATTTATCTACAATAACATCATTAAATAATTCAACTTCCAATTTTTTAGTAGATACAGGAGCAGATATGTCAATTATCAAAGAGAATCAAGTAGATAATCATACAAAAATAAACACGACACAAATAATAGATTTAAAGGGCATTAGGCCAGGTGTAACCAGCACATTAGACCCAGTTAAAGCGGATTAAAAAGGCGACGACCTCTTAATTATCATAAATTGCACGTCGTAGAAGACGACTTTCCAATTCCATGCGATGGAATAATAGGACTAGACTTTATAAAGAAGTATAACTGTATTTTAGACTATGGAAAAATAGAGGATAAACTAATTCTAAGACCGTATGACGATTCCAGACAGATCCGAAATCATTGGACAAGTTAAAGTAAATACTGATAATAAAAACATCTTCATACCCCACCAACAATTGTCTGAAGGCATTTTCATAGCAAACACAATTACAGATAAAGATCAAACTTTCGTTAGAATTATTAACACCACGCATAAAAACACAACTATTCAAAATTACAAAATAAATACTGTGACTACACATTAATTGAAACAACAACACATAATAAAAATAGCAACAATACAGAACAATTAAAAAGATTAACCAAAAATTTTCCAAAATTCGTGAATTCTCAGTTAACAACATTATGTACAGAATTTATAGACATATTTGCATTAGAAACAGAACCGATTACCTCTAATAATTTTTACAAACAGAAATTACGTATGAAGGAAGGCACCCCTGTTTATATAAAAAATTATAGATTGACACAAAAAGTAGAGATAAGCAAACAAGTAAATAGCTAATAGAAGATGACATAATAGAATCCTCCATATCAGAATACAATAGTCCGATTTTACTAGTTCCCAAAAGGTCACTTCCTGGGAACACAGAAAAAAGATGGAGATTAGTAGTTGACTACAGACAGGTAAATAAAAAGTTAGCAGCAGATAAATTCCCGCTCCGAAGAATTGATGACATTCTAGATCAACTTGGAAGAGCAAAATATTTTTCATGTCTCGATCTTATGTCAGGTTTTGATCAAATAGAATTACACCCAGATTCTAGAGATATAACCTCATTCACAGCTGAAAATGGCACTTAATTCAAAAGACTACCCTTTAGATTAAAAGTAGCACCAAACTCATTCCAAAGAATGATGACACTGGCATTTGCAAGCCTCAAACCATCACGAGAATTTCTCTATATGGATGATTTACTTGTACTAGGATGTTCAGAAACACACATGCTGAAAAATTTAAGAGATGTTTTCTCCACTTGTAGGTAATACAATTTAAAACTGCATCCAGCAAATGTCTATTTTTTAGCCAGGAAGTAACCTACTTAGGATATAAATGCACAAGCAAGGGAATATTACCCGACCGAAGCAAATTTGAAACAGTTCAAAACTACCCAACATCAAAATCCGTAGATGAAGTTAAAATGTTCGTAGCGTTCTGCAATTATTACGGAAGATTTGTACCGAAATTCGCAGAATACTCAAGAAAATTAACTAGGCTTTGTAAAAAGAATGTTTCCTTCGATTTAACAGAAGAATGTCAAAAAGCTTTTGTCTAATTAAAGGAATTATTAATTAGGTCAAAACTTTTGCAATACCCCGACTTCAATAAAGAATTCTGCATAACAACAGACGCTAGTGGGTATGCTTGCGGAGCAGTCCTTAGCCAAGAGGACGATGGCAAACAGTTACCAATTGCATACGCTTCCAGATAATTCACAAAAGGTGAAACCAACAAAGCTACAATAGCAAAAGAATTAGCCGCAATTCATTGGGCTATAACCTTCTTTAGACCATACATCTATGGCAGAAAATTTCTAATTAAAACCGATCACCGCCCTTTAACTTATCTTTTTTCGATGAAGAGTCCTTCATCTAAGTTAACACGAGTAAGACTCGATTTAGAGGAGGACGATTTTCAAGTGGAGTATATCGCAGCAAAGGAAAATCACATTGCGGATGCATTATCTCGCATAACAATCACGAACTTAAAAGAAATGTCAGTGGAAGCAAGTAAAATACTAAAAATAATAACAAGATCAGCAGCTAAAACTACCAGCAATATTATTGAAAATAAAGAAAGTCACAAAGAGAACCCGAAAGTATACGAAGCGCTAAATAAATTTGAAGTAAGAAGACATGTCGAGCTAGTTTTCGATCCTCTGAAATTATATTTCAAAAAAGGAAAGAAAATGTGTAGCAATTTAAATACAAGCAACCTAATTGTTGAGGATAAGATTGACTTAGGACAGTTCTTTACCAGGCTTGAAAAAGAAGCCGCCAATTTAGGACTTGTACAAATACAGTTGTCCTTAGGGGACAAAATGTTTAAAAGAAATTATACTGCATTAGGCAAATTTATAGAAACAAGAAACCAGGTTCTCAAAAAGTTAACAATAGCACTAACCCCAGAGGTTATGTATGTGACAATTCCCGGGAAAATTGAAGAAATTTTGCAGAAATATGACAATCCTATTAGTGGTGGCCATCCAGGAACAAATTGCATGACAGGTAAGATCAAGCAGAAATATAGCTGGCTAAACATGAAAAATGACGTAAGAAAATACGTAAAGAACTGCATCCACTGTCAGAAAAATAAAATAAATAAGCATATAAAAGGGCCAGTGAAAATAATGGAGACGCCTCCGAAGGCTTTTGATATTGTAAAAATCGATACAGTAGGACCACCAGCGAAATCGATAAATGGAAACGAATATGCTGTTACCATTATATGTGATCTAACCAAGTACTTGGTAGCAATCCCAGTTCCAAGCAAACACTCAGCAACAGTCGCTAAATCAGTGTTTGAACACTTCATTTTCAGTTATGGACCAATGAAGACAAGGGCACAGAGTACAAAAATAGTTTATTTGAAGAACTGTGTAAACTGCTAAAAATTCAGCACAAAACCTCAACACCGTATCATCATCAAACTTTAGGTACCATAGAACGCAGTCATAGGACATTCAATGAATATGCACGCTCATATATATCCAGTAAAAAAGACGATTGGGATGAATACCTCAGGTATTTCGCATATTGTTACAATACTACGCCATCAAACATACTTAAATATTGTCCTCTTGAGCTAATATTTGGAAAGAATCCCCAGAATTTCGAATTTCTTAAAGAAAACAAAATAAGTCCATTGTATAATCACGAATCTTATGATAAGGAAGTAAAATATAGACTTCAAATAGCACAACAAAGAGCTAGAAAATTAGTAAAAGAAGCCAAAGAAAGGCAAAAATCTAATTATGACAAAAGTAGCTACAGTAAGGAAATAAAAATAGGATACTTAGTGTAAGTTAGAGAATAAGCAGCTCATAAGCTAGATGATAGATATAAAGGAAATTATAAAGTAAAAAGTATCGATAAGAATAATAAGTATACATTAATACCTAATAGAATAGCGAATAGTGATAGGACAAACAAAACCAAAGAAATAGTAATCCATAAGAATAGCCTTAACCAGTATAAAAAATCTATTTAAATAACTTGAAAAAAAAAAAAATATATGTACTATAAGCATTCCACTCTACTCATAATTATAAGCATACACACAATATATACAAATAAAAACCAAAGTCAGCATAACAATTCAAATTTAAAGCAAGAGTAAATAAGTAAAAACAGAAAACACATAAACAAACAAATTCATTATATGTCATCAAAAGTAAAAGGAAACAGCATGGCATACTTATATCAATGACAATGGGATGGCCGTATTATATACGTTCCTCCCTTAAAAGCATATAGAAAGTGTGCACATGAGCAACAGAAAAAAAAAACAACAACATGTTACATATAAAAAAAAAAAGTCAGGACAAAATCACTCATGTGAAGCAAATGTAAACGGATATCAAAATAAGTACACAAACTCTTCACTCTCATTATCAAGTTACCGCAATGCAATAAATTGCAATAGAAAACTAAAAAGCAATTAAAATTTTGTAAACTCTAAATTGGCCATGAAGTCAATTTAAGGGCCATATAAAATTGATTTCAATTATATACGACCCTTCCTAAGGTGGATGGTGTGGCATTACCACAACACGCCTTAAATACAAGGTATTTGTGTTTATGTAAGTGCCCGAATGAGTCTAGCTTGTAATAAATTTTATGTACAACCAAATGAATTTCACTTTCGACCACACGCGAATAACTCATAGCGGCATAGATAAGTTATATTGAACTCAGCGGGGAGTCGTATCCGTTTACAGTTGTTTAACCCGTATGCGTCACACTGACCAGCTTACGTATCGATCAGCAAGACTGATTGACAGCGTCGGTTTGTCAATATTACTGCCAAACTATTACTACATAGTTCTATAATAGGTAATAAGAATATTCGCTGACTTGGTATATAGAAATTAGAATGTAGTTACTGTTAGTATGTAAGTATTGTATGTCAGAATTGTAATAGTATTGTAAGACATTTTTGCTATAAAAGAGAAAGAATTTCATAATAAAAATCAATCAGATTTCTGGGCTGAACACAAGCGCCTCCCGAATCTTTTTCGTTTTATTTGGTTAAATATTATAATGCTCAATCTAGCCAATTTTGTAGCCGCATTCTGCATTTTTACCTCAGTGAATAAGATATAAAAATATTAAAATCGTGCCAAAAAGGGAACAATTTTGGTCAAAGTGGTAACTGTGGCTCCTTCATTATACACTCGTTGAATTCAAAGAGGGTGAGGAAAAAGAGGAATAGTACAACAACGCCCGTACTAACAAGTATTTTACTTTTTTTGATGTTATCTATTGTTGTTTGCTAATTTATTTCGCACTTGCTTTAAAGAAAAATTGGAAAAAACTAAACAAAAAATTGCAACGAAAGCAGAATTGTACTCAAGAATTCTACGATCCGAGGGCGCAAATAAATTTTTTTAATTTATTAAATAATTTGTGAAATATTTAAATAATGTGACATATGGGCGGAAAATATGACAGCTGTTTCTATTATACATTTTAAATATCTTCTCTTTTCTCCCTGGAGTTTCATTCGATCCCACACTCCTGCGATGATTGAACTGTGACAAACGCATTCAGCGACGCCATGCCTTAGTTGTTGTAAACTTATCCCAAGTGACTGCCTTACATAATTTATTCTTTGCACGATACCTATGTACATTGTGTTCATTATCATGTGTCAAAGCTATGGGTTTTGTTATTGGCGGTTTGAAAGATATTGGTATTTGCTATGTCCTATTTAAAGAACTAAAAAGATTTAATCAATGTTGACTATATGTACTAACTAAGCGGGGATTTCCCTCAATGCTTTCAAATGTACGAAAAGATTTATTTGAAGCAGTTTTGAATTTTCAGTTTATTCAATAATTTCGTAAAAATTTAAACAACATGACAACCGGACGGAGAGGGCGACACCTGCTTCTCTTAAACTTTGTAATCTGTTTAAATAATTTTCTTCCATTAGTGGGTTTCGAACCCACGATCATGCGATGTTTGAACGGTTAAAAACACATTCAGGCACGACATGTATTTGTTCTGGTAAACTCATCGCAAGTGCCTTTCTTCCAAAATTAATCTTTGTACAGTACATACTTTGTACATTATCATGTGTCAAAGCTATGCTTCTCTTGGCGGTTGCAAGGAAACTAGTAATTGCTTTGTTCTATTATAGAAATAACAAGTAAGGAAGGTTAAGTTCGGTTGTAACCGAACATTACATACTCAGTTGAGAGCTTTGGTGACAACATAGGGAAAATAACCATGTAGGAAAATGAACCGAGGGTAATCCTGGAATGTGTTTGTATGACATGTTTATCAAATGATATGTATTAAAGAGTATTTTATGAGGGAGTGGGCCATAGTTTTATAGGTGGACGCCATTTAGGGATATAGCCATAAAGGTGGATCAGGGTTGACTCTAGAATTTGTTTGTACGATATGGGTATCAAAGGAAAGGTGTTAATGAGTATTTTAAAAGGGAGTGATCCGTAGTTCCATAGGTGGACGCCGTTTCGAGATATCGCCATAAAGGTGGACCAGGGGTGACCCTAGAATTTGTTTGTACGATATGGGTATGAAATGAAAGGGTTAATGAAAATTTTAAAAGGAAGTGGGCCTTAGTTCTATAGGTGAACGCCTTTTCGAGATACCGCCATAAAAGTGGACCAGGGGTGACTCTAGAATGCGTTTGTACAATATGGGTATCAAACGAAAGGTGTTAATGAGTATTCCAAAAGGGCGTGGGGTTTAGTTCTATAGGTGGACGCCTTTTCGAGATATCGCCATTAAGGTGGACCAGGGGTGACTCTAGAATGTGTTTGTACGATATGGGTATCAAATTAAAGGTATTAATGAGGGGTTTAAAGGGGAGTGGTGGTAGTTATATAGGTGGTCGCCTTTTCGAGATATCGGATTAGGTGGACCAAGGCTGACTCTAGAATGCGTTTGTACAATATGGGTATCAAACGAAAGGTGTTAATGAGTATTTTAAAAGGGCGTGGGTCTTAGTTCTATAGGTGAAGGCCTTTTCGAGATATCACCATAAAGGTGGACCAGGGGTGACTCTGGAATGTGTTTGTACGATATGGGTATCAAATTAAAGGTACTAATGGGGGTTTTAAAAGGGAGTGGTGGTAGTTGTATAGGTGGTCGCCTTTTCGAGATATCGGCATAAAGGTGGACCAGTGGTGACTCTAGAATGCGTTTGTACAATATGGGTATGAAACGAAAGGTGTTAATGAGTATTTTAAAAGGGCGTGATCCTTAGTTCCATAGGTGGACGCCCTTTTCGAGATATCGCCATAAAGGTGGACCAGGGGTGACCATAGAATTTGTTTGTACGATATGGGTATCAAATGAAAGGGGTTAATGAGCATTTTAAAAGGGAGTGGGCCTTAGTTCTATAGGTGGACGCCTTTTCGAGATATCGCCATAAAGGTGGACCCGGGGTGACTCTAGAATGCGTTTGTACAATATGGGTATCAAACGAAAGGCGTTAATGAGTATTTCAAAAGGCCGTGGGGCTTAGTTCTATAGGTGGACGCCTTTTCGAGATATCGCCATAAAGGTGGACCAGGGGTGACTCTAGAATGTGTTTGTACGGTATCTGGATCAAATTAAAGGTATTAGTGAGGGTTTTAAAAGGGAGTGGTTGTAGTTGTATAGGTGGTCGCCTTTTCGAGATATCGCCATAAAGGTGGACCAGGGGTGACTCTAGACTTTGTTTGTACGATATGGGTATCAAATGAAAGGTGGTAATGAGTCTTTTTAAAAGGGAGTGGGCCTTAGTTCTATAGGTGGTTGACTTTTCGAGATATCGCCATAAAGGTGCACCAGGGGTGACTCTAGAATATGTTTGTACGATATGGGTATCAAATGAAAGGTGTTAATGAGTATTTTAAAAGCGCATGGGGCTTAGTTCTATAGGTGGATGCCTTTTCGATATATCGCCATAAAGGTGGACCAGGGGTGACTCTAGAATGGGTTTGTACGATATGGGTATCAAATTAAAGGTATTAATGAGACTTTTAAAAGGGAGTGGTGGTAGTTGTATATGTGAAGGCGTTTTCCAGATATCGAACAAAATGTGGAACAGGGTGATCCAGAACATCATCTGTTAGATACCGCTAATTTATTTATAAATATAATACCACGAACAGTATTCCTGCCAAGATTTCAAGGGTTTTTTACTTCGCCCTGCAGAACTTTTTCATTTCATTCTACTTAATATGGTAGGTGTCACACCCATTTTACAAAGTTTTTTTCTAAAGTTATATTTTGCGTCAATAAACCAATCCAAATACCATGTTTCATCCCTTTTTTCGTATTTGGTATAGAATTATGGCATTTTTTCGTTTTTGGTAATTTTCGATATCGAAAAAGTGGGCGTGGTCATAGTCGGATTTTGGCCATTTTTTATACCAATACAATGTGAGTTCAGATAAGTACATGAACTGAGTTTAGTAAAGATATATCGATTTTTGCTCAAGTTATCGTGTTATCGGCCGAGCGGAAGGACAGACGGTCGACTGTGTATAAAAAATGGGCGTGGCTTCAGCCGATTTCGCCCTTTTTCACAGAAATAAGTTATTGTCCCAGAATCTAAGCCCCTACCAAATTTCACAAGGATAGGTAAATTTTTGTTCGACTTATGGCTTTAAATGTATCCTAGACAAATTAAATGAAAAAGGGCGGAGCCACGCCCATTTTGAAATTATCTTTTATTTTTGCATTTTGTTGCACCATATCATTACTGGAGTTGAATGTTGACATAATTTACTTATATACTGTAAATATATCCAATTTTTTGTTAAAATTTGATTTAAAAAAAAAAAATTTAAAAGTGGGCGTGGTCGTTCTCCGATTTTGCTAATTTTCATTAAGCATACATATAGTAATAGGAGTAATGTTCCTGTAAAATTTCATCATGATATCTTCGACGACTGCCAAATTACAGCTTGCAAAACTTTTAAATTACCTTCTTTGAAAAGAGGGCGGTGCCACGCCCACTGTCCAAAATTTTACTAATTTTCTATTCAGAGTCATCAGTTCAACTCACCTACCAAGTTTCATCGTTTTATCCGTCTTTGGTAATGAATTATCGCACTTTTTCGGTTTTTCGAAATTTTCGATATCGAGAAGTGGGCGTGGTTATAGTCCGATATTGTTCATTTTAAATAGAGATCTGAGATGAGTGCTCAGGAACCTACATACCAAATTTCATCAAGATACCTCAAAATTTACTCAAGTTATCGTGTTAACGGACAGACGGACGGACGGACATTGCTCAATCAAATTTTTTTTCGATCCTGATAATTTTGATATATGGAAGTCTATATCTATCTCGATTCCTTTATACTTGTACAACCAACCGTTATCCAATCAAAGTTAATATACTCTGTAAGCTCTGCTCAACTGAGTATAAAAAGAATAAACCAATGGTGTCTATATCTTATCTATATCGGACTATAACCACGCCCACTTTTTCGATATCGAAAATTTCGAAAAACCGAAAAA
Organism: Eurosta solidaginis; assembly: GCF_040869045.1. Taxonomy (NCBI): domain Eukaryota; kingdom Metazoa; phylum Arthropoda; class Insecta; order Diptera; family Tephritidae; genus Eurosta; species Eurosta solidaginis. The sequence goes on along the minus strand of NC_090321.1, from coordinate 128,940,144 downwards.
GTGCGATAATTCATTACCAAAGACGAATAAAGCGATGAAACTTGGTAGGTGAGTTAAAATGATGACGCTGAATAGAAAATTAGTAAAATTTTGGACAATGGGCGTGGCACCGCCCACTTTTAAAAGAAGGTAATTTAAAATTTTGCATGCTGTAATTTGGCAGTCGTTGAAGATAGCATGATGAAATTTGGCAGGAAAATTACTCCTATTACTATATGTATGCCTAATAAAAATTAGCAAAATCGGAGAACGACCACGTCCACTTTTAAAAAAATTTTTTTTTAAAGTCAAATTTTAACAAAAAATTTAATATCTTTACAGTATATAAGTAAATTATGTCAACATTTAACTCCAGTAATGATATGGTACAGTAAAATGCAAAAATAAAAGAAAATTTCAAAATGGGCGTGGCTCCGCCCTTTTTCATTTAATTTGTCTAGGAAACTTTTAATGCCATAAGTCGAACAAAAATAACTTGAGCAAAAATTGATATATCTCTACTAAACTCAGTTCACGTACTTATCTGAACTAACTTTGTATTGGTATAAAAAATGGCCGAAATCCGACTATGACCACGCCCACTTTTTCGATATCGAAAATTACCAAAAACGAAAAAAATTCCATAATTCTATATCAAATACGAAATAAGGGACGAAACATGGTATTTGGATTGGTTTATTGACGCAAAATATAACTTTAGAAAAAAACTTTGTAAAATGGGTGTGACACCTACCATATTAAGCAGAATGAAATGAAAAAGTTCTGCAGGGCGAAGTAAAAAACCCTTGAAATCTTGGCAGCAATACTGTTCGTGGTATTATATTTATAAATAAATTAGCGGTATCCAACAGATGATGTTCTGGGTCACCCTGGTCCACATTTTGGTCGATATCTGGAAAACGCCATCACATATACAACTACCATCACTCCATTTTAAAAGCCTCATTAATACCTTTAATTTGATACCCATATCGTACAAACACATTCTAGAGTCACCCCTGGTCTACCTTTATGGCGATATATCGAAAACGCGTCCACCTATAGAGCTAAGCCCCAAGCCCTTTTAAAATACTCATTAACACCTTTCATTTGATACCCATATCGTACAAACATATTCTAGAGTCACCCCTGGTCCACCTTTATGGCGTTATCTCGAAAAGGCGACCACCTATAGAACTACGGCCCATTCCCTTTTAAAATGCTCATTAAACCCTTTCATTTGATACCCATATCGTACAAACAAATCCTAGGGCCTCCCCTGGTCCACCTTTATGGCGATATCTCAAAACGGCGTTCACCTATGGAACTAAGGATCACTCCCTTTTAAAATACTCATTAACACCTTTCATTTGATATCCATATCGTACAAACAAATTCTAGAGTCATCTCTGGTCCACCTTTATGCCGATATCTCGAAAAGGCGACCACCTATACAACTACCACCACTACCTTTTAAGACCCTCATTAATACTTTTAATTTGATACCCATATTGTAAAACACATTCTAGAGTCACCCATGGGCCACCTATAGAACTAAGGCCCACTCCCTTTTAAAATACTCATTAACACCTTTCGTTTGATACGCATATTGTACAGACGCATTCTAGAGTCACCCCTGGTCCACCTTTTAATGGCGATATCTCGAAAAGGCGACCACCTATACAACTACCACCACTCCCTTTTAAAACCCTCATTAATACCTTTAATCTGATACCCATATCGTACAAGCACATTCTAGAGTCACCCCTGGTCCACAATTATGGCGATATCTCGAAAAGGCGACCACCTATAGAACTAAGGCCCACTCCCTTTTAAAATACTCATTAACACCTTTCGTTTGATACCCATATTGTACAAACACATTCTAGAGTCACCCCTGATCCACAATTATGGCGATATCTCGAAAAGGCGACCACCTATAGAACTAAGGCCCACTCCCTATTAAAATACTCATTAACACCTTTCGTTTGATACCCATATTGTACCAACGCATCCTAGAGTCACCCCTGGTTCACCTTTATGGCGATATCTCGAAAAGGCTTCCACCTATAGAACTAAGCCCCACGCCCTTTTAAAATACTCATTAACACCTTTCGTTTGATACCCATATTGTACCAACGCATCCTAGAGTCACCCCTGGTTCACCTTTATGGCGATATCTCGAAAAGGCTTCCACCTATAGAACTAAGCCCCACGCCCTTTTAAAATACTCATTAACACCTTTCGTTTGATACCCATATTGTACCAACGCATCCTGGAGTCACCCCTGGTTCACCTTTATGGCGATATCTCGAAAAGGCTTCCACCTATAGAACTAAGCCCCACGCCCTTTTAAAATACTCATTAACACCTTTCGTTTGATACCCATATTGTACCAACGCATCCTAGAGTCACCCCTGGTCCACCTTTATGCCGAAATCTCGAAAAGGCGATCACCTATACAACTACCACGACCCCCTTTTAAAACCCTCATTAATACCTTTAATTTGATACCCATATCGTACAAGCACATTCTAGAGTCACCCCTGGTCCACCTTAATGGCGGAATCCCGAAAAGGCGTCCACCTATAGAACTAAACCCCTCGCCCTTTTGAAATACTCATTAACACCTTTCGTTTGATACCCATATTGTACAAACGCATTCTAGAGTCACCCTTGGTCCACCTTTATGTCGATATTTCGAAAAGGCGTCCACCTATAGAACTAAGGCCCACTCCCTTTTAAAATGTTCATTAACCCCTTTCATTTGATACCCATATCGTACAAATAAATTCTAGGGTCACCCCTGTTCCACATTTATGGCGATATCTCGAAACGGCGTCCACCTATGGAACAAAGGATCACTCCCTTTTAAAATACTCATTAACACCTTTCATTTGATACCCATATCGTACAAACAAATTCTAGAGTCAACCCTGATCCACCTTTATGGCGATATCCCTAAATGGCGTCCACCTGTGGAACTATGGCCCACTCCCTCATAAAATACTCTTTAATACCTTTCATTTGATACACATGTCATACAAACACATTCCAGGATTACCCCCGGTTCATATTCCTACATGGTTATTTTCCCTTATGTTGTCACCATAGCTCTCAACTGAGTATGTAATGTTCGTTTACACCCGAACTTAACCTTCCTTACTTGTATATATATAACTTTAAACGAGCAATTCTTTTATATTTGTATATTTGTATGTTTGTATAGCCATATTTGGCACAGAGATAATGTATCACCTTCTAAGACTTTATACCTAGGTGTTACGACTCAGGATGTTTCACAAGGTTGCCACCTATTCGCAATTAAAAAAAATTGCATGAGATATGCCGATATGGGTATCAAATGAAAGGTATTTCACTCCACGCTACAATAGCGATTTTTGAGTGGGGCGCCATTTGTAAATTTGTATATTTGTATGTTTATATATATTTATATTTCCATGTTTATTTCATTAATTTCGCACATGTTGACTCTTAAATTACACAACTTATGGAAATCTAACATCTAATATGAATATTAATTGTCGCCTTAAATTTAAGAAATAAATACATATTAAAATAAATAAATATATATGTATGTTTTGTTTGATTGGTCTTTTGACCACAAAATAAATTGCCAGTGTAAGTGGAAACAACCAATATAGACGTAAATAGATGAAATAAGAGAATAGAAAAAGAAGGTAATGACAGTATTACTGAAGTTGTAAGAACCAATTAAAATGTATGTTTGTATTTTATTGGAAAAATTCAAATAAAGATAATTTAAAGCGCTTAGTATTGCGTTCATTTTTAATTTGTTTGTATAGCTGAACGATCTCGGGATCGGCTCAACCGATTTAAATGAAATTTGGCACAGAGATAATGTATCACCTTCTAAGACTTTCTACCTAGGTGTTGCCGCTCAGAATGTGTCACAAGTTGCCACCAATTCGAAATTAAAAAAAAAAATTGCATGAGATATGCCGATATGGGTATCAAATGAAAGGTATTTCACTCCGCATTACAACAGGGACATTTTTGAGTAGGGTTGCCATTTGTATATTTGTATATTTGTATGTTTGTATAGCCGAACAATCTCGGTAACGGCCCAACCGATTTAAATGAAATTTTGCACAGAGGTAATGTATCACCTTCTAAGACTTTCTACCTAGGTGCTGCCACTCAAAATGTTTCACAAGGTTGCCACCTATTCGAAATTAAAAGAAATTGCCTGAGATATGCCGATATGGCTATCAAACGAAAGGTATTTCACTCCGCATTACAATAGGGACATTTTTGAGTAGGGTTACCATTTAGGGTTGGGGTAGTTAGACGAAATAGTACTCTACGTACTCATATTCTATTAAAACTTTAAAGGAGAACATTAAAGTTAAAAATCTTATTAAAAAACATCTAACACATGATTCGACTTAATTTTCTTAATTTCACACACGCTAATAAAATTGAAATGCAATATCAAGGCACCGTGGCAAATTCTAGCAAAATATATTTCAATGTATAATTTTGGCAAATATGAAATGAATAATTGCAATTTCTCACAGATTCCTTTAAAAGATTTCTCACCATAGCAAAAAGATCTCTCACCATGGTAATTTGCTACCGTTGAACACTAGAGGCATATGTTCAATTTGAAAATGACATCTAACCATTTAACTACTTACCAACAGATGGTGCTTAGGGAAGTAAGTTGACATTTAATTAAACTATAGTTGTCATTCGTGAAATTTACAAGTTTTTGGAATGTAATAAAATTGTGAGACTGTCATAGTGTATAACTAAAAAAATATTTGAAATTAATTCTATTTTTAAGGAAATCAAATATTGGTAGGTAAAAATATATAATATATGTACATATAAAAAAAGATTGCAAAGCTCGGTCGCTCAGGTACTGTATAAATTAAGCGGGGATTGACCTCATTGTTTTTAAATGTATTAAAACCTTTAGACAAAGTGACATAGGGACGGGCAGGGTGACAGCTGATTCGATTATACATTGTAAACTCCTTCAAAGCCTTCTTTTCCGTTAGTGAGGTTCATGCCTGCATTCCTGCGATGGTTGAACAAATACAAACACCATCGCCCTGTCCATTATAAAGCCAAGTTGTTTAAATTTTTTTCAAATTACGAAATAAATTAAAAATTTACTCTAACAAATGGTTTCATACATTTAAAAGCACTGAGTGAAATCCCCGCTTAACGAACTAAACATATTAATTTTTTGTTTACATAACCTTTAAAAACTAACCTGGACACTCCGAAACCGGAGCTGGAATCCGAACTTTTTTGCACAGAACCCCTTTCTCGCCCGAAGTTAGAAGAAATTAGCATGGATAGGTCCAATACTATTTTTATTTAGACCAATTTGAACCTATATGGTTTGCTGGGTAAAGATTTTGTGGTCGTTTTAATAAGTGTACTTTGTTGCTTTTGTATTCTTTGACGCGTTTCGACGCTTACTGCGTCATCCTCAGAAAGCTGTTTTATTTGAAAATATATCAAATATATAAAAATTAACAACTTTTTCCAACAATAAATATGAAAATTCAATCTTGACAATTGTTACTTACATTGATTATTTAACTAATTGTAATATCACAGTTTAAAAACACACACACATATTTACATATTATCAAGTAGCACTGATTTGGGATTATCTTTTCGCTCTTTGTACAACTGCGGTATAAATGTTGCTTATATTGTTAGCGTCCTCTTTGCAATTCATAACCTGGTGTATTTTTTGTTGTATTCTTAAGCTCTCCAAAGTTAGTCGTGTTTTTTCTCTTTTTTCTATGTCTAATATTTGTGCATGTTCAAAATCCGCTGTATGGTTACTCTTTGTAAGGTGCTGTGCGAGAGCCGTTGTCATCTTCTTATTTTTCGGATCTATTCTGTGTTCATTTAGCCGTATACCCAGTTGCCGTTTTGTTGTGCCTATATAGTATTGATCACATTTTTCACTCAATTTGCCATTACATTTTATTTGATATACTACGTTGTTCTGTTGCTCTTTTTCCACCGGATCCTTTGTTATTGTAAAAATATTTCTTAGAGTTAAGTTTGGCTTGTGCTAATAGTTCACATTTTTAATTTTCATTATTTTATGCAGATTTTGGTTGTCCGTTAAATCCGGGATAAATGTTACTCCGATGTATTTTTGGTGAATTTCGTCGGATTTTTGTGTTTCCTTTTTATCTCCGCGAATTTTATTTGTTACATTTTCTATTAATTTATCAATAAGTTTGTGTGGATAGCTGTTGTTGTACAAAATGTTTTTAATCTTTTGTTTGTTTTCTGACATAAACTCGTGGTCAGTGAGTAATATTGATTTTCTAATTAGGTTCTTCGCTGTGTTTAACTTTTGCTTCCACGGATGGTTCGAATGGCAATTAATTATTCTCCCCGATGCAATGGTTTTCGTGTACCATTTCGTTGTACATTTTCTATTTTTGTGGACGACTTTTAGGTCTAGGAAGGCTATTTTCATTGTAAATTTTATTTTAGTATGTTGTGCGTTCAATATTTTCAAGATGTCTTCCGCGTCCTTTTCTTTATAATTTCGAATATATCATCTACATACTTTTTTATGTATCTGAAATATATGTCATGGGTTTTAAGTTCAGCTTTGCTGTCGTCAAGTATTTTGTCAAGAACTATGTCAGCTATGGTTGACGATAGGGGATTGCCCATGAGCATGCCGTATATTTGCTGATAAAAAGTTGAGTTGTACATAAAATAATTATTTTCTCTTAGACAAAACTTGAGTATAGTCTGGAAATGTTTATTGAAATTTTTGTGTGTTTTTCCAACTCTGGCCGCTTTTTCATTATTGTTTGTATTGCTAAATGTATTGGGATGTTTGTAAATAATGAAACTACATCAAAAGATATTAGAATTTCGCCATCTTCTATATGGATATTTTTAACATTTTCTTTTAATTGAAATGAATTCTTTATATTATATTCTTCAGATATTATACTCTTCAGTACAACTCCAATATGCTTTGATAAGTTGTAGCATGGTACTTTTGTCGAAGATACAATTGGCCTTAAGGGCATGTTTTTCTTATGTATTTTTGGAAGACCGTATATTCTAGGAGCGATGGCTGCAACACTAGATAATTGAAACTTCTGTTTTAGCTCGATTTCGTTTTGCTTAAACATTTCATTTATAATTATGTTGTTCTTTCTCATAAGCTGTTGTGTGGGATCTTTCTGTATTTTTTGTATACTTTACGGTCATCTAACAATTTGCTCATTTTTTCATTATAGATATTTTTGGACATCAATACTGTCTTGTTTCCTTTGTCAGCATGAGTTAAAACTATCTCATCTTTGTATTTAGATATGAACTCTTTTGTGTTCTCAAAAGTTTTTACACCACCACACCTACGCGGTAAGACAAAGGCATTACTACATTGTTTCCAACTTGATACTACACGTCGCCAATTTGATAAAATAGAGGAATGTTTCCTACAAAAAATTTTTAAATTGGAAATAAAAGAAACAAATGTAACCATAACAAGTAAGGAAGGTTAAGTTTGGGTGTAACCGAACATTTCATACTCAGTTGAGATCTATGGTGACAACATAAGGGAAAATAACCATGTAGGAAAATGAACCGGGGGTAATCCTGGAATGTGTTTGTATGACATGTGTATCAAATGAAAGGTATTAAAGAGTATTTTATGAGGGAGTGGGCCATAGTTCCACAGGTGGACGCCATTTAGGGATATCGCCATAAAGGGGATCAGGGTTGACTCTAGAATTTGATTGTACGATATGGGTATCAAATGAAAGGTGTTAATGAGTATTTTAAAAGGGAGTGATCCTTAGTTCCATAGGTGGACGCCGATTGGAGATATCGCCATAAAGGTGGACCAAGGGTGAACCTAGAATTTGTTTGTACGATATGGGTATCAAATGAAAGGGGTTGATGAACATTTTAAAAGGGAGTGGGCCTTAGTTCTATAGGTGGACGCCTTTTCGTGATATCGCCATAAAGGTGGACCAGAGGTGACTCCAGAATGCGTTTGTACAATATGGGTATCAAACGAAAGGTGTTAATGAGTATTTCAAAAGGGCGTGCGGTTTAGTTCTATAGGTGGACGCCTTTTCGAGATTTCGCCATTAAGGTGGACCAGGGGTGACTCTAGAATGTGTTTGTACGATATGGGTATCAAACTAAAGGTAATAATGAGGCTTTTAAAAGGGAGTGATGGTAGTTGTATATGTGAAGGCGTTTTCCAGATATCGACCAAAATGTGGACCAGGGTAACCCAGAACATCATCTGTTGGATACCGCTAATTTATTTATATATATAATACCACGAACAGTATTCCTGCCAAGATTTCAAGGGTTTTTTATTTCGCGCTGCAGAACTTTTTCATTTCATTCTACTTAATATGGTAAGTGTCACACCCATTTTACAAAGTTTTTTTCTAAACTTATATTTTGCGTCAATAAACCAATCCAAATACCATGTTTCATCCCTTATTTCGTATTTGATATAGAATTATGGCATTTTTTTCGTTTTTGGTAATTTTCGATATCGAAAAAGTGGGCGTGGTCATAGTCGGATTTCGGCCATTTTTTATACCAATACAAAGTGAGTACGTGAACTGAGTTTAGTAAAGATAAATCGATCTTTGCTCAAGTTATCGTGTTAACGGCCGAGCGGAAGGACAGACGGTCGACTGTGTATAAAAACTTGGCGTGGCTTCGACCGATTTCGCCCTTTTTCACAGAAATAAGTTATTGTCCCAGAATCTAAGCCCCTACCAAATTTCACAAGGATTGGTAAATTTTTGTTCGACTTATGGCATTAAAAGTTTCCTAGACAAATTAAATGAAAAAGGGCGGAGCCACGCCCATTTTGAAATTTGCTTTTATTTTTGCAATTTGTTGCACCATATCATTACTGGAGTTGAATGTTGACATAATTTACTTATATACTGTAAAGATATTAAATTTTTTGTTAAAATTTTACTTAAAAAAAAATTTTCGGCCTCCGATTTTGTAAGCATACATATAGTAATAGGATTAACGTTCCTGCCAAATTCCATCATGATATCTTCAACGACTGCCAAATTACAGCTTGCAAAACTTTTAAATTACCTTCTTTTAAAAGTGGGCGGTGCCACGCCCATTGTCCAAAATTTTACTAGTTTTCTATTCAGAATCATCATTTCAACTCAAAGACACACTAGTAGACGTAGAAGAAGATTACAGTAATATCGTAGAGACACGAGATCAATTTATAAAACACATCGGCACTAACATGGAAACAACTCATCAAAAAAAGCTTCAAAGGCAAATATCTAGCAACATTCAAATTTTGGGATCCGATTCAATGAAGACTGGTTCATAAACACTACGAAAATTGAAATACCGCAAGAATATCGTTGGTTGCTTTCGCTAGGCTCCAAATTCTCACTACCGGTTTCAAACAAAAATTTCTCACCATTGCAAGTTATCGCGGAACTCGAACAAGGGGTACAAGAAATCGAAGATGACAGAACTAAGGACAGTGTAAGAAGCCACATCGCAATGAAGATAATTAATTACCAGAGTAGACGCAACAATAAAGCAAAGGATAAGCTTTTGCTAAAAACTTTTGAGAACACAAAAGAGTTCATATCTAAATACAAAGATGAGATAGTTTTAACTCAGGCTTACAAAGGAAAAAAGAAAGTCTTGATGTACAAAAATATCTATGATGAAAAAATGAACAAATTGTTAGATGACCGTAAAGTATACAAAAAGATACAGAAAGATCCCACACAACAGCTTATGAGAAAGAACAACATAATTATAAATGAAATGTTTAAGCAAAACGAAATCGAGCTAAAACAGAAATTTCAATTATCTAGTGTTGCAGCCATCGCTCCTAGAATATACGGTCTTCCAAAAATACATAAGAAAAACATGCCCTTAAGGCCAATTGTATCGTCGAAAAAAGTACCATGCTACAACTAATCTAAGCATATTGGAGTTGTACTGAAGAGTACAATATCTGAAGAATATAATATAAAGAATTCATTTCAATTAAAAGAAAATCTTAAAAATATCCATATAGAAGATGACGAAATTCTAATATCTTTTGATGTAGTTTCATTATTTACAAACATCCCAATACATTTAGCAATACAAACAATAATGAAAAAGTGGCCAGAGTTGGAAAAACACACAAAAATTTAAAAAACGTTTCCAGACTATACTCGAGTTTTGTCTAAGAGAAAATAATTATTTTATGTACAACTCGACTTTTTATCAGCAAATATACGGCATGCCCATGGGCAATCCCCTATCGCCAATCATAGCTGACATAGTTCTTGACAAAATACTTGACGACGGCATAGCTGAACTTAAAACCCATGACATATATATCAGATACATAAAAAAGTATGTAGATGATATATTCGCAATTATAAAGAAAAAGGACGCGGAAGACATCTTGAAAATATTGAACGCACAACATAATAAAATAAAATTTACAATGGAAATAGAACAAGAAAATAAAATAGCCTTCCTAGACCTAAAAGTAATCCACAAAAATAGAAAATGTACAACGAAATGGTACACGAACACCATTGCATCGGGGAGAATAATTAATTACCATTCCAACCGTCCGTGGAAGCAAAAGTTAAACGCAGCGAAGAACCTAATTAGAAAATCAATATTACTCACTGACCACGAGTTTATGCCAGAAAACAAACAAAAGATTAAAAACATTTTGTACAACAACAGCTATCCACACAAGCTTATTGATAAATTAATAGAAAATGTAACAAATAAAATTCGCGAAGATAAAAAGGAAACACAAAAATCCGACAAAATTCACCAAAAATACATCGGAGTAACATTTATCCCGGGTTTAACGGACAACCAGAATCTGCATAAAATAATGAAAATTAAAAATGTGAACTATGCACACAAGCCAAACTTCACTCTAAGAAATATTTTTACAAAAACAAAGGATCCGGTGGAAAAAGAGCAACAGAACAACATAGTATATCAAATAAAATGTAATAGCAAAGTGGGTGAAAAATGTGATCAATGTGTGTTTCTAAACCGTAACCGCAGTTTAGCAGATAGGGTAGTTCTCACTCGAAAAACTTGATGTCTCCAAAATCCACCAAAGTTGGTGAAAATGTTGCCATGGTAGGGTACATCACCTGTGCAAAAGACTGACCGAAACGGTAGCCTATGGAACCCAAAAGCTTCAGTTAGAAAGTCCAAAAAGCAATAAAAACTGACGTTGCCCCACAAAGTCGCCTGCATATTTTTATAAGGGGAACATGGACTCTATTGTGAGCAACACAAAAAAGCCGAAACAGCTGGTATTACATAAATAAATTTTTGTTGAAATTTTTATTTAATTTTTTTTTAATTTTTTAATACAAACCAGGGGGTACGACCGCGAGGGCAACTACGGGTCGGACCCCTTCTCAAGAAGAGTCACACAAGGGGTCGTTCCACAGGAACAAAAGAAGGGCTGCAAAAGTCCTGTCAAGGTATGAGGGTGTTCCGCTGGAAACGCTGTCAGAGAACGCCAGGAATTCGGTGGAAAGGGCGCGAGCTCTACTGCCGAATTTTCGGGGTTCTCTACCAACAAGCGCAACCCCATATAAGCGTCAAAGGTCCGATGAGGATATCAAACCTCCGCCGAAAAGGCACCAGAATCACCCCGCGGTAGCCAAACCCAGCTTTGCCGAGGTAGCCAAGGGCCGGATCCTTATAGGAATCCTGGACCGAGGGAATGACCGTGGTGCAATCCCTAAAGACCAGTGGTCGAATGAAATCGGTAACGCCGTTCTCGACGTGCTGATGGAGTCTCCGGGTAGTCCGCCGCGGGGTTCTGATGCAGGATGGTACCAGGGCCAAATCAAGGTACTCGCTTGCGAGGACGCAAGGTCTGTTGCGCTGTACAAGGCAGCAGCCGCAAAGCTGGGACAAGTCTATCCCGGGGCGATTATCGAGGTCGTCGAATAGAAGGACATTCCGGCTCGGCCAAGGGCCAGGGCATGGGTTCCAGCGGTTCCAGCAGAACCTGAGAAAATTCTCAGGATGCTGCAACTGATGAACCCGGCTCTCCCAACGCAGGACTGGAGTGTCATCCAAGTCGAGGACGCCGTAGGACCTAGGAGACAGGTCGTGTTAGCCCTGAATAAGGAAGCTCTCGAGCCCCTTAGACGGAGCAAAGGAAGAGTGTTTTACGGCCTCGGCCAGGTCGTAATTCACGTATACCGTGGGGACGCACAGCGCGCATACCTTTCGAGTGCCTCATTGGACACGGACATTGAGGCACCCGAAGTGGAAGCGGAAATCTCCGACGCCGAAAGCCTGGTTTCCGCCACGTCAAATTGCGCAGGGGCTCTGGGCAATTTGTCGATGGAGGATGCTCTGCTGGATAGCGACGGAGAGGATCCCAACATCACGGTGATGGAGGCAGGGGAGTCTGAGCAAGTTCATGCTGAGGTTGCTCCAGATAAACCTGCACAAAAGTAAGGCAGCCTCGGCTGCTCTCATCAGTCGCCTTTCTAAAGGCGACGTCGAAGTGGTCCTTATCCAAGAACCCTGGGTGAACAACTCAAGGATTTGCGGATTGGGGGCCATTGGGTTTAATCTCATCCGAGCTGCAGATGAAGGTAAAGTGAGAACATGCATTTTAGTAAAGTCTGAGCTATATATCTTTCTCTTACCTAATTATAGCAATGGTGACGTTACAGCGGCCAGCTTGGCAAGCGGAGGCACCCATTTAACGCTAGCCTCCTTTTATATGCCGTACGACGCAGAGGAACCTCCTCCGCAAAAGACGGTAAAGGATCTGGTGGCCGACTCAAGCAAAGGCCATCTGCTAATCGGGACAGACGCAAACGCCCACCACGGGGCAGTTCCAACATAAACACTCGTGGTGAGTCACTTTTTGAGTACCTTTTAACAACTAACCTTGTAGTTTGCAATGTAGGTAATGAACCAACTTTTATTACTAAAAACCGTAGAAAGGTTATTGACCTCACTATTTGTAGCGAAAGCGCTTATGGGTGGGTTAAAAAATGGCGTGTTCTTGAGGAACATTCCTTTTCAGACCACCGGTATATTGAAGTAATGTTAGAGTTCTTCGTCGATCAGCCCATTGCGAGACGTAACCCACGTAATACAAACTGGGAACTACATAATGAGCTGTTAGCACTACCAGAACTGCCCCCACAAAGCCCCTCATCAACGATGGAGCTAGAGGGTCTGGTAGAAACCTTCACATCGGCATTCTCAAAAGCCTTAGAACAGGCCTGTCCATTGCCAAAACCGCGCGGTAAGCGTAAACCTCACTGGTGGTCCCATGATCTGGACCTACTTCGTAAATCCTGTAGATAACAGTTTAACAAAGCCAAATTCTTTGATAACAAACAGGTCACAATGGCTAGAATACAAGGACAAACTAAGGACTTACAAAAAAGTCCTGAGACAAGCGAAGAGAACTTCATGGAGAAATTTCTGCACTGGAGTCGAAAGTGTCGTGGACACATCCAGGCTACGGTGCGTGCTTTCTAAGACGCAAACAGCTATTAGCTTTCTGCGGAGACTGAATGTTACCTGGACCAGCACAGAAGGGGAAACTCTAGAGCTGCTCTTGGAAATATGACCAACGCACCGGAAGTACCTGCAGCAAACCAAGCTGTGAATATACCCATCACTGAGGAGAGAGTGAGGTGGGCAGTCAATAGTTTTAAACCTTTTAAGGCTGCTGGACCAGACGTGATTGTACCCGCTCAACTTATCTACTCTATGGAGTTATCAGCCAACTGGCTGCGGCAAATATATACCGCTTGTTTGGCTATGAACTATATTCCGTGTGCATGGAGGAGCGCCACGGTCATATTCATTCCTAAGGCAGGCAAAGCCTCTCACTACGAGCCGAAGGACTATAGACCTATCAGTCTCTCATCCTTCGTACTCAAGACCCTAGAGAGAATAGTTAGCGATTTTCTCACTACAAGCATTGATAGGAATCTCATTTCGGACTATCAACACGCGTACACCAAAGGTAAATCTGCGGAGACTGCGCTACACAGCCTAGTCTCTACTATAGAAACATCCTTGTTCGAAAAGGATTATTGTCTTGTGGCCTTCCTAGAAATTGAAGGAGCATTCAACAATATAAGTCCAGACGCCGCTAACAATGCTTTAACTGATCTGGACGTAAATAGACCCCTAGTGGGACTAATTGATAAACTGATCAGGGGAAGGAAAGTGCTTTCCTCACTGGGGAAGGTTGAGATAACACGATTTGTCGCAAGGGGCACGCCCCAGGGTAGTGTCCTTTCCCCTTTACTATGGAACCTAACGGTAAACTCGCTATTAAGAGATACTAGTTGGGGGAGCGGGAAGGTCGTGGCATATGCTGATGACCTAGCGATTATCTACAGAGGCAAGTTCCCTCAAACTTTGTGCGACTTGATGCAGATAGCATTGCGAGAGGTTTCCTTGTGGGCTTCCCGATGTGGACTCAGCGTCAACTCCGATAAAGTAGAGCTTGTCTTATATACCAAACGATACAAAATACCATCGTTGAACCTACCAAAACTAAATGGGGTGCGCCTAAGCCTGGCAGATAAAGCCAAATTTCTAGGCGTACCTAGTTTTAGACAAAAAGCTGAACTGGAAGGACAACGTTATCCAGCGACAAAAGAAAGCGTACATTGCATTATATACGTGTAAAAGAGCCATTGGAAAAAAATGGGGACTCACCCCCAACATATGCAGATGGATTTATACCGCGATTATCAGACCCATATTGCTGTATGGGGTAGTTGTATGGTGGCCAGCCTTGAGCAAGGCGTCAAACCTAAACTTGTTGGGTAAAGTCCACAGATCCAGCATGATAAGCATAAGCGGGGCTCTAAGAAGAACGCCTAGCGAAGCTCTTCAGGTCATTCTTGACATCTTTCCATTGGATCTGGCTGGTCATCGAGCAACGGCAAAGTCAGCCCTGCGTCTAAGGGAGTTGTCGTGCTGGAACGACAGGACCACAGGACACTCAAGTATACTAAACAAATACAGTTTTCTCCCTAATGGAAGCCGCAGCTAGGATAGGGACATACATTGTCGGCAAAGAAATTTTTATCTTCAGCGACAGCCAAGCTGCCATAAAATCTCTGGGCTCCCACTCGTTCAATTCTGAACTAGCACTAAACTGTCGCCGATCTCTTAAAGAGATGGCTCAACAGAACCGTGTACACCTCACATGGGTCCCTGGACATAGGGATATCGAGGGAAACTG
This sequence comes from Eurosta solidaginis, assembly GCF_040869045.1. Taxonomy (NCBI): domain Eukaryota; kingdom Metazoa; phylum Arthropoda; class Insecta; order Diptera; family Tephritidae; genus Eurosta; species Eurosta solidaginis. The sequence goes on along the minus strand of NC_090321.1, from coordinate 128,924,864 downwards.
CATTGCAGATGAACTCGCTAGGCAGGGTACAACCAAGAAGGTTCTTCCTGGACAAGAACGCTTAGGTATGCCCCTGTCCACATGCAAGCTAATGCTAAAAGAGCACATCTACCGTCCAGCCGACGAAAGATGGCTACAAACACCGGGATGCCGAACATCGAAAGAAACCTAAAAAGCCTAAATGGGATCCTAAAAGGTCCCGTCACGTGTACAACCTAAGAAGGGATACAATTTCCACACTTTTGGGGGCACTAACGGGTCATTGCCTCATAGGTAGGCAAGCAGAAAGGCTAGGAGCGCCTTATCGTCGTTGCTGTAGGAGTTTTAAAAAAGATGAGGAGGAGGAAGCGGTGGTTCACCTCATTTGAAACTGCCCAGTGCTACGCGGAGCACGGCAGCGTTTTCTGGGAGCTCCATTTCTTGATACTATGAGTCAGGTTGTGGAGCATGACGTCAAAGACCTGGTAGCTTTCATCAGGTCCTCAAAATGGTTCGAAGAGGAAAGGTAACGGTGTTTTTCGTGGTATCACAACGGGCCTAGTACTACTGGCCTAAGTGTGCCCTCGGGCAGCCACCCTAACCTAACCTAACCTAATACAAACCAACTATGATTTTTTTGATGTCACTTAAAATAATGAGCATTAACTCCCTATAAAGAAATTTACAGCTAACTTTGTGGTGTAACGTCCATTTTAATATTTCAAAGCGAAAAAACGCATATAAATTGACATTGCCCCACAAAGTGACATATTTATTTTATAGGGAAATATTCGGTTTTTCAAAGAAACTTGGTATTGTTTCTGTTTTTTGTTCTATTTATAGAACTACAACGAATTAACCACTTTTGTCTATTTGTATGAGTTAATCGGGGATTGCCCATATTGCTTTAAATGTATGAAAACATTTATTTGAAGCAATTCTTAATTTTATAATTTATTTAATAATTTGGGAAAAATTTAAACAACGTGACATCAGGACGGACAAGGCGACAGCTGTTTCGATTATACCTTTTAATTCTCTTCAAAGCATTTCTTCCGGAAGTGGGATTTGAACCCGCACTCTTACGATAGTTGAAAGTGTTACAAACGCATTCAGCCACGTCATGCCTTAGTTGTTGTAAAGTTTTTCCCAATTGCCTTCACTGCATATTGAATCTTTACACACGTATGCAATTATGTGTTAAAGTTATGCTTGGTGGTAAGGCGGTTTTTCAAAGAAACTTGGTATTGTTGCTGTTTTTTGTTCTAGTTATAGAACTACAACGAATTAACCAATTTTGTCTATTTGTATGAGGTAATAGGGGATTGCCCGTATTGCTTTAAATGTAAGGAACCTATTTCTTGAAGCAGTTTTTAATTTTATAATTTATTTAATAATTTGGGAAAAATTTAAACAACGTGACATCAGGACGGACAAGGCGACAGCTCTTTGGATTATACCTTGTAAATCTCTTCAAACCTTTTCTCCCGGGAGTGGGATTTGAACCCGCACTCCTTCGATAGTTGAAAGCAGGCATGCTTAACGAACGAAACGATATCATTTCGTTACGATAATCAACGCTAATAAACGAAACGAAGTCACTTCGTTTCGTATATTAACGTTAAGATCGTCAAATTAACGTTAATTTGACGTTCTTAACGTTAATAAACGAAACGAAATGACTTCGTTTCGTTTATTAACGTTGATTATCGTAACGAAATGATATCGTTTCGTTCGTTAAGCATGCCTGGTTGAAAGTGATACAAACACATTCAGCCACGTCATGCCTTAGTTGTTGTAAAGTTTTTCCCAATTGCCTTCTCTGCATATTTACCCTTTTACACACTGCATACTTAGTAGGTAATTATGTGTTAATATTTAATCTTTTACACACTGTATACTTAGTAGGTAATTATGTGTTAATATTTAATCTTTTACACACTGTATACTTAGTATGTAATTATGTGTTTAAGTGTGCAGTGTGTAAAAGATTAAATATGCAGAGAAGGCAATTGTGAAAAACTTTACAACAACTAAGGCATGACGTGGCTGAATGCGTTTCTAACACTTTCAACTATCGTAGGAGTGCGGGCTAAAATCCCACTCCCGGGAGAAAAGGATTTGAAGAGATTTACAGGGTATAATCGAAACAGCTGTCGCCTTGCCCGTCCTGTTGTTGTTGTTGGAGCAATGCTTCGCCCCACCTAATAGCCGCGGCTGATCACAAATTGCATCAATATACTCTAACGGGAGTCTAAGGAAACTTGCCGTTTCAACAGGGGTGGACCATAAGGAAAGGGGTGTTAGAGGCGTTGGTTCCACATTACAATTAAAGAGATGGTTGGTGTCATGTGGGGACACATTGCAAGCGGGGCATACATTTTGTATGTCGGTGTTGATTCTGGATAAGTAAGAGTTTAACCTGTTACAGTATCCAGAACGAAGTTGAGCAAGAGTGACACGCGTTTCCCTGGGGAGTATGCGTTCCTCTTCCGCGAGTTTTGGATACTTTTCTTTAAGTACTGGATTCACCGGGCAATTCCCGGCATAAAGGTCCGACGCCTGTTTATGGAGTTCACCAAGGACCTGCTTGTGTTTTTCGCTTCATACGGCTGGGTTATCAGGTGCCGTATTTCCTCAAAATGCTTACGGAGATGACTCCTTAAGCCCCTAGGCGGTGCTGGTTCATCAATCAGATGTCTGTTGGGATGCTCAGGTTTCTGAGTATTCAACAGGAACTGTTTGGTCAGCATCTCATTTCTCTCCCTGATGGGGAGTATTCTCGCCTCATTATGCAGATGGTGTTCTGGGGACATAAGAAGACAGCCCATGGCGATTCTGAGAGCAGTATTTTGGCAGGCCTGTAGTTTCTTCCAGTGGGTATTTTTTAGGCTTGGCGACCATATGGGTGACGCGGAGCACGTAATCGGCTGGCTAATTGCTTTATGTGTAGTCATGAGCGTTTCTTTATCTTTTCCCCAGGTACTGCCAGCGAGGGATTTGAGGATTTTGTTACGGCTCCGAATTCTCGGAATAATTGCGGCTGCGTGCTCACCAAAATGTAGATCCTGATCAAACGTCACACCCAAGATTTTGGGGTGTAGGACAGTCGGTAGCGTAGTGCCATCAACGTGGATGTACAAAATGGTCGACATTTGGGACGTCCATGTTGTAAATAAGGTCGCGGAAGATTTAGTCGGTGATAATGCCAGGTTTCGCGAGGCGAAAAAACTGGAGAGATCAGGGAGGTAGCCGTTTATTTTATTGCATAACGCATCGATCTTTGGGCCTGGGCCTGTGGCCGTTATTGTGCAGTCATCGGCGTAGGAAACGATTGTGACTCCTTCCGGTGGTGAAGGTAGCTTACATATGTAGAAATTAAACAAAAGTGGGGATAGGACACCACACCTTTTTTAATTCGCCTTGGTTTTGAATTGCACCGATGCCTGCCGACCACCCAGATAATTTGCGGTCCACCTTTAAAGACATGGGGGAAGGGTAGACCCTTCCAGGTCTTGCAGTAACGAGCCATGGTTGACCGTATCAAAAGCTTTTGGTAGGTCTAGCGCTACGAGTACTGTTCTTTGGTGGGGTATTGATTTAAACCGCAATTTATCTGGGTGCTAATGGTATTAAGCGCGGTGGTAGTGCTATGGGGTTTTCTGAAGCCGTGCTAATGAGAGGCTAGCTGCTGTTAGCTGGTTTCCCAGGCTTTAGTAGCGGGACCACCTTGGTTATTTTCCATTTCTCGGGTATGACAGAGGTGGAAAGAGACAGGTTGAAGACATGCGCTAAATATTTGAAACCCTCTTTCCCTAGGCTTTTAAGCATCGGCGTGGCTATGCCGTCTGGGCCCACTGCTTTGGATGGTTTAGCGCGACCAATGGCGTTCTCAACCTCTTTAGCGGTGATGGTGATTGGTGACGCGCTGAATTTGTGTTTATGTGCGTGTCTATTGGCTCTCCGTCTATCTTTGTCGACCGTAGGATGCATTATATATTGTCGGTAGAAAGCGCTCGCGCATTTTTTCGCATCCGACAGCACTTTGTCGCCAAAGGCGATGGAAACTTTGTCTTTGTGCTTAGTCGGATTCGATAGGGACTTTACGGTGGACCAAAGTTTACCCACAAGGGTAGAGAGGTTACAACCTCTTAGGTGTTCCTCCCATTTCGCCCGCTTGTGTTCGTCCACAAGCAATCTGATGCGTTGGTTTATATCCCTTATTTGGGGGTCGCCTGGATCAAGCTGTCTTATAAGGTCACGTTCTCTCGCTAAGTTTGCGGCCTCAGCCGGGAAGTGGAGCCGGATTTCGGGAATTCCCCGGCGGGAATGAAACGTGCCGAGGCGGATTCCATGACCTTACGGAAAGCACGCTCCCCTTGGCGGACATCAGTCGGGATAGGGAGGGCAGCAAAGCGGTTGTCTGTAAAATATTTATATTCTTCCCACTTTCCTTTTTTGAAGTTAATGAAAGTGCGTTTTTTGGTGACGATGAAGTCGGCGGTACGCTCAAGCGAAATAAGTATGGGCAGGTGGTCGGATGCCAATGTTACCATCGGCTGCCAGTTGACGTAGTTTACGAGTTCTGTGCTCACTATTGAGATATCTGGCGAACTGTGACAGCTTCCTGCCATAGGGTTGGGGTGTCTTCGTTTATTGTGCAGAACGTCGTTTCTTCTATTTGATCCGCTAACATCTCACCCTACTGTCCACTCGCAAGTTTGAATGTCATAGATCATGATGGGCATTGAAATCGCCTAAGACAATGCGATTGTTGCCAGTGAGTATCCACTGGGGCAACAGGTAGCAGGAGGGATGTAGATGTTGATGATTTCTAGGTTTGCATCACCTGGCCGGACAGATAGGACTTGACGTTCTAAGACATTGTCCCTGCGGTCGATGCCAGGATCAAATATATAATATTGCACAGAGTGGTGTATGATAAACGCGAGGCCGCCTCCATTTCCGCTTTCGCGGTCTTTCCTGTGGACATTATACCCAGAGCAGGTCTGCAATGCAGATCTTGCTGTGAGTTTAGTCTCTTGAATCGCAGCAATGCGAATGTTGTGCCGCTTCATGAAATCGACTATCTCCGTAATCTTCCCAGTTAGTCCATTACAATTTAACTGCAGAATTCTGAAGTGCATAAGGGGAGACGCCGCAACTCTGGGGGTAAGTGACGGGTGACTACGCCTGGGTTGTGGAAGGCCAGGGCGCAATTGCTGTTTTGCCCTGGGACTGGGCGTCCTTGGCCAAGCATTGCGATACCCGGATGATTTAAGTTTGCGACCTGGCAACATGGCGCGATGAAAACCATCGGGGGGTTGCCGTCGCGGAGACCAGAACATCTAGGAAAGTGGCACCACCCAAGGCAAGAGCTGCATTGGGCGGATGTCGCAAACCTATATATTCTGTGCTGGCAAACGGTGAAAACGGAGGTAGGGACTAAGAGTCTGTTTCCCTGACCTGCACGATTGCTGCCTTGTCCGTCCTGATGTCACGTTGTTTAAATTTTTCTCAAATTATTAAATAAATTATAAAATTAAAAATTGCTTCAAATAAATGTTTTCATACATTTAAAGCAATACGGGCAATCCCCGATTAACTTATACAAATCGAAAAAAGTACTACAATAATCTTCCAAACCTTTCTTTGTACATTGAAATTTAGTGGTTTAAATATTTGTTGAAAAGAATCGCAAGGAGAAAAAGACAATTTTCAACACCCTGTATCACCGCAATCCGTTTATATTTTGGCCACCCCTTTTGCACAGGTGATTCGCCCTACAATGGCAACATTTTTACCAACTTTGGTAGATTTTGTAGTTATCAAGTTTCTCGAGATGGAATACTTGACATGGAAAGCCGCATATATAAATCTAAGGAAAATTCGTTGCCGATCACGCCAACATTTTTTTAAAAAAGTTTCCTAAATTTATAGTGATTGCTGAAAACCGGCAGTGTATGCACTACCATCATAGATATGTTGGTGCAAAGTACATACATTTAGTTAAGATTTTCACCAAATATTCAATACAAAATTCGAACAGAAAAGGGCCAATTTCAACAACATTTAGTAACAACCATATATGTAATACTCCTATATTGCTACAAAAGGCTAGGTACATTCCCAAACATCAGAGTGCCGATATATTGCTGTTTAAACGTTTTTGTTTTTGTATTCAATAATCGAATGTACCTAAATTTAAATTTTTCCTTGTCACACTTATGCTGTTACAATCAGAAAACTTTTATAGGCTGTCTTGTTTTGATTTCGAATTCAAAACACATTGCGAGCATTTTCTATTAGCAATATAGGAGTATTACATATTTGGTAACAATATTGTTTCTGTGCGAGGAAGTCTTTTATAGCTTCTTACCGAAGTCGATATTTGCATGTGTATAAGTAATATACTTCAGCTTTTATATCGCACGTTTTATCGTAAACAGATGCAAATCAAACAAGTAAGGAAGGCTAAGTTCGGGTGTAACAGAACATTAAATACTCAGCTGCCAAATTAAAGCTTGCAAAACTTTTGAATTACCTTCGAATTCGAGCCGCGTAAATTCCAGAACAAGACTAATGATATTACGCCACGTCGTTGGTTGCTGCTCTGCAATCCCGGTTTTTCTGATTTTATTGCCGAAAAGATAGGCGACGAGTGGCCTGTACAATTGCAAAAGACTTGTTTTATTACTACAGCGCCACACCCCATTGTCCAAAATTTTACTAATTTTCCATTCTGCGTCATAAGGTCAACCCAATTACCAAGTTTCATCGCTTTGTCCGTCTTTAGTAAAGAATTGTCGCACTTTTTCGGATTTTCGAAATTTTCGATATTGAAAAATGGGTGTGGTTATATTCCGATTTCGTTCATTTTAAATATCGATCTGAGATGAGTTCCCAGGAACTTACGTACCAAATTTCTTTAAGATACCACAAAATTTGCTCAAGTTATCGTGTTTAGGGACAGACGGACGGACGGACATGGCTAAATGAATTTCTATTTTCGCCCGGCTCATTTTGATATATAGAAGTCTATATCTATCTCGATTAGTTTATGCCGTTACAGGGTACCGTTATGCGAACAAAATTAATACACTCTGTGAGATCTGCTCAGCTGAGTATACAAGTTTGTATTTCGAGATTTTATGATGCCAAAAAATAGTTGTCTAGTAAGTTTATGATAACATACATAAAGAGAATACTTAAAGGGCCAAGATGTACCACGATAGCTGTATTTGAATTTTATTTTGGATAACGAAACTGTATGAAAAAATTAAACTTCATTTGCGTTTCCCAAAAAATTAAAATTTTGGACTACTTCTGTTTGCAATAAAACGAGCCATATCACGTAATGCATGTATTCCTAATATGTATATGAGAGCACACAGCTGGGTAAAAATGTTCGGTTTTGCCCTAACTTGACTTGCTTACTTGTTTTATACCGATTCGAATACAAATAAGCTGAAATAGGGGCCCCTGTTAAAGCAAAGCAGGGAATACAATGTATGTTTATTGAACCCAATGTTTATAGTCTTAGCACAAAAGTACTTATCTGACATATAAATTTAAAAAAAATGTTCATTATTTATGCGAATATTTTCAAGATCGCGAAGGATAATAACCGCCAAATGGTAACTGGTCGTTTAGCAGCCGATTATGATATTAGTCCAACGGTTCAAATTCGAGCTTTACTTAAGTCCGAACTGAGAAAAGTAACATTACTTCTATGGTTCCTGTGGGTGTCCTGTGCTTTCTGCTACTATGGATTAGTCCTGATTTCCGTCGAGCTGATTCTGAAAGATAGAGACCAAACGCAAAATACTGATTGTGTCAAATTTAATACAACGGATTTTATGGACCTTTTGTGGATCACATTTTCAGAATTTCCTGGTATATTCTCAACAATTACGTTGATTAAGCGACACGGAAAAAAGAAAACAATGGCATTGCAGTTTTTGCTATTTGCCGGATGCGTTGCAATACTTTCGCTGATTAAAAGGTAAGCCTGACTAAAATGCATAACTGCTCATCGTTAATTAGGAAAATTGTCTGGAAACCAGAAGACATTATTATAATTAAGTACTTTTGCCAATATCTAAATTTATATATTTAAAATTTTCCCGGAAATATGCATTAAGGCCCAAGTAAGATTGCCACTTTGGACGGTAACATATTTTACTGCTCATCTCAGCCCAAGCAGCCAAAATGGCATCTTTTACTGGAGTTTACACTCGCACTGAAATTCTGGGTATCTCGGTTAATTGATCTTAGTGTCTATGCTGTTTCCTTCGTTTTATGGTTGTTTTATACTAAATTTCCATTTACACCATTTTCCGAAAATTACAATTCATATTCAGATAACGTTTGTATGTTTAATGATGTGCTCAATTTTACTTAAGATTTTTAATAATTAATGAGCTTAACACCGGTAAATAATAACTGTTATTTAATTATTATTTTGGTTTAGTTGGGAAAAACTATAATAATAATTATTATTTAGCGGTGTTAAGCTCATTAATTCTTAAAAATATTCAGAGAACTACAAAAATTATTCGGAAGAAAGCACAATTTAACTAAGGGGCGCATGACAATCCCATTTTGGGTGCGAACCTCTACAACCTGAATATGGTTTTCAGGGCCGAGGCGAACGTTCTCGATTCGTCCCAGACGCCACTCGGTTGGTGGGAGCGAATCTTCTTTGATTACGACGAGGTCCTCTGGTTGAAGATTTTGCTGTGGCCTTTGCCATTTATAGCGCTTCTGAAGTTACTTCAGATAATCCTCATTCCAGCGTCGACTGAATTGATGATGAAGCGATTTGTGTAAAAACTCTAGATACAACTGCCATAGCCTAGAGCCCGGAGGAAGGATTACTGGATGCTTCTCGTTGTATCGTAATGTAGAATGTTTCATTTCATACTCAGAGTTTCCATTTAATATACAGAAAATTACAAATAATATTCAAAATTTCCATTTGATATTCAGAAAGTTCCAATTCATATTCAGAAAGTTTGAATTAATATTCATAATTTTCATTTCATATTGAGAGAGTCGCAATTCAAATTAAAAAACTAACAGTTGAAAACAGAAAAGTTAGAGCTCATAAAATCAAGAAAATTGCAGTTCATAATCAGAAAATTTCAAGTGATATTCAGTAAGTTGTGAGAGTGTGAGGAGAAACGTTGAAGAATATCGGCCTCTTCCTCGAGGGCGTGATATGCTTCGACCTTGCGTTTCTCGGATGGAGAGGTAGCGCTGCTTTGGCCATGCCGAAATGTGGCAAGAAATCCATTGTGGCCCGTGTCACCAAAGTGAGGAGCCTACCAAATCATCCGGCTTGCAACCATGTGTGCCAAAATAAGCAGGGTTGTCTTGGCTAGATACATGGCACCAGGTGCGGCTAGGAAAGTATTCTCGAATTTGAGAGGTACGGTTGGCCACATAATTCTTCCAGGTCGATTGAGATTTTTCTAGCCAAGCTAGTACAATTTCAGAATCTGACCATAAGAATGTGTTGCATGCTTCTAAGTCGAGCTGTTTTCGAACAGTTGAAGCCAGTTTGGCGAGTAGGACTGCACCAAATAGCTCTAAGCAGGGTAAGCTTACAGTTTTTATGGGGGCAACTTTGCCTTTCGCAACCAAAAGAGAAGATTTTATTTGGTTGCCCACATGTGTTCGGCTGTAAACCGCTGCGCAATATGCTTTTTCCGAGGCATCACAGAACCCGTGGATTTGGGTATCTTGCCCTAGAACTACACTAACCCATCGAGAGATTTCTATGTGGCAAATGCCTGGCAGGATCTCTGCGAAATGTTGCCATTTTGATAATGCTGCGCGCTTTGCGCTTTCATCCTTTCATTGGCGTTGCCATCCAGCCATTTTTCTTGGAGAAGCATCTTGGCTTGGATCATAACTGGCGACAGCCATCCTGCTGGGTCAAAAAGTTTTGCAACAGAAGATAAAATTTGTCGCTTTGTGACGGCCATTTGAGTGTGTTCCGGCAGTATGGTGTATGAAAATTTATCCGTGAGCGCGTTCCATCCAATGCCAAAAGTTTTTGTATTAGAAGTGCTCTCAAATTTTAAGAAGTTGGAGTCTAGAAGATACTCCTTCGGAAACTGTTCTAATATGGCTGGGTTATTAGCCATTAATTTCGTTAATATGAAAACGGCTGATTTTAGGGCTTTTATTACTTGGACGAGTGATTCAGTGGCGTTATGGATGGCGGCACTTCCTGATAGGATGTCGTCGACATACGTTTGCATCTTGAGAATTGTTGCAGCCAAGGGGAATGTCGCTCTCGTGGCAGCTGATGCTTGATACAACGTACGAATAGCGAAATATGGTGCACAGTTGACGCAGAATGTAACCGTTTTTAGATTGAAATCGCTAACAATAGGGTTGGCCGATTTGCGAAATAGGATTCGCTGAAAATCTTTATCGTCCTCGTGTATGAGGATCTGGCGGTACATTTTGTCAATGTCTCCATTGAACACATACTTATGCATGCGCCACTGTAGAATTAGTAGTGTGAAATCTGGTTGGAGAGTTTGACCAGTGTATAACACGTTATTCAGGGATTTTCCTGACCCAGATTTTGTAGAGGCGTTGAAAACCACACGAACTTTGGTGGTGACCTTATCTGGTTTGAATACCGCATGATGTGGCAAGTAGAATGAGAAGACTTTCCCATTCGAAGTTATTTAGCATGGGTCGGTAGATTCCATCTGACCAAGATCGAGATATTCTTGCAACACATTGTTGTACATTGTACCTAACTTCCCCTTTTTCTGAAGCGTTCGTTCCATGCCGAAAATCTGCTGTGGGTCAGCGGAGTTTTCCGAGAGAGTGTTTTTTAGGAAACTCTTTCTTGAATGGTTTGCTGCACATATATGCTGCCGCACACCTTTTTTATACCTTCCAGCAGAATTTGTGGAAGTATGTCGCTGCATATGACCATGTCAGTCTGACCTAATATGTGGCAACTGGGATCAGCGAGCTCAAGGAATTTGAACTGCTCCGAGATTTTGCGTCTGATGGTGGCTGCTGGCAGATTCTTCGTGAGTTGCGGCAACACAATGGCATGAGCCTTTATCCTTTTCATGGCCTTGGATGCAACCAGTGTCAAAGGACAAAGCTTGGAGGACTTTTGTACGACTTGTCCACCCATACCAGAGATTTCGAACTTTGAGTGTTCGAATGGAAGTTTCAACCGTTTTTGAAGTTTCGGGGAAATGAAAGTTCTTTCCGGGCCCTGATCGATAAGAGCCCTCAGTTGAAATAATTCCCCTTCGTGTTCCACTGCGACCATAGGAGTAGGAAGGAGAATTTGGTTATCATTAGCTGCACGCAATGCTTGAACCGGTGCGTGTTTTGAACAACACGGTAGCTCGCTAGAATCGGAGATATTCTGCGTTTTTCGAACGGGACATGTCGACTCAGCAGTTTTGTGCTGCATGTTTGGTGCATTCGTTCGCGGAGTGGAACGAGGAAGTTGTGGTTTCGCATGCAACAGCGTGTGATGCCGTTGATGACATATCGAACATGACCACTTGCTCGCGCACTCATTGATGATATGAGTGCTGTTAAGACAGTTTGTACACAGCTTAACTTGTTTTATGAATTGTGTCGATTTTGCACAGGCATTCGCTTGAATTATGGACAGAATCTAATAAGGAGCGGAGAGTTGCAATAATGGCAAGTTTCCTTTTTATATTCTGCCACAAGGGTTTGCGTCCTGTTGTAGATTAGGTTTTGCGCATAATTTTGACGAGCGACTGGTTTTAGTTTGCTTTGGCTTTGTTGAAGCCTATTTACTCTTTCAACGACTTCATATCTCGATTTGAGAAAGTCGTTCATTTGTGACCATGATGGTAAATCTCTTCGCGAGGAGAGAGATTGTTCCCAAAATGACAGGGTTGTTTCGGGTAGTTTTGATGAACAAATGTACACCAGAATCGGATCTCAACTGTCGGCCGTAACCTCTTGGAAGTGAAGGACTTATAAGCAGTTGTTGATTATATATTGCAATCTCTGAAATAGCTCACTGGTTTCTGATGGAATAGTAGCCAGAGTCAGTAAGGATTTTAGCTTGTTTTCGTATAGTGACCGTAAAGCTTCCCAGGCAAGGTCAAAGTTGTCATCGCTCTACGGATATTGGTTGACGATGGAGCCGGCTTTGCCTTGCGTTTTTTACTGGAGATGGTACAATTTCTGAGCACGGGAGAGCCTTGGGTGGTCAATGTACACCGCTGTTAACATATCACGAAAAGCGGGCCGTTCTTCATAGCCACCATAAAAGGTCTCCGTGTCGCATGCTGGGACTTTGAGGTAAATATTTGCCTCAGCCGAGGGTTATTCCACGCGGAGTGGTGGACTTGGTGTTGCCATCATTTAGATCAAAAAAAGTTGATCGGCAATATTTGCTTTGGTCACTTCATACGTATCAAGGCAAGTGCATTGTTTGCCTTTACTGAATACTTGAAGCATTCAGGGAAACTTTCGTCTGGTATCGAAAATACCACATCGTAAGCCGATTGAAGCCATGCCCAACAATCATCTAGTGATTTGTCCTTGATCATGAAATACGATTCAGTGTGACCTTGAATCGGTGTCTCATTAAATGTTGCACAGTATCTCATGAGACTGTCAGTTTCCGCGATGAACTTTTCCGCGAATGGGTCAACTGATTTGGATTTTGGGCAACGGGATATTGCCCTTTCCTTGGCCGTTTTTGAGGGACAGAAGCATTTAAGCAAATTTTTGGGTCTTCACCAAAAAAACCGAATAAAACGAGGGAACGTTCGCAAAGTTCGAAGATGGAATTGCTCTTCGTGCCACAGAAATTTAAAAGGGTATTTAAATTGGTGGCGGTGTTTGTGTTTTTTTTTTTTTTGAAAAATATTGAGATTGAGTGTCGTGGGGTACGCACGTATTTTTCTTTGCTCCGTATTAAAATTAAAAAAATAAAAAACAAATTAAATATGAAGTGCTCGGTTTGTGTACAAAAAACCGATAGAAACAATCATTTAAAGGTAACTTGTGCTGATTGCGCAAGCTCTTTTCATTATTCTTGTGCGAATGTTGAAAAAGACGAAATTGAATATATGAATGCTGAAAACATAAAATTCAGATGCGACAAGTGCAATACTCTTCGGCGCAAATCACTTCAAAATCAGCCTTTGTTATTGCCATCAACAAAAGATGCGCAGCAACAGCAGAATGCAGAACTTCGCTTACGAAACCAAATGCAGCAAAAACAAATGCAACAACAACAGCATGTAACAAAACCACAACAGCAATAAAAACAACAAAGCTATGAAGAGCCGAACGAAGCGACTGCAAGCAAAGCACAATTTTGCGCCAAAACAATTACATTTCAGCTTCTTTATGAAGAAATAATTGCATTAAAAAAATGAACACCGATTACCTGTCGTTGACAGTAAATGAAATAAAAGAAGAAAATTCAAAGCTAAAAATGAAAGTAAACAATCTGAAAAGTATACTCAACTGGAAAGAGCAAAAGCAACTGGCGAACGACATTGAGTTAGTTGGTGTACCTAACGTGGATAATGCAAATGTAGGAGAGTGTGTGCAAAGAATATTTAGAGAAGCTCTTAATATCACTGTCTCAGCAGAAGATATTAGTAAGTGTTATGTAAAGCGCATTAAAAAATCAAACACTGTTGACAATATTATTTGTGCCAAACTCTCTTCGTTTGATGTTAAGAAGAAGATCATGCAGAGTAAAAAAACATGTAAAGGAAAGATAAATGCGTCTGTTTTTAGTGGCGATAAAAAACACAACATCTACATAAATGATCGCCTTACCAAATATACTAGGGATTTGTTTATGTCAGACAAAAAGTAAAAACAGAGAAAAGATTCAAGTACCTATGGATTCGAAATTCCACAATACTTCTAAAAAAGGTTGATAATGGTGATGTCTGTGTTATAAGGTCTTTTGAGGATCTCAACAAAATAAAAAACTAAAGGCATTTCTTGCCTATTAGCCTTATGTTAAATAACTTGAATAATAATATTGATCTTATAGCTGAAGAGCCCCCGATAACAACTATTAGAAGTATTTCTGATTTGAATACTCATTCGAATTCTTATCAATTTAAATCTGTTTATGCTGTACATCAAAATATGCGTAGTTTGCGTCGTAATTGCGATCTATTGGCAACAAATCTTGATGCTTTCCTGATCCTACCTAGCCTTATGTTTGTATTAGAAATCTGGATATATTCTTTTGAGATTGATGAATATACTTACTTACTTACTTAATTGGCGCTTAACCGTCTAAACGGTTATGGCCGTCCAACAAGGCGCGCCAGTCGCTCCTTCGCTCCGCCAACCGGCGCCAATTGGTCACACCAAGGGAGTTTAAATCGTTTTCCACCTGGTCCTTCCAACGGAGTGGGGGCCGCCCTCTACCTCTGCTTCCATAGGCGGGTTCCGATAGAAACACTTTCTTGGCCGGAGCATCATCTTTCATTCGCATAACATGGCCTAGCCAGCGCAGCCGCTGCGTTTTAATTCGCTGGACTATGTTGATGTCTGCGTATAGCTCATACAGCTCATCATTAAATCTTCTTCGGTACTCGTCATCGCCAACGCGTAGAGGCCCATAAATCTTTCGAAGAACTTTTCTCTCGAACACTCCCAAAGCCGCTTCATCTGCTGTTGTCATGGTCCATGCTTCTGCCCCATATAGCAGGACGGGTACGATAAGTGACTTGTAGATTATGATTTTCGTTCGCCGAGAGAGGACTTTACTTTTCAATTGCCTACCTGGTCCAAAGTAGCATTTATTGGCAAGATTGATTCTTCGCTGGATTTCAGTGCTGATGTTGTTGCTAGTGTTGATGCTGGTTCCCAAATAAACGAAGTCTTTTACTATTTCGAAATTATGGCTGCCAACGGTAGCGTGGTTGCCAAGGCGCATATGCGCTGACTCTTTGCTCGATGACAGCAGGTACTTCGTTTTGTCCTCATTCACCATCAAACCCATCTTTACCGCTTCTTTTTCCAGCTTGGAGTAAGCAGAACTAACAGCGCGGGTGTTTAGGCCGATGATATCAATGTCATCAGCATATGCCAGTAATTGCACGCTTTTATAGTATATTGTTCCAGTGCGGTTAAGTTCTGCAGCTAGTATAATTTTCTCCAGCATCAAATTAAAGAAATCGCACGATAGGGGGTCACCCTGTCTGAAACCTCGTTTAGTTTCGAACGGCTCGGAGAGGTCCTTCCCAATTCTGACTGAGCAGATGGTGTTGCTCAACGTCATTTTGCACAGCCGTATAAGTTTTGCGGGGAAACCAAATTCAGACATAGCGGCATATAGGCAGCTCCTTTTCGTGCTGTCGAAGGCGGCTTTAAAGTCGACGAAGAGGTGATGTGTGTCGATTCTCTTTTCACGGGTTTTTTCCAAGATTTGGCGCATTGTGAAAATCTGGTCGATGGTAGATTTACCAGGTCTGAAGCCGCACTGATAAGGTCCAATCAGCCGGTTCACGGTGGGCTTCAATCTTTCGCACAATACACTTGAAAGGACCTTATATGCGATATTAAGAAGGCTGATTCCACGATAGTTGGTGCATTTTGCAGTATCCTCCTTCTTGTGGACTGGGCAAAGAACACTTAGATTCCAACCGTCGGGCATGCTTTCGTCCGCCCATATTTTGCTAAGAAGCTGCTGCATGCGCCTTACCAACTCCTCGCCGCCGAACTTGAATAGCTCCGCAGGCAATCCATCAGCGCCCACGGCCTTGTTGTTTTTCAATCTGGTTATAGCTATTCTAACTTCGTCATAATCGGGCGGGGGGACATATATTCCATCATCATCGATTGCGGGATCGGGTTCTTCATCTCTGCGCGGTGAATTGCTGCCTCCATTTAGGAGAGCAGAGAAGTGTTCCCTCCATAATCTAAGCACTCTCTGGACATCAGTTACAAGGTCGCCGTTTTCATTCCTACAGGAGTTTGCCCCGGTCTTAAAACCTTCCGTCTGTCGCCGTATTTTCTGGTAGAATTTTCGGGCGTTATTCCTGGTGGCTAGCAGCTCAAGCTCCTCGCACTCACGCCTTTCTGCTTCTGCTTTTTTCTTCCTGAAAAGGCGTCTCGCTTCCCTTTTCAACTCACGATAGCGTTCACACACTCCTCTTGTCGCGCTCGCTTTTAACGTAGCCCTGTAGGCAGCGTCTTTTCTTTCGGTTGCAACGCGGCATTCTTCATCATACCAGTTGTTTTTTCGTGGCCGCCGGTAACCAATTTTTTCCTCGGCGGCAGTACGAAGTGCTTTGGAGATATGCTCCCACTGCTCCTGTATTCCTTCAGGATGAGTTGTGCCCTCAGAGAGCAGGTGTGAGAGTCGAGTTGCGAAATCATTGGCAGTCTGTTTTGATTGAAGCTTTTCGACGTCTAGCTTTCCTTGTGTTTTTTGTTCCTTGTTTTTAGCCGCGTTGAGGCGGTTGCGTATTTTGGCTGCAACGAAATAATGGTCCGAATCGATGTTAGGTCCTCGGATCGTGCGCACATCTAAAACACTGGAGGCATGCCGTCCGTCTATCACAACGTGATCGATCTGATTGCGAGTATTTCGATCAGGAGACAGCCATGTAGCTTGATGTATCTTTTTATGCATGAACCTCGTGCTTGATATGACCATGTTTCGAGCACCGGCAAAGTCAATCAGCCTCAGTCCGTTAGGAGAAGTTTCATTTAGGCTGAACTTTCCGACTGTAGATCCAAAAACACCTTCTTTGCCCACCCTGGCGTTAAAGTCGCCAAGCACGACTTTTATATCATGACGGGGGCAGCGCTCGTATGTGCGTTCTAATTGTTCATAAAAAGTGTCTTTCACCTCATCGTCTTTCTCCTCTGTCGGCGCATGGGCGCAGATGAATGATATATTAAAAAATTTTGCTTTTATTCGGATAGCGGCGAGACGCTCGTCCACAGGCGTGAACGCCAGCACTTGGCGACAAAGTCTCTCTCCCACCACGAATCCGACGCCGAAACTGCGTTTATTCTCATGGCCACTCCAATATATGTCACAATTTTTGATCTTCTTTCTTCCTTGCTTCGTCCAACGCATTTCTTGGATGGCGGTGATGTCAGATTTTGCTTTGACGAGGACATCAACCAGCCGGGCATCTGCACCAATCCCATTCAGGGAGCGGACGTTCCAGGTGCATGCCCTCAATTCATTGTCCTTCAAACGTTTGCCATGGTCGTCATCAATAGAGAGTGTATTTATCCGAGGCTTGTTGTTATATTTCATTGGAGTATGGTTTTACGTGGCGGGTCCCAAGCCCAGCGCATAACCCGCTCAGCGGGGGTGAAAATATTACTTGGCACGTTTATATAGCGAGCCGCTTGCTCCAAAACAGACGCCCGCTTGCAGCCGCACCTAGAGGTGTACAGACGCTGCCGATGAAATCTCCCCCGGCTAGCCCTTAAACCGATTATGTTAGAGTGGCCTAGCCAGGTTGTCGCCTTCTCACATTAGCTCACCGCTAAACGGGTTTTAGCGGATACCCAGAGGATACTTGGCCGCAAGCGACCGGCAGTAGTGAGCTGCTTGAATCGCATGCAAAAGAATCGCTCTGGCCATTCCCAGGTGAATGGCGGTCAGAAGCTTTCCCCACTTTCGTGGACTTCTACACACGGCCCCACCCTACCATTGATGAATATAATTTACCTAATTATTCACTCGCAACCTGCTCAATTATTTATCGGTGAGTCCAATTCACTATTAAGTAGTGTATAAACTACTAATCTTGTAATTTGGGGCGATTTTAATTTGGATCTATTAAGTACAAGCCCTGTACTTAATAATTATAACATGGTATTGTCATATCATGGATTATATTCCCTTATAAACGAAGGTACTAGACCAGTGGCAGGTACGTGTCTTGAGCACGTACTGTGCCGCTTCTTTGGTTCTGCTTGGTCTGCCTGTTCCGCTATCAACTCGGACCTGGGCATCACTGATCACTGTATGAGTGGTATTCTCTTTAAAAACACAATGGTTGAGAAATACGTTAGAAAAAGAAATAGGCATGTTGTGGAAAAATTAATTTTGATCAACTAAATATTGAATTTCGCTTAAATATTTAGAGCAATGTATACGCCGAAGAAAATGTATCAAGGGCATACGGCTCGTTTTTAGATAATATAATGCAATGCATTAACTCCTCAACATACTGCGTTAATAAAAAAGCATCAGAAATCAGACTGAAACCGTGGATAAATAAATGCCTTTTGAATAGAATTAGGTTGAAAAAAAAAATTAGGAAAAAAGTACAACAAACGTCCATATGACACCAATTTGAATACTCGTTTTTAGCAAATATGCAAACGAATCAATGGAGAAATTCGCAAATGTCGGGACGATTATTATAATAACTTAGTCAATAAATCCAAAGGTAATCCAAAAGAAGAGTGGAAAATAATAAATAGGATTATTGATAAAAACACAAAAAGTGAAGATTCTCATTTTGTTTTACAAAAAGAAGGCTTGATATATCTGTTCCCATAGAAATAGCTAATAATTTTAATGAATACTTTACTTCAATTGTGAAGTCAAACTTTCCGCCAAATGTGACACCCCCTTGCGATTGTTGCTCTGACTTTTTAGGTAGCTGAAGATTCTTTCAGAAGCAACAGCTTCTTTTTTGAGCCAATCTCAGGATCGGAAATTTTAATTGCAATCAAATCTTTGAAAAATAGTAATTCTTCCGGTCATGATGGAATCTCTAACGTTATGTTAAAGAAAATCTCATACAATATTGTTGATGTTTTAAAACATATCTTTAACTTGAGTGTTACAACTGGGATTTCCCCAGAACAAATTAGGAATTGTAATACCGATTTTCAAAAAAGGTAATAAAAAAGATATGGCAAACTATAGGCCGATTTCACTTTTGTCATCAATTACTAAAATTTTTGAAAAGATGTTATCCTACTTTTAAAAAATAAATTTTCTTAGTCCTTTGCAATTTTGTTTCAGGGATGGTCTTTCTACGGAAGATGCTCTTTTGGACTTCTGCTCAACTATATACAAGGGTATAGATTCAAAAAAAGATTGTGCTGGGCTTTTTGTGAACATTACAAAAGCATTCGATATGGTTGATCATGGCCGTCTTTTAAATAAGCTTTATAATTTGGGATTTCGTGGATTGTTATACAATTGGTTTGTTTCTTACTTAGGAAATAGAACCCAAAGAGTGAAAATAGGCAATACTCTTAGTGAGACCAAAGTCATAAACTCTGTTGTACCACAAGGATCGGTTCTTGGTCCCATATTATGTGAACTCACTATTTATTCAACCTTTTAAGGGCATAGTCGAAGCATTTCCGGATGACCTAGGAATTGCATATAACTCAACGGATCCTTTAAATTTGATAGCGGATCTTAACCACGATATGCACATACTTTGGTCATGGTTTGCGGAACATAAACTGGTTGTCAGCAATAAAACCAAATTAATGTGCTTTAGTCCAAAACTTCAAGAAGCACAAGATCTTAATGTAACTTTTCACAGTGCAATATGCAAACGTAATATCCTATATAGTAATAAGTGCTCCAACCACCATTATGAGTGTTCTTTTCGTAATAATACAGCATGTGACTCTAACTGCTTTGAAATTGAAAAAGTGAATAGTTTCAAATACCTAGGAGCCACAATTGACTGTAATCTAAACTGGAATGAGCAAATCGCAACTCTAAGAAAATACCTACTTTCAACCAATCGTATACTTTACCGTCTCAGAAAATACGTTCCAAACCATACACTGGAAACAGTTTATTATGGTGTATTTCATTCAAAATTAGAATATGGAATAAGTTGCTGGGGTGGTGCTGACTCCAATAAAATCAATCAATTAACTGTACTGCAAAAATGTGCGGTAAGAAAAATTTTTAATTGTCCACGTCGCACTCACTCGTTTGACTTATTTAGAAGATCAAATATATTGCCAGTTCGGCATTTGTTCTATTACAAAGTTTTAAAAATTTTTTACATGAGAGGTGGCTATTTGCAAACTCCAACACGAGGTATGTACAGCCTGCGTAGTAGCCATAGCACACTTGTTTCTTTGACAGTTTTTCGAACAAGATTGTTTAGAAATTCCAACTTGGTCTTATCCTGCAAATTTTTAATTCCCTTCCAGAAAACATACGAGACATTAGATCCAGATCTGTGTTTTAAAAAAAAAAAAAACTTGGCTTCTTGAGTTTGATACCAACCAGATAGAAATTTCGATGCACTACGTTGTATAATATAGTCTTTACTTTTATATATGCATTGTATAGTTTTGAATTTTCTTTTTTCTGTTTTCATATGAGGAATTCTGTAAACTTAGCTTTTATCTTTTTTCTTCAAATTGTTTCATCACTTAATTTAGTCAATTTATTTTTGAAATATCTTATTCTCATTTTGAATAAATTTTTTTTATATATTTTGTATTTTTTTGTTCACCCCACTACCACTATTTATATAATTGAATTTGTTAAAACATGATGTGACATACAACACTATTATTATTATATAAAGTAAAGATGTCACTAACTATTCTCTAAGTAATGATATTGTAGACATGTAAAATCAAGCTATCAATATATGTACAGACACTTATGAGAATAATGAAATAAATAATAATCTAATTTAATCTAATATAGTCAAGCGCGAAATGCGGAATTTAATTGTATAATATTTTGACAAAACCAAAAAAATAAATATAAAAAAATCACAAACACTGTTCACCCATATATACGTGTAAATATACGTGTATAAATAAACGCGAATGTGTAAATTACTGGTATATATGGGGTATTCCATCCCATTTCGACCAATTTTGAACCCAACCCCTTTAGAATTGGCTGAAAGTTTTTCTTCTTTTTCTGGCTTACGAAAGACGTCTTTCAGAATTTTTTCTAATTTTTTCATCCAACTCAAAAAAAGTTATGAATTTAAAAAAACACCGTTTTTGTTTTCAAAATGTTATAACTTTTTCAAAAATTGACCGTTTGGGATAAAAAAAAATACAAAAAAATTTTTAACGGTCAATTTTTGAAAAAGTTATAACATTTTGAAAACAAAAACGGTGTTTTTTTTTTTTTAATTCATAACATTTTTTGAGTTGGATGAAAAAATTTGAAAAAATTCTGAAAAACGTCCTTCGTAAGCTAGAAAAAAAGAAAAACTTTCAGCCAATTCTAAAGGGGTCGGGTTCAAAATTGGTCGAAATGGGATGGAATAACCCATATGTACCTATACATTAGAAGATAATAATGCTTTGAAGTCTGTATGAATGTCCTGGAGGGACGAAAATATCTCAAACTTAGTTTTGTACGCTAGAATACGTACTAATGTACATGCGCAATATACAAAGGTATTTACATATATGTTTGTTTGTGCGAACGTATGCACGTGAATCAAGGAAGCTGCTCTACCTTTACAGAGTTGGTTTTGATTTGTTTCTTCGTCGCTTTGATGCCGCGTTCTTCTAGTGAACTGGGTGCGCTTCATTGTAGTGTTGGGAGAGTGCAGCAAAGAAAGGTGAAAAAATTGCTAAGGTAAGATAGGTTAATAAATTTGATCAGCATTACCAACTCTATTTGATATTGTAGCTATACTTGCTTGGAGAATTTCGCTGAAAGAGCGACTTGAACGTGTGAGTAAGCACGAATGATGTTCTCTGAGTGGAGAAATATGAATACTGGAAAAGCAACTTGAAATTATTTGTACATGTATGTAGGTATGTACGTATGAGTATTATAATTTTTTATATGCTGCCTGTAGGGTTATCTACATGTATAAATTATACTTAAATTTTTTAAATTATTTTTATGTTATATTACTTTTAATGTTATTTCAAAATGAAAATTTTCTAGTTAGTTCTTTTAAAAATTTTAAAAGAGAATATGTGTATTTTAATATAAAATAAAATTTGTTAAAATATATAGTTAAACACTAAATAATTGGCGATCCTGCTGAACTATATAATTCTCGACTTACACGAAATTTCGCTGTTAAATAATCTAATACGCCTTGATTTTACAAATAATTTAATAGCTAATCTGTCATTGCCGTCGACCTCCTTGGCACATTTGGTTAGCTTGCAAATCGACGGCAATCCGATTAAATCCATACTACGCGTATTCTATGAACATTACGTGTACGTGCGCGTGCCGCTATCGAAAAACAACAACATACAAAACCATCCCAGAATGTCCTCCAATTGACCCTGAGGGAGTCCCCAAAACCATCCCTGAATGTCCCCCAAATTACCGCGACGGAGTCCCCAAAAAGATCCCGGAATGACCCCAAAATTACCCCGAGGGAGTCCCCAAACACATCCGGGAAAGCCCACAAAATGACGCCGGGACGACCCGATGGAGTCCCCAAAACCATCCCAGAATGCCCCCCAAATGCCCCGAGGGAGTCTCCAAAGCCATGCCGAAATTATCCCGAAAAAAACCCAGCGGATTATTTTTTCCTATTCTTATTTCGGGGTTAGCAGCACAAAATGAGTCTTATCGCTCCAATTGCTCATGCGTAGCACGTTTCACTTTTGACTTCCTTAAAAAAACCATGATTTTAAAATATTTGTTACGAAAAATAATGAACAATATTTAATTCTTACGTTTATTCCATTTCGCGATTGTTGCACTAAACATCTGATTTCGGTTTACTTTATTTAGGTCACCACAGTATGGTGAAAAGCGGAGGTCGTAGAGCTTTTTAGAGTTGTCAAGTTATGCACACAATAAAAAATATTTGTCAGCTTGATAAAAATCTTGATTACTTGTCAACTTATTGACAATTTCACAAAATCGGGCCGTTAATGTGACAATGCAATATCTTTCAACAATGCCTGATGAAGTGTTCCAAACGACATCGGGAGAAAATATTAGCTGCGTTGATTTATCTAAAATCTTTTAGAAACACTACCTGAATCGCTTCAACTTCTCAAGGACTGTACTAAGCTGGGTGTTCTGAATACGTTACGGGAGTTGAACATATGTAATAGTCGTTTTGATCACATACCAAGCTGTCTTTATGAAACAAAACATCTTGAAATCCTATTAGCCAGTGATAATCGTATCAATCATATAGATGCCTAAATCAAAAATTAAATAGACATTCCGCGATCCTTTTGGGTACTCCCGGAATGACTCCCAAATGACCCCGATTAAGTCCCCAAGACTATGCCGGAACGACCACTAAATGACGCCGGGACGACCGACGCAGTCCCCAAAACCATCCCGGAATATCCCCCAAATGATCGCAGGAGGACCCGATGGAGTCCCCAAAACCATCCCAGAATGTCCCCCAAATGACCCCGAGGGAGTCCCCAAAACCACCCCAGAATTACCCCAAATGACCCGAGGGTATCCCCAATCTGGTAACCTTGCCGTGCGCGGACGTGGTTTTGATCGCTCTTCGAATTGTTATTCTTTTTACTTTGTAAACAAGTTTTATCATTTATAAATATTTATTCATATAATAGAAAACAGTTTATAAGTTTAATTTGGTATTAAATCTTTACACAGTGCAATATACATAGTGGCTTTTTGTGCAATTTAAACATTCAGTCTGTGTGTTCATATATCATAGATTTTCACAAAAATTTGTGATAACTGCATACCTTTTTGTTGGTAGCTGCTATTAGCAAGTCATTGTGTGCCCTTTTTGCTTTGTGTTGTGTTCGCTGCTAGCTATACGCTGTCTTGCGATTTGCATCCAGTGCTCCAAAATAACTCTCGCCCATAATTTTTGAACAGCTGTTCAATTTATCCTATACTCATAGTTTCTTTTGCCTATTTTTCTTTTGGGTTTGTTTAACTTTGCAATTATGTTGGATTGCTGTGTCAAGAAGTGCACCAATCAAAAGAAAATTTCCCGTGGTGATACTTATGTTTGTTGTTGGCTCTGTGATAATATGGCTCATGTTATCTGTGCCGGTTTCTCTCACATAGGTGGTCGGGTGTTTGACCTAATATCCAGCAAAATTGGACTGAACTGGACATGTCATGATTGTCGTTCCGTAGAAAATGACATGCGAGCTTTTATGAGGCAAACTCAGAAAGAGTTCAACAACATTTTTATTGGGTGTCGTGACCTTAACGAAAGATTCAAAACGATGGAGGCTCACTTTAAAAAATTGAAAGTGATATCTGAATCCCCAAAACGTAAGAAATGTATGCCCAACAATAACTCCAACTTGTCTTCGAGTCAGGGGCAAAGCTGTCCTCCTACGAATGTCCCTTCAACCGCGTTGACTGATACGAACAGGCTTACCAAAGACATTATGAACAATGCAGCTCAGGAATCTCCACAAGAATATCCACAAGGTTGTGTCGAGACTTCCAGTGAGACGATCTCTGGCAAACTAAACGATGCACGAACTAATAGTGGTACCTTTGCGGCTGTTTGTTCTACGTCACCAATGTTGATTTCGCTGGACTCCCCAATTCATCCTACACCTCCACCGGTATCTTTAGCTCCAACAATAACAGCTACCGATACTGGGGTTGTTGCTAACGATACAAGTGTACCTGAAAAAATATTACGGGCTCGATAACCAACGCTATAACGGCCGCACCTTCCCAGCTCTCTGGTGCGCTATCCGCTACTCCTTTGCAGGTGACTGCCGTGCCACCTCGTGGGGCTGTATTTGTGTCCCGATTACACGCCTCGCTTTCCGAAAATGACATTGCTCATTACGTTTGCTCTAAACTTGGTGTTGCACCCACTAGTAACATCAATGTGTATAAATTTAACTTTAAATATGAGAGAGACATCTCCTCATTTAAAATATCCCTTTCAGATGAATATTTCGATAAGGTACTTGATTCCTCTTTTTGGCCCAAGCATACTGTGGTTCACTTGTTCACGAGAAAGGCGAGGGCCGAACCTGTTTTATTACAGCCAAAAACGGTATGACGAACACAGTAATAACAACACAAAGGTAATTGCTGATCTGTCCCGTCTTCTCATTAATTACCAAAATGTTCGTGGTTTACGATCAAAACTTGTTCCATTCTTCCTTAATTCTTTCAACTTTTCTGCACAAGTTGTAGCTTTTACGGAGACCTGGCTAAAGCCTGATAATTACAATTCTGAGTTTTTTTCAAATAAATATGCTGTTTATCGGCGTGATCGCATCTCTAGAGCGGGAGGTGTCCTTATTGCTGTTGAATCTAACCTATCGTCTGAGTTGATTTCGCTGGACAATATCTCTCATATCGAATTCATAGCAGTTAGGCTTTCATTCGGTAGCTATAGCGTAATTGTTTGCTGTTCGTATATACCACCTCGTTCGGATATGGATGTTTATGCTAGTCATAGCTCGGCCATCTGTGATTTGCATTCGCAGTTGGGAGATAAAGATCGACTTGTTGTTGTTGGTGACTTTAACTTGCCAACAGTTAGTTGGGTTAATATAAGTGATTCAAACTTTTTAACTCCCACTGCTCAACATGAGTTTCTCAATTGCTTGTTAGACTCATCTCTTTTACAGATTAACAATGTTCCAAATAGTGGAAATAAAATGCTGGATTTAGTATTTGTGGATGGCTCGGTGGGTACTGCCCTTACGCGAATACCACCTTTATCCCTTCCAGAAGACCCTCTTCACCCTACGCTAGAGATATTACTTGATATCAGCCTACCCCGTAGGATTCAAGTACAGTCTCGTCCCCGATCTAGATGCTTCTACAAAGCGAATTTCATTATGCTCAATGATCTGTTGGCTTCCCATGATTGGTCGGATCTCTATGCTTGCACTGATGTCGATTCGGCTATCTCTATATTTTACAGTACGCTTGATGGCTTCTTTGATACCTGCATTCCTACTCGCTATACCCTATGTTCGAATAAGCCCCCTTGGTTTTCAAGGCAACTTATCAGACTTAGTAACATTAAATCTAGGCTTTATAAGAGGTTCAAGAAATCTGGAGCATCTGCAGACCTCTCTAAATATCTAATAGCTCGTTCTAAATTTCACCGTCTTAATCAGCTTTGTTATAAAAATTACTTGAGTTGTTGTAAAGCCCAATTTTTTAGAAATCCAAAAAAGTTTTACAGTTTCGTAAATTCAAAGCGGAAAACTTCTGGGTATCCTTCCTCATTAACCTTTGGAGGTAAAAAAGCTTGCACTGATGACGACGTTGCTGAACTATTTTCTGAGTTCTTTAAGTCCACGTATTCATCCAGTGGTTTTCATTCCGGTCAATATCCCTATCACTTAGATAGCTCAAATTACATTAGGAATCCTGCTATTGATGGTAATATTGTTCTTCAGAGTCTTCAATCTTTGAAGCCCACCTTTTCTCCGGGACCGGACGGTGTTCCTAGTTGCGTGCTTAGGTACTGCGCCGAAAACATGTATGAGCCTATTTTAAAATTATTTGAGCTATCTCTGGGATCTGCGCCATTCCCGGCACTTTGGAAACAGTCTTTTATTATACCCCTGCATAAAAAAGGTAGTAGGTCAAAAGTTGAAAACTACAGGGGTATTGCTAAACTTTCAGTCATTCTTAAAGTCTTTGAACAGATTGTTACCAGTCAACTGCAATATCAGTGTTCTAGTCTTTTATCTGCATGCCAACACGGTTTTATTCGTTAAAGGTCAACCACTACAAATTTGCTTGTATTCACCTCTATAGTTATGGAAGGATTTTTAGCGAACAAGCAAACGGATGTCATCTACACGGACTTCAGCAAAGCATTTGATACCGTCAACCATGAGTTGCTTATTCATAAGCTTGATTCACTGGGCTTTCCGTTTCACCTATTAATGTGGCTGAAAAGCTATCTTTCTAACCGGACCCAAAAAGTCCTGTTCAAGTGCAATCTGTCGGAATCGTTCGGAGTTTCCTCCGGCGTACCCCAGGGAAGTCATCTAGTCCCTTTGCTCTTTGCCCTTTTCATTAATGACTTGCCACAGACAATATTATATTCCCACACTATAATGTATGCGGATGATGTAAAACTTTGCTACACTTACTGTCCTACCGATTTGAGTTCCTTGGATCTTCTTCAGGCCGACTTGGACTCGTTCCAATGTTGGTGCACAACAAATTTACTAGCTTTAAATTGCTCTAAATGTAAGCATATGACATTTCACCGAGTGAAGCCAGCATTGAAATCTTATGTAATAGATGGTACGCCTTTGGAGCGTATATCTATTGCAAATGATCTAGGTGTCCTTTTTGATCCGAAATTGAATTTTAACATGCATATTTCATCTATAGCCAACAAAGCTTTGAGTTTACTTGGATTTGTTAAAAGATGGGCTAAAGAGTTCGATGATCCGTACCTCACTAAGGTTCTTTACACATCGCTGGTTCGTCCAATACTCGAGTATTGCTCATGCGTTTGGTCCCCTGTTTCTCAAAAGCATATAAAGCGTCTTGAGTCAGTTCAAAAGCAATTTTTGATATTTGCATTGCGCGGCCTTAATTGGGACTCAAGTCTCCACCTTCCTCCATACAGAAGTAGACTTCTTCTTATTAACTTACCCACTCTGGAAAATCGGAGAATATTACTGGGGGTATTGTTCATCCATAAGCTCATTATTGGAGAAATTGATTCCGCGGACCTCCTCAGCCGCTTGTTTTTTGCGGTTCCCCCTAGAGTATCCAGACACTACGTTCCTTTCTATTTACCCCTTTGTCGACGAAACTTTGCTAAAAATAATCCTCTTCTTATCTGGTGCGCGCACTACAATGACTTGTATAGCTGCATCAGTCTTGAATGTACTTTTGCCACTATACGTAATGCAATACTTGCCTATCTAAATTAAGAGATACAAGCTAATTTAATTTGCCGGCATTTTATTCCTTCGATAAAAAACGGGAACTATTTCGCTTAAGGATGGAGGAACATTTATCAACATGGATCATTAAGAAGGAACAAAACAGTACTGTGTTGATTGGAATCTGGTGCATTCCAACAACGTAAAAAACATGCTTTTTCGTGAGTCACTGACCGGAATCGTATGCATTCCGGCAGTATAATCTTATGGGTCAGGCATCGAGCTGATTGGAATCCGGCGCATTCCAACAACACAGGTCATGTTACTTTTTTATGCCTTGTGATGGCGTATCCTCATTACACTACTCTAAGCACTGCCGGATTCCCATGACATGCTGATTGGAATCTTGTTGCATTCCAACAGGGAGATTGGAATCCACTGCATTCCGATATCATGCTGAGCGGAATCTGATGCATTCCGCCAGTATAAGATTTCGGCATAAGATCTTATTTCTACTCATATTTCTTATTATTATTATATTTTGAAATTAAATAGTAATGTTCATTAATATTTCTTTGTTTGTAATATAACATTGTTGAAATCTCGATATATCTTAAATTTAATCTTTTGAGTTGTATATTTATATATCTTTTATATTATGCAGTCGACCATAGTTTGTCGTCGAGTTTAAATAATAAATAAATAAATAAACACCATCCCTGAATGTCCTCCAATTGACCCTGAGGGAGTCCCCAAAACCATCCCACAATATCCCCCAAATTACCCCGAAGGAGTCCCCAAAACCATCCCAGAATGTCCCCCATTTAACCCCGATGGAGTCCCCAAAACCATCCCAGAATGACCCCCAAATTACCCCGAGGGAGTCCCCAAAACCATCCCACAATGTCCCCCAAATTACCCCGAGGGAGTCCCCAAAATCATTCCACAATGACCCCTAAATGACCTCGAGGGAGTCCCCAAAATCATCCCAGAGTGTACCTCAAACATCCCAAAATGTTCCCCAAATGACCCCGGGAGGACCCGATGGAGTCCCTAAAACCATCCCAAATGACCCCGAGGGAGTCCCCAGAACCATCCCGGAATGTCCACAAAATGACCCTGAGGGAGTCCCCAAAACCATCCCAGAATGAGCCCCAAATCTCCCCGAGGTAGTCCCCAAAGCCCTCCCAGAATGTCCCCCAAATGACCCCGGGAGGACCCGATGGAGTCCCCAAAACCATCCCGGATTGTCCCCCAAATGACCCCGAGAGAGTTCCCAAAAAGATCACAGAACGACCCCTTAATGACCCCGGGAGGACCGCGAGGGAGTCTCTAACACCATCCCGAAATTACCCCCAAAAACCCCAGGATGATCTTCCCACAATAATAGCAAAAGTAATAAATGTTCTTCCATTTTCTCTCGATCGCACAATAACAGAATTCTAATTTAAATTTATCCGTATAAATTAAATTATCAAGAGCGTTTGACTTATTGACAATTTGTCAGCGAAAAAGCTTTTTATTTTGTACGCAGAATAGCAATTACTTGATAAATTGTCAAACTTGACAAATAAGCAAGATGGTGAATTTGTCAAGTGCACATAATAGGGCGGTAAGTGTGTGTGTATTTCTCATTTTGTATTTATCGGAAAATATTGTATTCTCATTACAGTCGTCAGCTGGACGACGTGGGCTATTCAAACCATCTGCACCCATGTTATGTGAACTATTTGGTATAAATGAAATTACCGACGATGTATATGATAAAGAATTTGTATCACCTTGTAAAGATGTTGTTGTTTTTCGATTGCGGCACGCGCACGTACACGTAATGTTCATAGAATACGTGTAGTATGGATTTAATCGGATTGCCGTCGATTTGCAAGCTAACCAAATGTGCCAAGGGGGTCAACGGCAATGACAGATTAGTTATAAAATTATTTGTAAAATCAAGGCGTATTAGATTATTTAACAGCGAAATTTCGTGTAAGTCGAAAATTATATAGTTCAGCAGGATCGCCAATTATTTAGTGTTTAACTATATATTTTAATAAATTTTATTTTATATTTAAATACACATATTCTCTTTTAAAATTTTTATACTCAGTTGAGCAGAGCTCACAGAGTATATTAAGTTTGATTGGATAACGGTTGGTTGTACATATATAAAGGAATCGAGATAGATATAGACTTCCATATATCAAAATAATCAGGATCGAAAAAAAATTTGATTGAGCCATGTCCGTCCGTCCGTCCGTCCGTCCGTTAACACGATAACTTGAGTAAATTTTGAGGTATCTTGATGAAATTTGGTATGTAGGTTCCTGAGTACTCATCTCAGATCGTTATTTAAAATGAACGATATCGGACTATAACCACGCCCACTTTTTCGATATCGAAAATTACGAAAAACCGAAAAAGTGCGATAATTCATTACAAAAGACAGATAAAGCGACAAAACTTGGTAGATGAGTTGAACTTATGACGCAAAATAGAAAATTAGTAAACTTTTGGACAATGGGCGTGGCACCGCCCACTTTTAAAAGAAGGTAATTTAAAATGTTTGCAAGCTGTAATTTGGCAGTCGTTGAAGATATCATGATGAAATTTGGCAGGAACGTTACTCTTATTACTATATGTCTGCTTAATAAAAATTAGCAAAATCGGAGAACGACCACTCCCACTTTTTAAAAAATTTTTTTTTTAAATTCAAATTTAAAAAAAAAGTTAATATCTTTACAGTATATAAGTAAATTATGTCAACATTCAACTCCAGTAATGATATGGTGCAACAAAATACAAAAATAAAAGAAAATTTCAAAATGGGCGTGGCTCCGCCCTTTTTCATTTAATTTGTCTACGATACTTTTAACGCCATAAGTCGAACAAAAATTAACCAATCCTTTTAAAATTTGGTAGGGGCATAAATTTTATGACGTTAACTATTTTCTGTGAAAATGGGTAAAATCGGTTGATGCCACGCCCAATTTTTATACACAGTCGTTCGTCTGTCCTTCCGCATGGCCGTTAACACGATAACTTGAGCAAAAATCGACATATCTTTACTGAACTTAGTTCACATACTTATCTGAACTCACTTTATCTTGGTATAAAAAATGAACGAAATCCGACTATGACCACGCCCACTTTTTCGATATCGAAAATTATGAAAAATGAAAAAAATGGGATAATACATACCAAATACGAAAAAAGGGATGAAACATGGTAAGGTAATTGGATTATTTTATTAACGCGAAATATAACTTTAGAAAAAACTTTATAAAATGGTTGTGACACCCACCATATTAAGTAGAAGAAAATGAAAAAGTTCTGAAGGGCGAAATAAAAAACCCTTAAAATCTTGGCAGGTATTACATATATAAATAAATTAGCGGTATTCAACAGATAATGTTCTGGGTCACCCTGGTCCACATTTTGGTCGATATCTGGAAAACGCCTTCACATATAAAACTAAGGGCCACTCCCTTTTAAACCTCTCATTAATACCTTTAATTTGATACCCATATCGTACAAACTCATTCTAGAGTCACCCCTGGTCCACCTTTATGGCGATATCTCGAAAAGGCGTCCACCTATAGAACTAAGACCCACGCCCTTTTAAAATACTCATTAACACCTTTCATTTGATACCCATATCGTACAAACATATTATAAAGTCACCCCTGGTCCACCTTAATGGCGATATCTCGAAAGGGCGAACACCTATAGAACGAAGGCCCACTCCCTTTTAAAAATACTCATTAACTCCTTTCGTTTGATAACCATATTGCACAAAGAATTCTAGAGTCACCACTGGCTCACCTTTATGGCGATATCTCGAAACGGCGTCCACCTATGGAACTAAGGATTACTCCCTTTTAAAAAACTCATTAACACCTTTCTTTTGATACCCATATTGTACAAACAAATTCTAGGGTCACCCCTGGTCCACCTTTATGGCGATATCTCGAAACGGCGTCCACCTATGGAACTAAGGATTACTCCCTTTTAAAAAACTCATTAACACCTTTCTTTTGATACCCATATTGTACAAACAAATTCTAGGGTCACCCCTGGTCCACCTTTATGGCGATATCTCGAAACGGCGTCCACCTATGGAACTGAGGATTACAGGATAGCTACAATATCAAATAGAGTTGGTAATGCTGATCAAAGTTATTAACCTATCTTACCTTAGCAATTTTTTCACCTTTCTTTGCTGCACTCTCCCAACACTACAATGAAGCGCACCCAGTTCACTAGAAGAACGCGGCATCAAAGCGACGAAGAAACAAATCAAAACCAACTCTGTAAAGGTAGAGCAGCTTCTTTGATTCACGTGCATACGTTCGCACAAACAAACATATATGTAAATACCTTTGTATATTGCGCATGTACATTAGTACGTATTCTAGCGTACAAAACTAAGTTTGAGATATTTTCGTCCCTCCAGGACATTCATACAGACTTCAAAGCATTATTATCTTCTAATGTATAGGTACATATGGGTTATTCCATCCCATTTCGACCAATTTTGAACCCGACCCCTTTAGAATTGGCTGAAAGTTTTTCTTTTTTTCTAGCTTACGAAGGACGTTTTTCAGAATTTTTTCAAATTTTTTCATCCAACTCAAAAAATGTTATGAATTAAAAAAAAAAACACCGTTTTTGTTTTCAAAATGTTATAACTTTTTCAAAAATTGACCGTTAAAAATTTTTTTGTATTTTTTTTTATCCCAAACGGTCAATTTTTGAAAAAGTTATAACATTTTGAAAACAAAAACGGTGTTTTTTTAAATTCATAACTTTTTTTGAGTTGGATGAAAAAATTAGAAAAAATTCTGAAAGACGTCTTTCGTAAGCTAGAAAAAGAAGAAAAACTTTCAGCCAATTCTAAAGGGGTTGGGTTCAAAATTGGTCGAAATGGGATGGAATACCCCATATATACCAGTAATTTACACATTCGCGTTTATTTATACACGTATATTTACACGTATATATGGGTGAACAGTGTTTGTGATTTTTTTATATTTATTTTTTTGGTTTTGTCAAAATATTATACAATTAAATTCCGCATTTCGCGCTTGACTATATTAGATTAGATTAGATTAGATTATTATTTATTTCATTATTCTCATAAGTGTATGTACATATATTGATAGCTTGATTTTACATGTCTACAATATCATTACTTAGAGAATAGTTAATGACATCTTTAAAAAAAAAAAAAATAATAATAATAGTGTTGTATGTCACATCATGTTTTAACAAATTCAATTATATAAATAGTGGTAGTGGGGTGAACAAAAAAATACAAAATATATAAAAAAAATTTATTCAAAATGAGAATAAGATATTTCAAAAATAAATTGACTAAATTAAGTGATGAAACAATTTGAAGAAAAAAGATAAAAGCTAAGTTTACAGAATTCCTCATATGAAAACAGAAAAAAGAAAATTCAAAACTATACAATGCATATATAAAAGTAAAGACTATATTATACAACGTAGTGCATCGAAATTTCTATCTGGTTGGTATCAAACTCAAGAAGCGAAGTTTTTATTTTTTTTAAAAACACAGATCTGGATCTAATGTCTCGTATGTTTTCTGGAAGGGAATTAAAAATTTGCAGGATAAGACAATGTAGGAATTTCTAAACAATCTTGTTCGAAAAACTGGCAAAGAAACAAGTGTGCTATGGTTACTACGCAGGCTGTACATACCTCGTGTTGGATTTTGCAAATAGCCACCTCTCATGTAAAAAATTTTTAAAACTTTGTAATAGAACAAATGCCGAACTGGCAATATATTTGATCTTCTAAATAAGTCAAACGAGTGAGTGCGACGTGGACAATTAAAAATTTTTCTTACCGCACATTTTTGCAGTACAGTTAATTGATTGATTTATTGGAGTCAGCACCACCCCAGCAACTTATTCCATATTCTAATTTTGAATGAAATACACCATAATAAACTATTTCCAGTGTATGGTTTGGAACGTATTTTCTGAGACGGTAAAGTATACGATTGGGTATTTTCTTAGAGTTGCGATTTGCTCATTCCAGTTTAGATTACAGTCAATTGTGGCTCCTAGGTATTTAAAACTATTCACTTTTTCAATTTCAAAGCAGTTAGAGTCACATGCTGTATTATTACGAAAAGAACACTCATAATGGTGGTTGGAGCACTTATTACTATATAGGATATTACGTTTGCATATTGCACTGTGAAAAGTTACATTAAGATCTTGTGCTTCTTGAAGTTTTGGACTAAAGCACATTAATTTGGTTTTATTGCTGACAACCAGTTTATGTTCCGCAAACCATGACCAAAGTATGTGTATATCGTGGTTAAGATCCGCTATCAAATTTAAAGGATCCGTTGAGTTATATGCAATTCCTAGGTCATCCGGAAATGCTTCGACTATGCCCTTAAAAGGTTGAATAAATAGTGAGTTCACATAATATGGGACAAAGAAACGATCCTTGTGGTACAACAGAGTTTATGACTTTGGTCTCACTAAGAGTATTGCCTATTTTCACTCTTTGGGTTCTATTTCCTAAGTAAGAAACAAACCAATTGTATAACAATCCACGAAATCCCAAATTATAAAGCTTATTTAAAAGACGACCATGATCAACCATATCGAATGCTTTTGTAATGTCCACAAAAAGCCCAGCACAATCTTTTTTTGAATCTATACCCTTGTATATAGTTGAGCAGAATTTCCATTTCTTTTGGTCTGCGACCACATTTATTTTTTTAATTGCCACTAATAATCTACTAAACTAGTCATATTTTTTTTTGAAAATTAAATTTTATTAAAATTTTAAAAATATCAAAATAAATGTAACATACAAAACTAGTAGTACCAGTGTAATGACATGACCATTTGATGAGCTGTATTGTTCAAAGGTTTGAATTTTTTTTCTAATACTTATATCTTATTTTAAAAAGTTTGTTTCTTCATTCTTTTTTTACATTATGAAATGAACATTTAATCTAAACAAAATTATTCCATTTAGAATACTAATGTTACATTACTTAAAAATTTATATTAATTGATTTTAAACCATAGTCAATTTATTATTTATATTGATTATGTACACCCTTTCTCCAGTTTATAAGCAAAAGTATATATCATTCACACATATAAGTAAATTTACAACAATAGACATACAAACTCCATAATACAAATAAATTTGAAAATGGCAAAAATACACTACAAAAAAAAAAAAAAATTATGAAATAAAGCTAATCACTACAGTCAATTTTAAAAAATATCAAAAGACTTCTTGAAATAATTTTTATTGATATATATCAATTATTTCATATTGAAATTAAAAACTCAATATTGTACTCACAGCTATTAACCTGCCAACCATGACTACCCACTTTTAACCACTTTCCCCTGAAATTCCAACACCTTCAAAAATTTTGGTGTCAAAAAATTCAAGTTTTTGGGATATATTTGAGGGTGAAAAAAATTTCCCATAAATAGAATGAGTGCGAATGAAACAACATGAGTGTCTTGCTTATGAATATCCCAAAACAAGGGAAATAAAGAAAAATTATTTGACGTGCCATTGACGTTGGAAAATTTAAAAAATTCAAGCGTGATTTTGGCAATTTCGCTAAAATTATTAATTATTTGCGGCTTAGTTGCGAAAAAATTCAAACGAAAAAGTGAAAATAGTGCTTCAAATTGGAACGAAACCTGCAGAAGACCATATCGCATAAAAACTGCGGTTTTCATCATTTTCATCGCCGCCATACGTAAGTACTCCAAAAAATGTGTATTATTATGTTAAATACATTATGGTGTCCAACATAATATAGAGATACAACTGCGGTGATGCATCTATATATTATGATGAACACCAAAACAAGTAAAGTGTTATGTCTCTGACAAGGGCAAGGAAGATTGTATGGTGTCACTATAATAAACAAATGTACATGCGCTTGTGCATTTATGTATCATGGCGTACACCAAAACAAGTGAAGTGCTAAGTCCCTGACAAATTTCAGGAAGATTTTATGGTGTCATCATAAAATATATATATACATGCGCCTGTACATATATGCATCATAGTGCATGTCAAAACGGGTTCAGTGCAAGCCCCCTGACAAAGTTCTATAAGATTTTATGGTGTTATCATAAAATATATATATGCATTCGCCTGTATATATATGCATCATAGTGCATGTCAAAACGGGTTTAGTGCAAGGCCCCTGACAAAGTTCTATAAGATTTTATGGTGTTATCATAAAATATATATATGCATGCGCTTGTACATATATGCATCATAGTGCATGTCAAAACGGGTTCAGTGGAAGGCCCCTGACAAAGTTCTATAAGATTTTATGGTGTTATCATAAAATTGGATATTTGTCCAGACGTTTGTATTTGTGATTCAATCACGCAAGAACGGCTGGACCGATTTGGATCAAATTTGGCACACATATAGCCAATAGTCTAGAAGGATCTACTAGCTATATTTTTTTGAAAAGAGGTGGTCCCCGTCCCCTAGGAACAGTTAGAATATAATTATTGTATTTTTTCGTCTTTGTGACCGAATCACGCCAGAACGGCTACACGGATTTTGATGAAATTTGGGGCACAGACAATAGTCTACTAGCGAAATTTTTTTCGAACCGTTATAACTCATTATAAATTTTGTCCTAAATCAATAGTTCTTGGTATCTGGCACATACAGATCGAAACAATTTTGGAAAAATGGTCAGTGGTCTCTCCTTCTCCTCCCGCCATTCGCCCTCCTTCAATTGTTTTTATTAGCACGCTTTTAATAGCTTTACCTGTATGTTTCTATGTAACTCTTCATTCGCTCCAGCGCGCCTGCTGCCTTGTTGACATGCTTTTATAATTAGCTTCACCTTATTTGTAATCCCGTCAGGGTCATATCGAGACCCTTCCGGGATCATTTCTGGGTGGTTTTCGGGATCCCGCCGGGGTCATTTCGGGACTTCCGGGATAATTTTGGGACTATTTCGCGATCATTTGGGGACCCTTCCGGCATCATTTCTGGATGGGTTTCGGGATCCGTCCGGCATCCCGTCGGGATATTTTCAGGATAATTTGCGTACCTGTGATAGATAAATTTTTTCGGGGTCATTTTGGGTCCCTTCCGCCATCATTTCTGGATGGTTTTCGGATCCCGTCGGGGTTATTTTGGGACTTTTCCTGGACTATGTCAGGGTCATTTCGGGACTTTTACGGAATCATTTCTGTATAGTTTTCGGGATCCGTCCGGAATAAAAATATTCATGTATGTTGATATATTAGTTTTTAACATTTTTTTTTAACTTTTTATTTCCAGTTCTTATGGGGAACACACTGCAGAACAGCACAACAAAACAGGATAACACCTACAAAAATTTTTATAATTATCATCATCATCAACACCATCATCATTAATATTATTGTTATTGTTTTTATTATTATTATTATTTATATTGTAACGATGAACAAGAGAACGTTCTCAAATTTAATGAGCAAAGAAAAGGCATATTTTGAGGCATTGAAAGAAAAATTTAGGAAATTAAATGGATCATCTGGGCAAGATACAGATAATATACCATCAACTAGCAGAGGGGGCAATTTCTTTAGATAGAGATGAAGTACCATCAACTAGTGTGGGGGTGGTTTCTTTAGATAGTGATGATGTACCATCAACAAGTACAGGGGTAGTGTTCCATATTTCATCTGCCAATGATGCACCGTACGCTGGTGGGGAACTTCCTTCCTGTTATGACAGCGATAGTGAATATGATAGCGATAGTGAATATGAGAGTTATTTATTTGAAGATAATGAACTAGATGAGAATGTAGACGAGGTAGAACCCACGGACATGACGGGAAGGGTACGTTCAGCGTTGAAAGGTTGGGCATT
Source organism: Eurosta solidaginis (assembly GCF_040869045.1). Lineage (NCBI taxonomy): Eukaryota > Metazoa > Arthropoda > Insecta > Diptera > Tephritidae > Eurosta > Eurosta solidaginis. The sequence goes on along the minus strand of NC_090321.1, from coordinate 128,887,190 downwards.
TAGAAATAAAACATCACAGAGTAGTCTTTCTGATCTTTTGCACTCTATGGAAGGAGCAGGACTTAAGGGATTGCCAGTGGACGCCAGGACAGTTCTGGGTACAAGCAGGGAACTAATAAGTATTAGGCCTTTTTCAGAAAGCGAGTTTTTGTATTTTGGGACTGAATATAATTTTTACTTTAAAGAATTTGATTTTCTCCACAGTTTAGAGCGAATTTCAATAGATGAGGGAATAGATGGGCTTAAAGTTTTCAAAAGTTCTAACAGAGTGTTATGGCCAATTTTGGGCCACGTTGTAGATTTCCCTAATTCGGAACCATTTATGATAGCTTATTATTCAGGGATGAGTAAGCCTCCAGATCTAAATGATTTTTTAAAAGAATTTTGGGAGGAGATAGGCACTTTAGCTCAGAATGGGGTGAAAGTGGGATCTACACAATTGTTAAAGGAATTTAGTGTTGCGCTATTTACTTGCGATTCACCAGCTCGGGCATTTATAACTGGGGTAAAGGGTCATACAGCAAAAAATAGCTGCCCGAAATGTTTGCAAATGGGACAACATTTAGATCGGGTGTGCCTATCCCAAGAAGTGGGCGAGCTAAGAACAGATGATTCATTTAAAAATAGGCTAGATTTGTCATTCCATAAGCAGAGGGAGATTTTGCTAGAATCAGTAAATATTGGCATGGTTTCTCAGTTTCCCTTAGAACCCATGCGTTTAGTGGACTTAGGAGTAACCAAAAAACAACTCCAGTTGCTTATTAAAAGAGGGAACGTAACGAGAATTAAGGAAAAATTGATATTTCTGAATAATTACGTTTCCTCTGAGTTTTCTAGACGAAGCCGTGATCTAGACGAATTAAGCAATTGGAAATCGACAGAATACCGGCAGTTTTTATTGCATTCTTCTTTTGTTGCATTGTGCTGTTCGACTTCTCTACTGTGAGAAGTCTTGTAAAGTAGAATCTAATGTTGCGAATGAAATGATAATAAAAGAGCTGATGAATAATGAGAGCTTGTTAAATTATTTAGTAATTATTTTGGCGCGAATTTAATTAGTTTCATTTAAGCGATTGCGTAAAACAATTTGGCCCGTTAGATTCTTTTTCAGCATATAAATTTGAGAATTATATGCAATACATTAAAAAACTTATTCACAATCCATCTAAGATACTGCAGCAATTGTTTTTGAGAATAGAAGAAAGAAGAAATTTTACGGATTGTAGTAAAACTTTTAAAAATGAAAATTTTATTATAAATTTTAAGAATGATAAGAACAGTTTCTTCTTAAGTAGTACATTGGGTTCTATAAAGATTGTTAACCAACAAAACGAAAATAGTTTCGTAGTTCGAGTTTTCACAAAAGTTGGAAACGTTTTTATAGAGCCCCTTGTGTCCTCATCTGGATTAGGTATTTTAGTAGCTAAACTTATAGATGAGGATATACATATTATAAACAAAGACAATTTGGTACTTAAGAATTATTCTATACCTGTAGGACCTAGATTTATTTTAATTCCGTTATTACATAATTTATTTTATAGATTTGCATAGGTTATATATAGTTAAGATTGCCGTTGTAAATAGTAGTTTGTAGATATATTTCACCATTTCCTTTTACTATTTAAGACTTTCCGTTTCCTTTTTGATTTTGTACATAATTAACCTGCATTGCTTTTATTATTTATTTCTTTGTATATAATTAGTATTAATATATTTTTAATAAAATATTATATGAATTAACAAAAAAAAATATATGTACATAATAGTTATTTAAAAAAAGTTCTAATTTGTTTGTAAAATTATGTATATTCTACTTTGGAACTAACATTTGCTAAATTAATTGTTTAATTTGTTTTTGCTTTTCAAAATGGGAAGATGAAGTCTTCTTAGAAAATTATGTTCATTTTTTTACAAACTTAGAATTATCTTTTTATTTTTTCTCAGCAATGGACTGGAAAAATTCAAAAAGCTATTGTTTAACCCGACCTCTAAAAAAAAGGGAAGATCAAGTTTTTAAAAATTTTGTTGCATCAATAATTAACTTTGGCTTTTAATTTTATTTCAGCAATGCAAATATTCAAATCAGCACTAGTGTCTTTCGTTAACTCGAACTCTAAAAAAGGGAAGATTCAGACATAGACAATTTTGTTCAATTGATTTCCAATTTTGACTTTTATTTTTCTTTTCTTCTTCTTAGAAATCAAATATTTCAACCTGCTTTATTCACAGGATGCAACCATATCTTCAGTAAGCAGAATTTTGGAAATGATAAATAAAGCCCGCCTCTGAAAGTTATGTTGAATCAATAACTAATTTTGTCTTTTATTTTTTCTATTTTTCCAGTAGCAAATATATCTTAAGGAGCATAAGGAGCAGCACGCCAACCACGCACGGTGACATGGATCTGCTGGGAACTGAGAAAAAATTTTTTTTTGCATATTAGTTAAACTTATATAGCTAGAAATAATGTTAAAAAATTTTATAAAGCTGTAACGAAAGTGAATATTTGTCATTCATTGTAAACGAGTAATAAATGATAGTATATATCAAAAGAAAGGTAATTTGATTACTTTTCTTTCGGTACTACTATCGTTAAAATTGATAAACGATTTCTGAAAATTTTTTCAAATTTAGATACACATATATGTAACTAGTAAAAATGTTGAGAAATTTTATAAAGTTGTAACGAAAGTGAATATTTTTCACTCATTATAAACGAGTAATAAATAATAGTATATCAAAAGAAAGGTAATTTGATTACTTTCCTTTCGGTACTACCATCGTTTAAATCTATATCCGATTTTAAAAATTTTTTGGAAAATAAGAGATACATGTATATAGCTAGGGAAAACTTGATAAAATTTTATAAAGTTGTAAGAAAAGTGTATGTTTTTTACTCCTTGCAAATGAGTTTGAAGTTTAAGCATATACCAAAAGAAATATAATTAAATTATTGTACTTTTGATAGTACTGTCAATAGAATCAACAAGTTTTATCCCAAAAAACACCTCTGTAGTAAGAAATTTGTTTGCAAAGTTATACAAGTATTTTTCATTCATTTGTTAAAAATAACTGACTGGATCTCTGATAAATATCAAAGTTTATTAAATCGAGTGATCAAAAAGCTAATAGTTCCTTTATTAAATAATAGAATTAAAAAAAAATACTTATCACAATAATCCTTAGTTTTAATTGATTTGAAAAATTTATTTTATCGATTGATTGGTTTTTAATGGAATTGCCCTTTTGAAAGCTCGACCTAATCAGCTTTGATACTTTATCAATTATCGAATTAATTACTTTGATAAATAAACAAATGCCATTTTAATATCCGAATATTAGGCTGTTATTCAAAATTACTTTATTTGAATGTTATTTGTATTTATTTTTAAATTTATATAAAAAATATTATAGTTTGGTAAATACTTAAAAAAGGTTGTGATTATAAATAATTTATATTTATGTTATTTACTAAGTTTAAGACCGTTTTATCTTAAAATTTATGTGCGATGAAAATAAATTTAATGTAAAAAGTCCTTTTAACAGATGTATTCTTAACATTTTATGATAAAACGGCCTTTAGAATAATTATAAATGAATTTTTATATTATTAAATAAACGTTTTCATTAAAAATTAAAAAAAGTTTGGAGATTTTTTGGGTATTTTGGAGTTTTTTTAGGTATTTTGAAGTTTTTTAGGAATTTTTTGGGTATTTTGGTAAACATTTTGGGCATTTTTTAGACATACATTTTTTCCGATATGGCATCCCTACGAAAATACAACCCTGTGTTATGGGAAATTTTCAGTTAGAGAGGAGCAACTATGCATTTTTCCTTATGACACTTTGGTATAAGTGCGAGAAGGGTGCGCGATGAGGGGAAAATGGATAAAATCGGCACACTGCCCATACAAAATTTCATTTTTTTATCCACTTTTTTCTCAGTCATTATCCAGTTTTTGACGCAGCTTTGGTTGGCAGGGTAATATATTTTAAGCCGCAACAACATAACATTAACACAACCAAATATCAGTATACATAAAATATTAATAAACTAAATAAATAATAACAACATCTACTAAAAACTAAAAAAATAAAAATAAACTATTAAGTACATCGAATCATAAAAAGATTGAGTACTTACATCAATACTAACATAAACTTTTAACGCAAATAACACAAAAATACATTTTTCCAAATTCTGACAGTTAAAAAACACAAAAAAAAAAAAAAAATAAAATACATCTACAACACAAAATTCAAATATTTTTCAAACATCAACATACAATTTTTACAGTAATCAATATGCACTGTAAGTTAACATTTAAAAAATAAATTTTTCGTTTCACTGGAAGGGGAGTATATGTAAGGTTGTCTATATATAATTTAAATTATTTTTATGTTATATTACTTTTAATGCTATTTCAAAATGAAAATTTTCTAGTTAGTTACTTTAAAATTTTTTAAAAGTGAATATGTTAATTTAAATATAAAATAAAATTTATTAAAATATAGTGTTAACACAATACTGTCAACAAAACAAACTTGGAATTAAGTTGAACTGTATCGCAAAATTCAGCGATCTGTGCGAACAACGGGGTAACTGTAGAAGAAATTTTGCTGATTTATTTTGTTTTGTTGATTTTCAGACAGGGTGGATAAATGATTTATATTGGAACGATTTTCCGTCATCCCTTGTCAAATTTGGTTTCGAGACAAACCGGTTTCGGCATTGTGCTATCATCAATTTCGATTTTTGTTCTGATATGTTGTTTTCGTTTGTCCTGTATTTATAGTTCGTAGGTATATGAGCAGATATTGTCAAATTTGATGTTTGTATATATTTATTTATGGCTATGTGCTGTGTGCTCATTCAGAACCGGGGTGGTTTTTACTGATCGATTTGTATGGCTGACTGAGGCAGGTAAAAGTCCGTAATTTTAGTAGCTTGACCTTCTTTGTGGGTTTGTTGGTTTGGTGTGTTAATTATTTTGTGTTTGTTTGTTGGTTTGGTGTGTTAATCATTTTGCGTTTGTTTGTTGTTGTGTGTTTGTCTGTTGTACCTGTGTGATTACTTTGTTTCTTGTAAACAAGTTTTAAAGGCTCGAATATTGTGTCAGAAATTGTGGTTATCTGTTCGTTTATTATTATACCGGCGAATATTTTCTGTTTGTAGATTTCCATGTTTTCGAGTACGTTGAGACGTCGGCCTTTTGCTTGTATGTGAAGAACAATAACGGTTTTATTGATGTTTGCTGGGGATTATTCATTTTCGACCATGTGATTAGCGAAGTTAGACTCTGGTATAATGTAAAGATTCCGTGTTTTTTGTTGTACTCTCTAATGTGCTCTCTGAACCTCGTCCTTATTTGCCGTCCTGTTTGTCCTATGCAACTATGCTGGCATCCGCAGGTAATTTTGTATGCGCCGTGGCTGCTAAACGGATCCTCTGAGTTAGTGTTAATTCTTAGTTTTCCCCTAGATTGTTCAATGTTTTGAACCCTGTGTGTTAATGTTTTATTTTTTAAAGAAGTTTGCCAATTTATATGTTGCTTTTCCAGTATATGTCATAGTCGTCCAGGTGTTATTTTCCTTTTCATTATTTATTTTTGGTTCTCCATGCATTCTTCTGAGCTTATCTACTAGTGCTTTTTTATATCCGTTGTTTGCAGCAATGTATATATGACTCCAAGCTCTCTCTTATATGCCTCTTGTGTAATAGGTGTATTTTCAAGTCTATGTACCAAATGCCTTAATGCTGCATTTTTATGCTATTGGGGGTGATTTGAGGTATTATGTATTATTGTGTCGGTGGCCATTGGCTTTCTATATATGTCATAGTTAAATCTTTTGGCACCTTTATCAATATTTATCGTGAGGTCTAGATAATTGATTCCTCCGTTTTTTCGGTTTCCATAGTAAATTTTATATCTCCGTGCTGCTTGTTGAGGTACTCCAGTACAAGCTCTTCGTTATTAGTAGTTAAAACGTATATTATTATCATATCATATTATGTCATCCTGTATGTAAATTAAATATTTTCACACTTGTTGATTAAATATATTCACAACTTATTTATTTAACATATGTATTTTACAACTTCACTTGTTATAGGACGATACGACTCGCCATTGTGATATCCACTTTTTAATTGATTGCTAATGTCCAGTCGACCTCTATTTATATGCCCGCTTTGGCCCGCATAACTAAACTGTTGTTGCTGCTTATCCCTTTGAAAGCGTCGTTGGCATTGATCATGACCTAGCAACTCAATTTGTTGACATCTCTGTTAAGTATTTTGGTACATACATATATTGAGTCGGACACCCACAACTGTTTCAGCGTCGGCATCGAAACAATTTATTGTTGAGAACGTATTGTTACTAAGTCATCCATTGATCGACTTGATCACTACGCTTTCACGTGTGCTGTTGTTTTGCCAAGCCATGCTAATAGTTGCTGCAGCAGGTATTAGTGCAATTGCTTAATGCTGTGATAAGGTATATTACAACTGCTGTTGCTGGGGCGCCGTTGATGTTTAGGAGTATAACCCAGCATGTAAATATTTTGGGTCATCAAGTTGCAATGTAACCCAGCTGACAAAGCATGATCACCTATGGTACCTTAACTATCCCCTTCGAAAGTTCGAGACGTCCTCGGATCGCTGTATGAAAATTGTCTTTGTACCTTTCTATTGTGGATATGCGAAATGTTTTTGTTGGTTCCAGCACGAGTTTTGGCGTAGTCGTATAGAAACTTAAATTCTATTTTAATTCCATTTATATGTTACGTAATACAGATAATTAATATTAGTTAGATACTCTTAAAGGGTATATCTAAAAAAAAATGTGAAATTTCAAATTTTGCAAAAGTGGATTTTTGGTTATGACCTCTCGTATGTATAATATTTTAGATTTTTATTTCTTTTCTTTTAATTAATTAATATTTTTTAAATTTTTTTTTTTCAAGCCAAGAAATTGTTTATCGCAGATTGCTTTTGTGTATCTTCTTTCCGTCAATCAAGACTGTGGTACCCAAATCCTTCTCGATAACTTTTTCCATAAAAACCTTATCAAATTTGTTCCCAAGTCTTTTATTACGCCTTAGAAAATCCTTTTCGCCCGGATAATACGTTTTTAGGGATTTCTTCAAATTATTTCTGTGTAGAGTTTTGTTTTGGGCTTCAGTTAACAATTTCTTTGCCATTTCCAACCTTTCCCCCGAGGAATTATGAAAAAGATCAATTGGCCTACAATTTGTCACTGAATGAACACTGCAATTATACTTGTGGGTTGCCAATAATACCAGGTCAATAGTTTCATCAATTTTTTGTTGGTTTTTGGTGCATCGAATTATTTCAAGCAATGTGGAATGAAATCGTTCAACCTGTCCATTACTTTCACTGTGGAGAGTCGGTATGAAATATTGTGTTATTGAAAAATTATCTCTTAACAAGTTCGCGATGGTATTTGACTTAAAAGCTTTTTCGTTATCCGAGACGATAGTTTTAGTATTTTTAAATACTAGCAAAATTTCCAGCATCGCATATTTTATATCGATCATGGATCTAGATGCAATCGGTTTAACGATAGCGAATTTCGTTAACTTGTCTATGCATGTTAGAAAAGATTGTTTAGACGTAATAAAAATGTCCACATGCAGAATTTCTCCAGGTTTGCTTGGAATGGGGGTTTGACCTATAACAGGGTTAGGGGGTTTCCGTTGATATTTATTTTCCAAACATATCTTACAGTTTGCAATAACAGTTTTCAGTAACTTTTTTATGTTTGGAAAAAAGTATTCGCGAGAAATCTGTTGGTAGTTTTCCTGCAAACCCCTATGAGCTCGGTTATGTTCTGTTACTATTGTCTCTAGCTGGTCGTCCCTATTAGTTAAATCTATAACGAGATTTTCAGTATGAACAAATTTGATACCAGGGAAGGCTAACAATATTGTACTTTGAATTTCTCCTAAGGTATGAGGGTCGCATCGAATTCCATTAGTAACGTTGGGGTTGATAATGCATTTCAAACACTGAATGAGATCTTCCATAGAATTATACTTAATAGTGTGTCGGATCAGTTGTTGAAAAAAAATTTTAGTATTCTTACTAAATGAATTTGACTTGGATATTATTAATTGATTTTTGAACTGATTGACAGGGCAGCTTACTGTCTTAATAGTATTAGTGGAAGATTCTTCGCTGTGAACAGTTTCAATTGATTCAACTCCGGTTAGACTATAAGAAAATTGTCTCGAAAGCGCGTCCGCTACTTTATTTTCATTTCCGGGCTTATAATGGGATTTGGGGGAAAACTCCTCGATAAATGCTCGCCATCTTTTCATCTTGGCATTCAGATTTTTTTCTGACATCGCAAATATTAAGGGTTGATGATCAGTATAAATATTTATATTCTGGATTCCGTATAGGTAGGCCCTGAGTTTTTTCAATGCCCAAACAATCGCAAGTAACTCGCGCTCATTGGTTGCATAATTTTCCTCACTTGCCGAAAGTGTTCGTGAAATCATGGTTATTGGGCGGCCTCTTTGAGACAAGACCGCACCTAACGCTTTGGAAGAGGCATCTGTCGTAAGTTCAAGGGTTGATTGTAGTCTGGGTATTGGAGCAACACGTCATCTGATGCTAATATCCGCTTAATTTTTTCGAAAGCGTTTAGAGCATCGGCGTCAAGACAAATGCTTACACTTTTTGAAGTTCGCGTTCCAACATGTCCGTTTTCGCCGCGAAGGTAAGTGGTTAGAGGTTTAACAATAGAGGCATAATCTTTAACGAACCTTCGGTAATAGCCAGATAGGCCAAGAAATGAGCGGAGCGCGCGCAGGTTCTTTGGAGGCTCATAATTAATGATATCCTTAACCTTATCGGGACAAGTTTTAATGCCTTTCGCTGATACCGGAAATCCTAAAAACTCTACCTGAGTTTTGAAAAACTTTGACTTTTCAGGGGAGGCTCTCATTCCAGCTTTTTCGAGTTTTTGCAAAACATAGTCAATATGTTCCAAATGAGATTTCTCAGAATGTGAGTATATAATTATGTCGTCAACATAAACATGGCAGAACTTCCCAATAACCTCGCGTAACACGTCGTCGATGGTTCTTTGGAATATACTGGGTGCATTCCTTAGACCAAAAGGTAATCGACAGAATTCGTATTTACCATTATTGATGCTAAAGGCAGTTTTTTGTCTGTCTTGTTCGCACATAATTATCTGATGGAATCCCGATTTTAAGTCCAAAGTTGTGAAGAACTTTGAGCTCCCTAAATTGGCTAAAATTACCGACGTATCTGGTATTGGATAACGGTCAGGGATCGTTTTTTCGTTAATTTTTCTAAAGTCGATAACCTTGGGTTTTCCGCTTTCATCGATACCTTTTTTCGATACAACATGGACTGGTGAGTTGTATGGTGAACAGGATTCCCTAATAATACCATCCTTAAGAAGGGATTTTATTTCGCCATTAATAAAGGGGGTTACTGAAATTGGGTAAGGGTAGCTTTTAGTGTAGGTTGGTTCATTGGTAGTTGTGCGGATACGAGCTTCCATCTTTGTGTTATATGGCAATGCACGGTTTGGATCCGCAAACGCATTCTTATTCTTTTCAATAACCTGACGAAGCTGAGATTGAAAGTTATAAGGAACTGAGTTCTCATCTATTTTAATTAAATTAACCTGATCACATGAAAGATATTGCAGTTTAACTTTACCGTTACGGTAAAGTAAATATCCTTTGACGGTGTCAATATTTGCATCGATCTGCTTTAAAAAATCGTAGCCGATTATACCATCGAACGTACTTAGATTTTTAAGTAAATAAAACGTTGAGGTATTTTCTAGGATGTTAACCAAGCACTCCTTATCAATAATGTTTACTCCATTTATCGATTTTAAACTGAAAGACTTTTGTAAAGGCTTAATACCTTGGAGAAATTCTAGAGGTTTTATATAGTTTTTCGACGTTCCAGTGTCAATCAGAAAACGAAGCTCCTGACCGTTTTTGCCTTTCTTGGTAATAAACGGCAGGAGCGATTTTAGTTTAAATAATTTACTTCATCGCCATACTCGGTGCAGACGTCAAAATTGTCACAATTATAGTCCCCTTCATTATGTTGCTCATAATCCCCATTGTGGCTTTGATATTCGTTATCGCTTCCAACAGTTTCTATTTGCGGCATAAAATTTACTTTCTGTGCCTTGAGAATAAGTGAGCGATCGGAATATATTGGATCATGACTACGCTTAAACGCCACCGGCATGGGAGGCTTTCGAAGATTCGCAGGAAATTTGTAGGGTTGTGACGGATTTCTACTAGGCTGTTGTGGAAATGACGAGTTTTGGACTATTTATATTATGGGTTTTGGGTTCTTCTGATTGAGGAAATGTAGGTTTAAAACTGTTGGGTTTCATTGCATAGCCCATTGCATATGCCTCTGCGAACTCATAGCGCCTTTGACTCGTTTGAAGCTCTTGTGTAATCGCCAGCGCAGTTGGCAGATCTTTGGGCCTAGCAGAAAATAATATGTCACACATAGGTTTCTTTAGACCAGATATAAAAACACGTAATGCGTTTTCCCTAGCGCGTTCATTCAAAGCTCCTATAATTTCATTGTTTCCACTATGGGTAATAACTTGCTTATTTATTATCAAGGATAGCTTTTCATCCACCTTATAAAAATAATCCGTAATAGATAGCCTGCCCTGCCTTAAGATACTTAGCTCATTCTCCAATACATAGAGTGGCCTTTTGTCGGAGTAAGTCTGGTCAAGTCGCGCTATTATTGCCTTAAAGTTTAACACAGTATTGAAGGATGCAAGAGTGGAATTAGCGGAGTCTACAATTCTATTCCTAAATATGCCCATGGCAATGTAATACCTCTCTGATCCCTCTTTGTAAAAGTTCATGGCAAAATGGGCTGCACTTCGCCAAGCTGGGTACGAAGAAGAATCTCCTTTGAATTCCGGCAAAGACTTAATTAAGCCTAGGCTAGCATTATTATCAACAACTGAAGGATTAACAGCTACCGGTAAGTATGTTTCTATCCTGGGAGGTTGTAGCCTGTTAACAGCCAAAGAAAGTTGCTTCATCTGTTCCCCTAGTTCTAACCTTGTACGCACATTAGCCTCGCTAACAATTCGTACAACGTCTTCCCTACTTACACTCATTTTTTGATTTTTTTGATTGCTTCACAGATTGGAAGTGGGAATAAATTGCAGCCACTAATATAAAGGAATTTCTTGAGGAAAAGAATTTTTTTTTTTTTTTTTAATTTAAATGAAAACCAAAACTCACGTACACATTATACTTACACTAAAAATTTTTTAAAGAAACATAAAAGAAAATTTAGTAAGTTCAAAAGCAAAAACCAAATTCACGCTTATTAATTTTTTTGCAATGATGCTTAAATCATATAGAAATCCTCAATTTGAACTGATAAGGTAGTTATAAAGAGATGTGGATTGTTATTATTACCAATCTTTAGTAGCCACTCATACAAAACCACATTTCGAAAGAAAGTGCAAAATTCACCTTTTCGTAATTTAAAAGTTACCGTATAAAATTTAAAGAGAAATGGGGTTTTATCTCAAATTCACGAAAAGACACACTTAATTATTTAGAACACTAGAAAATTTTCTATTTTATTACTGATTAAATGATTCAACTTTTACCTTTTATAAAGGTTTTCCACTTTTAACAAATTTTGCAAAATCACTTACATGTTTTTTATATTGAATCGAATTGAATGAACAGCACGGGTTCTATGAGGATCTGCTTCCCAGGGTCCTTTGGTCCTTTCCGCTTCTAGTTGGGCGCCAATTAAATATTTTCACACTTGTTGATTAAATATATTCACAACTTATTTATTTAACATATGTATTTTACAACTTCACTTGTTATAGGACGATACGACTCGCCATTGTGATATCCACTTTTTAATTGATTGCTAATGTCCAGTCGACCTCTATTTATATGCCCGCTTTGGCCCGCATAACTAAACTGTTGTTGCTGCTTATCCCTTTGAAAGCGTCGTTGGCATTGATCATGACCTAGCAACTCAATTTGTTGACATCTCTGTTAAGTATGTTGGTACATACATATATTGGGTCGGACACCCACAACTGTTTCAGCGTCGGCATCGAAACAATTTATTGTTGAGAACGTATTGTTACTAAGTCATCCATTGATCGACTTGATCACTACGCTTTCACGTGTGCTGTTGTTTTGCCAAGCCATGCTAATAGTTGCTGCAGCAGGTATTAGTGCAATTGCTTAATGCTGTGATAAGGTATATTACAACTGCTGTTGCTGGGGCGCCGTTGATGTTTAGGAGTATAACCCAGCATGTAAATATTTTGGGTCATCAAGTTGCAATGTAACCCAGCTGACAAAGCATGATCACCTATGGTAGCTTAACTTGTACTTTTCTTCCAGATTTTGCATGAACACTTCCATAGAAATTGCTGATGTGGGGCTTCCCATTCCAAGACGTTTGTTTGTCTATATATTTTACAGTTGAATTGAAAATAGTTTTGACGTAAAGTGGTTCTTAGAGTATTTGCATGCGCGGTTCCAGGGGGGAAGTATATAATACTAATCTACATAGTACTTTCTTATCGCATAACGGATTGTTACTAAAAGAAAAATTAAAAATGAGTAAAAATCCGTTGTGTAAGCAGAAAGTACTATGTAGATTAGTATTATATACTTCATTACAGTCAATACAAAAAAAAGTTCCCCCGCCTGGAACCGCGCATGGTAGTTGTGATCTGCATACTTTTCACTTTCTATTCACAGCTATTGTTGAGCTAACTATGTCCAAAGTCTCCGTTAGTCAAAAGATACCAATTTGCTGTTCTTTGTTAGTTCTACCGTCTCAAGTTCCTCTATTAGTTCTGTTGTGTTAGCTATTGAATATTCGTTCCTTAGCTCCAGAGTATCTTTCAATAAGGCTTTTAAATATTTGGACACTTTGTAACATGGTGTCGTTTTAAAATTAATGATGGGCCTCATTAGTGTGACCGGCTTGTGGATTTTTTGTAGCGAAATCAGTGGAGGAGCCGAAAGGTTAATTTGGACCAATCTATGGGCCATGTTAAGATCAACTATATTTATTGCATTTTTTATAGCAACTTTTATTTGTTTTTGGTAATCATCCGTGGGATCCTCTCTTATTCTCGCATTCGAACCCTTTCTAAAAAAAGGGCGTAATCGGTCAGTAGCCACGCCTCTTTCTGTATATAGACATTTCCGCACAGAACCTGCGATATTGGAGTATCTAAAGAAGCCACGTTATTTAAATTTGGCATGTAAACTACTGAAATTGCGTGTAGTGGATCCACATAATTTTTTTGGACAATGGGCGTGGCTGCGCTTACTTTCCAAATAAGAATTTCTGAACTTTCAAGTGCGATAACTCGTATATCCGTTGAGCTATGTTTTTGCAAAGTGCTAAGCGAACTTCATATATGTATTTGTGCATGCCGACAGAAAAATTTTAAAATCGAATTAAAGTCACACCCACTTGCATATAATAATATCGAATATACACATTTTTGATACATACATAGCTCCAGGCCCGACGAGAGGGGAGGGGGAATGGGGGCCGAGGTTTTTTTAATTCAGGAGAGTCTTTAGTTGTTCAATGTGCAATTTTTAAGCCGAATTTTAAAAGCAACGAATATATGCGTTTTAATATTATAGTGAAGTGTGAAAAACATTTTGAAAAGTCCTTTTCCTTAAAATTTAAGAATAAATATTTCATTTGGCAGCTGTCTCAAAGCGCTGTTTATAAATTTGTGCAAAACGCGTGAGGGGAAACTATATTAGATCAACTCAAGAAAACCAAGTATTTTGCTATTATCATTGATGCTACGCCTGATGTTAGTCACGTTGAAAAGACTACGTTCATTTTCCGCCTCCATTTCAATTCGAAAGCAACAAATTTTACAATTCAAGGAAGGTTTTTGGCTTTCGTGGATTGTAACTAGAGCTTACGGTTTCTTCTCGAACATAACTGAAATTTTCTAGACCCGAGGAATCGGGAACTCGACTTCTCGCGAGATTCTCGTATCTCGAAGTACTCGTAAATCTCGGAAGTTTCTCGACATGTACTCAATCGCTCAATGGACAGTATTTATACATTTGGTTTTGTTTACTTGTGACTTTTTACTTGATTTTATTGCTTTCTAATGACACCTAACTCAAAACATATGTATTTATTATACATATAATTTTGTTTATTGTTCATGTCGAAAATTGGTCGGATATGGTCTAAAGTGGTATCGACGGATGCACATCACTGCCAGTTATAAGAAACTAATTGCGAAATTTAACTCTTTCTAATTGTTCAAAAGTTATTTAAAAAAACAGGCGTTTTCGATGTCGGCTTAACACGGACTTGGCATCGCCCAATTTACCAAGTTATTAAAAAAAAACCAAAAAAAAGTTATATAATAAATTTATATGCTCACTTTGCATTTTTTTTTTTTTCAAATAATGTATAATGAACAATGACTTCAAATAAAATGACCCACGGCGAACATGTTTTCACATTGTCCTCAAGTTGTTAAGAAAAGCAAAATACCCAAAAAGTCCCGACTTTTAAAAAAATTGTATATTGCGATTGGCTGAAAGAATAAGCGAAATCAGTGATGCAAAATCCTTTAGTAGGTTCTAGGGGCATAAACACCTCTTTGAAATGATTCTTACCTCATATGGACGTATGAGAAGGGTTTGTAAAATCACTTGAGCTTACATTCAAACATTTGTTGTTTATTTGCGCAAGTTTAAAATAGCGTCTGATGTGTTAGTTTTGATATTCACACTTCATCCTTCAACACCAAAGTCTCCCGGTTAGACATTTCCTAAAGTTGGCGGCCCTATCCAAAACTAGTCCCTTGGAGTGAATCAAATTGATTATAGCCTATCAATCAAGTTTAAATATCACCTACACGTTACGGATCCTTTTATAAATGTGAATACGTCACATATATTTACCAGGTGAGGCTTTGTCCTTTGCAAGAACACTCAAAGTGGTGAAGTAAAAGCTTTCCCAAGACAGTCGAACTAATGACCGTGTGTGCTACTACCCTAACGTAGTAGACAGTCGAACTAGTCTGAAGCTACGCGGTCATCCATAATGAGCTCTTATATCATAAGGCCGGAATACAACAGTTAACATCTTTCAACTTAAAATCGGTCGACTTTCATTCTAAAATATAGTTTTGATTTAACGAAGACTATTGAAATCAATGTTGTGAACACAAACGTCTACAAACTTCGGTCTAAATTTAAAAAATTTTATCCAGTATCCTTGTAAAATTTTAATTATGTAGATGTGTCGAGGATTATATGATTTCACCCATTCCACAATGACATCCACTTAGACGAGGGCGGCATCCTTGGCCGAATAGTCACTCCCTAACGTTTCAAGGTGCTTCTCTGGTGTAGCTCGGAAGCAAAGCTCGACAAAATCATCCGTTGGAAAGTCTTCGGAGCTACGCCTAGAGCTTCTTGGAAAGTGACGTCGACGAAGGTATGAGTTCGAAGTCGCAGTCCTATAGCTTCTGTGCTGGCATATGGTGTGAGGGTCAGGAGGCGTGGTAGCGACTGGTGGTCGGGGTTGCTACTGTTCGCACATCGGGAATTTAAGCTCCTAAAAACAGCCGAAAAAACTGGAGGCGTCCTCTGCCACGAGTCATGAGTATTAATAGACCATTAATAGCAACCGTAAGTCGCCTTTGTGCGTGACCGCCAAGGAGCCACAAATGATTTAAAGAAATTGTGTTCATGACGATTACTAGGAGTTAACCCTAGGTGAAACTACGCTTTGAACGACATATACAGACAAAAGTGTGACTATTTTATGTATCTCTATTTTTTTTCAGCAGACGCAGCAATACAATTCCAAAAACCGGGGTTAGGTTCGAAGCCTCTCTTGAGTAAGTGAACCTGGGACAATTCATCCGCAATGAGCTACTTCTGAAAATTGTTGATTTCCTTAAATACATACAAACAAAACCTTTCCTAAATATTATTCTTTTAAATAGAAAAATCTAGCTTTTTAATGTAAGAACACCGGCGTATGCCGGCGCAGATAAAGTGATCGGCGTAAACCTCTACTACAAACCACAACCACAGTAAAGCAAAGCTTGACGACAATCGTAGCCAAGCATTGGCCTCTTAATTACTTTGAAAGCGGCAGCTACCAATATAAATTACAGTAAACAGTAGCGAAAAATTAAAAAAAAAAAATATTAATCATGTTTAAAAAATGCCCAAAAGAATGATTTTAGCTTTCATTATCTGTTATTTACTTCTATTTTAGTTTTTATTGACAAAATAAAAAGGACGCTTCCTACCACGGCTTTCGTGATTGATTGTCGTGCTGCTCTGTCGCGCCGAAAATAACGACACTCACAAGAACATACAAAAATTTTTGAATATAAAGTTATTGGATGCGCGAACTTCGGTGGAAAGCAGCGGAGCGTAACAAAATTCTAGTAGGTCGCTTTCACCACACCAAAAATTTTAACACAATTTTTAACATAATTTAAGCACAGAAATACACTGATTGGAGTTTTAGTGAGTAAAAGTTAAAATTCTGAACACATTAGCTGAATAAAAAGTGTACAAATAATTATTAAATAACAAATACAGACAGTGGTAGTTTAACAAATTCTGCTGTGGTAAGTGGTGAATGTGACCTACTAGAATTTTGTGAAGCTTGCCTCACACGATTTTTCGTCTATGCAATGTCTCTATATTATATCGTTTCTGGAACATATGACAATATGACAGATATGCGGCTACACCGCCGTCCTGAATGTAATCAGCCCTAATGAATCGATTTAATTGAATGCCGAGAAACTAGCGAGCCTTACGAGTAGTTTGAGATTCGAGTATCTCGCGAGAAGGCGACACTAGCGAAAAATCTCTTTTCGAACAAGTTCGAGAAATCATAAGCTCTAATTGTAACCAAAAACTGGTCAGGGATACGCTGATTTAATTTGCCATACTCTAGGTAAACAGGAAATCCCATTAAAAGATTGGTGTGCATAAGGGTACGAGAACGGCGCCAATATGACAAAAACTCGAATGCTGATTACTCGCCTTGTGCAACCCACAGTCTCATTTTATGTGGTGTTGATGCTGCAGAATGTTGTACGGCTGCAATTACTTTCTTCGGAGTTGTACAAACATTTTTTTACTATTTTCAGCAGCAGTCCACAACGATGGGACATCCTAAAAAAAAAAAAATGTGCCGAGCTCTCTTTACAACCTTTCAGACACTAGGTGGTCGGCTAGAACGGAGGCAATCAGACCATGCGCCAACCATGTTCCAGGATTAACACAAGCACTAAAGGCATTACTTAAGCTAAATTTGACTGCACAATCATACAGAGATGTTAACGGCATTCTCAAGTACATACATCAACAAGTTCAAATGTATCTCGCTGTCCTCAATTTGGTTTAAAATACTGACTACCATTATGAAAGAAACGTCGCACTCCAAGCTAAAGACGCCTCCATAGATGTTGAGGTTCGATATCTAGATGCCTTATTAGCTGATTTGAAGTTGATCAGGAACCATTGGGAAACAATTTTAAACGAATGTAAAACAGTTGCTGTTCAATTGAACATCTCGCCAAGGTTTCCGGACATTCGAAATAGAAAAGCCAAAAGACGAAGATAATGGAAATGAGATGATTACAGATGATCCAGAGTCTGATTTTAAAAACATTACTGCAATTAAATTCTTTTTGATCGTTGATTCGGTAATTACTGGCATTACTGAACGATTTGCAGCTATGAGAAATTTGAACGAGACGTTTTCTTTTTTGTGGCAATTTGAAGACATGGATGAAACTACGGTTCGGGCGACAGCAGCAAAATTTGCCGAAAAATACAAGTCGAAAAGCTTAAAATGCCAAATAATTCACATGAAACACATTTACGAAGCAAATTTTGATAAAGGTCTGTTATCATTGGAATTGCTAAATGCCATTCTATGTTCAAAATCTGTATACAATTTTGCCAAACATTTGTGTTGCTTTACGTATCTTTTGCACTATACCTGTCACTGTAGCTAGTGCATAACGTTCTTTCAGCGTCCTTGCAAGAATCAAAAACTTTCATAGATCGTGTTCATCTCAAGACTTGTTACGCTTTGTGTTGAATCCGTCTTGGCAAGACAGTTAATTTTGATATTATTATAAAAAATTTTGCAGCGAAAAAAGCAAGAAAAGCCACTCGTTGATATCCGAACATTCTATATTGAATAATTAAAATATGATCACCATTATATTTATCAGAAATGTACTAAAATCTTACCAAATAACTAGAAAAGATTATTTGAAACAATATTTGGCTGTTAAAAGAGAATTTTACTTCTACGTTACAATAAACACGTAAGGAAGGCTAAGTTCGGGTGTAACCGAACATTACATACTCAGCTGAGAGCTATGGAGACAAAATAAGGGAAAATCACGATGTAGGAAAATGAACCTAGGGTAACCCTGGAATGTGTTTGTACGATATGGGTATCAAATGAAAGGTGTTAATGAATATTTTAAAAGGGAGTGGGCCTTAGTTCTACAGGTGGACGCCTTTTCGAGATATCGTTATAAAGGTGGACCAGAGTTCACTCTAGAATGTGTTTGTACAATATGGGCATCAAACGAAAGATATTAATGAGTAAGTTAAAAGGGCGTGGTCCTTAGTTCTATAGTTGGAAGCCATTTAGGTATATCGCCATAAAGGTGGACCAGGGGTGACTCTAGAATTTGTTTGTACGATATGGGTATCAAATGGAAGGTGTTAATGAATATTTTAAAAGGGAGTGGGCCTTAGTTCTACAGGTGGACGCCTTTTCGAGATATCGTTATAAAGGTGGACCAGAGTTCACTCTAGAATGTGTTTGTACAATATGGGCATCAAACGAAAGATATTAATGAGTAAGTTAAAAGGGCGTGGTCCTTAGTTCTATAGTTGGAAGCCATTTAGGTATATCGACATAAAGGTGGACCAGGGGTGACTCTAGAATTTGTTTGTACGATATGGGTATCAAATGGAAGGTGTTAATGAATATTTTAAAAGGGAGTGGGCCTTAGTTCTACAGGTGGACGCCATTTCGAGATATCGTTATAAAGGTGGACCAGAGTTCACTCTAGAATGTGTTTGTACAATATGGGCATCAAACGAAAGATATTAATGAGTAAGTTGAAAGGGCGTGGTCCTTAGTTCTATAGTTGGAAGCCATTTAGGTATATCGCCATAAAGGTGGACCAGGGGTGACTCTAGAATTTGTTTGTACGATATGGGTATCAAATGGAAGGTGTTAATGAATATTTTAAAAGGGAGTGGGCCTTAGTTCTACAGGTGGACGCCTTTTCGAGATATCGTTATAAAGGTGGACCAGAGTTCACTCTAGAATGTGTTTGTACGATATGGGTATCAAATGAAAGGTGTTAATAAGTATTTTAACAGGGCGTGGTCCTTAGTTCTATAGTTGGAAGCCATTTAGGGATATCGCCATAAAGGTGGACCAGGGCTGACTCTAGAATGCGTTAGCACAATATGGGTATCAAAGAAAAGGTGTTAATGAGTATTTTAAAATAGAGTGGGCCTTAGTTTTATGGGTGGACGCCTTTCGAGATATCGCCATAAAGGTGGACCAGGGGTGACTCTAGAATTTGTTTGTACGATATGGGTATCAAATGAAAGGTGTTAATGAGTTTTTTAAAAGGGCGTGGACCTTAGTTCTATAGGTGGACGCCTTTTCGAGATATCGCCATAAAGGTGGACCAGGGGTGACTCTAGAATTTGTTTGTACGATATGGGTATCAAATGAAAGGTGTTAATGAGTTTTTTAAAAGGGCGTGGACCTTAGTTCTATAGGTGGACGCCTTTTCGGGATATCGCCATAAAGGTGGACCAGTGGTGACCCTAGAATTTGTTTGTACGATATGGGTATCAAATGAAAGGTGTTAATGAGTTTTTTAAAAGGGCGTGGACCTTAGTTCTATAGGTGGACGCCTTTTCGATATATCGCCATAAAGGTGGACCAGGGGTGACTCTAGAATTTGTTTGTACGATATGGGTATCAAATGAAAGGTGTTAATGAGTTTTTTAAAAGGGCGTGGACCTTAGTTCTATAGGTGGACGCCTTTTCGAGATATCGCCATAAAGGTGGACCAGTGGTGACCCTAGAATTTGTTTGTACGATATGGGTATCAAATGAAAGGTGTTAATGAGTTTTTTAAAAGGGCGTGGACCTTAGTTCTATAGGTGGACGCCTTTTCGAGATATCGCCATAAAGGTGGACCAGTGGTGACCCTAGAATTTGTTTGTACGATATGGGAATCAAATGAAAGGTGTTAATGAGCATTTTAAAATGGCGTGGGCCTTAGTTCTATAGGTGCACGCCTTTTCGAGATATCGCTATAAAGGTGGACCAGGGGTGACTCTAGAATTTGTTTGTATGATATGGGTATCAAATGAAAGATGTTAATAAGTATTTTAACAGGGCGTGGTCCTTAGTTCTATAGTTGGAAGCCATTTAGGGATATCGCCATAAAGGTGGACCAGGGCTGACTCTAGAATGCGTTTGCACAATATGGGTATCAAATGAAAGGTGTTAATGAGTTTTTTAGAAGGGAGTGGGCCTTAGTTCTCTAGGTGGACGCCTTTTCGAGATATCGCCATAAAGGTGGACCAGGGGTGACTCTAGAATTTATTTTTTACGATATGGGTATCACATGAAAGGTGTTAATGAGTATTTTAAAAGCGAGTGGGCCTTATTTCTATAGGTGCACGCCTTTTCGAGATATCGCCATAAAGGTGGACCAGGGGTGACTCTAGAATTTGTTTGTACGATATGGGTATCAAATGAAAGGTGTTAATGAGTTTTTTAAAAGGGCGTGGACCTTAGTTCTATAGGTGGACGCCTTTTCGAGATATCGCCATAAAGGTGGACCAGTGGTGACCCTAGAATTTGTTTGTACGATATGGGAATCAAATGAAAGGTGTTAATGAGCATTTTACAATGGCGTGGGCCTTAGTTCTATAGGTGGACGCCTTTTCCAGATATCGCCATAAAGGTGGACCAGCGGTAACTCTAGAATTTGTTTGTACATTATGGGTATCAAATGAAAGGTGTTAATGAGTATTTTAAAAGGGAGTGGGCCTTAGTTCGCCTTTTCGAGATATCGTTATAAAGGTGGACGAGGGTTCACTCTAGAATTGGTTTGTACGATATGGTTATGAAATGAAAGGTGTTAATAAGCATTTTAAAAGGACGTGGGCCTTAGTTCTATAGGTGGACACCTTTTCGAGATATCGCCATAAAGGTGAACCAGGTGTGACTCTGGAATATGATTGTGCGATATGGGTATCAAATTAAAGGTATTAATGAGGGTTTTAAAAGAGGGTGGCCCTTAGTTGTATATGTGAAGGAGTTTTCGAGATATCGACCAAAATGGGGACCAGGGTGACCCAGAACATCATCTGTCGGATACCGCTAATTTAATTATATATATAATACCACGAACAGTATTCCTTCAAGATCCCTAGGGCTTTTGATTTCGCTCTGCAGAACTTTTTCATTTTCTTTTACTTAGTATGGTAGGTGTCACACCCATTTTAAAAAGTTATTTTCTAAAGTTATATTTTTCGTCAATAACCCAATCGAATTACCATGTTTCATCCCTTTTTTCGTATTTGGTATAGAATTATGGCATTTTTTTTTATTTTTCGTAATTTTCGATATCGAAAAAGTGGGCGTGGTCGTGGTCGGATTTCCACCATTTTTTATACCAATACAAAGTGAGTTCAGTAAGTGCGTGAACTGAGTTGTGTAAAGATATATCGATTTTTGCTCAAGTTATCGTGTTAACGGCCGAGCGAAAGGACAGACGGTCGACTGTGTATAAAAACTGGGCGTGGCTTCAACCGATTTCGCCCTTTTTCACAGAAAACAGTTATCGTCATAGAATCTATGCCCCTACCAAATTTCACAAGCATTGGTAAATTTTTTTTCGACTTATGGCATTAAAAGTATCCTAGACAAATTAAATGAAAAAGGACGGAGCCACGCCCATTTTGAAATTTTCTTTTATTTTTGTATTTTTTTGCACCATATCATTACTGGAGTTGAATGATGACATAATTTACTTATATACTGTATAATTTTTAAATTTTTTGTTAAAATTTCACTTAAAAAACTTTTTTTTTAAAAAGTGGGCGTGTTCGTCATCCCATTTTGCTAATTTTTATTTATCACACATACAGGAACAGCAGTAACGTTCCTGCCAAATTTCATCAAGATACCTTCAACGACTGCCAAATTACAGCTTGCAAAACTTTTACATTACCTTCCTTTAAAAGTGGGCGGTGCCACGCCCTTTGTCCAAAATTGTTCTAATTTTCTATTCAGCGTCATAAGTTCAACTCACCTACCAAGTTTCATCGGTTTATCCGTCTTTGATCGGTTTTTCGAAATTTTCGATATCGAAAAAGTGGACGTGGTTAAAGTCCGATATCGTTCATTTTAAATAGCGATCTGGGATGAGTGCCCAGGAACCTACGTACCAAATTTCATCAAGATATCTCAAAATTTACTCAAGTTATCGTGTTAACGGACAGACGGACGGACATGGCTCTATCAAATTTTTTTTCGATACTAATGATTTTGATATATGGAAGTCTATATCTATCTCGATTCCTTTATATATGTACAACCAACCGTTATCCTATCAAAGTAAATATACTCTGTGAGCTATGCTTAACTGAGTATAAAAAGTATAAATAATAAATATTCTGTGTTAATTTTATTTTAGCTCTTAAACCAAAAATCATTTAGTTGATCTGGCAAACATTTTTTTTGATGTAATCCATCAATAATGATCCATGAATTAATTCAAATTAATCAAAGGTATTAGTGGACTTTTTATAGGGTATATGCATAGCTCATAATATTACTGCAGCTATTGAGATTACGAGTCTCAAATTGAGCAATAAATGTTAACTCTCGATGCCCCCAAATAAAATATAAAAAAATTTGGATAAATGTGTGTCATTACTGTAACTTAATTCTAATTCTTGTTTTATTAAAATTGTTAACAGCATATTGGTACGAATGTATTACTTACTTTTTAAATTTCTGGTAGACACACAATTCAATGGATGTACATTATATAAATTTGTAATACGAATAATATTCGTATTCATACGTAATATTATTATTTTACTTATATAGCATTGATATAGATTTAATTATATATATATCTGTACATATTTTATTACCGCTTAATGTAAATGTATTAATTATATGAACATATTTTAGTATGGCTGCATATATTTAAATATTTTTAAATATATGGTTGTTGAGCTTTAATAAGCAGATCGTTTGCAAATTTTGCTCGGTCGACGCCGACTTGCGTAGCAGGTACCGAATGAATGGCGAAAACAAGTTTTTGAAGCCACGGGAAGCTATATTTTTTGCTGTTCCAGTACTCTATAATATTTATCCCTCCGACAGATTGTGGCGTCTGGCTAGACGAGAAGGCTTTATTTTTGTGAATAATTTTAGCGACCTTTTTAGTTTAGAGGCGGTCTTTATAATAATTTGGAAATTGATATTTTGTATACCTTTCATGAAAATGAAATGGTATATTAACTTTGGCACGAATCTCAAAATTGTAAGTCCTCAAAGGAAAATAGATAGACCCACCATTAAGTATACCGAAATAATCAGGATGAAGAGTTAGTTGATTTAGCCATGTCCGTCAGTCCGTTTGTATGCAAACTGGTCCCTCAATTTTTGAGATATCTTGATAAGATTTAGTGGGCGGGGGTATTTAGGTGTCCGATTCATGCGCGGTTCCAGGGGGGGGGGAACTTTTTTTGTATTGATTCTAATGAAGTATATAATACTAATCTACATAGTAATTTCTTATCACAAAACGGATTTTTACTAATTTTTAATTTTTCTTTCTTTTTTACGTTCTAGGGGGAGGGGCGGGGGGGGGTCTTTTTTTTTTAAATATATGTAATAATAACGTAAAAAAGCAAGAAAAATTAAAAATTAGTAAAAATCCGTTGTGTGATAAGAAATTACTATGTAGATTTGTATTATATACTTCATTACAGTCAATACAAAAAAAGTCCCCCCCCCCCCTGGAACCGCGCGTGGTTCGATTAGGCATTTGCAGGAACCGGCCGGATCGAACCACTATAGCATATATCCACCATACAACCGATTTTTTCAAAAAGAGAATTTTTGTCATAATTGAGGAAGAATTTATCAGATTGAAGCTTCAAACATCACCATATGCTTTCGTATATTGCTCATATTGGCATCTGAAAAATGGATAAGATCGGTATATATATAGTACATATCCCCCACAACCGATTGTTCAGACAAGAAACTTTACGTAATTAGTGCCCCATCTTAAGAGCTAGAGGCTTCAAATTTCAACCAGTGCTTACGTATATAGCATATATTGTTGTCTGAAAAAATCATAGAGATCGGTGGTATATATATTATATATATATTTATTATATGTATTTATATATAGTATATATGTATATATTTTCGCAATTTCAGCCCCATTTTAACAACTACAAACTTCAAATTTCACCAAATGCTTACGTACATAGCATATATTGTTGTCTGAGAAAATCATAGAGATCGGTGGTATATATAGTATATATATGGTGGTATATATAGTATTTATATTTAGTATATATATATATTTTCGCAATTTCAGCCCCATTTTAACAGCTAAAAGCTTCAAATTTCACCAAATGCTTACGTATATAGCATATATTGTTGTATGAATTAATCATAGAGATCGGTCGCATATTTAGTGTATATCTCTTACAACCGATTGTTCAGATAAGAAACTTTTCGCAATATCTGCCCCATTTTAACAGCTGCAAACTTCAAATTTCCCCAAATGCGTACGTATATAGCATATATTGTTGTCTGAAAAAATCATAGAGATCGGTGGTATATATAGTATATATCTTTGTTTAAGCGACTTAAACTATGAGTTTTTATACTCAGTTGAGCAGAGCTCACAGAGTATATTAACTTTGATTGGATAACGGTTGGTTGTACAGGTATAAAGGAATCGAGATAGATATATACTTCCATATATCAAAATCATCAGGATCGAAAAAAAATTTGGTTGAGCCATGTCAGTCCGTCCGCCCGTCCGTCTGTCCGTTAACACGATAATTTGAGTAAATTTTGAGGTATCTTGATGAAATTTGGGATGTATGTCATCTCAGATCGCTATTTAAAATGAACGATATCGGACTATAACCACGCCCACTTTTTCGATATCGAAAATTTCGAAAAACCGAAAAAATGCGATAATTCATTTGTCAAAGACGGATAAAGCGATGAAACTTGGTAGATGGGTTGACCTTATGACGCAGAATAGAAAATTAGTAAGAATTTGGACAATGGGCGTGGCACCGCCCACTTTTAAAAGAAGGTAATTTAAAAGTTTTGCAAGCTGTAATTTGGCAGTCGTTGAAGATATCATGATGAAATTTGGCAAGAACGTTACTCCTATTACTATATGTATGCTTAATAAAAATTAGCAAAATCAGAAAACTACCACGCCCACTTTAAAAAAAATTTTTTTTAAGTCAAATTTTAACAAAAAATTTAATATCTTTACAGTATATAAGTAAATTATGTCAACATTCTACTCCATTAATGATATGGTGCAAAAAAATACAAAAGTAAAAGAAAATTTCAAAATGGGCGTGGCTCCGCCCTTTTTCATTTAATTTATCTAGGATACTTTTAATCCCATAAGTCGAACACAAATTTGCCGATCCTTGTGAAATTTGGTAGGGGTGTAGATTCTGGGACAGTAACTTATTTCTGTGAAAAAGGGCGAAAGCGGCTGAAGCCACGCCCAGTTTTTATACACAGTCGACGGTCTGTCTTTCCGCTCGGCCGTTAACACGATAACTTGAGCAAAAATCGATATATCTTTACTAAACTCAGTTCACGTACTTATCTGAACTCACTTTGTATTGGTATAAAAAATGGCCGAAATACGACTATGATCACGCCCACTTTTTCGATATCGAAAATTACCAAAAACGAAAAAAAATGCCACAATTCTATACCAAATACGAAAAAAGGGATGAAACATGGTATTTGGATTGGTTTATTGACGCAAAATATAACTTTAGAAAAAAACTTTGTAAAATCGGTGTGATACCCACCATATTAAGTGGAATGAAATGAAAAAGTTCTGCAGGGCGAAGTAAAAAACCCTTGAAATCTTGGCAGGAATACTGTTCGTGGTATTATATATATAAATAAATTAGCGGTATCCAACAGACGATGTTCTGGGTCACCCTGGTCCACATTTTGGTCGATATCTGGAAAACGCCTTCACATATACAACTACCACCACTCCTCTTTAAAAGCCTCATTAATACCTTCAATTTGATACCCATATCGTACAAACTCATTCTAGAGTCACCCTGGCGCACCTTTATAGCGATATATCGAAAAGGCTTCCACCTATAGAAATAAGCCCCACGCCCTTTTGAAATACTCATTAACACCTTTCATTTGATACCCATATCGTACTAACATATTCTAGAGTCACCCCTAGTCCACCTTTATGGCGATATCTCGAAAAGTCGACCACCTATAGAACTAAGGACCACTCCCTTTTAAAAAGACTCATTAACACCTTTCATTTGATACCCATATCGTATAAACAAAGTCTAGAGTCACCCCTGGTCCACCTTTATGACGATATCTCGAAAAAGCGACCACCTATACAACTACCACCACTTCTTTTTAAAACCCTCACTGATACCTTTAATTTGATACCGGTATCGTACAAACACATTCTAGAGTCACCCCTGGTCCACCTTTATGGCGATATCTCGAAAAGGCGTCCACCTATAGAACTAAGCCCCATGCCCTTTTGAAATACTCATTAACACCTTTCGTTTGATACCCATATTGTACAAACGCATTCTAGAGTCACCCCGGGCCCACCTTTATGGCGATATCTCGAAAAGGCGTCCACCTATAGAACTAAGGCCCACTCCCTTTTAAGATACTCATTAAAACCTTTCTTTTGATACCCATATTGTACAAACGCATTCTAGAGTCACCCCTGGTCCACCTTTATGCCGATATCTCGAAAAGGCGACCACGTATACAACTACCACCTCTCCCTTTTAAAACCCTCATTAATACCTTTAATTTGATACCCATATCGTACAAACACATTCTAGAGTCACCCCTGGTCCACCTTTATGGCGATATCTCGAAAAGGCGTTAACCTATAGAACTAAGCCCCACGCCCTTTTAAAATACTCATTAACACCTTTCGTTTGATACCCATATTGTACAAACGCATTCTAGAGTCACCCCTGGTCCACCTTTATGCCGATATCACCAAAAGGCCACCACCTATACAACTACCAACACTCCCTTTTAAAACCCTCATTAATACCTTTAATTTGTTACCAATATCGTACAAACACATTCTAGATTCACCCATGGTCCACCTTTATGGCGATATCTCGAAAAGGCGTCCACCTATAGAACTAAGGCCCACTCCCTTTTGAAATACTCATTAACACCTTTCTTTTGATACCCATATTGTACAAACGCATTCTAGAGTCACCCCTGGTCCACCTTTATGCCGATATCTCGAAAAGGCGACCACCTATACAACTAACACCACTCCCTTTTAAAACCCTCATTAATACCTTTAATTTGATACCCATATCGTACAAACACATTCTAGAGCCACCCCTGGTCCACCCTTATGGCGATATCTCGAAAAGGCGTTAACCTATAGAACTAAGCCCCACGCCCTTTTAAAATACTCATTAACACCTTTCGTTTGATACCCATGTTGTACAAACACATTCTAGAGTCACCCCTGCTCCACCTTTATGGCGATATCTCGAAAAGGCGTCCACCTATAGAACTAAGGCCCACTCCCTTTAAAATACTCATTAACACATTTCGTTTAATAGCCATATTGTACAAACGCATTCTAGAGTCACCCCTGTTCCACCTTTATGCCGATATCCCGAAAAGGCGACCACCTATACAACTACCACCAATCCCTTTTAAACCCTCATTAATACCTTTAATTTGATACCCATATCGTACAAACACATTCTAGAGTCACCCCTGGTCCACATTTATGGCGATATCCCGAAAAGGCGTCCACCTATAGAACTAAGCCCCATGCCCTTTTAAAATACTCATTAGCACCTTTCGTTTGATACCCATATTGTACAAACGCATTCCAGAGTCGCCCGGTCCACCTTTATGCCGATATCTCGAAAAGGCGACCACCTATACAACTACCACCACTCCCTTTTAAAACCCCCATTGATACCTTTAATTTGATACCCATATCGTACAAACACCTTCTAGAGTCCCCCTGGTCCACCTTTATGGCGATATCTCGAAAAGGCGTCCACCTATAGAACTAAGACCCACACCCTTTTAAAATACTCATTAACGCCTTTCGTTTGATACCCATATTGTACAAACGCATTCTGGAGTCACCCCTGGTCCACCTTTATGCCGATATCTCGAAAAGGCGACCACCTATACAACTACCACCACTCCCTTTTAAAACCCTCATTAATACCTTTAATTTGATACCCATATCGTACAAACGCATTCTAGAGTCACCCCTGGTCCACCTTTATGGCGGTATCTCGAAAAGGCGTCCACCTATAGAACTAAGGCCCACTCCCTTTTAAAATGTTCATTAACCCCTTTCATTTGATACCCATATCGTACAAACAAATTCTAGGGTCACCCCTGTTCCACCTTTATGGCGATATCTCGAAACGGCGTCCACCTATGGAACTAAGGATCACTCCCTTTTAAAATACTCATTAACACCTTTCATTTGATACCCATATCGTACAAACAAATTCTAGAGTCAACCCTGATCCACCTTTATGGCGATATCCCTAAATAGCATCCACCTATAGAACTATGGCCCACTTCCTCATAAAATAATCTTTAATACCTTCCATTTGATACACATGTCAAACAAACGCATTCCAGGATTACCCTCGGTTCATTTTCCTTCATGGTTATTTTCCCTAATGTTGTAACCATAGCTCTCAGCTGAGTATGTAATGTTCGGTTACACCCGAACTTAACCTTTTTTACTTATTTTCTTTCGTTTGTTTCATAAGCGCAGAAATTCTCAACCGGCTTATGAAATATTCTGAAGACATAGTTTTAGTTTTTAATTTAAAATTGAGGTTCTTCGTGTAGAACATGGGGTGCCAATACCTCAGAGCCCAGTGCTCGCCTCCACATCACATTTTAAAGGGGTCTTCAAATAGAAGATGCGGTGGCTCATTAAAGCGAAACCTTAGAGTTCCCTATGCTCGCCCCAAATTAAATAAATAAAAGGAGGTTCTTCCAGTAGAAGATGGGGTGCGAATACCTCAGAGCCCAGTGCTCGCCTCCACATCACACTTTGAAAGGGGTCTTCAAATAGAAGATGAGGTGGCTCATTAGAGCGAAACCTCAGAGTTCCCTATGCTCGCCCCAAATTAAATAAATAAAAAGAGGTTCTTCGAGTAGAAGATGGGGTGTCAATACCTCAGAGCCCAGTGCTCGCCTCCACATCACATTTTGAAAGGGGTCTTCAAATAGAAGATGAGGTGGCTCATTAGAGCGAAACCTCAGAGTTCCCTATTGTCGCCCCAAATTAAATATGTATATAAAGGCGTATCGATGCATTGCATCGTCCCGTGTTTTAAATACACCATAAAATAAATACATAAAGATGTACCAGTGCTTTGCACCATCCAGGTACACTGTACCACTACTTTGCACCTGGATAGGTACACCATAAACTAAATGAAAATAAAATACAGTCCATAAAAATAATAATTTATAAAATAAAAAAAATTATAAATAAAAAAAGAAATTCTTGGTTGCAGTGGGCTTTGAACCCGCAACCCCAAACGTTTGAGTCAGGTACGTCATCCACTCTGCCACGACTCATACGCCTACAAGCACATCAAATTACTCCCTTATAACTCACATTAAACTGCTCGCCCTTAACTGCCCCACGCTTAGCTATGCTCCCTCGAGCCGGATAACCGGCTCCTATGAAATTGCAACTAGTCGACTCAGCTGTCTAGCGGGAGAGCATGTTTACGCGACTTATACTATGAGTTTTTTCTTTCGTTTGTTTCATAAGCGCTGAAATTCCCATCCGGCTTATGAAATATTCTAAAGACATAGTTTTAGTTTTTAATTTAAAATTGAGGTTCTTCGAGTAGAAGATGGGATGCCAATACCTCAGAGCCCAGTGCTCGCCTCCACATCACATTTTAGAGGGGTCTTCAAATAGAAGATGAGGTGGCTCATTAGATCGAAACCTCAGAGTTCCCTATGCTCGCCCCAAATTAAATATATAAAGGTGTATCGATGCTTTGCATCGCCCCGTGTTTTAAATACACCATAAACTAAATAAATAAAGGTGTACCAGTGCTTTGCACCATCCAGGTACACTGTACCAGTGCTTTGCGCCCTCCAGGTACACCATCAACTAAATGAAAATAAAATACAGTCCATTAAAATAATAATTTATAAAATAAAAAAAATTATAAATAAAAAAAGAAATGCTTGGTTGCAGTGGGTTTTGAACCCGCAACCCCAAACGTTTGAGTCGGGTACGCCATCCACTGTGCCATGACTCATACGCCTAAAAGCACATCAACTTACTCCCTTATAACTCACATTAAACTGCTCGCCCTTAACTGTCCCACGCTTAGCTAATCTTATACAACCGATTTTTCAGATAAGAAACTTTTCGCACTTTCTGCCGCATTTTAACAGCTAGAAGCTTCAAATTTCACCAAATGCATACGTATATAGCATATATTGTTGTCTGAAAAAGTCATAGAGATCGGTGGTATATATAAACTGTCATTTTTGCTCTTTTTTACAGCTAGAAGCTTCAAATTTCTTCAAATACTTACGTTTGCTTCATATAGTGTTGAAATACGTGGTTCGTAGTCATAGTTTTTACATAGTGAAACTTTGCATCTTCACACAAAGTACCTACCTATTTTTATAACTTTCATGAAAATGAAATGGTATATTAACTATGGCACGAATCTCAAAACTGTAAGTCCTCAAAAGGGAAATAGATAGACCCTCTATTAAGTATACCAAAATAATCAGGATGAAGAGCTGAGTTGATTTAGCCATGTCCGTCTGTACGTCTGTCTATTCGTATGCAAACTTGTCCCTCAATTTTTGAGATATCTTGAAAAAATGTGGTGAGCGAGTGTATTTAGGTGTCCGATTAGATATTTGTCAGAACCGGCCGGATCGGACC
Organism: Eurosta solidaginis; assembly: GCF_040869045.1. Lineage (NCBI taxonomy): Eukaryota > Metazoa > Arthropoda > Insecta > Diptera > Tephritidae > Eurosta > Eurosta solidaginis. The sequence continues at coordinate 128,855,770 of NC_090321.1, read as the reverse complement.
ACTATAGCATATATCCTTCATACAACCGATTTTTCAGAAAAAGAGGATTTTTGTCATATCTTCCTCAATTTATCAGATTGAAGCTTCAAACATCACCATATGCTTTCATATATTGTACATATTTTTGTCGGAAAGAATGGATTAGATCGGTCTATATATATTATATTAGCATACCCGGCAGACGTTGTTCTGCCCTAACTTTGGTCTACCTGCATACATTTTAATAAGCTTTTTCCGTCTAACTTTGCCCTCCCCCCTTCACTTTTTCTTAACCCTTTTATTCACCCAGTCCTAGTCCCTCTCTGGTCCACTTCCCGGAAAAAAGGATCTTGAATACTAATATACGCAAATTTATATACCAAATTTCAGGAAAATCGAATAAGACGTATGTAAATAACTATGTTAGTTTTGTTATTAATTTATGTCTTTATTTCTTCTTCGCATGCATGTTTATCAGTTTTGACAGGTTGATGCGACTGTCGCGAATATCCCAATGAAAATTACTTTAGAGCTCTGAGAAACAGCTTTCATTTGATATCCATATTAATCACACATTCCAGGGGTACCCGGGTCCGCGTTTCGGCATATATCTCGAGACCCTGTACGTCGATCGCAACATAACTTATTTAATAACCATCGCGTGAGATATACGCAGCTTGTGTGAAAGTTTGAACAAAATCGACCGACGCATCTCTTCAAACACCGGCGACCAACTAACACACATTTTAGCCTTTCTTTTTATATATATGACCCGGCCAATGAAAGGGTGGCTTAGGACTCAAAAAAAAAATAATGCGAAAGAAAAAATATTGAGAAACTGAAGAAATTCATTGTTTATCTTTAACAGCTGTTTCTTTTTTTTAGTAATAAGCCACCTTTTCGTAGGCCGGGTCACATATACAGATTTTTGTTTTTCACACTCACTATAATATTAAAACGAAATGCAGATATTCGTTACTGTTGAAATTCGGCTTAAAAATTGCACATGGAACAACTAAAGACTCTCCTGAGTTAAAAAAAAATGTCTTAGTACCTCTAAATCACGTTGCTTAATTAAACATCAACCAATTACACGGAAGTATATCAGCACCACCTGAAAATATTAGTGCCGGTGCGTTTACGTAACATTTTATTATTACGCATAAACATATAAAAAAATTTGCACTAAATTAATATTACGACTATGAACTGAGAATTAACCTATCCTATATTTCAAGTTAGATCAAACTATACACGGTGTGCAAAACAAATTCAAAATCGGTTCAGTAGTTTAGGAGTCCATCGCGGAAAAACAATGTGACACGCGATTTTTATATATAAAGATATCACCAACAACCGATTGTTCAGATAAGAAACTTTTCGTAATTACTGCCCCATTTTAAGAGCTAGAGGCTTCAAATATCAACGAATGCTTACGTATATGCCATATATTATTGTTTGAAAAAATCATAGAGATTGGTGGTATATAGAGTATATACGTAGTGGTATATATAGTATATATATATATTTTCGCAATTTTAGCCCCATTTTAACAGCTAGAAGCTTCAAATGTCACCAAATGCTTACGTATATAGCATATAATTTTGTCTGAAAGAATCATAGAGATCGGTCGTATATTATAGTATATATCTCATACAAACAATTGTTCAAATAAGAAACTTTTCGCAATATCTGCCCATTTTAACAGCTATAAGCTTCAAATTTCACCAGTTGCTCATATCGGAAATCGGTGGAATATATATGGTATATATATTAGGCCGAGTCGATTTGTGGGGAGGCAAAAAAATCGCCCATTGCTCTGTGAAAATCATATTCTAGGGATCAAAATAAGAAACTTTGCCGAAGGAACCATACCTCTAAAACGAATTCTGATGTCCCCCTTTTTGGGTCTTAGGGGCAAATTTTGAAAAATCCTACTATGAAATGCCTATGTTTTTTCTTTTTGGAGTTTATTTTTTTCTTTAGAAATTTATTTAGTTAGAACATATGTAAATGAAAAAATTAATTTAACTTAGTAATAGAAAAGAAATTAAAAAAAAATTTTAGAAATTAGCATTTTTACAACCCCCTTTTAAAACCAAGGCATCACTGTGATGCATTTGCATGTCGTAAACATAGTTGTATGGGTTTTTTATTCAACCGTTTTAAAAAATGAAGGTATCACTGTGACACAATTGCAGATCGTAAAATTGCTTGTGTTGTTTTTTTTAAGCCACCACAAGATACAGCAGGTAGAATTGATATTGCCCCTAACCAAAAGTTCGATCCAAAGGGGGGGACATCAGAATTCGTTTTAGAGGTATGGTTCCTTCGCCAAAGTTTCTTATTTTGATCCCTAGAATACGATTTTCACAGAGAAATGAGCGATTTTTAAATCGACCCGCCCTAATATATATATATATATTTATATTTCCGCAATTTCAGCCCCATTTTAACAGCTAGAAACTTCTAATTTCACAATTTTCACCCCGGGTCCACCTTTATGGCGATATCTCGAAAAGGCGTCCACCTATAGAACTAAGGCGCACTCCCTTTTAAGATACTCATTAAAACCTTTCGTTTGATACCCATATTGTACAAACGCATTCTAGAGTCACCCCATATCCACCTTTATGCCGATATCTCGAAAAGGCGACCACGTATACAACTACCACCACTCCCTTTTAAAACCCTCATTAATACCTTTAATTTGATACCCATATCGTACAAACACATTCTAGAGTCACCCCTGGTCCACCTTTATGGCGATATCTCGAAAAGGCGTTAACCTATAGAACTAAGCCCCACGCCCTTTTAAAATACCCATTAACACCTTTCGTTTGATACCCATATTGTACAAACACATTCTAGAGTCACCCCTGGTCCACCTTTATGGCGATATCTCGAAAAGGCGTCCACCTATAGAACTAAGCCCCACGCCATTTTGAAATATTCATTAACACCTTTCGTTTGATACCCATATTGTACAAACGCATTCTAGAGTTACCCCGGGTCCATCTTTATGGCGATATCTCGAAAACGCGTCCACCTATAGAACTAAGGCCCACTACCTTTTAAAATGCTCATTAAGCCCTTTCATTTGATACCCATATCGTACAAACAAATTCTAGGGTCACCCCCGGTCCACCTTTATGGCGATATCTCGAAACGGCGTCCACCTATGGAACTAAGGATCACTCCCTTTTAAAATACTCATTAGCACCTTTTATTTGATACCCAGATCGTACAAACAAATTCTAGAGTCACCCCTGGTCCACCTTTATGCCGATATCACCAAAAGGCCACCACCTATACAACTACCAACACTCCCTTTTAAAACCCTCATTAATACCTTTAATTTGATACCAATATCGTACAAACACATTCTAGATTCACCCATGGTCCACATTTATGGCGATATCCCGAAAAGGGGTCCACCTATAGAACTAAGCCCCATGCCCTTTTAAAATACTCATTAGCACCTTTCGTTTGATACCCATATTGTACAAACGCATTCCAGAGTCGCCCCGGTCCACCTTATGCCGATATCTCGAAAAGGCGACCACCTATACAACTACCACCACTCCCTTTTAAAACCCCCATTAATACCTTTAATTTGATACCCATATCGTACAAACACCTTCTAGAGTCCCCCTGGTCCACCTTTATGGCGATATCTCGAAAAGGCGTCCACCTATAGAACTAAGGCCCACTCCCATTTGAAATACTCATTAAAACCTTTCGTTTGATACCCATATTGTACAAACGCATTCTAGAGTCACCCCTGGTCCACCTTTATGCCGATATCTCGAAAAGGCGACCACCTATACAACTAACACCACTCTCTTTTAAAACCCTCATTAATACCTTTAATTTGATACCCATATCGTACAAACACATTCTAGAGTCACCCCTGGTCCACATTTATGGCGATATCCCGAAAAGGGGTCCACCTATAGAACTAAGCCCCATGCCCTTTTAAAATACTCATTAGCACCTTTCGTTTGATACCCATATTGTACAAACGCATTCCAGAGTCGCCCCGGTCCACCTTATGCCGATATCTCGAAAAGGCGACCACCTATACAACTACCACCACTCCCTTTTAAAACCCCCATTAATACCTTTAATTTGATACCCATATCGTACAAACACCTTCTAGAGTCCCCCTGGTCCACCTTTATGGCGATATCTCGAAAAGGCGTCCACCTATAGAACTAAGACCCACGCCCACGCAGAAAGTACTATGTAGATTAGTATTATATACTTCATTACAGTCAATACAAAAAAAAGTTCCCCCGCCTGGAACCGCGCATGGTAGTTGTGATCTGCATACTTTTCACTTTCTATTCACAGCTATTGTTGAGCTAACTATGTCCAAAGTCTCCGTTAGTCAAAAGATACCAATTTGCTGTTCTTTGTTAGTTCTACCGTCTCAAGTTCCTCTATTAGTTCTGTTGTGTTAGCTATTGAATATTCGTTCCTTAGCTCCAGAGTATCTTTCAATAAGGCTTTTAAATATTTGGACACTTTGTAACATGGTGTCGTTTTAAAATTAATGATGGGCCTCATTAGTGTGACCGGCTTGTGGATTTTTTGTAGCGAAATCAGTGGAGGAGCCGAAAGGTTAATTTGGACCAATCTATGGGCCATGTTAGGATCAACTATATTTATTGCATTTTTTATAGCAACTTTTATTTGTTTTTGGTAATCATCCGTGGGATCCTCTCTTATTCTCGCATTCGAACCCTTTCTAAAAAAAGGGCGTAATCGGTCAGTAGCCACGCCTCTTTCTGTATATAAACATTTCCGCACAGAACCTGCGATATTGGAGTATCTAAAGAAGCCACGTTATTTAAATTTGGCATGTAAACTACTGAAATTGCGTGTAGTGGATCCACATAATTTTTTTGGACAATGGGCGTGGCTGCGCTTACTTTCCAAATAAGAATTTCTGAACTTTCAAGTGCGATAACTCGTATATCCGTTGAGCTATGTTTTTGCAAAGTGCTAAGCGAACTTCATATATGTATTTGTGCATGCCGACAGAAAAATTTTAAAATCGAATTAAAGTCACACCCACTTGCATATAATAATATCGAATATACACATTTTTGATACATACATAGCTCCAGGCCCGACGAGAGGGGAGGGGGAATGGGGGCCGAGGTTTTTTTAATTCAGGAGAGTCTTTAGTTGTTCAATGTGCAATTTTTAAGCCGAATTTTAAAAGCAACGAATATATGCGTTTTAATATTATAGTGAAGTGTGAAAAACATTTTGAAAAGTCCTTTTCCTTAAAATTTAAGAATAAATATTTCATTTGGCAGCTGTCTCAAAGCGCTGTTTATAAATTTGTGCAAAACGCGTGAGGGGAAACTATATTAGATCAACTCAAGAAAACCAAGTATTTTGCTATTATCATTGATGCTACGCCTGATGTTAGTCACGTTGAAAAGACTACGTTCATTTTCCGCCTCCATTTCAATTCGAAAGCAACAAATTTTACAATTCAAGGAAGGTTTTTGGCTTTCGTGGATTGTAACTAGAGCTTACGGTTTCTTCTCGAACATAACTGAAATTTTCTAGACCCGAGGAATCGGGAACTCGACTTCTCGCGAGATTCTCGTATCTCGAAGTACTCGTAAATCTCGGAAGTTTCTCGACATGTACTCAATCGCTCAATGGACAGTATTTATACATTTGGTTTTGTTTACTTGTGACTTTTTACTTGATTTTATTGCTTTCTAATGACACCTAACTCAAAACATATGTATTTATTATACATATAATTTTGTTTATTGTTCATGTCGAAAATTGGTCGGATATGGTCTAAAGTGGTATCGACGGATGCACATCATTGCCAGTTATAAGAAACTAATTGCGAAATTTAACTCTTTCTAATTGTTCAAAAGTTATTTAAAAAAACAGGCGTTTTCGATGTCGGCTTAACACGGACTTGGCATCGCCCAATTTACCAAGTTATTAAAAAAAAACCAAAAAAAAGTTATATAATAAATTTATATGCTCACTTTGCATTTTTTTTTTTTCAAATAATGTATAATGAACAATGAATTCAAATAAAATGACCCACGGCGAACATGTTTTCACATTGTCCTCAAGTTGTTAATAAAAGCAAAATACCCAAAAAGTCCCGACTTTTAAAAAAATTGTATATTGCGATTGGCTGAAAGAATAAGCGAAATCAGTGATGCAAAATCCTTTAGTAGGTTCTAGGGGCATAAACACCTCTTTGAAATGATTCTTACCTCATATGGACGTATGAGAAGGGTTTGTAAAATCACTTGAGCTTACATTCAAACATTTGTTGTTTATTTGCGCAAGTTTAAAATAGCGTCTGATGTGTTAGTTTTGATATTCACACTTCATCCTTCAACACCAAAGTCTCCCGGTTAGACATTTCCTAAAGTTGGCGGCCCTATCCAAAACTAGTCCCTTGGAGTGAATCACATTGATTATAGCCTATCAATCAAGTTTAAATATCACCTACACGTTACGGATCCTTTTATAAATGTGAATACGTCACATATATTTACCAGGTGAGGCTTTGTCCTTTGCAAGAACACTCAAAGTGGTGAAGTAAAAGCTTTCCCAAGACAGTCGAACTAATGACCGTGTGTGCTACTACCCTAACGTAGTAGACAGTCGAACTAGTCTGAAGCTACGCGGTCATCCATAATGAGCTCTTATATCATAAGGCCGGAATACAACAGTTAACATCTTTCAACTTAAAATCGGTCGACTTTCATTCTAAAATATAGTTTTGATTTAACGAAGACTATTGAAATCAATGTTGTGAACACAAACGTCTACAAACTTCGGTCTAAATTTAAAAAATTTTATCCAGTATCCTTGTAAAATTTTAATTATGTAGATGTGTCGAGGATTATATGATTTCACCCATTCCACAATGACATCCACTTAGACGAGGGCGGCATCCTTGGCCGAATAGTCACTCCCTAACGTTTCAAGGTGCTTCTCTGGTGTAGCTCGGAAGCAAAGCTCGACAAAATCATCCGTTGGAAAGTCTTCGGAGCTACGCCTAGAGCTTCTTGGAAAGTGACGTCGACGAAGGTATGAGTTCGAAGTCGCAGTCCTATAGCTTCTGTGCTGGCATATGGTGTGAGGGTCAGGAGGCGTGGTAGCGACTGGTGGTCGGGGTTGCTACTGTTCGCACATCGGGAATTTAAGCTCCTAAAAACAGCCGAAAAAACTGGAGGCGTCCTCTGCCACGAGTCATGAGTATTAATAGACCATTAATAGCAACCGTAAGTCGCCTTTGTGCGTGACCGCTAAGGAGCCACAAATGATTTAAAGAAATTGTGTTCATGACGATTACTAGGAGTTAACCCTAGGTGAAACTACGCTTTGAACGACATATACAGACAAAAGTGTGACTATTTTATGTATCTCTATTTTTTTTCAGCAGACGCAGCAATACAATTCCAAAAACCGGGGTTAGGTTCGAAGCCTCTCTTGAGTAAGTGAACCTGGGACAATTCATCCGCAATGAGCTACTTCTGAAAATTGTTGAACGGTCTGGGAGATCTTGAGGAAAAAAACCCGGATCTTTCCGAAATGGCCAACACGTTGATTTCCTTAAATACATACAAACAAAACCTTTCCTAAATATTATTTTTTTAAATAGAAAAATCTAGCTTTTTAATGTAAGAACACCGGCGTATGCCGGCGCAGATAAAGTGATCGGCGTAAACCTCTACTACAAACCACAACCACAGTAAAGCAAAGCTTGACGACAATCGTAGCCAAGCATTGGCCTCTTAATTACTTTGAAAGCGGCAGCTACCAATATAAATTACAGTAAACAGTAGCGAAAAATTAAAAAAAAAAATATTAATCATGTTTAAAAAACGCCCAAAAGAATGATTTTAGCTTTCATTATCTGTTATTTACTTCTATTTTAGTTTTTATTGACAAAATAAAAAGGACGCTTCCTACCACGGCTTTCGTGATTGATTGTCGTGCTGCTCTGTCGCGCCGAAAATAACGACACTCACAAGAACATACAAAAATTTTTGAATATAAAGTTATTGGATGCGCGAACTTCGGTGGAAAGCAGCGGAGCGTAACAAAATTCTAGTAGGTCGCTTTCACCACACCAAAAATTTTAACACAATTTTTAACATAATTTAAGCACAGAAATACACTGATTGGAGTTTTAGTGAATAAAAGTTAAAATTCTGAACACATTAGCTGAATAAAAAGTACAAATAATTATTAAATAACAAATACAGACAGTGGTAGTTTAACAAATTCTGCTGTGGTAAGTGGTGAATGTGACCTACTAGAATTTTGTGAAGCTTGCCTCACACGATTTTTCGTCTATGCAATGTCTCTATATTATATCGTTTCTGGAACATATGACAATATGACAGATATGCGGCTACACCGCCGTCCTGAATGTAATCAGCCCTAATGAATCGATTTAATTGAATGCCGAGAAACTAGCGAGCCTTACGAGTAGTTTGAGATTCGAGTATCTCGCGAGAAGGCGACACTAGCGAAAAATCTCTTTTCGAACAAAACTGGTCAGGGATACGCTTATTTAATTTGCCATACTCTAGGTAAACAGGAAATCCCATTAAAAGATTGGTGTGCATAAGGGTACGAGAACGGCGCCAATATGACAAAAACTCGAATGCTGATTACTCGCCTTGTGCAACCCACAGTCTCATTTTATGTGGTGTTGATGCTGCAGAATGTTGTACGGCTGCAATTACTTTCTTCGGAGTTGTACAAACATTTTTTTACTATTTTCAGCAGCAGTCCACAACGATGGGACATCCTAAAAAAAAAAAAAATGTGCCGAGCTCTCTTCACAACCTTTCAGACACTAGGTGGTCGGCTAGAACGGAGGCAATCAGACCATGCGCCAACCATGTTCCAGGATTAACACAAGCACTAAAGGCATTACTTAAGCTAAATTTGACTGCACAATCATACAGAGATGTTAACGGCATTCTCAAGTACATACATCAACAAGTTCAAATGTATCTCGCTGTCCTCAATTTGGTTTAAAATACTGACTACCATTATGAAAGAAACGTCGCACTCCAAGCTAAAGACGCCTCCATAGATGTTGAGGTTCGATATCTAGATGCCTTATTAGCTGATTTGAAGTTGATCAGGAACCATTGGGAAACAATTTTAAACGAATGTAAAACAGTTGCTGTTCAATTGAACATCTCGCCAAGGTTTCCGGACATTCGAAATAGAAAAGCCAAAAGACGAAGATAATGGAAATGAGATGATTACAGATGATCCAGAGTCTGATTTTAAAAACATTACTGCAATTAAATTCTTTTTGATCGTTGATTCGGTAATTACTGGCATTACTGAACGATTTGCAGCTATGAGAAATTTGAACGAGACGTTTTCTTTTTTGTGGCAATTTGAAGACATGGATGAAACTACGGTTCGGGCGACAGCAGCAAAATTTGCCGAAAAATACAAGTCGAAAAGCTTAAAATGCCAAATAATTCACATGAAACACATTTACGAAGCAAATTTTGATAAAGGTCTGTTATCATTGGAATTGCTAAATGCCATTCTATGTTCAAAATCTGTATACAATTTTGCCAAACATTTGTGTTGCTTTACGTATCTTTTGCACTATACCTGTCACTGTAGCTAGTGCATAACGTTCTTTCAGCGTCCTTGCAAGAATCAAAAACTTTCATAGATCGTGTTCATCTCAAGACTTGTTACGCTTTGTGTTGAATCCGTCTTGGCAAGACAGTTAATTTTGATATTATTATAAAAAATTTTGCAGCGAAAAAAGCAAGAAAAGCCACTCGTTGATATCCGAACATTCTATATTGAATAATTAAAATATGATCACCATTATATTTATCAGAAATGTACTAAAATCTTAGCAAATAACTAGAAAAGATTATTTGAAACAATATTTGGCTGTTAAAAGAGAATTTTACTTCTACGTTACAATAAACACGTAAGGAAGGCTAAGTTCGGGTGTAACCGAACATTACATACTCAGCTGAGAGCTATGGAGACAAAATAAGGGAAAATCACGATGTAGGAAAATGAACCTAGGGTAACCCTGGAATGTGTTTGTACGATATGGGTATCAAATGAAAGGTGTTAATGAATATTTTAAAAGGGAGTGGGCCTTAGTTCTACAGGTGGACGCCTTTTCGAGATATCGTTATAAAGGTGGACCAGAGTTCACTCTAGAATGTGTTTGTACAATATGGGCATCAAACGAAAGATATTAATGAGTAAGTTAAAAGGGCGTGGTCCTTAGTTCTATAGTTGGAAGCCATTTAGGTATATCGCCATAAAGGTGGACCAGGGGTGACTCTAGAATTTGTTTGTACGATATGGGTATCAAATGGAAGGTGTTAATGAATATTTTAAAAGGGAGTGGGCCTTAGTTCTACAGGTGGACGCCTTTTCGAGATATCGTTATAAAGGTGGACCAGAGTTCACTCTAGAATGTGTTTGTACAATATGGGCATCAAACGAAAGATATTAATGAGTAAGTTAAAAGGGCGTGGTCCTTAGTTCTATAGTTGGAAGCCATTTAGGTATATCGCCATAAAGGTGGACCAGGGGTGACTCTAGAATTTGTTTGTACGATATGGGTATCAAATGGAAGGTGTTAATGAATATTTTAAAAGGGAGTGGGCCTTAGTTCTACAGGTGGACGCCATTTCGAGATATCGTTATAAAGGTGGACCAGAGTTCACTCTAGAATGTGTTTGTACAATATGGGCATCAAACGAAAGATATTAATGAGTAAGTTAAAAGGGCGTGGTCCTTAGTTCTATAGTTGGAAGCCATTTAGGTATATCGCCATAAAGGTGGACCAGGGGTGACTCTAGAATTTGTTTGTACGATATGGGTATCAAATGGAAGGTGTTAATGAATATTTTAAAAGGGAGTGGGCCTTAGTTCTACAGGTGGACGCCTTTTCGAGATATCGTTATAAAGGTGGACCAGAGTTCACTCTAGAATGTGTTTGTACGATATGGGTATCAAATGAAAGGTGTTAATAAGTATTTTAACAGGGCGTGGTCCTTAGTTCTATAGTTGGAAGCCATTTAGGGATATCGCCATAAAGGTGGACCAGGGCTGACTCTAGAATGCGTTAGCACAATATGGGTATCAAAGAAAAGGTGTTAATGAGTATTTTAAAATAGAGTGGGCCTTAGTTTTATGGGTGGACGCCTTTCGAGATATCGCCATAAAGGTGGACCAGGGGTGACTCTAGAATTTGTTTGTACGATATGGGTATCAAATGAAAGGTGTTAATGAGTTTTTTAAAAGGGCGTGGACCTTAGTTCTATAGGTGGACGCCTTTTCGAGATATCGCCATAAAGGTGGACCAGGGGTGACTCTAGAATTTGTTTGTACGATATGGGTATCAAATGAAAGGTGTTAATGAGTTTTTTAAAAGGGCGTGGACCTTAGTTCTATAGGTGGACGCCTTTTCGAGATATCGCCATAAAGGTGGACCAGGGGTGACTCTAGAATTTGTTTGTACGATATGGGTATCAAATGGAAGGTGTTAATGAATATTTTAAAAGGGAGTGGGCCTTAGTTCTACAGGTGGACGCCTTTTCGAGATATCGTTATAAAGGTGGACCAGAGTTCACTCTAGAATGTGTTTGTACGATATGGGTATCAAATGAAAGGTGTTAATAAGTATTTTAACAGGGCGTGGTCCTTAGTTCTATAGTTGGAAGCCATTTAGGGATATCGCCATAAAGGTGGACCAGGGCTGACTCTAGAATGCGTTAGCACAATATGGGTATCAAAGAAAAGGTGTTAATGAGTATTTTAAAATAGAGTGGGCCTTAGTTTTATGGGTGGACGCCTTTCGAGATATCGCCATAAAGGTGGACCAGGGGTGACTCTAGAATTTGTTTGTACGATATGGGTATCAAATGAAAGGTGTTAATGAGTTTTTTAAAAGGGCGTGGACCTTAGTTCTATAGGTGGACGCCTTTTCGAGATATCGCCATAAAGGTGGACCAGGGGTGACTCTAGAATTTGTTTGTACGATATGGGTATCAAATGAAAGGTGTTAATGAGTTTTTTAAAAGGGCGTGGACCTTAGTTCTATAGGTGGACGCCTTTTCGAGATATCGCCATAAAGGTGGACCAGTGGTGACCCTAGAATTTGTTTGTACGATATGGGTATCAAATGAAAGGTGTTAATGAGTTTTTTAAAAGGGCGTGGACCTTAGTTCTATAGGTGGACGCCTTTTCGAGATATCGCCATAAAGGTGGACCAGGGGTGACTCTAGAATTTGTTTGTACGATATGGGTATCAAATGAAAGGTGTTAATGAGTTTTTTAAAAGGGAGTGGGCCTTAGTTCTACAGGTGGACGCCATTTCGAGATATCGTTATAAAGGTGGACCAGAGTTCACTCTAGAATGTGTTTGTACAATATGGGCATCAAACGAAAGATATTAATGAGTAAGTTAAAAGGGCGTGGTCCTTAGTTCTATAGTTGGAAGCCATTTAGGTATATCGCCATAAAGGTGGACCAGGGGTGACTCTAGAATTTGTTTGTACGATATGGGTATCAAATGGAAGGTGTTAATGAATATTTTAAAAGGGAGTGGGCCTTAGTTCTACAGGTGGACGCCTTTTCGAGATATCGTTATAAAGGTGGACCAGAGTTCACTCTAGAATGTGTTTGTACGATATGGGTATCAAATGAAAGGTGTTAATAAGTATTTTAACAGGGCGTGGTCCTTAGTTCTATAGTTGGAAGCCATTTAGGGATATCGCCATAAAGGTGGACCAGGGCTGACTCTAGAATGCGTTTGCACAATATGGGTATCAAATGAAAGGTGTTAATGAGTTTTTTAAAAGGGAGTGGGCCTTAGTTCTCTAGGTGGACGCCTTTTCGAGATATCGCCATAAAGGTGGACCAGGGGTGACTCTAGAATTTATTTTTTACGATATGGGTATCACATGAAAGGTGTTAATGAGTATTTTAAAAGCGAGTGGGCCTTATTTCTATAGGTGCACGCCTTTTCGAGATATCGCTATAAAGGTGGACCAGGGGTGACTCTAGAATTTGTTTGTATGATATGGGTATCAAATGAAAGATGTTAATAAGTATTTTAACAGGGCGTGGTCCTTAGTTCTATAGTTGGAAGCCATTTAGGGATATCGCCATAAAGGTGGACCAGGGCTGACTCTAGAATGCGTTTGCACAATATGGGTATCAAATGAAAGGTGTTAATGAGTTTTTTAAAAGGGAGTGGGCCTTAGTTCTCTAGGTGGACGCCTTTTCGAGATATCGCCATAAAGGTGGACCAGGGGTGACTCTAGAATTTATTTTTTACGATATGGGTATCACATGAAAGGTGTTAATGAGTATTTTAAAAGCGAGTGGGCCTTATTTCTATAGGTGCACGCCTTTTCGAGATATCGCCATAAAGGTGGACCAGGGGTGACTCTAGAATTTGTTTGTACGATATGGGTATCAAATGAAAGGTGTTAATGAGTTTTTTAAAAGGGCGTGGACCTTAGTTCTATAGGTGGACGCCTTTTCGAGATATCGCCATAAAGGTGGACCAGTGGTGACCCTAGAATTTGTTTGTACGATATGGGAATCAAATGAAAGGTGTTAATGAGCATTTTACAATGGCGTGGGCCTTAGTTCTATAGGTGGACACCTTTTCCAGATATCGCCATAAAGGTGGACCAGCGGTAATTCTAGAATTTGTTTGTACATTATGGGTATCAAATGAAAGGTGTTAATGAGTATTTTAAAAGGGAGTGGGCCTTAGTTCGCCTTTTCGAGATATCGTTATAAAGGTGGACGAGGGTTCACTCTAGAATTGGTTTGTACGATATGGTTATGAAATGAAAGGTGTTAATAAGCATTTTAAAAGGACGTGGGCCTTAGTTCTATAGGTGGACACCTTTTCGAGATATCGCCATAAAGGTGAACCAGGTGTGACTCTGGAATATGATTGTGCGATATGGGTATCAAATTAAAGGTATTAATGAGGGTTTTAAAAGAGGGTGGCCCTTAGTTGTATATGTGAAGGAGTTTTCGAGATATCGACCAAAATGGGGACCAGGGTGACCCAGAACATCATCTGTCGGATACCGCTAATTTAATTATATATATAATACCACGAACAGTATTCCTTCAAGATCCCTAGGGCTTTTGATTTCGCTCTGCAGAACTTTTTCATTTTCTTTTACTTAGTATGGTAGGTGTCACACCCATTTTAAAAAGTTATTTTCTAAAGTTATATTTTTCGTCAATAACCCAATCGAATTACCATGTTTCATCCCTTTTTTCGTATTTGGTATAGAATTATGGCATTTTTTTTATTTTTCGTAATTTTCGATATCGAAAAAGTGGGCGTGGTCGTGGTCGGATTTCCACCATTTTTTATACCAATACAAAGTGAGTTCAGTAAGTGCGTGAACTGAGTTGTGTAAAGATATATCGATTTTTGCTCAAGTTATCGTGTTAACGGCCGAGCGAAAGGACAGACGGTCGACTGTGTATAAAAACTGGGCGTGGCTTCAACCGATTTCGCCCTTTTTCACAGAAAACAGTTATCGTCATAGAATCTATGCCCCTACCAAATTTCACAAGCATTGGTAAATTTTTGTTCGACTTATGGCATTAAAAGTATCCTAGACAAATTAAATGAAAAAGGACGGAGCCACGCCCATTTTGAAATTTTCTTTTATTTTTGTATTTTTTTGCACCATATCATTACTGGAGTTGAATGATGACATAATTTACTTATATACTGTATAGTTTTTAAATTTTTTGTTAAAATTTCACTTAAAAAACTTTTTTTTAAAAAAGTGGGCGTGTTCGTCATCCCATTTTGCTAATTTTTATTTATCACACATATAGGAACAGCAGTAACGTTCCTGCCAAATTTCATCAAGATACCTTCAACGACTGCCAAATTACAGCTTGCAAAACTTTTACATTACCTTCCTTTAAAAGTGGGCGGTGCCACGCCCTTTGTCCAAAATTGTTCTAATTTTCTATTCAGCGTCATAAGTTCAACTCACCTACCAAGTTTCATCGGTTTATCCGTCTTTGATCGGTTTTTCGAAATTTTCGATATCGAAAAAGTGGACGTGGTTAAAGTCCGATATCGTTCATTTTAAATAGCGATCTGGGATGAGTGCCCAGGAACCTACGTACCAAATTTCATCAAGATATCTCAAAATTTACTCAAGTTATCGTGTTAACGGACAGACGGACGGACATGGCTCTATCAAATTTTTTTTCGATACTAATGATTTTGATATATGGAAGTCTATATCTATCTCGATTCCTTTATATATGTACAACCAACCGTTATCCTATTAAAGTTAATATACTCTGTGAGCTATGCTCAACTGAGTATAAAAAGTATAAATAATAAATATTCTGTGTTAATTTTATTTTAGCTCTTAAACCAAAAATCATTTAGTTGATCTGGCAAACATTTTTTTTGATGTAATCCATCAATAATGATCCATGAATTAATTCAAATTAATCAAAGGTATTAGTGGACTTTTTATAGGGTATATGCATAGCTCATAATATTACTGCAGCTATTGAGATTACGAGTCTCAAATTGAGCAATAAATGTTAACTCTCGATGCCCCCAAATAAAATATAAAAAAATTTGGATAAATGTGTGTCATTACTGTAACTTAATTCTAATTCTTGTTTTATTAAAATTGTTAACAGCATATTGGTACGAATGTATTACTTACTTTTTAAATTTCTGGTAGATACACAATTCAATGGATGTACATTATATAAATTTGTAATACGAATAATATTCGTATTCATACGTAATATTATTATTTTACTTATATAGCATTGATATAGATTTAATTATACATATATATGTGCATATTTTATTACCGCTTAATGTAAATGTATTAATTATATGAACATATTTTAGTATGGCTGCATATATTTAAATATTTTTAAATATATGGTTGTTGAGCTTTAATAAGCAGATCGTTTGCAAATTTTGCTCGGTCGACGCCGACTTGCGTAGCAGGTACCGAATGAATGGCGAAAACAAGTTTTTGAAGCCACGGGAAGCTATATTTTTTGCTGTTCCAGTACTCTATAATATTTATCCCTCCGACAGATTGTGGCGTCTGGCTAGACGAGAAGGCTTTATTTTTGTGAATAATTTTAGCGACCTTTTTAGTTTAGAGGCGGTCTTTATAATAATTTGGAAATTGATATTTTGTATACCTTTCATGAAAATGAAATGGTATATTAACTTTGGCACGAATCTCAAAATTGTAAGTCCTCAAAGGAAAATAGATAGACCTACCATTAAGTATACCGAAATAATCAGGATGAAGAGCTAGTTGATTTAGCCATGTCCGTCAGTCCGTTTGTATGCAAACTGGTCCCTCAATTTTTGAGATATCTTGATAAGATTTAGTGGGCGGGGGTATTTAGGTGTCCGATTCATGCGCGGTTCCAGGGGGGGGGGAACTTTTTTTGTATTGATTCTAATGAAGTATATAATACTAATCTACATAGTAATTTCTTATCACAAAACGGATTTTTACTAATTTTTAATTTTTCTTTCTTTTTTACGTTCTAGGGGGAGGGGCGGGGGGGGGGGTCTTTTTTTTTTAAATATATGTAATA
This sequence comes from Eurosta solidaginis, assembly GCF_040869045.1. Classification (NCBI taxonomy): domain Eukaryota; kingdom Metazoa; phylum Arthropoda; class Insecta; order Diptera; family Tephritidae; genus Eurosta; species Eurosta solidaginis. The sequence goes on along the minus strand of NC_090321.1, from coordinate 128,839,111 downwards.
ATAACGTAAAAAAGCAAGAAAAATTAAAAATTAGTAAAAATCCGTTGTGTGATAAGAAATTACTATGTAGATTTGTATTATATACTTCATTACAGTCAATACAAAAAAAGTCCCCCCCCTGGAACCGCGCGTGGTTCGATTAGGCATTTGCAGGAACCGGCCGGATCGAACCACTATAGCATATATCCACCATACAACCGATTTTTTCAAAAAGAGAATTTTTGTCATAATTGAGGAAGAATTTATCAGATTGAAGCTTCAAACATCACCATATGCTTTCGTATATTGCTCATATTGGCATCTGAAAAATGGATAAGATCGGTATATATATAGTACATATCCCCCACAACCGATTGTTCAGACAAGAAACTTTACGTAATTACTGCCCCATCTTAAGAGCTAGAGGCTTCAAATTTCAACCAGTGCTTACGTATATAGCATATATTGTTGTCTGAAAAAATCATAGAGATCGGTGGTATATATATTATATATATATTTATTATATGTATTTATATATAGTATATATATATATATTTTCGCAATTTCAGCCCCATTTTAACAACTACAAACTTCAAATTTCACCAAATGCTTACGTACATAGCATATATTGTTGTCTGAGAAAATCATAGAGATCGGTGGTATATATAGTATATATATGGTGGTATATATAGTATTTATATTTAGTATATATATATATTTTCGCAATTTCAGCCCCATTTTAACAGCTAAAAGCTTCAAATTTCACCAAATGCTTACGTATATAGCATATATTGTTGTATGAATTAATCATAGAGATCGGTCGCATATTTAGTGTATATCTCTTACAACCGATTGTTCAGATAAGAAACTTTTCGCAATATCTGCCCCATTTTAACAGCTGCAAACTTCAAATTTCCCCAAATGCGTACGTATATAGCATATATTGTTGTCTGAAAAAATCATAGAGATCGGTGGTATATATAGTATATATCTTTGTTTAAGCGACTTAAACTATGAGTTTTTATACTCAGTTGAGCAGAGCTCACAGAGTATATTAACTTTGATTGGATAACGGTTGGTTGTACAGGTATAAAGGAATCGAGATAGATATATACTTCCATATATCAAAATCATCAGGATCGAAAAAAAATTTGGTTGAGCCATGTCAGTCCGTCCGCCCGTCCGTCTGTCCGTTAACACGATAATTTGAGTAAATTTTGAGGTATCTTGATGAAATTTGGTATGTATGTCATCTCAGATCGCTATTTAAAATGAACGATATCGGACTATAACCATGCCCACTTTTTCGATATCGAAAATTTCGAAAAACCGAAAAAATGCGATAATTCATTTGTCAAAGACGGATAAAGCGATGAAACTTGGTAGATGGGTTGACCTTATGACGCAGAATAGAAAATTAGTAAGAATTTGGACAATGGGCGTGGCACCGCCCACTTTTAAAAGAAGGTAATTTAAAAGTTTTGCAAGCTGTAATTTGGCAGTCGTTGAAGATATCATGATGAAATTTGGCAAGAACGTTACTCCTATTACTATATGTATGCTTAATAAAAATTAGCAAAATCAGAAAACTACCACGCCCACTTTAAAAAAAATTTTTTTTAAGTCAAATTTTAACAAAAAATTTAATATCTTTACAGTATATAAGTAAATTATGTCAACATTCTACTCCATTAATGATATGGTGCAAAAAAATACAAAAGTAAAAGAAAATTTCAAAATGGGCGTGGCTCCGCCCTTTTTCATTTAATTTATCTAGGATACTTTTAATCCCATAAGTCGAACACAAATTTGCCGATCCTTGTGAAATTTGGTAGGGGTGTAGATTCTGGGACAGTAACTTATTTCTGTGAAAAAGGGCGAAAGCGGCTGAAGCCACGCCCAGTTTTTATACACAGTCGACCGTCTGTCCTTCCGCTCGGCCGTTAACACGATAACTTGAGCAAAAATCGATATATCTTTACTAAACTCAGTTCACGTATTTATCTGAACTCACTTTGTATTGGTATAAAAAATGGCCGAAATACGACTATGATCACGCCCACTTTTTCGATATCGAAAATTACCAAAAACGAAAAAAAATGCCACAATTCTACACCAAATACGAAAAAAGGGATGAAACATGGTATTTGGATTGGTTTATTGACGCAAAATATAACTTTAGAAAAAAACTTTGTAAAATCGGTGTGATACCCACCATACTAAAAGGAATGAAATGAAAAAGTTCTGCAGGGCGAAGTAAAAAACCCTTGAAATCTTGGCAGGAATACTGTTCGTGGTATTATATATATAAATAAATTAGCGGTATCCAACAGACGATGTTCTGGGTCACCCTGGTCCACATTTTGGTCGATATCTGGAAAACGCCTTCACATATACAACTACCACCACTCCTCTTTAAAAGCCTCATTAATACCTTCAATTTGATACCCATATCGTACAAACTCATTCTAGAGTCACCCTGACGCACCTTTATAGCGATATATCGAAAAGGCTTCCACCTATAGAAATAAGCCCCACGCCCTTTTAAAATACCCATTAACACCTTTCATTTGATACCCATATCGTACTAACATATTCTAGAGTCACCCCTAGTCCACCTTTATGGCGATATCTCGAAAAGTCGACCACCTATAGAACTAAGGACCACTCCCTTTTAAAAAGACTCATTAACACCTTTCATTTGATACCCATATCGTATAAACAAAGTCTAGAGTCACCCCTGGTCCACCTTTATGACGATATCTCGAAAAAGCGACCACCTATACAACTACCACCACTCCTTTTTAAAACCCTCACTGATACCTTTAATTTGATACCGGTATCGTACAAACACATTCTAGAGTCACCCCTGGTCCACCTTTATGGCGATATCTCGAAAAGGCGTCCACCTATAGAACTAAGCCCCATGCCCTTTTGAAATACTCATTAACACCTTTCGTTTGATACCCATATTGTACAAACGCATTCTAGAGTCACCCCGGGTCCACCTTTATGGCGATATCTCGAAAAGGCGTTCACCTATAGAACTAAGGCCCACTCCCTTTTAAGATACTCATTAAAACCTTTCTTTTGATACCCATATTGTACAAACGCATTCTAGAGTCACCCCTGGTCCACCTTTATGCCGATATCTCGAAAAGGCGACCACGTATACAACTACCACCTCTCCCTTTTAAAACCCTCATTAATACCTTTAATTTGATACCCATATCGTACAAACACATTCTAGAGTCACCCCTGGTCCACCTTTATGGCGATATCTCGAAAAGGCGTTAACCTATAGAACTAAGCCCCACGCCCTTTTAAAATACTCATTAACACCTTTCGTTTGATATCCATATTGTACAAACCCATTCTAGAGTCACCCCTGGTCCACCTTTATGCCGATATCACCAAAAGGCCACCACCTATACAACTACCAACACTCCCTTTTAAAACCCTCATTAATACCTTTAATTTGATACCAATATCGTACAAACACATTCTAGATTCACCCATGGTCCACCTTTATGGCGATATCTCGAAAAGGCGTCCACCTATAGAACTAAGGCCCACTCCCTTTTGAAATACTCATTAAAACCTTTCTTTTGATACCCATATTGTACAAACGCATTCTAGAGTCACCCCTGGTCCACCTTTATGCCGATATCTCGAAAAGGCGACCACCTATACAACTAACACCACTCCCTTTTAAAACCCTCATTAATACCTTTAATTTGATACCCATATCGTACAAACACATTCTAGAGCCACCCCTGGTCCACCCTTATGGCGATATCTCGAAAAGGCGTTAACCTATAGAACTAAGCCCCACGCCCTTTTAAAATACTCATTAACACCTTTCGTTTGATACCCATGTTGTACAAACACATTCTAGAGTCACCCCTGCTCCACCTTTATGGCGATATCTCGAAAAGGCGTCCACCTATAGAACTAAGGCCCACTCCCTTTAAAATACTCATTAACACATTTCGTTTAATAGCCATATTGTACAAACGCATTCTAGAGTCACCCCTGTTCCACCTTTATGCCGATATCCCGAAAAGGCGACCACCTATACAACTACCACCAATCCCTTTTAAACCCTCATTAATACCTTTAATTTGATACCCATATCGTACAAACACATTCTAGAGTCACCCCTGGTCCACATTTATGGCGATATCCCGAAAAGGCGTCCACCTATAGAACTAAGCCCCATGCCCTTTTAAAATACTCATTAGCACCTTTCGTTTGATACCCATATTGTACAAACGCATTCCAGAGTCGCCCGGTCCACCTTTATGCCGATATCTCGAAAAGGCGACCACCTATACAACTACCACCACTCCCTTTTAAAACCCCCATTGATACCTTTAATTTGATACCCATATCGTACAAACACCTTCTAGAGTCCCCCTGGTCCACCTTTATGGCGATATCTCGAAAAGGCGTCCACCTATAGAACTAAGACCCACACCCTTTTAAAATACTCATTAACGCCTTTCGTTTGATACCCATATTGTACAAACGCATTCTGGAGTCACCCCTGGTCCACCTTTATGCCGATATCTCGAAAAGGCGACCACCTATACAACTACCACCACTCCCTTTTAAAACCCTCATTAATACCTTTAATTTGATACCCATATCGTACAAACGCATTCTAGAGTCACCCCTGGTCCACCTTTATGGCGGTATCTCGAAAAGGCGTCCACCTATAGAACTAAGGCCCACTCCCTTTTAAAATGTTCATTAACCCCTTTCATTTGATACCCATATCGTACAAACAAATTCTAGGGTCACCCCTGTTCCACCTTTATGGCGATATCTCGAAACGGCGTCCACCTATGGAACTAAGGATCACTCCCTTTTAAAATACTCATTAACACCTTTCATTTGATACCCATATCGTACAAACAAATTCTAGAGTCAACCCTGATCCACCTTTATGGCGATATCCCTAAATAGCATCCACCTATAGAACTATGGCCCACTTCCTCATAAAATAATCTTTAATACCTTCCATTTGATACACATGTCAAACAAACGCATTCCAGGATTACCCTCGGTTCATTTTCCTTCATGGTTATTTTCCCTTATGTTGTAACCATAGCTCTCAACTGAGTATGTAATGTTCGGTTACACCCGAACTTAACCTTTTTTACTTATTTTCTTTCGTTTGTTTCATAAGCGCAGAAATTCTCAACCGGCTTATGAAATATTCTGAAGACATAGTTTTAGTTTTTAATTTAAAATTGAGGTTCTTCGTGTAGAACATGGGGTGCCAATACCTCAGAGCCCAGTGCTCGCCTCCACATCACATTTTAAAGGGGTCTTCAAATAGAAGATGCGGTGGCTCATTAAAGCGAAACCTCAGAGTTCCCTATGCTCGCCCCAAATTAAATAAATAAAAGGAGGTTCTTCCAGTAGAAGATGGGGTGCGAATACCTCAGAGCCCAGTGCTCGCCTCCACATCACACTTTGAAAGGGGTCTTCAAATAGAAGATGAGGTGGCTCATTAGAGCGAAACCTCAGAGTTCCCTATGCTCGCCCCAAATTAAATAAATAAAAAGAGGTTCTTCGAGTAGAAGATGGGGTGTCAATACCTCAGAGCCCAGTGCTCGCCTCCACATCACATTTTGAAAGGGGTCTTCAAATAGAAGATGAGGTGGCTCATTAGAGCGAAACCTCAGAGTTCCCTATTGTCGCCCCAAATTAAATATATAAAGGCGTATCGATGCATTGCATCGTCCCGTGTTTTAAATACACCATAAAATAAATACATAAAGATGTACCAGTGCTTTGCACCATCCAGGTACACTGTACCACTACTTTGCACCATCCAGGTACACCATAAACTAAATGAAAATAAAATACAGTCCATAAAAATAATAATTTATAAAATAAAAAAAATTATAAATAAAAAAAGAAATGCTTGGTTGCAGTGGGCTTTGAACCCGCAACCCCAAACGTTTGAGTCGGGTACGTCATCCACTCTGCCACGACTCATACGCCTACAAGCACATCAAATTACTCCCTTATAACTCACATTAAACTGCTCGCCCTTAACTGCCCCTCGCTTAGCTATGCTCCCTCGAGCCGGATAACCGGCTCCTATGAAATTGCAACTAGTCGACTCAGCTGTCTAGGGGGAGAGCATGTTTACGCGACTTATACTATGAGTTTTTTCTTTCGTTTGTTTCAATTCCCATCCGGCTTATGAAATATTCTAAAGACATAGTTTTAGTTTTTAATTTAAAATTGAGGTTCTTCGAGTAGAAGATGGGATGCCAATACCTCAGAGCCCAGTGCTCGCCTCCACATCACATTTTAGAGGGGTCTTCAAATAGAAGATGAGGTGGCTCATTAGATCGAAACCTCAGAGTTCCCTATGCTTGCCCCAAATTAAATATATAAAGGTGTATCGATGCTTTGCATCGCCCCGTGTTTTAAATACACCATAAACTAAATAAATAAAGGTGTACCAGTGCTTTGCACCATCCAGGTACACTGTACCAGTGCTTTGCGCCCTCCAGGTACACCACCAACTAAATGAAAATAAAATACAGTCCATTAAAATAATAATTTATAAAATAAAAAAAATTATAAATAAAAAAAGAAATGCTTGGTTGCAGTGGGTTTTGAACCCGCAACCCCAAACGTTTGAGTCGGGTACGTCATCCACTGTGCCATGACTCATACGCCTAAAAGCACATCAACTTACTCCCTTATAACTCACATTAAACTGCTCGCCCTTAACTGTCCCACGCTTAGCTAATCTTATACAACCGATTTTTCAGATAAGAAACTTTTCGCACTTTCTGCCGCATTTTAACAGCTAGAAGCTTCAAATTTCACCAAATGCATACGTATATAGCATATATTGTTGTCTGAAAAAGTCATAGAGATCGGTGGTATATATAAACTGTCATTTTTGCCCCTTTTTTACAGCTAGAAGCTTCAAATTTCTTCAGATACTTACGTTTGCTTCATATATTGTTGAAATACGTGGTTCGTAGTCATAGTTTTTACATAGTGAAACTTTGCATCTTCACACAAAGTACCTACCTATTTTTATAACTTTCATGAAAATGAAATGGTATATTAACTATGGCACGAATCTCAAAACTGTAAGTCCTCAAAAGGGAAATAGATAGACCCTCCATTAAGTATACCAAAATAATCAGGATGAAGAGCTGAGTTGATTTAGCCATGTCCGTCTGTACGTCTGTCTGTTCGTATGCAAACTTGTCCCTCAATTTTTGAGATATCTTGAAAAAATGTGGTGAGCGAGTGTATTTAGGTGTCCGATTAGATATTTGTCAGAACCGGCCGGATCGGACCACTATAGCATATATCCTTCATACAACCGATTTTTCAGAAAAAGAGGATTTTTGTCATATCTTCCTCAATTTATCAGATTGAAGCTTCAAACATCACCATATGCTTTCATATATTGTACATATTTTTGTTGGAAAGAATGGATTAGATCGGTCTATATATATTATATTAGCAGACCCGGCAGACGTTGTTCTGCCCTAACTTTGGTCTATCTGCATACATTTTAATAAGCTTTTTCCGTCTAACTTTGCCCTCCCCCCTTCACTTTTTCTTAACCCTTTTATTCACCCAGTCCTAGTCCCTCTCTGGTCCACTTCCCGGAAAAAAGGATCTTAAATACTAATATAGGCAAATTTATATACCAAATTTCAGGAAAATCGAATAAGACGTATGTAAATAACTATGTTAGTTTTGTTATTAATTTATGTCTTTATTTCTTCTTCGCATGCATGTTTATCAGTTTTGACAGGTTGATGCGACTGTCGCGAATATCCTAATGAAAATTACTTTAGAGCTCTGAGAAACAGCTTTCATTTGATATCCATATTAATCACACATTCCAGGGGTACCCGGGTCCGCGTTTCGGCATATATCTCGAGACCCTGTACGTCGATCGCAACATAACTTATTTAATAACCATCGCGTGAGATATACGCAGCTTGTGTGAAAGTTTGAACAAAATCGACCGACGCATCTCTTCAAACACCGGCGACCAACTAACACACATTTTAGCCTTTCTTTTTATATATATGACCCGGCCAATGAAAGGGTGGCTTAGGACTCAAAAAAAATAATGCGAAAGAAAAAATATTGAGAAACTGAAGAAATTCATTGTTTATCTTTAACAGCTGTTTCTTTTTTTACTAATAAGCCACCTTTTCGTAGGCCGGGTCACATATACAGATTTTTGTTTTTCACACTCACTATAATATTAAAACGAAATGCAGATATTCGTTACTGTGGAAATTCGGCTTAAAAATTGCACATGGAACAACTAAAGACTCTCCTGAGTTAAAAAAAAATGTCTTAGTACCTCTAAATCACGTTGCTTAATTAAACATCAACCAATTACACGGAAGTATATCAGCACCACCTGAAAATATTAGTGCCGGTGCGTTTACGTAACATTTTATTATTACGCATAAACATATAAAAAAATTTGCACTAAATTAATATTACGACTATGAACTGAGAATTAACCTATCCTATATTTCAAGTTAGATCAAACTATACACGGTGTGCAAAACAAATTCAAAATCGGTTCAGTAGTTTAGGAGTCCATCGCGGAAAAACAATGTGACACGCGATTTTTATATATAAAGATATCACCAACAACCGATTGTTCAGATAAGAAACTTTTCGTAATTACTGCCCCATTTTAAGAGCTAGAGGCTTCAAATATCAACGAATGCTTACGTATATGCCATATATTATTGTTTGAAAAAATCATAGAGATTGGTGGTATATAGAGTATATACGTAGTGGTATATATAGTATATATATATATTTTCGCAATTTTAGCCCCATTTTAACAGCTAGAAGCTTCAAATGTCACCAAATGCTTACGTATATAGCATATAATTTTGTCTGAAAGAATCATAGAGATCGGTCGTATATTATAGTATATATCTCATACAAACAATTGTTCAAATAAGAAACTTTTCGCAATATCTGCCCATTTTAACAGCTATAAGCTTCAAATTTCACCAGTTGCTCATATCGGAAATCGGTGGAATATATATGGTATATATATTATTATGGTATATATAAATGCCTATGTTTTTTCTTTTTGGAGTTTATTTTTTTCTTTAGAAATTTATTTAGTTAGAACATATGTAAATGAAAAAATTAATTTAACTTAGTAATAGAAAAGAAATTAAAAAAAAATTTTAGAAATTAGCATTTTTACAACCCCCTTTTAAAACCAAGGCATCACTGTGATGCATTTGCATGTCGTAAACATAGTTGTATGGGTTTTTTATTCAACCGTTTTAAAAAATGAAGGTATCACTGTGACACAATTGCAGATCGTAAAATTGCTTGTGTTGTTTTTTTTAAGCCACCACAAGATACAGCAGGTAGAATTGAAATTGCCCCTAACCAAAAGTTCGATCCAAAGGGGGGGACATCAGAATTCGTTTTAGAGGTATGGTTCCTTCGGCAAAGTTTCTTATTTTGATCCCTAGAATACGATTTTCACAGAGAAATGAGCGATTTTTAAATCGACCCGCCCTAATATATATATATATATTTATATTTCCGCAATTTCAGCCCCATTTTAACAGCTAGAAACTTCTAATTTCACAATTTTCACCCCAGGTCCACCTTTATGGCGATATCTCGAAAAGGCGTCCACCTATAGAACTAAGGCGCACTCCCTTTTAAGATACTCATTAAAACCTTTCGTTTGATACCCATATTGTACAAACGCATTCTAGAGTCACCCCATATCCACCTTTATGCCGATATCTCGAAAAGGCGACCACGTATACAACTACCACCACTCCCTTTTAAAACCCTCATTAATACCTTTAATTTGATACCCATATCGTACAAACACATTCTAGAGTCACCCCTGGTCCACCTTTATGGCGATATCTCGAAAAGGCGTTAACCTATAGAACTAAGCCCCACGCCCTTTTAAAATACCCATTAACACCTTTCGTTTGATACCCATATTGTACAAACACATTCTAGAGTCACCCCTGGTCCACCTTTATGGCGATATCTCGAAAAGGCGTCCACCTATAGAACTAAGCCACACGCCATTTTGAAATACTCATTAACACCTTTCGTTTGATACCCATATTGTACAAACGCATTCTAGAGTTACCCGGGTCCATCTTTATGGCGATATCTCGAAAACGCGTCCACCTATAGAACTAAGGCCCACTACCTTTTAAAATGCTCATTAAGCCCTTTCATTTGATACCCATATCGTACAAACAAATTCTAGGGTCACCCCCGGTCCACCTTTATGGCGATATCTCGAAACGGCGTCCACCTATGGAACTAAGGATCACTCCCTTTTAAAATACTCATTAACACCTTTCATTTGATACCCATATCGTACAAACAAATTCTAGAGTCAACCCTGATCCACCTTTATGGCGATATCCCTAAATAGCATCCACCTATAGAACTATGGCCCACTTCCTCATAAAATAATCTTTAATACCTTCCATTTGATACACATGTCAAACAAACGCATTCCAGGATTACCCTCGGTTCATTTTCCTTCATGGTTATTTTCCCTTATGTTGTAACCATAGTTCTCAACTGAGTATGTAATGTTCGGTTACACCCGAACTTAACCTTTTTTACTTATTTTCTTTCGTTTGTTTCATAAGCGCAAAAATTCTCAACCGGCTTATGAAATATTCTGAAGACATAGTTTTAGTTTTTAATTTAAAATTGAGGTTCTTCGTGTAGAACATGGGGTGCCAATACCTCAGAGCCCAGTGCTCGCCTCCACATCACATTTTAAAGGGGTCTTCAAATAGAAGATGCGGTGGCTCATTAGAGCGAAACCTCAGAGTTCCCTATGCTCGCCCCAAATTAAATAAATAAAACGAGGTTCTTCCAGTAGAAGATGGGAATACCTCAGAGCCCAGTGCTCGCCTCCACATCACACTTTGAAAGGGGTCTTCAAATAGAAGATGAGGTGGCTCATTAGAGCGAAACCTCAGAGTTCCCTATGCTCGCCCCAAATTAAATAAATAAAAAGAGGTTCTTCGAGTAGAAGATGGGGTGTCAATACCTCAGAGCCCAGTGCTCGCCTCCACATCACAGTTTGAAAGGGGTCTTCAAATAGAAGATGAGGTGGCTCATTAGAGCGAAACCTCAGAGTTCCCTATTGTCGCCCCAAATTAAATATATAAAGGCGTATCGATGCATTGCATCGTCCCGTGTTTTAAATACACCATAAAATAAATACATAAAGGTGTACCAGTGCTTTGCACCATCCAGGTACACTGTACCACTACTTTGCACCATCCAGGTACACCATAAACTAAATGAAAATAAAATACAGTCCATAAAAATAATAATTTATAAAATAAAAAAAATTATAAATAAAAAAGAAATGCTTGGTTGCAGTGGGCTTTGAACCCGCAACCACAAACGTTTGAGTCGGGTACGTCATCCACTCTGCCACGACTCATACGCCTACAAGCACATCAAATTACTCCCTTATAACTAACATTAAACTGCTCGCCCTTAACTGCCCCACGCTTAGCTATGCTCCCTAGAGCCGGATAACCGGCTCCTATGAAATTGCAACTAGTCGACTCAGCTGTCTAGGGGGAGAGCATGTTTAAGCGACTTATACTATGAGTTTTTTCTTTCGTTTGTTTCATAAGCGCTGAAATTCCCATCCGGCTTATGAAATATTCTAAAGACATAGTTTTAGTTTTTAATTTAAAATTGAGGTTCTTCGAGTAGAAGATGGGATGCCAATACCTCAGAGCCTAGTGCTCGCCTCCACATCACATTTTAGAGGGGTCTTCAAATAGAAGATGAGGTGGCTCATTAGAGCGAAACCTCAGAGTTCCCTATGCTCGCCCCAAATTAAATATATAAAGGTGTATCGATGCTTTGCATCGCCCCGTGTTTTAAATACACCATAAACTAAATAAATAAAGGTGTACCAGTGCTTTGCACCATCCAGGTACACTGTACCAGTGCTTTGCGCCCTCCAGGTACACCATCAACTAAATGAAAATAAAATACAGTCCATTAAAATAATAATTTATAAAATAAAAAAAATTATAAATAAAAAAAGAAATGCTTGGTTGCAGTGGGTTTTGAACCCGCAACCCCAAACGTTTGAGTCGGGTACGTCATCCACTGTGCCATGACTCATACGCCTAAAAGCACATCAAATTACTCCCTTATAACTCACATTAAACTGCTCGCCCTTAACTGTCCCACGCTTAGCTAATCTTATACAACCGATTGTTCAGATAAGAAACTTTTCGCACTTTCTGCCGCATTTTAACAGCTAGAAGCTTCAAATTTCAACAAATGCATACGTATATAGCATATATTGTTATCTGAAAAAATCATAGAGATCGGTGGTATATATAAACTGTCATTTTTGCCCCTTTTTTACAGCTAGAAGCTTCAAATTTCTTCAAATACTTACGTTTGCTTCATATATTGTTGAAATACGTGGTTCGTAGTCATAGTTTTTACATAGTGAAACTTTGCATCTTCACACAAAGTACCTACCTATTTTTATAACTTTCATGAAAATGAAATGGTATATTAACTATGGCACGAATCTCAAAACTGTAAGTCCTCAAAAGGGAAATAGATAGCCCCACCATTAAGTATACCAAAATAATCAGGATGAAGAGCTGAGTTGTCCCTCAATTTTTGAGATATCTTGAAAAAATGTGGTGAGCGGGTGTATTTAGGTGTCCGATTAGATATTTGTCAGAACCGGCCGGATCGGACCACTATATCATATATCCTTCATACAACCGATTTTTCAGAAAAAGAGGATTTTTGTCATATCTTCCTCAATTTATCAGATTGAAGCTTCAAACATCACCATATGCTTTCATATATTGCACATATTTTTGTCGGAAAGAATGGATTAGATCGGTCTATATATATTATATTAGCAGACCCGGCAGACGTTGTTCTGCCCTAACTTTGGTCTATCTGCATACATTTTAATAAGCTTTTTCCGTCTAACTTTGCCCTCCCCCCTTCACTTTTTCTTAACCCTTTTATTCACCCAGTCCTAGTCCCTCTCTGGTCCACTTCCCGGAAAAAAAGATCTTAAATATTAATATAGGCAAATTTATATACCAAATTTCAGGAAAATCGAATAAGACGTATGTAAATAACTATGTTAGTTTCGTTATTAATTCATGTCTTTATTTCTTCTTCGCATGCATGTTTATCAGTTTTGACAGGTTGATGCGACTGTCGCGAATATCCTAATGAAAATTACTTTAGAGCTCTGAGAAACAGCTTTCATTTGATATCCATATTAATCACACATTCCAGGGGTACCCGGGTCCGCGTTTCGGCATATATCTCGAGACCCTGTACGTCGATCGCAACATAACTTATTTAATAACCATCGCGTGAGATATACGCAGCTTGTGTGAAAGTTTGAACAAAATCGACCGACGCATCTTTTCAAACACCGGCGACCAACTAACACACATTTTAGCCTTTCTTTTTATATATATGACCCGGCCAATGAAATGGTGGCTTAGGACTCAAAAAAAAATAATGCGAAAGAAAAAATATTGAGAAACTGAAGAAATTCATTGTTTATCTTTAACATCTGTTTCTTTTTTTAGTAATAAGCCACCTTATCGTAGGCCGGGTCACATATACAGATTTTTGTTTTTCACACTCACTATAATATTAAAACGAAATGCAGATATTCGTTGCTGTTGAAATTCGGCTTAAAAATTGCACATGGAACAACTAAAGACTCTCCTGAGTTAAAAAAAAATGTCTTAGTACCTCTAAATCACGTTGCTTAATTAAACATCAACCAATTACACGGAAGTATATCAGCACCACCTGAAAATATTAGTGCCGGTGCGTTTACGTAACATTTTATTATTACGCATAAACATATAAAAAAATTTGCAATAAATTAATATTACGACTATGAACTGAGATATAACCTATCCTATATTTCAAGTTAGATCAAACTACACACGGTGTGCAAAACAAATTCAAAATCGCTTCAGTAGTTTAGGAGTCCATCGCGGAAAAACAATGTGACACGCGATTTTTATATATAAAGATATCACCCACAACCGATTGTTCAGATAAGAAACTTTTCGTAATTACTGCCCCATTTTAAGAGCTAGAGGCTTCAAATTTCAACGAATGCTTACGTATATGCCATATATTATTGTTTGAAAAAATCATAGAGATTGGTGGTATATAGAGTATATACGTAGTGGTATATATAGTATATATATATATTTTCGCAATTTTAGCCCCATTTTAACAGCTAGAAGCTTCAAATGTCACCAAATGCTTACGTATATAGCATATAATTTTGTCTGACAGAATCATAGAGATCGGTCATATATTATAGTATATATCTCATACAAACAATTGTTCAAATAAGAAACTTTTCGCAATATCTGCCCATTTTAACAGCTATAAGCTTCAAATTTCACCAGTTGCTTACGTATATAGCATATATTGTTGTGTGAAAAAATCATAGAAATCGGTGGAATATATATGGTATATATATTAGGCCGGGTCGATTTGTGGGGAGGCAAAAAAATCGCCCATTGCTCTGTGAAAATCATATTCTAGGGATCAAAATAAGAAACTTTGCCGAAGGAACCATACCTCTAAAACGAATTCTGATGTCCCCCTTTTTGGGTCTTAGGGGCAAATTTTGAAAAATCCTACTATGAAATGCCTATGTTTTTTCTTTTTGGAGTTTGTTTTTCTCTTTAGAAATTTATTTAGTCAGAACATATGTAAATGAAAAAATTAATTTAACTTAGTAATAGAAAAGAAATTAAAAAAAAATTTTAGAAATTAGCATTTTTACAACCCCCTTTTAAAACCAAGACATCACTGTGATGCATTTGCATGTCGTAAACATAGTTGTATGGGTTTTTTATTCAACCGTTTTAAAAAATGAAGGTATCACTGTGACACAATTGCAGATCGTAAAATTGCTTGTGTTGTTTTTTTTAAGCCACCACAAGATACAGCAGGTAGAATTGAAATTGCCCCTAACCAAAAGTTCGATCCAAAGGGGGGGACATCAGAATTCGTTTTAGAGGTATGGTTCCTTCGGCAAAGTTTCTTATTTTGATCCCTAGAATACGATTTTCACAGAGAAATGAGCGATTTTTAAATAGACCCGCCCTAATATATATATATATATATATATATATATATTTCCGCAATTTCAGCCCCATTTTAACAGCTAGAAACTTCAAATTTCACTGAGATATAACCTACCCTATATTTCAAGTTAGATCAAGCTACACACGGGGAGCAAAACAAATTCAAAATCGGTTTAGTAGTTTAGGAGTCCATCGCGGACAAACAATGTGACACTTGATTTTTATATATAAGGATATACCCCACAACCGATTGTTCAGATAAGAAACTTTTCGTAATTACTGCCCTATTTTAAGAGCTAGAGGCTTCAAATTTCAACGAATGCTTACGTATATACCATATATTGTTGTCTGAAAAAATCATAGAGATCGGTATATATTGTGGCGAATGTTAGTGATACTCACATCACTAATCTGATACTAAGTAAATGAAGCCACAACAACAATAAAGCAAGCAGTCACTTGCATCTACATAATCGAATCAGTCATTATGCCTACACAATGTACGTACACCCAGCGGAGAGGAACGCACAAACACATGCATATATCTTATCTGAGATGCGCTCAAAAGTAGGTAGTAATTTGTGCAAGTATCACTCACATATACACGCGCATATGAGAAGCTATACGCGTGCATCTGTAGTTATAATTTTAAAGCTGGTAACTAAGTAAATTCTGGAATCGCCTAGAAGTATGGGACGAGGAAATGGAAGAGTATAAAAGAACGCAATCTGAGCAATCAGCATTGAGTTTGATTTATGCACGCTATCTGTCGAGAAGTAGTAGTATTGTGAAGTACTTGAATAAAGGCTATTTTGCATTATTGAATAGTGGAGTTATTTATTCTACAGTTTAGTGATTCGAACGTTAGTTGAAGGTTGCAAATAAGAGGAATTACAGTAAATTCGTTACAATTGGTGTCAGAAGAGGAATTGTTGAATAAATTCCGAAGATTTTGAATACAACAAGGACATGGCAAAGTGGAGTGAATTGAGAATCCAGCAACTGAAAAAGGAGTTTGAGAGCCGTGGATTGAATACAACCGGCAATAAACTCGAACTTCAGGCACGACTACGAGGGGCTATGGAATTGGAAGGAATCAATGTGGACGAGTATGTCTTTTATACTGATGTGGAAGAATCAATTGAAGAAAAACGAAACATCGCAGGCAGTTACCATCACAGACGTGAACATTTTATTGGCTGCAAAAACTGCTCAAACATCGACAGTGACATCTCAACTGGCAGAACAGAAAACAAATATAGCATCTCAACTGGAAACACAGGAGGCACGTATAACATCCAAGATGGAAACACAACTACAATCCCAGGAGAACCGTATAACATCCAAGATGGAAGCACAAGAAACGCGTATTTCAGAAATGTCGACACAGATTATATCTAAGATTGAAGCACAAGAGGCACGAATATCCGAAATGTCGGCGCAAATTTCAGCACATATATCATCGCAGATCTCTGGTCCACTGGAAGAGCAAGAAGGACGTATTTCCTCCTCGAAGTTGGGGGCGCAAGATACAAAAATTTTACAACTCGAAGACAAAATTGATTCCGATATTGAAACATTGAGAGGTCGTATACAGGAGTTGCAACTAAATCGCCCAGCAGTTTTAGCGAGTAATCAATAAGTAAAACACCATCCTTTGACGGTTCTGTTCCTTTCCAAGTTTTTAAGCTTCAGTGTGAGAAGAAAGCAACAGTGAACAACTGGAATGCTGAAGATAAAGTTGCAGCTCTCTTCGTAGCATTGAAGGGGCCAGCAGCAGAAATCTTACAGACGATTCCCGAAGGAGATCGGACAACTATGAAGCATTGATGGCTGCTGTAGAACGACGTTACGGAAGCGAACACAGGAAACAAATCTAGCAAATAGAATTGCAAAACCGCTCCCAAAGATCTAACGAGACTTTGCAGGAGTTTGCTTCAGACATTGAAAGATTGACTCATCTTGCAAATGCGGACGCACCTGTGTAATACATTGAAGGGGTAAAGATTCAAAGTTTTATAAATGGCATACGGGATGTGGAAACGAAACGAGCGAATCCAAAACTAACTTTTGCCGAAACGGTATTCCATGCACTGACCCAGGATACAGCATCACTTTTGAGTAAGCCCGCATACAAAGCTCATCGCGTGCAAGTGGAAATGCCAGACTTGGTAGACACAATTTTGGAAGCATTAAAAGGAGCGCAGCAGAAAAACGATTGTGCCGTCAAATGATTTAAGTGTGGAAAGCCAGAGTACATTGCGCGTTATTGCAGCACCTGTCCTAACAGTTCCAATAATATGGGTGGCCGTAAACGCAGAGCTGGAGGAGATGAGCATATCTCCAAATCCACTCAATCGTTAAACTAGAGCGAGTCAGCCGCATGGGGCGACAGCTGGCTCCCTCAATTGAATGGCCCATAACCTCTATCTCGCAAATTGGAAGAAGGTCAAATAATCGTACTGTCGGAGGACATGTGGATGGAAAGGAACGTTTACTGACTGTAGATACGGGTGCATCTCATTCCATCATTCCATCAGATTTAGTCAACAAGAAGATAAGACCATTGCTTGGAGCAAGATTACGTACAACCACGGGAGCGGACACATAGGTAATTGGAGAAGTAGCATGTGAAGTCACTATTGGAAATGTCACGGTACTACACAATTTTATAGTGGCAGAGATTGTTGATGAAATCATAATTGGAGTGGACTTCTTATTCGACCAAGGCATCATGATCGACGTGCAAAGCAAGACGATGCGATATAAGAACATGGATGTGCCACTTAATTTCAGCTATGAGAAAGGCTACAGCAGTAAACGAGTGCTGGTGGAAGAGAGTCAGCAAATACCACCAAAATCAGAACAGTCATCTGGGCAAATGTTGATGGGGATAGTGGGACAAACAAATTGTGGGTTGTGGAAGCAGCCAACAAATCAACACCGAAAATACTTGTAGGAAAAACCCTGGCTATGACAAAACAAGATAGACGTATTCCGGTAAGAGCACTCAATGAGTTCAAGTCACCACTCTAACTGACCAAAGGAGCTATTTTGGGAAGATGCCAAGAGGCTGAAGTAGTTATTAACTGTGAACAGCTCCAGGAACGCGTTTCATCTAGTAATACTGATCTTTCAAATTACATCACGGCATGGACGGAGGGGCTAGAGGAAGCCTATCAGAGTAAGGCAAAACAACTGCTCCTAAAGTACGCAAACATATTTGAGCAGGATTATTCCAAACCAGGCCGCTCCAATGTTGTGAAACATCAAATTGACACTGGAGATGCGAGGCCGATACGTCAAGCTCCTCGTAGTGTTCCACTGGCGAAGCGGGAAGTTGTGTGTCAAATCGTACAAGAAATGAGCGACAGCGGCGTCATCGAACCATCAGCTAGTCCATGGAGCTCACCGGTGGTACTTGTGAAGAAGGAGGACGGACAAAATGAGGTTTTGCGTGGACTACCGGAAGATGAGTGACGTCACAAAAAAGGATAGCTACCCATTGGCGAGAATTGAAGATACTCTGGACTCGCTATCTGGTTCGAAATAATTTTCCACACTGGACTTGAAAAGCGGCTACTGGCAAGTTGAAGTGAAGGAGGGAGATAAAAAGAAAACAGTGTCGGTGATGACCTTTAGCAATTTACAGTGATGCCTTTTGGACTTTGTAATGCACCAGCTACTTTTGAGAGACCCATGGACCAGGTACTGAAAGGACTACATTGGAAACATGCTTGGTGTACCTGGACGACATCATCGTATTGGGCAAGAACTTTGATGAACATCTTAAGAGCTTGGAGGAAGTTTTCCAGAGAATAGCTCGCGCTGGTTTGAAACTAACTCCCAAAAAGTGTTCGCTGTTTAAAAAAGAAGTAAATTATTTGGATCACAAGGTAACGACAGAAGGCATCTGTACAGCGAATGAAAAGATAGAGGCAGTAAAGGATTCGCCAAGACCACAGAACTTGAATGAATTAAGAAGTTTTCTTGGGCCGTGCACATATTACCGCCGGTTTGTACAAAACTTTTCCAGCGTAGTCCATAGCCTCCATGATCTTGCAAGAAAAAATAAAACTTTTGAATGGAAGAAGGAGCAAGAAGTGGCTTTCCAAACATTGAAGGAGCCTTTGCGCACAGCCCCAATGTTGGCATATCCGACTCAAGGGGCAACATTTAATCTAGATACAGATGCGACTAGGAGGCGTTTTATCGCAACTGGTCACAAGGACAATTGGCATGGTGTATCGAGCAACTACAAAGCTTTGACTTTTCCATTGAGCTTCGAAAAGTTAGTACCCATGGAAATGCTGCTGCAGTGTCACGAAGACCATGTAGTTTGGAATGCAAGTACTGTTCAAAGGCCGAGGCTAAAGAAGACCTTATAGATGTCCGGCTAATGACTATAACGTGTACGGATGAACGGAACAAAGAACAACTACCACGAACCAAACTGGAAGTGGTTCATCTAGAAAGGCTGTCGGCGTTTGGATCGGGAAATTTGTCTGATCGGGACGATCAGACTTATGTGGAGGGCAGTGTAACGAATATTAGTGACACTAAGTTATATTCACATCACTAATCTGATACTAAGTAAATGAAGCCACAACAACAATAAAGCAAGCAGTAACTTGTACCTACATAAACGAATCAGTCATTATGTCTACACATATGTACGTACACACAGCGGAAAGGAATGCACAATCACCTGCATATAACTTATCTGAGATGCGCTTAAAAGCAGGCAATAATTTGTGCAAGTATCACTCACATATCACGTGCATCTGTAGTTATAATGTTAAAGCTGTAACGAAGTAAATTCTGGAATCGCCTAGAAGTACGGAACGAGGAAATCGAAGAGTATAAAGAGCGCAATCTGAGCAATCAGCATTAAGTTGGATTTAAGCACGCTATCTGTCGAGAAGTAGTAGTATTGTACTTGAATAAAGGCCATTTTGCATTATTGAATAGTGGGGTTATTTGTTCAAGAGTTTAGTGATTCGAACGTTAGTAGAGGGTTGCAAATGAGAGTAGTTACAGTAAATTCGTTACAATATATTATATACCCCATATAAATTGTCATTTGCCCCTTTTTTACGGCTAGAAGCTTCAAATTTCATCAATTACTTACGTTTACGTCATATATTGTTGAAATACATGTTTCGTAATCATAGCTTTGCATGAAGACCACAAAAAACGTGAAAGTTTGCATCCTCACACAAAGTACCCACCTATTTTTTATTTTATATTTATCTTAAAATCGTTTAGGTATATACATCTGTTCACTATATAATACTTATCTTATACAGCCGATTATTTGGAGATTACGAAGGGGATAAGATTATTGTTCAGCCCCATTCAAATAATGAATAGAAATGTAACCTCTTTGAAACTCTCCCTTCGACGAACAAGAGCTTTAAGGTGCATTTTCGCAGAATACATCTTTTCTTTAGAAAGGAGACGCCGAAGCTGAGGATCCAAGAACAAAGCAGCGTTTATAGTACTTGTTTCAAGAAGCGAACTCTCCCTTTTTTCGACGGCGCTTAAAAATTGTTTACCGAAGACAGTCCCGTCCTTACTTGCTTCTTTTTTCTTTCTTTTGTACCAAAGTTGATTATGTCACATTTAGCGTTGTCGTCTGGCTATACGAACATATTTTTAAACCTATAAGACCCCATAGTTCAAATTCATTTCAAAATTTATCAATAAAAATACACACTTATTTCTGAGTAATCACAGTGTGCGACGAGACAATTATGTCACATTTTAGCGTTGTCGTCTGGCTAGACGAACATATTTTTAAGCCTTTAAGACCTCATAGTTCGTATTCATTTCAAAATTTATCAATAAAAATTCAAAATTATTTCTTGCTAATCACAGTGTGCGACGAGTTTTCTTCAAAATTTAAATATTTGTGGATAAAGTTCAAAGTGTCAAATTTTGTCTGGGCAGACGACAACGCTAAGATGTGTTGAATTTATTCACCGCTAGTCGGAGGGTTACATCCAAATCCACTTTGTTGTTATTGTTGTTGTAGCAATGTTTCACCGCACCTAATAGCTGCGACCGATCACAAATTGTCATCAATATCCTCTAACGGGAGTCCAAGGAAACTTGCTGTTTCGACAGGGGTGGACCACAATGAAAGGGGTGTTAGAAGCGTTGGTTCCACATTACAATTAAAGAGATGGTCGGTGTCATGTGTGGACACATTGCAAGCGGGGCATACATTTTGTATGTCGGGGTTGATTCTGGATATGTAAGTTGAGCCAGAGTGACTCGCGATTCTCTGTGGAGTATGGGTTCCTCTTCCGCAAGTTTTGGGTACTGTTCCCCGAGTACCGGATTCACCGGGCAATTCCCGGCATAAAAGTCCGACGCCTGTTTGTGGAGTTCACCAAGGACCTGCTTGTGTTTTTTTTTATTCATACGGCTGAGTTCTGAGGTGCCGCATTTCCTCAAAATGCTTACGGAGATGACTCCTTAAGCCCCTAGGCGGTGCTGGTTCATCAATCAGATGTCTGTTGAGATGCTCAGGTTTCTGGGTATTCAACAGGAACTGTTTGGTCAGCATCTCATTTCTCTCCCTGATGGGAGTATTCTCACCTCATTGTGGAGATGGTGTTCAGGGGACATAAGAAGACAGCCCGTGGCGATTCTGAGAGCAGTATTTTGGCAGGCCTGTAGTTTCTTCCAGTGGGTATTTTTTAGGCTTGGCGACCATATAGGAGACGCGTAGCACGCAAACGGCTGGCCAATTGCTTTGTATGTGGTTTCTTTGTCTTTTTCCCAAGTACTGACAGCAAGAGATTTGAGGATTTTATTTTGGCTCAGGATTTTCGGAACAATTGCGGCTGCGTGCTCACCAAAATGTAGATCCTGATCAAACGCCACACCCAAGATTTTGGGGTGTAGCACAGTCGGTAGCGTAGCGCCATCGACGTGGATGTTCAAAATAGTCGACATTTGGGTCGTCCAAGTTGTAAATAGGGTCGCGTATGATTTAGTCGGTGATAATGCCAGGTTTTGCAAGGCGAAAAAACTGGACAGATCAGGGAGGTAGCCGTTTATTCTGTTGCAAAGCTCATCGATCTTTGGGCCCGGGCCTGTGGCCATTATTGTGCAGACATCGGCGTAAGAAACGATAGTAACTCCTTCTGGTGGCTAAGGTAGTTTTGATATGTAAAAACTAAACAAAAGTGGGTATAGGACACCACCCTGAGGCACCCCTTGTTTAATTCTTCTTGGCTTTTATATTTCGTTTCTGAATTGCACCGATGCCTGCCGACCACCACGATAATTTGCAGTCCACCTTTTAAGATATGGGGGAAGGGTAGACCCTTCCAAGTCTTGCAGTAACGTGCCACGGTTGACCGTATCAAAGCTTTTGATAGGTCTAGCACTACGAGTACTGTTCTTTGGTGGGGCTTCTGATTTAAACCACAATTTATCTGGACGCTAATGGCATTTAGCGCTGTGGTGGTGCTATGGAGTTTTCTAAAGCCATGCTGATGATAGGCTAACTGCAAATTTGCTTTGAAGTGGGGGAGCAAAATGGCTTCAAGCGTCTTGCCTACTGGCGATAGGAGCGATATCGGGCGGTATGACTCTCCTATGTTAGCTTGTTTCCCAGGCTTTAGTAGCGGGAACACCTTGGCCATTTTCCATTTTTCGGGGATGACAAAGGTGGAAAGAGACAGGTTGAAGACATGTGCTAAATATTTGAAACCCTCTTTCCCTAGGCTTTTAAGCATCGGCATGGCTATGCCGTCTGGGCCCACTGCTTTGGATGGTTTAACATGACCGATGGCATCCTCAACTTCTTTGGCGGTGATGGTATTTGGTGACGTGCTGAAATTATGTTTACGTGCGTGTCTGTTGTTCCTCCGTCTATTTTTGTCGACCGTAGAATGCATTATGTATTGTCGGCAGAAAGCGCTCGCGCACTTTTTCGCATCCTACAGCACTTTGTCGCCAAAGGCGATGGGAACCTTGTCATTGTGCCTAGACGGATTCGATAGGGACTTTACAGTGGACCAAAGTTTACCTACACCGGCAGAGAGGTTACAACCGCTTAGGTGCTCCTCCCATTTCGCCCGCTTGTGTTCATCCACAAGCAATCTGATGCGTTGGTTTATATCCCTTCTTTGGGGGTCGTCGGGATCGAGCTGTCTTATAAGGTCACGTTCTCTCGCTAAACTTGCGACCTCTTCCGGGAATTGGGGCCGAATTTCGCACGCCCCCCTTGGTGGGCATCAGTTGGCATAGGGAAGGCAGCAAAGCGGTTGTCTGTAAAGGATTTGTATTCGTCCCACTTTCCTTTTTTAAAGTTAATGAAAGTGCGCTTTTTACTGTGCATTAAATTATTCTGTTAATAACTTAAATTTTATTATAATTTTATTTTGAGGTGATTAACTATAAAGATTGTTTGACCTTCTACTACTGCTATATAAACTAAAAAACTGAAAATTATTTTCTATTTTTTAGTTCGGTTTGCTATAAAAGCGTGTTTTTTTAGTTTTTTTTAAACTATTATTTATTTTTAATTTTTTAGTTCAAGTAATTTTAAAAGTTTAGTCGAGAGTGATGAAACCTCGAAACGCCAGCGGTCCATGGATGAATCCAACCCCACGGCACCGAAAAGGGCCAAGACGCAGGGAGGCTGGACGCGGTCTTTCGCCGAAATTGCCAAGGGTCGGCAGATCCTTGGCATTATAGACGAGAGCAGCGAAGATGGTAGGATCTCGAAACAACAGTGGAAGTGGATCGAGGCCGCGCTCGCTACGGTGGGCGTTAAAGTTAAAAAGAAAACCCTGGTCCACCGCCATCTTACACCGATGCAGGTTGGTTCCAGGGCAATGTCAAGCTAATTGCCTGTGTCGACGCCAGCTTGGTAAACCTCTATAGGGCCGCCGTCACGCTGATAGGGGTGGTGTATCCGGGCGCGCGCTTCAAGGTAGTGGAGGCGCGTGATATCCCCTCATGACCAAGGGCTAGAGCCTGGGTTCCAGTGACGCCAACGGACCCAGCTGACATCCTGGAGCTGCTCCAGGTGCACAACTCGCCACAGGTTTGGAAGCCAACCCGGCTAAGATCGAGCTTGTTCTCTTCACGAGGAGGTAGAAAGTACCAAAGCTTACATCGCCAAGAATTGGGGGTACGTTCTTAGCGTTTAGCGATCTAGTCAAGTATTTGGGAGTGATTCTGGATAGGAATCTATTATGGAGTGACCATATAGTGGAGCAATCCAAGAAGGCAGCAGCAGAGCTGTTCACCTGCAAGAGGGCAATTGGCACCTCCTGTGGATTCTCTCCTAAGGTGACCTACTGTATTTACACAGCAATTTTGCGCACGATTCTTCTTTATGGTGCCTTGGTCTGGTGGCCTGCACTATGTACCTATCTTAAAATGCTTCAAAAGGTGCAACGGAGTCCGGAGCTCTGCATTACCGGGGCTCTCGGCTCCACTCCAGATTCCATTACATACATACATGGATACATAGATAGATACAGGCCAAGCCAATTAAACCGTGTTAAAAAGGGCTCCAGTATGCTCTTTCGTAGATATGCCATGCATCCACTTCTATCATTAATAAAGGAGAGCGTTTTTCGCATTATGTGCAAGGTTTCAAATTTATGGCCATTTGGGCTGGTCACAAGTTCAATTGACCCTATGTCCGTTAACCTTATGTGATCCCACTATCACATTATTGCATTGTCATCGAACCTTGATACGTGTGCAAAGTTTCAATCAAACTTATGGCCATTCAAAGTGGTAATAGGGCAAATTGACCTTATGGCCGTTGACCTTATGTCACCACACCATCACATTAAGGCATTGTCATCGACCCTTGATACATGTGCAAAGTTTCAATCAAACTTATGGCCATTCAAAGTGGTAATAAGGCCAATTGACCTTATGGCCGTTGACCTTATCTCACCACACTATCACATTAATGCATTGTCATCGAGCCTTGATATGTGTGCAGAGTTTCAATCAAACTTATGGCCATTAAGAGTGGTAACAGGGTCAATTGACCTTATGGCCGTTGACCTTATGTAACCACACTATCACATTAATGCATTGTCATCGAGCCTTGATATGTGTGCAGAGTTTCAATCAAACTTATGGCCATTCAAAGTAGTAATAGGGCAAGTTGACTTTATGGCGGTTGACCTTATGTCACCACACCATCACATTAATTCACTGTCATTCCCTTGATACGAATGCAAAGTTTCAAATTAATCAGACTTCCAAAAATCGGTGAAAATTAAGCTCAAAGATTCCGTTACATACAGGCCAAGCTAATAAAAGCGTGTTAAAAAAGGGCTCCAATATGCTGTTTCGTAGATGTGCCATGCATCCACTTTTATCATTAATAAAGGAATGTGCTTTTCGCATTATGTGCAAGGTTTAAAATCTATGGCCATTTGGGGTGGTCATAAGTTCAATTGACCTTATGTCCGTTAACCTTATGTCAACCCACCATCACATTATTGCATTGTCATCGAGCCTTGATACGTGTGCAAAGTTTCAATCAAATTTATGGCCATTCAAAGTCGTAATAAGGCCAATTGACCTTATGGCCGTTGACCTTATGTCACCACACCATCACATTAATGCATTGTCATCGAGCCTTGATATGTGTGCAAAGTTTCCATCAAACTTATGGCCATTCAAAGTGGTAATAAGGCCAATTGGCCGTATGGCCGTTGACCTTATGTCACCACACCATCACATTAATGCATTGTCATCGAGCCTTGATATGTGTGCAAAGTTTCAATCAAACTTATGGCTATTCAAAGTGGTAATAAGGCCAATTGACCTTATGGCCGTTGACCTTATGTCACCACACCATCACATTAATGCATTGTCATCGGTCCTTGATACGTATGCAAAGTTTCAAATTAATCAGACTTCTAGAAACCGGTGAAAATTAAACTTAAAGATTCCGTTACATACAGGCCAAGCTAATAAAAGCGTGTTAATAAAATGCAACCGCATGTTTGGAAAACATGTCTATAAAAATTATAAAAGAATGTTTTGAATTAACATATGTATCAACATGTAAAATTTCATTGATATTAGAAGGTGTTTCAGTAAATTTAAATTTATTTTTAATTGGATTGCGATCATATTTTCCTGAGGTACAAATTGGGTGATTATTATTTATTCTATATATAATTAAAGGTTCGAATCGAGCTCAAGGCCAGAACAATAATTTTTTTCATGATAATTATTGTTATTTTTTAATTTTTCTAAATTTGAAAAATTGTATTTTGTTTTTGGAATAGTAAGTAGAAAATTTTTCAGACAACCTGCCATAGCTGCGCAGATAGATCCATTTCGAAGGGTGCTAAGCCTTCATCATCAGTACGCTTTAGGCATGCTGCGCTAACCATTTAGCTATACAGCGGTGGTTTGTTTGACTGGCAAATTTGCTACTTTTATTCCTTTTTACCAACTATATTTATTCAGTGTTGCGCCATCTGGTGCAAATCACTGATAATGCTGGATTTTTTGTTTATTGTCAATTACTTTGTTTGACATTCCCAAGTGCTCATGGTTTATTAAAATTTTCTACTTACTATTCCAAAAACAAAATACAATTTTTCAAATTTAGAAAAATTAAAAAATAACAATAATTATCATGAAAAAAATTATTGTTCTGGCCTTGAGCTCGATTCGAACCTTTAATGATTTATCAATAGGCCGATAAAAACAAAAACAATTCTATATATATTATATATAAATTTTCAATCGTGGATTATTAATTCTATGTTTTATTCCTTCATAAGTTGGTATTATACCAACATGACCGGTTTCAAATTTGTGAATTAATCATTAATCATTATTATAATTTGTAATTTAATCATTTCATCGATTTCGGAATGTACAAGTTTTTCTACGGCAGGGGATATGGGAAATTACCTTTGTTTGATCGGACGGACATTTGGCTGGAGCTCAATAACGTATTCCATTAGTGAAGTTTCCCCTAAGCCTTCCTTTTCAAAGCTTGGGAATCGGTTCTTGACTAGTTCAAGGTGTCGTTGTTGCTCAAAGGTTAAGGAAAGGTTATTTTCATTTTGCTATTGGTGCTATTTGAAACTTTACCCAGAAGTCAATGCCTAAAATTACTTTTTGTGACATGCAAGGTATCACGAAAAATCGAATCATTTCAGTTTTATTCTCGAATTTCACTAATGATCTACAGTATCAAATACTACTTGTTCTTTACCGTCAGCGGTGCAAATATATGTTGAATGCCTACGAAGTTCTTTAATTCTGCAAATATCTTTGGCCAAAGATGAACCCAAGCATGATATTTGAGCACCACTATCAATTAGTCCCAAGTATTCCTGATCAATTTTGGCGTAAGGTCTCAAATTTAGGTTCTTTTTTTGTATGGCTTTCACATTTTTCCAAAACTCTTTCACACGTGAAGATGAGCGAGTAGGACGCGAAATAAGTTTAGGGTCAGTATTGAAAATTGTCTTTTTAATATCATTGTAATTTTGTAAGCGAACCTCATAGGGTACAATCTTATGAACAAACGGTTGACTGCTAGAGTAATTCGGGTGTACGAGCGACTTTACGCAATCGCTATTTTTGTGAATATTTTGGTCAGTAATTAATGTTACACCAACGTCACTTTTCTTCATGCCAGGGAGTTTACCTAATGTTTGTTTTGGTCATTGCGAGGAATCTGCTTTGACACCTCGCTCGGCTTCGAGTTTCCCGATTTGCAATTTGTACAAGTAGGCCGGTAAACATTACTAGTACCGCAGCCGTAACAAAACACAGTCCTATCTGCAAGGCAATCAAAGTAACGGTGACCATCTTCCTTGCAATTCCAGCAGATAGGTTTAGTCTTATTGGGATGTGTGGAAATTTCATCAATTTCACAATCAAAACTTTCTGTTACTTCCTCTTCACATTCGTTTACATATCGCCGGGTATGTGGCCGGTGATGTGATGTCGACGAGGCTGTGTTAGACTTCTCAATCTCATTTATGAGGCTTTCACCTTTAAGGCAAAGCCTGCGCAACTCTGCTAAAGAGGTAATGGGTACATATAACAGTTGTTGGCGTACACGCGGTCGCAAATTGTGCTGCAGTATTTCAATTAACTCGGCTTCTGGTAATGTTGTCTGCAGTGATTCAGCAATCTTTAAAACTGCATTTCGATAGTCGTTGAAACTCTCACTTTGGCCTTGTTTTCTGCTCCGAATAGCTTCATTAATCTTATGCTGCTGGAAAGTAGTCCGTAGAGCTTGGCAAAGGGAAGGCCAAGTAACACGGTCAACTGATCGTCGGTATATCCAGTACCAGTCCTTGGCTTCTTTCAAAAACAGACTGAACGTGCTCACATAATAAGTTAAAATTACCCCCAAGTGTATCAATAACCTGACTTTCAATACGATAAATGAAACTATCAACTGTGATTCGCGATGAGCCATCGAATTTAATATCCCAATTCGAAATTAATTGCGCTATTCTACTGGAATTGGGAATGTTAGAGTAATCACTGAGCCTCAGTTGATCAACCTGTCTCGCAAAACTCGGATTTGAATCGTTACCTAAGTTGGGTATGTCTCTAGGCCAAAACGGAGTGGAGATATTTGGAGGAACTCTCGACTGTGTATTTAAATTAGCACTTGGGCTAGCATGAACAATAGGTGGAGCTGGCTGTGCAATTAGATTGAGCCTACCTAATAAGTTTGTTACGATATTTTCGAGCCTTTGGTCAATTATGTCTGAAACATGATTTTCTAGGTTATCAAAAATTGTTGATTATCTTGCAGATATTACAGCCGACACACAAGCTCGGTGAAAGTGATGAGAACAAGCTGTCGTTAAAATATCCTCGCTTTCTAAGAGAAATGCTCCGCAAATTGTGCAGTTGCTGGCCTGCGAGGCCAGATTTTCATTACTGTGCCGCAGGGGCATTACAAAAAGATATGTTTACTAAATGAAAATTCGACTAAGGCAAATTAGAAATCCCCACAGGGTTTCTCAAGAGAACAAAAAAAATCCACAGTATGTGTGCTGAAAAAATAGTAATTTAAAGTCTCATAGGCAGAGGCTTACAAAAAAATTATTTGTAACAATTAAGTCCTTGCAAACAAAATTCGTTGCATTCAAACAAAAAAGTTTTTTAAAAAAAATTATTTATCTCAAGAAAAAAAAATCAAATCAAAAACCATAGATGAATACGATGTCTAAAAAAATTATAACAAAGATGTTCAAATCAAATCTTCAAAATTATAAAGAAAATGCATTAAAATACTTGGTCTGAATCTTCGGTAGGTAAGGTAATATTATTTTGGCTTAAGTGGTTATAAACAAATGTATGTATCTAAAACAACTTGGTTCGGAGCAATAGCAAAAGCTATTTTTATTTTCTCCGAATTCCAAGGAAGTTTATTTAGTGTAAATAAAATGCAAAACAAAATTTAAAGTAATAAAATGAAATCGGAAGGACTAAAACCTATTCCAAGGGGGAATAATAAAGCGGGGTCACACTGGTTTCGGTTACATTAAAGTTAACCTCTGGTATTGTGAAGGCCCCACACTTGGACGCCATTTTGTTACCTGCTCCATATGACCATATATATGTGTACCTTTCACGCATTCCATAGTTTGCTTTTATGTTCACTGGTCGAGGCGTGTGCACTGGCTTATGCCCGGAGCTTCAGTTTCGTGGGATCTTTTTAACGGCCAATGAACCAAACTGCGAAAATATGACCTGAGCAGATAAAAAGTATATTTACTTGCACACTAGAAAATAACCTCTCCAAATATATACCCTCTTATAAGCCAACTTACTGCTATTATCACAGCCACTTAACCTAGCAGCATTATAGTCGATGTTATCAGCTGCTCTTATCCCGCCCTTCCATGGCTTTTTCGATGTTATAAAGGCCCTTTTTGTATTATCTACCTCCCCTCAGATATCAGACCAAATTAGTAACGAAAATTAAGATTCCATATTGATTACAATATTTATTTATAACATTTCAATCCATTTTGATAAGTGAATAAAAATTTAATTTCCCTATATAAATTTATATATATGCAAACTACAAAAATATCTTATGCAGTTAATAACAAAACGAATCACCCTACTGTTTCTACATAGCAAAATCTTGACCTATCCTAACTTTAAAAAGTACACGGAATCCTTGACCTATATTTTTAAGAAAACTATATGTATATATAAATACTAGCCTTTACCCGCGGCCCGTCCGCAAGGAAAATTTTAAATATATGGGCTATTCTCGTTAGCCTGCTTATTATCTGTTTAAAATTTTGTTTTCTGTCTAATGCATTTTATTTTTGTAATTGAGTAAAAAAAAGAACTAAATGAGCTGATAACCTGAAAGGATCCCAAATGATCCCGAAATTATCCAGAAAAAGCTACGAAATGACCCGAACGCTATCGCGGACGGATCCCGAAAACCATCCAGAAATGCCCCGAAAGGGTCTCCAAAAGTTCCCCGAATAGTCCCAAAAAAACCCGAAATGAGAGCGACACGATTCTAGACGTATGTAGAGAACCACACAGAAATGATCCCTGAAGGTATTCCAAAATGATCCCGAAAAGGTTCCGATATGACCCTGACGGGCTCCCGGGCGGATCTCAAAAACCATCCAGAAAATATCCAGGAAGGGTCCCTAAATTATCCCGACTAACTCCAGAAAAAGTTCCGAAATGGCTCCGAGGGGATCCACAATGGATTGCGAAAACCATACAGAAATGATTCCGGAAGGATTCCAAAATGATCCCGAAATAGTCCGGAATTGACCCAGATGGGATCCCGCACAGATCCAGAAATGATCCCGGAAGGGTGCAAAAACTATCCCGGAAAAGTAACAAAAAATCCCGAAATGGCTCCTACGGCATCCCGGACGGATCCAGAAATGATCTCGGAAGGGTCCCCAAATGATCCCAAAATGGTCCCGAAATGACCCTGATGGATCCGGCAAACCATCAAGAAATTATGCCGAAAGGGTCCCAAAATGATCCCGAAATAATACAGAAAAAGTCACGAAACGACCCCTAGAGGATCCCCAAATGATCCCGTATTAGCCCCGAAAAGGTCCCGAAATAACCCCGACGGGATCCCGGACAAATCCCGAAAACCATCCAGAAATGATGCCGGAAGGAATCCCAAATGATTCCGTAAAAGTCCCGCATTGATTCCGACGGGATCCCGAACGGATACCGAAAATCATACAGAAGTGATGCCGGAAAGATCCTCAAATGATCACCTAATAGTCTCGAAATGACCCTTAAGGGGTCATGGACGGATCCCATAAACCATCCAGAAATGATCCCGATATAGTCCCGAAGAAGTCCCGAAATGACCCTGACGGGATCTCGAACGCACCCCTAAATGACCCTGACGGGATCCTGGACAGATCCCGAAATCCATCCAGAAATGATCTTGGGAGGGACCCCAAATGATCCCGAAAAAGTCCCGCAATGATTCCGAGGGGATCCTGATCGGATACCGAAAACCATTCAGAAGTGATGCCGGAAAGGTCCTCAAATGATCACCTAATACCAAAATGACCCTGACGGCATCCCGGACTGATCCCAAAATCCATCCAGAAATGATCTTGGGAAGGTCCCAAAATTATCCCGAAATAGTCTCGGAAAAGTTCAGAAATTACCCTGACGGGTTCCCGGACGAATCCTGAAAGCCATCTCTAAATGATCCCGAAAAAGTCCCGAAATGACCCTGACTGGACCCCGAAAGGATCCCGAAAACTATCCAGAAATGATGCCGGAAATGTATTCAAATGATCACCTAATAGTTCCGAAAAGACCCTGACGGGATCCCGAACGGATCCCGACAACTATCTAGAAATGATGCCGAAAGGGCCCGCAAATGATCACGTATTAGTCGAGAAAAAGTCCCGAAATTAACCCGACGGGATGCCGGACGAATCCCAAAAACCATCCAGAAATGATGCCGGAAGGGACACCAAATGATCCCGAAAAAGTCCCGCAATAATTCCGACGGGATCCTGAGCGGATACCGAAAACCATCCAGAAGTGATGCCGAAAAGGTCCTCAAATGATCACCTAATAGTCTCAAAATGACCCTGACGGCATCCCGGACAGATCCCGAAATCCATCCAGAAATGATCTTGGGAGGGTCCCAAAATTATCCCGAAATAGTCTGGGAAAAGTCCAGAAATTACCCTGACGGATCCCGGACGAATCCTGAAAACCAATCTTAAATAATGCCGAAAAAGTCCCGAAATGACCCTGATGGGACCCGGAAAGGATCCCGAAAACTAACCAGAACTGATGCCGGAAAGGTCCTCAAATGATCTCCCAATAGTTCCGAAAAGACCCTGACGGGATCCCGAACGGATCCCGACAACTATCCAGAAATGATACCGAAAGGGCCCGCAAATGATCCCGTATTAGTCGAGAAAAAGTCCCGAAATGACCCCGACGGGATGCCGGACGAATCCCAAAAACCATCCAGAAATGATGTCGGAAGGGATCCCGAAAAAGTCCCGCAATTATTCCGACGGGAATCTGAACGGATACCGAAAACCATCCAGAAGTGATGCCGGAACGGTTCTCAAATGCTCACCTAATAGTCTCAAAATGACCCTGAGGGCATCCCGGACAAATCCCGAATTCCATCCAGAAATGATCTTGGGAAGGTCCCAAAATGATCCCGAAATAGTCTCGGAAAAGCCCAGAAATTACCCTGACGGGTTCCCGGACGAATCCTGAAAGCCATCCTTAAATGATCCCGAACGTCCCAAAATGACCCTGACGGGATCCCGAAAGGATTCCGAAAACAATACAGAAATGATGCCGGAAAGGTCCTCAAATGATACCCCAATAGTCCCGAAATGACCGTGACGGGATCCCGACAACTATCCAGAAATGATGCCGAAAGGGTCCGCAAATGATCCCGTATTAGTCGAAAAAAAGTTCCGAAACGACCACGACGGGATCCCGGACGAATCCCAAAAACCATCCAGAAATGATGCCGGTAGGTATCCCAAATGATCCCGAAATAGTCCCGAAATGACCTCATCGGCATCCCGGACGGATCCCGAAAATTATCCAGAAATGATGCCGGAAAGGTTCCCAAATGATCCCCTAATAGTCCCGAAATTACCCTAATGGGATCCCGAACGGATCCCGAAAACCATCCAGAAATGATGCCGAAAGGGTTCCCAAATGATCCCGTATTAGTCGCGAAAAAGTCCCGAAATGACCCCCACGGGATCCCGGACGGATCCCGAAAACCATCCAGAAATGATGCCGAAAGGGTTCCCAAATGATCCCGTATTAGTCGCGAAAAAGTCCCGAAATGACCCCGACGGGATCCCGGACGGATCCCGAAAACCATCCAGAAATGATGCCGGATGAGCCCCAAAATGATCCCGAAAAAGTCCCCAAATGACCGCGACGAGATCCCGAACGGATCCCGAAAACCATCCAGAAATGATGCCGGAAGAGCCCCCAAATGATCCCGAAAAAGTCCCCAAATGAACCCGACGATATTCCGGACGGATCCCGAAAATCATCCAGAAATGATGCCGGAAGAGCCCCCAAATGATCCCGAAAAAGTCCCCATATGACCCCGACGAGATCCCGCACGGATCCCGAAAACCATCCAGAAATGATGCCGGAAGGGTCCCCAAATGATCGCGAAATAGTCCCGAAATGATTCCGGAATAGTCCCGAAAATGTTCCAAAATAACCCCGACGGGATCCCGGACGGATCCCGTAAACTATACAGAAATGATCCCGGAAGGGTCCCAAAATGATCCCGAAATAGTCCCGAAAAAGTCCCGAAATTACCCCGGCGTAATCCCGGACCGATCCCGAAAACCATCCAGAAATGATCCCGGAAGGATCTCGATATGACCCTTACGGGATTACTAATAAGGTGAAGCTAATTATAAAACCATGTTAATAAGGCAGCAGGCGCATTGGAGCGAATAAAAAGTTAGATAGAAACATACAGGTAAAGCTAATAAAAGCGTGCTAATAAAAACAATTGATGGAGGGCGGATGGCGGGAGTAGAGGAGAGGACCACTGATCGTTCCTCCAAAATTGTCTAGATCTCGTTCTGTATGTACCAGATACCAAAAACTATTGATTTAGGAGAAAATTTAGATTGAGTTATAACAATTTATGGATTTTACACCAGAGGGGGAGATAAAGGGGGGCGGGCGGAGGGTGTCACTGCTTACTTTGTAAGCCCTCGACTTATTTGACCCTTTGAGTCTGTGATATTGGTGAAGGCCAGTATACGTAAAGTTATAATGTGTAAAAATTATGAAAAATAATTTCTCGAAGGGGTCGTGGGACCCCCACCCCTCTTTCCATGTTCGAAAAAAATTTCGCTAGTAGACTACTGTCTGTGTCCCAAATTTCATCAAAATCCGTGTAGCCATTCTGGCGTGATTCAGTCGCAAAGACGAAAAAATATAATAATTAAATTATAACTGTTCCTAGGGGGCGGGGACCACACCCCTTTTGAAAAATATATAGCTAGTAGATCCTTCTAGACTATTGGCTATATGTGTGCAAAATTTCATACAAATCGGTCCTGCCGTTCTTTCGTTATTGAGTCACAAAGACAAACGTCTGGACAAACATCCAAACATCCAAACATCCAAACATCTTAACATCCAAACTTTGCCATTTATAATATATATATTAGATATTAGATATGTACAGGTAGGTATACGCATTTAAAGCAAAAGAAAATTACTTATTTATGTATATATATATATATATATATATATATGTAAATACGTAGCACATGCCCATTGAAGAATTAAAAAAAAGGGATAGTAGAAAACTCAACAGCAATAAAAACAAGATTAACCAAACCAACATACATATGTACGCATGTAATATTGTATGAACATGCAGTGATCTTAATGAGAGTAGGTATGTGCGTACATATATATGTTTGTCAGCCTATGCATACGAAAATACAAAAATTTATCAAAATGAAAAAAAAAAGTTAATTAAACTTATTATTTTATTGATTCCACTTACATTGGTGCTTCAGCTATATAAGTTTAAGCTAAGATTTAATTCATAATTCAAATATAGTGTATCATTGATTCACCTATATTATTATTTTAAAACTAATATTTATTGTTTGCCATCCTAAGGAAAATTATAATTAATGGAATCCGAATTATTATATTTTAATTAAGCGCTAATCCACCTTATTATGTATATATATATTTTTTTCCTAAGTCTTCTTTCTTTTTTTTTTTTTTTGATTGAGTCATCGCTTTATGACTTCATATATATATATATATATATATATATCCATCTATACCTACGTTTATACGAAAGCTTGCATCGGCAATGCTGATTTAATGTTAAGTGATAATTAGGAATTTTAAAGCATTAAAATTATTTAAAAATATTATTTAACCAAATCGAGATTTTTGGAAATATTCACGTGGTTGACTCGCATGATCATTTGTCTATTGTTTCCGTATATGTGTGTGCATGTTATATTAAATGGCTTGTGGCATGGAGAGCTGCAGGGCACCTCCCAGCCACGCGGTAAAAATTTATGGATCTCTTGTTTTCCTTAGTTTTTCCGAATTTGAAAATGTCTCTTATTTTCTTTGTTTTTTGAATGCAACCCGACTCTAGGAAATTTAAAAAAAAACTTTATTAACACACTTTATTTCACTGTGCACATGAAGGTGCACATATGTATATGCATATAAACGCAAAAAACTATAAAAAAAGGTATTTTCTTACCAAAGTTATAAGCTGCAATGGAGATCGGTATGTACGGCTGGAACGTATGATGATTGTAAAAAAAAACAGAAGACTTTATGTTTTTTTATAAAGAGACTTTGTACTTTATGTTTTGAACACTTTTAATTAAAACTATTATATTTTCTTTTCACTGATTAAATGTTCACTTGTCGGCTGCTGATGTAGGAAAGAAGGAAGTATTTTTTTGCGGATATTTGCTTGGGGCCGGAGCAATCATATGGGAAGCTTCGATATATATCGTTCTGCCTTCTTTTCGTTTATCGAAAAACATCTGGTTGTGTACTAAGCCATGGGGATATGAATCAGGTGTGTTTATTTGTATTGCGGACAGTGGTGGCAGAAAAAAATATGCAAAAGATTTTAAGGAGTAGTTTAAAAAAAATATTTATATAGGTACGTAAGTAGAATTGAGGGAAAGGACATCTGAATATATGTTGAGCCATGTACCACAGTACAAGTCTGCAAGCCTATTTTCACTACCTTTTATATATTCAATTTTAGCATCATATTCTCCTAACTCCACTAACCACCTTTGTAATCTAGGATTTAAATCTTTGCCAGTGAATTTTGTTTGGATCCACTTTAGTGGTTGATGATCAGAGAGTAAATCAAATTCACGACCATAAATGTATGGACGAAAATATTTTACAGCCCAAACTATGGCAAGTAATTCCTTTTCTATTGTAGCATAATTTATCTCATGATTGTTCAGCGTTCTTGAAGCATATGCTATTGGATGTCCATCTTGGATAAGGGCAGCGCCAATTACAAAATTATTAACATCTGTTACAATTTTAAATCTTTTACTAAAATTTGGAAACCTTAATATGGGAGCATTGGTTATTATATCTTTCAATTTATGAAATGAAGCAATAAAATTTGGATCGTTTTGAATAACTTTTCTACCTTTTTTTAAATAGTATAACATTGGTCCTGCTATTTTCGCATAATCCCGTATAAACTTTCTATAGTACCCAGTTGCTCCGGGAAAAGATTTATTTGCTTAACAGTTTTTGGAAGTTTTAGTCTTTGAATAATTTTTATTTTTTCTGGATTCGGCTATACACCCTTGGTAGTAAGTATATGTCCAAGAAATTGAGTTTCTTTTTTTAAAAATTTACATTTATCAACTTGAATTTTTAAGTTAGCTTTTCGTAAAGTATTGAAAATGGTTTTTAAATTTTGTATAGGTTCCCTTAATGATGTACTAAAAATTAGAATGTTGTCCATATATATTACGCATATTTTATTTATATACTCGCGGAAAACGCAGTTCATTAATCTTTGAAAGGTTGAAGGAGCATTTTTCAGTCCAACGCCATTCTAATAATTTCGTAATGCCCACTAGGAGTTAAAACGCTGTTTTTTTCCTATCTTCTTCTTTCACTTCAATTTGATGAAATCCTTTAGCCAAATCTAAGTAGTAAAATACTGAGCACTACCCAACTTATCTAATATGCTATTCATATTAGGAATCGGATATTTATCATCGATCGTGTATTTTTTAAGCAGCCTATAGTCAATGACAATTCTCCATTTTTTCTTTCCAGAATTATCTAATTTTTTCGGAACAATCGAAAGAGGACTATTATATGGAGAATTGCTTGGTTGAATAATATTTTGTTGCAACATTTCCGTTATTTGCCTATTAATTTCTTCCTCATGTATTTGAGGATATCGACACACTTTGGAGTAAAATGGTGCATCTACGCTCGTCATAATTTCATGAAAAATATTTTTTGTTGCAGTTAGTACATCGCCTCCTTTATAAAAAATATCAAAAAAACTCACTTAGCAAATTTTTAAGAAAGGAACTTTCTTCAGCATTTAAATTAATTAAATTAATCCGATCAAAAATGTTGACATTATTAATGTTAATACCATCGAGGTTACATATATTGTCATATGTAAAAGGATACAAATTTTGAATGAAAAAAAGTTTATTACCAAAAATGTTAAGACTTTTGTCTTCCATGTCAACTTTAGCTCTAAATGCTCTGAGAAAATTTTGACCTATAATAGCATCATAATTTTCCTTACAGAAATTTATTACTTTCCATGAAAGAGTACCAGTTGAATTAAATTCATTTGAAATTGGAGTAACAATTTTTTCAGCAACTTCAATAAAACCATTCAAAGTTTTAAACTTTAACGGGGGATGTATTAATTCAGATATATAATTTCCAAGTAAAATATTGGGTTTTATAATACTGGTATCTGAACATGTGTCAATTAGGCACCTAATTTTTTCTTTACCAATTGAAATAATAACTATGGATAGTTTAAATTTTGAGGCTGTGTTAAAAAATTTACTTCTTCACCATTAATACATTCTTGTAAGTTGTCTATTTCCATACTTTGGTGGTTTTGATTATTATCTACATTCATATGTGAAAAACGTGTTTGGTTTGAATGATTACCATTGCTAAATTGTTTAGTATAATTTTTCTTAGTATGTTGTGACGGATTATAATGAAAGTTTTTATATGGATAAATATTTTGAGAAGATGGCTTCGAATTAGGCAATAAATTTGTCATTTTTTCACATTCCAAATTTTTATAAGACTCTACTATTTTATTGTTTTTGTTTTGTAAACTGTTATTTTGATATTGTTTTGCATGGCTATTCCTATGTTTAAAGTCAATTGCTCTTTTATCATTTAATAATTTTAATCTACTATATTTAACAATAATACTATTCCGTGAATCACTTTGGTCAATATGAATTCGTACTAAACCATCAATTTTCTCTAATAATATGTGAACTAAATCTCTATCTACATTTTCAGGTCTATACGAACTAGGCTTTGTTTCATCAAATAATTATAATTCATTAATTTCAAATTTAGGCTTTTTCAAAGATTTGAAATAGTTCTTCTAAATCGTTTATTAATACAGACCTGCAATAATTAAAAATGTCCGCATAAGTTTTCTTAGGTTGAAATTGCTTCATAATATTTCTTTTAATTTCTTCCCAACTTAAGCCATCATCTTTTCATTTGTTATAATTTGAAGTCCATATTCTTATATTTGTAAATTATGTTTTGATAAATTAACGGTGGCATCTGCAGATTTGATGAAAGCAATTGGATTGTGATTTTCATCTAATGGTTTTAGCCGTCTAAACTGTTCTATTAAATCTTTTGGTTGCATGTTGAAGCAATCAGTCACTTGCATATGCTGTTGCTGTAAAATTTGATGTTGCTGTTCTTGTACAATTACTGCTTGTTGATTAATTGTACCTTTTAACTCCGCGATCCGTTGGCCTAATACTTCTAAATCTTCCATGTTTAAATTCGTTCTGCCAATTTTTTGCATGCATATGTGTATGTTTTCAGCTTCTTCAGGTACTTTTATATGCTGATTCAGTATATATATGTAAAACAAACGTTCGAGTCCGACTGCGTCAAACAACTTATTAACTTATTCACAACTAATAATTTTAATTATCCTTCAGGATTTCTTGTAAAAATTCAAATTTTATATATTTTGTATGAGTTGTTTGAATATCAATTATAAC
Source organism: Eurosta solidaginis (assembly GCF_040869045.1). Taxonomy (NCBI): domain Eukaryota; kingdom Metazoa; phylum Arthropoda; class Insecta; order Diptera; family Tephritidae; genus Eurosta; species Eurosta solidaginis. Next base: position 128,799,603 of record NC_090321.1, on the reverse strand, counting down.
ATTTTTTTTAATATATTTTTTACATTTTTTTTTAACATGAAAATCTTAGGTAGACATATAAACCTAATTATAATTATAAGTATGATTCTGTTCAAAGTAAACATAACGCAGGTATAGACATGTACATATATGTAACTCGCGATCACTTCGAGTTGCAGTATCAATCTTGAGGCATATTATCTTTCCACTTAAAATTTCTTTAATAAAAGGATTTAATTTAGCAAATTTTTAATCTGCCAACTACATTATGTTTTTTGATGTTATTTTTTTCATATTTAATCCATTAAATAGTTGATTAGAAAGAGTTTTAAAAGATTCCGAGTCGAAAAACGAAAAAGGCAATAATTTTTTAGTGATAAAGTAAATGCACGCATTAATGACCTCATTTTGGGTCATTTCACAGTAAAATTAAATTTTTTTATCTTTTTAATCTGTTGCAGTGATTGATAGCTCTGATCGTTCGGTGGTATATTCTTGATATAAATCAGCGTGTTTGCTTTGTAGATGCCTTCGCAGCTTTGTAGTGAAATCGTGTTGAATCTTTTTCCCACAAACCTTGCATTTCCCACATCTATCATCGAATTCAAAATAATTACGTATATAAATGTCACGTTTGCGACCCATGGTTACACTTCTAAATTAAAAATAATATAAAATACATATAAGAAGTGCAACACTATGACTAGTGCTCCTACCTGGGACTAACGGGCGCTTCACTATAAGCTTAAACAAAGAGTTGATGGGTAGAATGATAAACCTTAAATGAATGCTGAGGAATTGTAGAGCGTTTCTAAATGGGCGAACACCTTGGCTTTAATATAGATATTTTAATTTGAGCAACTTCACTTGATCACGATTACAAATTGAATGATTCTTAAAAACTAAGACAAGGTTCAAATAGGTAAGCTGTAAAAAATGTGTCATAGGAATTTTCCATGGAAAAGTCCTGTTACTTCAAATTGACAAAATACAAAAATTATACATCGGATGATTTCATGAGAAGGCTAATTATAATATGATAGGTGCGAAAAGTATGATATGAAATTCGGCTTGTATTTATGTATGACCGTATTTAGACACATATGTTTGTATCCATAGCAATATGTATGTATGTATGCATGTGATGTATGCTGCAGCGACTAAAACGATGACGAATGTGGGTGGCTAGCAATAATGCTCTCCAACGAAGAAATTAGTAAGGACTAGTGACAAAAGTGCAGTGATATTACTAGCTATGAATGTATCAAAAGTGTGTATTTTCTATAATTTTATATGCAAGTGGGTGTGACTTTAATTCGATTTTAAAATTTTTCTGTCGGCATGCACAAATACAAATATGAAGTTCGCTTACCAATTTGCAAAACAAAGGTCAAAGGGTGTACGAGTTATCGCAATTGAAAGTCCTAAAAACTTATTTGGAAAGTAGGCGGTGCCACGCCCATTGTCCAAAAAAATTATGTGCATCAACTACATGCAATGCCAGTAATTTACATACCAAATTTAAATAACGTGGCTTCTTTAGATACTCAAATATCGCATGTTCTGTGCGGAAATTTCTATATACAGCAAGAGGCGTGGCTATTGACCTATTACGCGAATGTTTTTAGAAAGCTTTCCCATCATAGCAGAATGCGATTTGCCAATTTTCACTCTAATAGGTGTATTGGAACGAAATTTATTGCAAAAATCCACTGCAAGTTCGGCATTTATAATACGAGATTTTCGATCTAGTTTGTTTATGATAAATTTCTAGTATTATTAACATAAATTTTAATAAAAAGTACATAAGGTTTTAAATTTAAGTATCCAGGAGAATCGATTGGTGCCAAATTTTTTTCATTCGGATAAGCCGTTTCTTTGTTACCTAGCCGGACTTTTATTTTGGCCTTAAAAAATAAAAGTCCGGATTTAACTTTAATTTCCGCACTTTTATTTTTAAAAGTCCGAGTTTAACTAGTTCTATCGGATTCAGGTAATAAAAATCCGGAAATAATTTTTATCTTGATCCAATATATTAAAAGTCCAAAATTAATAGTTTTGCAAGGAATTATATTATAAAAGGAATAACAGTTTCGGCCCCTGTGTAAAAGTATATCCGTATGAATTAAGGGGGGGGGGGGGGGGGGGGGGGGGGGGGGGGCTGGCCTTATTGCTTCAAATGTATGAAAACATTTATTTGATGCAATTTTTAATTTATAATTTATTTAATAATTTGGGAAAAATTTAAACAACGTGACACCAGGACGGACAAAGCGACAGCTGTTTCGATCTTATATTGTAAATCTCTTCAAAGCCTTTTCTCCCGGAAGTGCAATGTACGATGGTGGAAGTGTTACAAACGCATTCACCCACGTCATGCCTTAGTTGTTGTAAACTATATCCCAATCGCCTTCCCTGAATATTTTATTTTTAAGCACAGTACGTACTTTGTATGTAACCAGGTGTTAAAGATATGTTTGTGTTGTGGCGGTTTCAAAGAAACTGGTATTTTATTTTGTTCTATTTATAGAACTACAAAGAATTAACCAATGTTGTATATTTGTATGAATTAAGCGGGGGTTGCCCTTTTTGCTTTAAATGTATGAAAACATTTATTTGAAGCAATTTTTAATTTATAATTGATTTAATAATTTGGGAAAAATTTAAACAATGTGACATCAGGGAGGAAAAAGAACATCCACGTCGATGGTACTACGCTACCGACTGTCCTACACCCCAACATCTTGGGTGTGACGTTTGATCAGGATCTACATTTTGGTGAGCATACAGCCGCAATTGTACCGAAAATCCAGAGCCGTAATAAAATCCTGAAATCTCTTGCTGATAGTACTTGGGGAAAATACACAGAAACACTCATTACTTACTTACAAAGCAATTGGCCAGCCGATTGCATGCTACGTGTTCCCTATATGGTCGCCAAGCCTAAAAACTACTCACTGGAAGAAGCTACAGGCTTGCCAAAATACTGCTCTCAGAACCGCCACGGGCTGTCTTCTTATGCCCCCAGAAATCCATCTACATAATGAGGCGAGAATACTCCCCATCAGGAAGAGAAATGATATGCTAACCAAACAGTTCCTGTTGAATACCCAGAAACCTGGGCATCCCAACAGACATCTGATTGATGAGCCAACACCGCCTAGGGGCTTAAGGAGTCATTTCCGTAAGCATTTTGAGGAAATACGGCACCTGAGAACTCAGCTGTACGAAGCCAAAAAACACAAGCAGGTCCTCAGTGAACTCCACATACAAGTGTCTTACCTTTACGCAAGGAATTGTCCGGTGAATCCGGTACTCATAGAACAATACCCAAAACTTGCCGAAGAGGAACGCACACTCCCTTGGGAAACGCGAGTCACTGTAGCTCAACTTAGAACTGGCTACTGTATCAGGTTAAATTCTTACTTATCCAGAATCAACCCCGACATACAAAATGTATGTCCTGCTTGCAATGTGTCCCCACATGACACCAACCATCTCTTTAATTGTAATGTGGAACCAACGCCTCTAACACACCTCACATTATGGTCCACCCCTGTTGAAACAGCAAATTTCGTTTGACTCCCGTTAGATGATATTGATGACAATTTGTGATCGGTCGCACCTATCGCAAAAACAACAGCACGGAAAAGGCGACAGCTGTTTCGATTATATCTTGTAGATATCTTCAAAGCCGGGAGTGGGATTTGAACCCGCACTCCTAAGATGGTTGAAGTGTTACAAACGCATTCAGCCACTCCAAGCCTTAGTTGTTTTAAACTTTATCCCAGTTGCCTTCTTTGCATATTTTATTCTTGTGCATAGTACATACTTTGTATGGAATCATGTGTTCCAGATATGCTTGTAATTGAAACAGCTGTCGCCTTGTCCTTCCTGATGTCACGTTGTTTAAATTTTTCCCAAATTATTAAATAAATTACAAATTGCTTCAAATAAATGTTTTCATAAGTTGTTTAAAGCAATAAGGACAACCCCCGCTTAATTCATACAAATAGACAACATTGGTTAATATTTGTAGTTTTGTAAATAGAACAAAAGCAATAATACGAATTTATCTGAAACCGCCACAACAACCATATTTTGAACACATGATTACATACAAAGTATGTACTGTGCATAAAAATAAAATATGCAAGGAAGGCAATTGGGCTAAAGTTTACAACAACTAAGGATTGAGGTGGTTGAATGCGTTTGTAACACTTCAAGCATCGTAGGAGTGCGTTTTGAAATCCCACTACCGAGAGAAAAGGCTTTAAAGAGATTTACAAGGTATAATCGAAACAGCTGCCGCCTTGTCCATCCTGATGTCACGTTGTTTACATTTTTCCAAAATTATTAAAAAATTATTAAATAAAAGTATATCGGTTTACATAAACTATTATATGAACGCACCTAGTAATATTCATGATTAAATTAATAGTTGATCAGCTGTTTTATTCTCAAAACAATTTTTCACTTTTATACAAATTATAAAATGCTTAGATTGAGTGAAAAATCAAAACTAAAACGTCTTTATACAACACTTTTTTTATACTCAGTTGAGCAGAGCTCACAGAGTATATTAACTTTGATTGGATAACGGCTGGTTGTACAGGTATAAAGGAATCGAGATAGATATAGACTTCCATATATCAAAATCATCAGTATCGAAAAAAAATTTGATTGAGCCATGTCCGTCCGTCCTTTAACACGATAACTTGAGTAAATTTTGAGGTATCTTGACCAAATTTTGCATGTACGTTCCTGGGTACTCATCTCAGATAGCTATTTAAAATGAACGATATCGGACCATAACCACGCCCACTTTTTCGATATCGAAAATTTCGAAAAATCGAAAAAGTGCGATAATTAATTACCAAACACGGATAAAGCGATGAAACCTGGTGGGTGGGTTGAATTTACGACGCAGAAAAGAAAATAAGTAAAATTTTTGACAATTGGCGTGGCACCACCCACTTTTAAAAGAAGGTAATTTAGAAGTTTTGCAAGCTGTAATTTGGCAGTCGTTGAAGATATCATGATGAAATTTGGCAGGAACGTTTCTTGTATTACTATATGTATGCTTAATAAAAATTAGCAAAATCGGAGAATGAACACGCCCACTTTAAAAAAAAAATTTTTAAAGTGAAATTTTTACAAAAAATTTAATATCTTTACAGTATATAAGTAAATTATGTCAACATTCAACTCCAGTAATGATATGGTGCAACAAAATACAAAAACAAAAGAAAATTTCAAAATGGGCGTGGCTCCGCCCTTTTTCATTTGATTTGTCTAGGATACATTTAATGCCATAAGTCGAACAAATATTTACCTATCCGTGTGAAATTTGGTAGGCGCTTAGATTCTAGGAAGATAACTGTTTTCTGTGAAAAAGGACGAAATCGGTTGAGGCCACGCCCAGTTTTTATACACAGTAGATCGTCTGTCCTTCCGCTCGGCCGTTAACACGATAACTTGAGCAAAAATCGATATATCTTTACTAAACTCAGTTCACGTACTTATCTGAACTCACTTTGTATTGGCATAAAAAATGGCCGAAATACGACTATGACCACACCCACTTTTTCGATTTCGAAAATTACGAAAAATGAAAAAAATGCCATAATTCTATACCAAATACGAAAAAGGGATGAAACATGGTAATTGCATTGGTTTATTGATGCAAAATATAACTTTAGAAAAAAACTTTGTAAAATAGGTGTGACACCTACCATATTAAGTAGAAGAAAAAGAAAAAGTTCTGCAGGGCGAAATCGAAAGCCCTTGGAATCATGGCAGGAATACTGTTCGTTGTATTACATATATTAATAAATTAGCGGTACCCGACAGATGATGTTCTGGGTCACCCTGGTCCACATTTTGGTCGAAATCTCGAAAACGCCTTCACATATACAACTACCACAACTCCCTTTTAAAATTTTTATTAATACCTTTAATTGGGCACCCATATTGTACAAACACGTTATAGAGTCACCCCTGGTCCACCTTTATGGCAATATCTCGAAAAGGCGTCCACCTTTAGAACTAAGGCCCACTCCCTTTTAAAATACTCATTAACACCTTTCATTTGATACCCATATCGAACAAACAAGTTCTAGAGTCACCCCTGGTACACCCTTATATCGATATTTCGAAAAGGCGTCCACCCATAGAACTAAGGCCCACTCCTTTTAAAATATTCATTAACACCTTTCGTTAGATACCCATATTGTATAAACGCATTCTAGAGTCATCCCTGGTCCATCTTTATGGCAATATCTCGAAAAGGCCTCCACTTATAAAACTAAGGCCCACTCCCTTTTAAAATACACATTAACACCTTTCATTTGATACCCATATCGTACAAACAAATTCTAGAGTCACCCCTGGTCCACCTTTATGGCGATATCTCGAAAAGGCGTCCACCTATAGAACTAAGGCCCACTCCCTTTTAAAATACTCATTAACACCTTTCATTTGATACCCATATCGTACAAACAAATTCTAGAGTCACCCCTGGTCCGCCTTTATATCGATATTTCGAAAAGGCGTCCACCCATAGAACTAAGGCCCACTCCCTTTTAAAATACTCATTAACACCTTTCATTTGATACCCATGTCGTACAAACAAATTCTAGAGTCACCCCTGGTCCACCTTTATGGCGATATCTCGAAAAGGCGTCCACCTATAGAACTAAGGCCCACTCCCTTTTAAAATACTCATTAACAACTTTCATTTGATACCCATATCGTACAAACAAATTCTAAGGCCCACTCCCTTTTAAAATACTCATTAACACCTTTCATTTGATACCCATATCGTACAAACAAATTCTAGAGTCACCCCTGGCCCACCTTTATGGCGATATCTGGAAAAGCCGTCCGCCTGTAGAACTAAGGCCCACTCCCTTTTAAAATACACATTAACACCTTTCATTTGATACCCATATCATACAAACAAATTCTAGAGTCACCCCTGGTCCACCTTTATGGCGATATTTTGAAAAGGCGTCCACCTATAGAACTAAGGCCCACGCCCTTTTAAAATATTCATTAACACCTTTCATTTGATACCCATATCGTACAAACAACAAATTCCAGGGTTACCCTAGGTTAATTTTCCTACCTGGTGATTTTCCCTTATTTTGTCTCCATAGCTCTCAACTGAGTATGTAATGTTCGGTTACACCCGAACTTAGCCTTCCTTACTTGCTTAAATGTGAACTTGTAGCCAATATATCAGCATTCAATTCGATAAAAACTGTGTTTAAACATTCTAAAGTCTTTAAAAAATGTGGTGTCGGTTTATAAAGTCCTTCTTCGGACAAGCAATTGTGTACATGCTCCAATCAAATAAATTGTGTAGGCTGAATTTTATTTTTTGATTTCCAATTGAAACCTCATTGCGAGAATATTAGGTGGACACATTAAAGCATATAAATTCGTAAGGTGTAAAGTTATATCCGTTTATACACACTGCTATATGAACGCACCTAGTAATATTCTTGATAAACCTAATTGTCGATCAGCTGTATTATTATAAAAACATTTGAACTTTATAAAAATTTAAAAATGACAAGGTTAAGTGAAAAATGAAAACTAAACGTATTTACAAAGATATACATGTAAATGATGTTGGATATTTCTAATGAAAATAACGGCGGTTAAGTCTGCAAGGTTGCATTCCTTTAAGTTAATCGCGTTTACACGATGAAATGTGGACATAAATATATACAAATTGTGTAAATGATTTTTCATAAAAAATTGACAATTCATTTACGAACTACATAAATTTATACTTTTACACACTTTATACAGAGTTTATAGGAGTTAATGAGTCCCCCTATTGTAATAGCAATACGAGTTATTAAAGCACAAGATTTCACGGCACATGTTTTAATCGTCACAATTTTCACGCTTTAATTTCATCGCTATTGTCGCACCCATTTTCATCGTTGGTCGACCATCTACACCATCAACTACAATTTTCGCATATTCATCATTGTCTCACACCAAATCTCTTGGAAGGGAATTCCAATCCCACTCTTATATAGCCACAGTCAAACGCACCCACACCACACTCTTGCGCGTGACATCCACCTCGCCAGCACATCAAAAAATAGAAATCATGCCATTCGGGCCCAACATCAATCACTTACCTTTGCTAATAATGTCCCGCTTCAAGTTGGAAATTATAGCTGGCTACGTTTCCACATAGGTACGTATGTATATGCATACATGCATACTCACAAGAGTACAAAAAACCGATTTACACTTTTGGTACTCTCTACTCGCACTCTCTATCTTTTGCATTATCTTTACAGTCCAACTCTCGACACGGTCACACGTTTATGACCGCGTTTTATAATATAAGTCAATTTAATATCGCAAACTTTAATTTCGTATTTTTCATTTTATGGAAGCGCATTAAAAAAGGCTTTGTGTTAAACCAAAACGGCCCTTCGAGCAGGATATAAATACCGGCTAAGCATTGAATATAAATTTTAACAATGTCATATGGAGATGACGAATCAACGCCTCCACGGGCAGCTGCGTCGAACAACATTCGCGTTAAAGTTCGCCAGCGAGAACTTATGTTGGAAAGCATCGAAAATTCTCTAGCAAATTAGCGGAGAATAAATACAATGCTTGAGCCAATGCTCAAGGTCAAACTCGAAATGTTGCAGCGCCAACTTGATAATTTCGAAGCGATTCAGCCTCACTTAGAAGAACTGGATGATTCCGAGATAGAAAGAGTGCATCGCAACACGTGCGAATCAGCGAATTTTAATATTAAATCAGCCATTATAGAATGGCTCACTTTTCTTCGTGCCGCTGAATCTGAAACAGCAGCACCCGTATTTTATCTTCATCACATTCACGGTCCCATCTACAAAAATATTGATTACCAAATTTTTCGTGCATGCCAATTATCAAAGATCTAAAAATTTCAATATCTTCGATCACGCTTAACCGATAAGGTGGCCCATCTGGTGCAGACCTTGGAGGTTACACCCGTCAATTATAGGAAGGCTATCGTGCTACTCACTGCAGGGTATAAAAACAAACGCTTAATATTTCAATCACAAATAGGAAGAATTCACGAAATATAACATGTTATGAAGCCACAATCCTCCAATCTTCGATAGTTTAACGATAATGTCAACGGAAGTCTACGTGAAATGCAATCATTGGCATCAACCCCACAGATAGCGAATGCCATAGTTCTATATATGCTTACGTCAAAGCTTGACGAAACCACTTAAACTAAGTGAGAAGATGAAGTTGCTACGAAATGGAGCAACACCACTGCGTCATGTAAAATGCCTTCGTGGGACGATCTAGCTAGATTTCTTGAGCGTCTCTGTCATAGTTCCAATATCATCGAGGCCAGCCAAACCCTCTCACATACATCAGCAAAGGGAATACTTTTATCGTCCTCAACAAATCAATAAGCACTGAAATCCACCAGTCTTACCTCAAGCCATCCAACATGGGCAACGTGCGCGACGAGCAAACGAGTCACAATGCGTTTAAATGTAGCAAATTTATGGCGCTCGATCAAATGGCGCGTTTCTTGCTAGCGAAGCGAAAGCATCCCTGTTTAAATTGCTTGGGCGCTAAACAATCTTCAAGCAACTGTCCATCATCCAGAAGATGTCAATACTGTAAGGTCAGTCACCACACACTATTGCACCGTCACTTACCAACAAACGAAGTGGCGACTCCATCTGCAACATTAACAACTTTAATAGCGACGTTATTCTGGCCACAGCGCTAGTTCAGCTGAACAGCCTGCACTATACTACTGTAACTGCGCAAGCACTCCTTGATTCAGCCCAACATCATAACATTTAAATTTGAATCATTGCATTCTCATTTTTCTTCAATATTAGAGGCCGTGGTCTTGCCATCTATTTTGTCAAACCAACCGCAACAGCGTATTAATATTAACACAAGGGATATTCCCAAAAATCGAAGGCTGGGGTAGCCCTGATCAAATCCAGACTCGAAAAAGGACTCCTATTTGCTTTTGAAATGAACACACGTCGACTTGTTGTTGGTATTGTGGTCAAGCACACACACCGTAGCAAAGAGGTAGACCTGGCCAAGGAATGGGAGGTGGACTGTAACCGAAGGTTGGTGAGTCGGTGGATCCAGATCCCCAAAAAACCGGAGGTCGGTGGAATCGATGCACGTCACAAGTGGGCAGCTGGTGGAATGCAGCGGGCCGGTGGATACGGCTGCTGTATCGTTGGATCGGTTTCCAAGCAATCCAAGGTTGGTGAAACCGATACAAGTCCTGGTTGACAAGCAGGTGGATTACTGCGGATCGGTGGATACGGAAGGTGGATGGTTGGATCGATTTCCAAGCAACCGAATGTTGGTGAAACCGATAGAAGTCTTGATTCACAAGCTGGCGGATTACGGCGGGTCGGTGGACCGTTGGATCGATTTCCAAGCAACCGAAGATTGGTGAAACGGACACAAGTCCTGGTTGACAAGCAGGCGGGGTGGTGGATACGGCAGGTGGATCATTGGGTCGTTTTCCAAGCAACCGAAGTTTGGCGAAATTGATACAAGACCTTGGTTGACAAGCTGGTGGATTACGGCGGGTCGGTGGATTCGGCTGGTGGATCATTGGATCGATTGCCAAGCAACCGAAGGTTGGTGAAACCGATAAAAGTCCTGGTTGAAAATGGTGGATCGATTTCCGAGCAACCGAAGGTTGTTGAAACCGATACACGTCACCAGTTAATAAGTTGGTGGCTTCCGGTGAATCGGAAGTTAGTTGCTAGGCCCAATTTATTCGGTGGTTTCTTCCCGTAAGTGGGGAGATAACTCACCAGTGTCGGAGGGAAACTGTGAGGTGGAAATTAAATCTCCTCGCTCACTACTCCCCTGATACCCCAAAAATGAAGCGACCGAGGTCGCCAATTTTGCACAGGATCGTAAGTACACGACAAGCTAATGGTATCCGTTCACACGCATGGGGTACGGACCTTACCTTGCTGAATGGTTCAGCTCTCGATCATTATGAGATGTAAATTATTTGTACTTAAGTATAAGTAGATATGAAGAAAATAAGAATTAAACGCAGTATTAGCTAGACGATCGATGCGCGAATGAAATGCCTGGCCATTATTACTTGCATTTGTCAATGCCAGTCATTCGCTTGCTGCCAGTTGTTGCAGTGGTGGCGTATGTAATGGGGACAGTGTTTTGGTTACAGTGGGGTGCATGTAGAAAATATTTGTGATGCAGGTAAAAGCGGAATTACAGTCCCTCCCCTACCTCGGGCACTGTGCTAACGCCTTGGTGAGCAAGAGTTTTGGTCTTAGGACCTGCACTACCTTGGGCTGTGCCCCGGTATCATTTACCCGCGTACAAGAATACGAGGCTCTGCTGGTGTGTGTTCGATCTTTTTTGTATTTAATAATTCATTGCGTATATACAAAATCTCAAGGAATATATTGTGACGAACATTAGCAAGACTAAGGGATACTATCATCTCTAAGCAGATGCTAAAATTGACTTGTATGCACATCCATAAATCAATCATTATGTATCTACATAAACGAATCAACCATTATGTCTACACATATGTACGTAGACGCAGCGGAGAAGCAACGCACAAACACAGATATCTTATCTGAGATGCTCCCAAAAGTATGATTATTGTAATTGTGGAAGTGCCGCTCACAAATATACGCGCATATGAGAGCTACACAGGTGCATCTGTAGTTATAAATATATACCAGTAACTAAGTAAATACTGGAAGCGTCTAGAAGATACAACGAGGAAATCACACAGTATAAAAGCAGCAACAGTAGAGGCGCGATAGTCAGTTTCGATTAAGCACGCTATCTGTCGAGCAATAGAAGTGTTATTTTGAAAGTACTTGAATAAAGGCCATTTTGCATTATTAAATATTGGAGTTATTTATTCAACAGTTTAGTGATTCGAACTTAGCAGAAGGTTGCAAATAAGAGGACTTGCACTAAATTCGTTACAATTGGTGTCAGAAGAGGTACTGTTGAATAAATTCCAGAGAACAACAAGGCCATGGAAAGTTAAGTGAACTGAAGATCCAGCAACTGAAGAGGGAGTTGGAGAGCCGTGGATTGAATACAAGCGGCGTTAAACTCGAACTTCAGGCACGGCTACGAGAGGCAATGGAAGCAGAAGGAATTGATGTGGAAGAGTATGTCTTTCACCTTGATGGCGAGGAGACAACAAAAATTGAAGAGAAAAACGAAATATCGCAGACGGTTACCAGCACAGACTAGAACATGAAATTGGTTGCAATAACTCCTCAAACATCGACAGTGGCATCTCAGCTGGAATCGCAGGAGACACGTGTAACATCCAGGATGGAAGCAAAGGAGGCACGCATTTCAGAAATGTCGTCACAAATATCCACAAATATGTCATCACAACTGGAAGAACAAAAGACATATATAGCATCCCAACTGAAATCACAGGAGACACATATTTTAGAAATGACGTCGCAAGTGTCATCTCAACTGCAAGACCAAAAGACATATATGGTATCGCAATTGGAAGCCCAAGAGGCACGTATATCTGAAATGTCGGTAGAAATTTTGGAACCGGTATCCTCAAAACTGGAAGCGCAGTATGCAAAAATGGCTCAATTTCAGGCAGAGGTAGATGATTTAAAAGGTCGTATGGAACAGTTACAACTAAAGCGCCCAGCTGATTCAGCAAGCAATCCGAAGGTAAAAACTCTATATTTTGACGGCTCTGTTCCTTTCCAGGTCTTTAAGCTTCAATTTGAGAGGACATTAGCCGTGAACAACTGGAATACTGAAGATAAAGTTGCTGCACTCTTCGTAGCATTGAAAGGACCAGCTGCCGAAATCTAGACTATTCCAGAGAGCGAACGGAATAGTTGTGACGCATTGATGGCTGCTGTAGAACGGCGATACGGAAGCGAACACATGAAACAGATATATCAAATAGAATTGCAAAACCGTTACCAAGAAACTAATGAGACTTTGCAAGAGTTTGCTTCGGATGTTGAAAGGTTGGCTCTTTTGGCAAATGCGGACGCACCCGTGGAATACACCGAGGGTAAAAATCCAGAGTTTTATAAATGGCATACGGGACGCCGAACCGAAGCGAGCTACATACGCAAACCCAAAGCCAACATTTCCTGAAACGGTATCCCCTGCACTGACTCAGGAAACAGCGTCACTTTTGAGCCCGCATACAAAGCTGATCGCGTGGATGTGGAGAGGCCAGACCGGGTAGACACAATTTCGGAAACATTAAAAGAAACGCAGCAGAAAAACGATGGTGCCGTCAAATGCTTTAAATGTGGAAAGCCAGGGCACATTGCACATTATTGCAGTACCAATTTTAACAGTTCCAGCAATGTGGGTGGCCGTAAACGAAGAGCTGAAGGAGATGAGCAAATCTTCAAATCCACTCAATCGTTAAACTAAATCGAGTCAGCCGCAAGGGGCGACAGCTGGCTCCCTCAATTGAATGTCCCATAATTTCTATCTCACAAATTGGAAGAAGGTCAAACAATCTTACTGTCGGAGGACATGTGGATGGGAAACAACGTTTACTGACTGTAGATACGGGTGCATCTCATTCCATCATTCGATCAGATTTACTCAACAAGAAGATAAGATCATTGCTTGGAGCAAAATTACGTACAGCCGCGGGAGAGGACACCCAGGTAATTGGAGAAGTAGCATGTGAAGTAGCAATTGGGAACGTCACGATACTACACAATTTTATAGTGGCAGACATTGTTGATGAAATCGTAATTGGAGTGGACTTCTTCAGCATCTAGATCGATATGCAAAGCAAGACGATGCGATATAAGAACATGCATGTGCCACTTAATTTCGGCTACGAGAGAGGCTACAGCAGTAAACGAGTGCTGGTGGAAGAGAGTCAGAAAATACCATCAAAATCCGAAGCAGTCATCTGGGAAAAGGTTGAGGGATAGTGTGGGACAAACAAATTGTGGGTTGTCGAAGCGGCAAACAAATCAGCACTGAACATACTTCTAGGAAAAACCCTGGTTATGACAAAACAAGATGGACGTATTCCCGTAGGAGTACTCAATGAGTTCAAGTCACCACTCAAACTGACCAAAGGAGCTATTTGGGGAAGATGCCAAGAGGCTGAAGTAGTTATTAACTGTGAACAGCTCCGGGAACACGTTTCATCTAGTAATACTGATCTTTCAAATGACATCACGGCATGGACGCAGGGGCTAGAGGAAGCCTATCAGAGTAAGGCAAAACTACTGCTCCTAAAGTACCCGAACATATTTGACAAGGATGGCTCCAAACCAGGCCGCACCAACGTTGGGAAACATTAAATTGACCCTGGAGATACGAGGCCGATCCGTCAAGCTCCACGTAGTGTTCCACTGGCGAAGCGGCAAGTTGTGATTCAAATCGTACAAGAAATGAGCGACAGCGGCGTCATCGAACCATCAGCTAGTCAATGGAGCTCACCGGTGGTACTTGTAAAGAAGAATGATGGAAAAATTAGGTTTTGCGTGGAAAAAGGATACCTACCCGTTGCCAAGAATTGATGACACTCTGAACTCGCTCTCTGGTACGAAATGGTTTTCCACACTGGACTTGAAAAGCGTCTGCTGGCAAGTGGAAGTGAAGGAGGAAGACAAAGAGAAAACAGCCTTCAGTGTCGGTGACGTTCTTTGGCAATTTACAGTGATGCCTTTTGGACTATGTAATGCACCAGCTACTTTTGAAAGACTCATGGATCATGTACTGAAAGGACTACATTGGAAAACATGCTTATTGTACCTAGACGACATCATCGTATTGGGAAAGAACTTCGAAGAATATCTGAAGAACTTGGAGGAGGTTTTCCAAAGAATAGCTGGTTCTGGTCTGAAACTAAGTCCCAAAAAGTGTTCGCTGTTTAAAAAGGAAGTAAATTATTTGGGTCATAAGGTAACGACAGAAGGTATCTTTACTGCGAATGAAAAGATAGAGGCAGTAAATGATAGGCCAAGACCACTGAACCTGCATGAATTGAGAAGTTTCCTTGGGCTGTGCACATATTACCGCCGATTTGTACCAAATTTTTCCAGCGTAGCCCACAGCCTCCATGAGCTTACAAGAAAAAATAAGGCTTTTGAATGGAAAGAGGAGCAAGAGGTGGCTTTTCAAACATTGAAGGAGCGTTTGTGCCCTGCCCCAATGTTGGCATATCCGATTCCAGGAGCAAAATTTATTCCAGATATAGATGCGATTGGATATGCTATAGGAGGCGTTTTGTCAAAACTGGTTGATGGACAGGAGAAGGTAGTTGCATATTACAGCCGTTCAATTGGAAAACCAGAGAGGAACTACTGCCTTACCCGGAGAGAGCTGTTGGCATTGGTAGAGTGCATTAAACATTTTCACAAATACCTCTACGGCCAGCGATTCCGCGTCAGGACAGATCAAGCAGCGTTGAAACGTAGTACCCATGGAAATGCTGATTAAATGTCACGAAGACCATTTAGTTTGGAATGAAAGCACTGTTCAAAGGCCGAGGCTAAAGAAGACAATATAGATGTCCGGCTAATGACTATAACACGTACAGATGAATGGGACAAGGAACAACTAAGGAAGTGTCAGCTTGAAGATACTGATCTGTCACAAGTTATGCAAGGGCTCGAATGAAACAAAAGACCAAATAGAGAGGAGATGTCAGCAGAGAATCGCATTGCGAAGTCATATTGGGCACAGTGGAACAGTTTAGAATTGATCTCCGGTTGCTTGCATCGAGTTTGGGAGAGTGAGGATGGTCAATGCAAGAAGAAACTGATAGTTGTCCCCAGAAAGAGGATTCCTGACGTGCTCAGTGAGCTGCATAATTGTCCAAGCGGAGGTCATCTTGGAATCACGAAGACGCTCGAGAAGGGTAAACAGAGATCCTATTGGGTTGGTTGCCGTCAGTCGGTTACTGAGTGGATTGCGAACTGCGAGGTTTGCAGCAGAATGAAAGGGCCAAAAACCCAAAGTCATGGTCGGATGAAGCAATATAACTCAGGTGCGCCATTTGAAAGGATCGCTATGGATGTCGCAGGTCCATTTCCTACAAGCAACTGCGGAAACAAATATGTACTGGTGGTTATGGATTATTTCAGCAAATGGCCAGAAGTATACCCAATCCCAAATCAAGAAACGGACACAGTATCAGAAGTGTTTATAAACAATTGGTTTGCAAGGTATGGTGTACCAATGGAGTTACATTCTGACCAAGGCAGGAATTTCGAATCAGCTGTGTTCCGGGAAATGTGTAAATCATTGGGAATTCGAAAAACACTGACAACTGCATTGCATCACCAGTCCGATGGTATGGTGGAACGATTCAATAGAACATTGGAGGAGTATTTAAGAAAAGTGGTAGACAAGTACCATAAGGAGTGAGATACACATATATCATTATTTTTGATGGCTTACCCATCGGCAGTGCATGAGACAATGGGCCAAACTCCCGCAAAGGTAATTTTTGGTAATGACCTTCAAATGCCAGCTGATTTGAAGTTTGGGAAAGACGCCGATGCGGAGAGAAATGTCAAGAAATCCATTAGTGTCTTAGAAGAAGAGCTGAGAGAGACACACGATCTTGTAAGGCAACGATCAAAGATAATGAGTAACAAGATGAAAGCGAGGTACGATGAAGCAACTAATTTGGAAGGGTTTCAGGAAGGAGATTTGGTGCTGTTATACAATCCACAACGAAAAAAAGGTTTGTCCCCGAAATTGCAGTGCAATTTGGAAAGCCCATACAAAGTTGTAAAACGGATCGACGATGTAGTGTACCGCATACAAACCATTGGCAAACCACGAACCAAAATGAAAGTGGTTTATTTGGAAAGGCTGGCAGCGTTCAGATCGAGAGATTAGGTGGGGGCAGTGTGGCGAATATTAGCAACACTAGGGGATACTATCATCTCTAATCCGATGCTAAGAGTGACTTGTATTCACATCCATAAATCAATCATTATATATCTACATAAACGAATCAATCATTATGTATACACATATGTACGTACACGCAGCGGAGAAGCAACGCAGATATCTTATCTAAAATGCTTCCAAAAGTATGCAATTGTAATTGCGGAAGTATCGCTCACAAATACACGTGCATATGGGAGATACACACGTGTATCTGTAGTTATAATTATATACCAGTAAGTAAGTAAATTCTGGAAGCGCCTTTAAGATGCTACGAGGAAATTACACAGTATAAAAGCAGCAACAGTAGAGGCGCGATAGTCAGTTTCGATTAACCACGCTATCTGTCGAACAATAGAAGTGTTATTTTGAAAGTACTTGGATAAAGGCCATTTTGCATTATTAAATGTTGGAGTTATTTATTCACCAGTTTAGTGATTCGAACTTAGCATAAGATTGCAAATAAGAGGATTTGCACTAAATTCGTTACAATATAAAAGTATCAAAATGTATAGATAGCTATACTAATATTTCAATGCAGCAGTATATAAAAATATATAGGTAGCTTAGTAATTCATATCGAATGGACATTTTCATAGAAGTTTATTGCTTTTGTTTTGTTTTTGTTGATGAAATATATATATGTAGAACTATGGATACGTTCCCAAAAAAAAAATATTTTTTTTGTGTGTAAATAATAGATACAATAACACTTTCATGTGAAAATATATACACATTATTTGAAATTTTGTATTTATTTTTTTTCTACTAAAAGTTTCATGTTGATTAATTAATTTTACTTAGCGTATGTTGTGTGCCCTCGTGTTTGTCATAATCGCCGTCTTCGTCCCCCTTGCACACCCCGTTCTTTACTCCGTTGTGCTTGTGCATCCACCGCCGTTGAGGCTTCGTTGGTCGTCTGATGCGGGCAGCATGTTCGCAGTTTTTCCCACCTGCGCATCCATTAAGTGTTCCTCTTTTGGTGGTCGTTGGATCACGGATCTAGATTTCGGTTTTTTGGTGGTTCGGGGCCGTTGGGCTGTATTCTTTTCTGTTTCCCTTTTTTATTTTGTCGGACCATTTGTGCTATTGCTAACAGTCTTGCGGTTGTTGTTGGTGTTTCGATCGGAGGGTCCCGAAAGGTTTCTATTTTTTGGATCCGGGGTTTTTCCTGGGCCAAGGTACGGATTCAAAGGAGGTTTCCACTGTTTTATCGCCTCAGGTTCGCCAAGCGGCCTTTGTTTCCTTTGCGCTTTCCTTCCACCGGCCATTTGTGCTGTTATTTGGTAGTGCTTGCTTGCTGCAAGGAGAGGAGGTGTAATTAGTATTCGCTCGGGCTGCTCTGTTTTAATTATCGCTCGGACAGCATTTCACGTCTTGTATGTGAATATGCAGTGGTTTGGCCCATGGTCGGTTGAGGTCAATCAGGTTTACGGTATTGGTTGATACGTATTCTTTTATAGTGTATGGGCCGGAAAACTTGGGGGTAGGTTAGGTTAGGTTGAACTGGCCGGTCCATGAGGACCTCACATAGACTGACTGAGTCCGTAGTGGTACCAGAAGTTTGTTTTAACGACCAAACTGAAAAACCCTATCAAAACGAGGACCTATGTTATAAAATAACTCCGTCCTCTTGGCAAATACTAGAAGCCTCCTAGGACTTAAGCCACTTGCTGCTTCTAGATCTGACAGCTGTATCACTCCTAATGGTCGGAGTCTTAGCCTTGCAAGTGCAGGGCACGAGCACAGAACGTGCTCGATCGTTTCCTCCTCCAACACACACTTCCTACATCTGCCTTCACTGACCAAGCCTAATTTAAAGGCATGTAACGCCAGAAGGCAGTGTCCAGTCAGAATACTCGTCATGAGTCTACTGTCCTCTCTTTTTAATTATAGAAGCAATTTTGTTAGTCTAAGGTTGTAAGACCTACACGTAATCTTCGACATTTTACAGCCCCGTGCTTGAACCCACGCCTTTCCCGCTGGTCGATCATGTGCACCTCTCCCCTTCGCTTAATCTCGCCCTATCTAATTGGGACGTTTACGGAGCAAGCTTCAAAGGATGCGCCCTTTTTACCTAGTTCGTCCACTTTTTCATTCCCATCTATTCCCATATGCCCTGGGACCCAATATAGATGTATGCTTCTCCTTATCCCGATTCTCTCCAGAGACTGCTTACACTCTAATATGCATTTAGATGCTGTGCTATGTGATATTATTGCCTTAATTGCTGCTTGACTGTCAATATAAAAGTTAAGACGGTTGCAGCTTAAGCTATTCTCTTCCAGGGTTTCTACTGCTTTGGTTACGGCTAATATTTCCGCTTGGAAAACACTACAGTAATCCGACAGCCTGCAGGATCTGCTTATTTCCGGATCAGCACAGTATACTGCAGACGCTACTCCTTCCACTACTTTGAAACCATCGGTGTACACATGTATCGCCTCGTACGACATTTGCGCACCCTTGCGCCAAGCGTCCACTTCTATTGTGGCCTTAAGATCGCCCTCGAAGCGCAGATCAGGTTGTCTGTTCGTCTTGTGATTGATGACGCTATACTACTATGGCCATATGGTCGGCGCTCTAGCTGCCCCGATGCACCGAGCCTAGTTGCGGTCGTTAATGATTTGTTCTTTGCTACCAGGTCTACAGGCGAAATGTGCAGAATGGCATACAGTGCAGCCGTCGGGGTTGTTTTCAGGGCTCCCGTAATGCTAAGCATCGATATGTTCCATATGTTGTTTTTTGTGTGGCTTTCCGCCAAACAAGGACTCCATAGTATAGAATAGGGCTTACAATAGCTTTAAAAACCCAATGACCCCAGCACGTACACCTCAGCGTTCTTCTACATGCATAGAGTGCCGTTGGGGCCTTCTTGACCCTCTCCTCCACGTTGAGCTTCCATGACAGCTTACTGTCTAGGATGATTCCTAGATATTTTGTGCAAGGTTTCTCCTGTAAGGTCATCCCTCCTATCTTATGACTAGTCCAATTTTGGACCTTGTATCTCTTTGTAAACAAGACCATATCCGTCTTCTCCGCATTGACTTTCAACCCGACATTAGATGCCCAGGTATGAATATCCCCAAGCGCCCGATCCAACAAAGAACTAATCGTTGGAAGGCACTTTCCACTTATGACAATTGCAACGTCATCTGCGTAAGCGGTAAGTTTTACGGGTCCCTCAACGAATCGCGTGAGCAGTTGGTTGATGACCAGCGTCCACAGCAGAGGTGATAGCACCCCTCCCTGCGGAGTGCCCTTGTCCACTGATTTCGTGGCCTCGTACAATCCCCATTGTGATGTAATCTTTCTGCAATTTAACATGCAGCCGACCCATCTGATTAAGGCAGGATGTACTTTAATGTAATTAACACCGTCCATAATCGCCCATTTTCAACATTATTGAAAGCCCCGGCAATGTCCAAGAAGACTCCTAGAGCATACTCCTTATATTCCAGGGATTTTTCTATGCTTATTACCACCCTATGCAATGCGGTGTCTACCGACTTGCCTTTGGTGTACGCATGCTGTGTTATGGAGAGCAGCTTTTCATCCACGTTGGACTTTATGTACACATCTATTAGCCTCTCAAAAGTTTTGAGCAGAAATGATGTTAAAAGGGGTTAGTTTTTGTGCAAATTTGTTGATAGCTGACGATAGTGAGTGGTCACGTTTCATTACTTTTTCACCCACTTTCGGTTTCCAGGCTCGTCGGCGTAAATCGTAATTTTTCTTTTGCTGCTTTGCTGCGGTAGTCAGGTGTTCAGAGATTTCGGTCGTGGGTTCTTCCGAAACTACTCCCTCATTTCGGATTTGGCACGGCGCAAGGAGGTTACGGCCATAGCTGACTTCAGCTGCTGACGTTCCAGTTGATTCGTGCTGCGCTGTGTTGATGGCAAAGGCTATTTCCAGTAAGTGTTGCTCCCAGATACGGCGGTCGTGCTTCGAGCGTTGGGACACCATTGTTTTTATGACAAGGTTTGCCTTTTCTGTTGGATTCTCATGAGGAGCGTAGGTGGCTGTCCGTCGGTGTTCTTTTTTGTGTTCCATCAGGAACTCTGTTAATGCTTTTCCCGTGAATTTTTTCGCGTTATCGCTCAGGGAGATATTGGGGCGTCCGTGACGATAGATTATCTTCTCGCGTAGCGCCTTTATAACTGCCGTGGCTGTGGTTAGCTAATGGTACCAGTTCGATCCATTTTGAGAATTTTTCTACTAGTACGAGTACCGATGCTTTGCCTCGTTTTGACCTCGGTACGGGCCCGACGAAATCTGCTGTGACTTGTTCCCACGAATACAGGCACGGCATGGTTGCCATTAATCCAGCCAGTCGTTGCTGCTGTACTTTGTATTCGGCACAACAGATGCAGGTGCGCACATGTTTGACGACATCTTGGTGCATGCCTGGCCAATATTAACTTTCCTGCGCTCGCTTAAGTGTTTTCTTTGCCCGGAGGTATCCTGCCGCTGTGGATTCATGCTCTTCCTTAAGGACTGCCACTCGTGCGGATCGAGGAATACATAGCTTCCACTGAGAGGCGCGAGAGATTCGGGTCTTTGGTCTGATGTGTCGGAACAGCCTTTGGTGAATCAGCCTGTAGTCCGTATTGCGGTTTGGATTTTTGCATACCTCCCTCTTGTACCTTATTCGCGTACCAGCCAGCATGGCGAACTTGGATGGTATTGAGGGTGGCAGCTTCTGTTTCAGTTGTTGCTAAAGGGCAGCGGGAAAACGCATCAGCGACTGTGGTGTGGGTGCCTTTACGGTATTCGGTATCAAAATTATACTGCTGCAATTCTATTGCCCATCTTGCTAGTCTACTCGAGGGATTCTGTTACTTATGTAGTCACTTTAGAGAATGGTTGTCCGTTAACACGGTGAAACGGTACCTCTCCAGGTATGGCTTCGTTTTTCGAACAGTACCGCTAAACACTGCTGTTCCGTGGCGGAGTAACGTTTTTCCAGGCTGGTTAGGCTGCGACTAGCGTAAGAGCCCTTTCCTGGTCCGAGTGCCGTTGGAATAGCACTACTCCCAGCCCTTATCTGCTTGCGTCAGTTGGTAATACGAAAGAGCGATCGAAATCCGGACAGCATAGTATCGGTGCATTCATCAGTCTATCCTTGAGGGCTCCGAATGCTTCTTGTTGTTCTTTTTCCGAAGTCCACCTTTGGCCTTTCTTCAGTAGTTGATGAAGGGGTGCTGCGATTGTCGCGAAGTCGGCAATGTACCGACGTTACCTGGAGGCAAGTTCGAGAAATCTTCGTAGCTCCTTTATACTCCCTGGTGCGCTTATTTGTTTTACTGCTGTTATTTTCGCGGGGTCGGTGTGTATCCCCTCCGCGCTAACCAGGTGTTGAGTTGGCTTTGTACGAAATTCCAGTTTTCAAGTTGATTTGTATTTGGCTCTCCTGGAGGCGTCTGAATACTTCTTCCAGGATCTCTAAGTGCTCTTCGACCGTGTTTCCCTTTATAATGATATCTAGGTGAATACCTTTGGCTTGAGCTCTGGGCCGAGGATGGAGTCGAGAGCTCGTTGGAAAGTGGCCGGTGTAGAATGGAGTCCGAATGGCATAACCTTCCACTGGAACAGGCCTCTTCCCGGCATGGTGAACGCCGTGTATGGCCGCGATTTCCTGACTACTGGTATCTGCCAATAACCGTTCTTGAGTTCGAAGGTTGAGATGAATCTCGCTTCCTTCAGTTGGTCCAGAATTGCGCCGATTTTGGGAAGGTGGTAGGCGCCAGAGACGCTGGCGGCATTCAGCTGGCGGTAGTCGACGCACATTCTCCAACTTCCTTGCTTTTCCGAACAAGCACGATGGGCGAGCTATACGCGCTTTTCGACGGTTCTATGCGATCCGCTCGGAGTAGTTCGCTCACCTCGTCGTTGATCACTTGTTGCATGGCGGGGTTGCGAGGATTGTACCACTGTTTTATGGGCTGGTCGTGTTTCAGCGTGACTACGTGTTCTGCCAGCGTTCAGCGTCCTTGCAGGCGAGAAAAAATTTCCTGGTGATGTGAGATGATCGTCTGTAGTTTGTGTCGTTGAGATTGGGTCAAGTGGTCTCGGGTGGTTAAAGCATTGAGTGGGGCCAGCTGTGATGGATCGGTACACTGGTGGGGAGTCAGCTGGACTCCATCCAACGTGATAACGATCCTCCGGCTGCTTAGAAAATCCATCCCAAGGATCATCCTTTCGGCTAAGTTTGGAAATGACGATACCAGTAAGCTGATTGTGTGCCTTCCCAGCGTTAATTTTACTCTAAATACTTCTAAGCTTTATATGCAGGTTTGACCAGCCTTTGGTGAATCAGCATGTAGTCCGTATTGCGGTTTGGATTTTTGCATACCTCCCTCTTGTACCTTATTCGCGTACCAGCCAGCATGGCGAACTTGGATGGTATTGAGGGGGGCAGCTTCTGTTTCAGTTGTTCCTAAAAGGCAGCGGGAAAGCGCATCAGCGAATGTGGTGAGGGTGCCTTTACGGTATTCGATATCAAAATTATACTGCTGCAATTCTATTGCCCATCTTGCTAGTCTACCCGAGGGATTCTGTAACTTATGTAGTAACTTTAGAGAATGGTGGTCCGTTAACGCGGTGAAACGGTACCTCTCCAGGTATGGCTTCGTTTTTCGAACAGTACCGCTAAACACTTCTTTTCCGTGGCGGAGTAACGTTTTTCCAGGCTGGTTAGGCTGCGACTAGCGTAAGAGCCCTTTCCTGGTCCGAGTGCCGTTGGAATAGCACGATTCCCAGCCCTTATCTGCTTGCGTCAGTTGGTAATACGAAAGAGCGATCGAAATCCGGACAGCATAGTATCGGTGCATTCATCAGTCTATCCTTGAGGGCTCCGAATGCTTCTTGTTGTTCTTTTTCCGAAGTCCACCTTTGGCCTTTCTTCAGTAGTTGATGAAGGCATGCTGCGATTGTCGCGAAGTCGGCAATGTACCGACGGTACCTGGAGGCAAGTTCGAGAAATCTTCGTAGCTCCTTTATACTCCCTTGTGCGCTTATTTGTTGTACTGCTGTTATTTTCGCGGGGTCGGTGTGTATCCCCTCCGCGCTAACCAGGTGTCTGAGATAGTTGAGTTGGCTTTGTACGAAATTGCAGTTTTCAAGTTGATTTGCATTTGGCTCTCCTGGAGACGTCTGAATACTTCTTCCAGGATATCTAAGTGCTCTTCGACCGTGCTTCCCTTTTTAATGATGTGGTCGAGGTAGGTGAATACCTTTGGCTTGAGCTCTGGGCCGAGGATGGAGTCGAATGCTCGTTGGAAAGTGGCCGGTGCAGAATGGAGTCCGAATGGCATAACCTTCCACTGGAACAGGCCTCTTCCCGGCATGGTGAACGCCGTGTATGGCCGCGATTTCCTGGCTACTGGTATCTGCAATAACCGTTCTTGAGGTCGAAGGTTGAGATGAATCTCGCTTCCTTCAGTTGGTCCAAAATTGCGCCGATTTGGGGAAGGTGGTAGGCCTCAAAGACGCTGGCGGCATTCAGCTGGCGGTAGTCGACGCACATTCTCCAACTTCCTTGCTTCTTCCGAACAAGCACGATGGGCGAGCTATACGCGCTTTTCGACGGCTCTATGCGATCCGCTCGGAGTAGTTCGCTCACCTCGTCGTTGATCACTTGTTGCATGGCGGGGTTGCGAGGATGGTACCACTGTTTTATGGGCTGGTCGTGTTTCAGCGTGACTACGTGTTCTGACAGCGTTCAGCGTCTTTGCAGGCGAGAAAAAATTTCCTGGTGATGTGAGATGATCGTCTGTAGTTTGTGTCGTTGAGATTGGGTCAAGTGCTCCTGGGTGGTTAAAGCATTGAGCGGGGCCAGCTGTGATGGATCGGTACACTGGTAGGGAGTCAGCTGGACTCCATCCAACGTGATGAAGATCCTCTGGCTGCTTAGAAAATCCATCCCAAGGATCATCCTTTCGGCTAAGTTTGGAAATGACGATACCAGTAAGCTGGTTGTGTGCCTTTCCAGCGTTAATTTTACTCTAAATACTTCTAAGCTTTATATGCAGGTTTGATCGGCCAGCAGGACCTGTCTGGGGTTCGGGTGGGAACGTATTTGGCGGCGTTCCAGGTGTTGGCGCGTCGATGTAGGCCTGCGTGGCTCCTGTATCCACTAGCGCGCGAACAACCATGCCCTCAATGGTGATGCTGACGTAGAACCGATCATAGGAACCTTCCCTCTGGTTGACGTTGGTGCTTATAGCGCTATTGGCGCATTGTGAGGTTATGCATGGCAGCGTCTGGCACCGACAATCTGTAGACAGGATCCCGTCTCGGCCACATCTGGAACAAAAAGTCCGTGCCGGGTTGCGGCAATGGGCACGCCTATCGCCTTGTCGGTTACATCTCCAAGACGATTCCCATCTGTTGTATCCTTTGCCCAATATGGCCAAGCTGTGCGTCTTCTACATGGCCTGACTGTTCTCTTCTGCTTTCAGAAGTTCGCATTCGCCGGTCAATTCCATGTGTTCCTCGATAGTCCGGAACTCTCCTCTTTTGACGAAGAGGCGGTATTCCACACTGAGTCCGCCGTATAAGCGGCTTAAGTGGTCCTCTATGGATCGTCGTATGCTGGCGAATCAGCGTCTGTAGTGCTAAGATGTAGTCCTTTACCTCCTCCTGTGGATGTTGCCTCAGTTGCCGGATCGCTTCCTCCAACTGGCACAGGTGTCGTCGGGGTTGGAAAAATTTCTTTTCGGAACTCGGCCCATTTACGGATGTTAGGTTTGCATATTCTGCACCACTGGAGCGCCTTACCACTTAGGAGTTCTGGAAGCGTCATAAGGATATTGTCCAGAGGGATCAATAGCATCCTGCTAGTTCTTCAACTCGTCCCAGGAACTCGTGGGAGTCCCGTCGTTCATTACGACGGCGAACCGTGGTTAATAATTCTGCATCCTTCATCTCGCTTGGCTGATTTCGTGATGGTTTGTGCTCTGTTGCCTTTGGTGTGCGGCCTTCTATAATGATGGTAGGAGCAGCTTTCTCTGGTAATCTAATGGGCCTTTTCTCTTCGGCTTCGATTTCCAGTTCTAGGTCTCTCAGCAAATTTTCGGTTGATGCTCGTGCACTCTTGGATCACACGTAGGTACTCAGTGCGTGGCGTAGATCAGCTACTGTAGTCCTTCTACGAAGATGCAGTGCTGCTTGCATTCCTCGACCAGTTTCTCCTTCTCAAGAAGATAAATCCAGCTGATAGAGTCGGTGGTTTGCGTGTTTTGATTGGTGTGTGTGACGATCTGTGGTTCTGGTTTGTTGGTGTTGGTTGATGAATTTCCACTGTCGCCTGTGGGGGCGAGTTCCTGCTCGGGCGCCATTTGTAAGGTGGGTTTCGTCAAAGACTGGGGTAGCACTCAGCCTATCCAGAGTCGAAAAAGGACACCCTTTGGAATGAACACAGGTCAATTTGTTGTTGGTATTGTGGTCAAGCACACACACCGTAGCAGAGAAGTAAACCTGGCCCAGGAATGGGAGGTGGACTGTAACCGAAGGTTGGTGAGTCGGTGGATCGATTTCCCCAAAACAACCGGAGGTCGGTGAACTCAATGCACGTCACAAGTGGGCAGCTGGTGGATTGCAGCGGGCGTGTGGATACGGCTGGTTGATCATTAGATCGGTTTCAAAGCAACCCAAGGTTGGTTAAACCGATGCAAGTCCTGGTTGACAAGCTGGTGAATTACGGCGTGTTGGCGCATACGGCAGTTGGATCGTTGGATCGATTTCCAAGCAACTGAGGGCTCTTGAAACCGACACAAGTCCTGGTTGACAAGCTGGTGGATTACGGTGGGTCGGTGGAAACGACAGGTGATCGTTGGATCGATTTCCAAGAAACCGAAGGTTGGTGAAACCAATACAAATCCTGGTTGGCAAGATGGTGGATTACGGCGGGTCGGTGGATACGACAGGTGGACCATTGGACGATTTCCAAGCAACCGAAGGTTGGTGAAACCGATACAAGTCCTTGGTTGACAAGCTGGTGGATTACGGCGGGTCGGCGGATACGGCAGTTGGATCGTTGGGTCGATTTCCAAGCAACCGAAGGTTGGTGAAACCGATACAAGTCCTGGTTGACAAGCTGGTGGATTACAGCGGGACGGTGGGTACGGCAGGTGGATCGTTGGATCGATTTCCAAGCAACCGAAGTTTGGTGAAACCGAAGAAAATCCTGGTTGACAAGCTGGTGGATAACGGTGGGCTGGTGGATACGGCAGGTGGATCGTTGGATCGATTACCAAGCAACCGAAGGTTGGTGAATCCGATACAAGTCCTGGTTGAAAAGCTGGTGGATTACGGCGGGTCGGTGGATACAGCAGGTGGATCGTTGGATTGATTTCCAAGCAACCGAAGATTGGTGAAACCGATACAAGTCCTTGGTTGACAAGCTGGTGGATTACGGCGGGTCGGTGGATACGGCTAGTGGATCGTTGGATCGATTTCCAAGCAACCGGAGGTTGGTGAAACCGATGCAAATCACGGTTGACAAGCTGGTGGATTACGGTGGGTCGGAGGATACGGCAGGTGGATCGTTGGATCGATTACCAAACAACTGAAGGTTGGTGAAATCGATACAAGTCACTGGTTGACAAGCTGGTGGGTTCCGGCAAGCTGGTTGGTGGATCGATTTCCGAGCAACCGAAGGTTGGTGATACCGATACGCGTCACCAGTTAATAAGTTGGTGGCTTCCGGTGAATCGTAAGTTAGTTGCTAGGCCCAGTTTATTCGGTGGTTTCTTCCCGTAGGTGGGGAGATGGCTCACCAGTGTCGGAAGGAAACTGTGAGGTGAAAATTAAATCTTCTCGCTCACTACTCCCCTGACACCCCAAGAAGGAAGCAACCAAGGTCACCAATTTTGCACAGGATCGAAAGTACACGACAAGATAATGGTATCCGTTCACATGCATGGGGTACGGATAGCGTTTCCAAATATCCCGTATTGGCCGGGACATCCCGTATTTTTTACGAATTTTGAAGTGTCTCGCCGGGAAATGCTATGTCCCGGCATTTTCACAATGTCAAAATTAATAAATTATAATCTGCTACGAAACATGGCCGTATTTGCGGCTTCTAGTGTACAATATTCAGCTCATTAGCATATTGTATGCTACTCTGTAATATGCAAAGAAGAAAAATTCATCCCTACTGTGGTTCTGAATATGGTCAATGTTTGACATTTCGCACACCTAAATATTCATTTTGCATGGGGAAGTATTGTGTTTTAAAATAGCGTTTGGAAAATGAATATTGAATTCGCATTAAACACAGTAAACGTATTAATTGTTAACCTGTTTCATAAAAATATTTGTTATAAATAAATGAGTTTAAAAAGTTTGCTAACATTTTACATGACCACCACCTAATTTTTCAAAAATTATCAAAGACGCGTCTCGATCTCCGTTTTTAGAATCCAAAATCGAAAATTTAAATTTTTATTTCTGTCAAAAGATTTTTTTGCCAGATTTGTTGTACACACACACACACACACACACACTAATGCAGAAAGGCATTTTGCGCTCCTTAGTTTCGATCCCCAAACCGGTGTCGGACCCACTCAGGGCTATTTTTTGTAAGCGTGGCCGAAGGCCGCCAACGCAGAAAGATATTCTGTGCAAACAAAAATTAAGCATGGGGCCCTATATCTCGGACACTCTCAGGGTTATTTTACAGTTTTTTGTAAATAACTTTCGACAGAAATAAAATTTTTGATTTCCGCTTTCGGATTCGGAGGTCCGAGGTCCGGAGGTCGAGACGCATCTTTTGATACCACCTTTGATCATTTTTGATTAAAATTATATAGTGCACCGTCTTGTAAAATGTTACCAAAAGTTTAATTCTATCTAAAAATTATTCGCCGGATGAGCAACCCATACAAATATATAGTCGTTTCTTATTTTTCAAATTTCCCGGAAAAAATTAGAAAATCCCGGGAACTTGGCTCAAATTGGAGGTTTGTCCTGGGAACCCGAAATAAAAATCTGGCAGCCCTAGGTACGGACCTTACCTTGCTCAATGGTTGAGCTCTCGATCATCATGCGATATAAATTATTTGTACTTAAGTATAAGTAGATATGAAGAAGTTGAGAATTAAATGCAGTCTTAGCTAGACAATCGGTGCGCGAATGAAATGCTTGCCCATTATTACTTGCATTTGTCAATGCCAGTCATTCGCTTGCAGCCAGCTGTTACAGTGGTGGCGTATGTAATGGGGACAGTGCATTGGTTACAGTGGGGTGCATGTAGAAAATACTTGTAATGCAGGTAAAAGGGGAATTACAGTCCCTCCCCTATCTCGGGCACTGTGTTAACGCCCTGGTGAGCAAGAGTTTTGGTGTTAGGACCTGCACTACTTTGGGCTGTGCCCCGGTATCATTTACCCGCGTACCATAATGCGGGGCTCTGCTGGTGTGTGTGCAATATTTTCTGTATTTAATAATTCATTAGGTATATACAAAATCTCAAGGAATATATAAAAGTATCAAAATGTATAGATAGCTATGCTAATATTACAATGTAACAGTATATAAAAATATATAGGTAGCTTAGTAATTCATTTCGAATGGACATTTTCATAGAAGCTTAGTGCTTTTTTTTTTTGTTTTTGTTGATGAAATAAATATGTGTAGAAGTATGGATACATACTCAAAAAAATTTTTTTTTTGTGTGTAAATAATAGAATAACACTTTCATGTGAAAATATATACATATTATTGTAAATTTTTTAATTTTTTTTCTACTACAGTTTCATGTTGATTAATTAATTGTACTTGGCGTATGTTGTTGTGTCCGCGTGTTTGACATATGCGCCGCAAAGTGGGCTGGATTTGGCTTTCAGTGGACTTAGGAAATGAAAAAAATATTAGTTAATAACACAAAAACTTTGATGGGGATCGATTTTAAGTCTCATTACATGGCGTTTTTATATATGATTATTTTTTCATAAAGTCTTAAACAAAAAAGTTATAGCAAATAAAAAAATGTTATGTATGGGAAAAATCACATTTTTATCGTTGACTCATTTTCCTCACATTTCCTCAAAACTTCATTCATTTATTTATATGGTTAGGGTTATATTTATTTGGTCGGCGTAAATCCCCAACTGAACCCTCCACGAGGGTGTCGACTGGAAATGGAAACTACAGTATTGAGCCTGTACGATGTCAGGACGGTGTCCAGCTAAGATCAGGAATCAGGGCTGTGTGCCTGACTCATTAATAGCCTGGCTACACGGAAATGATTCTTGACCATGGTTTCTGGGGTATCTTTCTCTCTCTTTTTTTATTCTTTCCCTCTGTCTCCTTCATTCCTGTTTCCTTTCCTTCTGGGGGCTGGATCAACGCGTTATGCGTTTCCGTGCCGAGGAGCAGCCAGGCTGGGGGCCCCTAAATAGCCCAGTCGCGAACGGAGCCCTCCTGGCACCAGGTTGTATGGAGACCTTACCCGGGTATTGCGGATCTCTGCCCGGGTGGACGTTCCTTTTCTCCGCCACTCGTGGGAACATGAACACAAGTAACAAAAATACAAAAAACAAAAAGAGACCGGCGCTCTTCAAAGGCCGGGAGGGCTTTTGCCCACCACAACGGTGACCAGTGCGATGCAGGGTCATTCTAACCGCCAGAATATGTCTAAAAAAGGGGATGGTTCAAGACCAGTGGCAATGTCGAGTAAGAACCCCCTCCCCAACAAAACTTTAGGCAGTGAACCAGGGCAAAGGGGTGTTCTCCGGAATACTCCTGGCACTAGCAGAGACGCAGCAGGTATGCAGAATGCAGCCTCGGTTGAAACTGGCGCGTAGGCCCCGCGTGGCCCACCTCCGACACCCACGGCCTTCGCGAAGCTTAGTGAGCGCCAAATCCCAGTGAAGTTGGATACAAGCACAGGAGAGCGGCTGCAAGGATCCTAACCAGATCCGCACGTATGCCAGACCTCGAGGTTAGAGCGGAAAGCGAAAGCGTAGGTTAAATACTGTCAGAGATTCAATGGGCGAAAGAGGCGATACCCGATTTTCGTCTGGGGGTCACAAGTGGCAACCAAAAGGGCAAGGTCGGCGGAAGTAGTGCCTAGCAAACCAAATAGGCCGAAGGTGCATGGGCGCTCTTTTGCAGAAGTGGTTAAGGACAAAATCCTGCTAGGGGTCCTTGACGACAATCAGGAAGACGGCGCAATAAAAAAAGACAAATGGAAATGGTTGAAAAGCGAGCTGTCGAATATCACCCTGGACGTTTTTATGCGCAATCCTGGACCGCCACCGGTATGCAAGGATGCGGGGTGGTTCCAGGGTAGTATCAAAGTCATGGCATGCGGAGAAGAGATGTCCGCAGACATATACAAAAAGGCGGTAGAGTCTGTAGGTGAAGTCTACCCTGGAGCGAAGCTCAGTGCGGTCGATTGCAAAGACATACCGTCACGGCCACGAGCAAGGGTGTGGCTACCGGCAAAACCAACTGAACCAGAGAGGATACTCAGTATGATAAGGATCCTCAACCCGACGCTGCCAGCCGCCAACTGGAGAGTTGTAAAAGGGGAAAGGGGGACAGATCCACACGTCAGGCTGTCCTCCTACTGAATGAAGAATCGCTGACAGTATTGAGGAAAACTGGAAGCGAGATAAATTATGGTTTAGACACCGTGACTGTAAGGGTCTATAGTAACGACGTCAACGACGTCAACGCCGCTGGGAACATGGCAGCCAAGTTCGAGCCAGAAGAAGAATGTAGCGACGAGTACGTGGTTACCAAGGCAGATGGGGGAGAGCCGGATACGCGGGACGGCTACGCCTCGTCTACCTCATCCATGGGGATGGGCGGGTTACACCTGCATTATACGGAGGAGGAGCTGATGATGGAGGATGCGGCTAACTCTACGCTCAAGGAGGGAGAGAAAGTGTGCGAAGTTGGTGCGGGTCCTCCAGATAAACCTACACTATAGTAAAGCAGCTTCCGCTGCACTGCTGCTCCGACTGAAATCAAAAGGAGCAGCTGATATTGCCCTCATCCAGGAGCCGTGGGTGGTTGGACAAAACATTTGCGGACTCAAGCCCACCGGCTACACACTGGTAAGTTCTAGCACCTCGGGAAAGCCAAGATCGTGTATACTTGTTAGAACCAAGCTTAATGTTTTGTTTCTTCCTCAATTTAGTAATGAAGACCCAACAACGATCAGCCTGAGCCTGAGTATGTTTCAAATCAGGCTATCATCAATTTATCTAGCCCGACATCGACCGTCAGGAAGCTGGTGGAAGCTAGATAAGGTGCTCTAATACTTGGAGGAGATGTAAACGCGCACCACTCCACCTGGGGGAGTAATGACGAAAACGAAAGGGGTGAGTTACTTTTTGATTTCATCCTAAACTCTAGATTAACCATAAGCAATAGGGGAGCTGAACCAACCTTTATTACAAACACAAGAAGGGAAGTGCTCGTGGTCACCTTAGTCTCACAAGATGCGGAAGAGTTGGTCAGAGACTGGAGGGTCCTTAAGGACCACTCATTCTCTGACCATCGTTACATCCAATTCGATTTAGGCTTGGTGAAAAATCAGAACGCTGCCATCAGAAATATTAAAAAAACAAATTGGCAAGAATACAATACGGAGCTAGTTAAAATATTGCCACTTGAGAGCGTACCCGAAACACCAGGTAGCATACCAGAACTGGAGAGACTGGTAAATAACTTCACGGGGGCATGCCGCAAGCCACTAGATAAAGTCTGTCCCAAGAGAATTCAAAGGGGCAAAAAGAAGCCACCATGGTGGAATTCACAAATAGAAAACTTTCGCAGGTTAGGTAGGACCACTTTCAATGCAGCTAAAGCCTCTGGCGATGAGCAGCATTGGGAAGTATATAAAGAACATCTTAGAAACTATAAGTTTGAGCTAAGGAAAGCCAAAAGATCTCCCTTGACAAGATTTCTGTAACAACATGGAAACAGTGTCTGAAGGGAGTAGACACAGGAAAGTTCTTTCCAGATCGGCTAATACGGCCCCAGGATGCTTGCAAAGGCCTGATGGTTCGTGGACCGAAACTGGGGAGGAAACGCTGGATTCACACTTTCCAGGTGCAGCTAGGAACGAACCAGGGGATACACAAAGCTTGACACAAGCAACAGTGCAACCTATATTGTACAGCCTAATTACAAGAGATAAGATATCCTGGGCCATCAAATTTTTTGAACGATTCAAACTCCAGGGCCGGACGGAGTTAAACCTATACAACTGCAGCAGTCACTGGAATGCAGCACTATATGCTATAATAGGAGGTGCCGTGGAACTAAACCACATCCCGAGTATATGGAAAATATCTAAAGTGGTATTCATTCCTAAGGCAGGCAAGCCATGCCACGCGAAGCCTAAGGACTTCAGACCCATCAGTCTATCTTCGTTTCAACTAATGGTGATGGAGAGGCTGATGGAAACACATATCAGGGAGGCAGTGAATGACCAACTCTCTGAAGCACAACACGCCTATATGAAGGGTAAATCAACCGAAACGGCATTGCACGAAATTACATCGTGCATAGAGAGATCGTTCTCCTTCAAGGAGTACTGGCTGGCAGCCTTCCTAGACATAGAAGGAGCGTTCAATAACTTTAAACCTGACTCAATCATTAAGGGACTGACTGATCTAGACATCGATTCTCAGCTGGTGGGTCTTGTGCACCAATTGCTGCTATGCAGGGTAGTACAGGCAGAACTTGCAGGGGTATCGGTGAGCAGGTTCGTCATTAGGGGAACTCCCCAAGGTGGAGTCCTATCCCCTCTGCTGCGGGTCTTGGCGGTGAATCAGCTGCTAAGGGACATGGAGGAGGGAGGGTCTTTCAAGCTATAGCATATGCTGACGACCTTGCTTTGGTGATAAGTGGGAAGTTTCCACAAACTCTCTGAGATATGATGCAGGTGGAGTTAAGAAGGGTCGAAGCATTGGCCGTTGATAATGGTCTGGGTGTGAACCCAAATAAAACGGAGATGGTGCTCTTTACGAGGAGGTATAAGATACCACGTCTTTCTACTCCAGTGCTGGCAAACACAGTGCTTAAGTTAAATGAGTCCGCAACTATCTAGGGCTCACACTTGATAAGAGATTGAACTGGATACAAAACACCACGGAACGTGTCCGTAAGGCCACGGTTGCCCTCTACACATGTAAAGGGGCAATTGGAGGGAAATGGGGTATGTCCCCCATGATAGTACATTGGATATACTCGGCCATAGTTAGGCCAATATTGCTATACGGGGTGGCGGTATGGTGGCCCGCCCTGAATAAATCCTCGACGATTCTTGCTCTTCAAAAGGTGCAAACATCTGCACTACTATGCATAACGGAGCCATCCACACAACGCCAACGGAGGCTATGAATGTAATACTGAACCTACTACCCATAGATATAGTAGGCATTAAATATGCAGCATGTGCAGCTATCAGGCTGAGGAAACTGACCACATGGTCGCACTGCAAACATACTGAAATTCTCGACAGATTCTGCATACCAGAATGGACAGATTTCTGCAAACCACATACAAACTTTAACAAGGGATACGAGATATTTTTCCCTGGGAGGGAACAGTGGGCGAATGACCCTGATTGGCCCACTAACAGCATTCAGATCTACACAGATGGATCTAAACTGGATAACAGGGTCGGGGGGGGGGGGGGGGGGGGGGGTGTCTATTCGGAACGATTGGGGATACAAAGAACGTTTCGCCTTCCGGATCACTGTAGCGTATTTCAGGACGAGCTTGCGGCCATACAAGACGTTGTGGACTGCCTTAGTGAGAAGGCAGTCTCTCAGAAACACATTTATATTTTCTCAGACAGTCAGGCAGCACTGAAAGCCCTTGACTATATCACAGCTAATTCTGAAACTGTAGTAGGCTGTCGCAGATCACTTAACGTGATGGCTGAACAGTTTACTCTGTATATGGTATGGGTTCCGGGACATAACGGCATACCAGGTAATGAGATGGCGGATGAGCTTGCAAGAAAGGGTACATCCCTTCCACTTTCGCCATCCTGGAAGAGGTTGGGCATGCCGCTGTCCACCTGCAAGCTCAAGATAAAGGAGGCTCACTGATGGAATCGGGAGCCAGGTGGAAGCATCATGATAGATGCCACACGGCAAAACTCACATGGTCGGAATGGAATGAGAAGAGATCGCGAGAGCTTCTCACGCTCCGTAAGGGGAATATTTCCTTAGTTGTAGGTCTTCTTACGGGTCATGTTTGTATTGGACCGCATGTGGAAAGGATTGGCGCTCCATTTAATGATTATTGTAGAAGCTGCAGCAACGAAGAAGAACCTGAAACTGTTAGGCATCTACTCTGTGAATGTCCAGCGCTCGGTAGAAGAAGGCAACGTTTATGGGCAAGATGTTTCTCGTAGATCTGACTGATATAGCTGAGGTCAATACACGACGCTTAGTTAGATTCATAAACTCAACGGAGTGGTTTGATTAGGAGAGTAGGAACAAATCCGTGTGGTTTCACAATGGGCCTATAAAGGCCTAAGTGTGCCGCTCCAATGTGGACGGCAGCCACATGAACCTAACCTAACCTAACCTAGGGTTATATACTATGCAATGTACTCGGTTTCGTGGTTCGAAAAGGTTCGCGTTTTGTTTTTTGTTTTTTTTTTTTATTTTAGTATTGCGAATCACTTTTTAATTTTGGGTAGAATTTAAAAACAGCAAAATTTTTTTTTCATTTTTTTTTTTTGGTTTTTTTTTCGTTTTTTTTGAATGTTAGTATTGCGAATCACTCTTTAATTCTGGATAATATTTGAAAACAAAAATATTTCTTTCTTTTCAGTTTCTCTTAGAAAACATAATAATTGAAATTCAATTATTATAAGCCGGTGTTAAGGTCATGAATTCTTAAATATAAGTATAAACATACATAAAAATATTTTTAGTCTTTTTTTTGTTTTTTTTTTAATGTTACTAATGCGAATCACTTTTTAATTCTGGGTAATATTTAATAACGAAAATTTTGGATAATTCATATTATACATTTAATTTTTTTATATTGAATTTACATTTAACAATAAAAAAAAGGTTCAAATGAAATATATAGCTCTTCCAGCTTGTTCGTAAATTTTTTTTTTTTGTTTATATGATGCTTACTATTCCAGCTTGTTCGCTAGTACCAAAAGAGTAATTAAAAGCAAAATTATTCGATCGGTCAATAGTCCATGAAATCTCCAAATATATATATAGGTATATGACCAAAACAAAATTAAAAAGAAAACAATTTTCTATTTTTAAATAAATGTTGCGTTTCATATGAAGTATTTATATTCGTACCCAATTAAAATTGAGAAACTAAAATATTTAGTTTTCTGTATCCTGGTCGAGGTTTTGCGGTAGGAGTTGTAGAGATTTCACTTCTTCGGATATTTCCTCATGCTTACTAGGTAATTTCGTCCTCCTCGATGCAATAAATGGATCAGAAGCAACTAACAAATTATTTAAAATGTCCTCAATTGTGGCTTTGCGGCTAATTTTTCTTGCATGGTCTCGACGATATGCTCTAAAATCTTTATTTCTGGATTCAGCGGCTTCTTCGGACAACTTTCCGATAGAAATGGAACCAAAATACTCTATTATTGAAGCTCCGGGTACTAAAATTTTATGTACATTTGAAGGCATGTAATACTATTCATATACTTCGACGTAAACTCGAATGGTTTCTCTGGCGTACATATTGAACTTTTGTACATTTATTGGATACCCACATGAAAGTGCCCCTAATATTATAGAGAATCTTTGAATATTTCCATCATTCGTTGAACCGTGCCCTTGCTTTACCACATCTACCAATAAACCAGTCTGAATAGTAAAAATTATTTTAGTAAAGCGAAAATTGCTGGAAATTGGAAAAGATACCTAGATGTACAGTATACACATGTGCTCGTTAGGGTATATCGATATGAATCCCGGTTACTAAAAGTGTCATAACTTTTTTAAATAAGGTTTTACGAAAAAATGTTATATAACAATAAATTATGGAAAAAGATCACAGAATACGAAAATTTACATTTAAGGTCCTTAGTCCCAAATATTTTTAAAGTCCCAAGTCACAAGTCCAAGTTCCACTGTGCGCCGTCTTCGTCCCCCTTACACACCACGTAATTTATTCCCTTGTGTCTGTGCATCCACCGCCGTTGAGGCTTCGTTGGTCGCCTGATGTGGAATCCTGGGGGCAGTATGTTCGCAGTTTTTCCCACCTGCGCATCCATTACGTGTTCCTCTTTTGGTGGTCGTTGGATCGTTTTTTTGAGTTCTCGGTTTTTTGATGGTTCGGGGCCGTTGGGCTGCTTTCTTTTCTGTTTCCCTTTTTTGTTTGTGTCGGACTGTTTGTGCTGTTGCTAACAGTCTTGCGGTTGTTGTTGGCGTTTCAATCGGAGGGCCCCGAAAGTTTTCTATTTTTTGGATCGGCGGTTTGTTCCTGGGCCAAGTTACGGATTCAAAGGTTTCCACTGTTTTATCGCCTCAGGTTCGTCAAGCGGTCTTTGTTTCCTCTGTGTTTTCCTTCCACCTGCCATTTGTGCTGTTGTTATGTAGTGCTTGCTTTCTGCAACGAGAGGAGGTGTAATTAGTATGCGCTCGGGCCGCTCTGTTTTAATTGTCGCTCGGATATCATTTCAAGTCTTGTATGTGAATGTGCAGTGGTTTGGCCCTTGGTCGGTTGGGGTCAATCAGATTTACGGTATTGGTTGATACGTATTCTTTTATAGTGTAGGGCCCGGAAAACTTGGGGGCTAGTTTTTGTGCACATTTGTTGATAGATGGCGATAGTGGGTGGTCTCGTTTCATTACTTTTTCACCCACTTTCGGTTTCCAGGCTCGTCGGCGTAAATCGTAATTTTTCTTTTGCAGCGTTGTTGCGGTAGCCAGGTGCTCGGAGATTTATTGCTAAAGTTTGGATATTAGCGGTTGTGTGGTCTTGGGTTCTTCCGGAACTACTGCTTCATTACGGACTTGGCACGGCGCAAGGAGGTTACGGCCATAGTTGACTTCGGCTGCTGACGTTCCAGTTGATTTGTGCTGCGCTGTGTTGATGGCAAAGGCTATTTCCGGTAAGTGTTGGTCCCAGATACGGTGGTTGTGCTTCGAGCGTTGGGCCACCATTGTTTTTATGACACCGTTTGCCCTTTCAGTTGGATTCTCATGAGGAGCGTAGGTGGCTGTCCGTTGGTGTTCTATTTCGTGTTCCATCAGGAACTTGGTTAATGCTTTTCCCGTGAATTGTTTCCCGTTATCGCTCAGAAAGATCTTGGGGAATCCGTGACGATAGATTATCCTCTCGCGTAGCGCCTTTATAACTGCCGTGGCTGTGGCTTGGCGTAATGATACAAGTTCGACCCATTTTGAGAACTTGTCTACTAGTACGAGTAGCGATGTCTTGCCTTGTTTTGACCTCGGAAGGGGCCCGACGAAATCTGCGGTGTCTATTTCCCACGAATAGAGGCACGGCATGGTTGCCATTAATCCAGCCGGTCGTTGCTGCTCTAATTTGTATTCGGCACAACAGATGCAGGTGCGCACATGTTTGACGACATCTTGGTACACGCCTGGCTAATAAAAACTTTCCTGTGCTTGCTTAAGTGTTTTCTTTGCCCCGAGGTATCCTGCCGCTGTGGAGCCATGCTCTTCCTTAAGGACTGCCTCTCGTGTTGATCGTGGTATACATAGCTTCCACTGCGGGCGCGAGAGAGTTGGGTCTTTGTTCTGATGTGTCGGAACAGCCTTTGGTGAATCAGCCTGTAGTCCGGATTGCGGTTCGGATTTTTGCATACCTCTTGTATCATATTCGCGTACCAGCCAGCATGGCGATCTTGGATGCTATTGAGGGGGGCAGCTTCTGTTTCAGTTGTTGCTAAATGGTAGCGGGAAAGCGCATCGGCGACTGTGGTAAGGGTGCCTTTACGATATTCGATATCAAAATTGTACTGCTGCAATTCTATTGCCCATCTTGCTAGTCTACCCGAGGTATTCTGTAACTTATGTAGTCACTTTATAGAATGGTGGTCTGTTAACACGCTGAAATGGTACCCTTCCAGTTATGGCTTCATTTTTCGAATTCCCCACAGTACCACTAAACACTCCTGTTCCGTGGCGAAGTAAAGTTTTTCCAGGCTGCGACTAGCGTAGGCTATGACCCTTTCCTGGTCCGAGTGCCGTTAGAATAGCACGATTCCCAGCCCTTATCCGCTTGCGTCAGTTGGTAAAACTAAAGGGCGATCGAAATCCGGACAGCATAGTATCAGTGCATTCTTTAGTCTATCCTTGAGGGCTCCCAATGCTTCTTGTTGTTCTTTTTCCAAAGTCCACCCTTGGCCTTTCTTCAGTAGTTGATGAAGGGATGCTGCGATTGTCGCGAAGTCGGCAATGTACCGACGGTACCTGGAGGCAAGTTCGAGAAATCTTCGTAGCTCCTTTATACTCTCTGGTGCGCTTATGTGTTGGACTGCTGTTATTTTCGCGGGGTCGGTGTGTATCCCCTCCGCGCTAACCAGGTGTCAGAGATAATTGAGTTGGCTTTGTACGAAATTGCAGTTTTTAAGTTGATTTGCATTTGGCTCTCCTGGAGGCGTCTGAATACTTCTTCCAGGATCTCTAAGTGCTCTTCGACCGTGTTTCCCTTTATAATGATATCTAGGTGAATACCTTTGGCTTGAGCTCTGGGCCGAGGATGGAGTCGAGAGCTCGTTGGAAAGTGGCCGGTGTAGAATGGAGTCCGAATGGCATAACCTTCCACTGGAACAGGCCTCTTCCCGGCATGGTGAACGCCGTGTATGGCCGCGATTTCCTGACTACTGGTATCTGCCAATAACCGTTCTTGAGTTCGAAGGTTGAGATGAATCTCGCTTCCTTCAGTTGGTCCAGAATTGCGCCGATTTTGGGAAGGTGGTAGGCGCCAGAGACGCTGGCGGCATTCAGCTGGCGGTAGTCGACGCACATTCTCCAACTTCCTTGCTTCTTCCGAACAAGCAAGACGGGCGAGCTATACTCGCTTTCGATGGTTCTATGCGATCCGCTCGGAGTAGTTCGCTCACCTCGTCGTTGATCACTTGTTGCATGGCGGGGTTGCGAGGATAGTACATCTGTTTTATGGGTTGGTCGTGTTTCAGCATGATTACGTGTTCTGCCCGCGTACAGGGGCCTTTCAGGAGAGCAAAAATTTCCTGGTGATGTGAGATCATAGTCTGCAGTTTGTGTCATTGAGCTTGGGTCAAGTGCTCATGGGTGGTTAAAGCATTGAGCGGGGCCGGCTGTGATGGATCGGTACGCTGTAGGGAGACAGCTGGACTCCATCCAACGTAGGAGTTCTGGGGGGATTCGATAGCATCCTGCTAGTCTTTCAACTCGTTCCAGATAGTCGTGGAGAGTACCGTCGTCGTCGTAATGAATATTCTTACGGCGAACCGTGGTTATTACTTCTGCATCGTTCATCTCGCTTGGCAGGTTTCGTGATGGTTTGTGCTCTGTTGCCTTTGGTGTGCGGCCTTCTATAGGGATGGTAGGAGCGGTTTTCTCTGGTAATCTAACGGGCCTTTTCTCTTCGGCATCGATTTCCAGTTCTAGGTCTCTCAGCAAATTTTCGGTTGAGAGGTAGACCTGGCCGAGGAATGGGAGGTGGACGGTTACCAAAGGTTGGTGAGTCGGTGGATCGATTTCCCCAAACAACCGGAGGTCAGTGGAATCGATACCCGTCACAAGTGGGCAGCTGGTGGGTTGCGGCAGGCCGGTGGGTACGGCTGGTTGATCACTGGATCGGTTTCCAAGCAACCAAAGGTTGATTGTTAGTTTGAATTGAAAATATTATGCAACGAAGTTTGAAGCCTATTTATTTCTGAATTAATTTTAACCCTTATCCATAAAAGGTTATCCCAAATAATATTGTGCACTTTCGTAGGTTAAGATTTTGAAATCTAAAGAATATTTAATCCCGGTATTACCGATGATGCAAACTTTACAGGTGGGTAGAAAACTTACTGTAGACAACATTTTCTTTTCCAATTTTTACCATGAGAAGGTAAGTAATCATTTTTCTAAATTTAAAAATGCTTCTGCTTACTGAAAGAGTCTATTGCATTTGTGAAAGCAACATATTATT
This sequence comes from Eurosta solidaginis, assembly GCF_040869045.1. Classification (NCBI taxonomy): domain Eukaryota; kingdom Metazoa; phylum Arthropoda; class Insecta; order Diptera; family Tephritidae; genus Eurosta; species Eurosta solidaginis. The sequence continues at coordinate 128,758,524 of NC_090321.1, read as the reverse complement.
CAACCGTTATTTTTCAAAATTAAGGTTCAAATAAAAAATTTATGAGTGGGGGTTCAGCAGGCCCGCGGAGAGGGCGGGGTAGCTAGGGCATTACCCTGGGGCCCGGCAAGGCAAAGCAGTATTGACAGTACTCTCAAAGCAGTATTGACAGTGGCTCAAAGTGTTGACGGTAATCTACCATCGAAATCTGGAACTGCAAGCTAGAAATGGCAAACTGGACGTGGAAACAGAAAATATACGTTGGCTGATTGATGGCTTGAAGAAGTTCAGGGATCAACGGTCGATCATATTTCAAGAATGTAAGGTTCTGGCAGGGAGTATAGGAGTTGTGAATACCTTCGCAGAGAAAAGAAGGAAGATAAGAAAACACCAGTTCAATGAATTACCTGGCGAAGTTGTTTTTAGGTTTTTTTGAACTGCTTGGCTGGTAACATGAAAAGACGTTTCGAAGCCGTAACTGACACTGCGATTAAATTTAGTTTTTGTGAAAGCATCAGGATCTGAAGGAAGAAGAGCTCAGAGAAAAGGCAGTGGCATACTGCACGATTTATGGCATCGATATTTCTACGGATCTAATAAATGAAATCATTCATCTCAAAGCCATCCACTTAGCAAATTTGGGATGTGGTTCGCTGCCATCACTTCAACTTCTGAACAAATTTCATGACTTGAAGATGGAACTATTATTTCCTAACATCGGCATAGCATTAAGAATATTTTGCACACTTCCAGTCAGTGTGGCCGAAGGGGAGCGTTTGAGCCAAATCGATTGACAACCCTTTGGAACATTGGCCTTGGAGTCCAGCCTTGCTCACAGCATTAGTTATGAATCGGTAATTTCCATATTCGCAATCCAAAAAGCACGGAAGTTCTTCCTTGGCTGATTCAAGCTTTTAAAATGTACATATTTAGAAAAAGTTAATGTAAACAAATCAAACAATGAAATCTAACATTTCATTTATGTATGTATGTGCTCCAGTAAATCTTATTTTATATGAAATAAAACTGACAATGTGAATTGAAAAATTTATGTATGTTATGTTATTTTTCTTACTGGATTGAGTTTATTTTTTAGCAGGGCCCGTAAACGCGAACTGTCCCAGGGGCCCCGCTCGGCTCTCTGCGGCCCCCTGGGGTTCAGAGCCGTAAAATCTTACGTTTGCGATTTGTGTTATTTGGGTGGTTTTGCATTTTGTCTATGACAAATTCCAAAAAAAAAAAAAAAAATGTTTGATAAGCATTTATTTTCCATTTAGCTTTATTTTCTTAAAGCTGTGACAACGACTTTAAAGGGCTCCTTCGAAAAAAGCGAGGAAATTCAGAAACATGTCCTAGTAACCATCGCCGTTTGTAAAACTTACTATTTTTCTCTAATATCAATTACAAAAACCATTGTATAAAGCGATATGAGCAAAGCTCGCTAATTAAATACATATGATCATATTGATATAATAGTAACAGCGGAAGTATTAAAAAAAAAGCGCGCCTAAAAATCATATCCCCACCACCATTAGGAAGAAACTACATACAGAGTGTATGTGCCTACATGGTGATCAAAAGGAATATAAACAAAAAGGCAACTCTTAGAGACCAATTGTACAGCGAACAACGGGACATTCATATGGCTTAGCAGCTTTTGTAGCTTTGTATTGATATGAATGTTGGAGATTCGAGTTCAACGCTCATCTCCCGAAAAGTTAGCTGATGAAGAAGTGAAATTCAGAAAAATGTACTAGTAACCATCGCCGTTTGTAAACCTTACAATTTTTCCTCTAATATCAATTACAAAAACCATTGTATAAAGCAATATGAGCAAAGCTCGCTAATTAAATACATATGATCATATTGATATAATAGTAACAGCGGAAGTATTAAAAAAAAAACAAATACTGTAAAAATCCGAACAAATGTTACTAAGCTTTAAACAGCGCGCCTAAAAATCATATCCACACCATTAGGGATAAACTACATACAGAGCGTATGTGCCTACATGGTGATCAAAAGGAATATAAACAAAAAGGCAACTTAAAATATGATTGTAGCGACTTTTTTACTTCGACTTAATCAAACTGTGATTTTTGCCGGCTCAAAGTCCAATGTAATAAAACACTTTTTTAAATATTTCCCAATATATGAAAAAGGTCCAAAGTTCGCTCTACCAATGTCAACAAATACATTCCCTCTTTTCAAATGCATAGCTGATGGGGAAGAATTGGTAAGGAGCATAAAAAACAAAGAGAACCAGGAAGCTGCGAGAACCAAATTATCAATTTTAATTAAAGACACTTTGACGAAAAACAGAGCGAGCACAACGGACGTATCCATTAATGACACAGTGGAATAAACACGGGAATTTTGCACAAAAATAAAAATATTATGATTGTGAATGCAGACAAAGGTAATGTGACGGTAGCAATGGAAAAAAGCGACTATAGTTCAAATATGCAAAGTTTGCTGGAAGATTTGTCGTCATACCGAAGATTACGCCAGGATCCGACATTGAAGTTACAAACGAAAAATAATCAGTTGGTAGATAAATTGCACAAATTAAGTCTTATAACGAACAACGAAAAACTCAAAATGTCTACACACACAGCACTCCCACCCCGTATATATGGATTACCAAAGGTCCATAAAGAGAATATGCCCTTAAGACCAATCTGTTCTATGTTAAATGCTCCGTCCTATAATTTATGTAAGTACCTGACTAATATTTTAAAAAAACTGACGACGAAATCTAAGTTTAATGTAAAAATTGCAATAGAATTCAAAGACAAGGTCAACGACTCCTACATTTATGATGATGAACGCCTCGTATCGTTTGATGTTGTGTCACTATTCCCAAGTATACCAACATACCTGGCTATACAAACTATACTGACAAAGTGGAAAGACATAAAGGAACACACGGATATTCCAAAACACCTTTTTATGGAAATTGTGAAGTTTTGCATATCGGAAAATAGATATTTCAAGTATTAAGAAATAATTTATTCACAACTCAAAGGACTTCCGATGGGATCCCCAGCATCACCGATTGTTGCCGAAATCATCATGGAAGAGATTTTGGAAACAGTGACAAACGCGAGACTACTTAGCAAATACGTAGATGATTTGTTTGCCATTGTTAAGGAGGACGAGCTGGAGAAAACCTTGGAGATGCTAAACTCATTCCAACGGGGCATAAAGTTTACGATGGAGGTGGAGTCGACTAGTAGACTGCCGTTTCTAGACACATTAGTATGTAAAATAGACAATAAAATAAAACTTGACTGGTATCAAAAACCCACATCATCAGGAAGAATAATAAATTTTAAATCAAAACACCCAAGGGGTATGATTATAAATACGTCGAAAAACTTCATTAGACGAGTATTAGATACGAGTAACACGGTTTTTCACTCCGAGAATAAAAAACGTATAACACACATACTAAAGATGAATGACTTCCCTCCTAACGCAATACAGAGGTTAATAAAAGAATACCCGAAAGATAAATGCCGGAAGACCAGAGAGAACAGGACTACAAAATTTAGATCTGTAGTATATATACCAGGTTTTTCAGAAAGATTGCAGGTCTCAGACATTTATGACAAGGAGAATATAAGAATTGCACACAAACCATCGTACACAACAAACATATTTTTTAATAACATGAAAAGCAAAATACCAAATTCAGACAAACATAATGTAATATATAAGATCACATGTGCGGGAAATGAAAATAATAACTGTGGAAAAGAATATGTGGGTAAACCAAAGAACAAATTAAAAACAAGAATAGCAGGACACAGATCGGAAAATAAATGTAGATGATTTGGCAACATTCATAAAACAGCACTTGCTGCCCACTGTACAGAGAACGGACACCAACCATATTTTAAAGCGGTGAGCATACTAGAGCAGGAGACAAATTATAGCAAAAGGTTTACGGTAGAAATGCTACACATAGCAAATACACCACCAAGCAAGAGACTAAACTACAAAACGGACACAGAAAATTGCTCACATATTTATAGACACTTACTTGACTCACAAAAAAACGAAAAATTTGTTCTGAACTGCATCGCGAACTAACAAGTGTCGTGTATAAGACAAGAGAATTAATGTATGTATGTATGGAAAAATTGTGTCCCAATTGTATTCAGTTTTATATGTGAATATTTGTTTGTTATTGTTATAGCCCCTGAAGACGATCTCCGAAGTATATTGAAATATACTGGGAAATATTTAAAAAAGTGTTTTATTACATTGGACCTTGAGCCGGCAAAAATCACAGTTTGATTAAGTCAAAAAGGCAAATCTTAGAGACCAATTGTACAGCGAACAACGGGATATTCATATGGCTTAGCAGCTAAAGGCATCTACCTTTGCACTGATATGAATGTTGGAGATTCGAGTTCAACGCTCAGCTCCCGAAAAGCTAGCTGATGAAGAAGTGAAATTCAGAAACATCTCCTAGTAACCATCGCCGTTTGTAAAACTTAAAATTTTTCCACTAATATCAATTACAAAAACCATTGTATAAAGCAGTATGAGCAAAGCTCGCTAATTAAATACATTATTCTGGTAACCTTGCCGTGCGCGGACGTGTTTTTGATCGCTCTTCGAATTGTTATTCTTTTTACTTTGTAAACAAGTTTTATCTTTTATAAATATTCATTAATATAATAGAAAACAGTTTATAAGTTTAATTTCGTATTAAATCTTTACACAGTGCAATATGCATAGTGGCTTTTGTGCAATTTAAACATTCAGTCTGTGTGTTCATATATCATAGATTTTCACAGTAATTTGTGATAACTGTATACCTTTTTGTTAGTAGCTGCTATTAGCAAGTCATTGTGTGCCCTTTTTGCTTTCTGTTGTGTCCGCTGCTAGCTATACGCTGTATTGCGATTTGCATCCAGTGCTCCAAAATAACTCTCGCCCATATTTTTTGAACAGCTGTTCAATTTATCCTATACTTATAGTTTCTTTTGCCTATTTTTCTTTTGGGTTTGATTAAATTTGCAATTATGTTGGATTGCTGTGTCAAGAAGTGCACCAATCAAAAGAAAATTTCCCGTGGTGATACTTATGTTTGTTGTTTGCTCTGTGATAATATGGCTCATGTTATCTGTGCCGGTTTCTCTTACATAGGTGGTCGGGTGGTTGACCTAATATCCAGCAAAATTGGACTGAACTGGACATGTCATGATTGCCGTTCCGTAGAAAATGACATGCGAGCTTTTATGAGGCAAACTTAAAATGAGTTCAACAACATTTTTATTGGGTTTCGTGACCTTAACGAAAGATTCAAAATGATGGAGGCTCACTCTAAAAAATTTAAAGTGATATCTGAATCCCCAAAACGTAAGAAATGTATGCCCAACAGTGACTCCAACTTATCTTCGAGTCAGGGGCAAAGCTGTCCTCCTACGAATGTCCCTTCAACCGCGTTGACTGATACGAACAGGCTTACCAAAAACGTTATGAACAAGGCAGCTCAGGAATCTCCACAAGAATCTCCACAAGGCTGTGTCGAGACTTCCAGTGAGACGATCTCTGGCAAATTAAACGATGCACGAACTAATAGTGGTACCTTTGCGGATGTTTGTTCTAAGTCACAAATGTTGATTTCGCTCGACTCCCCAATTCATCCTACACCTCCACCGGTATCTTTAGCTCCAGCAATAACAGTTACCGATACTGGGGTTGTTGCTAGCGATACAAGTGTATCTGAAAAAAATATTACTTCTTTGACGGGCTCGATAACCAACGCTAGGTAAAGCAATGTCTTTTCTGTCAACTGTTCTATAACGGCCGCACCTTCCCAGCTCTCTGGTGCGCTATCCGCTACTCCTATGTCGGTGACTGCCGTGCCACCTCGTAGGGCTGTATTTGTGTCCCGATTACACGCCTCGCTTTCCGAAAATAACATTGCTCATTACGTTTGCTCCAAACTTGGTGTTGCACCCACTAGTAACATCAATGTGTATAAATTTAACTTTCAATATGAGAGAGACATCTCCTCATTTAAAATATTCCTTTCAGATGAATATTTCGATAAGGTACTTGATTCCTCTTTTTGGCCTAAGCATACTGTGGTTCACTTGTTCACAAGAAAGGCGAGGGCCGAACCTGTTTTATTACAGCCAAAAAACGGTATGACAAACACAGTAATAACAACACCAAGGTAATTGCTGATCTGTCCCGTCTTCTCATTAATTACCAAAATGTTCGTGGTTTACGATCAAAACTTGTTCCATTCTTCCTTAATTCTTTCAACTTTTCTGCACAAGTTGTAGCTTTTACGGAGACCTGGCTAAAGCCTGATAATTACAATTCTGAGGTTTTTTCAAATAAATATGCTGTTTATCGGCGTAATCGCATCTCTAGAGCGGGAGGTGTTCTTATTGCTGTTGAATCTAACCTATTATCTGAGTTGATTTCGCTGGACAATATCTCTCATATCGAATTCATAGCAGTTAGGCTTTCATTCGGTAGCTATAGCGTAATCGTTTGTTGTTCGTATATACCACCTCGTTCGGATATGGATGTTTTAGTCATAGCTCGGCCATCTGCGATTTGCATTCGCAGTTGGGAGATAACGATCGACTTGTTGTTGGCGACTTTAACTTGCCAACAGTTAGTTGGGTTAATATAAGTGATTCAAACTTTTTAACTCCCACTTCTCAACATGAGTTTCTCAATTGCCTGTTAGACTCATCTCTTTTACAGATTAACAATGTTCCAAATAGTGGAAATAAAATGCTGGATTTAGTATTTGTGGATGGCTCGGTGGGTACTGCCCTTACGCAAATACCACCTTTATCCCTTCCAGAAGACCCTCTTCTCCCTACGCTAAAGATATCACTTGATATCAGCCTACCCCGTAGGATTCAAGTACAGTCTCGTCACCGATCTAGATGCTTCTACAAATCGAATTTCATTATACTCAATGATCTGTTGGCTTCCCATGATTGGTCGGATCTCTATGTTTGCACTGATGTCGATTCGGCTATCTCTATATTTAACAGTTCGCTTGATGACTTCTTTGATACCTGCATTCCTACTCGCTATACCCTATGTTCGAATAAGCCCCTTGGTTTTCAAGGCAACTTATCAAATTTAATAACATTAAATCTAGGCTTTATAAGAGATTCAAGAAATCTGGAGCATCTGCAGACCTCTCTAAATGTCTAATAGATCGTTCTAAATTTCACCGCCTTAATCAGCTTTGTTATAAAAATTACGTGAGTTGTTGTAAAGCCCAATTTTTTAGAACTCCAAAAAAGTTTTACAGTTTCGTAAATTCAAAGCGGAAAACTTCTGGGTATCCTTCCTCATTAACCTTTGGAGGTAAAAAAGCTTGCACTGATGACGACGTTGCTGAACTATTTTCTGAGTTCTTTAAGTCCACGTATTCATCCAGTGGTTTTCATTCCGGTCAATATCCCTATCGAGCTATTACATTAGGAATCCTGCTATTGATGGTAATATTGTTCTTAAGAGTCTTCAATCTTTGAAGCCCACCTTTTCTCCGGGACCGGACGGTATTCCTAGTTGCGTGCTTAGGTACTGCGCCGAAAAGATGTATGAGCTTATTTTAAAATTATTTGAGCTATCTCTGGCATCTGCGTCATTCCCGGCACTTTGGAAACAATCTTTTATTATACCCCTGCATAAAAAAGGTAGTAGGTCAAAAGTTGAAAACTACAGGGGTATTGCAAAACTTTCAGTCATTCTTAAAGTCTTTGAACAGATTGTTACCAGTCAACTCCAATATCAGTGTTCTAGTCTTTTATCTCCATGCCAACACGGTTTTATTCGTCAAAGGTCAACCACTACAAATTTGCTTGTATTCACCTCTATAGTTATGGAGGGATTTTTAGTGAACAAGCAAACGGATGTCATCTACACGGACTTCAGCAAAGCATTTGATACCGTCAACCATGAGTTGCTTATTCATAAGCTTGGTTTACTGGGCTTTCCGTTTCACCTATTAATGTGGCTGAAAAGCTATCTTTCTAACCGGACCCAAAAAGTCCTGTTCAAGTGCAGTCTGTCGGAATCGTTAGGAGTTTCCTCCGGCGTACCCCAGGGAAGTCATCTAGACCCTTTGAACTTTGCCCTTTTCATTAATGACTTACTACAGACAATATTATATTCCCATACTATAATGTATGCGGATGATGTAAAACTTTGCTACACTTACTGTCCTACCGATTTGAGTTCCTTGGATCTTTTCAGGCCGACTTGGACTCGTTCCAATGTTGGTGCACAACAAATTTACTAGCTTTAAATTGCTCTAAATGTAAGCATATGACATTTCACCGAGTGAAGCCAGCACTGAAATCTTATGTAATAGATGGTACGCCTTTGGAGCGTATATCTATTGCAAATGATCTAGGTGTCCTTGTTGATCCGGAATTGAATTTTAACATGCATATTTCATCTATAGCCAACAAAGCGTTGGGTTTACTTGGATTTGTTAAAAGATGGGCCAAAGAGTTCGATGATCCGTACCTCACTAAGTTTCTTTACACATCGCTGGTTCGTCCAATACTCGAGTATTGCTCATGCGTTTGGTCCCCTGTTTCTCAAAAGCATATAAAGCGTCTTGAGTCAGTTCAAAAGCAATTTTCATTGCACGGCCTTAATTGGGACTCAAGTCTCCACCTTCCTTCATACAGAAGTAGACTTCTTCTTATTAACTTACCCACTCTGAAAAATCGGAGAATATTACTGGGGGTATTGTTCATCCATAAGCTCATTATTGGAGAAATTGATTCTGCGGACCTCCTCAGCCACTTGTTTTTTGCGGTTCCCCCTAGAGTATCCAGACACTACGTTTCTTTCTATTTACCCCTTTGTCGACGAAACTTTGCTAAAAATAATCCTCTTCTTATCTGGTGTGCGCACTACAATGACTTGTATAGCTGTATCAGTCTTGAATGTACTTTTGCCACTATACGTAATGCAATACTTTCCTATCTAATTTAAGAGATACAAGCTAATTTAATTTGCCGGCATTTTATTCCTTCCATAAAAAACAGGAACTATCTCGCTTAAGGATGGGGGGACATTTATCAACATGTATCATTAAGAAGGAACAAGACAGTACTGTGTTGATTGGAATCTGGTGCATTCCAACAACGTAAAAAACATGCTTTTTCATGAGTCACTGACCGGAATCGTATGCATTCCGGCAGTATAATCTTAAGATCAGGCATCGAGCTGATTGGAATCCGGTGCATTCCAACAACACAGGTCATGTTACTTTTTTATGCCTTGTGATGGCGGATCCTCATTACACTACTCTTAGCACTGCCGGATTCCCATGACATGCTGATTGGAATCTTGTTGCATTCCAACAGGAAGATTGGAATCCACTGCATTCCGAAATCATACTGAGCGGAATCTGATGTATTCCGCCAGTATACGATTTCGGCATAAGATCTTATTTCTGCTCATATTTCTTATTATTATTATATTCTGAAATTAAAGAGTAATGTTCATTAATATTTCTTTGTTTGTAATATAACATTGTTGAAATCTCGATATATCTTAAATTTTATCTTTTGAGTTGTATATTTATATATCTTTTATATTATGCAGTCGACCATAGTTTGTCGTCCACTTTAAATAATAAATAAATAAATAAATATTGATATAATAGTAACAGCGGAAGTATTAAAAAAAAAAAAACAAATACTGTAAAAATCCGAACAACGTGCTTTCAAAAGCGCGCCTAAAAATCATATCCACACCATTAGGAATAAACTACATACAGAGTGTATGTGCCTACATGGTGATCAAAAGGAATATAAACAAAAAGAAACTCTTAGAGACCAATTGTACAGCGAACAACGGGACATTCATATGGCTTAGCAGCTAAAGGCATCTACCTTTGCACTGATATGAATGTTGGAGATTCGAGTTCAACGCTCAGCTCCCGAAAAGCTAGCTGATGAAGAAGTGAAATTCAGAAACATGTCCTAGTAACCATCGCCGTTTGTAAAATTTACAATTTTTCCTCTAATATCAATTACAAATACAGTACCTATAACAAAAGTAATGAGAAAATGTGCAATGACAAGAACAATAACAATAGCGAACCATAAGTTTACTCCATGGCTGAAAAAAGAGTACAGTGGGCCAATATCGCGATTCATCGCGGCATTTTTGTTTACATAAATATGTAACGATTCTAAGATATTTAATCTATTGATATTAGATTGAGATTTAATCACTTTACAGTCATCCTCACTCAATGCGTGCTCGTTCAATAAAGCGTGGTCCGCGATATTTTTGATGTTCTTCAAATGTTCGCTCATCCTGATACGTACAGTGCGAGTCGACTGTCCTATGTATTTTGCGCCACATACATCTCCGTCGTTATTGATTTGTGAGCATGTGACCGAATAAACTCCCGGCTTATCTAAACTGTCACACTTGTCCTTCGTCGATTTAAGCAAAGACTTCAGCTTTGTCTTAGTTTTTGGAACAACCTTAACGTGAGCTTTATTGAAAACTTTTTTAATATTATTAAGAAAATGTGCATCGTACGTGATACTACAAATAGGGTTGCTGAGTGGATGTGTAGTTTTCGATAAATATCGAATTCGATAAATCCGTCGATATTGTGTATAAGTTTGAGATCAAGGAAAGGCAGCTCATCATCTTCTTCAGTTTCATATGTAAACTGTATAGCATTATCAATTGAATTAAATAAGTTAAGCGTGTTTTCTATTTGTTCCTTCTCAATAACGACCACGCAATCATCTACATATCGCAAATATACATACTTACTTAATTGGCGCTTAACCGTCTAAACGGTTATGGCCGTCCAACAAGGCGCGCCAGTCGCTCCTTCGCTCCGCCAACCGGCGCCAATTGGTCACACCAAGGAAGTTTAAATCGTTTTCCACCTGGTCCTTCCAACGGAGTGGGGGCCGCCCTCTACCACTGCTTCCATAGGCGGGTTCCGATAGGAACACTTTCTTGGCCGGAGCATCATCTTTCATTCGCATAACATGGCCTAGCCAGCGCAGCCGGTGCGTTTTGATTCGCTGGACTATATTGATGTCTGCGTATAGCTCGTACAGCTCATCATTAAATCATCTTCGGTACTCGCCATCGCCAACGCGTAGAGGTCCATAAATCTTTCGAAGAACTTTTCTCTCGAACACTCCCAAAGCCGCTTCATCTGCTGTTGTCATGGTCCATGCTTCTGCCCCATATAGCAGGACGGGTACGATAAGTGACTTGTAGAGTATGATTTTCGTTCGCCGAGAGAGGACTTTACTTTTCAATTGCCTACCTAGTCCAAAGTAGCATTTATTGGCAAGACTGATTCTTCGCTGGATTTCAGTGCTGATGTTGTTGCTAGTGTTATGCTGGTTCCCAAATAAACGAAGTCTTTTACTATTTCGAAGGCTGGCGCAAATCCTTGGGCTGAACCCTCCCAGAGGGTGCCGGCTGGTAATATGCACAACAGTTTCCCCTTCCAGGGGAGTGCTAGCTAAGTTTAGGAATCATCTCCATTTGTGCCCCAGCTCCTTAATAGCTTAGGCATACGGAAATGGTTTTTAAACGTGGCCTCAAGGTGGGAACTGGACCACGCCCAGTTGAAAAGGTGGTCCACCCCTAATCCAGGGTGTTATGCGAATCCGTGCCCATTGGATGGTTTGCAGTCAGGGGCATCTGACTGTATTCTTACGGAGCCTCCCGGATACGGGTCCACTTCCGGGAGTAACGGCGACTTGCTGCGGTATGGGGCTCTACCGCAGTCGACCGCATTGTTTCCCCTATCCCTTTAACTTCAGGCTGCCGAACGGTCTCACCTTAGTAGACAGCTAAAGAACAAGATTTGTAATGAGCAAAAAAAAACCCGCCTCGGGTAAAGATGCCGCCCATGGACTAGGCATTAAAAAGTCCACAATTTGTCGGGAACCGCACTGACGGCGCCGGCCAGGCCTTCACGACAACAAAAAAATCTTCGGTCAACTGTGCAAGCTAGCGGAAGAACTAAACCCCTTGAGGGCAAGTCCAATTCCGCAGCAGCCGGCAAAGCTAGCCCCGACTGAGCAAGCACAGGAGGCCCGTCCCACGCCCGTACCGGGCACCTCTTGTCAGCAGGTGGCTGGTAACAGCACTAAATCCTCCACGGACAAAAGTACTGCCTCCACCGCTGCAAAGTTACCTCGCAAGCCGGCTGAACCCCTTGAGGGTTCCAAGGCAAATAAGCGAATCCCGACTTCGGTCCGCAACCAGCGGAACATTCGCAATGCCGTCAAAATCGTTGAGAAACTTGGCAACTCTCCCAGCGACAAGTTGGCGGCAGAGCAAAAAAGTTCTCTGGCCTGGGCCAGGAAGATTATTGCTGCAAAGAAGAGCAGCAACAACAACCCCACCCCTTCCTCTTCTGCCACCAAACTAACTTCTGACCAGAAGATGCCGGCCCATAAGAGACAAAGGTCTATGGGAAATGCCTCGAGCGATCCCAAAAGGCACCGGCCTTCGGCCTCTACTCCCCCTGCCCTGACCAAAGCCTTCAGCGAGGCGGCTAAGGCCAACTTTACGCTGGCAGTTTTGAACCGCGGTCACCCGGTTGGGAACATGACCCCGGATAACTGGAAGGATGTCCTTAACGGCCTTCTCAAGATCTTTAAGGACATCATGACCAAGCATCCGGGGCCGGCTCCCACTATCCGTGATGCCGACTGGTACCAGGGTAGGGTCAAGCTTATTTCCTGCGCCGATGAGCGCTCGTGCAAGCTCTACAAACTCGCCATAGCTTCGCTAGAACAGCTGTGGCCTGGGGCCAGGTTGGATGCGGTCGGTGTGGAAGAAATTCCGAACAGACCGAGAGTCTGGGCCTTGCTCCCAGACGGCATAGCGGATCCTGGCGAGATCCTTGATACCATCGCGGAGCCGAATCCGGGGCTACCTTCGAGCGATTGGAGGATAGTCCGGGTCGGCGGGACAAGGGCGAAGCATCGTTATGTTGGTTTCATCATAAACGAGGCTTCTCTCCCTTGGCTTGACGAATGTGGTGGAGTATTAAGCTACGGATTTTACTCCATCACGTTGAAAATTCGACGGGATGGTGCGAAGGAGGAAACACCGGACGAGGGTGAGCCTGTACCGTAGGGCGAGGGGTCAGACAGAAACACCCCGAGTGGATCTGCTGCCGATGGCACTGGGGAAGGGACCGCCACCGCGCCGGAGGATCTGGTGATCGGGGATACCGCCTCGAGCGAATCCGCAACCGCCACAATGAATCTCACGGACCCATGCAACACCCTGAGTGGACATGGGGCCGATATCGAACTGGCACGCAGCACTCCGGATGCCGAGAGCGATACACTCTCGGTATCTGAGTTTGCGGGCCAGTTCTTTAGGGGCATGGACGAGCAGCTTTTGCTGGAATCCGACCCGTCGGATGCCGAATTCGACTATACTATCGTAGAGGAGGCATGCGACGATGCGGATCAGCAGAGGATCGACGTCGATGCCACAAACGAGTCGTAAGGGGCGCGCAGGTACTACAGATAAACCTGCACCATTCTAAGGCAACCTCGGCTGCCCTAATATTACGCCTCAGCACTACGTATGAGGACGTCGTTCTAGTCCAGGAGCCTTGGGTCGTTGGCAGCAAGGTCTGTGGACTCTTTTCTAAGGACTACCGGTTGGTGACACCGCCCGTGACAGGTAGAATCAGATCTTGTATTCTAGTATAGAAAAATCTAGTATTTATTTTACTATCTCTTTTTAGCGACGAGGACTTTACCTGTATTAGCCTCGAGCTACAGGGGCAAACAATCTGACTGATGTCCGCATATCTATCGCACGATCGCCCAACTTCTGTGCAGGACCGTCTCTGCAAAGCTGTACGGGAGGCCAAAGTAAAGAGCTCCCGATAATAATTGGGGCCGATGCCAATGCACATCACACTGATTGGGGCTCTACCGACATTAACAGTAGGGGTGAGTCTCTTTTTGATTCTATTATAAGTAACAATCTAAGTATATGCAACTCTGGAGACAAACCAACTTTCATCACCTCAAATAGGAAGGAGGTTCTAGATGTTACTCTAGTTTCTGGGGCATTCTCTGACCTTGTCAAAAATTGGAGAGTTTCCAACGAAAACTCCTACTCTGATCATATGTATATCACTTTCACTCTGCTCTTGCGTACACCGCCTAGGGTGGCTTACAGGAATAGGAGACGTACGGACTGTAACCTTAATAAAAACGTCCTATCCTCTACTCTCCTAAAGAACGCTTCTCACGGTAGGCTGAGCCTACCGCTAACAACTGATGAAGCGCCTCCTTTAGACACAACATTTTCTTCTCTCGGTGAGCTAGACTCATCGTCAAAAATAGAAGAAGTAGTAGATCTTATCACCAAATCTTGTAACGCTGCCTTCACAGTAGCCTGCCCGGAGATTAAAGTGAGGGGTAAAAAGAAACCCTATAGGTGGAACCAAGAAATCTCCGAGAAGAGGAAAAACAGCAGACAACTCTTTAACGAAGCTAAGCGCACGGGAATCTGGTCCCATTATAGGGACGCCTTAAAATCTTTTAAGAAGTTAATCCAGAAGGCCAAAAGGGACTCCTGGAAGAACTTCACTAATGACATCGAAGAAGTCTCAGAGGCCAATCGCCTACGAAAAGTCCTCTCCAAAAACCCCATACCTCCAAGCTGCACTCGCACAACGAGCGGAGAATGGGCCATTTCTAGTACGGAAATTCTCGAAACTCTGATCAGCACTCACTTTCCGGGCTGCAGATCTCAACCATACATCTTAAACACGCAATCTAACCCAGGGCCATTTCAACCCCTGGACCACATTGTAAGTGAAAAAGGAGTTATCTCGGCAATCAAGTCCTTTAAACCCTTCAAATCTCCGGGAATGGATGGAATATTTCCCGCTGAATTGCAAGCTGCAAGCGATCTTATAAGCCCGCTGCTAGCTAAAATCTACAAGGCTTGCCTCAACCTAGTCCATATCCCCACGGAATGGACCAAGGCAAAGGTAGTCTTCATACCCAAAGGAGGCAGGATATCGGGCAACAGTCCAAAGGATTTCAGACCAATAAGTCTGGCCTCCTTCCTCCTAAAAGTTCTAGAACGATTGCTGGACGCCTACATTAGACGATCGGCAAATAAGGCACTCATCTCCAACAACCAACACGCCTACTCTAAGGGCAAATCCGTAGAGACAGCTCTACATGCTATCACTACTAAGATAGAGAAGGGTCTTGCCTTTAAAGAATTTACGCTGGGTACCTTTCTCGACATAGAAGGAGCCTTCAACAACGTTCCCCCAGCAGCGGTCACAAAATCTCTACGTTCTTTAGGGGTGGAAGAGCCTCTTGTGAAACTCGTCGAGCTCCTTCTAAACAAGAGAATCATTACCTCTGAGCTGGGCAGCTCATCGTTGATAAGGTATACCAACAGAGGAACCCCCCATGGGGGCGTTCTTTCTCCTCTACTATGGAACCTGACGGTGAACGCTCTGTTATCTATAATACAGCCCACCGGATGCCAAGTCATTGCATATGCCGACGACATAGCCTTGACAGTTACCGGCAAACACCTTCCGGTGCTTGGCGAACTCCTGCAAAATGCTCTTAATCTAACAAACACATGGTCTATGGAATGCGGACTCAGCATCAGCAGTGAAAAAACTGAGATGGTGCTTTTTACCCGCAAACGCAGTATACCGGAATTTACCCTAACATCCCTAAACGGGAAGGAAATCAAACTCTCTACCGAGGTTGAATATCTCGGAGTTATTCTAGGCAGGAAGCTCGACTGGAAGCGAAATGTGGAGGAACGATCCAGGAAAGCCACAATGGCTCTCTACGCTTGTAAGTCGGCAATCGGAAAAGCCGCAATGGCTCTCTACGCTTGTAAGTCGGCAATCGGAGGTGGGGCCTCCAGCCACGCATAGTCCATTGGATCTATACGGCAGTGGTGAGACCCATACTCTTCTACGCCGTCACCGTATGGTGGACGGCACTCGATATCGAATCTAACAGGAGTACAGTAACGAGAGTGCAGAGGATGGCGGCAATGCTCACCAACGGTGCCCTTCCCTCCACTCCCACCAAAGCTCTTGAAACCATATTATTCCTTCTCCCAACTGATCTATATGGTAGATACTGTGCCTCCTGCAACGCGGCGAGGCTCAACGCTATCGAACCATGGAGGGATTGCAGGTTTGGTCACACCCGGATCCTGAAGCAAGTCCCTGAAACCTTCTTGAAATTGGACCATACAACATCGCCCCCTTGCTGGGACAACAAATTTTCCACAAGAATCCCAGAGAGGAACGAGTGGGCAAACGGCGTGGAGCCGGGATCACACGAAATCTCCGTTTTTACAGATGGCTCTAAACTAAACAACAGAGTCGACAGCGGGTTATTCTCGGAGAAGCTCAATCTAAGCGAGAGCTTTCGCCTACCTGATCACTGCAGTGTTTTTCAGGCTGAACTCATAGCTATCTGGGAAGCAGCCCGCTATCTTGCTAACCTGCAGGTAACCAATTCTATTTCAATTTTCTCTGGCAGCCAAGCTGCCATAAAATCCCTGCAATGCAGTAACACCTCGTCACTAGTGGCATTGAAGTGCAGAGAAACCCTCAACAAACTAGCTGAAAATTGCAACCTAAGCATAATATGGGTTTCCTGGCCACTGTGACATCTCAGGATACTGCGCTGCGGATGAGCTAGCTAGGGAAGGCACCAACTTGCAAACAACACCCTCCGCTGATTGGGCCAGCCCTCCTCTAAACACTTGCAAATACCACCTGCGATCTCTTTTCACGGATCAGGCAAACGTCAGATGGGCGAGAGAACCTACATGTAGTATATCCAAGCAAATCTGGCCTAAGCTGGATGAAAAGAGATCGCGATCGGTGATATTGTTAAACCGTATCTCTATAAGCCCACTAGTGGGCCTTCTTACAGGTCACAGTCTCATGGGCACTCACGGTGCCTATATGGGCCTGCAGACAAATGACTTCTGCCGCAGCTATAGGGACGAGGAGGAGATAGAAAGCGTTGAGCACTATCTGTGCCACTGTCCCGCACTGTCAAAAACCAGGTACCAATGCCTCCACAGACACTCTTTTGGGTGCCTTGCGGAGCTTAAATTTATAAACCCAAAGGATATGTTGCGTTTCATTGGGCAAACGCGCTGGTTTAGCCTCACTGGGGTCTAAAGTCTCCTCTTCTTCGCAAGTAGGGTAATAGGAAATAGGGGCCCCCTGCGTGGTAGCACAACGGGCCACAACGGCCTACGTGAGTCTCCGCTCGGACAGCGGAGGCAGCAACTCTAACCTAACCTAACCTAACCTACTATTTCGAAATTATGGCTGCCAACAGTAGCGAGTTTGCCAAGGCGCATATGCGCTGACTCTTTGCTCGATGACAGCAGGTACTTCTTTTTGTCCTCATTCACCATCAAACCCATCTTTACCGCTCCTTTTTCCAGTTTGGAGTAACAGCGCGGGTGTTTAGGCCGATGATATAAATGTCATCAGCATATATCAGTAATTGCACGCTTTTATAGTATATTGTTCCAGTGTGGTTAAGTTCTGCAGCTAGTATAATTTTCTCCAGCATCAAATTAAAGAAATCGCAAGATAGGGGGTCACCCTGTCTGAAACCTCGTTTAGTTTCGAATGGCTCGGAGAGGTCCTTCCGTCGCAAATATAGCCGTAAGAAAAGTGAGCTCTGGATTAATTGTTCTTCTACAGTATTCATAAAAAGGTTGCAAAAGAAGGTGCTTATATTTAATCCCCCATTGTTTTGCTAGAAGAATTCGCCTCTAAACTGGAAAAATGACTGGTTCACACATAAAACGGTTAGTTCAAATAAAGCAACGGCGACCGAGGGATTAATATTTTGCCTATCGTGCCAAACAAGTAGCGCGTCCAAAGCTCCTTTCTTCGGCACGTTGGAGAAATGCGAGGATATATCGAATGACGCAAAGCATACCAACAAATGTTTTCAATAATGAATGTGTATTTTTATTAGTTTTAAGCATTTGGCATTGATCGCCTTGTATGCTGATATGTATTGCATCAATATATAGCGCAAAAAAAGTTTAATATTCAAAAATTCATATTTCGAAAACAACGAATTTTGACTAATGGGCATTTAGCCAAGTGGAAATATATACTGTTCACTCAGTATGGAAAAAGTCAACAAAAATTTATTAATTTTTGAAAAAGAGTCATAAATTTTTACTAAATATTAAAAAAAAAAAAATTTGACTATATACTTTTGTTTATAAATTTATATAAAATAAAAATTAATAACGAACATTTCAAAGAAAAAATAATGGAAATCGGTTAATTTTTGACAAAGCAATTGTATGCTGATATGCATTGCATCAATATATGGGGACAAAAATGTTTAATATTCAAAAATTCATATCTCGAAAACAACGAATTTTGGCTAATAGGAATTTAGCCAAGTTGAAAAATAAACTGTTCACTCAATATAAAAAAAGTTAAAAATAAAACCGTTTTTGAGATATTAATTTTTGAAAAAAGTTATAAATTTTTACTAAATACTAACAAAATTTTTTTTAAACTATATGCTATTATTTATAAATTTATATAAAAGCAAATGTAATAACAAACATTTCAAACAAAAAACCATGAGAATCGGTTAATGTTTGACAAAGTTATGGACAGTTGAAAAAATAGGTGAATAAAATATCGATTGCATTTTATCGAATTCAACTGCCGATAAATCGGAAAAAAATTTTATTTACTTTGTCATTTTATGCCATTTCAAAGTGAAAATTTATTCGTCAGATATTTTATAACTTGAAAAATGTGAAAAAAATTGATTCTAATATTAAATAAATTTTACTAAAAAAATATAGTTAAATCTATAAACATATTAATATAAATAATAAGTTTGCAATTTTTTAAAATCAATTTAAACAAGTTTTTGAAAAAGTAAAAGGATTGAATTTTTCAATGATAGCCGGTCAACAATTTTTTGTATTAAATTTTATATGAGAATAATTTTTCTTGACCCATATGGTTGCTATTTTTAGTGCAAGTAAAACTTCACTATTGCGACCCAACATTTCGCTAACCACCTTAGCTTCCTCAGGGGCGAAACTGTATTTATTTAACATTATTTTCATCAAAAAACATTGAAGAACTACATGAAATTATAAAAATTTTGAATTTTGTTAATATACCGAAACAATAAAATTTTTGTATAAGGTCACTTACAAATATATGTACGTAAAATATCACAATTTGCATAACTACAACTAACACATCGATACCATCTGTGCCTGGTACATTTGTCAACTAAAATTAAAAATTATATGCAAAGCAAATAAACCGCTGCAATTCAATCAGTGTCCTCTTTTATGTTTGTCCCTTTTCTGCATTATTCTTAAGCTCTCTATAGTGTATCGGATCTTTATCCGTTTTTCTTTATCTAATATTTTGGCATTTTGCAAATCAGCTGTGTGTCCACTCGCTTTGGTGTGCTGTGAGAGAGCTGTGTTTGTTTTCTTCTTTGTCCGCTTCATGTTCATTTAGGCGAACGCCAAAGCTTCGTTTGGTTGTGCCTATGTATATTTTATCACAGCTTTCGTTCTCTGTCCCTTTGCATGGTATTTCGTATACAATATTATTATGTCGTGAAGTTTGAAGTGGTGTTTTTGTTTTTGTAAAAATACTTCCTAATATTTTGTTGGATTTATATGCCAAGCGTATGTTGGTTTTGTTGGATGTGATGGTTTTGTCGAAGTTATCTGTCAGTCTAGGTATATATGTAACACTATAATACTGTTTGAGCTGATCTGTTGTATCTTTTGTTGCTCTCATATTGCGATTGTTCTCAATATTTGCTATTTTTTCTCTTATTAGGCTGTGTATAAGTGTTTGTGGGTAGTTCTTTTTTTCTTTAATTTTTTGCATTCCAGAACTGTTGATGGCTGATATCTAAAGCTTTGTTGATTAGGTTGTTTGGTCTTATAATGTCATGTAATTCTTCAATGTTTTTTGATGAAAATTATGTTAAGTAAATGCAGTTTCGCCCCTGAGGAAGCTAAGGTGCTTAGCGAAACGTTGGGTCATAATAGTGAAGTTTTACTTGCACTAAAAATAGCAACCATATGGTGAAGAAAAGCTTATTCTCATATAAAAGTTAATAGTAAAAGGATTGTGTTCTAACTGCAACCTATTTTGTTTAAATTTTATTGACATAATGTAACAAGAAACTAAAAAAACAAAGATTTTTTTAATTTTTTGTCTTTTTAAAATGTATGATTTATTATTATTTATTAGTTTTAGAAAAATTTAAAAATATGAACAATACAGATCACCAAACGGTCACGTTATTATACTGGTAATATAATACCATTCATCGATATTGAGGTGTAAATAAGTAAAACAATGAAGGGTGACGTTTGGATCAAGAATAGTAATTGATTCCGATTGATCTTTAGATGAAAATGTTTTTGCTTTTATACAAAATGTTCTTACTCTACTTATACCTAATTACACCAATACTTACAAACTAAAAAGTACATATTTCCTGTATGCGGAGTCAGCAAATTGGAATGGCCTATTCAGGAAAAAATGTATCAGTCAGCGTGAATAATTGACCGATATAAACAAATATGTGCATGAAGTGCAGAAGTGCTTACATAGAGTCTTAAGAGTCCTTGTTGGGAATTCATTCGACTCCTCCAGTTCCTCCACATTGGTAATCTCTTTGGGATGTCCCACTTTTGTTTATACCTCTTTCTGGAATTTAGTCCAGTTCGTTGACCTAGGGTTTCTAAAGGTTCCTCCCTTCTCTACCCTTTTTAGGGGGATGCTGAAGCTGATATACGCATGGTCGGAGAAGGATTGTCTATCAAGAACCATCCAATCATACCTTTATATTTCACACTCGGAGCTCAATGTAATATCCAGAACATTGCTGGATGTTGGACCAGTGTATGTAGGGACATTTCCCCTGTTGGCTATCTGCAAATTGGTTTGCAGGGTATTACAAAATAGAGATTCGCCTCTCTCGTTCGTATCTGCTCCTCCCCACGCATTGTAGTGCGCATTTTCATCTGCGCCTATGACCAACCGCCCTTTGCGCCCTTCCTCCTGTACTAGCCTTTTGCACTCCATCGGTGGAACTTCCGCAGCATGGGCCATGTAGCAGGACGCCAGGATAAATGCCTGCTTATTCGTTTGCTCAACGGCCACCACTACGAGGTTCTCAGTAGTGTAATTGGGCCGCATATATGAATGCAGCTGTTTCCTTACCATTACTACAGCTCGCACCCCTCCCTTTGTTTGCGCATAGTAAACGCCAAACCGGCAAGCGCGGATCAGCGCCACGTCAAACGAACCCTCCTCAAGGGTTAGGAGGATTTCGCTCGACGCTACTTTACTGTGTTGGAGGTTTATCTGTAGGACTCGCAGCGCCCTTGGGCTGTTTGTCCCCCTACAGCACCTTCATAGTTGTTAATTCGGTAACTTCCAGACGTTCTACGTGAACAGACGTGTTTTTTGTGCTGTTAAGGGTATCTTATTTTATTCAGTTTGTTTATAAGTTTTTTACCTTTAGTGGTTCTAATTAACATAATGGTCAGCTGTGCTAAATTTAATTTGCAGTACTTGCAAGGAGATTATTTATTTTGTGGTATTTGCAATTACAAAATCTACATTGAATGCTCAGATATTTCAGATGATGCTGCCAATATGCTGAAAGACAATAAAAACTTAATGTACAAGTGTGACAATTTTGTTGCTATGTTCTCTCGTGCTAAAGTTCACAAAGCCTCAACAATTTTTGACGTGCTGCAAGATTTTTTGAAGTTGTTCACTCCAACTGAGACACGATCGGATGGTAAAGCAAAGACCAACAATAAAATTCGTACGCGCTCTTCATCTAAGGTCGTTGCACCTACGTTAAAAATGAACCTATCTACCTCTCAGCAATCAACAATTGTTAATTCCGTGATTTCTGCTGGTGTTGTTCATGCTAACATTGAGACTTCAAGTGTAACAACAATAAATCCTATACAAGCTGATGCTGTCTCTCAGACGTATGCGGGTGCAGCTGCGAGTGTTGTTAGTAAGGCGCAGTGGCAAAATATCGTCTCATTGCCGAAAAATGACGAAAATGAGGTGAAAGCAGATAATAGAAAAGCGCCTGTTGTTGTTAGTGGTCACAATTTTAATGCTGTATTGGATGTATTTGTACGGTATAAGTTGCTGCATTTTTCATCATTTAAGCTTTCTGTTACCGAAGACAATATTGTGCAATACATCTCTATGCACGCTAATATTAATGCTTCAAATATACGCTGCACAGCGTTGATCAAAAAAGATACAGACATCAAATCTCTAGTAAGAGTAACTTTTAAAATACGCGTATTATCAACGGATTACAGCAAGGTCTTTAATGCTGCACTATGGCCGACAAATGTCACTAATAGGCCTTTCCGTTTTTTTTTCAGAAGGCGGGCGAAACTCCGTCGGCTTAGTAGATGCGGATGACACTAGGCCTATTAAAAAATTGCGTAATATGTGTTCAATTCAAAGCCTTAAAGTTTAACACCAAGACATGTCTGGAATGCGGACAAAGGCAAATTCGTTGTTTGCTGCTACATCTCAATGTGTTTTCGACATCTTTGTGCTAGTTGAGACTTGGCTTAATCATGACTTCTGCAATGAAGAATTTTTTGGTAGAAACCTTTATACTGTTTTTCGAAGAGACCGAGGTGGTGTGTCCTAGAATACTACGCCTGGAGGAGGTGCTTTAGTTACAGTGAATTCCGATTTACGTGCAATTGAAGTAGCGCTAAAAAACTGCTCCCTTAATTGAATAACTTTGTGTTTCTATTTCTAGTGAGGATGACCTACTTTTCATCTGTGTGTCTTATATTCCAACTAATAGTACTGATAGTTTATATTTTGATCATGTAGATAATATCCTAAATTTAAATATGCCTAATTTAAATGCCCAATTGGGTGTACTGGGTGATTTTAAATTAAACAGATTAGTGTGGTCTAATCATATAGATGTTAATACGCTCATTCCTAGTAATGTAAACAGTGCGAGTGAAATATATTTTATTGATGGTTTATTTAGTCTACAACTTATGCAAATAAATCATTTCGCGAATGACCTTAATATAATTTTGGACTTAATCTTTATTAGTCCTGATTTAAAATTTAATATACATAAGTCTCTGGATCACATATCTGCCACTGATAAGCACCATATTCCACATGTTATGGAACTAGAATTTTACAAATATCCTAGCCAGCGCGGAGATACTACTCCTAAATTTAATTATTCGCGTTGTGATTTCAATCTAATTAATAATCTTATTCTATCTGAGGAACGGTTAACCGTATTCTCGGATCGTAGTCTTACTCAATATTTTTATACATTTACAAGTAAAATTGCTAAAATATCTATCGAAAGTATTCCCCGTTTTCCACGAGGTGTTTATAAACTTCCATGGCATAATAGACGATTAAAAAAGCTTAAGAATCTACGGAGTAAATTCCACAAGCTTTATAAAAATTCTGGTAATTTCCAACATAAAATAATGTATGAGAAACATATGGTGGAGTATAACTGTCTAAACCAATTTCTTTATAAAAATTATTTAGTAGGATTCGAAAGTAATATTAAATCCAATCCCAAGGCATTTTGGAGTTTTATTAACTCTAAACGTTCGTATTCGATTATTCCGGCTTCAATATCTTACAATGATAAGAAATCAAATACTTTTTTTGAAAGTGCAAATTTGTTTGCCGAATTTTTAGATCTAATTTTGTTGATGACGGCATACTGGATGATGTCTCGAGTGTTCAGTTTATTCCATCCTCGCTTGACTTTGGTTCTCTAGTGTTAACGTGTTCTAAGCAAGTAGATGTGCATCAATTATCTTCATTCTTTCTCAAGCAATGCATTTCATCTTTGGTGGAACCAATACTATTCCTATTTAATTTGTCCCTGAGTCAGGAAACTTTTTGGATGAGTGGAAAGTTACATCGGTAATTCCAGTTTTTAATCTGGAAGTAAAAATTATTCATCGAACTATCGATCAATTTCTAAAATAACTAATACTGCCAAATTGTTCGAAAAGATCATTAGCTCAAAGCTATCATTTGCTATCAAACCATAAATTTCGCTGACCGAACATGGTTTTATACCAGGTCGATATACAGTTACTAATCTAGCTGTTTTTTCCAATTACTGCATCTCAGCGTTTTCAGATGGTCTGCAAGTCGATTCCATTTAGAGGGATCTATCTAAAGCATTTGATAGATTATCTCATACCTTATTAATACACAAACTACAGTTATTTGGATTTCACTCATCATTTTTGGCCTGGGTGAAATCATACCTAACAAATAGGGTTAACTTTGTGGTTGTTGATGGTGTAAAATCATTCTCATATAGAGCAGCCTCTGGGGTTCCTCAAGGAAGTATTCTTGGTCCTCTATTTTTTTGTCATTTTCATCAATGATTGTTCAAAATGATTTACAAAGTGTGAACAGCTGCTTTATGCCGATGACTTAATGTTATTCAAAAAGATAAAAACTTTCTCTGATTTTGAAACATTGAATGGTGCCTTCGTAATAAACTATATATTAATATTGATAAATGTTGTTCGGTTACCTTCTGTAAAATTAGGTCACCTCTTCAGATTTCGTATTCTATTTCTGATACTGTCCTAAGATCCAGTAATAAAATCAAAGACCTTGGTGTTGTATTTGACTCAAATTTAACATTTACTGAACATTTGAATTATGTCATACCTTAGGCATATGCCTCGTTAGGGTTTATTTGGCGCAATAGTTCCGAATTTATGGAACCATACTGTACAATTGTGGTGTTTCGCAAACTCGGTAACGGTGTGGAGGCACCACAATTGTACATGGTCCTTCTCCCCGAAAAAGGAACCAACGCCAATACAAAGATACAGTCCACATCCATTAAATTTTACGCATTTTTTGGTGATATTTTGGGATAATCTTGGAGATACGCGCCTTCCAAATTAAGCGGAAAGAGGTGATACCAGTTTTTATTTCGTGGTGATAGACTCAACATTTTTATTGGTGATATACACTCTTGGTGGTATTGCTGCAGTTTTTTGGTGATACGCGGTAACAATTTTGAAAAAAAATTATCTGGAGATACATTACTGGTGGTACTTTACATCGTCCACATATACACAACAATTGGTATACTCGTGCAATACAAATCACTACAAACTTCACGCAGCTACGTACGTAAGTGTATATATTTCTTGCCACCTTTTTTTTGGTTAGTTTGTGGTTAGTTTTTTTATTTTAAAAGTGCCGCGAGTGTTCCGAACCACTAAACAGTGGAAAGTGAAAGTTATCAGTGACCAGTCTGTGCGATATAATGCCTCAATTTTTGTTTTGTGCAATTGCTTTCCCCCTACCGTGCGTCGAACCGGAGTATCCCACGACCACGGCAATTTGATACACAAGTGTACCATAACCCCACTTTTTGAAAAGCACCAAAGATTTTATTGAAAGCAACTACAGTGACTCTGCACGTATATCCATTCACGAACACAATAATTTAGTTTCACAAATTTTGGCACTGGTAATTTTCACTAGGTTGAGACGTTTTATTATATCGCGAACTCTGCACTTTGCTCCTTATCTGAGCCACAACCCCTTAAAAATAAATTAACACATACAACCATACATACATACATATATAAATTTGCGTACGGGTGGCGAGTAAGCCACACGGGTGTTTTATTCTTCCCTGGGAAAAATCAGACGATTCGGCCAAGTCTGACCCAAACCACATAAATCGCGCACAATCTACTAGGACACCGGAATTAACACAAAGTCAGTATACATACACATAAATACATATACGTTTGGGTGGCGAGTAGATCTTTGAAAATTTTGTTTGTCCTAAAAAATCAGACGAGTCTGCCAAGTCTGACCTACCTAAATAAATAAAAGCGATCTTTTAAAACATCGTCTCCATTTTTTGTTAAAAGGATTAATTTGTTTTTAGTTTGGTAGGGATAATTTGTTGAGAAAATGGAAAATTATATCCGATCAGCTGAGTTAATCTCAGAGTTTGAACAGCAGTACAGCCTTATTCCAGAGGAAAGTCATAATAAGCACACTCTTGCGATACAGCAAGAAGAGTTGCGCGCCTTATGGAAGAAGGTTAAGTCTGTGTTTGACTCACTGATGGGATCAGAAGATGTCGACGCAAATGATGTGTTGGCCATCCGGAAAAAACATATGTCTACCTACGCAATATATATGCGATGCTTATCCACAATATCTGCTGAGGCAGAGAAATTTAAAAAAGTAGAAAACAGCGCTATCTCTGAGCAAGCAACCCCAGCCGCACCTCGCGGGCATAAGATCCGCCTCCCTCCTTGCGACACGGAGATTTTCAAAGGTGACTATTTATCATGGCCAACCTTTCGCGACCTGTTTACGGCCATATACATAAATAATTCCGACCTACAGGGGGTGGAAAAACTGTTCCATCTGAACAACACAGGGCGAGGCCAAGGATATTGTAAAAAAATGCCCTCTAACAAATGATGGGTTCGATATGGCCTGGAAAAACCTCTGCGAAATATATGAAAACAAGCGTATATTAGTCAACACGCAATTACAAATTCTTTTTAATTTAAAGAAGGTAGAGAGTGAGTGTGGGAGCGCGTTAAAGAAATTACATAGCGATATAAACAATTGCCTATCGTCCCTCAAGTGTCACAAAATCGACACATCCAATTGGGATGCAATACTAACTTATTTGTGTTCGACAAAGTTACCGGAAAGTACCCTGGCTCTATGGGAACAAAGCATAGACCATAAAATGGACATATCTAAATGGGAAGATATGGACAAATAGGTTTCAGACACTGGAAACAGTGTCTAGCTTCACTGGCACTAACGCCCAAAAGGGCCAAAAGCCATCAAATACTCGGCATCCAACCGAAACCCCCATAAAAAGGCTTGGTGCCTTCCAAACGAAGGTATCAAAATCGACATCAAGGGTTTTTTGTAAAATGTGCAAAGCGGAACATAGGTTACGGAACTGTCCCCGATTCTGTGATCTGACCCCAGTGGAGAGAATCAACTTCATCAAATCCACGGGGGGATGCCTGAACTGCTTATCCCCAGGACACACAGTGACGAGGTGCACCAGTTCGTACAACTGTGCCAAATGCCACTCTCGTCACCACACGCTCCTGCATGCGGATACAGTTCAGCAACCTACGAGGCGCAATCCATTCAAAGACGCGATAATATCCTGTCGATTTCAGCACAAGCACAAAGAAGACAGGAATCGGGGCAACCAAATTCTTCTGCGAACCAGAATGTAAAATCCTGTCATGCTAATTCCAGCACAGGCGTGCTATTAGGAACTGCTCGCGTACACATTCATCATAATGGTACCGACTTCTCCGCGCGGGCATTAATTGATTCAGGGTCTGAATGCTCTTTCATGACAGAAAGACTAAAACGCAGAATCAATTTACCGGCAAGGAAAATGCATGCCCAATTTTCAGGCATCACCAACGCAGTATCTGCTCAAGTTAAAGAGGCATCCACCATCGAGCTACGTTCACCAGTGGACCCCTGCTTTAGCTTGACTACTCCTGTTCTAATTTTAGCCAAACTAACTGGGAATCTGCCATCCTGCCATATCGAAACAATGACGATGCAGGGGTTCCCAGACTTAGTTTTTGGAAGAGAAGAGGTTCTACGTCAATGAAGATGTAGACCTCATACTTGGTGGCGATATATATCCCCAAATTATACTAAGCGGTCTAAAAAAGGATATACTTAATACACTACTGGCCCAAGAGACAGTGTTCGGTTGGATACTAACCGGTCGTATTGAAGCACCGAATCCAACAAAGAACATAGTGTCGTTTTACAACGAAGTCGCGCTGGACAACCAACTAAAAGCTTTCTGGGAGTTAGAAAATTTGCCAAAAGGCAAAAGCATTAATGCAGATGACACATATTGCGAACAGCTGTATAAAGAAACAACAAGAAGAAACGAAGATGGGAGGTATATAGTATCCCTCCCATTCAAGCAAGGCTACTCAGAAGAGCTGAGTTTAGGAGGATCCCTTAAGCGCGCATTCTCACAATATTATCGAAACGAGTCCCGGTTAATAAAAAATCCGGACTTAGGGAAAGAATATATTAGGGTACTCTCAGAAAACGAGACTCTCGGACATATGGAAAAAATCAGCAGTGTCGTCGCAGCAGATGAAACAAATAATTACTTTCTGCCACACCACGCCGTTGTCAAAGCAGAAAGTATAACGACGAAAGTCCGAGTCGTTTTCAATGCCTCAAGCCCCACGGCTAATGGCACCAGTCTAAACGACATTCTCCTACCTGGTCCAATACTACAAGCAGATCTCCCAATTCTTATTCTGCGTTGGAGACTCTATCGATATGTCTTCAATAGCTATATAGAAAAAATGTATAGGCAAATTTGGATGGATGCCAACCATACCAAATTTCAGAGGATTGTTTTCCGAAAAGACATTAGTGAACCAATAGGCCTCTACGAGTTAAAGACTGTAACGTTCGGAGTTAACTGCGCTCCATACCTGGCCATCAGAACGCTTCTACAGCTAGCTGACGATGTTGAAAATTCCCATCCAACAGCATCGAGCATCCTGCGAGAATGCATGTATGTAGACGACGTATTAGCAGGAGGACACACCGCTGCATCGACCATTAAGGCCAGGGATGAAATACGACAGGTACTACAGTCAGCTGGTTTTCCACTTCGGAAATGGACATCAAACTCGGAGGCAGTTCTAAAAGGCATCCCGAAAACTGATCGACTAAGCGAAGACTTTCTGGCGTTCGAAGACACCAGCACCGTGAAGGCATTGGGCATAAGATGGAATGCGCACTCCGATCTCTTTTATTTTAAAGCAGGACCACTGGAGGATCCAGAAAAACTAACTAAGCGAGAAATATTGTCAGCCATCGCCAAGCTGTTCGACCCATTAGGGTGGCTCGCCCCAATGGTCATAGTGGCGAAAATATTAATGCAGAATATTTGGTTAGAAGGCACCGGATGGGATGAGCCTGTCTCACCAAATACATTACAACGGTGGAAAACCTTCACCCAACACTATGGCGAAATAGATAACATACGGATACCGCGGTGGGTAAATTTTTCCCCGGAAGGCGAAATAGAAATCCACGGTTTCTGTGACGCTTCCGAGAAAGCATATGCTGCAGCGATATATATGCGCGTAAAAAGAGACGATTAAGTTTTCATACACTTACTCTTAGCAAAGACCAGAGTAGCTCCAGTGAAAACCATCTCGCTACCACGTTTAGAACTCTGCGGCGCCATGCTTCTCGCAGAAATTATGGAATCAATATCCCGAAATATTCATTTGGGACCAGTAAAAGTTCACCTCTGGACGGATTCAACCATCGTACTCGCATGGATACGCAAGCCGCCCTGTACTTGGTCAACCTTCGTCGCCCATCGAATCACCAAGATCCTCGATATGGTCGGTAACAAGGACTGGCTTCACGTTGACTCGGAATCTAACCCAGCGGATTTAGAGAGCAGAGGACAACTAGCGTCAGATTTGGTCAACAATTCGTTGTGGTGGCAGGGTCCTTCTTGGCTACAAGAAGACAATTCTCACTGGCAAGCACAAGATGCCGATTACAACACGTCCGTT
The DNA here is from genome assembly GCF_040869045.1 of Eurosta solidaginis. NCBI lineage: Eukaryota > Metazoa > Arthropoda > Insecta > Diptera > Tephritidae > Eurosta > Eurosta solidaginis. Next base: position 128,728,767 of record NC_090321.1, on the reverse strand, counting down.
GAGGAAAAGAGGGCACAATCGTATGCCACGACAAGGGTAGATCATACAGATACTCTAGAACGATTTTCAGATTTGCCACGAGCTTTGAGAGTCCTATCCTACGTTAGGAGATTTATAAAAAGAACGCATCCTAAAACAAAAACGGTATGCCACGAAAAGTCGAGCACAATCTCAGCCGATGAGATTAAAGCAACGACTCAAGCACTAATAAAAGTATGTCAGAAAATATCCTACGGTACAGAATACTTGCAATTAAAAAATAGGGAACCTATTGATCGGAAAAGTGAAATCCTGTCACTCAACCCATACATCGACAAAGATGATATTATCAGAACAGGGGGGCGTCTAGGGGCCTCAAAAGACATGTCGTACGACGAGCGTCATCCGATCATCTTGCCTTACAATTGCAGGCTGTCTCGCCTTGCAGTCATGATGATTCATCATGATTCCCTTCATGGCGAGAACCAACTTATGCTCCGCCTTATTCGAACCCAGTATTGGATTCCGAATGTCAAGACAATGATCAGAGCCATCATCCACAATTGCAAAACCTGCATTATTCACAGGAAGCAGGCGCAGTCCCAACTTATGGGTACCCTTCCCTGCGAACGTACTACTTTTACTCGCGCGTTCACCAATACCGGGGTAGATTTCGCGGGGCCTTTCGACATAAAAAGCTACCGCGGTAGGGGATGTCGACTGTCCAAAGGCTACGTATGCCTATTTGTTTGTTTCTCCACTAAGGCCATCCACCTAGAGGCCACTAGTGACCTGAGCACCCCATGCTTCCTCGCAGCCTTTTCGCGTTTTATCGCGAGAAGAGGATGTCCAAAAAACATCTACTCCGACAATGGTACGAACTTTGTCGGAGCTTCCCGATCTCTACGATCGGAATTCAAAGCCTTCCTGGCAGAAAGCCGAGACAAAACAGTCTCCAAGTATAGCCATCAAGCATTAACTTGGCATTTTATTCCCGCCGGCGCTCCGCATATGGGCGGCCTGTGGGAAGCGGGAGTGAAGAGCTTCAAAAGCCACTTCAAAAAGGTCGCTTCTCTACATAAATATACCATGGAGGAGTTCCAAACCCTTCTGTGCCGGATCGAGGCATGCCTAAATTCACGGCCTCTCAGCCCGGCGTCCAATGACCCAACGGACCTGGAGCCACTAACCCCAGGACATTTCCTCACCGGCAGCCATCTTCTGGCGCCGCCAGAACCGAATGCGAACGAAAGCCCTGCCTCCATGCTAAATAGATGGCAGAAGCTCAAGGCCCTCCATCAAACCTTCTACCGGCGATGGAAAACCGAATGTTTATCCGAACTCCAAAAACGAGTGAAGTGGAAGCAATCCCAAGGAAAATATAAAAGTGGGAGATCTCGCTGTCCTCAAAGAGGACAATTTATCTCCCAACGAATGGAGGTTAGGTAGAGTCGTCAACGTACACCCCGGCGAAGATAACCGAGTACGTGTAGTCGACCTCATAACCGAGAAGGGTCAAGTCAGACGACCTTTGATCAAACTGATCCTTCTTCCCATGGAGACAGACTGTGAGAGGACTACGAGCTCCTCTTAACAATCCCTCCGTTCTTCCACATACCTCCTTTAAAAAAAAAATCAATAAAAATCAACCTCGTCTTTACATTTTCCAAAAATCAACCCCAGCCCTCGTTCACCCGGAACGAGGCCAACCAATAACCTAATGCAGACCCGCTATCTGCCAAAGAACATAAAGGCCTTCGGCCTATTTTATATACAATTTTCAAGAACCAACCCCAATTCACTCGTTATCCCATAACGAGGACAACAGAGAAGCCGACCGCAGAAGGGCGAACCGATCTGCCACAGAAAACGGAGGCATGCTCCGGCCCATTAAAATTTTAAACTTTCAAAAAATTTGCTGGAGTCAAACCCTAAATTCACTCGCTCACCCCGAGCGAGGACACCAGAGCCCTAATGCAGACTCACGGTCTGCCACAGAACTCCTTATAAATAAATACTTCCGTTATTTATGTATCCAAATTTAGAAGGTCAAGAACGGCATTTTACTCGTAAAAGGAATTGATCGCGTCTTATCCTAATTAGATGATTTAGCATGGCCTTATGTACAAAAAATCTTGTCGTAATTGAACCGTTACTTGCTCTAATTTTGCTTCAAAACATGACTAAATATGAAGAATTCACAGTATACGGGGACTAAATTCAAACTTCTTTTTTAGAAAACTTGAAAAATAGCTTAGAAATTATAGGGGATACATATAACATTTATGAAATTCCACATAATTACAAAAGGTTATTACAAAAAGCAGAAACACATATTTTAAAAATTGCTGGAGTCATATGTGAGTTAAAAGAAAAGTCTCCTATCAAATAATTGGCACCATGATATAACATGCCTGAATCGGAGCGTTTACTTTTAACATTTAGCAGATCAAAAATAGTTTTTCTATGCGCGATATTCGCCTGATATGCTTATGCGACATATGAGTCATTTATGACTCTTACAGGACTCATATCTGCACAAATCTTTTTAAAGAAATTAAATTGGATTTTGAACTCGTTAACAGAAACAGTTAAATTTATATTCTGACTAGTAAAAATATATTAGACCAGTAACTAAAGATTTAAAAACGTCTAAATTTGTATTTTCAAAGAGCTAAATTTTGAACAAAAGTTTCCAAAGTGCAATTTCCGGCATAGCTTTGTGTACTATACGCGCCCATCATCTCTTTACTCTATTTATAAATTAGATTTGATTCATTGTTTCGTGTGATAAATTTTTGCAAATACAATTCTCTCATGACACAACAGCAAGCAAAATTGCGTTACATAAAATCTATTATTAAACAAAGAGAACTGGGTTGTGGTAGATTTGGCAATGAGTGGCGTAAAAATGGCACACAAAGCTTCAAATCAGATGGGTTCAATAGGTTAAGAGTGCGTCGTAAACCGTCAGCGGTTTAAGTAAGGGGCCTAGGATATCCTCGTAAGGCATTGCTTAAAAGCGGGAGAACTGCTGATATGGTCATCCTATTTCCGGTTGCAACCAAACACGAAGTTGTGCTGCAGTTCCCTTTTTTTACGACAACTAAATTAGCCTGCCTTCACTATCTAGTGACGAGAATCCCTTTCGCTGAACCATTTCCAACCAACTTTTTTATGAACAATATTTCGCATTCTTACTGGCCAAATTCTAAAGCCACACTCCAAAAGGAAAAATAAACACAAAAAAAATTACTCACCGTCAATCCAACTCATCAGTATCCAATCGATGCGGCTCGTGTACGCATAAGTCATGCAACAGACGTTAGCATCTACCTTTCCATCATATTGGCCTCCGTCCATTGCTATATTACCAATATTTTGCCTGTTTTTGGATTTGTTTATATTACCGACACAACCATCTAATAGGGGATTTGTAATGCTCATATTATGGCACAAACTTCTTTATATGTACACTATATTATAAGTCATACCTTTAATTCCTCATAACATATCCTACTTCAAAGGGACGGAACTCTTGGTGCTTTCTGATTGTGAACTCGTACCTTTTTCCGCTGGTATCCGGTCCTCCTATTCCTTCATAAGATGTGGTGCGAATATGGTAGCTAAATTTTCTGGTGTCATTCTATTTCATACGCAGCTACAGCATGCAAAATTTCAATGATATGTTAGTAATTGTCGATTATCGTCAGGCAACAACAACATTACCAATTGGACTGAACTAAGTAAGGGTTGTTCACGTTTGCTACGTTCCGGATTTGGAGGACGTGTTAACGTCCCTGTACTGCTGCTACTGCAAGAGCCGGAGCCTAGGCAAAGTGGTGCTATTTGCTGATGCGCTGAATAGTGTGCGTTGGTAAGAAATGGCTCCGACAAATCGGCTAGATAACTTTTAAATCCAGTGCACAATCGTGTGCCGAATAGCCACCACCTTCCAAATCGAGTGGTTTGTCATTTTGTATATGTTGCCGTAGCCCGTTTTGCCTAGAAGCCGATCCCGTCTTCCGAAATAGGCCCTCCTGTATGAGATTTTTTTCTTGCATTAAAATGCTTTATTTCCTCTAGGTGCATCAAAAACCCGGCATTAATTTGTTGATGCAGTGTTTCAACAGGACTATCGTCTGCGCTTATTGACCCTTTCGATGATGAGCTCGCACAGCCCGTTGCAGCGGCATGTTTTTGCCTTTTAGGCAAACGACTCCATTTCTTCAGCTTGCCTTCCTCTTCATATTCGATTTCATGACATGGTAAATCACAGTCATCCGTGTTTAAATCTAGCTCGAAGGAAAGATGCATGCGCACCAACGATTTGAATTTCTCATAATTCAATTTTCGCATATGCGCCGCTATTTCTGTATCGGATAGCCTATTCAAATTAATAAAATCCAAATCCATTATGTCCGACGAACGGCAGCTGTGCTTGCGAGGGGCTACATACAAACATACAAGGTAAGTATGAGCACCGCCCTTGGTCGGTGATGTTTCGCACCAATAAAAAGCGTAAGCAAATTTCTCACGACCTTTATTGCAAAAATTCGTCACTCGACACGTTAGCTGTCAGAGACTTTTAAGGTTCTCATTTTTATCGTAATTCACTTAAACTTGTGAAAATAATTTCCGAGCTTCAGAAAGAGTGAATCAATTAAAGCGAGCGCAGAATATTCCCAAGAACTGCTGACATTTGAAAATGTCTCCCCTCTTTCAAAGCGCACTTTTTGACCATTTCCGTGAATGCGAGAAAATCGGCAGATACACCGGGGGCTAGCGGAACCAAGGGAAGGAGGGAGTGATGACCCGTGTCATCGAGAAATACCTTTGATATGGCATATCCAACTAAATATTTTCGAAGGCAATCTCGCCTGGTAGCAGCGTAGCAGAATGGTTGGTGGGGTCGACCGTACACAAATTAGCCAATTTTTGTTTACCCGCAACATTGTTAGGTAGTACGGGGAAGGCACTGGCAAAAGGTGATGTGGATTCCTCCATTAATGCCACAACGAATACCATTAAACGCCGGACAATGTCTGCATTCGTTTGTATAACAATCGGAGTCTGTTTATTATCATTTCCCGAATCATCAACTGATTCAATTTTAAATGAGCGAGAGGTTGATGTTCGTTGACGGACGCGCGGTGAAGAAATTGGTTGAATTTGTGGTGTGAGTGTCGATGGCTCAGCTGGTGATTGCGAGGGTGGTGGATCGCTATCAGTTAATCCCTTTATTTGTAAAGCCTCTGCTGTACTGATGAACGCTGGTAGGGCTTCTTGATTACATTTACTTCACCACAATACATAAATTGTATTAGATCTTTCAAATCCGAATGACTTACATCCTTCAGAAAGACAAAATCATGTTGGTTCGCCGGCATTTGGGTAAACATTTTCCGAAAATAGGGCAAACAAACTGATAATACCAATCGGTGCGCTTTAACGAATTGCCCCTCTGCCGTTAGCGTGACATCCACCAAGTCGCCACGACATAGCGACTCATGAAATCCAGCCGATAAATTGCTATTAAAATTATTCCAACACAGCGAAAATTGTTCGTCGTCCGCCATGTTGGCTGGGTGAAAAAAAAAAAATAGCGTACTCGTCAGTAACGAAGATATAATGCCTTGTTCACAAATCAACAAATTGCGTGTATCCACCAGCTATTGATGAAAATTCGCAGAAAATTTCAAATTATTTATATCTACTTCATGATTTTTTCAAAAAGTTTAGTTGATGTTATATTCTTTTCCTCTCAACTAAAAATTATTCGAAAATAGCGAAGCTACTACAGAATCGCCCACAAACCGTTCTCATTCGTTGTATAACAAATTTAATACAAAAGGTTTGTGGTTGTTTTTGCTGGTGGACTTACGCCTCAGGCCAGGATGTTCCGCACCAAAACCTGCAAAGAGAAAATCCATTAGTGCCTGCATCAATGGGCATCGCAAAGGTGTGACAACTGACGGCGCGGCCGACGCCGCAGTTGGAGCACCCCTTTGCAATGCCGGTAACCTAAAAAACAAAAAAACGAGGAAAACCCAATCAATCCTGGTGCCCAGGCCAACGTACAGGACCGTCACCACCATCCATGCCAGTAACCTGAAATGAAAGAAAAAATTAATTAATTATCAAAAAGAATATATTAAATTATCATGTAATAAATTTTACTTACTATTTGTTCGCCATGATCCCAAGCACCGTACTCCACTACGCGTAAAACGAAAAGAATGAAACAAACGGCGCCATGAATCGAACGATCCGTTTCAGAGAAATGTACATTTGTGCGTAGGAATGTTCATATTTTTTTTTGTCTGGTATACATATACCAGTGCGCGGACTTTTTATAAAAGGAATGTTGGTAAACGAGAAATGAAAATAGCAGTAGGAATTGGTAGTTTATTTGCGTGCAAAACAATAATTGTTACTGAATTATCATGAATTATTCATCATTTATTGTCAAGCAAATAAAGCGAATGTCAGGGAAATAACACTTGTAAAAACATGTACACAAGACAAAATCCATGTAAATTTGTACATACACAGCTTAGGCCTTAGGATACTCATTATTTCCTGAAATACACAGACAAAACATACCAAAACGTCTCACTACCACAACAATATTCCAAAATACCAAAAATACTGCAACAAAATAACCGATTTCGGCATGTTATCGTTTGCGTAAAACTTTTTTTTCTTCAAATTATTCAAAAAAAAAGGGCTATTTATCTCATCAAAAATTTACTTCTTGTTTAAAGTTGTTCACAAAGTTTTTCAAAATTGACTGCTTTAATCAGTATCCCCTCCTAAGATTAGTTGGTGGGCTCGGCAATTCAATACTGCAATGCAGTATACGTTTTCAGCGCGAAAATACTGAAATATTGGTAGAATCTTAGTTTTGGTAGCAGAAGTCGTAAAAGTAGTAGAAAATGAAAATGGATCAAAAAGGTAGGTCAATCTACCAATGCGGTAAAGTCCGTGCACTGACTGCCCATATACTTGTACCAACGTATGTACATATATATGCCGAGTTTTAAATGTACATTGTATTAGGGATGCATAAGAAGATGCAAACGGGTACCCAAAAACCCGTTTCTGGCAAATCGGTATCGGAGCCAAATACACTTCGGGAACCGTACCTTTTAGTAAAAACCATCAATAAAACAGAACTACAAGCGCAATTGTGAAAAGCTGAACAAATAATCGAAGGGCAATACAAAAGAATGGGTCATTCGACAAATTTTTCGCCTCGTCCAAAACGAAGATTTTATATTTTTTTCTTTATATAGCATGAACTTTTGCTGTCCAAACATTTTTTTGTGGCGGGCTGGAAAGTTGTTGGTTTTTAGCACCAACAACACAAATAACAACGACTCGAAAGATCCCACATTAAACACTCTCTATCCGGCTCGAAGGACCATGTACAATTGTGGTGTTTCGCAAACTCGGCAACGGAGTGGAGGCACCACAATTGCGTTTAGGTTAGATTTGAATGAAAGGAAAAGAAAGGCGAGAGATATTTCTCGTTATATTTGTCTTTATTATAGTGAAAATTAAAATCAGCACAATAAGTTACCTTGTATAATAAAATGTGGCGGGGCTCCTCGGACAGTGTTAGCTCTGGTTCGCTCAACGATCGCTGAAAAAGTAGACGGTTGCCTTGTCGAGGACAACCGTTGAACCGCGGAAAAAAGTCTCCGGTTTTAAGGGGAAGCTTCCCCACATAGTTGTACCGGCATGCATGTATATGTGTACGGACAACATAACCCTACCTATGCACACACATACATGCATGTGGGCGAACTAGTGGTCGATAAAGGGGTACTATTAGGGTGGCGCGAGTTGATATGAATTTAGGCTTCGGGCCTAAACAATACACTAAAAAATTACTTTATAATACATTTGTAAGATCTAAATTGGAATATGCTTCCATAATTTGGAATCCGTTTTATGAAGTACATACTAATAGAATTGAAAGGGTTCAAAAAAGGTTTTTAAATTTCGCCTTGTCCGATATTAAGTTTGATTTACCTATTCCATCTTATGTTTCTCGTTGCAAATTGATTAGTTTGCCTACTTTTGCCATTAGAACACTGATTTCCGGTTTAGTAGTTCTTCATGATGTTTTAAATGTTTGTTGCTCTTCCTCAAATCTAATTGAGTTTTAAATATTAGGGTAAAAGTTTTAAATAATAGAGTACTAAAGTTGCTATTTATATCGTGTTTAAATGAAATTCTTAGATACTATCTTGACTGGTTTTTAATTGCCTATATTTATGCTTCATATAATTTTTGAGCATCAAAGCTATTGTAATGATCAATTGCATGAATGCGCAAATTAAAACTTCTAACCAATCATATATTTGGAATATTTTTCGTATCTACTTCGACCGGTGGCTCATATTTAACATCCCTGCTCTCTGGTATTTCAGAGTTTTCTTTTCATAATTCATATCCGGCTATCACTATCGTAATGCCGTGTGCTATCTTTGTCCAACAAGACATTCTGAAATCTTTTAATTATTTTCTTGTTTCTGTGAAAAAGGGACTAAATTATAGCTTTAATAAAATTTGTTTGGTTTTATTATTTATCCTATGCATTCCATTTTACTCAACTTGTGTTAGTTTACTTTACTTAATTAACATTATAAAAATTTATATTTAAAAAAAATTTATTTCTAAAATTTTCTTCAAAACGTTAATATTTTTACATTTCTAATTTACTTATAATTTTTCTTAAAAAAGAGCTTTGTGCTTTATTTTTTCAAATTATTTTATTAAAATAATGAAATATTTAAAAATTAATTTCTATGCCATTTTGGCCTTCATCTTTTTCTACTTTCAGGCTGGGTTTGTGCCAATTTTCAAAGAAAATCTTTACCTTAATTGCCCTGAGCAGAAATCGAGTATTCCTGCTTCTGGTTGAGCAGCTGAGCTCCTAAATTTCTCTAAAACTTAAATTATTTGAATACATTAAAGTCGCTGCTAGTCTTGCCGCCAGTCGTGCTGCCAGTCAATTCCTGTTGGTTTGCTGCTGCCGGTCTTAGTATTCCACTCTATTTATGCATTTGCTGCCAGTCATTAGCCGTATCCCCTTGATTTATTACTGATTGTTCTTTCTCCATGAAGTATTAAATGATCTTTGTATTTAGAATATCTGTATGATGTTATCTACGCTGTAATATCCTTCGTATTCGCACGTCTTCTTTCTTTAATCGGTAACTTTATTATTTCAGGATCCTTTTTGTTTAATGCAATGATTCAGCGTGTTTTAAAATTCAAAAATTCAACTTTTTCCAGGATGGATTATAAGTTGTTTATACTTTTTAAGAAACTTGGCAGGATCTCTGATCAGCTAGATCTTTAGTAGTTTTGCTGAATTTTGATCTTTTGAGACTGGCAGGATCGCCATGTAAATAAGTAAAACAATGAAGTGTGACGTTTAGATCATTAGCTGTAATTGATTCAGATTGATTTTTATTATGAAAATGCTTTTGTTTTATATATATATTCTTATTTTACGTATACCTATTACTCTATTTATACCTATTTACACTAATACTTACAAACTAAAATGTACATATTTCCTGTATGCGGAGTCAGCATATTGAAATGACCTATTTAGGTACATGAGTACGTATGTATGTATATGGACAAAGTGTATCAGTCAGCGTGACTAATTGACCGATATAAACAAATATGTGCATTCAGTGCAAAAGTGCATACTTAGCAATTGGATATTTGGGTTATTAATATTTTTTACGTGTGTGGTCTGCATGTGTGTAAATATGTAATGAACAATTGAATGCAGTGAAAGTGGAACTAATTCTAAGGCACGCTACTGAGATTGATTGCGGTTAATTTCTTTACATGGAAAGAGTTTTGAATTCAAAATTTTGTTGCCGAAGTGTATTACTTTATTCTTCTTAAAGTGTGTAATTAGAGTACGGAAAGAACTTTGATTTTCAAATGGTTTTGTTGAAGATGCTATAATAGGATTGAAATTATTGCTCATACATATGTAGCAACAGTATTTTAGTTTGTTTATTTGATTTTTTCGTTGCATTAAAAGTGCCTTGGTTATATATGCGTAGTTTAAATGTAAAATTAACCGATAAAATAAATTGATTTTTTAATTTTCTTATTGTAGCACTTATTAAATTTGGTCAACGTTGTTTGTTTGAATTTAATATTTGAATTGATGATTGAATGGTAGACCAAGCTCTTATGAAAAACATTTTATTCATTTTTTGTTTAAGTATTTGCATTTGGCGGCCAACGTGGTGTTATGGTAGCGTGCTCCGCCTACCGCACCGTATGCCCTGGGTTCACACCCCGGGTAAAGCAACATCAAAATTTTAAAAATAAGAGTTTTCAATTAGAAGAAAATTTTTCTAAGCGGGGTCGCCCTTCGGCAGTGTTTGGCAAGCGCTCGGGGTGTATTTCTGCCATGAAAAGCTCTCAGGGAAAACTCATCTCGTTCGGAGTCAGCATAAAAATGTAGGTTCCGTCCGGCCAATTTGTAGGGAAAAGCAAGAGGAGCACGACGCAAATTGGAAGAGAAGCTCGGCCTTAGATCTCTTCGGAGGTTATCGCGCCTTACATATATTTTTATTTTTTATTTGCATTTACCTAATCATATTTGATTATTAGTTGTCTTATTATTAGTTTCACATTATTTTATTTGGTGGACATGCTGTCTGACCAAACAAGTGTTTTTTCTTTGGTTCTTATCGCTGATTTGAAAGTATTATGGGTGGCTGCCGCTTGCGCTGTAAACGCTGAGCAATAGGTAGGAAGCACTCTAGCAGATATAGTGATTCCGTCTGCTTGGGTAACAGCAAAGGTAATGCGCTATGGAGATTTAGAGCCGTCGGTGTATATAACCCTAGTGGCATGGTGAAATGGGGCAGTGTTTTCTATAAAGAGGCGAGTGGAACTTGTGCTCGTTTTTGGAAACTTTGTAAGCCATAAGAGGAATGAATTTTGTTTCAAGTGCCAAGGGGGTGACTCGATAACTGATCTTAATTGTGGTATTGTCGTTATTCCCTGGGGTACTCGAAGCATCTTAAAACTGCCTTGGCTCCTTCTTGGCTGATAACCTTTTGACTGTATCTTGATAAAGAAGGCTATTATTGCATGGAAGGATCGTATGTATCTGTAAAAAGTATACGAAACAATACTTTTTATGCTTTAAAAAAATTCAGTTCCACCCATATCTTTGTGGAGCCTTTATGTTGCGACCACTACGAGCTCTATACGCATTATCTAAACCCAGATCACGATCCGACACTTCATTTTCCGAATTTGCTCCTGAACCCACCAAGCCGTTTAATAATCGTCCGTACACGCAGATGCATTCAAGTCGACCCCAGCTGGTGGTTCACGTTCCTTCGCCTCACAATTATTTTCAAACCCAGTGCCATGTCCCGAACCCGTTGGTATTATTTGAATTTCGCTAAATTTGTTCGAACCATTAAAGTCACTCAAGTAACAATTCAGATGCATTAAAATCGGAATTTCTTGTCTTTGCAATAAACCTGCGATTTCGCCTAAAGTAGTTATCGAGGCCGTCACGAATAATATATGAACTACCGTTTACATTTCCAATGATATTTCCATAATTCCGCTCCCTACTATTCTTTTCAAAAATTACCAAATCACCCTCACTTATACCGGCAATGACTTCGCACTCCGATCATAATAATATTTTTGGATTTCTTTTTTCTTTTCCATTGCTTTCTTCATTTCCAATTCCGCGATACTGTTTCTGACCAATAATGAACAAGAGACCGGTAATTTGGTTTTAACCAGCCGTCCAAAGAATAGTTCCGAGGGAGTTATACCCATAATTGCGACAGGTCTTGGTACTGAAGTTGATCGACCTCGTCTGCTTCATAGCTCCGCTTGAGGATATTTTTCGCAATTGCAACAGCCTTCTCCGCTAGCCATTGGTTTGCGGGTATCTCGGACTTGCAAATTTGAATTGGATGTTAAATTCAGTCGCAGATCGATCAAACTCAGCTGAGTTGAATGGAACATTGTCACTTCTCACAATGGTTGGATAGCCGACCTTATCAAACATTCCCCGATTCCTTTCAATAATATGCCCCGATGTTTTGCTATTGAGCTTAAAGACTATGAGTGCCAGAAAGTCACGTCCCGCATATTCAAACAAATCCATCGCTACTACCTCAAATGGATAATTCGGTACCCCTTCCTGTTTTAAAGGCTCCTTATGATTATTTCGCTTAAGCTTTTCACAGATGGTGCATGATGTAACAAGATCTTTACTTTTCCCATTCATACTTGGCCAATGATAGAGCATTCGTACCCGAGCAAGTGTCTTCTCTATTCCAAGATGAGCAGCATGCAACCAACTAGCAATCTTCTTTGGTAATTCAGTTGGAATCGCCAGTCGGTGATTTCGAAACAACAATCTAATCAAATCATCAATCTGATGAAACTTTGGCCACCCATTTTCAACATAATTGCATATTCGTGAGTATTTTTCATCACCGTGGAATATTTTAGCAAAAACATAAGCATCCTTTGCAACCGGATTGTTACGTCATCATTGTCGCGCTTAATCGGTGTTTCGAGTGGTTTATGATCGCTTTCAACTGTGAAGTTATGAAGCGTTGGCACGCGAAGAAAATTGCTAATAATTCCTTCTCAATTTGATCCAATTTTTGCTCAGTGTTTTTGGTGTAAATGCAATCGGACGTCCCTCTCGTATTACCACACAGCCCAAACCATCCTGCATCCGTTTGAGCCGCGATGGGTGACGTGCCCGGGTCATATATTGCCAACACTTGTTCTGATGAGACGATTTACGCAGATTGGCCGTTTGTTTTGAAAGGTTTGGGAGGAAACGAGCAATGTATTTCAACAAACCTAAGAATCGTAAAACAGTCGCTTTATCATTTTCATTCCGAGAGCTACGTCCCGGTATTTGGCTTAATTTCCCCACCAGAAATGACATTACCCATGAAACTTATTTCGGTCTGACGAAATTGAAGTTTGTCTGGGTTGAATTTGATACCGTTCTTTTTGGCCCGATCAATGACTTGTGCCATGATTTCATCGTGTTCTTTTTCATTATCTGCATAAATGCCTACGTCATCAAAATATATATCTAGTGTTAACGTGTTCTAAGCAATTAGATGTGCATCAATTATTCATCGGACTATCGACAAATTTCTAAAATAACTAATACTGCCAAATTGTTCGAAAAGATCATTAGCTCAAAGCTATCATTTGCTATCAAACCATACATTTCGCTGTCCGAACATGGTTTTATACCAGGTCGATCTACAGTTACTAATCTAGCTGTTTTTTCCAATTACTGCATCTCAGCGTTTTCAGATGGTCTGCAAGTCGATTCCATTTATACGGATCTATCTAAAGCATTTGATAGATTATCTCATACCTTATTAATACACAAACTACAGTTATTTGGATTTCACTCATCATTTTTGGCCTGGGTGAAATCATACCTAACAAATAGAGTTAACTTTGTGGTTGTTGATGGTGTAAAATCATTCTCATATAGAGCAACCTCTGGGGTTCCTCAAGGAAGTATTCTTGGTCCTCTATTTTTTGTCATTTTCATCAATGATTGTTCAAAGTGATTTACAGAGTGTGAACAGCTGCTTTATGCCGATGACTTAATGTTATTCAAAAAGATAAAAACTCTCTCTGGTTTTGAAACATTAGAGATTGAAGTAAAAAATTTTCAAGAATGGTGCCTTTGTAATAAACTATATATTAATATTGATAAATTTTGTTCGGTTACCTTCTGTAAAATTAGGTCACCACTTCAAGTTTCGTATTCTATTTCTGATACTGTTGTTTAGGCAGGATGCCTAACTTTTCCGCATCTGTTTGCGATACCCTCAATGCAACTTTGCGAATCGATACTCGATTCTCGACTTAATTTATAACCACCCACACCATCACCGCCACATGCATGTACATGCATGTGCATGCATGTACATGCACGTGTATGTGTGGTTTTTGTCAGCACTCATGCATATGCATGTCGGGGTTGATGTGTGGGTGCCTTTCCCCTCCAAAACGGAGGATTTTGCGGTTCAACGGTTGTAGCTTTCTATACAACCGGCCTCTTGGATTTCAACAGCCGTACAATACGCATCTGCCGCCAACGATCTCTGCCGTTTTTCAACAATACTTTAAGGTAATATTGTAAACAACGAAATTATACATTTACCCAATAAATCACATATTTTATAACGAGAATTCTCGTCTTCTCTTATTTTATTCCCGCATACACCCATTCATTGAGATCGACCCGGTGCGCCCGAGAATCAGCCGCACCCCTGCCGAACATTTGGTCCATCTTCACCAGGAATTTGGAATACAGTACCTATTACAGTCCACAAATCACATAACAACCACAAAAGTTATCCGAAAAGTTGTTTGCCCATCAACAGCTATACCACAAAATTTGGAAGGTTATATTAATTTCGTCACATCAGCGTCAGGGCACTAAGCAGGCTAAAGCCAGCGGAAACCATTGCAGCACCTCAACTGTCACATCATCTCATCAGCACAACACAAATCTCCACAAAATAAAGTCCAAAGTAAGTGCAATATTTCTTGCCTGAATTTGTTTGGTTGTAATAAAAACCAATAAAACCGTGTCGAAATAAATAATCTATATTATTAGTGCCACACGCCTAGTGACTTGTGATTAAACGCGAAAAGTGTAAAAATTTAGTGTCGAAAAGAAAGTACGGCAAACGCAAAAATTAACGTTGTTTTTTATAATTCCTTGTGACTATCTGGTCTGTCCCCCCACCAGCGGTAAGGCTCTCTGGACACAGCACAAGGAAGAGGTGCACATAACCTCACTTTCATATAAACTTTCAAGCCATTCTATTGCGGCATTGTTCATTTTTGCATCACGTTAGTTTTACTAGTTTTTCTAATAAATTTTTGTTACATAGTTTCTTCGTTTTTGCACAAGATTTTTCACACGTTTTTACACTTTTCGTCGAGTTCAGACCAACCCGCGCACTTACTATACAATAGAATTTAACTTGGAAGTGGCGAGTGGCCCCCTTTATTTACACAAAAGACATTGGTGTTGCTTCCCACTGCTCCCTGTTTTACGGCACATATAATCTGCAAAGTCAGACAAAAATAAACAAATTAAAAGTAATAACTAAAATTTTGCGTAATTTAATAGTTGCTTGTTGGGTGAATCGAACAGGTTCATACAAATTTACATTCCACACTCAACTTGTCCACAAATTTTTCATCCATGAACATGGACTCTTACATCAGATTGGCCGATCGAATAATCGAATTCGAGGCCGATTTTAATGACATAAATGCGGCTCTGCACACAGTACACACTGTTGCAATACAGCAAAAAGAGTTGCAAGCTAAGTAGGAAAAAGCAGAGACCGCCCTAGAGGAGTTGCTTGGCTCTGACACGTTCGACGCAAAGAAAATTGCAGCGGTCAAGATCAAGCATAAAGCGGCATATGCCGTATTCTTGCGATGCATGTCGAACATGGCTGAACTGCAAGCCAAATTGAAGCAGGAAAGAGATAGTCAGGTTCGACCTGAAGGAGAGCGTGCGCGTGAACACAGTATCCGCCTGCCAGCTTGCGACACTGAGGTATTCAAGAGCGACTACCTATCTTGGCCAACGTTTTGTGACCTGTTCACGGCCATCTATAAAAATAACAGTCGCTTAAGCCCGGTAGAAAATTGTTCCACCTTAACCAAAAAACTCAAGGTGAGGCAAAGGATATCGTAAAGAAATGTCCCTTGACAAATGATGGCTTTGAAACAGCCTGGAAAAGCCTGTGTGAGAGATACGAGAATAAACGGATTCTCGTAAACTCACAACTACAAATTTTGTTTAATCTAAAAAAGATAGATAGCGAGTGCGGCAGCTCAATCAAAACCTTACAGCGCGACATAAATAATTGTTTAGCATCCTTAAAAAACCATCAGATTGATGTTTCAAATTGGGATGCGATTATTACTTATTTATGTTCGACAAAATTACCTGAAAATACGTTGGCTCTATGGGAGCAGAGCTTTGACCACAAAACGGACATATCCAAGTGGGAGGATATGGACAAATTCTTGTCAAATCGTTTTCAGACACTTGAAACCGTGTCTGGTTTTACAGGGAACGCCACTTCGAAAGTGCAAAAATCAAACGCGTCGCAACAATCGACAGAAACCCCTACGAAAAGGCTTGGTGCTTTTCAAACAAAAGTATCCAAGCAAACAACAAAATTAATGTGTAAAATGTGCAAATCTACGGAGCACAGATTACGCAATTGTTCACGCTTTTGCGATTTAACCCCGGTAGAAAGGATTAAATTCGTTAAATCCACAAATGGCTGCCTGAACTCTCTAACCCCAGGACACACAGAGACGAGGTGCACCAGTTCGTACAACTGTTCCAAATGCCACTCTCGTCACCACCTGCTCCTGCATGCGGACACACTTTAGCAACCGGTGGTGCGCTACACTTTCAAAGAGGCGGATAATACCCCATCAAATTCGGCACAGGCATGGAAAAGACAGGAGTCGGGACAACCACCTTCCTCTACGAACCAGAATGTCAAATCCTGCCATGCCAATTCCAGCACTGGTGTGCTATTAGGAACTGCTCGCGTACACATTCACCATAATAGTACCTACTTCTCCGCGCGGGCATTAATTGATTCTGGGTCTGAATGTTCCTTTATAACTGAAAGGCTGAAACGCAGAATCAATTTGCCAGCGAGGAAAATGCATGCCCAGGTTTCAGGCATCACAAATGTGATGTCAATTCAGGTGAAAGAAGCATCGCAAATCGAATTAAATTCACCAGTTGATCCCTGCTTCAGCCTGACTACACCCGTTCTAGTTCTAGCGAAACTCACTGGGAATCTTCCATCCTGCCATATTTTTATTTATTTATTTATTATTTAAAGTCGACGACAAATTATGGTCGACTGCATAATTTAAAAAATATATAAATATACAACTCAAAAGATAAAATTTAAGATATATCGAGATTTCAACAATGTTATATTACAAACAATGAAATATAAATGAACATTACTCTTTAATTTCAGAATATAATAATAATAAGAAATATGAGCAGAAATAAGATCTTATGCCGAAATGTTATACTGGCGGAATGCATCAGATTCCGCTCAGCATGATTTCGAAATGCAGTGGATTCCAATCTTCCTGTTGGAATGCAACAAGATTCCAATCAGCATGTCATGGGAATCCGGCAGTGCTAAGAGTAGTGTAATGATGATACGCCATCACAAGGCATAAAAAAGTAACATGACCTTTGTTGTTGGAATGCACCGGATTCCAATCAGCTCGATGCCTGACCCATAAGATTATATTGCCGGAATGCATACGATTCTGGTTAGTGACTCTTGAAAAACATGTTTTTTACGTTGTTGGAATGCACCAGATTCCAATCAGCACAGTACTGTCTTGTTCCTTCTTAATGATACATGTTGATAAATGTTCCTCCATCCTTAAGCGAGATAGTTCCTGTTTTTTTTATGGAAGCAATAAAATGCCGGCAAATTAAATTAGCTTGTATCACTTAAATTAGATAGGCAAGTATTGCATTACGTATAGTGGCAAAAGTACATTCAAGACTGATACAGCTATACAAGTCATTGTAGTGCGCGCACCAGATAAGAAGAGGATTATTTTTAGCAAAGTTTCGTCGACAAAGGGGTAAATAGAAAGGAACGTAGTGTCTGGATACTCCAGGGGGAACCGCAAAAAACAAGCGGCCGAAAAGGTCCGCAGAATCAATTTCTCCAATAATGAGCTTATGGATGAACAATACCCCCAGTAATATTCTCCGATTTTCCAGAGAGGGTAAGTTAATAAGAAGAAGTCTACTTCTGTATGGAGGAAGGTGGAGACTTGAGTCCCAATTAAGGCCGCGCAATGCAAATATCAAAAATTGCTTTTGAACTGACTCAAGACGCTTTATATGCTTTTGAGAAACAGGGGACCAAACGCATGAGCAATACTCGAGTATTGGACGAACCAGCGATGTGTAAAGAACCTTAGTGAGGTACGGATCATCGAACTCTTTAGCCCTTCGCGCTTCGTTGGCTATAGATGAAATATGCATGTTAAAATTCAATTTCGGATCAAAAAGGACACCTAGATAATTTGCAATAGATATACGCTCCAAAGGCGTACCATCTATTACATAAGATTTCAATGCTGGCTTCACTCGGTGAAATGTCATATGCTTACATTTAGAGCAATTTAAAGCTAGTAAATTTGTTGTGCACCAACATCGGAACGAGTCCAAGTCGGCCTAAAGAAGATCCAAGGAACTGAAATCGGTAGGACAGTAAGTGTAGCAAAGTTTTACATCATCCTCATACATTATAGTATGGGAATATATTATTGTCTGTGGCAAGTCATTAATGAAATGGGCAAAGATCAAAGGGCCTAGATGACTTCCCTGGGGTACGCCGGAGGAAATTCCGAACGATTCCGACAGATTGCACTTGAACAGGACTTTTTGGGTCCGGTTAGAAAGACAGCTTTTCAGCCACATTAATAGGTGAAACGGAAAGCCCAGTAAATCAAGCTTATGAATAAGCAACTCATGGTTGACGGTATCAAATGCTTTGCTGAAGGCCGTGTAGATGACATCCGTTTGCTTGTTCGCTAAAAATCCTTCCATAACTATAGAGGTGAATACAAGCAAATTTGTAGTGGTTGACCTTTGACGAATAAAACCGTGTTGGCATGGAGACAAAAGACTAGAACACCGACATTGGAGCTGACTGGTAACAATCTGTTCAAAGACTTTAGGAATGACTGAAAGTTTAGCAATACCCCTGTAGTTTTCAACTTTTGACCTACTACCTTTTTTATGCAGGGGTATAATAAAAGACTGTTTCCAAAGTGCCGGGAATGACGCAGATCCCAGAGATAGCGCAAATAATTTTAAAATAGGCTCATACATGTTTTTGGCACAGTACCTAAGCGCGCAACTAGGAACACCGTCCGGTCCCGGAGAAAAGGTGGGCTTCAAAGATTGAAGACTCTGAAGAACAATATTACCATCAATAGCAGGATTCCTAATGTAATTCGAGCTATCTAAGCGATAGGGATATTGACCGGAATGAAAACCACTGGATGAATACGTGGACTTAAAGAACTCAGAAAATAGTTCAGCAACGTCGTCATCAGTGCAAGCTTTCTACCTCCAAAGGTTAATGAGGAAGAATACCCAGAAGTTTTCCGCTTTGAATTTACGAAACTGTAAAACTTTTTTGGATTTCTAAAAAATTGGGCTTTACAACAACTCAAGTAATTTTTATAACAAAGCTGATTAAGACGCTGAAATTTAGAATGAGCTATCAGATATTTAGAGAGGTCTGCAGATGTTCCAGATTTCTTGAATCTCTTATAAAGCCTAGATTTAATGTTATTAAGTCTGATAAGTAGCCGTGAAAACCAAGGGGGCTTATTCGAACATAGGGTATAGCGAGTAGGAATGCAGGTATCAAAAAAGCCATCAATTCTACTGTAAAATATAGAGATAGCCGAATCGACATCAGTGAAAGCATAGAGATCCGACCAATCATGGGAAGCCAACAGATCATTGAGCATAATGAAATTCGCTTTGTAGAAGCATATAGATCGGGGACGAGACTGTACTTGAATCCTACGGGGTAGGCTGATATCAAGTGATATCTCTAGCGTAGGGTGAAGAGGGTCTTCTGGAAGGGATAAAGGTGGTATTTGGGTAAGGGCAGTACCCACCGAGTCATCCACAAATACTAAATCCAGCATTTTATTTCCACTATTTGGAACATTGTTTATCTGTAAAAGAGATGAGTCTAACAAGCAATTGAGAAACTCATTTGAGCAGTGGGAGTTAAAAAGTTTGAATCACTTATATTAACCCAATTAACTGTTGGCAAGTTAAAGTCACCAACAACAACAAGTCGATCGTTGTCTCCCAACTGCGAATGCAAATCGCAGATGACCGAGCTATGACTAGCATAAACATCCATATCCGAACGAGGTGGTATATACGAACAGCAAACAATTACGCTATAGCTACCGAATGAAAGCCTAACTGCTATGAATTCGATATGAGAGATATTTTCCAGCGAATTCAACTCAGATGATAGGTTAGATTCAACAGCAATAAGGACACCTCCCGCTCTAGAGATGCGATCACGCCGATAAACAGCATATTTATTTGAAAACACCTCAGAATTGTAATTATCAGGCTTTGGTCAGGTCTCCGTAAAAGCTACAACTTGTGCAGAAAAGTTGAAAGAATTAAGGAAGAATGGAACAAGTTTTGATCGTAAACCACGAACATTTTGGTAATTAATGAGAAGACGGGACAGATCAGCAATTACCTTTGTGTTGTTATTACTGTGTTCGTCATACCGTTTTTTGGCTGTAATAAAACAGGTTCGGCCCTCGCCTTTCTTGTGAACAAGTGAACCACAGTATGCTTAGGCCAAAAAGAGGAATCAAGTACCTTATCTAAATATTCATCTGAAAGGGATATTTTAAATGAGGAGATGTCTCTCTCATATTTAAAGTTAAATTTATACACATTGATGTTACTAGTGGATGCAACACCAAGTTTAGAGCAAACGTAATGAGCAACGCTATTTTCGGTAAGCGAGGCGTGTAATCGGGACACAAATACAGCCCTACGAGGTGGCACGGCAGTCACCAGCAAACGAGTAGCGGATAGCGTACCAGAGAGCTGGGAAGGTGTGGCCGTTATAGAACAGTTGACAGAAAGCGCATTGCTTGACCTAGCGTTGGTTATCGAGCCCGTCAAAGAAGTACTATTTTTTCAGGTACACTTGAATCGCCAGCAACAACCCCAGTATCGGTAACTGTTATTGTTGGAGCTAAAGATACCGGTGGGGGTGTAGGATGAATTGGGGAGTCCAGCGAAATCAACATTGGTGACGTAGAACAAACAGCCGCAAAGGTACCACTATTAGTTCGTGCATCGTTTAATTTGCCAGAGATCGTCTCACTGGAAGTCTCGACACAGCCTTGTGGAGATTCCTGAGCTGCATTGTTCATAACGTCTTTGGAAAGTCTGTTCGTATCAGTCAACGCGGTTGAAGGGACATTCGTAGGAGGACAGCTATGCCCCTGACTCGAAGACAAGTTGGAGTCATTTTTGGGCATACATTTCTTACGTTTTGGGGATTCAGATATCACCTTCAATTATTTAAAGTGAGCCTCCATCGTTTTGAATCTTTAGTTAAGGTCACAAAACCCAATAAAAATGTTGTTGAACTCTTTCTGAGTTTGCCTCATAAAAGCTCGCATGTCATTTTCTAAGGGACCGACAATCATGACATGTCCAGTTCAGTCCAATTTTGCTGGATATTAGGTCAACCACCCGACCACCTATGTGAGAGAAACCGGCACAGATAACATGAGCCATATTATCACAGAGCCAACAACAAACATAAGTATCACCACAGGGAAATTTTCTTTTGATTGGTGCACTTCTTGACATAGCAATCCAACATAATTGCAAAGTTAAACAAACCCAAAAGAAAAATAGGCAAAAGAAACTATAAGTATAGGATAAATTGAACAGCTGTTCAAAAAATATGGGCGAGAGTTATTTTGGAGCACTGGATGCAAATAGCAAGACGGCGTATAGCTAGCAGCGAACACAACAGAAAGCAATCAACGCAATGACTATGCAGGCATTCCCAGACTTGGTTTTGGCAGACAAGAGGTTCTACGTCAACGAAGATGTAGACCAGAGCCGGCAACACAAATACTAAAACAATTGCATAAGTTTGTGTAAAAATTGAGTGACAACTCCCCACAGTGTGCTAAAAGAAAATGTGGACTGTGAAGTTCGAAATTAAAAAGGACTCTGGTTATTTGATTTCAAGCTAATCCTAACAATATTTACTTATATTCATATAACTAAGAAAGCGGAGGTCGAGCTAGCCAGATAAAACTTTTTATAAAAGAAGGTATGTTGTTTCTTCAATGCAAAATTTACTTAAAAAAATCACTTTTCCATTAAGAAAGAACTATAAAACAAAGTAAATGTAAAGATAGAAATATATATTTTCAAAACATAAAGTTATTCAATAAAAAAAAATGTATAAAAATTAATAAAACTAAGTAGAACGTATAAGAAGTTACTTATATTAAATTGTCAATATTTATTAATAATTAATTAATTATTATTAGTTATTAATATCTAAATTGTCAATATTAATATGTATGTTCAAAGGAACTTAATAATACTAACTAAAACGTATTAAAAGTCACTTTAACCTTGCAGCATATTGTTTTTATTATGTGCCCAAAAAGTAGCATGGACTTTTCCTTTTGCATTCACTGTTGATTTTAGTGAGTGACAAGCGTAAGCAAACGATCGTGATCGCACATCGTTAGTGTCTGTGTGAAAATACGAACTCAAATTGCACAATGTGCAACTTTTGGCCGGCTCTGCTACAATGCAATTGCAACACAATGATGTACACCAGAGCCGGCCACACAAATATTAAAACAATTGCATAAGTGTGTGTAAAAATTGAGTGACAACTCCCCACAGTGTGCTAAAAGAAAATGTGGACTGTGAAGTTCGAAATTAAAAACGACTCTTGTTATTTGATTTCAAGATAATCCTAACAATATTTACTTATATTCATATAACTAAGAACGTGGAGGTCGAGCTAGCCAGATACAATTGCAATTGAAACATATTCCTGTGCAAGCACATCGCTAACCTGCGTTGGCAAAAGATATGATTATACTGTCTTCGATAGATAGTCGGAAGAGCGGCTACTCGGCGAAGTAGAGATGACCGTTGTGTCGGTGGCAGCAGTTTCAACAGCAGTTTCTAACTTTGCACCATCCGTACAGTGTGATGAATGCTTCACTGTCTTTTCCAATTGCTTGGCGCCAGCAATTTTTGCTGTTTGTAAAGCTTTAGCTGTAATGCAAATATATAGATGGGTTAAAGTGGTTTTCGTATGTTATTCAACAACTCACCCTATACCATCATCACAGCCTTCTCATCGATTTTGAATATGTGTACTGTTTCAGTATTCAGACCCAGTTCGTTTGGTGCAATATTTTCGATTTGATGAATATTTATACTATCCGTTAGGCAGACAATTGGGTGCGTTCGATTCATTCATATACTGTGGGTATTTGAGCCGTAGACGCAATGGCAGATATTTTGATTCTCTTTGAAGTGTAACATTTGTAAACAGTTGGGTTTATCTGCTGTCACCATCACCACTAGAGAGCTATTTAAGAAACGCTCGACCAAGATAATATGTTGCGATTTACGCGCATAGATTTCTTCCACCTTGTCACAGTTATTGATGCAGAAAACGCGAAAGCCATATTTACCATCCAATACGGAAATGGAACTGTAGAGGAAGAAACATTTTACAAAATTTAATAAAATCAAAAAATGATAGTTCTGTTAAAATGGGGTAAAGTATTGTATGTTAAAGTATAGCGAAGTTTGAATAGGTCTCATTCTTCATTCTTAGAAACATGTACGGATGTACCTCGTAAGATATTAAAAATCCTCAACGCTTTTTTTGCAATAACTTAAAAAAACTCATATTCATCAAATTTCTGTTTAACTTCTAAATATCAATAGCTACCTTTACCACCAGAAGGAGTCACTATTGCTTCTAGACCTATGCTGTTGTTTCCTATATCGATGAGCTTTGTAATAAAATAAACAGCTATCTCCCCAATCTCTCCCTCACTAGGGTAGGCACCTCGTCGTTGGTGTGAGGGCTTAGCCGAACTCCATAGCGCCCGACTATGAGGCGGAGCTGTTTAGGACTGGCATCTACGCCGTTTTGCCTCATAGGAGGTCGGCGGAATGTCGGTGACCAAGAACTGCCAACCCCCTAATCCAGGGTGTTATGCGAACCGTGCCTATTGGACAATTTGCAGCCAGGGGATAAATTCGTCTGTATTCGAACGGAGCCTTCCCGATACCGGACCACCTCGGGAAGTATTGATGGCCTTACCATAGTAAGGGGCGCTGCTGTGGCTGACGTATATAATACTGAACCGCTGAGCCCGCCTTGTCGGGCTGGTGGTCGTACGACCAGGATGAACGACTCTTTACCAAATTGTAATAAGGAGGATGATAAGAGGACTGAGTCGCAAGCCAAGGACGACGAATACGCATTAAGCGATGCGTCGGACTCGGCGAGCGAGAGTGGTGCTGATTAAATGAACTCCGTGTTGGAAAAGCACACAAATGAGTAGAAGAGTGGAGAAGGGTACGGAGCAGGGGAAGTAATTTATAAAAATTAATAAAACTAAGTAGAACGTATAAAAATTTACTTATATTAAATTGGGAATATTTATTAATTATTAATATTTAAATTGTCAATATTAATATGTATGTTCAAAGGAACTTAATAATACTAACTAAAACGTATTAAAAGTCACTTTAACATTGCAGCATATTGTTTTTATTATGTGCCCAAAAAGTACCATGGACTTTTCCTCTTGCATTCACTGTTGATTTTAGTGAGTGAAAAGCGAAAGCAAACGATCGTGATCGCACATCGTTGGTGTCTGTGTGAAAATACGAACTCAAATTGCACAATGTGCAACTTTTGGCCGGCTCTGATGTAGACCTCAAACTTGGCGGAGATATATATACCCAAATCATATTAAGTGGCCTTAAGAAAAACGTGCGGCCACCGTGGTGTGATGGTAGCGTGCTCCGCCTATCACGCCGTATGCCCTGGGTTCAACTCCCGGGCAAAGCAACATCAAAATTTTAGAAATAAGATTTT
This sequence comes from Eurosta solidaginis, assembly GCF_040869045.1. Classification (NCBI taxonomy): domain Eukaryota; kingdom Metazoa; phylum Arthropoda; class Insecta; order Diptera; family Tephritidae; genus Eurosta; species Eurosta solidaginis. Next base: position 128,703,928 of record NC_090321.1, on the reverse strand, counting down.
TCAATTAGAAGAAAATTTTTCTAAGCGGGGTCGCCCCTCGGCAGTGTCTGGCAAGCGCTCCGATTGTATTTCTGCCATGAAAAGCTCTCAGTGAAAACTCATCTGCCTTGCAGATGCCGTTCGGAGTCGGCATAAAAACATGTAGGTCCCGTCCGGCCAATTTGTAGGGAAAAATCAAGAGGAGCACGACGCAAATTGGAAGAGAAGCTCGGCCTTAGATCTCTTCGTAGGTTATCGCGCCTTACATTTATTTATTTTAAGAAAAACGTGCTTAACACACTTGTGGCCCAAGAGACAGTGTTCGGTTGGATACTAACCGGTCGTATCGAAGCACCGAATCCAACGAAGAGGATCATGTCCTTCTACAACGAGGTTGCGTTGGACAATCAACTGAAAGCTTTCTGGGAGGTAGAAAATGTGCCCAAAAATAAAATATTAAATGATGAAGAAAGGTATTGCGAAAAATTATTTAAAGAAACAAAGAAACGTGATGAAGATGGAAGATACACCGTATCACTACCATTCAGGCAGTATTACCCTAATAATATTTATTTATGACCGTCCCTGAAACGCGCATGCTCAATTCTTTCGAAATGAGGGGCGGCTGTTGAGTGGAGTGTTGTCAGAATATGAAACGCTTGGACATATGAGAAAATTGAAAAAGAATATCCCATCCGGCGATACGGATCATTACTTCCTGCCCCACCACGCCGTTATTAAAGCAGAAAGTACCACTACAAAGGTACGCGTAGTATTTAATGCCTCGAGCCCTACGGCCAACGGTAATAGCTTAAACGATATTCTCCTCCCAGGCCCAGTTCTACAAGCCGATTTACCCATACTAATCCTAAGATGGAGATTATACCGTTTCGTCTTCAATAGCGATATCGAAAAGATGTATCGACAAATTTGGGTGAAAGAAAATCACACCAAATTTCAACGCATTGTGTATCGCACTTCCCCGGATGACCTTATTAGTCTCTACGAATTAAAGACGGTTACCTTCGGAGTGAATTACGCGCCATATCTCGCGATAAGAACGCTCCTACAACTGGCAGACGACGTATCAAATTCACACCCTACAGCGGCTAGCATACTGCGAGAATACATGTATGTAGATGACGTGTTAGCGGGTGGACATACGATCACATCGACCATTAAGGCCAGAGATGAAATTCGTCAAGTCCTAAATTCAGCGGGCTTTCCACTTCGCAAATGGACATCCAATTCAGAGGACATTCTAAGGGACATCTCCAAAGCAGACCTGCTCTATGAAAACTTCCTGGCATTCGAAGATAGCAGTTCAGTTAAAGCATTAGGAATTCGATGGAATGCCCTCTCCGATTTATTTTATTTTAAAGCAGGGACGCTGGACAACCCGGAAAACATTACGAAGAGAGCGATAATATCAGCAATCGCCAAACTTTTCGATCCCTTGGGATGGCTGGCACCAATGGTCATTGTGGCAAAAATACGCATGCAGAGTATATGGTTAGAAGGCAGCGCTTGGGACGAACCAGTATCGACCATTACGTTGGAACGACGGAAAACCTTCACCGACCAATACCATGAAATCGATAAAATCAGTATATCTAGATGGGTCAACTTTTCTCCAGGAACCGACATCGAGATCAATGGATTTTGTGACGCATCCGAGAAGGCTTACGCAGCAGCCGTTTACATGCGCGTGAAAACGGATAACGACATCCGGACAAACCTGCTGCCAGAAAAAACCCGAGTAGCCCCAGTGAAAATTCTTTTTCTCCCACGTTTGGAATTTGCGGAGCCGTGCTGTTAGCGGAAATCACCGAATCAATTTTCGGGAACCTTAAATTGGGACCAGTGAGAGTTCACCTGTGGACGGATTCAACGATCGTCCTCGCATGGATAGGGAAACCGCCTTGTTCCTGGTCAACCTTCGTCGCACATCGGATCACCAAGATCATCGACATGGTCGGAAATAAGGACTAGTCGCACGTGAACTCAGAGTCCAACCCAGCAGATTTAGATAGCAGAGGATTACCTGCGTCTGAATTCGTCAACAATTCGTTGTGGTGGCAGAGACCTTCTTGGCTGCAAGAAGACACTTCCCAATGGCTAGCACAAGAAAGTGACTACATCACCTCCGTAGAGGAAAAGAGGGAGAAGACCTGCCCAACAACAACAGTAAATATTACCGATGTTCTCCAACGCTTTTCAAACCTACCTAGGGCTTTACGGGTGCTCTCATACGTTATGAGGTTCTACCGAAAAACTCACCCCGAAACAAAAAATTCATTCCATGTCATGTCACCTTTAATCTCCCCTGATGATATCAAATCAGTAACTCAACTTGTCATTAAAATCTATCAGAAACAACATTATAGTTCAGAATATAATGATCTAAAGGCCGGAAAACCAATTTCAGGGAAAAGTGCAATACTCTCACTTAATCCCTACTTAGACCAAGATGGAATCATTCGGGTAGGAGGGCGACTCGGGGCGTCACAGGACTTAGCTTTTAATGAACGCCACCCAGTCTTCTCCCATACAACTGCACGTTATCCCGTCTGACAGTCCTAATGTTTCATCAACAAAGACTGCATGGGGAAACCAACTCATGTTACGTCTGATACGCACCCAATACTGGATACCTAATGTAAAAACCATGATTAGGGCAACAATTCATAATTGCAAAGTTTGCGCCATACATCGTAAACGGGCTCAGACCCAGCTGATGGGTATTCTCCCTCGCGAGCGCACGACATTCAGCCGTGCATTCATGAATACTGGAGTCGACTTCGCGGGACCTTTCGACATTAAAAGTTACCGCGGCAGAGGGTGTCGACTATCCAAAGTTTATATCTGCCTTTTCGTGTGTTTTTCCACACGAGCAATTCATCTGGAGGCCACTACTGACCTCAGCACACGATCATTTCTTACGGCATTTACCCGTTTCATATCTAGGCGCGGATGCCCAAAAAATATGTACTCCGACAAAGGTACGAACTTTGTCGGAGCCTCACGATCCCCACGATCAGAATTCAAGACTTTCATCTCACAAGCGCGAGAGAACGCTGTCTCCAAATACAGCTACCAGTCACTCACTTGGCATTTCATCCCTGCGGGCGCTTCCCATATGGGGGGGGGGGGGGGCTGTTGGAGACTGGAGTGAAAAGCTTCAAAAGCCACTTCAAAAAGATAGCCTCGCCACACAAATTCACCTTCGAGGAATTCCATACACTCTTGTGCCGCATCGAGGCATGCCTGAACTCGCGGCCGTTCAGCCCGCCATCCATGACCCGATGGACCTAGAGCCGCTCACCCCAGGGCATTTCCTCACGGGCAGCCACCTACTGGCTCCGCCAGAGCCCGATGCTAGTGAGAGCCCTGCCTCGATGATCAATCGGTGGCAGAAACTCAAAGCCCTCCATCACACTTTCTGCAAGCGATGGAAAACCGAACATCTATCCGAACTTCAAATACGAGTGAAGTGGAAACACCTACAGTCTAATCTAAAACCCCGAGACCTAGTCGTTATCAAGGAGGACAACCTTCAACCCAACGAGTGGAGATTGGGGAGAATCATCAACACACACCCAGGCCCTGAGAACCGTGTGCGTGTTGTTGGTGTCCATACAAGCAAGGGTCAAATAACTAGACCAATTACGAAATTGGTCCTCCTTCCGTCCCACGACAAGGAGGATTAAATGTAAGGGGCCAAAGTCCGCCTTACAAAACCCCAAAACTCTATTTCCCCAGACTACCTAAAATCAGAGGCCTACGGTTAATGATAGCACTCAAAGCATATTCAGGAACCCGCGTCTTCGTGTCTCTCTATCCCTAAGCCTGTGTTTCTCCCGAGCCATATATTATAATCAACCCCCCGGTCTAGTGAGTGTGCGAGTCTACCGGAGGGGAAACCTAAGTCATACTACGCGATGGCAATGGGAAAAGGGAGCGCGGGACATGAAGACGCGTTCAACCACGCGTCGTAATGCCCCGTTATCCCTAAGCTTGCGTCCCTCCCGAGGCCCTAATTATAAGCAACCCCCCGGTCTCGAGACGAGTCTACCGGAGGGCAATCCTACACCTTACTACGCGATGGCAATGGGGAAAGGGAGCACGGGACATGAAGACGCATTCAACTATGCGCCGTGATGCTCCGTTACTCCTGAACGTGTTTTCTCCCGAGCCATGTATATTGTGTTTTTTTCTTTTATTCTTTACCCCGGTCTCGTGCCGAGTCTACCGGGGGGAATTCTAAACCTGTCTCGCTTCCCAAGGCAGTCGGTTCTATGTACCGGAGCGACTCGGGATTTTTCCCGACCAAGGACTGTCATTTCAGTGTGACCCCATTTAATTTGTTCCGTCCGTCCCACAAATTGTCATCCTCCCAGCAGCTCCTTGCAGCAGGTCTGCTACATATTCTCTTACTCCGGGAAGGTATCGAACCCAATCCGGGTCCGTCTCCTGACCCCGGTCATGAGAAATGGTTTTGCTGCATTTGCCAGAAAAGAAACTTTTTAGGACGGTCATACTCTGTTCAGTGTGTCTCGTGCAAGGGATGGTTGCATCGGACAGGTTGTTCTGGGCTTGATCCCAAAACCCGACGTCCACGTAACTTTTATAAATCTTTTGTGGCTCCTTGCTGCTCACGCCCAAGGGCGTCCCGTAGTCTACGCCTAAGCGTATCCCCACTACCTTCCAGCAGCTTCGCTGCTCAGCAAGCCACAACAAGTACCCGCTGCTGCTCGCGCCACACGGCGCCAACAACTCAAACAGCTGATACCACTCATGACTACTACCTTCGTAGTAGAGCTGGTAGCAATGCTGAGCATCAGCCCCTGCCCCCGTCTTCTTCTCCCCCCCTCTTTTCTGGCAGCAATCGTGCAGGTCAGGGAAACAGACTCTTAGTCCCTGCCTCCGTTTGCACCGTCTGCCAGCACAGAATATATAGGTTTGCGACATCCGCTCAATGAAGCTCCTGCCTTGGGTGGTGCCACTTTCCTAGATGTTCTGGTCTCCGCGACGGCAACCCCCCGACGGGTTTCATCGCGCCATGTTGCCAGGTCGCAAACCCAAATCATCCGGGTACCCCAATGCTTGCCCAAGGGCGCCCAGTCCCAAGGCCACAACAGCAATTGCGTCCTGGCCTTCCACAACCTAGGCGTAGTCACCCCTCACTTACCCCTAGAGTGGCGGCGTCACCCCTCATGCACTTCAGAATTCTGCAGTTCAACTGTAATGGACTAACTGGGAAGATCACGGAGATAGTCGATTTCATGAAGCGGCACAACATCCGCATTGCTGCGCTTCAAGAGACTAAACTCACAGCAAGATCTGCATTGCAGACCTGCTCTGGTTATAATGTCCACAGGAAAGACCGCGAGAGCGGAAATGGAGGCGGCCTCGCGTTTATTATACACCACTCTGTGCAATATCATATATTTGATCCTGGCATCGACCGCAGTGACAATGTCTTAGAACGTCAAGGCCTATCTGTCCGGTCAGGCGATGCAAATCTAGAAATCATCAACATCTACATCCCACCTGTCACCTGTTGCCCCAGTGGATACCGCCCTAATATCGAGGCCTTACTCACTGGCAACAATCGCATTATCTTAGGCGATTTCAATGCCCATCACGACCTATGCCATTCAAACTTGCGGGCGGACAGTAGGGGTGAGATGTTGGCGGATCAAATAGACGAAACGACGTTCTGCACAATAAACGGAGACGCCCCCACACGTATGGTAGGAAGCTGTCATAGCTCGCCAGATATCTCAATCGTGAGCGCAGAACTCGTAAACTGCGTCAACTGGCAGCCGATGGTAACATTGGCATCCGACCACCTGCCCATACTTATTTCGTTCGAGCGTACTGCCGACTTCATCGTCACCGAAAAACGCACTTTCATAAACTTCAAAAAAGGAAAGTGGGAAGAATATAAATCTGCAACAGACAGCAGCTTTGCTGCCCTCCCTATCCCGACTGATGCCCGCCAAGGGGAGCGTGCCTTCCGTAAGGTCATTGAATCCGCCTCGGCACATTTCATTCCCGCCGGGAGAATTCCCGAAATCCGGCCCCACTTCCCGGCGGAGGCCGCGAGCTTAGCGAGGGAACGCGACCTTATAAGACAGCTTGATCCAGGCGACCCCCAAATAAGGGATATAAACCAACGCATCAGATTGCTTGTGGACGAACACAAGCGGGCGAAATGGGAAGAGCACCTAAGAGGTTGTAACCTCTCTACCGGTGTAGGTAAACTTTGGTCCACCGTAAAGTCCCTATCGAATCCGACTAAACACAAAGACAAAGTTTCCATCGCCTTTGGCGATAAGGTGCTGTCGGATGCGAAAAAATGCGCGAGCGCTTTCTGCCGACAATATATAATGCATCCTACGGTCGACAAAGATAGACGGAGAGCCAATAGACACGCACATAAACACAAACTCAGCGCGCCACCAATTACCATCACCGCTAGAGAGGTTGAGGACGCCATTGGTCGCGCTAAACCATCCAAAGCAGTGGGCCCAGACGGCATAGCCATGCCGATGCTTAAAAACCTAGGGAAAGAGGGTTTCAAATACTTAGCGCATGTCTTCAACCTGTCTCTTTCCACCTTTGTCATACCCGAGAAATGGAAAATGGCCAAGGTGGTCCCGCTACTAAAGCCTGGGAAACCAGCTAACGTAGGTGAGTCATATCGTCCGATATCTCTCCTATCGCCAGTGGCAAAGACGCTTGAAGCCATTTTGCTCCCTTATTTCCAAGCACATTTGCAGCTAGCCCCTCATCAGCATGGCTTCAGAAAACTCCATAGCACTACCTCCGCGCTAAATGTCATTAGCACCCAGATAAATTGCGGTTTGAATCAATATCCCCACCATAGAACAGTACTCGTAGCGTTAGACCTATCAAAAGCTTTTGATACGGTCAACCATGGCTCGTTACTGCAAGACCTGGAAGGGTCCACCCTTCCCCCATGTCTTAAAAGGTGGACCGCAAATTATCTGGGTGGTCGGCAGGCATCGGTGCAATTCAGAAACGAAACATCAAAACAAAGGAGAATTAAACAAGGGGTGCCACAGAGTGGTGTCCTATCCCCGCTTTTGTTTAATTTCTACATATCTAAGCTACCTTCACCACCGGAAGGAGTCACAATCGTTTCCTACGCCGATGACTGCACAATAATGGCCACAGGCCCAGGCCCAAAGATCGATGTGCTATGCAATAAAATAAACGGCTATCTCCCTGATCTCTCCAGTTTTTTCGCCTCGCGAAACCTGGCATTGTCACCGACTAAATCTTCCGCGACCTTATTTACAACATGGACGCCCCAAATGTCGACCATATTGAACATCCACGTCGATGGCACTACGCTACCGACTGTCCTACACCCCAAAATCTTGGGTGTGACGTTTGATCAGGATCTACATTTTGGTGCGCACGCAACCGCAATTGTTCCAAGAATTCAGAGCCGTAATAAAATCCTCAAATCCCTTGCTGGCAGTACCTGGGGAAAAGATAAAGAAACGCTCTTGACCACATACAAATCAATTAGCCAGCCGATTACGTACTACGCTTCACCCATATGGTCGCCAAGCCTAAAAACCACCCACTGGAAGAAACTACAGGCCTGCCAAAATACTACTCTCAGAATCGCCACGGGCTGTCTTCTTATGTCCCCAGAACACCATCTGCATAATGAGGCGAGAATACTCCCCATCAGGGAGAGAAATGAGATGCTGACTAAACAGTTTCTGTTGAATACCCAAAAACCTGGGCATCCCAACAGACATCTGATTGACGAACCAGCACCGCCTAGGGGCCTAAGGAGTCATCTCCGTAAGCATTTTGAGGTAATACGGCACCTGAGAACCCAGCCGTATGAAGCGGAAAAACACAAGCAGGTCCTTGGTGAACTCCATAGACAGGCGTCGGACCTTTATGTCGGGAATTGCCCGGTGAATCCAGTACTTGAAGAAAAATATCCAGAACTCGCAGAAGAGGAACGCATACTCCCCAGGGAAACGCGTGTCACTCTTGCTCAACTTCGTTCTGGATACTGTAACAGGTTAAACTCTTACCTATCCAGAATCAACCCCGACATACAAAATGTATGCCCTGCTTGCAATGTGTCCCCACATGACACCAACCATCTCTTTAATTGTAATGTGGAACCAACGCCTCTAACACCCCTTTCCTTATGGTCCACCCCTGTTGAAACGGCAAGATTCCTTGGACTCCCGTTAGAGGACATTGATGACAATTTATGATCGGTCGCGCCTATTGGGTGGGGCGAGCATTGCTACAACAACAACAACAACAACTAAACCTGTCTACTGGTGGGCAATGGGGAAAGGGAGCGAGATGCACGAAGACACGGGAGAGCTTACAAGCGCTCGCAAACAAAAAACATTTTTTCCTAGGTTTTTTTTAACAATACTAACCGGAGGTCCCCTGAACAGAAAACCCCACAATTCACTCGCTCACCCAGAGCGAGGACACCAGAAGATCCCCAAATTCACTCGCTCGCCCCGAGCGGGGACACCAGAAACCATCCCATAACGAGGACATCATAAAAGCCTACCGCAGAAGGGCAAACCGATCTGCCACAGAACCTAGAGGCTTTCAGCCCATTATCTTTCTTAATTCCCAGCAAATCAACCCAAGTTCACTCGCTCACCCAGAGCGAGGATCACAGAACACCTACGCACTCGGCCAAATGCCCGAGGCCAACAATAAAATAGAAACCTGCAATACGCATCGTCATTCGAAGACCGTTGACCATAGGGTTTATGAAAAGTATCGACACCAAATAATCGTGCGCTTTCGTAAACCTATGAACATCCGAAACATAAACCGATTCCACATTCATCGTTCCACGTCAAAACTCCGACTGGCAAATCGATTCAAAGAGGTACCATAAAGAAATGTCCTCATTGAGCAGAAACCAATATCGTCCACTATGTGGTAAGAACTCCATAGTTCAACTAAACCCACCTTAAAAAAAAAGGTGGAAGGGGAGACGATTTCTGCCCGTGGCGGCAAAAGATAATTATATGTTTAGTGTCCAGAATCACTAAATCCGACAAAATTATGACAAGCTGCTAACTCCATAACAATCTCAATACATCTTAACTTGTCAAGCAATGGCGCTTTTCGTTCTGCTGAAAAATTTTTGTGAATGGAGTTAGCAGTTTTTACAGAGTCCTGCCATTTTTAATTTTTAATTTTTCGAGAAGCTTTTCATGGCAGAAATACACTCGGAAAGCCGGCGAAACCACCAGCGAAGGGCCACCGCATTCAGAAAACGTTGTTCCTAACTGAAAACTTTTTTACATGCCATAAATCGGCCGAATGTATGGAAATTTGGTAGTGAGTACCGGTATGGACACCTTTTTCAAAGATCCATCACTAGCGATCTTTTGCCCGCTTCTAAAATATTAACAAATTCTTATTAAAAATAGTTAGCTCACCTCACCTGCACGTATTCCCATTTTTTGGTGGACCGATTGAGATCTTTTTGAAACCTTTCACTATCGTTCCTCTCCCGTCTAAGGCAGTCGTCCATCTCTCATAATTTTCATTGTCGGCTAATTGAAAAATCATCCAGCTCGAAAGTATTTGCATTCGGTGAAGACTTGAAAGGGCTAATGTCCTTTTGCAATGGCTTTAATGAAGCTGTGTAACGTTCTAATGGTATCATAAGACCTTCCGTAAACTGAAGCAAATTTCGGCGCAGCAACACAATTTGTACATGATCTGGTCATTGTGAATGTGTTTTTTGAAACATGCATCAAATTTTGACCAATAATTCTTCAACCAAATACCTGGTTTTTTATCACCACAGGTGTATGCATTTCGCTACATACATTGTACGCAAAATATAATCTTTAAATATTTCATTGCACAATATAAATCTACTAAATTAAACAAATTAATTTATACCTTTAATTAACCGAAATGCCTATTTTCTGTGCCAATCCAGTATAAATATGTAGTGACGAAAAGACCATAATGGAAGCAATGAATGCCTTAACACCAATAGTTGACCATGGCCATTGTGAGTACGGTCAATAGACCTTCAAGCCAAACGCCTTTGAATATAGTAAACGCCAATAAAATAGTTACTAAAGGTTTAAGTGTTTTGTTAAGATCATGACGTGAGAATAGCCACGGTTGTAATGTGTTGAACCAATAAAACATTCGATTCTAAACATTTTTAAAATATAAATCCAACCAAGACCATCCCACCCAAAGCGTATATCAACATGATACCCTTGTTGGTATGCATTCCATCCCCGCCACCAATAACAAATATTTGTCCATTGTGCACAGCTGCACCAGGAAAATCATGCGTTTTTCTTCATAACGAATATATATGGTTGTCCCAATCGCACCACTATTTCACCACTTCCCAACTGATGACATGTATAACCTGAATCCCAAAGCAATATTTTAATATGATTAATAATGCAAATATTATACCGCTATCATTAATGCAATGATAGCCTTTCTCCATATCATATGTAGCATAATCACCATCCAACAAAGCGGCGCGACATTCGCCCTGTATGGTGCGTGAAGCAAATTTTGCTGTGGCAATATTCTCCTCAGGCCATAGAGCGGCACGATATGGTAAATATTTGGATGTAGTTTGCTCTTGTATAGCATCGAGGAGTTTAGCTGGCTCCAGAATGCCGGATGGACGTACAACTTGTAGCAAATCTTCAAGTTTCATCAAAGGTAGGCGCAAATAGGAAACGACAGAATCAATGTGATGTTTGAGTGGTGCTCGTACCACTCCCATACAGCTAAAAAAAAAAAAAAATTCGACTTCGGGCGCAAAAAATGAGTCTCTACTCAACACTTCCTCTAATGATTCCTTGGATAACGGTCGAAAAGATTCATGTAGAAAAACATCTGTAGCATTTCGATCCATGAATGTCAAACAAACTTCAGTAAGCTTTTCTAAATTATATAAATGCGCAGCATCTAATATAGTGCAAACATTGTTCAATGCCAAATAGTGCCGTAAATATTGTGATATAGAATTTTCTAATTTGTCGATTTATATTCTCCTCATCCATTTGTGCGAGTGGCATACGCCCTGAATATATGTATTTTAGCAAAGCTTTAAAAGCCTCAGCAGAAATTTGCCACTCAATCTCGCTCTGTCTTGATTTGCAGAGCACGCTAAACAGTAGCGCACGAAAATATTCGCTACGTGCAGCCAAGATAACGCGATGTGCCGGCAAGCGTTGATTTTCCACTACAAAGGTAACATTCGAGTAGTCATCGTTCATGCAAAGTTGGGCCATTTGTTCGGAGAATCGCTTTGTAAGTTTCACTTCATCACAACTCGGCTTTGTCAGCGAGAGCAATTTATACTGACTCTGGCTACTCATCTTTATGAAAGTGCCGTTTTTTTTGTTAAATTTCAGCACTTCTTTTGAAAGTTAATATATTATACTATATATTATTAAATAAAAGGCAAATAAGTGCAGTGACAACACTCAAAACGTATATGCGATGAGATGGGTAAAATCGTGAACACGTACAAAATCCAGATATTCCTGATAACGCAAATATTTTACTTTTCTTTGCTTTAGCTTGCAACTAAAATTTATAGAATTTGAAGCGTTTTGTCCGGCAGGCTATATTTTTAAAGAAGTAGTTATCTGAAATGAGACAAAGAATAAGAAATTAGAATATTCATAAAATTATAAAAAGGGAACGATACGGGCATACTTATACTTATCCATCATCCGTTTTTCTTCATAATGAAAATTCATTCAAAATGTCTGTATACTCATTTCCATGAATGAATGACATTTTTGAATGAACTAAACAAGGTTGCCACTCGTCTGACTTTGCCTTTTTTGTTTCTTAAGCGGTGAACACATTTTAGGCGTTACCATGGGACCACAACTCGGATCCGTGAGATCCGACAAGCACGACAAGTTATACGCGAGCTAGGTAGGTGCAACAGCTATGGTTCGGGACACAAAAAAAAAAACAGACAACGAAAGGAGAAAAGAGTCCTCTATTGTTGGAATTTGGAAATGCTCGCGTTTGAGGCAAGCGTTCAGTGGTTTTTGTCCATGCAAATACGAAGCCTACCATTTGGGGTTTTTACGATTTGTAAGCTATTAACCCAATTCGTTGGCTAGTCGACAGGTGAGATTATCTTGTTGTAGTTGTTGTAGTAGTGCTTCGCCCCACCCAACAGCTGCGCCCGATCACAAATTGTCACCAATATCCTCTAACGGGAGTCCAAGGAAACTTGCTGTGGACCATAATGAAAGCGGTGTTAGAGGCGTTGGTTCCACATTACAATTAAGGAGATGGTTGGTGTCACGTGGGGATACATTGCAAGCGGGGCATACATTTTGTATGTCGGGGTTGATTCTGGATAGGTAAGAGTTTAACCTGTGCTTGTGTTTTTTTGCTTCATACGGCTGAGTTCTCAGGTGCCGTATTTCCTCAAAATGCTTACGGAGATGACTCCTTAAGCCCCTAGGCAGTCCTGGCTCATCAATAAGATGTCTGTTGTGATGCCCAGGTTTCTGGGTATTCAACAGGAACTCTTTGGTTAGCATCTCATTTCTCTCCTGGATGGGGAGTGTTCTCGCCTCATTATGTAGAGGATGGGATTGGGATGCCCAGGTTTCTGGGTATTTAATAGGAACTGTTTGGTTAGCATATCATTTCTCTCCCTGATGGGGAGTATTCTCGCCTCATTATGTAGAGGTGTTCTGGGGACATAAGAAGACAGCCCGTGGCGATTCTGTGAGCAGTATTTTGGCGGGCCTGTAGCTTCTTCCAGTGGGTAATTTTTAGGCTTAGCGACCATATAGGGGACGCGGAGTACTCAATCGACTGGCCAATTGCTTTTTATGTGGTAATGAGCGTTTCTTTGTCTTTTCCCCAAGTACCGCCTGCAAAGGATTTGAGGCTTTGGATTTTCGGAACAATTGCAGCTGCGTGCTCACCAAAATGTAGATCCTGATCAAACGTCACATCCAAGATTTTGGGGTATAGGACACTCGGTAGCGTAGTGCCATCGACGTGGATGCTCAAAATGGTCGACATTTGGGACGTCCATTCTGTTAATAAGGTCTCGGAGGATTTAGTCGGTGATAATGCCAGGTTTCGCGAGGCGAAAAAACTGGAGATATCAGGGAGGTATCCGTTTATTCTGTTGCAAAGTTCATCGATCGGTGGGCCTGGGCCTGTGGCCATTATTGTGCAGTCATCGGCGTAGGAAACGATAGTAACTCCTTCTTTTGGCGAAGGTAGCTTAGATATGTAGAAATTAAACAAAAGTGAGGATAGGACACCACCCTGTGGCACGCTTTGTTTAATTTTTCTTGGTTTTGATGTTTCATTTCTAAATTACACCGATGCCTGTCGACCACCCAGATAATTTGCGGTCCACCTTTTTGACATGGGGGAAGGGTAGACCCTTCCAGGTCTTGCAGTAACGTGCCATGATTGACCGTATCAAACCTTTTTATAGGTCTAGCGCAACGAGTACTGTTCTATAGTGGGGGTTTTGATTTAAGCCGCAATTTATCTGGGTGCTGATGGCATTTAGCGCGGTGGTGGTGCTATGGAGTTTCCTGAAGCCATGCTGATGACAGGATAGCTGCAACTTTCCTTTGAAGTAGGGTAGCAAAATCGCTTCAAGCGTCTTGGCTATTGGCGATAGGAGAGATATCGGGCGATACGACTCTCTATGTTAGCTAGTTTCCCAGGCTTTAGTAGTGGGACTACCTTAGCCATTTTCAATTTTTCGGGTATGAGAAAGTTAGAAAGATACAGTTTGAAGACATGTGTTAAATATTTGAAACCCTCTTTCCCTCGGCTTTTAAGCAACGGCATGGCTACGCCGCCTGGGCCCACTGCTTTGGATGGTTTAGCATGACCGATGGCATCCTCAACCTCTTTGGCGGTGATGGCAATTGGTGACGCGCTGAATTTATGTTTATTTGCGCGCCTGTTGGCCTTCCGTCTGTCTTTGTGGAACGTTGAATGCATTATATATTGTCGGCAGAAAGCACTCGGGCATTTTTTCGCATCCGACAGTACTTTATCGCCAAAGGCGATGGAAACTTTGTCATTGTGCCTAGACGGATTCGATAGGGACTTTACGATGGACCAAAGTTTACCTACATCGGCAGAGTGGTTACAAACGCTTAGGTGATCCTCCCATTTCGCCCGCTTGTGTTCGTCCAGAAAATCTGATGTGTTGGTTTATATCCCTTATTTGGGGGTCGCCGGGATCGAGCTGTCTTATAAGATCACGTTCTCTCGCTAAATTTGCGGCCTCCGCCGTGAAGTGAGCCCGAATTTCAGGAATTCTACCGGCGGAAATGAAACGTGCCGAGGCGGATTCAATGACCTTGCGGAAAGCACGCTCCCTTGCCGGGCATCATTACGGATAGGGAGGGCAGCAAAGCGGTTGTCTGTAAAGGATTTGTATTCGTCCCACTTTAGTTTTTAAAGTTTATGAAAGTGCGTTTTTCTGTGAAGATGAAGTCGGCGGTACGCTCGAGCGAAATGAGTATAGGCAGGTTTCGGATGCCAATGTTACGATCGGCTGCCAGTTGACGCAGTTTACGAGCTCTGCGCTCACGATTGAAATATCCGGCGAACTGTGACAGCTTCCTACCACACGTGGGGGCATCTCCGTTTGTTGTGCAGAACGTCGTTTCTTCTATTTGATCTGCCAATATCTCACCCCTGCTGTCCGCAAGTTTGAATGCCATAGATCGTGATGGGCATTGAAATCGCCTAACATAATGCGATTGTTGCCAGTGAGTAAGGCGCTGATATTAGGGCGGTATCCACTGGGGCTACAGGTGGCAGGAGGAATGTAGATGTTGATGATTTCTAGGTTTGCATCGCCTGACCGGACATATAAGCACTGACGTTGTAAGACTGTCCCTGCGGTCGATGCCGGGATCAAATATATGATATTGCACAGAATGGTATATGATAAACGCGGGGCCGCCTCCATTTCCGCTCTCACGATCTTTTCTGTGTACATTATATCCAGAATAGGTCTGCAGTGCAGATATTGCTGTGAGTTTAGTCTCTTGAATCGCAGCAATGTGGATGTTGTGTCGCTTCAGGAAATCGACTATCTCCGTGATCTTCTCAGTTAATCCATCACAGTTTAACTGCAGTGTTCTTAAGTGCATAGGGGGAGACGTCGCCACTCTGGGAGTAAGTGACGGGTGACTACGCCTGGGTTGTGGAAGGCTAGGACGAAACTGCTGTTGTGGCCCTGGGACTGGACGTCCTTGGGTAGGCATTGGGCTACCCGGTGTATTTGGGTATGCGGCCTGCAACATGGCGCAATGAAACCCGTCGAGGTGTTGCCGTCGCGGAGAGCAGAACAATCAGGAAAGTGGCACCGTCCATGGCAGGAGTTGCATTGGGCGAATGTAGCAAACATATATGTCCCGCAAACGGTGCAAAGGGAGTTAGGGATTAAGAGTCTGTTTCCCCGAAATATACAATTGCTGCCGGAAAAGAGGGGGAGAAGACGGGGGCAGGGGCGGATGCTCGTCATTGTTCCCGACTCTACTACGAAAATTGTAGGTATGAGTAGGTGCAGCCGTATGAGTTGGTGGCGCCGTGGGGCGCGAGCAGCAGCGAGTATTTGTTGTGGCTTCATGAGCAGCGGGGCTGCTGGAAGGAAGTGGGGGGGGGGGGGGGGGGCGCTATGGCGCATACTACGGGACGTCCTTGGGCGTGAACAGCAAGAAGCCACAAAAGATTTATAAAAGTTACGTGGACGTCGGTTTTGGGATCTAGCCCAGAACAACCTCTCCGATGCAACCATCCCTTACACGAGACACACTGACAAGAGTATGACCGTCCTAAAAGGATTCTTTTCCGGCAGATGCAGCAAAACTATTTCTCAGGACCGGAGTCAGGAGACTGACCCGGATTGGGTTCGATACTTTCCCGGAGAAAGAGAATATGGAGCAGTCCCGCTGAGAGGAGTTGCTGGGAGGATGACAATTTGTGGGAGGGACGCATCAAATTAAATGGGGTTACACTGAAATGGCAGTCCTTGGTCGGAAAAAATCCCGAGTCGCTCCGGTACATAGAACCGACGGCCTTGGGAAGCGAAGATGATCTTGTCTCGGACCATTGTATTAAGTCCAGCCTTTAATTTGTCCACCAATGACAGACGAAAGAACGTGTATTACGGGAGTCCCTGTCGTGAAGACTTACCTCCGGTGTAAAAACACAGATCAATGTCCGTTGATCTTCGGCCCAACAAGTTGGTACCAAATGGGTGAGCTGGGGTGTTCAAGTCAACCAGCCTTGGTTTGGCCGAGGAGGACTATCCATCCTCCTCTTCCATTTTCGGGTAATGGCACCCGGTTGCACGGCAACTCCACCGCGAGTTCCGTGCTTGCCTCAGAGTCCCTCTTTCATTGATTTTGATATCTCGATATCTGATTAACAAGTTAACCAGATTGAGATATTGTGTTTTTGTCGCAATTTAGGAATGTGACCAACCTTTTCTGTCCTGCAGTGTTACAACAATGTATAAATACATTGTTAACGACGGAGCTTGGTTTTGCTTAGATATTGCTTAAAGGGCCGCACTACGTTGACAAACAAAGTGAGCTTGGCATCCAATTATGCTCCGTCTTAAAACACCATCACAATTTAAATCAAGGGATGTGACCAACCTTTTCCGCACACAGACCTGTGAGTGCCGAGTGCCCGCCTCAACAATGCCCCTCGACATCGCTTGAGGCCACACTACGTTGACAAACATTGTGTGCCATATTGTCTACTCTTGGCTTCCATTTTTGCTACTAATTTCGATCCAATTTCCACTCAATTACGCAACAATTATGCACCGATTTTCCTCCAAATAAACTCCTACCACAATTAAGGGATGTGTCCAACCTTTTCCGCTCACAGACCTGTAAGTACCGAGTACCTGCCCCAGCAACATCCTTGCACTGCAGTCCGCCACACTGCAGTGATTTGACAACGTCAAATCTACCACATATAGGATGTGGTCATCCACACAGCGAACGCCTCCTATTCGCTTACGCAGTCTAAAGCAGCCTTAAACATCTCAAAAGACGAGATGAGCACCGGCGCACTCGTACAATTATCGATTGTTTTTCTGCTGACGATAGACATGCGTTCCTTCACCATCTTTCGTCAACTTATTTGCAGCATTTTGTCACAAATTAAGGGATGTGACCAACCTATCATCTGCCCCACAGGGTCAGTTTCTCAATGAAATTGGGACTGCCGTGGCAAGCGTGAGACCGAATTCCCTTGGGTTTGCACGCCCCAAGGGAAAACAAGTCTACTCAGAGCGTGTGTCATAAGTGAACTCTATTTGAAACCACAGCCACCGCGATGCTCCCACAAGGGGGCCATCCCAGGACAGGAGGTGAGACCTGAGTACAAAGCATCGTTTGATGCAGTGCACCAGATCACACTGGCTTCTCCTGCTCCCACGGTAGCAGTTTTTATAAAGACCTTGCCTAGGGTCCCACAGGGTGATACACCGCGTCCACCCTGCTACCTTTCGAGTAAAACACCTTACTCATGGATTGGGTACCCATGGTATTATGGTCGCCTTTTACGACCGGTATACCTACCGTGGGCATATTCTAACCCCTAACCCATAGGGGGAGTCCACCAATGACAGTGGGATTCGTTTCTTGTAGTGCAGGACTGGTTGTGACTTTTCTTTTAGAATTATCGAAAACTTTCGGAAAATTTGCCAAGTCCGCCAAAAATGTCATTATTACATTTGGCAAATCTTTTCCTTGTAATAGAAACGATGGCACAAACGTCTATTCGTTTGATGAGATTAAATCGACACTAAGTATCAAGTCCCAGAATTGGTTCAAAATTGTCATCAACAACAATAAATTCCGCCGAATATTTCGTTCGTAGGACCAAATCAAAACATTCCAATTTAACAATTCCGTGAATACTAATTTTATTGTTACTATAATCGAAAACAGAGAAATCATTTTGCCGATCAAGAGTTTTAATATTCAATTTCCTAATTCGTTTCGCCGGCACACAATTTACGTCAGCGCCAGTATTAATTTTGAATTCTACTGTTTCGCTATATATCTTGGACCATTTTCCATTTTCTTTCGAATTTATTCTATAAATTTATTTCATACAACTAAGCGTGTTTCCAAAAGCGTTACCACTGTGAACCAAATTACCTGTGAGATCACTCCAATTAAGTCCAGCGACGCTCTTATTTTCCGATTGTTTTTTGTTGTTTGAGAAAACTGCTGGTTTCCCTTCTGATTTGCGACACATGGCTTGGAATTGCCCATATTTGGGAATCTTCGGCAAATAGCTTCTTTTGCCTTACATACCATATTATGCTTTGGATCCCATGGTTTAGCGCAATTAAAGCAAACACGTTTTGTTGTGTTGATCGTATCCACCTCATGTGACGATGATACCGTAGTAACCAATAAATTCTTTGAATCCAAGATTTCTTTGTTGACATTGGACGATTCAAACGTTTCACAATAACGATAACCCATTCAACTTTTTCGTCCCGACCGTGCAACAATTTTAATTGTAGTTTTTTGTCGAACACACCGGTTATGATTTGATTGTGCATCGGTACTCGCAACGCTCCAATTGAGTACGTAGTTTCGTAGTAGTTTAGTCAAAAATTCGTTAAACGCTTACTTCTCCTTTTAAACCAAATTATTAAATCGATACGATTCCATTGTAACATTCTTTAGTCGCAAACAATGCTAATCGAATTTCTTCAAGACCTCAGACAATGTGAGTTGTTGAATTTCTTTTACAACACGTTCTGGTTAAACATCCGCTGCCGGAATTGTACGATTTACAGTGAATTTCCCAACAATGAGTTTTCTGAGCCACCATTTGGGTATAATGTGTTGTATATATTCGCACCCTTTGTGCCAATCAACTATAGAAACATGGCAATTTTTTTTGGTTCCAGTTGAGCGTTCTTGTTGTTTGCAATCATGTAAACCGAGAAATCACGTTTCCTAATTTTTCAAATCCACAGCAATCCAGTGACTTCTGACACCATGTAAAATGTATACGAAACAATACTTTTTATGCCTTAAATTAATAGCTTTATTAATATTAGTTGTTCTCAAAAATACTGAAATGACATGCTTGTACATTCGTGGTTGATGCTCAGCTTAACATCTGACAATACACCCTGACAGTATAATTTGGGTGACAACTCTGGTAACACCAAACACAATATCATTACAGTATCAGTGGCATCCTAGGGTATTTCACTCTTCCATCAATGCTTGGGTGGCCAGATTCTGTTACGATGCAACAAATAGGTGATGTGGAGAAAGCCCGGGGGCTCCTACGAACCACAGCGTGGTATGTATTCTTTGAACAATATCCGTAAGCTGGCAAACCGTAGCCGATTTTAGAGAGGATTATATCTCCAGTAATGTTAGTAAGAATTTCCGTATGGGTTAGACAACGTTTGCTTAACTATATTTAACCTAGAAAGCTTATGCTGGAGTCATTTATAATGTTAACGTTATTACAAAATTGATTTAATCTAACACATTTACACATGTTTTCTTCAATTGTGAATAGACTGATGCTTTAGAATAATTTGGCTGATTTTATAGAAAGCAATAGTAAATAAGGTAACTGATAAGGGATAACCTTGTGGTATTCCATTATGTAATTCGTGAAAATTCGAAAATTCATTATTTACTTTTGTTTTGAATCTTCGATTGGTTAAAAATTATTTGATAAAGCTTGGTACTGAAGTTCCTTTTGCTCAACTGGCATAAGATAAGATGTACTCCGATGCCTTTTCAAAGTCTATTCTCATTCTTAAACAAGGTTGCGGTTGGATAAAGCAGAGGCGCAAAATTTTTCAAAGAATTGTAACGAATTTTTGAAAATTCCGCTTATTTGAATCCTTCTGCTAACGTTCGAATCGCTAAACTGTTGAATAAGTTACTCCGATATTCTGTATTGCAAAGTCTATGCTCAATTATTATACACGGTTGCGGTTGGATAAAGCAGAGGCGCAAAATTCTTCAAAGTATTGTAACGAATTTTGAAAAATTCAGCTTACTTGAAACCTTCTGCTAACGTTCGAATCGCTAAACTGTTGAATAAATCACTCCGATATTTTGTATTGCAAAATAGGCTTTATTAGACTGCTTTGGGAGTAGTACATTTATACTTCATAATTATACTTCACTTCCCAACTGATAGCGTGTTTAAATAAAATTGAATAGTCATGCCTCAGCTTGCGCTGCTTTTATACCTCGTCTGCATATTTCCCCTAAGGTCTAGACGTTTCGCCTTCTAGAATAGTTGTATCTCCTACTTGGTAATTTCTATATACATGTATATTTGTAGTTTATTTTTATCTTATAGCCATATGCGGGTGTATGGGTAAGTAACTACCTGATTACATGTGTTTTTGAGTATCTCTTCGTTGCCTTGTATGTATGTGTGTAAATGATGATTGCTTTGTTCATGTACACAAGAGTGGCAGCTCGCTTTTTTGTTGTTGTGCCTTTATTTACTAACAGCTGAGTGATGCTAACATTCGCTACAGTATAGTAGGTCGATAGTACCTTGCCCATCCTTAAAAGCTCCTCACGGGACTGCTTTTTGTAATATACCACAAAATACGTATAGATATTATTTTTTTATACTCAGCTGAGCAGAGCTCACAGAGTATATTAACTTTGTTCGCATAACGGCAAACCGTAACGGCATAAACTAGTCGAGATAGATATAGACTTCTATATATCAAAATGATCTGGGCGTCCGTCCGTCCGTAAACATAACAACTTGAGTAAATTTTGATATATCTTGATGGAATTTGGTATGTAGGTTCCTGGGCACTCATCTCAGATCGCTATTTAAAATGAACGAAATCGGACTATATAACCACACCCACTTTTTCGATATCGAAAATTTCGAAAAATCCAAAAAGTGCGATAATTCATTACCAAAGATGGATAAAGCGATGAAACTTGGTAGGTGGGTTGAACTTATAACATAAAATAGAAAATTAGTAAAGTTTTGGACAATGGGCGTGGCACCGCCCACTTTTGAAAGAAGGTAATTTGAAAGTTTCGCAAGCCGTAATTTGACAGTAGTTGAAGATAACATGATGAAATTTGGAAGGAACGTTTCTACTATTACTATATATGTTCTAAATAAAAATTAGCTAAATCGGGTGAAGAACACGCCCACTTTTAAAAAAGAAAATTTTAAAGGTCAAATTTTAACAAAAAATTGATTATCTTTACAGTATATAAGTAAATTATGTCAACATTCAACTCCAGTAATTATATGGTGCAACAAAATATAAAAATAAAAGAAAATCTCAAAATGGGCGTGGTCCCGCCCTTTTTCATTTAATTTGTCTAGAACACGTTTTATGCCATAAGTCGGAGAAAAATCAACCAATCCTTGTGAAATTTTGTACGAGTATAGATTCTATGACCATAATTGTTTCCTGTGAAAACGGGCGAAATTGGTTGAAGCCACGCCCGGTTTTTATACACACTCGGCTGTCTGCCCTTCCGCTCGGCCCTTAACACGATAACTTGAGCAAAAATCGATATATCTTTACTAAACTTAGCTCACGTACTTATCTGAACTTACTTTATCTTGGCACAAAAAATGGCCGAAATCCGACTATGACCACGCCCACTTTTTCGATATGGAAAATTACGAAAAATGAAAAAAATTCCATAATTCTATACCAAATATGAAAAAAGGGATGAAACATTGTAATTCGATTGGTTTATTGACGCAAAATATTACTTTAGAAAAAACTTTGTAAATAGGTGTGACACCTCCCATATTAAGTAGAATAAAATGAAAAAGTTCTGCAGGGCGAAATCAAAAGCCCTTGGAATCTTGGCAGGAATACTGTTCATGGTATTACATATATAAATAAATTAGCTGTACCCGACAGAAGATTATATGGGTCACCCTGGTCCACATTTTGGTCGATATCTCGAAAACGCCTTCACATGTACAACTGAGGCTTACTCCCATTTAAAATACTCATTAACAGCTTTCGTTTGATACCCATATTGTACAAACACATTCCAGGGTTACCCTAGGTTCATTTTCCTACGTGGTGATTTCCCCTTTCTCAGCTTAGTATGTAATGTTCGGTTACACCTGAACTGAGCCTTCCTTACTTGTTTAACAATTTGGTCATGCAACTTCTCTGTAGCCAAATAACTCAGCAAATATTCTAGTTCATTGACTAGAATTTTGTGGGGTTATTCATACTAGTTAGTGCTTGAATACCTAATTGCCCAGAATTTTGTGGGGTTATTCATACTAGTCAGTTTTTGAATAGTTCATTGACTATAATTTCGTGTGGTTATTCATACTGGTTAGTATTTGAATAGTTCATTGACATATTCTGCAAATAAATGAAGCCATTAAAAAAGCCAAACCCTCTAAGTCAATAGGACATCAGCTACCTGACGCATGTTTTCTACTTGTTGTGTTTGCCTTTTCCATTGCAGAATAGTGAAGAATCGAACGGATAATCCCACTGCTACAGCCTAGAAGCCCAGCTAACGATGGGGAGTAGTTATTATTCCTTTAGTCAGTGGTGAAGACGTTGGAAGCCGTTCTGCTCTTTTCATTTTAAACGCGCTTAACGCCATTAACACCCTGGTAAATTGCGGACTGAACCACCCAAAACTCTATCATAGGAAGTTGCTCGTGGTACATGACCTGTTGAAAACGTTTAACACCATCAACTACCACGCAATACTGCCAGACAAAGAAGGTTCACCCCTTATCTAAAACGATGAACCGCAAATTATCTGAGTGGTCGGCAAACGTCAGTTCAATTTAAGAGCGAATCCTCCAAACCTAGGACAATTAAACAAAGGGCGGTGTCCTATCACCGGTTCTATTTAATTTATATATATCAAAGCTCCCTTTACCACCAGAACGAGCTACCAGCATATGCTATGCCGACGACTGCACGATAATGACAACTAGCCCTGGCCCCTCAAAAGATGAATTAGTTTCCAAAACGAATAGTGAATAGACAACTTTCCTTTCTGTTTATTTCACCTCGCGCGATCTGAAACTCTTCCCGACCAAGTCCACAGCAACTTTATTTAAGGCATTTAAGGAATAGATGACGTCAATATTGGATGGCGTTACGCTACCGACTGCCAGTCACCTAAAGATCTTGAGGGTGACGTTCGATAACACTCTCAACTCCAAGGCGCATGCCTCAAAAATCGTATCTAAAGTACAAAGCCACAACAAAAGCCTCAAATCGCTTGCGGGAGCACAACTTACAAAGCAATAAATCGACTGCCCATGTGATGTGGTGGCCTCACTTAAAAATAAGACACTGGAAAAGGCAGTAGGCATGCCAAATACTGTACTTAGGACTACCACGGCATGCCTTCTTAAGACCACCATCTATATAGAGAGGCAAAAGAGCTCAACTAAAAGGAGTTTTTGCTGAATTGCCAAATGCGGGGAAACAAACAACTGCTTAACCTAGCCCCGCCTCTGAGAGGGATAACGAAACATCTCTGTAGACACCAACTCAGCCGTTTGATCCAGATAAATATAAGGAGGGCTTATCCAGACTGTTTCGGTAAATGTCTTCGCCAGGGCGCGCCCGGTGAACGCTGTCAATACATATACAGTTTCATAAGCTAACTAATGTGTTAATTGATATGATACTGGTGTTTATAATAACTAGTCTGCTATCTGGTATAATGCTGACGCAGAGGCTGACTAGCATGATAAATGGTGTAACCCTGATGCAAATACTGAGTACTATAGCATCTGGTACGATTCTGCTATATATGTTAGCACGATACACATTCAAAAGAGATTTATTCAAAGTTTCCAAATCCAAGAAGACACCACATTCCACAGAAAAGTAAATAAAGTCACCTACTGAAATATAACTCCTCGAAAATAAGCAATTGGGAATGCAACAAATCACGAGAAGCGTACCGTCAGCAAAAGGTCATCTGCAACAAGCGATGGAAATCGTCAAGCGAGTACAACAACAGCAGAGGCAGCGGCATAGCTGAGTGGCAGAGCGAGTTAGATTTAAGTAATAACAAATTTTGTAAAGTTAGTCTTAAGTAGAAGTTGAACCAATAAAGGAGCTAAGCTCACGAAAATATATTTTTTTAGGAAACTTAATGTGAAATAAGTTAACTGGCACCCGAGCAGGGACCAGCGCGATTGCCGAAAAAGTCAAGTGCCTGAAAATAAAAAAGTAAGGCCACGCAAGTGAAAGGAAAAAAATAATAAATTTTTCATTTCACCAAAAATCCGATCGTAGGATAAAGACCGACCAACAAGCGGCAATTAGAAATGGAATACCGAGCGACCTCAAGGACCCAAGTACGGAATGGGATAACTCCAAAACCTTCAAGACTTCCACATGCAGCGCTGGACTCTTATGTAGGACTAATTTTAAGATATCCAAAGAGAACTATTTTAATCCTGTGAATATTAAATTTCGGGAAAACTAAACAAAAAAATAAAGAGAAAAAGAGAAATAAACTTACTGCAAAATTTGTAAAACAAAAAAGGTGAAAATTACTGAAGAAAAAGTAGTTGAAACTTGAAAAGCATTTAATTGAAAATTTTAATTATAAATTCTGAGAAGGAAAAATAAGTAAATAAGCTTTGAGAATTTATTAAATATTTGAATAAGTTGATTAAAAAGAAAACTTAAATATTGTGTTGTCGAAAGAATTGATAGAAAGATTTCGAGAAACTTTTTATAATATCATTGAAACAAGTGTATTGTTAGAAAGGCAATAAAGGAAAACAAGTAAGGAAGGCTAAGTTCGGGTGTATCCGAACATTACATACCCAGCTGAGAGCTTTGGAGACAAAATAAGGGAAAATCACCACTTAGCAAAATGAACCTAGGGTAACCCTGGAATGTGTTTGAAAGACATGTGTATCAAATGAAAGGTGTTAATGATTATTTAAAACGTAGTTGGCCTTAGCTCTATAGGTGGACGCCTTTTCGAGATATCGCAATAAGGGTAGACCAGGGGTGACTCTAGAATGTGTTAGTACGATATGGGTATCAAATTAAAAGTATTAATGAGGGCTTTAAAAGGGAGTATCCCTTAGTTTTATATGTGAAGGCGTTTTCGAGATATCGACCAAAATGTGGACCAGGGTGACCCAGATAATCTTCTGTCGGGTATCGCTAATTTATTTATATATGTCATACCACGAAGAGTATTCCTGCCAAGATTCCAAGGGCTTTTGATTTCGCCCTGCAGAACTTTTTCATTTTCTTCTACTTAATATGGTAGGTGTCACACCCTTTTTACAAAGTTTTTTCTAAAGTTATATTTTGCGTCAATAAACCAATCCAATTACCATGTTTCATCTCTTTTTTCATATTTGGTACAGAATTATGGCATTTTTTTCATTTTTCGTAATTTTCGATATCGGAAAAATGCGCGGCCATATTTTATACCAAGATAAAGTGACTTCAGATAAGTACGTGAACTAAGTTTAGTTAAGATATATCGTTTTTTGCGGAAGTTATCGTGTTAACGGCCGAGCGGAAGGACTGACGGTCGACTGTGTATAAAAAATGGGCGTGGCTTCAACCGATTTCGCCCATTTTCACAGAAAACCGTTATCAGCATAGAATCTATGTGCCTACCAGATTTCACGTAAATTTTTGTTCGACTTATGGCATTAAAAGTATTCTAGACGAATTAAATGAAAAAGGGCGGAGTTACGCCCATTTTAAAATTTCCTTTTATCTTTCCATTTTGATACACCGTATCATTACTGGAGTCGAATGTTGACATAATTTAGTTTTATACTGTAAAGATATTAAATTTTTTGTGAAAATTTGACTTAAAAAAAATTTTTTTTCAAAAGTGGGCGTGTTCGTCATCCGATTTCGCTGATTTTTATTTATCATACATATAGTAATAGGAGTAACGTGCCTACTGAATTTCATCATGATATCGTCAACTACTGCCAAATTACAGCTTGCAAAACTTTTAAATTACCTTCTTTTAAAAGTGGGCGGTGCCTCGCCCATTGTCCAAAGTTTTTCTAATTTTCTATTTTGCGTCATAAGGTCAACGCACCTACCAAGTTTCATCGCTTTATCCGTCTTTCGTAATGAATTATCGCACTTTTTCGGTTTTTCGAAATTTTCGATATCGAAAAAGTGGGCGTGGTTGTAGTCCGATTGCGTTCATTTTAAATAGCGATCTGAGATGAGCGCCCAGGAACCTATATATCAAATTTGATCAAGATACCTCAAATTTACTTAAGTTAATGTGTTTACAGACGGACGGACGGACGGACATGGCTAAATGAATTTCTTTTTTCACCCAGATCATTTTGATATATAGAAGTCTATATCTATCTCGATTAGTTTATGCCGTTACGGATCTCCATTATGCGAACAAATTTAATATACTTTGTGAGCTCTGCTCAGATGAGTATAATAAAAATTCATATGGTTCAAAAGGAATTTTTTACTAAATAAGGAAAAAAATAGGTAAATACCTTACGAAGATTTGAAAACATATACTAAATGTGCAAAGAAGTACTAAATCAGTGAATCTTGCAGAGGATTAATTAATTAAAAGAGTCAATAGTCTATGCGAGGGAACTTCCCTTCTTTTTAAATAATATCGAAAAACAAAAGTAATAAAACACATAGTTAAAATGCCAGGTACAGCAGAGGAGTTAGTAGAACAACTATACCAGCTGCGATTAGAGTATGGAACAGCTAATCCTGAAAATCCAGTCGCCCCTAACCCTGCTACTAGTAACCCCACATTCGTTGAAAAAATTGTGGGCGAGGTGTTCGACCGAATTAGCCAACCTAATTTTACTGATTTTAGTGGTCACGATGTAATATAGCCTGAATTCAGCTCCTGGCGAATGTTAAAGCATATGAAGCATTGTAGGACACGCCTAAATACTTTTCAGTCCTTCATACCATACGACATAAAATTGTTGGCGATGCCGACACTGCTCTGAAGTCCTACAGTACTCCGCTTGACTGGGCCCAAATTCAATGCCTCATGATGCATTATTCAGATAAGAGGGATATCGGTACCCTCGAATATCAAATGACTACGCTGGTCCAGCGTAACCATGATATTACGACCTTTTATCAAAAAGTGTATTAACACATTTCACTTATTCTAGATAAGATATCATGCCTAGATCTTGGCGACGAGTCCATAAGAACGATGACAAACTCGTATCGGTAGAAAGCTCTCGATACATTTATTAGGGGACTTAACGGCGATTTACCTCGACTTCTTAGTATTCGAGAGCCCGCAACCTTGCCTGAATCCCTTCATCTATGCCAAAAGCTAGACAACATGGCTTTCCGGATGAACCACGCCCATAACGTGCATAAATCGTTAAATCAACCACCACCGCGACCTCCACGACAGAACGCAACAAATCACCGACCCTTCTATCCCTAACTTACCTATGCGGTATGCCCGCAGCGGTATAATTATCCTCCAAGACATATGAACAATTACAACAACAGACCATTCAACATGACACCCCGAATCAAACTGAATCAGAACGGTCCAATGAATTATTATAATCGACCAAATTTTAATTTCCAACCTAACACTGGCTTCGGCACACGCCCTCAACAACAATATAATTCGTGATTCAATAACCGTTCCAATCTACCCAAAAGCCACCAGTCCCAATGGACGTGGACCCTTCTCTACATTCTAGATAAGTCAATTATCAAAATAGACCCAGTCATTATCAAAATACTCAACCGCCAAAGCGCCCACTCTCTCTACGCAACATACGCGCCCTCCTAACAAAATTCAACGCAACTTCCACGCGAACGCTGGGCCATCTGATGTAAATACTTATATCACGACTCCGGATCCAAATCAGATTTATTGCAACAATTCTTATAACGACTATTACGGAGCAACGCAACAACCGGACGGAGCTCCCGAAGGACAAATTAACTTGACTACCTGCGAACATAATCACGCCGATCTCGACTTGATTAAATTTTTTAGACTAACTCTGTCCTCGCTCCGTTACTACAAATTTACATCAAGGCGCGGGAACTCATTGGATTTCCTGATCGATACGGTATCCAATAAAAACTATATTCAATCCACTAGAATAAGAAAACTAATATCCAATAAACCATTTAAGGTGGAATCAGTAGCGTGTGCTATAGAGATTACCCACCATGCATTTATAGATATTTTCGGACCAAACGTAGGAAAAATCAAATTCTTTATTCTGCCACCCCTGAATTCCTTTCATGGTATTATAGGCAACGACAACTTGAGGAAACTAAAAGCTGTCATAGACACTGAGGGAAGCACAATGACTATCTTTTCGGGGATCGTTATCCCACTACAACAGCGAATATCCCAGCAGGTTAATAATGTCAAATTAGAAATACCAAATCTCTCTGTAGAACAACAACGAAACCTATATAATATGCTCAAATTTGTTTTCCGACCGATGAAAAATTAACATTCACCACTCTAGTTAAAGGCGAAATTAGGACTACTACCGAAAAACCGGTGTATTCCAAGTCTTACCTTTATCCCATGGCCCTAAAGGAAGAAATCGAACAACAGGTAGAAGAACTTCTTGATAATGGTATAATTAGAAGATCAAAATCACCTTACAACTCGCCCATCTGGCTCGTTGACAAGAAGACGGATGTATCCGGTAAGAAGAAGTACCGAATGGTGATCGATTATCGAAAACTTAATTCGGTCACTATTCCCGATATGTACCCCATACCGAAAATAAACGAGGTCTTAGCGAACCTGGGAAACAACAAGCTATTTACTGCCATTGACTTTAAAAGTGGATTCCACCAGATACCACTTCGAGAGTGCGACATAGAGAAAACAGCATTTTCCGTGAATAACGCGAAATACGAATTTCTACGACTACCATTTGGTCTTAAGAACGCTCCGTCCAATATTTCAAAGAGCTCTGGACGATATCCTTCGAGAATTACATTGGCAAAAAGATGTTACGTTTACATTGACGATGTGCTAATATTCGGAAAGGACGAAGAAGAGCATTTGAATAATGTCGAATTAGTATTTAAAATTCTAGAGAAGGCTAATATGAAAATACAATTGAATAAATGCGAATTCGCAAAAGGATAAATCAAATTCCTACGATACGTTTTTTAGTTCTGAAGGAATATAAACCAACCCTAAAAAAGTAGAGGCCGTATCACTATTCCCGATTTCCCCGCAATTTGAAGGAGTTAAGGTCTTTCCTGGGAATGTCAAGATACTACAGAAGGTTCATAACAGGACTATTAAAGAATAGCTAAGCCCTTGACCGCACTCCTCGGAGAAGTACTAAATCAGTGAATCTTGCAGAGGATTAATTAATTAAAAGAGTCAATAGTCCTATGCGAGGGAACTTCCCTTCTTTTTAAATAATATCGAAAAACAAAAGTAATAAAACACATAGTTAAAATGCCAGGTACAGCAGAGGAGTTAGTAGAACAACTATACCAGCTGCGATTAGAGTATGGAACAGCTAATCCTGAAAATCCAGTCGCCCCTAACCCTGCTACTAGTAACCCCACATTCGTTGAAAAAATTGTGGGCGAGGTGTTCGGACCGAATTAGCCAACCTAATTTTACTGATTTTAGTGGTCACGATGTTAATATAGCCTGAATTCAGCTCCTGGCGAATGTTAAAGCATATGAAGCATTGTAGGGACACGCACTAAATACTTTTCAGTCCTTCATACCATACGACATAAAATTGTTGGCGATGCCGACACTGCTCTGAAGTCCTACAGTACTCCGCTTGGACTGGGCCCCAAATTCAATGCCTCATGATGCATTATTCAGATAAGAGGGATATCGGTACCCTCGAATATCAAATGACTACGCTGGTCCAGCGTAACCATGATATTACGACCTTTTATCAAAAAGTGTATTAACACATTTCACTTATTCTAGATAAGATATCATGCCTAGATCTTGGCGACGAGTCCATAAGAACGATGACAAACTCGTATCGGTAGAAAGCTCTCGATACATTTATTAGGGGACTTAACGGCGATTTACCTCGACTTCTTAGTATTCGAGAGCCCGCAACCTTGCCTGAATCCCTTCATCTATGCCAAAAGCTAGACAACATGGCTTTCCGGATGAACCACGCCCATAACGTGCATAAATCGTTAAATCAACCACCACCGCGACCTCCACGACAGAACGCAACAAATCACCGACCCTTCTATCCCTAACTTACCTATGCGGTATGCCCGCAGCGGTATAATTATCCTCCAAGACATATGAACAATTACAACAACAGACCATTCAACATGACACCCCGAATCAAACTGAATCAGAACGGTCCAATGAATTATTATAATCGACCAAATTTTAATTTCCAACCTAACACTGGCTTCGGCACACGCCCTCAACAACAATATAATTCGTGATTCAATAACCGTTCCAATCTACCCAAAAGCCACCAGTCCCAATGGACGTGGACCCTTCTCTACATTCTAGATAAGTCAATTATCAAAATAGACCCAGTCATTATCAAAATACTCAACCGCCAAAGCGCCCACTCTCTCTACGCAACATACGCGCCCTCCTAACAAAATTCAACGCAACTTCCACGCGAACGCTGGGCCATCTGATGTAAATACTTATATCACGACTCCGGATCCAAATCAGATTTATTGCAACAATTCTTATAACGACTATTACGGAGCAACGCAACAACCGGACGGAGCTCCCGAAGGACAAATTAACTTGACTACCTGCGAACATAATCACGCCGATCTCGACTTGATTAATTTTTTAGACTAACTCTGTCCTCGCTCCGTTACTACAAATTTACATCAAGGCGCGGGAACTCATTGGATTTCCTGATCGATACGGTATCCAATAAAAACTATATTCAATCCACTAGAATAAGAAAACTAATATCCAATAAACCATTTAAGGTGGAATCAGTAGCGTGTGCTATAGAGATTACCCACCATGCATTTATAGATATTTTCGGACCAAACGTAGGAAAAATCAAATTCTTTATTCTGCCACCCCTGAATTCCTTTCATGGTATTATAGGCAACGACAACTTGAGGAAACTAAAAGCTGTCATAGACACTGAGGGAAGCACAATGACTATCTTTTCGGGGATCGTTATCCCACTACAACAGCGAATATCCCAGCAGGTTAATAATGTCAAATTAGAAATACCAAATCTCTCTGTAGAACAACAACGAAACCTATATAATATGCTCAAATTTGTTTTCCGACCGATGAAAAATTAACATTCACCACTCTAGTTAAAGGCGAAATTAGGACTACTACCGAAAAACCGGTGTATTCCAAGTCTTACCTTTATCCCATGGCCCTAAAGGAAGAAATCGAACAACAGGTAGAAGAACTTCTTGATAATGGTATAATTAGAAGATCAAAATCACCTTACAACTCGCCCATCTGGCTCGTTGACAAGAAGACGGATGTATCCGGTAAGAAGAAGTACCGAATGGTGATCGATTATCGAAAACTTAATTCGGTCACTATTCCCGATATGTACCCCATACCGAAAATAAACGAGGTCTTAGCGAACCTGGGAAACAACAAGCTATTTACTGCCATTGACTTTAAAAGTGGATTCCACCAGATACCACTTCGAGAGTGCGACATAGAGAAAACAGCATTTTCCGTGAATAACGCGAAATACGAATTTCTACGACTACCATTTGGTCTTAAGAACGCTCCGTCAATATTTCAAAGAGCTCTGGACGATATCCTTCGAGAATACATTGGCAAAAGATGTTACGTTTACATTGACGATGTGCTAATATTCGGAAAGGACGAAGAAGAGCATTTGAATAATGTCGAATTAGTATTTAAAACTCTAGAGAAGGCTAATATGAAAATACAATTGAATAAATGCGAATTCGCAAAAGGATAAATCAAATTCCTACGATACGTTTTTAGTTCTGAAGGAATATAAACCAACCCTAAAAAAGTAGAGGCCGTATCACTATTCCCGATTCCCCGCAATTTGAAGGAGTTAAGGTCTTTCCTGGGAATGTCAAGATACTACAGAAGGTTCATAACAGACTATTAAAGAATAGCTAAGCCCTTGACCGCACTCCTCGGAGGAGACGGTAAAGTCTCAAAAAGGCTATCTAAAAAAATGGATATAGAACTCAAGGAAGATGCCATTGAAGCATTCAACAGGATAAAACCAGCTTTGGTATCAGGAGATATTACACTGGTTCACCCACATGTTAAGAGGGATTTTGAGCTCACAACAGACGCATCCGATTTTTCCATCGGCGAAGTCCTCTCACAAGACAATCGGCCGATAACATATACCTATAGGACATTAATAAGACCGAAGAGAATTATGCAACCAACGAAAAAGAAATGTTGGCCATAATTTGGACACTAAGTACTCTGATGAGTTACCTTTACGGTTCAAGTAAAGTAAAAATAATCACTGATCACCAACCTCTAACGTACGCCTTTAGTCATAAAAACGTAAATAGTAAACTGAAACGCTGGGAGGCAATATTAGAAGAGTATAACCACGAAATAGCTTACAGACCAGGAAAATCAAACGTAGTGGCCGACGCACTCTCTAGGATACCAAACCAAATCAATACTCTTACACTGACCATTCATAGCGATGAAAGCTCAAACCATAACTTGATACCCTATGCAGAAGTGCCTATAAATGTCCTTAAAAACAATTTTTTTTTTCAAACAGGCGGACACAGCCTCCTACCAATTTAAAATTGTTTTTCAAACTAATCACCGCCATATAATCGAGGAACCACAATTTAACAAGCAAACTATTATAGGATACTTCAAAAGATACTTGGACCCATCAGTAGTTAACGGAATCCATACGGACGTAAGAACAATTGGAATGATCCAGATCAATTAAGCAGCATTAAGTATACGTACACGCAAAAGTTGGTTCGAGATATCGTGAACGAACAAGAAAAAGAAGAAGTTATCCTAAAGGAACACTTACGAGCCCATAGAAACGCCGTGGAAAACAAAACACAAATTCTCGAGGAAAGCTATTTCCCTGGAATGACGAACAAAATTAAGCGTGCGATAGCCAATTGCACAGTCTGTAAGGAGAATAAATACGAAAGGCACCCTAACCAACCACAATTATCCGTAACCCCATTGCCGACCTTCCCGAGACACACCATTCACATAGATATTTTCCTTACCGAAGGAAAAAGGGTCATGACTGCTTTAGATAAGTTCACTAAATTTGCATTAACAAAAATATTGTACGGGAGGGCTATAGAGGACGTTATGAGACCTCTTAGGGAAATATTATTTTTTTTCGGAGTCCCTAAAATTATAATGATTAACAATGAACCGTCACTGAATTCCACGTCAATCCAATTCATGTTGAAATACGAGCTCGGAATAGAAGTTTACACTACTCCACCGTATAAGAGCCAGGCCAACGGCCAGGTCAAAAGATTCCACTCCACTTTATGCGAAATAATGAGTTGCATTAAGGAAAATGGTGGTCATAGAAATTTCGAAGATTTGTTGGAAAGGACAGTGTCAGAATATAACCACTCAATCCATTCGGTGACACGAAAAAGGCCAGTCGACTTGTTTTTCGGGAGAGACGTTACATTTACACCCGGGGACATAGAAAAGACAAGACATGAAAATTTACAGAAGCTGGTGCAAAAGCAAAGTAAAGACATCGAATATCACAACAGGAAAAAACATATTGCGAAATCTTACCTGCCAGGACAGGTAATATATGTTAAAAAAAAAATAGAAGATTAGGAACTAAGTTAAGTAAGTTATATAGTAAGGAAGTAGTTAGGGAAAAAGGAATAGTACAGTCATAACAGAGAAAGTACAAATAATACATAAAAGCAGGATACGAAACTAACGACCAAAAACATTTCATTCCAGACTACTTCTGATAAAATTATGTCTCGCCGAGGTTCAAATACTAGATTACTCCCACTCACAGCTAATCACTATAGAAAAAGGACCGACCAAGCTACAGACCGGAACATTCAGGATAATACATGAAATTGCCGTTGAAAAATATGCCGAAATCCTCGATTATATCGACTCAAAAGCGGAAATCCTAGACAAAAACCCAAATTACCCTTTTCTATCCTACCTAATATCTCAAATAAAAATACACATAAGTAACTTAAAAACAGAAACAATTTAAAAGATCACTGAATTTCTCGGGTAGCGCGTGGAAATGGATTGCCGGCAGTCCGGACCACGAAGATCACGAAGTAGTATTAAATAAAGAATAACAATAACCAGGTCTTTACCAATAAGCTTACAATTGAAAAAATTTATGAAATTACAAATATTACAAACCACATATTAAAAGAAGTTCAAAATGGAAAAAAAGAAGAGATGGAAATATTTTTAAAATTAAAATACAAATACAAATTCTGACAGAGGAAATTGTAAATATTGTGTACGCAATACATTGGGCAAAAGCCAACATAATTAATTCATACATATCTTCAAATGAAGAAATAAATATTGCAAAAACAATTTTGGACAGAGATAATATTCTTTTCGTTAATTTGGACGAAGCTTTAGAATTCGCAGAAATAAAAATAGCAACTAATGGAAAATTGATAATCTATATTATGAGTTTACCCACGGTAGAAGACCAAATTTGTAAAGTAATAGAAATAAAAGAGGTAAAAAGAATGGAAAAATTATTATCAATAAGGGTACTTTCCTCGACCAGTGGAAGTTATGTCACATTGTTCCGGTCTTTAAGTCTGGTGATCGTAATGATGTTTGTAATTATAGGCCTATCGTTATACAGGGGACACTGGCCAAATTGTTCGACTACATAATCCAATCAAAGTTATTTTACCATGTTCGGGATTTTATCTCTAAAGATCAACACGGCTTCTTTCCTGGAAGATCAACCTGTTCGAACTTGACCCTATTATCGAATAGTATAGTGGGTGCGTTCGAAAAGCAGGCACAACTTGATGTGATTTACACAGACTTCTCCAAAGCCTTCGATAAGGTATGTCATACCATACTTTTGCAGAAGTTACGAAGTTACGGAATTAGTGGCATTCTCATTAATTTCTTCGCTAGTTTTCTGTCAAACAGGAAACTATTTATTAAGTTAGGGAATACAACCTCAAGACTATTTATCGACGCGTGGTCAGGTATACCTCAGGGTACTCACTGCGGACCACTGCTATTTCTTTTATTTATTAACGACCTACCGAATTGCTTTAAATTCGCTAAGTGCCTAATGTTCGCGGATGACGTCAAACTTTTTTGTACCGTTCGGGATGCAAGTGATAGCCATAAGTTACAAGTCGATCTCAATTCACTGAATCAGTGGTGCACTTTGAATTGTCTCAAACTGAACATCAATAAATGCTGTGTTGTCACCTTCTCTTGGAAGTCTAACAACATAATATTTAGTTACAATATAGACAATTGTGCTCTAGCTAGAAGTACCAAAATGAAAGATTTGGGTGTTATTTTCGACTCAAAGCTAACATTTTCTCAACACATTGACTTAATAGTATCAAAAGCTTTTTCTATGATAGGGTTCATAAGAAGAAATTCAATGGATTTCAGAGATCCTTGCACTTTAAAAGCTCTTTACATATCTCTTGTTCGAAGCAGACTAGAGTATTGTTCTCTAATATGGTGCCCATACTATGAAACCCACTCAAACAAAATCGAAAGAGTTCAAAAAGTTTTCACGAAATTTGCTCTAAGAAAGTTACCGTGGCAAGGTAATCTTCCTTCTTATATTGGTAGACGGAAACTAATGGGCTTGCAGTCCCTATATGATAGGAGAATATACTTCTCAATACTTTTTATTTATAATGTCATTAATAATAACATACACTGTGACGACTTATCTAATTTGGTCAATTTATATGACCCGCCTCGTAACTTAAGAAATAATCGCTTATTGGTAGACACATTCCACTCTACTAATTACGCCATGAACGAGCCGATTGCTAGGAGCGTTAGATTATGCAATACCTATGCAAGCGTTATTGAGTTTAATGATAGTATAAGTATATTTAAATTAAAATTATACACTATTTTTAATTGATTAACTGCGTATTATATCTAGTCTGTAAGAATTAAATTCTGTAGACTGAACTTAAATAAATAAATAAATAAATAAATAAATAAATAAATAAAATTTAACTCAATTCTCAGTTGCCAAAATAATACCTTTGGAATTAAAAATGATTGCAGTGCATATAACTCCTTACGAATATATCCAAAAAATAGGTTAGTAGATTTAAGCAAAGAATATTGCATAAGTAACCTTTTAAAAAGTCGCCTGCCAAACTGCACAGTGACCAACAGCCAACATATCCCGGAAGTCGAACAAATATCACCGGACATCCTATTCCTAAATGACTTTAGAGGAAACATACAGTTAAACGAAGATCTTATACCACTTGACGGTACTTTGGTAATTCATTTAAATAACGCTTCAATAAAAATTAACGGAAAAAGCTTTTCTGCTGTTAGCACGACACACATTCAAAAGAGATTTATTCAAAGTTTGCAAATCCAAGAAGACGCCACATTCCACAGAAAAGTAAATAAAGTAAAGTCACGTACTGAAATATAACTCCTCGAAAATAAGCAATTGGGAATGCAACAAATCATGAGAAGCGCACCGTCAGCAAAAGGCCATCTGCAACAAGCGATGGAAATCGTCAAGCGAGTAAAACAACAGCAGAGGCAGCGGCAAAGCTGAGTGGCTGAGCGAGTTACCCAATAAAGGAGCTAAGCTCCCGAAAATGTTTTTTTTAGAAAACTTAATGTGAAATAAGTTAACT
This sequence comes from Eurosta solidaginis, assembly GCF_040869045.1. Classification (NCBI taxonomy): domain Eukaryota; kingdom Metazoa; phylum Arthropoda; class Insecta; order Diptera; family Tephritidae; genus Eurosta; species Eurosta solidaginis. Next base: position 128,667,006 of record NC_090321.1, on the reverse strand, counting down.
TATATAATGACTAGTTTGTCAATTGGTATGATGCTTATGCAGAGAGTGGCAACTGATATTTCGTAGGACATCGCCATGTTAAAAATACCAGTTGCTAGTATGGAAAAATTACAGAAATAATACTAGTTGGGATTTTTGGCAAACTAGTATTCTCCTGTTGACTGCAGGGTAGTAATGAGGGTGTCCTTTGCTTTTGGTCTCCTTCATTAAAAAAAAAAGATAATTATAAAGTTCTGAACTCAATTTTCAAGTAATTTTTCAATCCGACTAGGACTAGTATATTAATGCTGATGCGTTTATCGCCAAGTATGTCAACTGGTATTACAATGATGCATAGACTGAGTAGTATGCCAACTGGTATGACTACACTATCTAGTATGTCAATTGGTGTATATAAAAACTAGTATGCCATCTGGTATAAATCTGGCGCAAAGGATGAATAGTGTGTGCTAACTTGTATGGCATCTGGTACAATGTCAATTGGTATGATGCTGATGCAGAGACTGGCAATTGATATTTCGTAGGACATCGCCGTGTTAAAAATAATAGTTACTAGTATGAAAAAATTACAGAACTCAGACTACCCTGCAGTCAAAAGCCAGAGTAGTCAGCAAACATTCTAATTAATTAACTACAAATTTTTGAGATTATTCATACTAGTCAGCTTTTAAATAGTTCATTGACTATAATTTTTTTGCACTAGTTAGTGTATGAGTAGCTAATTTACTAGAATTTTGTGGCGTTCATCATACTAGTCAGTTTCAGAATGGTTCATTGACTATAGCTTTGTGGTGTTATTCATACTAGTTAGTATTTGCATAACTTATTCGACTAGAATTTCGTCTGTTGGTCTCGAGGAAATGCGCGAGTGCTTTCTGTAGCCAATTTGCAATGCATATTTCAGTTGACAATGCTAGATATTGTCCAAATCAACGGACACATAAATACAAGTATGGCGAGTCGCACCTCACCGTTACCTCAACAGAGGTTAAAGAAACCATTGAAAAGCCAAGCCTTCCATATTAATAGTCCCACACGGAAGACCTATGCCGATGCCAAAACTCCTTGGCCATGGGGCCATCAGCAGCCTGGCATATTTTTTCTACTTGTCGTTAAAAGCCTTTGCAATTCAAGAATAACGGAGAATGGCAAGGATAAATCCACTACCAAAGACCGGAAACCCTGCCAGTATGTACTGATATTATCCCTTTAGTCAGTAACGAAAACGTAAAGCCGTTATTATTCCCTCATTTAAATAAAATTCTTCGGTTATCCAGCCATCAGCATGACTTCCGTAAAGTGCATATCACTACCCCCGTTCTAAACTGCATTAAAACACATCATAGGACGGTGCTAGTGCAGCTTGGCCTGTTTTGACACAGTCAAGATAGATAGATAATTTGTTGAGGATTTTGCCCTCACCTCATCCAAGCCAACTTCCTTGATGAACCCTAGCAGTTATCTTGGCTTGAGGGATTTAATATGGGAATTTTCTAGCCATGGTGAGCCCATAAACTTTGCCCTGCGTCTTGAGATTGCGTCACATTCCAGAAGGATATGGTCCGCCGTCTCCGCTGATCGATCACAAAATCGGCATGCGTTTTCCTGTTACTTTTTAGTTTTTATATATGTACACTTACGGTTAAAAAATAGCCGAGGAAACTGTTACGACGTTTCTACAGTCACAACAGCTAGGTAACGAAACTTTTCAGTTATTGTGGTTAATCTCGATAGTTCTTTCACTAATTATGTGGTATCTTACGGCGAGAAAGTTAGAAAGTCCCTTGCAGTTTTCATAAAATCAACTATATTTATAAGAAAAAATGAATATAATTGTCTAAAAATAACAAATCACGCAAAATATTGAAAGCGTCGGCGGAGAACAGTATAATGAATTATCCCTAAGGAGATTCTGGACGAAATATATTGAATAGGTGAATTTCTTCACACGTTATCAAAGTGGACGGCCACGAAAGGCCAATGAACGCGTTAATAGGAATATCTTCAGGATAGCTTCTCTGTATAAATTTAAAAATGTTCCAGAAACTTTCGCGGAATTGAAGGATAGTATCAACATGAAAACTATAATATTGTTGGTCCACCGTACTTGAGGTAAAATCATTAGATGGTCCCTGGCTAGAATAAAACCAGCTTCTTAGCCCAAAAATCTTTCCTTCCTACTAAGCTGGTTCTGCGAAAAAGGAAGCTGGCCTCAGAGCGACTGGGGACGAGTCATATTCTCTGAATAGCGCAAAATAAATAAATTCAATTCAGTTTTTTAATGCGTGGTTAGCCCCAAAATATGGATTCACAGCTGCGTTCAGATTACTGTGCTCGATTAGCCCCCAATTCTTGGTGAGATGTGGTCTCAAATGCTGTCAATGTAGGCGGCGGAGTTTATTTAACTCCCCATTAACCAAATCTAAGCAACTCTCATGGTTTTTAATGCGTTCCACACCATTATATACGGATAATCCTTCACTGTTGCCTAAACGCAGTTTTGACTTAATCTTCCTGATTTTTGAGACTTACTACGCATCGCGAACCTTAACTGAATACGACTTATTTTGTACTTATAAGAGAATACGAATCATGGCCAATCGTTCCCTGTCCAATGTAATACCACTTAGCGTGCGAGATCGCTTTTTTTGTGGTGGAAAGTGGGTTTTTTGTTTAGTCATGGCCATCAAATTACTTTTTCTCAAGAGACACTGTGTCGTTGCTATTGTACTTTTCATGTTTACATTATTCTTCAATTCCACGGAAGTTCTGGAGGGATTGTTATGAGGAGCTATTGGCCTTCTCGCAGTCCATCTCCTCCGTTGGAAGAAGGATCAGTTTGACCAAAGGTCGTCTGACTTGACCCTTCTCTGTTATGAGGTCGACTACGCGAACTCGGTTATCTTCACCGGGGTGTACGCTGACGACTCTACCTAGCCTCCACTCGTTGGGAGATAAGTTGTCCTCTTTGAGGACAGCGAGATCTCCCACTTTTATATTTTCTTTGGGATGCTTCCACTTCACTCGTTTTTGAAGTTCGGATAAATATTCCACCTTCCATCGTTTGCAGAAAATGTGATGAAGGGCTTTGAGTTTCTGCCACCGATTTATCACCGAGGCAGGGCTCTCACTAGCATCCGGCTCTGGAGGAGCCAGTAGATGGCTGCCAGTGAGGAAATGACCTGTGGTAAGTGGCTCTAGGTCCGTTGGGTCATTGGACGCCGGGCTGAGCTGCCGCGAGGTCAGGCATGCCTCGATGCGGCACAAGAGGGTATGGAATTCCTCAAAGGTGAATTTGTGTGGGGAGGCTATCTTTTTGAAGTGGCTTTTGAAGCTTTTCACTCCAGCCTCCCACAGCCCTCCCATGTGGGGCGCACCCGCGGGGATGAAATGCCACGTGAGTGACTGGTGGCTGTATTTTGAGACAGCGTCCTCTCGCGCTTGTGAGATGAAAGTCTTGAATTCTGATCGTAAGGATCGTGACGCTCCAACAAAGTTCGTACCATTGTCGGAGTACATATTTTTCGGGCATCCGCGCCTAGATATGAAACGGTCAAAAGCCGCAAGAAATGATGGTGTGCTGAGGTCAGTAGTGGCCTCCAGATGAATTGCTCGTGTGGAAAAACACACGAAAAGACAGACATAGCCTTTAGATAATCGACACCCTCTGCCGCAGTAACTTTTAATGTCGAAGGGTCCGGCGAAGTCGACTCCAGTGTTCGTGAATGCACGGCTGAATGTCGTGCGTTCGCGAGGGAGAATACCCATAAGTTGGGTCTGAGCACGCTTTCGGTGTACAGTGCAAACTTTGCAATTGTGAATTGTTGCCCTAATCATGGTTTTGATGTTAGGTATACAGTATTGGTTGCGTATCAGTCGTAACATGAGCTGGTTTTCCCCATGCAGACTTTGTTGATAAAACATTAGGACTGTTAGACGGGATAACCGGCAGTTGTATGGGAGGAGGATTGGGTGGCGTTCATTAAAAGCTAAGTTCTTTGACGGCCCGAGTCGCCCTCCTACCCGAATGATGCCGTGTTGGTCTAGGTAGGGATTAAGTGAGAGTATTGCACTTTTCCCAGCAACTAGTTTTCCGGCCTTTAGATCATTATATTCGGAACTATAGTGCTGTTTCTGATATATTTTAATTAAGAGTTGGGTTACTGATTTGATCTCATCAGGAGAGATTAAAGGTGACTTGACCTGAAATGATTTTTTTGTTTTGGGGTGAGTTCTTCGGTAGAACCTCATAACGTATGAGAGCACCCGTAAAGCCCTAGGTAGGTCTGAAAAGCGTTGGAGAACATCGGTAGTATTTACTGTTGTTGTTGCGCAGGTCTACGCCCTCTTTTCCTCTACGGAGGTGATGTAGCCACTTTCTTGTGCTGGCCATTGGGAAGTGTCTTCTTGCAGCCAAGAAGGTCCCTGCCACCACAACGAATTGTTGACCAATTCAGACGCAGGTAATTCTCTGCTACCTAAATCTGCTGGGTTAGATTCTGAGTTTACATGCAACCAGTCCTTATTTCCGACCATGTCGATGATCTTGGTGATCCGATGTGCGACGAAAGTGGACCAGGAACACGGCGGTTTCCTTATCCATGCGAGGACGATAGTTGAATCCGTCCAAAGGTGCACTTTCACTGGTCCCAACTTGAGGTTTCTGAAAATTGATTCGGTGATTTCCGCTAACAGCACGGCTCCGCAAAATTCCAATCGTGGAAGAGAAAAGTTTTCACTGGGGCTACTCGGGTTTTGGCTAGAAGCAGGTTTGTCCAGATGTCATTATCCATTTTTACGCGCATGTAAACTGCTGCTGCATAAGCCTTCTCAGATGCGTCACAAAATCCATGGATCTCAATGTCGGTTCCTGGTGAAAAGTTGACCCATCTAGGTATCCGGATTTTATCGATTTCATGGTATTGGTCGGTGAGGGTTTTCCATCGTTCCAGCGTACTGGTCGATACTGGTTCGTCCCAAGCGGTGCCTTCCAACCAAATACTCTGCATGAGTATTTTTGCCACAATGACCATTGGTGCCAGCCACCGTAATGGATCGAAAAGTTTGGTGATTGCTGATAGTATCGCTCTCTTTGTAATGTTTTCCGGGTTGTCCAGCGTCCCTGCTTTAAAATAAAATAAATCGGAGTGGGCATTCCATCGAATGCCTAACGCTTTAACTGAACTGGTATCTTCGAATGCCAGGAAATTTTGATTGAGCAGGTCTACTTTGGGGATGTCCCTTAGAATGTCATCTGAATTGGATGTCCCTTTGCGAGTGTAGGGCTTGACGAATTTCATCTCTGGCTTTAATAGTCGATGTGATCGTATGTCCACCCGCTAACACGTCATCTACATACATGTATTCTCGTAGTATGTTAGCCGCTGTAGGGTGTGAATTTGACACGTCGTCTGCCAGTTGTAGGAGCGTTCTTATCGCGAGATATGGAGCGCAATTCACTCCGAAGGTCACCGTCTTTAATTCATAAAGGCTAATAGGGTCACTCGGGGTCGTGCGATGCACAATACGTTGAAATTTGGTGTGATTTTCGTTCACCCAAATTTGTCGATACATCTTTTCGATGTCGCTATTGAAGACGAAGCGGTATAGTCTCCAACGTAAGATAAGGATGGGTAGATCGGCTTGTAGAACTGGGCCTGGGAGGAGAATATCGTTTAGGCTATTACCGTTGGCCGTAGGGCTCGAGGCATTGAATACTACGCGTACCTTTGTAGTGGTACTTTCCGCTTTAATAACGGCGTGGTGGAGCAGGAAGTAATGATCCGGATCGTCGGATGGGATATTTCTTTTCAATTTTTCCATATGTCCGAGCGTTTCATATTCTGACAACACCCGAACATATTCCTTACCTAAATCTGGGTTTTTTATTAGCCGCCCCTCATTCCGGAAGAATTGAGAGCATGCACGCTTCAGGGATGGTCCTAAGTTAATATTGTTGGGGTAATCCTGCCGGAATGTTAGTGACACGGTGTACCTTCCATTCTCACTTCGCTGCGTTGTTTCTTTAAATAGTTGTTCGCAGTACCTTTCATCCTCATTTAATATTTTATTTTTGGGTACATTTTCTACCTCCCAGAAAGCTTTGAGTTGGTTGTCTAACGCAACCTCGTTGTAGAAAGACATAATGCTCTTCGTTGGATTCGGTGATTCGATACGACCGGTTAATATCCAACCGAACACTGTCTCTTTGGCTAAGAGTGTGTTTAGCACATCCTTTTTTATACCGTTCATTATAATTTGGAGATATATATCTCCGCCAAGTATGAGGTCTACGTCTTCGTTGACGTAGAACCTCTTGTCTGCCAAAACCAAGTCTGGGAATGCCTGCATAGTCATTGCGTTGATATGGCAGGATGGAAGATTCCCAGTGAGTTTCGATAGAACTAGTACGGGTGTAGTCAGGCTGAAGCAAGGATCCACTGGTGAACGTAATTCGATGTTGGATGCTTCTTTCACCTGAGCTGACACCGCATTTGTGATGCCTGAAACATGGGCATGCATTTTCCTCGCTGGCAAATTGATTCTGCGTTTCAGTCTTTCAGTTATAAAGGAACATTCAGACCCAGAATCAATTAATGCCCGCGCGGAGAAGTCGGTACCATTATGGTGAATGTGTACGCGAGCAGTTCCTAATAGCACGCCTGTGCTGGAATTGGCATGGCAAGATTCTGATTCGCAGAGGAAATTGGTTGTCCCGATTCCTGTCTTTTCCTTGCCTGTGCCGAAGTTGATGGGGCATTATCCGCATCTTTGAAGGGATTTCGTACCGCCGGTTGCTGAAGTGTGCCCGCATGCAGGAGCGTGTGGTGACGAGAGTGGCATTTGGAACAGTTGTACGAACTGGTGCACCTCGTCACTGTGGTTCCTGGGGATAAACAATTCAGGCAGCCATTTGTGGATTTGACGAATTTAATCCTTTCTACCGGGTTTAGGTCGCAAAACGTGAACAGTTGCGTAATCTGTGCTCCGTAGATTTGCACATTTTACATATTGACTTTGTTGTTTGCTTGGTTACTTTGGTTTGAAAAACACAAAATCTTTTTGTAGGGTTTTCCGTTGACTGGCGCGACGTGTTTGACTTTTGCACTTTAGAAGTGGCATTCCCTGTAAAACCAGACAGTGTTTCAAAGGTCTGGAAACGATTTGACAATAATTTGTCCATATCCTCCCACTTGGATATGTCCGTCTTGTGGTCAATGCTCTGCTCCCATAGAGCCAACGTATTCTCAGGTAATTTTGTCGAACATAAATAAGTAATAATCGCATCCCAATTTGAAACGTCAATCTGATGTGTTTTTAAGGATGCTAAACAATTATTTATGTCGCGCTGTAAGGTTTTGATTGAGCTGCCGCACTCGCTATCTATCTTTTTTAGATTAAATAAAATTTGTAGTTGTGAGTTCACGAGAATCCGTTTATTCTCGTATCTCTCACATAGGTTTTTCCAGGCTGTCTCGAAGCCTTCATTTGTCAAAGGACATTTCTTGACAATGTCCTTTGCCTCAGCTTGGGTTTTTTGGTTAAGGTGGAATAACTTTTCTACCGGGCTTAAGCGACTGTTATTTTTATAGATGGCCGTGAACAGGTCACGAAACGTTGGCCAAGATAGGTAGTCGCCCTTGAATACCTCAGTATCGCAAGCTGGCAGGCGGATGCTGTGTTCGCGCGCGCGTTCTCCCTCAGGTTTGACCGCCCTGTCTTTTTCCTCCTTCAATTTAGTTTGAATTTCAGCCATGTTCGACATGCATCTCAGGAATACGGCATATGCCGCTTTATGCTTGATCTTGACCGCTGCAATTTTCTTTGCGTCGAGCGTGTCAGAGCCAAGCGACTGCTCTAGGGCGTTCTCTGCTTTTTCCCACTTGGCTTGCAACTTTTTTGCTGTATTGCAAGAGTGTGTACAGTGTGCAGAGCCGCATTGATATCATTAAAATCGGCCTCGAATTCGATTATTCGATCGGCCAATCTAATGTAGGAGTCCATGTTCATGGTGGCAAGGTGGAGAGCGAATTAACCAAGGGATATAAAACCTGAAAAACTTGAGCGAATCACCCAACCAACAACTATTAAAATTACGCAAAATTTTAGTTACTACTTTTAATTTGTTTATTTTTGTCTGACTTTGCAGATTATTTGTGCCTTAAAACAGAGAGCAGGGGGTAGCAACACCGATGTGTACTGTGTAAAGTAAAGGAGGGGCCACTCGCCACTTCAACCTTCAATTTTATTATAAAATAAGTGCGTGTGATATAAACTCGACTAAAAGTGTGAAACCGTGAAATAAATCTTATGCAGCAAGGAACAAAACTGTGTAACAAGATTAATTAGAGAAATTAGTGAAAATAATGTGATGCAAAAAGAAAATTTAAATCAAATGACGTGAAATTTTATGTGAAAATGAGGTTATGTGTACATCTTCCTTGTGCTGTGTCCGGAGAGCCTTACCGCTGGTGGGGGGACAGGCCAGATAGTCACAAGGAATCTTAAACGACGTTAATGCAACGCGTTTGCACTTATTTTCCTTTTTGGCACTACACAGTTTTTTCACACTTTTCGCGGTTAATTGTAATCACGTATGGCACTTTAAATCGATTTTTCGCACTTTTTTATTTATTATTATAATTTTTTTTTTTAACCAAAAAAAATGTGGCAAGAAATATTGCACTTACTTTGAACTTTTTTGGTGATTCTTATATTGTCGCTGATGTGGAAAGATAGCTTGATCACTCAGTGTTTTTGCACGCTGGTATGAAATAATAGACTTTTTGTGGTTGTGGCAAAAATTCTCCGGCTAACTTTTTATGTTAGGAATTCTGAAGTGTGTGCGGTCAGCTATGTTATCTTGTGATGTGGACTGTATATAGGTACTGTATTCCAAACTCCTGGTGAAGAAGGACCAAATGTTTGGCCGGGGTGCGTCTGATCCTTGCGAGAGGTGGGCGCACCGGGTCGATCTCAGTGGGAATGCGGGTGGAAATGAAAATAAGAGAAGACGAGATTTCTCGTTATAATATGTGTTTTATTGAATAGAAGTACAATATTTTGGTGACAATATTACCTGACTGTATTGTAGAAACACGGCAGAGATCGCTGGCGGCAGATGCGTATGGTACGGCTGTTGAAATCCAAGAGGCCGGGTGTATAGCAAGCTACAACCGTTGACCCGCAAAATCCACCGTTTGGGAGGGGAAAGGCACCCACACATCAACCCCGACATGCATATGCATGAGTGCTGACAAAAAACACACATACACGTACATGTACATACACGTACATCTACATTCATGCACATATATGTGGCGGTGATGGTGTGGGTGGTTACAAATTAATTCGAGTATCGAGTATCGATTCGCAGGGTTGCATTGGGGGGATCGCAGACAGATGCGGAAAAAGTTAGGCATCCTGCCTAAACATATGTTGAATGCCATTTCTGAGCAAAACGACAGTGCCCTGTTTATTGGATATATTTGATATAAAGAAGAGTAAACAGGAATCAAAGTAAGGTAGAGAAAATTATTGATCTTTGGAGTTGATGTGGGTTTCATTGTTTTTGATGTGTGATTTGAATTATAGTGCGTGTGTGATGAAATGCTTTGCGCAGTATTTGGATTTGAGGTTTGAATTGAATTTGTAGTTTTCATAACGGTAATTGAATCCGTGGCTAAAATTTTTTTATTTTGTCCTTTTTTTACTTCTTCAGAAAAGGAGATATTAGAGAGAGAGGGGGCTTTCACTTTATGCTTTTGAATTGCTTCGCGCATGGTGCGTTTGTTCTCAGTCTTGATTTTTAGAATTGCTTTTGTTTGTAGGTATATTGGGCATCATCCGCGGCCGCCATGGTGTGATGGTAGCGTGCTCCGCCTACCACACCGAATATCCCGGGTTCACGTCCTGGGAAAAGCAACATCGAAATTTTGCAAACAAAATTTGTCAAAGTGGAGTGGCCCCTCGGTGGTGTTTGGCAAGCACTTCGAGTGTATTTCTGCCATGAGAACCTCTCAGTGAAAACTCATCTGCCTTGCAGATGCCGTTCGCAGTCGGCATGAAACAATTAGGTCTCTTCCCACCAATTTGTAGGAAAAATTAAAAAGGGCGACGACGTAAATTGGAAGAGGAGGTCGGCCTAAAATCTCTACTTAGCTTTTGCGCCTTTAATTTTTTTTATCTTGGGCATGTGTTCCAGGTCGCCAGCACAATTAGCACAGAAAACGCGTGAATACAAACTGGCATGTTGTTGCATCGTGCTTTTCTATGCCCTAGAAGTTGGCATAACTTGCGTCTCGTGGGGTTCGGGAAATGGGTTAGAACATTGCCTTACACGCCATGAAACATTTACTTTTTCGGGCGAAATATATAAGTCAAAAGTCAAGAGCACAACACCTTTAGGATTCTTAGCGATATTTATAGTTTTCATGAATTTATAAACTGAAACAACACCTTGATCTTTCATGTTTTCTACGATTTCTGAGTTCTTAACTTCATTGAGGCGCGCTGCATAAATAGTACCCTTAGTGAGGTTTAGATTTTCTTGGAGATTTACTTTGACTTCACATATTCCGCTGATTTTTTTGAATGCCATAAACCTTTGTACAATTTCCAGCGTTTTCACTAATAGAATCAGAATAACATCGCGCTATTCCGAAACTGATATAACTGCCTTGCTTACCCCTTCTATAGCTTTGTGTACGGCAAAACAGGAATACTTCGAAAGAAGTTTTTCTGAATCGAACGCTGCAATATTGATATACTTTGGATTTACTTCTTTCTTTTTGAGAAGGCTAGGATAACTTAGTGGTGTATACGTCGGTTTTTTCCTCTAAGATTTCGGACTTTCGGCAAGCAAAACATACCGATTGTCCGCATGTCCGGTGGCCCGGGGGCAATTTTCCCACTATATTTTCCACCAATGCACTACACACGAGCTAGCTAAGTATTTGGCGGAAAAGTAATAAAAGTGACACAAGTACAGTAAAAAAACAAAACATCCACTCGTAGCGGTAAGCACATTCCCCAACGGCATTGTGTATTCTTATCGATATTGGTGGTCCTTTGCCGGATACAGATCCGGTAAGTTCCGGTAACAAGCACCTTAAAGGTACTAACCCGACCATCTCGCGAACGATTTGGTATGGCCACATAAATCTTTTAGGCCATACCGCCCTCCCACCCTCTGCTGTTAAGGAAACAGAATTCGGAAAGGGTAGGTGAGGTTGACAATTGGGAGAAGCTACATATTGCGCTGGGAACCCCGTGAAAAGGTTGCGCCCCTTACGACAGGTTTAGCTGCCGCGGTTATATTCTAAGCCCCGTAACCCGTTGGGGGAATGTCAACCTCCTGATGACCGGGGGTGCCCGTTTCGAGTTTGGGACGGTCTACCTGGAATTGCTCTCCCTCTGGGGGTTTGCTTAGCCGGGTGCTGCAGGTTTGGACTAGCCTCCAAAGGGTCTAGTCCTACTGCTGCTAGCTAACATACGTAGCAGAAAATGTTGCTCAGGCTATGCAGGTCCAATTGGCGCCATTTGCGCGGTGCCCGATGGATTTGTGGGCTTTCTAACCCCTGTTCCAGGGACAGCATCTTTTCCCGTGCAGGGATCCGAGACGGAGTTTATTTTTTTTATACATCGTACTGGTTCGTATGCTGCCTTCTGAGATGAGTTCTTTGACAGCCTGAAAAGATGGGAAAGGGTAAAAGAAACGGTCGACTACAGCAGCGCCCCGTGCGCAGCAAATCACCTCTACTCCCGTAGGGGGATTGGTATCAGTTGGATACCCCTGACTGCAATCCATCCAACGGACACGGAATCACATAACACCCTGGAGTAGTGGGGACATCATTTAAACTAGGTGTAGCCCGATTCCCACATTGAGGCCATATTAAAAAACCATTTCCATATGCCGGAGCTGTGGCACTAATGCAATACTCTCAATGGGGTTTCTGTAGTGTCTGTTACCAGTCGGCGCCCTTTTAAGGGTTCATCCCAAAGTTTTTCGCTAGCCAAGGGCGCGACCTAGAGAAGATATTTCAGTGTGGACTAGGGTTAAAACTTTTATGTTTACCTGGATCAACCGAAATCGAACGTCACCCCTATGATATTTGGGTAACTGACAGTCGGTAGCGTAACACCTGTTCCTTAAATATCCTTAACAGAATGACCGTCGACTTGGTCGGCAATAGTTTCAGATCGCGCGAGGTGAAAAAAACAGTTTGACTGGGTAGATAACTATTCATTTTGGAAAATAATCATTCTATTGAGGGGCCAGAGCCAGTTGCATTTATCGTGAAGTCATTAAAATAGGATATGCTGGTAGCTGGTTCTGGTGATAAAGGGAGATTTGATGTGGTGTCTGATATGTGGTAGAGTTATGCATTTTACGGAAGCCATGCTGATGGCTGACTAACTTACGACTTCCGCTTAAAATGAAGGAAGCAGAACCGTTTTCATTGTCTTCGTTACGGACTAAAAGAATGATAACGACCCACCATCGTTACTTGGGCTTCTAGGCTTAGGTAGTGGCATCATCCGTTCGATTTTTCATTATTCTGCAAAGGAAAAGGAAAAAAGTGAAAACATGCGTCAAGTACCTGATGTCCTTATGTCCAATGTTTAGCGTCGACATAGCTATTCCGTCTAGGCCTATTGGTTTTGATGGCTTTGCCTTTGAAATGATTTCATGAATCTGCTGAAATAACGGTGAGGTGTTATGTGATCGTGTTTGTGTTAACTAAAGTATGCATTGCTGATTGCCGGCAGAAATCGCTAGCGAATAATCTCACAAAATTCTAGTCAATGAACTATTCAAAAACTGACTAGTATGAATAACCCCAGTCAATGAATGAATGTTTCCTGACTACTTTGGTTTTTGACTTCAAGGAGTTTTAATAAGTGTATGTAGTGTTTAGAAAAATACTCCGTAAGACAATACGATACTTTGGGAATTGCCTATATATGGACTGTATAAATATCTGAGGTTTGTTGTTTGAAGAACAGAATCAGCCAATATAGAAATTAATTAAATTTCTATTTTATTTTTTATAAAATATTTGAGCTTTTGATTTTGACTAACACATATTTTTGTTGAATAATACAGCTTTAATTTTTTGATAACACTGGGTTACAGCCAAAATGTACCAGAGACGCCATTATGAAACTCCTATGTAAAATCACCCCCTGATTCCGTAAAGCAAGGTTATTTTTAATTCTATGGTAATGTTTTTCAAAAAAAAAAAAAAAAAAAAAAAAAAAATTGGGTCCACTTAATCATATATTCCAAAACGGTTTGAAGCTCTTAAAAGACAATAAAATTTGCTATAAACTGTACACACACTACTTTTTGCTAGGCCCTGCAGATTCAAAGATAACGAACAATCATTACGGATTTTTAACATTTTTTTTGTAAAAATATACAAAAATTTGTACTTTGCGAGGAAGAATCTCGAAAAATTTGTTTTCCAGATTTTTTTTCTCTCTAAACTCTGTTTTATTACAAAAAAAATAAGCTTTCATTCAACAAAATCGATGAACTAACAAATGTTATAAGCATTCAAATAAATATATCCATATAGTAAAATTTTAGTACCCTACAAATAACGGCATCTGTACATATGATTCTGTCTTAACTCTATGATCTAATTTTATAATTGAAAAAGTTATGTGTCTTGTTTTGAGGCTTATTTAGATTAGGATCGGTTCCTCTTATGAGAAACCAACAGTAGTCACCCATCAAAACGACATTCCAGAAGCCTTGATACCGACTTTCAATCATTTGCATTTGCTGGTGAAACCTTTCGCCATGTTCGTCACTTTCGTCGCCAAGATTTTGCGGGAAAAAATTTAAATGGGAGTGTAGAAAATGAATATTAAAGACATACTTACTCCTGAAAGAAAATAAAAAAGTATATTAGATAAATAGTTACATAAGTGACAAATTATTATATAATTTTCTAAAGCTGGATTTATCTCTCAATTTAGAACAAATTTTTTGTTTACATTTTTCTCGTTCTTGCTTGTTGGGAACTGGACGATGAATTCAGATTTAGGGCTATATATTCTTATGTAAATTTAAAAATTTTCATACAAATTTTTTTATTTATCGGGCAGATAGGTTTTAAATTTAAAGTTAACTGAGAAAACGGTCTTAAATATGTTTTTTTTTTTACCCATTTCCGCATAGTTTTTGATTAAGTCGTTCACTATCATATCGTAGTTAGGACTTTGTTGTTTGCCTAAAAAAGAAGCAACGACCTCTTCAAAAGAATCCCACGCTGCTGCCTCCACTGATGACAATAGTTCTTCGCCTTCTTTGTCCAAAGCCTTGACAAAGTTTTTGATAAGGCCGAGCTTGATGTGGAGCGGAGGTAGAATAATTTTTTCCTTCTTTATAAGTGGGGAGTATTTTACGTTATCCACCCCAACTTGAAACTTGATTCGTTCTGGCCAATCCATTATGATGTAGTGGTCCTGGCGAGCTCGGCTATCCCATTTGGATAGAAAGCAACGGTATTTTGTGTTTCCACTTTGTAGACCACGTAGCATTCCAACGACTTTAAGATCGGTACATATTTTCTAATCATTTTCTTCGTGTTTGATTAATTTGAGCAATTTTTGTATTATCTCATACGTTTCCTTCGTACTTTCTGCATGCGCGATCGGGATAGATGGCTTTTGGTTGCCAATATGCAATAATACGGCTTTTAAACTTAATTTGTTGCCGTCTATGAACAATCGCCACTCTTTTGAATCATATGGTTCACCAAACTATTTCAATAGTTCAGCAATGTCTTCGCAGTAACAAACACTATCCTCCCTCGTATAGTAAAATTGTTCGTGACGAGTTCTATAATGTTGTAACGAATTTCGTGCAATTCCGCTTATTTTCAACCTTCTACTAACGTTCGAATCACTAAGCTGTTGAATAACTTAACTCCAATATTCAATAATGCAAAATGGCCTTTATTAAAGTACTTCACAATATCACTAGTTCTTCTCGACAGATAGCGTGCTTAAATCAAACTGATTCGTCGTACCTCAACTGTTGCTACTTTTATACTGTTTGGTTTCCTCGTTGGCATATTTCTAGGCGTTTGTATTTCTAGAATTTACTAGTTAGTTACCAGTTATAAAATTACCAGCTATAACTACGTTTATAGCTTCTCATATGGGCGCGTATATGTGAGTGATACTTGCACAAATTATTGCCTACTTTTGGGAGTATCTCAGATATATGCATGTATTTCAGCATTGCTCTCCGCTGCTTGTATGGACATATGTATAGACATAATGATTGATTTATTGATGTGCATACAAGTCACTGCTTAGTATTGGCTTAGAGATCATAGTATCCCTCAGTGTTGCTAATATTCGTCACAACATGTTACCTTAACTTCGGATGAAACAAATTTAAATTGTTGCATACGAGAGGCGTGTAGTTCGGCCCTTTCCTTTTACAATTACAAATCCCTTATCCAATCATTGAGTAGTGCTTGTGACAAAGAGTTTCTTTCGTTTCCGTTTCAAATCCAGTACAACATGATGCCGCACAATCAGATACTGCTGCTGACAATGAAACTTGAGCCGGAACTAATTTAAATTTGATTCTGGTAATGTAGCTTCCGCTGAATTTTGTTCTGGTAATGACACTGTAGATACGCTCCCATAGGTTACTTTTCTTAACTTTCCAACCCCAAGTACTTTTGTGGTACAAATATAGTTGCCCGTTGATGGCAAGTTGGTTCCCTCAACTCATTTGGTGTAATAAATTTCATTTAGTCAGCTATGCATTAAAAGAGAACAAATTCCTAATTTTTACAACGCACCTTTTTGTTCCGGTTTCCGAAAAAATCAATTCGATTCGACATGTGATGCACACAGTATTCGCTGTCCATGGTTTTTCATTGTTTTTACGCTCAATTCCAAAATACTTATAGTATGTAACTTTCGAAGGATTTGAAAATACACGTCGCATCCTTTTAACGATAAATTGACCGCAGATGAAACAGACCATGTCTGGATCATTTGTACACTCAAACTCTCGCGCCCTTTTATTCATATTATATTTTTAAGTAAATGACGGGTTATAAACTGCGATTATAAACTGAATAGTATCCGGCGAGCCTTGCAGATATTATGAAGGAACAAGGAGCATGTACTATACTTAGATCAAGTAAAAATTCAACCCTACCTAGACAAAAACGTTCCCTAGTTCTACAAAGAAAACACTACCTGCCTTAAAAATATGCTCTTGTTTGAAATGTACCTGGGTTTGAGAAAACGACAATAACAGTTTTTTTTATCTAATAACCCTTCGAAAATTTACCTGCTAAATAACTGATACACGAATACTAACACATATGTACCAGTAGGGTACTTAAGTATTAAATGGATATATTTACTTGAATGCTTATAACTTTTGCATTAGTCCATCGATTTTGTTGAATGAAAGCTTCTTTTTTTTTTGTAATAAAACAGAGCTTGGGGAGAAAAAAAAGTCTGCAAAAAAATATATAAAGTTTTCGAGGTCCTTCCTCGCAAATTTCAAATTTTTTTATATTTTTGCAAAAAGAATTGAAAAAATCCGTAATGATTGTTCGTTATCCTTGTCTTATCTTGTTGCTTGTTTAAGCAAATTTGATTACCTTTTAAAAGCTTCAAATTTTTGGAATTGCTCAATTCGTTCTTGAGATGTATATGATTAAATGGACCCAATTTTGTTTCATTCATTCAAAGCAATCTTTAAGAATTGAAAGAGTTCAGCGCAAATTCATACGATTTGCCCTTCAAAATTTACTCCTTGACAATCCCCTGCCACCCTACAATGCTAGATGCATACTTGCCCCTTGAATTCAGGTGCTTTGTTCAAAACTTAATGTTTATTTTTGAGATAGTTAACTTTCAATGTCCCTAACAGAGCTTTCCGATTTAACAGTACATTCCGTATTGAAATGTTGCATTCGAAGTAATTCACCTTTGCACCTCATTTAAAAAAGACATAGAATTGAATCGCTTATCCAGAAGTTTTAATCTTGACTTGATGCCAAAGCCTATTTTTAAGTCACGCATCCAGTCTAATTACTTATCCCAGTAGACCTTATTTAAAATTGTTTAACTAGCACTAAGCTAACCTGTAATCCATTCGGTAAGGTTTGTTTAATAATTTGGTAAAAATTTAAAAAATGTGACATCAGGACGGATAAGGCGACATTGTTTCGATTATATTTTGTAAATTTCTTCAAAGCATTTTCTCCCGGAAGTGTTACAAACGCATTCAGCCACGTCATGCCTTAGTTGTTGTAAACTTTATCCCAGTAGCCTTCCTTGCATAATTTTGTTCTTTGTATGTAATCATGTGTTAAAGTTATGCTTGTTGTTGGCGGTGTCATAGAAACTGGTATTTTTGTTTTTGTTCTATTTATAGAACTACAAAGAATTAACCAATATTTTCTATTTGTATGAATTAAACGCATTTAGCTACGTCAGGCCTTAGTTGTTGTAAACTTTATACCAGATGACTTCCTTGTATACGTTAAGCACACAAAATTGATGACCACCCTGATCTTTGTTATGACGTCATCTCCAACTTCATGAATATAACACTTAACAGCATCGCTGTTTTTTGCAATGCAAGAGTGTGCCGACTGCTGTGAGAGCGGATTGAAAGGGTGGCAGCGTAAACCAAATAACGGTCGCCTTGCTTTGGTATTTCTAATTTGAATATAGTGTAACTCTGATGAATTCCATCAAAGAGCGAACAAGTGGAAGTTTACAGCATTCTTATTGGAGAAAGGCTAATTAGATTTAAGTTGCAATTGGATTACCGTGGACGTAACATTTTAACAAGCGGTATTATAAAACATTATATAATTAAAATATAAGAAATAAAATGTCGAAATTTGGCGGCCGCCCTTAGGACTCGAAAAATCTTAAATTCACGTGAAAATTTATGGAATATTGATCAAAATTCATATCTAGCAAGTAAAGGTGTCTAAGTTCGAGTGTAACCGAACAATACATATTCCGCGTGAGCTTCAATTGTACATTTCATTTAAGATAAATTACTTTTCTACATAATACGTGGCACCACCCGTTTAAAAGAAAAATGTCTCCCCATTTCCTTTTTCAGTAAAACTAGATAAGTGAAATATCATTGATTCAAAACTATTTTTTGCTAAGTTATAGCGTATTATTCTAGTCTACAACCCTTTTAAACTTGTTTTATATCTAAGTTGATGTTAAATATTTAATTGAATCTGCCTTACCACTGGTGTGGAGCAGAAACAAAACGTGTTATTCATAATATTTAGTGTATGAGTAGTTAATTGACATAGTCAGCCACGATTGGTTCGTCCTCCGTTAGATAGATAGATAATTTATTGAAGATTGCACTGCGACTATTGGTCTATTGTGCCCTCACCTCCTTCACAACACATCATCCAAGCCGACTTCCTTGATGAACCCTAGCAGTTCTCTCGGTTTGAGGGATTTAATGTGGGAATTTTCTGGCCATGGTGAGCCCATAAACTAAGCCCTGCGTCTTGAGATTGTGTCACATTCCAGGAGAATATGGTCCGCCGTCTACGCTGATCGATCACAAAATCAGCATGTGTTATTCCGTTACTTTTTAGGTTTTAAATATGTGTACGTATTTTGATTAAAATTTATTCCAAAGAATAACGTATTGAAGTGATAAATTTTAAAGTGATATATGTATACATATATAAATTAGGGTGGGTCGATTTGTATGGATGAAAGTTAACCGATATCGCGACATCGATTTTTCGATAGGATTTGGGCTTTTTAAATTTTAAAATTTTTTTCGACTTTGATTTTTAAGGCTTTTTTCATGACCTACTAAAAAATTTTCATATGTATTCCCTGACCGATCCAAAAATGTCCGCTAAAAACGTTGTCGATAACAGTTTTTTGGAAAAAAAAAATAATATTTTTGGCGACATTTTTGGGTCGGACAGGGTATACATGAAAATTTTACAATCATATGAAAATTTTTTTAGTAGGTCATAAAAAAAACCTTAAAAATCAAAGTCGAAAAAAGTAAAAAAAATAAAATTTCGCAGGCTCGAAAATTTTTTTTTTGGGTACGCGTGGTGGAACTTTTTTACCTGAGCCGAAATCCTATCGAAAAATCGATGGCGCGATATCGGTTAATAAATCGACCCAGTCTAATATACATACTTTTTCTATATATGAAATATAATGAATAAAACAAATTTGAGCTAATTTATAAATTTTCAAGTAATTTTTCAACCCAACTAGGACTAGTATATTAACTAGTAGGATGCTGATGCAAATATCCACTAGTATGACAGCTGGTATTACAATCATGTATACACTGAGTGGTATGCCAACTGGTATGTTGATATTGAATACACTAACTAGTATGTCAGAGTTGGTATGATATGATGTATATAATAACTAGTATGCCATTTGGTATAATGCTGGCGCAAAGGCTTACTAGTATGTTAATTGGTATGACCTTGATGGGTATGCTGACTAGTATGTCATCTGGTATGATGTTGGTGTATATAATGACTAGTTTGTCAATTGGTATGATGCTGATCAGAGGCTGCCAATTGATATTTCGTAGGACATCGCCGTGTTAAAAATACTAGTTGCTAATATGGAAAAAAGACAGAATTCATACTAGTTAGGGTTTTTGGCAAACTAGAATTCTTCTAGTAAACAACCAGTTGGTTTGACTGCAGGGACCACACTCAAAGGAAGTAGATCGGACAAAAGTTGATGGAACGAATGGGCCAAACAAAGCAAAATCAAAAATACCTGCGGGAGAAACAATGGCATTGACAAAACCAAATGGGCGTACTAAAACGAAGGAAATAATTTCCCAGAAAGAATGCAAGGGAAGTTTCAAGCCAGGGCACACTACTCTTGTGAACCGTCAAGACAATACTGATGATGCAAAGTCAATTCATCAAGATCAAGCTCTACGAAGTAGTTCATTGGCCAAACAACAGAGTGTGAGGGAACGGTCCAGGATAATGAGTAGTAGGATGAAACACAGGTACGACAAGAACAATAATTCGGAAGGTTTCCTGAAGGGAGATTTGGTACTGCTATACAACGCTCACCGGCGGAAAGGTGCTCCATCCAAATTTTGGTGCAGTTGGAATGCCCGTACAGAGTTGTGAAGAGGATCAGTGATGTCATCTACCGCATACGAACAATTGGGAAACCACGAAATAGAAGGGTGGTTCATTTGGAGAGGCTGGCAGCGGTTAGACCGAGATATTTGTCTCATCGGGACGATCAGACTTACAGCTGAGTTCAGTAAGCCGTCTCTAGTCACTATTAGAGACTAATTGGGGTGAAAATCATTGAGACAATTTGCCATTCTGTAAGCTGTCTCGCGTCTCCAGCCTCACAAAAGCAATCACTAATTTGTGAGCTCGGCCGGAGCAGATCACAAACGTGAAAATTTCAGAAAAAGTATGAAAATTATTTTCGAAAAACGCTTTAAATATACTTTTTTTATTCCTAAAATTAAAATAAGCATAGAAAAATTAAAAAACAGAAAATACTTAAAAGCACATAGAACTCTATGTGGCGCCGCTGAGATTCGAACCTACACACTTTGGGTTTTTCTATAAAAATTGTGATCGGCGTCTTAGCAAGCTCAGCCACAATACCACCCAACGTTACGTTGACAAAATGCAATGCTATATTATTTGTTCAATGTATGAGTAAATTGTCATTTTGGTGAATTTCGTCGATATGAGTAATTGTTTTTGTGACTTTCGTTTACTGAATACCGAAATCATCTCAAGTCACAAAAATTGTCTCTAAAGGAAAATCTCAAATTTAGAGACTTGAGATGAGACTGAATTACAGAATTCAGCCGTTAGGTGGAGGGCGGTGTGACGAATATTAGCATCACTGATTGATACTCACATCCATAAGGTTATTAAATAAAGACACAACAACATTAAAGCAAGCTACATAAACACATTAATCATCATTTACGCATGTACATACAAGGCAGCAGAGAGATACTCACCATCAGCCGAAGTAGTACTCACATATACACACGCATAGGCTAAGCGAGAGCATATAAACTACAAATATACATGTACCTATATGGCTGGTAACCAGGCATGAAGTTCGCGAAGCTACTAGACCTATGGAGAAATGGGTGAACGAGGCAAAAGAGAGTATAAAAGCAGCGAAAGCTGAGTAGTCAGTATTCAGTTTTGATTTAAGCACGCTATTGGTTTCGAAGTATAAATGTTATCCTGTAGTATTTCCAAAGTAGTCTAATAAAGACCATTTTGCATTATTGAATATTGGAGTTATTTATTCAACAGTTAGCGATTCGAACGTTAGCAGAAGGTTTGGAATAAGCGGAATTTTCCTAAATTCGTTACAGTATGTTAGAAATTTGGTTTTGGAGTGACTTTTGTGGAGTTGGGGCGTTCAGCTCCGTGATGAATGGAAAGTGATTGCTGCCGCATAGATTATCGAGCGATCAGTTTAGGGGCAATATATGACGAGCAAATTAATAAGTCAACATGCGCAAAAGTTTAATGTGTAAAAAAATTTGTGAGCGCCTTGTTATTTAAAACTATTACTAATTTAATTGGCGCTTAATCGTTTAAACTGTTATGGCCGCCCAACAAGGCGCGCCAGTCGTTTCATCGCTCTGCCAACTGGCGCCAATTGGTCACACCAAGGGGATTTAAATCATTTTCCACCTGGTCCTTCCAGTGGAATGGGGTCCCTCTTCCTCTGCTTCCATAGGCGGGTACCGAGAGAAACACTTTCTTCGCCGGAGCGTCATCATTCATTCGCATAACATGGCCTAGCCATCGTAGCCGCTGCATTTTAATACTTTGGACTAGTTTAGTGTCTGCGTAAAGCTCGTACAACTCATCTTTAAATCTTTTTCGGTACTCGCCATCGCCAATGCGTAGAGGCCCATAAATCTTTCGAAGAACTTTTCTCTCGAACACTCCCAGAGCCGCTTCATCTAATGTTGGCATGGTCCAAGCTTCTGCGCCATATAGCAGGACAAGTACGATAAGTGACTTGTGATTTTCGTTTGCCGAGAGAGTACTTTACTTTTCAATTGCCTACCTAGTCCAAAGAAACATTTACTGGCAATAATGATTATTCGGTGGTTCCCAAATAAACGAAGTCTTTTACTATTTCGAAATTATGGCTGCCAACAGCAGCGTGGTTGCCAAAGTTCATATGCTCTGACTCCTTGCTCGATGACAACAGGGACTTCCTTTTGTCCTCATTCACCAGCAAACACATTTTTACCGCTTCTTTTTCCTTTTGGAGTAAGCAGAACTAACGGCGCGAGTGTTTAGGCCGATGATATCAATGTCATCAGCACATGCCTGTAATTGCACGCTTTTATAGAATATTGTTCCAGAGCGGTTAAGCTATTCAGCTAGTATAATTTTCTGCAGCGTCAAATTAAAGAAATCGCGCGATAGGGGTCACACTATCTGAAACCTCTTTTAGTTTCGAATGGCTCGGATAGGTCCTTCCCAATTCTGACTAAGCTGATGGTGTTTCCCAACCACATTTTCCAAAGCCGTATAAGTTTTGCGAGGAAACCAAATTCAGACATAGAGGAATATAGGCAGCTGCTTTTTGAAAAGATTTGGAGCACTGTGAAAATCTGGTCGATGGTAGATTTACCAGGTCTGAAGCTGCACTGATAACGCGCAATCAGCCGATTTAAGGTGGGCTTCAATCCTTCGCTCAATACACTTGACAGGACCTCATACGCGATATTAATAAGGCTGATTCCGCAACAGTTGGCGAAGTGTGCAGTATCCCCTTTCTTGTAAACTGGACAAAGAACACTTAGGTTCCAATCGGCGGGCATGCACTAGTCCGACCATATTTTTCAATGAAACTGATATATGTGCTTACCAACGCCCGCGGCCTTGTTGTTTTATAATCTGGTTACTGCTATTCCGACTACATCATAATCGGGTTGGGGCATTAATTCCATCATCACCGGTTGCCGGATCGGGTTCGTCATACCGCTGTATCTATTTAGCAGAGCAATACTCTCTGGACATCGGTTACATGGTCACCATTTTCGTTCTTACCAGTTGCTCCGGGCGTAAAGCCTTCCATCTCTCGCCGAATTTTTTGGTAAAATTTTCAAGAGGTATTCCAGGTGGCTATCAGCTAAAACTCCTTGCACTCACGCCTTTCTGCCTCTAAAAAGGCGCCTCCACACTGCTCTTGTTTCGCTCGCTTTTAGCGTAGGTCTGTCTTTTTCCGGTTGCAAGGCGGCGTTCTTCATCGTACAAGTTATTATTCCGTGGTAGCCGGAAACTAATTTTTTCCTCGGCGGCTGTACGAAGTGCTTTGGAGATATGCTTCAACTGCTCCTACTCACCGTCCGTTTGAGTTGTCCTCTCAGAAGTAGGTGTGAGAGTCGAGCTGCGAAATCATTGGCAGTCTGTTGCGAATGCGGGCTTTGGACGTCCAGCTCTCCTTGTGTTTTTTGTTCCTTGGTTTTAGCTGCACAGAGGCGGGTGTGTATTTTGGCTGCGACAAGATAAGGGTTCGTGTGGACTTTGAAGGCATGTCGTCCATCTATCTCAATGAACTGATTGCGTGAATTTTGATCGGGGGACAGCCGTGTAGCTAGATGTACCTTTTTATGCATGAACCTCTTGCTGTGTATGACCGTTTTTCAAGCACCCGCAAAGTCAATCAACCTCAGTCTATTAGGAGAAGTTTCATTGTGTAGGATGAATTTGCCGACCAAAAATACCCTCCTTGCCCACCTTGGCGTTAAGTCGCCAAGCACGACTTTTATATCATGGCGGCAGCTCTCGTATGTGCGTTCTAATCGTTCATAGAAAGCGTCTTTCACCCCATCGTCTTTCATTGGAGTGTGGTTTGATGTGGCGGATCCTAAGCCCAGCGCACAGCTAGACGCTGCCAAAGAACGACCCAAGATGCTAGCCCTTAAACCAAGTACGTCAGAGGGGCCTTGCCATTTAAAGGTTGTCTGTTTTAAAGCTATTAAAACTTTTAAGACATGGGGGAAGGGTAGACCCTTCCAGGTCTTGCAGTAACGAGCCATGGTTGACCGTATCAAAAGCGCTACGAGTACTGTTCTATGGTGGAGGTATTTATTTAAACCGCAATTTATCTGGGTGCTAATGGCATTTAGCGCGGTGGTAGTGCTATGGAGTTTTCTGAAGCCATGCTGATGAGAGGCTAGCTGCAAATTTGCTTGGAAATAAGGGAGAAAAATGGCTTCAAGCGTCTTTGCTACTGGCGATAGGAGAGATATCGGACGATACGACTCACCTATGTTAACTGGTTTCCCAGGCATTAGTAGCCGGACCACCTTGGCCATTTTCCATTTCTCGGTTATGACAAAGGTGGAAAGAGACAGTCGCTTGTTTGCTTTGCCAACTGGCGCCAATCGGTCACTTACTTACTTAATTGGCGCTTAACCGTTTAAACAGTTATGGCCATACAACAAGGCGCGCCAATCGCTTCTTCTCTCTGCCCACCGGCACCAATTGGTCACACCAAGGGAGTTTAAATCGTTTTCAGCTTGGTCCTTCCAGCGAAGTGGGGGCCGCCCTCTACCTCTGCCTCCATAGACGGGTTCCGAGAGAAACACTTTCTTCGCCGGAGCGTCATCTTTCATTAGCATAACATGGAATAGCCAGCGTAGCCGCTGCGTTTTAATTCGCTGCACTATGTTGATGTCTACGTAGAGCTCGTACAGCTCATCGTTAAATCTTCTTCGGTACTCGCCATCGCCAAAGCGTAGAGGACCATAAGTCTCTCGAACACTCCCAGAGCCGCTTCATCTGATGTTTTCATGGTCCATGCTGCTGCACCATATAGCAGGACAGGTACAATAAGTGAATTGTAGAGCTTGATTTTCGTTTGCCGAGAGAATACTTTACTTTTCCTTTACCTAGTCCAAAGTAGCTATTATTGGCAAGAGTGATTATTCGCTGGATCTTAGAGCTGATGTTGTTGTTAATGTTAATGCTGGTTCCCAAATAAACGAAGTCTTTTACTATTTCGAAATTATGGCTGCCAACTGTAGCGGGGTTGCCAAGGCGCATATGCGCTGACTAGGTGACAGCAGGTACTTCCTTCTGTCCTCATTCACCATCAATCCCATCTTTACCGCTTCTTTTCCAGTGTGTAGGAAGCAGAACTGACGGCGCGGGTGTTTAGGCTGCTGATACCAATGCCATCAATATATATCAGACTATGCATTCTTTTATAGAATATTGTTCCAAAACGGTTAAGTTATTCAGCTAGTACAATTTTCTCCAGCATCAAATTAAATAAATCGCACGATAGGGGGTAACACTATCTAAAACCTCGTTTAGTTTAGAATGGCTCGGAGAGGTCCTTCCCAATTCTGACTAAGCTGATGATGTTGCTCATTTTGCACAGCCGTATAAGTTTTGCCGCGAACCCAAATTCAGACCTAGAGGCATATAGGCAGCTCCTTTTTTACATGATTTGGAGCACTGTGAAAATCTGGTCGACGGTAGATTTATAAGGTCTGAAACCGAACTGATAAAGTCGAATCCGCCGATTCACGGTGAGCTTCAATCTTTCACACAATACACTTGACAGGACCTCATATGCGATATTAATAAGGCTGATTCCGCGATAGCTGGCGAAGTTTGCAGTATCCTCTTTCTTGTGGACTGGACAACGAACACTTAGATTCCAATTGGCGGGCATGCATCCGTCCGACCATATTTGTCAAAGAAGCTGATGCATGCGCTTACCAACTCCTCGCCGACGCAATCCTTCAGCGCCCGCGGCCTTGTTGTTTCCTAATCTGGTTACTGCTATTCCGACTTCGACATAATCTGGTTGGGGATATTAATTCCATCATCATCGGTTGCAGGATCGGGTTCGTCATCCCTATGCGGCATTTAGGAGAGCAGTACTATCTGGACATCGGTTACAAGGTCGCCGTTTTCGTTATTAGCAGAGTTTGCCCTCGACTTAAACCTTCCGTTTATCGCCGATTTTTGGGGTAAATTGTCCTTGTGTCTAACAGCTCAAGCTCCTTGCCCTCACGCCTTTCTGCCTCGGTTTTTTCTTCCTGTAAAGGCACCTCGCTTCTATTCTCAACTAGCGATAGCGTTCACACGCTCCTCTTGTTTAACATAGGCCCGTGGTTGCCGGAAACCAATTTTTTCCTCGGCGGTTATACGAAGTGCTTTAGAGATATGCTTCCACTGCTCCTGCACTCCATCGTTTTGAGTCGTGCTCTCTGAGAGCAGGTGTGAGAGTCGAGTTGCGAAATCATTGGCAGTTGCGAATGCAATCTTTCGACGTCCAGCTTTCCTTGCATTTTTTGTTCCTTGTTTTTAGCCGCACAGGGGCGGGTGCGTATTTTGGCTGCGACAAGATAAGGGCTCGTTTCGATGTTGGGTCCTCGGATCGTGCGAAAATCTAAAACAATGAAGGCATCCCGTTCATTTATCTCAAAGTGGTCGATCTTATTACGTGTATTTTGATCGGGGGACAGCCGTGTAGCTTGATGTACCTATTTATGCATGAATCTCGAGCTGGATATGACCATATTTCGAGCACCCGCAAAGTCAATCAACCTCAGTCTATTAAGAAAAGTTTCAATGTGTAGGTTGAACTTTCCGACTGGGGCCAAAAATACCTTCTTTGTCCACCCTGGCGTTAAAGTCGCCAAGCACGACTTTTATATCATGGCGGGAGTAGCTCTCGTATGTGCATTCTAATCGTTCATAGAAAGCGTCTTTCATCCCATCGTCTCTCATGCAAGTGTGGTTTGGCCGGGCGGGTCGCAAGCCCAGCGCATTACCCACTCAACGGGGATGAAAATATTATTTGCACGTCTATATAGCGAGCCGTTTGATCCAAGACAGGCGCCTGCTTGCAGTCGCACCTCGTGGTAGACAGACGCTGCCGAAGAAAGATACAAGATTCTAACCCTTAAACGGGGTATGTCAGAGTGACCTTGCCATTTAAAACTATTAAGTTCTCCAAAGTTATAAGGTTTTCTTAAATTGCATCTCTCTGATTTTGTACTGCTGATACTGAAATGCTTTAATGAATCGGGATTTATATAGGTTGAATTTCTGAGCAAAACGACAGTGCCCTGTTTATTGGATACATTTGATATAAAGAAGAGTAAACAGGAATCAAAGTAAGGTAGAGAAAATTATTGATCTTTGGAGTTGATGGGGGTTTCATTGTTTTTGATGTGTGATTTTAATTATAGTGCGTGTGTGATGAAATGCTTTGTGCAGTATTTGGATTTGAGGTTTGAATTGAATTTGTAGTTTTCATAACGGTAATTGAATCCGTGGCTAAAATTTTTTTATTTTGTTCTTTTTTTACTTCTTCAGAGAAGGAGATATTAGGGAGAGAGGGGGCTTTCACTTTATGCTTTTGAATTCCTTCGCGCATGGTGAGTTTGTTCTCAGTCTTGATTTTTAGAATTGCTTTTGTTTGTAGGTATATTGGGCATCATCCGCGGGCGCCATGGTGTGATGGTAGCGTGCTCAGCCTACCACACCGAATATCCCGGGTTCACGTCCTGGGAAAAGCAACATCGAAATTTTGCAAACAAAATTTGTCAAAGTGGAGTCGCCCCTCGGTGGTGTTTGGCAAGCACTTCGAGTGTATTTCTGCCATGAGAACCTCTCAGTGAAAACTCATCTGCCTTGCAGATGTCGTTCGCAGTCGGCATAAAACAATTAGGTCTCTTCCCACCAATTTGTAGGAAAAATTAAAAAGGGTGACGACGTAAATTCGAAGAGGAGTTCGGCCTAAAATCTCTACTTAGGTTTTTGCGCCTTTCATTTTTTTTTTATATTGGGCATGTGTTCCAGGTCGCCAGCATAATTAGCACAGAAAACGCGTGAATACAAACTGGCATGTTGTTGCATCGTGCTTTTCTATGCCCTAGAAGTTGGCATGACTTGCGTCTCATGGGGTTCGGGAAATGGGTTAGAACATTGCCGAACACGCCATGAAAGATTTACTTTTCGGGCGAAATATATAAGTCAAAAGTCAAGAGCACAACACCTTTAGGATTCTTAGCGATATTTATAGTTTTCATGAATTTATACACTGAAACACCACCTTGGTCTTTCATGTTTTCTACGATTTCTGAGTTCTCAACTTCATTGAGGCGCGCTGCATAAATAGTACCCTTAGTGAGGTTTAGATTTTCTTGGAGATTTACTTTGACTTCACATATTCCGCTGATTTTTTTGAGTGCCATAAACCTTTGTACAATTTCCAGGGTTTTCACTAATAGAATCAGAATAACGTCGCGCTATTCCGAACCTGATATAACTGCCTTGCTTACCCCTTCTATAGCTTTGTGTACGGCAAAACAGGAATACTTCGAAAGAAGTTTTTCTGAATCGAACGCTGCAATATTGACATACTTTGGATTTACTTCTTTCTTTTTGAGAAGGCTAGGATAACTTAGTGGTGTATACGTCGGTTTTTTCCTCTAAGATTTCGGACTTTCGGCAAGCAAAACATACCGATTGTCCGCATGTCCGGTGGCCCGGGGGCAATTTTCCCACTATATTTTCCACCAATGCACTACACACGAGATAGCTAAGTATTTGGCGGAAAAGTAATAAAAGTGACACAAGTACAGTAAAAAAGCAAAACATCCACTCGTAGCGGTAAGCACATTCCCCAACGGCATTGTGTATTCTTATCGATGTTGGTGGTCCTTTGCCGGATACAGATCCGGTAAGTTCCGGTAACAAGCACCTTTAAGGTACTAACCCGACCATCTCGCGAACGATTTGGTATGACCACACAAATCTTTTAGGCCATACCGCCCTCCCACCCTCTGCTGTTAATGAAACAGAATTCGCAAAGGGTAGGTGAGGTTGACAATTGGGTTGGAGAAGCTACATATTGCGCTTGGAATCCCGTGAAAAGGTTGCGCCCCTTACGACAGGTTTAGCTGCCGCGGTTATATTCTAAGCCTCGTAACCCCTCCTGATGACCGGGGGTGCCCGTTTCGAGTTTGGGACGGTCTACCTGGAATTGCTCTCCCTCTGGGGGTTTGCTTTGCCGGGTGCGGCAGGTTTGGACTTGCCTCCAAAGGGTCTAGTCCTACTGCTGCTAGCTAACATACGTAGCAGAAAATGTTGTTCAGGCTATGCAGGTCCAATTGGCGCCATTTGCGCGGTGCCCGATGGATTTGTGGGCTTTCTAATCCCTATTCCAGGGACAGCATTTTTCCCGTGCAGGGATCCGAGACGGGAGTTTATTTTTTTTATACATCGTACTGGTTCGTATGCTGCCTTCTGAGATGAGTTCTTTGACAGCCTGAAAAGATGGGAAAGGGGAAAAGAAACGGTCGACTACAGCAGCGCCCCGTGCGCAGCAAATCACCTCTACTCCCGTAGGGGGGTTGGTATCAGTTGGATACCCCTGACTGCAATCCACCCAACGGACACGGAATCACATAACACCCTGGAGTAGTGGGGCCATCATTTAAACTAGGTGTAGCCCGATTCCCACATTGAGGCCATATTAAAAAACCATTTCCATATGCCGGAGCTGTGGCACTAATGCAATACTCTCATTGGGGTTTCTGTAGTGTCTGTTACCAGTCGGCGCCCTTTTAAGGGTTCATCCCAAAGTTTTTCGCTAGCCAAGGGCGCGACCTAGAGAAGATATTTCAGTGTGGACTAGGGTTAAAACTTTTATGTTTACCTGGATCAACCGAAATCGAACGTCACCCCTATGATATTTGGGTAACTGACAGTCGGTAGCGTAACACCTGTTCCTTAAATATCCTTAACAGAATGACCGTCGACTTGGTCGGCAATAGTTTCAGATCGCGCGAGGTGAAAAAAACAGTTTGACTGGGTAGATAACTATTCATTTTGGAAAATAATCATTCTATTGAGGGGCCAGAGCCAGTTGCATTTATCGTGAAGTCATTAAAATAGGATATGCTGGTAGCTGGTTCTGGTGATAAAGGGAGATTTGATGTGGTGTCTGATGTGTGGTAGAGTTATGCATTTTACGGAAGCCATGCTGATGGCTGAATAACTTACGACTTCCGCTTAAAATGAAGGAAGCAGAACCGTTTTCATTGTCTTCGTTACGGACTAAAAGAATGATAACGACCCACCATCGTTACTTGGGCTTCTAGGCTTAGGTAGTGGCATCATCCGTTCGATTTTTCATTATTCTGCAAAGGAAAAGGAAAAAAGTGAAAACATGCGTCAAGTACCTGATGTCCTTATGTCCAAGGTTTAGCGTCGACATAGCTATTCCGTCTAGGCCTATTGATTTTGATGGCTTTGCCTTTGAAATGATTTCATGAATCTGCTGAAATAACGGTGAGGTGTTATGTGATCGTGTTTGTGTTAACTAAAGTATGCATTGCTGATTGCCGGCAGAAATCGCTCGCGAATAATCTCACAAAATTCTAGTCAATGAACTATTCAAAAACTGACTAGTATGAATAACCCCAGTCAATGAATGAATGTTTCCTGACTACTTTGGTTTTTGACTTCAAGGAGTTTTAATAAGTGTATGTAGTGTTTAGAAAAATACTCCGTAAAACAATACGATACTTTGGGAATTGCCTATATATGGACTGTATAAATATCTGAGGTTTGTTGTTTGAAGAACACAATCTGCCAATATAGAAATTAATTAAATTTCTATTTTATTTTTTATAAAATATTTGAGCTTTTGATTTTGACTAACACATATTTTTGTTGAATAATACAGCTTTAATTTTTTGATAACACTGGTTTACAGCCAAAATGTACCAGAGACGCCATTATGAAATTCCTATGTAAAATCACCCCCTGATTCCGACAAGCAAGGATATTTTTAATTCTATGGTAATGTTTTTCAAAAAAAAAAAAAAAAATTGGGTCCACTTAATCATATATTTCTCAAGAACGAATTGAGCAATTCCAAAACGGTTTGAAGCTCTTAAAAGGCAATAAAATTTGCTATAAACTATACACACACTACTTTTTGCTAGGCCCTGCAGATTCAAAGATAACGAACAATCATTACGGATTTTTAACATTTTTTTTGTAAAAATATACAAAAATTTGTAATTTGCGAGGAAGGATCTCGAAAAATATTTTTTTTCCAGATTTTTTTTTTCTCTCTAAACTCTGTTTTATTACAAAAAAATAAGCTTTCATTCAACAAAATCGATGAACTAACAAAAGTTATAAGCATTCAAATAAATATATCCATATAGAAAAATTTTAGTACCCTACAAATAACGGCATCTGTACATATGATTATGTCTTAACTCTATGATCTAATTTTATAATTGAAAAAGTTATGTGTCTTGTTTTGAGGCTTATTTAGATTAGGATCGGTTCCTCTTATGAGAAACCAACAGTAGTCACCCATCAAAACGACATTCCAGAATCCTTGATACCGACTTTCAATCATTTGCATTTGCTGGTGAAACCTTTCGCCATGCTCGTCACTTTCGTCGCCAAGATTTTGCGGGAAAAAATTTAAATGGGAGTGTAGAAAATGAATATTAAAGACATACTTACTCCTGAAAGAAAATAAAAAAGTATATTATATAAATAGTTACATAAGTGACAAATTATTATATAATTTTCTAAAGCTGGATTTATCTCTCAATTTAGAACAAATTTTTTGTTTACATTTTTCTCGTTCTTGCTTGTTGGGAACTGGACGATGAATTCAGATTTAGGGCTATATATTCTCATGTAAATTTAAAAATTTTCATACAAATTTTTTGTTTATCGGGCAGATAGGTTTTAAATTTAAAGTTAACTGAGAAAACGGCCTTAAATATGTTTTTTTTTACCCATTTCCGCATAGTTTTTGATTAAGTCGTTCACTATCATATCGTAGTTAGGACTTTTGTGTTTGCCTAAAAAAGAAGCAACGACCTCTTCAAAAGAATCCCATGCTGCTGCCTCCACTGATGACAATAGTTCTTCGCCTTCTTTGTCCAAAGCCTTGACAAAGTTTTTGATAAGGCCGAGCTTGATGTGGAGCGGAGGTAGAATTATTTTTTCCTTCTTTATAAGTGGGGAGTATTTTACGTTATACACCCCAACTTGAAACTTGATTCTTTCTGGCCAATCCGTTATGATGTAGTGGTCCTGGCGAGCTCGGCTATCCCATTTGGATAGAAAGCAACGGTATTTTGTGTTTCCACTTTGTAGACCACGTAGCATTTCAACGACTTAAAGATCGGCACATATTTTCTAATCATGTTCATCGTGTTTGATTAATTTGAGCAATTTTTGTATTATCTCATACGTTTCCTTCGTACTTTCTACATGCGCGATCGGGATAGATGGCTTTTGGTTGCCAATATGCAATAATACGGCTTTTAAACTTAATTTATTGCTCTCTATGAACAATCGCCACTCGTTTGAATCATATGGTTCACCAAACTATTTCAATAGATCAGCAATGTCTTCGCAGTAACAAACACTATCCTCCCTCGTATAGTAAAATTGTTCGTGACGAGTTCTATAATGTTGTAACGAATTTCGTGCAATTCCGCTTATTTTCAACCTTCTACTAACGTTCGAATCACTAAGCTGTTGAATAACTTAACTCCAATATTCAATAATGCAAAATGGCCTTTATTAAAGTACTTCAAAATATCACTAGTACTTCTCGACAGATAGCGTGCTTAAATCAAACTGATTCGTCGTACCTCAACTGTTGCTACTTTTATACTGTTTGGTTTCCTCGTTGGCATATTTCTAGGCGTTTGCATTTCTAGAATTTACTAGTTAGTTATCAGTTATAAAATTACCAGCTATAACTACGTTTATAGCTTCTCATATGCGCGTATATGTGAGTGATACTTGCACAAATTATTGCCTACTTTTGGGAGTATCTTAGATATATGCATGTATTTCAGCGTTGCTCTCCGCTGCTTGTATGGACATATATATAGACATAATGATTGATTAATTGATTTGCATACAAGTCACTGCTTAGTATTGGCTTAGAGATAATAGTATCCCTCAGTGTTGCTAATATTCGTCACAACATGTTACCTTAACTTCGGATGAAACAAATTTAAATTGTTGCATACGAGAGGCGTGTAGTTCTGCCCTTTCCTTTTACAATTACAAATCCCTTATCCAATCATTGAGTAGTGCTTGTGACAAAGAGTTTCTTTCGTTTCCGTTTCAAATCCAGTACAACATGATGCCGACAATCAGATACTGCTGCTGACAATGAAACTTGAGCCGGAACTAATTTAAATTTGATTCTGGTAATGTAGCTTCCGCTGAATTTAGTTCTGGTAATGACACTGTAGATACGCTCCCATAGGTTACTTTTCTTAACTTTCCAACCCCAAGTACTTTTGTGGTACAAATATAGTTGCCCGTTGAATGGCAAGTTGGTTCCCTCAACTCCTTTGGTGTAATAAATTTCATTTAGTCAGCTATGCATTAAAAGAGAACAAATTCCTAATTTTTACAACGCACCTTTTTGTTCCGGTTTCCGAAAAAATCAATTCGATTCGACATGTGATGCACACAGTATTCGCTGTCCATGGTTTTTCATTGTTTTTACGCTCAATTCCAAAATACTTATAGTATGTAACTTTCGAAGGATTTGAAAATACACGTCGCATCCTTTTAACGATAAATTGACCGCAGATGAAACAGAACATGTCTGGATCATTTGTACACTCAAACTCTCGCGCCCTTTTATTCATATTATATTTTTAAGTAAATGACGGGTTATAAACTGCGATTATAAACTGAATAGTATCCGGCGAGCCTTGCAGATATTATGAAGGAACAAGGAGCATGTACTATACTTAGATCAAGTAAAAATTCAACCCTACCTAGACAAAAACGTTCCCTAGTTCTACAAAGAAAACACTACCTGCCTTAAAAATATGCTCTTGTTTGAAATGTACCTGGGTTTGAGAAAACGACAATAACAGTTTTTTTTATCTAGTAACCCTTCGAAAATTTACCTGCTAAATAACTGATACACGAATACTAACACATATGTACCAGTAGGGTACTTAAGTATTAAATGGATATATTTACTTGAATGCTTATAACTTTTGCATTAGTCCATCGATTTTGTTGAATGAAAGCTTCTTTTTTTTTTGTAATAAAACAGAGCTTGGGGAGAAAAAAAAATCTGCAAAAAAATATATAAAG
Source organism: Eurosta solidaginis (assembly GCF_040869045.1). NCBI lineage: Eukaryota > Metazoa > Arthropoda > Insecta > Diptera > Tephritidae > Eurosta > Eurosta solidaginis. The sequence continues at coordinate 128,632,786 of NC_090321.1, read as the reverse complement.
TTTTCGAGGTCCTTCCTCGCAAATTTCAAATTTTTTTATATTTTTGCAAAAAGAATTGAAAAAATCCGTAATGATTGTTCGTTATCCTTGTCTTATCTTGTTGCTTGTTTAAGCAAATTTGATTACCTTTTAAAAGCTTCAAATTTTTTGAATTGCTCAATTCGTTCTTGAGATGTATATGATTAAATGGCCCCAATTTTGTTTCATTCATTCAAAGCAATCTTTAAGAATTGAAAGAGTTCAGCGCAAATTCATACGAGTTGTCCTTCAAAATTTACTCCTTGACAATCCCCTGCCACCCTACAATGCTAGATGCATGCTTGCCTCTTGAATTCAGGTGCTTTGTTCAAAACTTAATGTTTATTTTTGAGATAGTTAACTTTCAATGTCCCTAACAGAGCTTTCCGATTTTACAGTACATTCCGTATTGAAATGTTGCATTCGAAGTAATTCACCTTTGCACCTCATTTAAAAAAGACTTATAGAATTGAATCGCTTATCCAGAAGTTTTAATCTTGACTTGATGCCAAAGCCTATTTTTAAGTCACGCATCCAGTCTAATTACTTATCCCAGTAGATCTTATTTAAAATTGTTTAACTAGCACTAAGCTAACCTGTAATCCATTCGGTAAGGTTTGTTTAATAATTTGGTAAAAATTTAAACAACGTGACATCAGGACGGATAAGGCGACATTGTTTCGATTATATTTTGTAAATTTCTTCAAAGCATTTTCTCCCGGGAGTGTTACAAACGCATTCAGCCACGTCATGCCTTAGTTGTTGTAAACTTTATCCCAGTAGCCTTCCTTGCATAATTTTATTCTTTATATGTAATCATGTGTTAAAGTTATGCTTGTTGTTGGCGGTGTCATAGAAACTGGTATTTTTGTTTTTGTTCTATTTATAGAACTACAAAGAATTAACCAATATTTTCTATTTGTATGAATTAAACGCATTTAGCTACGTCAGGCCTTAGTTGTTGTAAACGTTATACCAGATGACTTCCTTGTATACGTTAAGCACACAAAATTGATGACCACCCTGATCTCTGTTATGACGTCATCTCCAACTTTATGAATATAACACTTAACAGCATCGCTGTTTTTTGCAATGCAAGAGTGCGCCGACTGCTGTGAGAGCGGATTGAAAGGGTGGCAGCGTAAATCAAATAACGGTCGCCTTGCTTTGGTATTTCTAATTTGAATATAGTGTAACTCTGATGAATTGCATCAAAGAGCGAACAAGTGGAAGTTTACAGCATTCTTATTGGAGAAAGGCTAATTAGATTTAAGTTGCAATTGGATTACCGTGGACGTAACATTTTAACAAGCGGTATTATAAAACATTATATAATTAAAATATAAGAAATAAAATGTCGAAATTTGGCGGCCGACCTTAGGACTCGAAAAATCTTAAATTCACGTGAAAATTTATGGAATATTGATCAAAATTTATATCTAGCAAGTAAAGGTGTCTAAGTTCGAGTGTAACCGAACAATATATATTCCGCGTGAGCTTCAATTGTACATTTCATTTAAGATAAATTACTTTTCTACATAATACGTGGCAACACCCGTTTAAAAGAAAAATTTCTCCCCATTTCCTTTTTCAGTAAAACTAGATAAGTGAAATATCATTGATTCAAAACTATTTTTTGCTAAGTTATAGCGTATTATTCTAGTCTACGACCCTTTTAAACTTGTTTTATATCTAAGTTGCTGTTAAATATTTAATTGAATCTGCCTTACCACTGGTGGGGAGCAGAAACAAAATGTTAATTATTTAATTGAATCTGCCTTACCACTGGTGGGGGGCAGAAACAATTACGTTGTATAAAGAGATCAACTGTTTTGAGAGTTTGTAACACTACTGATTTATTGAAATATTCACAGGAGTTTATATACAAAATTTTAAAATTATATTTCTATTCTAAATGAATGTTTTTGTGTGAAGGGACCGATTCTTATCTTCAGTTGGTCCCTTTTTGTTTAATTGCTTGGCGATAAAAATACCTACACTGAGTTTAAATGGACCCAATTTTTTTTCAATCATTCAAAGCAATCTTTAAGAATTGAAAGAGTTCAGCGCAAAATTCATACGATTTGCCCTTCAACATTTACTCCTTGACAATCCCCTGCCACTCTACAATGCTAGATGCATGCTTGCCTCTTGAATTCAGGTGCTTTGTTCAAAACTTAATGTTTATTTTTGAGATAGTTAACTTTCAATGTCCCTAACAGAGCTTTCCGATTTTACATTACATTCCGTATTGAAATGTTGCATTCGAAGTAATTCACCTTTGCACCTCATTTAAAAAAGACTTATAGAATTGAATCGCTTATCCAGAAGTTTTAATCTTGACTTGATGCCAAAGCCTATTTTTAAGTCACGCATCCAGTCTAATTACTTATCCCAGTAGACCTTATTTAAAATTGTTTAACTAGCACTAAGCTAACCTGTAATCCATTCGGTAAGGTTTGTTTAATAATTTGGTAAAAATTTAAACAACGTGACATCAGGACGGATAAGGCGACATTGTTTCGATTATATTTTGTAAATTTCTTCAAAGCATTTTCTCCCGGGAGTGTTACAAACGCTTTCAGCCACGTCATGCCTTAGTTGTTGTAAACTTTATCCCAGTAGCCTGCCTTGCATAATTTTATTCTTTGTATGTAATCATGTGTTAAAGTTATGCTTGTTGTTGGCGGTGTCATAGAAACTGGTATTTTTGTTTTTGTTCTATTTATAGAACTACAAAGAATTAACCAATATTTTCTATTTGTATGAATTAAACGCATTTAGCTACGTCAGGCCTTAGTTGTTGTAAACTTTATACCAGATGACTTCCTTGTATACGTTAAGCACACAAAATTGATGACCACCCTGATCTCTGTTATGACGTCATCTCCAACTTTATGAATATAACACTTAACAGCATCGCTGTTTTTTGCAATGCAAGAGTGCGCCGACTGCTGTGAGAGCGGATTGAAAGGGTGGCAGCGTAAACCAAATAACGGTAGCCTTGCTTTGGTATTTCTAATTTGAATATAGTGTAACTCTGATGAATTGCATCAAAGAGCGAACAAGTGGAAGTTTACAGCATTCTTATTGGAGAAAGGCTAATTAGATTGAAGTTGCAATTGGATTACCGTGGACGTAACATTTTAACAAGCGGTATTATAAAACATTATATAATTAAAATATAAGAAATAAAATGTCGAAATTTGGCGGCCGACCTTAGGACTCGAAAAATCTTAAATTCAAGTGAAAATTTATGGAATATTGATCAAAATTCATCTCTAGCAAGTAAAGGTGTCTAAGTTCGAGTGTAACCGAACAATATATATTCCGCGTGAGCTTCAATTGTACATTTCATTTAAGATAAATTACTTTTCTACATAATACGTGGCACCACCCGTTTAAAAGAAAAATGTCTCCCCATTTCCTTTTTCAGTAAAACTAGATAAGTGAAATATCATTGATTCAAAACTATTTATTGCTAAGGTATAGCGTATTATTCTAGTCTACGACCCTTTTAAACTTGTTTTATATCTAAGTTGCTGTTAAATATTTAATTGAATCTGCCTTACCACTGGTGGGGAGCAGAAACAAAATGTTAATTATTTAATTGAATCTGCCTTACCACTGGTGGGTGGCAGAAACAATTTCGTTGTATAAAGAGATCAACTGTTTTGAGAGTTTGTAACACTACTGATTTATTGAAATATTCACAGGAGTTTATATACAAAATTTTAAAATTATATTTCTATTCTAAATGAATGTTTTTGTGTGAAGGGACCGATTCTTATCTTCAGTTGGTCCCTTTTTGTTTAATTGCTTGGCGATAAAAATACCTACACTGAGTTTAAATGGACGCAATTTTTTTTCAATCATTCAAAGCAATCTTTAAGAATTGAAAGAGTTCAGCGCAAAATTCATACGATTTGCCCTTCAACATTTACTCCTTGACAATCCCCTGCCACCCTACAATGCTAGATGCATGCTTGCCTCTTGAATTCAGGTGCTTTGTTCAAAACTTAATGTTTATTTTTGAGATAGTTAACTTTCAATGTCCCTAACAGAGCTTTCCGATTTTACAGTACATTCCGTATTGAAATGTTGCATTCGAAGTAATTCACCTTTGCACCTCATTCAAAAAAGACTTATAGAATTGAATCGCTTATCCAGAAGTTTTAATCTTGACTTGATGCCAAAGCCTATTTTTAAGTCACGCATCCAGTCTAATTACTTATCCCAGTAGATCTTATTTAAAATTGTTTAACTAGCACTAAGCTAACCTGTAATCCATTCGGTAAGGTTTGTTTAATAATTTGGTAAAAATTTAAACAACGTGACATCAGGACGGATAAGGCGACATTGTTTCGATTATATTTTGTAAATTTCTTCAAAGCATTTTCTCCCGGGAGTGTTACAAACGCATTCAGCCACGTCATGCCTTAGTTGTTGTAAACTTTATCCCAGTAGCCTTCCTTGCATAATTTTATTCTTTATATGTAATCATGTGTTAAAGTTATGCTTGTTGTTGGCGGTGTCATAGAAACTGGTATTTTTGTTTTTGTTCTATTTATAGAACTACAAAGAATTAACCAATATTTTCTATTTGTATGAATTAAACGCATTTAGCTACGCCAGGTCTTAGTTGTTGTAAACTTTATACCAGATGACTTCCTTGTATACGTTAAGCACACAAAATTGATGACCACCCTGATCTCTGTTATGACGTCATCTCCAACTTCATGAATATAACACTTAACAGCATCGCTGTTTTTTGCAATGCAAGAGTGCGCCGACTGCTGTGAGAGCGGATTGAAAGGGTGGCAGCGTAAACCAAATAACGGTAGCCTTGCTTTGGTATTTCTAATTTGAATATAGTGTAACTCTGATGAATTGCATCAAAGAGCGAACAAGTGGAAGTTTACAGCACTCTTATTGGAGAAAGGCTAATTAGATTGAAGTTGCAATTGGATTACCGTGGACGTAACATTTTAACAAGCGGTATTATAAAACATTATATAATTAAAATATAAGAAATAAAATGTCGAAATTTGGCGGCCGACCTTAGGACTCGAAAAATCTTAAATTCAAGTGAAAATTTATGGAATATTGATCAAAATTCATCTCTAGCAAGTAAAGGTGGCTAAGTTCGAGTGTAACCGAACAATATATATTTCGCGTGAGCTTCAATTGTACATATCATTTAAGATAAATTACTTTTCTACATAATACGTGGCACCACCCGTTTAAAAGAAAAATGTCTCCCCATTTCCTTTTTCAGTAAAACTAGATAAGTGAAATATCATTGATTCAAAACTATTTTTTGCTAAGTTATAGCGTATTATTCTAGTCTACGACCCTTTTAAACTTGTTTTATATCTAAGTTGCTGTTAAATATTTAATTGAATCTGCCTTACCACTGGTGGGGAGCAGAAACAAAATGTTAATTATTTAATTGAATCTGCCTTACCACTGGTGGGGGACAGAAAATATTTCGTTGTATAAAGAGATCAACTGTTTTGAGAGTTTTAACACTACTGATTTATTGAAATATTCACAGGAGTTTATATACAAAATTTTAAAATTATATTTCTATTCTAAATGAATGTTTTTGTGTGAAGGGACCGATTCTTATCTTCAGTTGGTTCCTTTTTGTTTAATTGCTTGGCGATAAAAATACCTACACTGAGTTTAAAAGGACCCAATTTTTTTTTCAATCATTCAAAGCAATCTTTAAGAATTGAAAGAGTTCAGCGCAAAATTCATACGATTTGCCCTTCAACATTTACTCCTTGACAATCCCCTGCCACCCTACAATGCTAGATGCATGCTTGCCTCTTGAATTCAGGTGCTTTGTTCAAAACTTAATGTTTATTTTTGAGATAGTTAACTTTCAATGTCCCTAACAGAGCTTTCCGATTTTACAGTACATTCCGTATTGAAATGTTGCATTCGAAGTAATTCACCTTTGCACCTCATTTAAAAAAGACTTATAGAATTGAATCGCTTATCCAGAAGTTTTAATCTTGACTTGATGCCAAAGCCTATTTTTAAGTCACGCATCCAGTCTAATTACTTATCCCAGTAGACCTTATTTAAAATTGTTTAACTAGCACTAAGCTAACCTGTAATCCATTCGGTAAGGTTTGTTTAATAATTTGGTAAAAATTTAAACAACGTGACATCAGGACGGATAAGGCGACATTGTTTCGATTATATTTTGTAAATTTCTTCAAAGCATTTTCTCCCGGGAGTGTTACAAACGCATTCAGCCACGTCATGCCTTAGTTGTTGTAAACTTTATCCCAGTAGCCTTCCTTGCATAATTTTATTCTTTGTATGTAATCATGTGTTAAAGTTATGCTTGTTGTTGGCGGTGTCATAGATTTTTGTTTTTGTTCTATTTATAGAACTACAAAGAATTAACCAATATTTTCTATTTGTATGAATTAAACGCATTTAGCTACGTCAGGCCTTAGTTGTTGTAAACTTTATACCAGATGACTTCCTTGTATACGTTAAGCACACAAAATTGATGACCACCCTGATCTCTGTTATGACGTCATATCCAACTTTATGAATATAACACTTAACAGCATCGCTGTTTTTTGCAATGCAAGAGTGCGCCGACTGCTTTGAGAGCGGATTGAAAGGGTGGCAGCGTAAACCAAATAACGGTAGCCTAATTTGAATATAGTGTAACTCTGATGAATTGCATCAAAGAGCGAACAAGTGGAAGTTTACAGCATTCTTATTGGATAAAGGCTAATTAGATTGAAGTTGCAATTGGATTACCGTGGACGTAACATTTTAACAAGCGGTATTATAAAACATTATATAATTAAAATATAAGAAATAAAATGTCGAAATTTGGCGGCCGACCTTAGGACTCGAAAAATCTTAAATTCAAATGAAAATTTATGGAATATTGATCAAAATTCATCTCTAGCAAGTAAAGGTGTCTAAGTTCGAGTGTAACCGAACAATATATATTCCGCGTGAGCTTCAATTGTACATTTCATTTAAGATAAATTACTTTTCTACATAATACGTGGCACCACCCGTTTAAAAGAAAAATGTCTCCCCATTTCCTTTTTCAGTAAAACTAGATAAGTGAAATATCATTGATTCAAAACTATTTTTTGCTAAGTTATAGCGTATTATTCTAGTCTACGACCCTTTTAAACTTGTTTTATATCTAAGTTGCTGTTAAATATTTAATTGAATCTGCCTTACCACTGGTGGGGAGCAGAAACAAAATGTTAATTATTTAATTGAATCTGCCTTACCACTGGTGGGGGCAGAAACAATTTCGTTGTATAAAGAGATCAACTGTTTTGAGAGTTTGTAACACTACTGATTTATTGAAATATTCACAGGAGTTTATATACAAAATTTTAAAATTATATTTCTATTCTAAATGAATGTTTTTGTGTGAAGGGACCGATTCTTATCTTCAGTTGGTCCCTTTTTGTTTAATTGCTTGGCGATAAAAATACCTACACTGAGTTTAAATGGACCCAATTTTTTTTCAATCATTCAAAGCAATCTTTAATCTCGCCCCAAATTCATGTCTAAGCTTTGGGCAATTGAGGGCGAGCAGTTTAATAAGAGTTATAAATGAGTAATTTTATGTGCTTGTAAGCGTATGAGTCGTTGCACAGTGGCTGACGTACCCGACCAACCGCCCGGGGTTGCGGGTTCAACTCCCACCAAGCATTCCTTTTTTTAAATTTATAAATTATTATTATTAATGGACTGTATTGAGTTTATGGGGTTTTTGATTTAATGTATTCCATTTATTGAGTTGGGTAGTTTTAGTGTTATTGGTGTATTTAAGTCATGGGAGGATGCATAGCATCAGTACACCTTTATTTATTTAATTTGGGGGCGAGCACTGGGGGGCTCTGAGGCTTCGCTCTACTGAGTCACCTCATCCGATATTTGAAGAACCCTTTAAAATGTGATATGGAGGCGAGCACGGGACGGCTCTGAGGTATTGGCACCCCATTTTCTACAAGAAAAACCTCTATTTATTTAATTTGGGGCGAGCGTTGGGCACTCTGAGGTTTCGCTATAATGAGCCACCTCATCTTCTATTTGAAGAACCCCTTCAAAGTGTGATATGGAGGCGAGCACTGGGCTCTGATGTATTAGCACACCATCCGAAGAACCTCCATTTATTTAATTTGGGGCGAGCGTTGGGCACTCTGAGGTTTCGCTCTAATGAGCCACCTCATCTTCTATTTGAAGAACCCCTTCAAAGTGTGATATGGAGGCGAGCACTGTGCTCTGATGTATTAGCACACCATCCGAAGAACCTCGCTTTTAATTAAAAAACTCAAACTATGTCTTTAGAATATTTCACTAACCAGTTGAGAATTACAAGCACACTCAATGGCTACTGAAACAAACGAACGAAAAATGTTCATAGTTTAAGTCGCTTAAACAGAAAAAGTTCAGCGCAAAATTCATACGATTTGCCCTTCAACATTTACTCCTTGACAATCCCCTGCCACCCTACAATGCTAGATGCATGCTTGTCTCTTGAATTCAGGTGCTTTGTTCAAAACTTAATGTTTATTTTTGAGATAGTTAACTTTCAATGTCCCTAACAGAGCTTTCCGATTTTACAGTACATTCCGTATTGAAATGTTGCATTCGAAGTAATTCACCTTTGCACCTCATTTAAAAAAGACTTATAGAATTGAATCGCTTATCCAGAAGTTTTAATCTTGACTTGATGCCAAAGCCTATTTTTAAGTCACGCATCCAGTCTAATTACTTATCCCAGTATACCTTATTTAAAATTGTTTAACTAGCACTAAGCTAACCTGTAATCCATTCGGTAAGGTTTGTTTAATAATTTGGTAAAAATTTAAACAACGTGACATCAGGACGGATAAGGCGACATTGTTTCGATTATATTTTGTAAATTTCTTCAAAGCATTTTCTCCCGGGAGTGTTACAAACGCATTCAGCCACGTCATGCCTTAGTTGTTGTAAACTTTATCCCAGTAGCCTTCCTTGCATAATTTTATTCTTTGTATGTAATCATGTGCTAAAGTTATGCTTGTTGTTGGCGGTGTCATAGAAACTGGTATTTTTGTTTTTGTTCTATTTATAGAACTACAAAGAATTAACCAATATTTTCTATTTGTATGAATTAAACGCATTTAGCTACGTCAGGCCTTAGTTGTTGTAAACTTTATACCAGATGACTTCCTTGTATACGTTAAGCACACAAAATTGATGACCACCCTGATCTCTGTTATGACGTCATCTCCAACTTTATGAATATAACACTTAACAGCATCGCTGTTTTTTGCAATGCAAGAGTGCGCCGACTGCTGTGAGAGCGGATTGAAAGGGTGGCAGCGTAAACCAAATAACGGTAGCCTTGCTTTGGTATTTCTAATTTGAATATAGTGTAACTCTGATGAATTGCATCAAAGAGCGAACAAGTGGAAGTTTACAGCATTCTTATTGGAGAAAGGCTAATTAGATTGAAGTTGCAATTGGATTACCGTGGACGTAACATTTTAACAAGCGGTATTATAAAACATCATATAATTAAAATATAAGAAATAAAATGTCGAAATTTGGCGGCCGACTTTAGGACTCTAAAAATCTTAAATTCAAGTGAAAATTTATGGAATATTGATCAAAATTCATCTCTAGCAAGTACAGGTGTCTAAGTTCGAGTGTAACCGAACAATAAATATTCCGCGTGAGCTTCAATTGTACATTTCATTTAAGATAAATTACTTTTCTACATAATACTTGGCACCACCCGTTTAAAAGAAAAATGTGACCCATTTCCTTTTTCAGTAAAACTAGATAAGTGAAATATCATTGACTCAAAACTATTTTTTGCTAAGTTATAGCGTATTATTCTAGTCTACGACCCTTTTAAACTTGTTTTATATCTAAGTTGCTGTTAAATATTTAATTGAATCTGCCTTACCACTGGTGGGGAGCAGAAACAAAATGTTAATTATTTAATTGAATCTGCCTTACCACTGGTGGGGGGCAGAAACAATTTCGTTGTATAAAGAGATCAACTGTTTTGAGAGTTTGTAACACTACTGATTTATTGAAATATTCACAGGAGTTTATATACAAAATTTTAAAATTATATTTATATTCTAAATGAATGTTTTTGTGTGAAGGGACCGATTCTTATCTTCAGTTGGTCCCTTTTTGTTTAATTGCTTGGCGATAAAAATACCTACACTGAGTTTAAATGGACCCAATTTTTTTTCAATCATTCAAAGCAATCTTTAAGAATTGAAAGAGTTCAGCGCAAAATTCATACGATTTGCCCTTCAACATTTACTCCTTGACAATCCCCTGCCACCCTACAATGCTAGATGCATGCTTGCCTCTTGAATTCAGGTGCTTTGTTCAAAACTTAATGTTTATTTTTGAGATAGTTAACTTTCAATGTCCCTAACAGAGCTTTCCGATTTTACAGTACATTCCGTATTGAAATGTTGCATTCGAAGTAATTCACCTTTGCACCTCATTTAAAAAAGACTTATAGAATTTAATCGCTTATCCAGAAGTTTTAATCTTGACTTGATGCCAAAGCCTATTTTTAAGTCACGCATCCAGTCTAATTACTTATCCCAGTAGACCTTACTTAAAATTGTTTAACTAGCACTAAGCTAACCTGTAATCCATTCGGTAAGGTTTGTTTAATAATTTGGTAAAAATTTAAACAACGTGACATCAGGACGGATAAGGCGACATTGTTTCGATTATATTTTGTAAATTTCTTCAAAGCATTTTCTCCCGGGAGTGTTACAAACGCATTCAGCCACGTCATGCCTTAGTTGTTGTAAACTTTATCCCAGTAGCCTTCCTTGCATAATTTTATTCTTTATATGTAATCATGTGTTATAGTTATGCTTGTTGTTGGCGGTGTCATAGAAACTGGTATTTTTGTTTTTGTTCTATTTATAGAACTACAAAGAATTAACCAATATTTTCTATTTGTATGAATTAAACGCATTTAGCTACGTCAGGCTTTAGTTGTTGTAAACTTTATACCAGATGACTTCCTTGTATACGTTAAGCACACAAAATTGATGACCACCCTGATCTCTGTTATGACGTCATCTCCAACTTTATGAATATAACACTTCACAGCATCGCTGTTTTTTGCAATGCAAGAGTGCGCCGACTGCTGTGAGAGCGGATTGAAAGGGTGGCAGCGTAAACCAAATAACGGTAGCCTTGCTTTGGTATTTCTAATTTGAATATAGTGTAACTCTGATGAATTGATTCAAAGAGCGAACAAGTGGAAGTTTACAGCATTCTTATTGGAGAAAGGCTAATTAGATTGAAGTTGCAATTGGATTACCGTGGACGTAACATTTTAACAAGCGGTATTATAAAACATTATATAATTAAAATATAAGAAATAAAATGTCGAAATTTGGCGGCCTACCTTAGGACTCGAAAAATCTTAAATTCAAGTGAAAATTTGTGGAATATTGATCAAAATTCATCTCTAGCAAGTAAAGGTGTCTAAGTTCGAGTGTAACCGAACAATATATATTCCGCGTGAGCTTCAATTATACATTTCATTTAAGATAAATTACTTTTCTACATAATACGTGGCACCACCCGTTTAATAGAAAAATGTCTCCCCATTTCCTTTTTCAGTAAAACTAGATAAGTGAAATATCATTGATTCAAAACTATTTTGTGCTAAGTTATAGCGTATTATTCTAGTCTACGACCCTTTTAAACTTGTTTTATATCTAAGTTGCTATTAAATATTTAATTGAATCTGCCTTACCACTGGTGGGGAGCAGAAACAAAATGTTAATTATTTAATTGAATCTGCCTTACCTCTGGTGGGGGGCAGAAACAATTTCGTTGTATAAAGAGATCAACTGTTTTGAGAGTTTGTAACACTACTGATTTATTGAAATATTCACAGGAGTTTATATACAAAATTTTAAAATTATATTTCTCTTCTAAATGAATGTTTTTGTGTGAAGGGACCGATTCTTATCTTCAGTTGGTCCCTTTTTGTTTAATTGCTTGGCGATCAAAATACCTACACTGAGTTTTAATGATAGCTGTTTTAACAAATGTCTAGCATAATGTTTATTTAGTTATGGAATTTATATATTTATGTTAGAAGGTATATGTATATATGTGTGTGTATATATCTTATTTTTAACTATATTTATTTTCATATATTTGTTTGTTTATATGAGCGACCTCGTATGCATTATAGAGCTGCGAAATTATCGATATAAATATCGATACATCGTGTACTAGGTTCATGGTGCGATTATCGATGTTTTTTTCTAAATATCGAGTACTATGTTCCCATTTCTTATTCCTTTTTCTAGCGGCAGAATTACCAGCGTTTAAACTTTGGTGAGACATATAAAACATGAATAAATAAAATTACATACAATATGTCAGATTTGTGTTTATTTTAGATAAATACCTAACAAGTTGGTGGCTCTGAATATTGAAAATTTCAATGTGAAAGGCACGTTATTATTTTTCATATTATATACACATCCCTGCCAACCATGACTACCCACTTTTAACCACTATCCCCTGAAATTCCAACACCATCAAACATTTCGGTGTAAAAAAATTCAAGTTTTTGGGATATTTTTCAGGGTGGAAAAAATTTCCCATAAATATAATGAGTGCGAATGAAAACGCATGTGTGTCTTGTTTACAAATATCCCAAAACAAGGAAAATAAATAAAAACTATTTGACGTGCCATTGACGTTAGATATTTTAAAAAAGTCAAACGTGATTTTTACAATTTTGCTAAAATTATAAAATTAAATAATTATTTGCAGTTTTATTGTGAAAAATACAAGCAAAAAGGTGTTAAAAGAATGCTTTTGAAAAAAGTAAAAAAAACCTGTTGACCATTTACATATGATAAGAACTGCCGTTTTTATCGCCGCCATACATTTTGTAAGTACTCAAAATAATGTGTCTTAACTTAATATATTATGGTGTCCAACATAATATAGAGATGCAACGGGTTCAGTGCAAGGCCCCTGACAAAGTTCAGGAAGATTTTATGTTGTCATCATGCCAACATGCCCTTGGACTTATATGCATAATTGTGTATATCAAAACGAGTGAAGTGTCAAACCCCTGACAAATAGCGGACAGCCTGGGCGACACTTGGACTTTATCTAAAAAATTAATTAAAATTTCATAACTGCACATCAAATTAAAATGACATCAAATTTTTTCCCCGTGTTACAGGATGATGATGAAGGCAACACATATCTTATATACAAACAAAAAATTCCAAATACTATTGATAAGACAAATTTAGCGATTCTTTGGAAGATAAGATCTGCGGTTTTGAAAACGAAAAAGCAGTTGTCCTTGAACCAACTTATAATTTACTGACAGTGGAATATCACATCGTTTACAGTATATCATACGAAGTTCCCGTTTCATACTTTCGCATATACCGGGACGGTGAATTGATATTAAACCTTATCAGAGAATTCATCGTAGACAAGTTACGAACATGAAAAATAACATCTACCGACATGGGTGCCAGAACGGAGCACAGCGTGCAGTTCATCCTCAAATCAACGCATTGGTTAAGTAGAATATTTTTTCGGTTGGCAATTCAATGAATTTGATTGAATAACGGCCAAACTCAGAAATTGTTTTAAAAAAAGCTCTATCTTAGAATTCGGAATGTTTTTCATAAAAACCCTAACTTAGCTCGAAATATGGTAAAATTAACTTAAGATAGGGAGTTTTTGAATAATATTCTGAATGAGGGCGTTCTTAAAAAAATCTTATGTAGGCTTTTCTCACACTTCTAACTTCCCTATCCAATAGGCGCGACCGAACACAAATTGTTACCCCCAACGGGTTAGCAGGGTTAGAATATACCTGCGGTAGGCATGCCTGTCGTAAGAGGAGACTAAAACAACAAATAGATTAAATGGGATTGTGTGGCGCACCCCTTTCAGGTTGCCAGCGCAATATATAGCTTCTCCAAACCCAATTGTCAACCTCACCTATCAGTGGAGAATCCTGTTTCATTAACAGCCGAGACTCTGTTGAACCCGAACTCCTCATGAATCTAGGGGGTGGGAGGGCGATATGGCCTAGAAGGTCGCATGTGGTAATAACAAATCATTTCCGAGATGGTCGGGCTTAGTAACGGAACGTAAAGGGTCTGCATCCGACGAAGGACCATCATCATCGATAACACTCCCCAAGACTTTCGGGGAGTGTCCTTATCGCTACAACAACAACAACATCACAAATTGTCATCAATATCCTCTAACGGGAGGCCGAGGAAACTTACAGTTTCAACAGTGGCAGAGCATAGAGGGGGTGTTTGAGGCGTTGGTTCCACATTACATTTGAAGAGATGGTTGGTATCATGTGGGGAGACATTGCAAGCAGGACATACGTTTTGTATGTCGGGGTTGATACTGGATTGGTAAGCGTTTAACATGTTGCAGTATCTATATCGAAGTTGAGCTAGAGTGACGCGCGTTTCCATAGGGAGATTTCTCTCCCCTTCTGCGATTTCAGGGTATTTAACTCTAAGAACGGGGTTCGCCGAACGATTCCTGGCATAGTGGTCCGAAGCCTTTTTGTGGATATCACTGAAGACCTGCTTGTGGTTTTTTGCTTCATACGGCTATGTTCTCAGGTGCCGTATTTCCCCATAATGCTTACGGAGATGACCCGTTAAGCCCCTGGCAGGTGTGGCCTCATCAATCAGATTTTTGGGTATTCAACAGAATCCGTTTGTTCTGCATTTCATTTCTTTCCTTAATGGGGAGTACTCTTGCCTCATTGTGTAGGTGGTGTTCTGGGGACATAAGAAGACAGCCCGTAGTGGTACTGAGGGCAATGTTTTGGCAGGCCTGCATTTCCTTCCCGTAACATTTAGGCTTGGCGACCATATCTGGGACGCGTAGCATGCAATCGGACGGCCAATTGATTTGTAAGTAGTAAGAAGAAACTAGAGAGATCAGGGATATAGTTGTTTATTTTGTTACAAAGCTCATCGATGTGTGGGCCTATGCCTGTTGCCATTATTGTTCAGTCATCGGCGTAGGAAAGGATAGGTACTCCTTCTGGCACCCCTCCTCCTGTGACACCCCTTGCTAAATTCTTCTTGGTTTGGATGTTACGTTCCTCAAATTCTCCGATGCTTTTAGACCAGACAGATAATTTGCGGTTCACCTTTTGAGACTTGGAGGAAGGGGAGGACCTTCCAGGCCTTGCAGTAAAGTGCCGTGGTTGGCCGTATCAAAAGTTTTTGACAAGTCTAATGCAACGAGTACTATCCTATGGTGGGGATTTTGATTTAATCCACAATTTATCTGTGTAGTAATGGCATTTAGCGCGGTGGTAGTGCTGTGTAATTTTCGGAAGCCATGCTGATGATTGGCAAGGTGTAAATTTGCATTAAAATAAAAAAGGAGAATGGCTTAAAGTGTCTTGTCTACTGGCCTTTAATAGCGGAACCATCCTGACCATTTTCCATTTTTCGGTGGATGAAACTTCAGCACTAGTGTCTTTACTTTAAACCGAGCTATAAAAAAGGGAAGATTTAGACTTAGACAATTTTGTTGAATTGATTTCTAATTTTGACTTATATTGTTCTTTTTTCTTCTTAGCAATCAAATACTTCAACCTGCTCTCATCACAGGATGCAAAAACAGCTTCAGTAAGCAGAACTTTAGAAAAGGTAAATAAAGCCTGTCTCTGAAAGTTATATTGAATCTATAACTAATTTTGACTTTATTTTTTCTATTTTTTCAGTAGCAAACATATCGTTCGGAGCATCATAAGGGACATCATAATAACCAATTCTGCTGACAAAGAACGAAATATTTTTTTTTGCATATTAGTTTAAGTTATATAGCTACAAATAATGTTAAGAAAATTTTAAAGTTGCAACGAAAGTGAATATTTTTCGCTCACTGTAAACGAGTAATTAATCCTTGTGTATACCAAAAGAAAGGTAATTAGATTACTTTTCTTTCGATACTACTATAGTTAAAATTGATAAACGATTTCTGAAAATTTTTTTCAAATTTAGAGACACATAAATGTAACTAGTAAAAATGTTGAAACATTTTATAAAGTTGTAAAGAAAGTGAATATTTTTCACTCATTGTAAACGAGTAATAAATGCTAGTATATATCAAAAGAAAGGTAATTTGATTACTTTTCTTTCGGTACTACTATCGTTTAAATATACACCCGACTTTTTAAATTTTTGGAAAAATAAAGGATACATGTATATAGCTAGGGAAAACTTGGTAAAATTTTGTAAAGTTGTAAGAAAAGTGTGTGTTTTTTACTCCTTGCAAATGAGTTTCAAGTTTAAGCATATACCAAAAGAAACATAATGAAATTGTTGTACTTTTGATAGTACTGTCAATCGAATCCAAAAGTTGTATCCCAAAATTTTGTATATTTTAGAAAAACACCTCTGTAGTAAGAAATTTGTTTGCAAAGTTATACAAGTATTTTTCATTCATTTGTTAAAAATAACTAGTCAGTCTCTGATAAATATAAAAGTTTATTAAATCGAGTATTCAAAAAGCTAATAAGTCCTTTGTTAAATAATAGAATTAAAAAAATACTTATCACAATAATCCTTAGTTTTAATTAATTTGAAAAATTTAGCTTATCGATTAATTGGTTTTTAATGGAATTGCCCTTTTGAAAGCTCCACCTAATATGCTTTGATAACTTTATCAATTATAGAATTAATTACTTTGCTAAATAAACAAATGTCATTTGAATGTCAAAAATCCGAATATTGAGCTGTTATTCAAAGTTAGTTTATTTCAATGTTATTTGTATTTCTTTTTTAATTTATATAAAAAATATTATAGTTTAGGAAATACTTAAAAAAATTGTGATTACAAATATTTATTATTTATGCTATTTAATAACTTTAAGACCGGTTTACCTTAAAATTTATGTGCGATGAAGACAAATTTAATGTAAAAAGTCCTTTTAACAGATGTATTCTTGACATTTTATGATAAAACGGTCTTTAGAACAATTGTAAATGAATTTTTTTATTATTAAATAAACGTTTTCATTAAAAACTAAGAAAATTTGGAGATTTTTTGGGTATTTTGGAGTTTTTTTAGGTATTTTGGTAAACTTTTGGGCATTTTTAGACATAAAATTTTTCCGATATGGCATCCCTATAAAAATACAACCCTGTGTTATGGGAAATTTTCAGTTAGAGAGGAGCAACTATGCATTTTTCCTTATGGCACTTTGGTATAAGTGCGAGAAGGATGCGCGATCACATGTACACGGCTCGCTCAAGGGGAAAATGGATAAAATCCACACACTGCCCATACAAAATTATCCATTTTTTTATCCACTTTTTTAACCAGTCATTATCCAGTTTTTGACGCAGTTTTGGTTGGCAGGGATATATACATATATTCGTATATGTAGATATACACGCAACAGAAGACATCATTGAGTTGGAAGACGAAAATTGTGTTGCCAAAAAGCTACTAAGTACAAAGTCAAGCATTTTGACCAAATCAGTATTTGTATTAATGTATGTTATAAAACTAGTGGTAATACGTCCAATTTGTTTCACCATCTAGAACGATCGCACACAACTGCAAATTTTAATTCACATAGCTCGCCAAATAAGATTGATTTTTATATTAAAAAAACATATGAATATCCATCATCACGAAAAAGGCTTATGACAGCATCCTACTAGGGTTTAGTCACCGCAGACGTTCGACCTTTTCCTATAGTGAATGACAAAGGGTTATGTAACTTTGAATGTACTCTCGTTTCGCTGTATAAGATACCATAGCGGACAACTTTTCAGAATATATATTCAAATTTAATTGGGGGGAAATGTTAATCTAATCTGGTAACTCTTTATTTGTCAAGTTAAATACTTTATATATAAATGTCAATAACTAGAGATACAAAGAAGAAGAGAGTTTCCGGTTGCATCTATCAGTGCATAGAATTCCTATCGTGTTTTAATCTTGGAATCGATCCACGCACCTTCATCAGTGGCGACGACGATGGACGAGAAAACACTCAATTCAATTCTGCAAAAGTATCAGGAGTCGAACTCCAGCATGCTGCAAAAAATTCTACAGCAAAACATGCAGGTAATGCAGAAAATGTTCGCTAGTGAAAGTCACACAAGCGCTACGCCAATTTTCCGGAATTTTAACAAAAGTGTGGAAAAATGGTTCAAGTATTCAAGTATATTCAACAAATGGAATTACATTTCGTAGCACATGGAGTCGTAGATTTAAATCTTAAGAGAGCGTGCCTTCTGTCCTGGATAGGCGCCGAAACCTTTGAGTTACTTCAAAAGCTATGTGACAACGATCTAAGCGGAAAGTCTTTCAGTGAACTAGTTGATAAGTTAACCAATCACTTTGTCGAAATCCAACACATTCTAACAGCGCGTTTAAAGTTCTATTCTATTGGAATGAAGCTAAATCAAGTACATGCAGAATGGGTTGCTGAGCTGCGAGGGCGGCGAAGAAGTGTTCATTTCAATGTACCAACCAATGGTGCAACGAATCTTTCATAGATTAACATATTCGCGATACGATCATAAGTCCGTAGCGCCGCGGTACAGAAAACAAATCCCAAATTGGAAGAAGTTATGCAAATCGCCTCATTGTATGAAACAACAGAAAAAACTTGTTCAGAGCTTAAAGGAGAAGCAGGCAATAACGCGAGCGTCAACGTCGTTCGTAAAACTACACAACCGCTCAAAAAGTAAACCCAAATATCAAACAATACTTAAATCATGCACAAAATATGGCATCTCGCATCAGCGATCAGAGTGTTTTCATTTCATAAATAAAACCAAGTGCCGAGAGTGCGGCAACATTGGACATCTATCAGCTGTTTGTCAAAAGTCAGCAAAAAAATCAACGAGCGAACATAAATCAAAACAAGCAGCAAACAACGAAAGCGTTAATATTTCATCGTTTGAGAACATAAGTTCTGTAGAATTAGCTTCAGCAAGCATTGAAAATAATAATTGTGCGGTAGTAGAAACAGGCGCAGCGAAAGTTTTTGTAAATATTAAAATTAATATTGAGATGTTGGAATTTCTAGTGGACACAGGCGCAACCCACACGCTAATAGGCCTTTCTTCGTATTCCCGATTAGGAGTGCCAGCTTGTGAACAAACAAGCAAAGTTCTCAAAACGTACGGAGGTGGAACTTTGAAAATGAAAGATATTGTTGACGTAGATGTTCAGTGCGGGGAAGTATCGAAAAAGTTATCACTAGCGGTAGTCGACTCAGAAGCGGCTTCAAACATTCTGGGTATGGATTGGTTTTGGCAACTAGGCTTTTTGTTGGATACATCAGTAACACGCAAAAACAATGCAGAATGTACTGCTATTGGTACAGAATTGGATCAACAACAAATTCTTCTCTCGCGTTTAAGGCAAGTTGCGGCTCAATATGCCATTGTCTTTTCAAGCGGTCTCGGCATGTGTAAACTTTCGAAGCAAATATCGCGCTGAAACCCAAAGAAATACCGAAATTTTGTAAACCATATAATATTCCTTTTGCGCAAACTGAAGAAGTTCGAAGCGAACTAAATCGTCTCGTAAAAATAGGTGTACTTAAACCAATTGTGGCAAGCGAGTGGGCAGTTGCGTATATGCGCAGATTTCAAGGTCGATGTCATTGCGCAAATAGAAGTTGATCGTTAGCTAATCCCAAGAATTGAGGACTTGTTACGAAAATTACAGGGGGCTAAGATGCTTGGCTTGGAATCATAAGTAGTTCCAGGCTCTGGATCAGGGACTGTTATCAGTCTTAGACCGGCCATAGTGATGAATGTCATGCGTGATTAGTTATCACGTCCTACATGAGGTGCCCCTGCTTCTACTGATAATGGCGGATCTAGAGAGGACAACTCGATAAAACCCGCAACCCTCAGTCATTGTGCCGAGCTCAGGGGAGGGAGGACCCTGTTAAGGGTGAAGATCGGTACACAACGGTGACGAACTGGATTTTTAAGGACGTTGATTTTGACTATGTTTAGGAATTAATGACTTTGGGCTGGTAGGTCCGGTATTCTGCCACCTTAGTAGGTCGGGGTGAAACCCTATCGAAACGGATGGTAGGCTAAAGCTGCACCTGCCTACGTCCCGTTAAAATTGTGGCGTGCCTCAAGGTACATTCCGGCTCCGTCACCGTTAAGTTGGTGGTGTAGGTGCGGTTGAAGATTTTCCTGCTTTGCGTCCGGTCTGGCTCTGAATGCATTACTCATAAGGTAATGCGTCAAACCTCGCGTGGCCTCCCTGCGTAGCATAGATAACCACGAGACCGTTGAAGGGCGACTACACAATCGGCTCCGGATAGCGGCCTTGAGGGGGGACTTTTTAGAATGGACACGACTAACAGGAATCCGTCAAGGATGGGGTGCGGAAGAAGAGCGGGTTTGATGGAAATCCGTCAAATCAATCTTCAGCACTCTAAGGCGGCTTCCGCAAATTTGGTGCTCTGCCTTGAAAAAGGCGGAGTGGATATAGTCCTTGTCCAGGAGCAGTGGATGAGTAGTAACGGCAGTAAGATTTCTGGATTAAGGACTGGAAAATTCAACACCTTGGTGCATGGGAAGGCAGGTAGGCCTAGAGCATGTGTGCTTGTTAAAAAAGAGATTAAAGCTTTTATTCTCTCTAATTTTAGCAATGCTGACGTAACCACGGTCTGCCTCGATCGAGGAAGTAATGAAATGTGGGTGGTCTCAGTGTACATGCCCCACGGGGACGTAGCGTGATCACCACCTGCGATACTGGGCGAAATCACCGCTGAAGCAAGGCGGAGAGGTGTTGGCGTGATCATCGGTGCCGATGCTAATGCCTGTCATAGCATCTGTGGAAACTCGGATAACAATACTAGAGGTGGGTCTTTATTTACTTTTATTGTAGATAAGGGACTTTGTATATGTAATAGGGGAAATGACCCGACTTTTATTACTGCGGTAAGGGAGGAGGTCCTGGACCTCACCCTGGTTAGTAGAGAACTGTAAGGTCGGATATCTGGCTGGAGGGTTCTCAACAAGCACTCCTTCTCTGATCACCGATATATTCAGTTCTCGGTGAACGAAGAACGTTCCGGTAAAATATCTTTTAGGAACCCTAAAAGTACTAACTGGGACTTGTATTGTAGGAAGCTGGGAGAGCTATTGCCTGCGGCGCCTACCGTTAGTTCGGACCTGTCGGAATCTGAGATAGACGTTCTGGTGGAAAACTTCACCTCGGCAAGCAATAGCGCCTTTCAGCTGACCTGCCCATTGAAAATTTACAGGGGGAAGGGCAATCCGCCCTGGTGGACAGATTCTCTTGACGACCTAACAGCGTCCAGTCGGCCGCTCTTCAACAGAGCCAGGAGGAGTAAATTACACTCGGACTGGGAGCTCTATAAGGTGAGTCTGGGGATTTATAAATATGAAATAAGGATAGCCAAGCGAGATACATGGCGAAGCTTCTGCGAAAACGTAGAAGGCTGCAATGAATCCGCGAGGCTTAGAATAATACTCTCTAGGAATCCCGCTCCTCTGGGGTATCTGCGAGATGATGGTGGGGACTGGTCGATGAGTAGCGAAGAGTCCCTAAAGCTTTTACTGGACAATCATTTTCCCGATGTCCCAGTTGCGCAAGAATCTTCGCCTGCATGGTCGGCGGTCGTTGGCCATGCAGAAATGCCTGCCATTCCAATACGGGAAAGTCAAATAACCTGGGCTATAGGGTCGTTCAAGCTTTATAAGTCTCCGGTCCCGGATGGAATCATTCCTGCGAAACTTCAAAAGTCTTTGGGGATTTCCTGCCGCTGGTTGGCCATCATCTATACTAACTCCCTCAGGCTTAACAATATCCCGAAGTTTTGGCACACGGTTAGGGTTATTTTCATTCCGATGGCCGCAGAAGCTCTCATGTATTTGAGCGGTTAATTGAACTGTACCTACGGGAAAGGATACCTCGGGGATTACTGTCGTCTTCACAGCATGCGTACTGTAAGAGCGGATCGACGGAAACGGCTCTCCTTTCAATTGTAAAGCAAATAGAGGGGCCCCTAGAACACAAAGAGTATGCTCTGGGTGCCTTTCTAGACATCGAGGGGGCTTTTAACAATGTCTTACCGGGGGCAATTGAAAGAGCTCTAGTGGGTTTAGGAGTCGAGGCGGCACTGGTTGAATTTATTAGCAAACTTTTATGCGGCAGAATTGTCGCAGCGGAGTGGGCAGGGCCATAATTAAGAGGAAGGTGTGCAGGGGTACGCCACATGGGGGTGTCCTACCTCCTCTCCTCTGGGGTTAGGTAGTCAGCGAGCTTCTTGTGGAGCTGGAAGCCAATGGTTGTCGGGTGGGTGCCTATGCAGACGACCTCGCTATCTTAGTCAGAGGCAAATTTCTGGGCACCGGGCGCGATATTCTGCAGGGCTACCTGGATACTGTGGCTAGGTGGGCTGAATCATGTGGATTGGCGGTCAACCCGGGAAAAACGGAATTGGTTCTTTTCAAAAGGAGATATAAGTTGCCCGAGTTTAGAACTCCCTAGATTGGAGGGGTACCGTTGGTACATTCTGATAGGGTTAAATATTTGGGGATTGTTTTGGACCAGAAACTGTCCTGGAGACCCAATGTGGAAGATCGGGACAGGAAGGCCCCCATTGCCTTGTACTGCTTCAGAGGGGCTATCGGAAAGAGATGGGAACTCTCGCCAAGAGTAGTACACTGGCTTTATGAGATGGTGGTCAAACCGATTCTGCTATATGGGGTGCTGGTCTGTTGGAAAGCACTGGACACGGCGAGCACCTCCAGAATGTTAGTGTTAGTGCAACGGACGGCGCTGATCGGTATCAGTGGCGCTCTCAGAACAACACCTACCTTGGCACTGAACCTTATTCTGAACATATACCTAGTAGATATTGGGGGAAAGGCGGCCGCGGCAAGGTCGTTGGTCAGGCTTCGTGATATTGGATATGGACTTTCTGACCGTGGGCACTCTAGCCTTCTTACCAGTTTCGATTTTATCCCGGACAGAACAGACTATTGTATGCCGATAACTGCTCCCTATACAACCTTAACCCCAGTCATTCCAGAGAGAGAGAGGAGTGGGGAAGAGGAATTATCTGGGGCATGGGACCGGTTAACTTGTTCACGGATGGGTCGAAGGTGGATGGAAAGGTTGGTGGGGGGGTCTTTTGTAAAGAGCTAAATTTAAGCCGCAAGTTTAAGTTGGCTGATCACTGCAGTGTATTCCAAGCGAAAGTTGCTGCGATTAAGGATGCGGTGGATGGAATGCTATACAGTGCTACTACGGTTAGGGAATTTAACATCTACTCTGATAGCCAAGCAGCTATCAAGGCCTTGAGCTCAACTACAGTGCGATCGAGGGTGGTCTGGGAGTGCCTGACCTCGCTTGCGATTGCATCGAATTATTTTACAATTAAGATTATCTGGGTCCAGGGCCATAGTGATATCCCGGGTAACTGTCAAGCGGATCTCTTGCCCGCATCGGTACAACTGAACCGGACGAAGATGGCTGTAGGGATTTCGGGATCCCACTGGCCACCTGTGGATTTCTCCTCCATAGCTGGGCCTCGAGTCAGCTCAGCTAACGTTGGGCGGACACCACGTCTTGCAGGGTATCAAGATCTTTCTGGCCGAAAGTGGATGACAGGAGGTCTGCTGAAATAATTGGGTTCACTAAGGCTCACCTATCAATGGTCATTGGGGTTTTGATGGGGCACTGTCCCATGGGTATCCATGCTGTATGTCTCAATATACTGGAAATTCCATCCTGCTGCAGCTGTATGGAAGATGATGAGGTGGAATCACCAAATCACTTTATGCTTGATTGCCCAGCTTTTGCAGAACTAGGCGAAAGTACTTCGGTCGCGGCTCACTTGGATCTCCCGAGGATTTATACAAAGTTGAGATCAGTATCATTCGGAGCTTTATCGTTGCTACCCAACGATTCTCTAAGTAGCTACATCTAAGTCACCGTTATTTTTGGTGTATGTGGTATCACAACGGCCCTTCGTGTTGTCCAAGTGAGCTATCCTTATCAGGGCAGTTACCACCTAACCTATCCTATCCCTATCCTACGGAAATTACAAGGCGGAAAATATTTTACAAAAATCGATTTGAGCGACGCATATCTGCAGATAAAGTTATCAGAAAGTTCAAAAAAGTTTATGGTTATCAACACACCCTTCGGGTTGTATCAATATGAGCGTGTACCTTTTGGCATCGCAAGCTTACCAGATATGTTTCAATGGCTCATGGAAAAGTTTATAGCGGGAGTACCTCATAGCGCTGTATATTTAGATGATATCATCGTCACCGGAGTAAACAATGCGGATCATATAGGCAATGTTCATCAAATTTGAAAGCGGCTTCAACTACACGGGTTAAAATGTAGGTCGGAAAAATGTTCCTTCGCAGAGAAAAGTATCGAATACGTCGGACATAAAATCGACTCAAATGGCATTATGCCTTCAGAAAAACGAGTCAATGCTATTAAGAACATGCCAAGGCCAAAGAATATTCAGCAATTAGAAGCTCTTATTGGCAGCTTAAATTATTACAACAAATTTGTTAAAATTTTTTCAGTTGTCGCTGCACCACTAAATGAGTTGAGGCGAAACAACGTCGAATTTAAGTGGACTAAACGTCAGGAAACTGCCTTTCATACTCTTAAAATTGCAGTAATTAAGGCGACACAGCTCGTGCATTACAATGATTCTTATCCGCTGGATCTCGCTGTTGATGCTTCACAGTATGTCATTGGCGCTGTTGTTTCCCATCGATACGAAGATGGCTCCGAGAAACCCATCGCGCACGTATCAAAAATACTGAATAGCAGTCAAGTCAGATATTCGCAAATCGAAAAGGAAGCACTTGCAATCATATATGGTGTTACGAAATTCCATCAATATTTTTATGGGCGTCTCTTCGAGCTGGTGACTGATCACCAGGCGTTAACAACGCTATTTCATCCTGAGAAACGACTTCCTATCATGACATTGCACCGTTTACAAAATTGGGCAATAATACTGCAAGCATACGATTACAAGATAAGATATAAAAGGTCAGCAGAGAACGGAAATGCCGATGTTCTATCTAGACTTCCGTCTGGGTTAGATCCCACTGTTCGGAAAAGAAAATGTTAGATGTCGAATCCATCTACAGCACTACAATTCAGGAGTTTCCGCTAGGAGCTGAAATAATCGCCGAGTCTACACGAACTGATGACGTCTTACAACTTGTTAAGCTATTGCATAGATTTCATCGCGGGCTTGGCAACTAACGGATATTTGTCAAAAAAGATCCGAAAACGCTCGAAAAGATTCGTAAAGGTTCGGTGTTAGCAACAGGCCAAATACATAAAATTGGATCTCTATCATAAACAGCGGTGGGCACCACTACATTTACGCGGTTACCAAATTGAGAATGTGTTAGTAAACACGAACGCGTAGCGAGCACGAAAGCAAAATCAATTATTTATTTAGTTTGATTTCAATGCTTGAACGGTGAAAACGTGTCACACGCACTCTCTGGTACTCTGTTTTAAGCGCGCGTGCGACACTTCCTCACCGTATGACAATCGAAATCAAACTAAAAGAGCTGTCGTTGATTTTCACGAAGTAGCCACTGTGCTATCGCTTATCGTATACATATATGGTCGCTTACAAGCCAACCTAATAAAACCGCACTGCGTTTTTTTAGCGCAAGCAAACCACAGATGAATGGACTGCAACTCTTTGTTTGGAGAGAGCGCTGTCAAAATGCACGTTTTTTATAACATTTGTGAATGATGCCACTCTAAACAAAAATGAATAGATCTGAATATGGGGATTTTAGACATACATTTCGGCGATTATAGTTTCAATCATTTAATAAAATGATAGCCGTAAGATATTCATTTCTTTAAACTTATTTTACAATAATACGACTAGCTAAATTCAAATACAAATCTAAGTAAAATTTACATTTTGATTAAATTAATTAGTCAAATATTGTAACGCATTTAACTCAAAGTGAAAACCATATATTCTTTTGAAATTTCAGTAAATTGGACCTAAGACATAATAGTTAACTTTATTTAGTGGATAGGGCTTATCCTACATGTCTGACGTTCCAAGTTCTGTGATCGAAATGGACTGGTTGCATCGGGACTTCATATTTACAAAACCTGTTTTTAGTGATAACTTCTGAATGGGAAATAATATTTACCGTCCGCTTAGAACTTATAATATCTACACTAAAACAAGTATTTTTATCCTTTTTCCCATAATTTTTGAACGCTATTCTATAGTTGTAGGTCAAACTAAAGTTTACCGAAATTTTTGGCCCGTTTTTCATTTTAGCTGGCACATTTTTTGTTCTGGCAACCGGTTCAGCTGGCGCGAGGGATTTATCTGTGATTGTTGCCAGCTCAAATTTGAGATAAATCCCTCGTGAGAGCGAAAAAATTGAGAGCGTAAACAAATGTTTCGTATCAAGTCATCTATGACGCAAACAACTGGCGTTTTTTGCCCTAACCCATGGCGCAACGATACAAGGTGGCACCATGGAACAGCTAATTATAAACTTTTTTTATTTGATTTGATACGTCAACTTCCGGCGCAGTACGATTTTGACATTTGTCCATCGAATTTACAAAAACAAAGTACATGGAACTTTTATTTATGTTTGTAGGTATGTCACCATGCTGCCACCTGTATCATTCCGCTATGCCCTAACCCAAATAAGCATGCGTTGCGACAATGTAAAGCATGTGTGCAAACGTCAAATCTAAATGTCACGCAGAACAAAAATTGGAAATCGAGTTAGGTTTTCACGCAGCAAATTCAGTTTGAGTTGCTCTCATACAAGTTGTATGTGCATGAGACATTTTTGACAGAAAATGACTTGCGTGCGTTTATATTACGTTGGCTTGTTAGCAGGTGCTAAGCTCACGCCCAACCCGGATCATAAAGTTAAAGATAAAGTGAATGTTAAAGTTAAAGCGAAAGTTAAAGTTAAAAATAAAGTTAAAGTTAAAGTTAAAGTGAAAGTTAAAGTTAAGGTTAAAGTTGAAGTTAAAGTTAAAGTTAAAGTTAAAGTTAAAGATAAAGTTAAAGTTAAAGTTAATGTTAAAGTTAACGTTAAAGTTAAAGTTAAAGCTAAAATTAAAGTTAAAGTTAAAGCTAAAGTAAAAGATAAAGATAAAGTTAAAGTTAAAGTGAAAGTTAAAGTTAAAGTTAAAGTTCAAGTTAAAGTTAAAGTTAAAGTTCAAGTTCAAGTTAAAGTTAAAGTTAAAGTTAAAGTTAAAGTTAAAGTTGAAGTTGAAGTTAAAGTTAAAGTTAAAGTTAAAGTTAAACTTAAAGTTAAAGTTAAAGTTAAAGTTAAAGTTAAAGTTAAAGTTAAAGTGAAAGTTAAAGTTAAAGTTAAAGTTAAAGTTAAAGTTAAAGTTAAAGTTAAAGCTAAAGTTAAATTTAAAGTTAAAGTTAAAGTTAAAGATAAAGTTAAAGTTAAAGTTAAAGGTAAAGTTAAAGTTAAAGTTAAAGTTAAAGTTAAAGTTAAAGTTAAAATTAAAATTAAAGTTAAAGTTAAAGTTAAGGTTAAAGTTAAAGTTAAAGTTAAAGTTGAAGTTGAAGTTAAAGTTAAAGTTAAAGTTAAAAATAAAGTTAAAGTTAAATTGAAAGTTAAAGTTAAAGTTAAGGTTAAATTTGAAATTAAAGTTAAAGTTGAAGTTAAAGTTAAAGATAAGTTAAAGTTAAAGTTAAAGTTAAAGATAAAGTTAAAGTTAAAGTTAAAGTTAAAGTTAAAGTTAAAGTTAAAGTTAAAGTTAAAGTTAAAGTTAAAGTTAAAGTTAATGTTAAAGTTAAAGTTAAATTTAAAGGTAAAGTTAAAGTTAAAGTTAAAGTTAAAGTTAAAGTTAAATTTAAAGTTAAAGTTAAAGTTAAAGTTAAAGCGAAAATTAAAGTTAAAGTTAAAGTTAAGGTTACATTTAAAGTTAAAGTTAAAATTGAAGTTAAAGTTAAAGTTAAAGTTAAAGTTAAAAATAAAGTTAGAGTTAAAGTTAAAGTTAAAGTTAAATTTAAAGTTAAAGTTAAAGATAAAGTTAAAGTTAAAGTTAAAGTGAAAGTTAAAGTTACAGAAACCTACGTGCCCGATACTGATGAATATTATTGTTGAAACACTTTTCCCGGCGCAAAATCGCTGGACTTATCCAAGCGAGGATCTAGAAAGTACGGAAATTCCGCAAATTACAGAGCAAGAGGTGCTGGACGCTGCAAAAAGAGTTGCTGATAACAAATCCCCAGAACCCGACGAAGTACCAAACATAGTCTTTAAAGCCGCGATTACACCTAGGACTACATTAGTTACTGATCTTTTTAATGCCTGTATGCAACAAGGCGTGTTCCCTCGCCCGTGGAAATGACAAAGACTTGTCCTATTACTGAAACGTGGTAAACAGCCGGACCAACCATCCTCATATAGGCCACTTTGTATGCTGGATTCCCTAGGGAAGATTTTCGAGCGTATAATTAGTGAGCGCCTACAGCTGACTCTAGAAAGACCAGGTGGCTTATCGAATAGTCAATATGGATTTCGCAAATCAAGATCCACCGTAGATGCAATACAAGCAGTCGTCAATATAGCTAGAGAAGCTATCTCTGGAGGCCAAAATAAAAGGAAGTTCTGTGCACTGATTATGTTGGACATTAAGAATGCTTTTAACACTGCGAACTGGATGCAGATAATGGCAGCGCTGCAAAGCTTCGGCACTCCAGCTTACTTACGCAGAATTATAGGTAGCTATCTTAAAGACAGAGTACTTCTTTTTGACACGGATCAAGGAGCAAAAGGGTACAAAATCACAGGAGGCGTCCCACAGGGATCTGTTCTCGGTCCAACGCTTTGGAATGTAATGTATGACGGGGTGCTAAAGATTGATCTACCAGAAAACACGCAAATTGTGGGATATGCTGATGATATTGCAGTGGTAGTAGTGGCCAAGAAACTGGACCTGCTTCAAGCATTATGTAATGACGCCGTAGCAAGAATAAAGGAATGGCTGACCAATACAGGACTGGAGTTGGCTAGCCAAAAGACGGAAGTGGTATTAGTAAGCTCCAAACGGTCGGCGAACGAGTTAGTCTTAACTGTCGGGGATCATCAAATCACCTCAAAGGATTCCTTAAAATACGTAGGAGTGCACATTGACTCTAAGTTAACTTTCAAAGAGCACTTCAGAGCGGTGGGGGAGAAAATGACCAAAGTTAATGGATCACTTATGCGAATAATGCCTAACATTGGTGGTCCGAGCGAAGCTATACGTCAGCTATTGTCCACAGTAACCAGCTCAATAATACTATACGCAGCACCAGTGTGGTATGGATCTAAACAGACCCATCAAAAATATATATTAGCAGCGTACCGACTTGCTTCTTTAAGAATAGCAAGTGCTTATCGGACGGTGTCCGACGACGCGATCCTGGTTCTAACCCGGAAAATCCCAGTGGACTTACTGGCAAGCGAAATGGCCGATCTGTATAACACTAATATCGAGCGACCATCTGAAGAAGACAAGAAAAGAGCAAGGACACAAACAATAGCTAAGTGGCAAGAACGGTGGGAGGCCCCGAGTAAAGGGCGTTGGACTTTCACACTAGTTTGGAACGTAGCTCAATGGAATAAGCGGAAGGACGGCGAACTGAACTACCATCTCACGCAGATAATGAGTGGACATGGCGGTTTCAAAGAGTATTTATGGAAGCGTAGGATAGAGGAAGATCCTCATTGCCCAATGTGTACCACAGAGTTAGAAAACGCAGAACACGTCATGTTCTACTGCCCCCGTTTCCACGAAGAAAGACTCACCTTGCATGGAGTCTTTGGGGAGGAACCTACCACGAGAAATTTAGTTTAACATATGTGCAACAGGAAAGAGTGCTGGACTGCAGTGAGCAAAATGGCATTTATAGTAATGACACGCCTGATGGATGCTGAGAGGGAGCGCAGAGAAATGAGCATGCGAAGCAGTGGCGATTAAATGGACACTCAGAGCAAATAGCGGGAACCTGGACGCAGGGACAACAGTAGGCTCTTAAAAAATGAGAAATATGGAACGCCACCCTGAAGTAATGCGAAAGTGGTGCCGGGGTGGGCGACGGTTCCAGAACGGGGCTGTTTTTTAGTCTACGGACACACGGTTGCTGCGACGGCAGCAATTATGGTGCATTAGGCATTTTTCAGCCTCCCCGCAAAAAAAAAAAATAAAAAAAAATAAGTTAAAGTTAAAGTTAAAGTTAAAGTTAAAGTTAAAGTTAAAGTTAAAGTTAAAGTGAATGTTAAAGATAAAGTTAAAGTTAAAGTTAATGTTAAAGTTAAACTTTATGTTAATGTTAAAGTTAAAGTTAAAGTTAAAGTTAAAGTTAAAGTTAAAGTTAAAGCTAAAGTTAAAGGTAAAGTTAAAGTTAAAGTTAAAGTTAAAGTTAAAGTTAAAGTTAAAGTTAGAGTTAAAGTTAAAGTTAAAGTTAAAGTTAAAGTTAAAGTTAAAGTTAAAGTTGAAGTTAAAGTTAAAATTAAAGTTAAAATTAAAGTTCAAGTTAAAGTTAAAGTTAAAGTTTAAGTTGAAGTTAAAGTTAAAGTTAAAGTTAAAGTTAAAGTTAAAGTTAAAGTTAAAGTTAAAGTTAAAGTTAAAGTTAAAGTTAAAGTTAAAGTAAAGTTAAAGTTAAAGTTCAAGTTAAAGTTAAAGTTAAAGTCAAAGTTGAAGTTGAAGTTAAAGTTAAAGTTAAAGTTAAAGATAAATTTAAAGTTAAAGTTAAAGTTAAAGTTAAAGTTAAAGTGAAAGTTAAAGTTAAAGTTAAAGTTAAAGTTAAAGTTAAAGTTAAAGATAAAGTTAAAGTTAAAGTTAAAGTGAAAGTTAAAGTTAAAGTTAAAGTTAAAGTTAAAGTTAAAGTTAAAGTTAAAGTTAAAGTTAAGGTTAAAGTTAAAGTTAAAGTTAAAGTTGAAGTTAAAGTTAAAGTTAAAAATAAAGTTAAAGTTAAAGTGAAAGTTAAAGTTAAGGTTAAAGTTAAAGTTAAAGTTAAAGTTGAAGTTAAAGTTAAAGTTAAAGTTAAAGATAAATTTAAAGTTAAAATTAAAGTTCAAGTTAAAGTTAAAGTTAAAGTTTAAGTTGAAGTTAAAGTTAAAGTTAAAGTTAAAGTTAAAGTTAAAGTTAAAGTTAAAGTTAAAGTTAAAGTTAAGGTTAAAGTTAAAGTTAAAGTTAAAGTTGAAGTTAAAGTTAAAGTTAAAGTTAAAGTTAAAGTTAAAGTTAAAGTTAAAGTTAAAGTTAAGGTTAAAGTTAAAGTTAAAGTTAAAGTTGAAGTTAAAGTTAAAGTTAAAGTTAAAGTTAAAGTTAAAGTTAAAGTTAAAGTTAAAGTTAAAGTTAAAGTTAAGGTTAAAGTTAAAGTTAAAGTTAAAGTTGAAGTTAAAGTTAAAGTTAAAGTTAAAGATAAATTTAAAGTTAAAATTAAAGTTCAAGTTAAAGTTAAAGTTAAAGTTTAAGTTGAAGTTAAAGTTAAAGTTAAAGTTAAAGTTAAAGTTAAAGTTAAAGTTAAAGTTAAAGTTAAAGTTAAAGTTAAAGTTAAAGTTAAAGTTAAGGTTAAAGTTAAAGTTAAAGTTAAAGTTGAAGTTAAAGTTAAAGTTAAAGTTAAAGTTAAAGTTAAAGTTAAAGTTAAAGTTAAGGTTAAAGTTAAAGTTAAAGTTAAAGTTGAAGTTAAAGTTAAAGTTAAAGTTAAAGTTAAAGTTAAAGTTAAAGTTAAAGTTAAAGTTAAAGTTAAAGTTAAGGTTAAAGTTAAAGTTAAAGTTAAAGTTGAAGTTAAAGTTAAAGTTAAAGATAAATTTAAAGTTAAAATTAAAGTTCAAGTTAAAGTTAAAGTTAAAGTTTAAGTTGAAGTTAAAGTTAAAGTTAAAGTTAAAGTTAAAGTTAAAGTTAAAGTTAAAGTTAAAGTTAAAGTTAAAGTTAAAGTTAAAGTTAAAGTTAAAGTTAAAGTTAAGGTTAAAGTTAAAGTTAAAGTTAAAGTTGAAGTTAAAGTTAAAGTTAAAGTGAAAGTTAAAGTTAAAGTTAAAGTTAAAGTTAAAGTTAAAGTTAAAGATAAAGTTAAAGTTAAAGTTAAAGTGAAAGTTAAAGTTAAAGTTAAAGTTAAAGTTAAAGTTAAAGTTAAAGTTAAAGTTAAGGTTAAAGTTAAAGTTAAAGTTAAAGTTGAAGTTAAAGTTAAAGTTAAAGTTAAAGTTAAAGTTAAAGTTAAAGTTAAAGTTAAGGTTAAAGTTAAAGTTAAAGTTAAAGTTGAAGTTAAAGTTAAAGTTAAAGTTAAAGATAAATTTAAAGTTAAAATTAAAGTTCAAGTTAAAGTTAAAGTTAAAGTTTAAGTTGAAGTTAAAGTTAAAGTTAAAGTTAAAGTTAAAGTTAAAGTTAAAGTTAAAGTTAAAGTTAAAGTTAAAGTTAAAGTTAAAGTTAAAGTTAAAGTTAAAGTAAAGTTAAAGTTAAAGTTCAAGTTAAAGTTAAAGTTAAAGTCAAAGTTGAAGTTGAAGTTAAAGTTAAAGTTAAAGTTAAAGATAAATTTAAAGTTAAGGTTAAAGTTAAAGTTAAAGTAAAGTTAAACTTAAAGTTAAAGTTAAAGTTAAAGTTAAAGTTAAAGTTAAAGATAAAGTTAAAGTTAAAGTTAAAGTGAAAGTTAAAGTTAAAGTTAAAGTTAAAGTTAAAGTTAAAGTTAAAGTTAAAGTTAAAGTTAAGGTTAAAGTTAAAGTTAAAGTTAAAGTTGAAGTTAAAGTTAAAGTTAAAAATAAAGTTAAAGTTAAAGTGAAAGTGAAAGCTAAAGTTAAAGTTTTTTTTTTTTTTTTTTTTTTTTTTTTTTTTGTTTCGTGGAAGGAGGAAATGCTTTATGCACTGACCGGGATATTTAAGCCTCACTGCGAGACTCTCCGAGTGTAGGACTCCCTTCTTCCATGAAGGCCTACCCACTAAAACCTAACCTCCCACGGCCCGCGCAAATCCCCGTACCTGGGACCGCGTTTAGCATTACTTCAGGTACGGGTGCGCGCAACGTGAGCTCTATGGCTACTCTCACGCTAATGGGCTAGGCATCCGTGTTCTCGTTTACTGGTAAGTATATGCCTCACATATGTGCTGACCGTATCCCATCTGTCTCTTCGACATGTTATTCATGACACTGCCCGGGGATAGGTCGCCAAGTACCTCTTCTACCCTCCTTCGCTGATGGGAGAAGTGCCTGCATTCGAAGAAGGTGTGGCGTACATCGTCTATTTCCCCACAGTACAGGCAGCTCGGTATTTGCGGAAGTAACCATGTCCCGTTAGAAACTGGGTCAGGTAAAAGTCTACCTCTCCGTGCGGTCGCTTCAACCATGGATCAAGATCAGGGATTAGTTCCCTAGTCCACTTTCCTACGATGCTGTTGCTCCACTGATCTTGCCAACATCGGATCGATTCTTCCCGCGCCTGCATGGCAACAGCAGCTCTACTTGCTTGCGATCCGTTGTCATATATTGTTTTTCTTTCCTCAACGAGAAGATATATCGGTATGGTTCCCGCAACGACCAGGACAGCTTCAGCTGATACCGTGCGGTAAGCCGAAGATATTCGCAGCGCCCCTCTGCGTTGGACCGAGGTGAGGGCGACTCGGTTCTTCCGGTATTTCATTGCGTCCGCCCAGATTTCTGCACCATATAAGAGTATAGAATCCGAGGCTGATGCAAGCAACTTCCTTGTGCATGGCTTTGGGCCACCTGTGTTTGCCAATAATCTACTCAACTGCGCTATTATGCGCGCAGCTCTTTCGCAGGTCCCTCGTATGTGATCCGAGAAGTTGAGTTTGCTGTCTAACCTCACTCCCAGATATTTCGTTGAAGCGAGTGTTTCTATTGGCTGGTCCCCAACCATCATGTTCCTGGTAGTGGGAATACGTCTCTTTGTGAGGATGACGATCTCCGTTTTGGCTGTTGCTAACTGGAGACCGTGCTCAGCCATCCACCTATTTACATTACGCATGACCTGGTTTAATTTTAGCTGTGCCAGCTCGCAGCTTGGTGCTGTTATCACAGCTGCCACGTCGTCTGCAAAAGCAACGAGGAAGGTGCTTTCTGGCATGTCTAATCGAAGAAGACTGTCGTAAGTTATATTCCAGAGATCGGGACCTAGTACCGAACCCTGGGCTGCTCCACCTGTTATTTTTACCTTTTTTTTACCGTGAGTACTTTCATATATTAGATACCTCTCTCTTAGGTAAAATTTCTAACAAATATTGCGGTACTTTGAAAGTGCTTTCTAGTGCCTCAAGCATGTCCTCCCACCTAGAACACACAGACACGGAGAGGTCTAGTGATTTCTTCTTTTCCGACCTCCCTCCTTATTGCGTCTTGGATTTCTGTTTCAGTTGTGAGACAGTCCATGCCAAGTACTTCCAACTTCATCCGCTTGGAGAGCTGTTGTGCTTCACCGACCTCTCCTACTGCACTACCTATAGCTGCTCTGAAGGCCGTCTGGTCACTGCAGCGCGCCGTTTCAATCAGTACGTTACCAGATTTGGTTTTTCGTACTGACCGTACCACCGTACCTGTGTCATTAGGGCGGAGCTGGCCGCGTATGGCCCCTAGTACCTGGGCATAGCTTTTGCCTTCCACAGGTTTTACCACAAAAGTTGCTGCTTGTCTCCTCTTTCTCGCCCGTTTTTGAGCTTTAGGAGCTTGGACGGGGGTTGCCTGCTTGGCTGGCTGGGCCCGCTGTTTCAGCCTCCGGCGCGCTACATTGGACCCAGACTCACCTTGTGAAAGCGTATTTATTCTTTCATCTCGTTTCTTTTTGGCTTCCAAGTCCTCCGAGTGGGAATCTGAGCTCGTTCGTGCCCTCTTGCATTTTCGGCCCGATTCTCTGCTCTCATCTACCTTTTGGGCCCTTAACGATCCCATGCAGCTTAACGCTTCCTCGAGAAGAGCCACACCGGTTTTTATGTCCTTGGACACGGTCTTCTGCTTGAGAGCGGTTTCCTGCATCTCGCGCAGCACTGATACCGCGTACTCCAGCAGTTCGTCTTGGCTCTTCCCTTCGAGGCTTGTGTATGAGAGTGAGCCTCTTGGCGGAGTCGCACGTTTCTCCTTCCCAACAGCGCGCTGTGCAACGACATTGGGTGAGCTGACCGACGCTTTTTCCCTTGCAGTAGCAGGTGTTGACTGGCTGGGGTTATTGCGCAGCTGTGCTTTCGCTGCCTTTGTCTTTTCCGCCGATTCGGTGCCTTGTGTGGGCATTACCGACAAGGTCGCTTTAGCGGGGGTTGTTAAAACCGGCGATCTCAGCACTTTGGTGCTCTTCTTGAACACCGCTTCATCGCCCCTTTCTTTCTCGCTTTCTCTACTTTTATCTTCCTTTGTTGTTTTTATTTTGTTGCTCATTTGTTCTATTGGGTCTCCGCTTCAAGCCGCTATCTCCGCACGATGTGCAGTCGCCGTCTTCAATTCCCGTTGTTATCTTTGCAGAAGCAGGGAGGCCACGCGTGGGTTGACACAGGTCCTTATGGGAGTCTGTGTTCAGAGCCAGAATACAGCGTTAGTCAGGAGTCGTCTCAACTGAGCCTGCACCACCAACTTAATGGCGACGTGCTTCGAACGTACTTGAAGACCTGCCAAGGTTTTAACGAGACGGAGACGATG
The DNA here is from genome assembly GCF_040869045.1 of Eurosta solidaginis. Lineage (NCBI taxonomy): Eukaryota > Metazoa > Arthropoda > Insecta > Diptera > Tephritidae > Eurosta > Eurosta solidaginis. The sequence continues at coordinate 128,597,025 of NC_090321.1, read as the reverse complement.
CCGATATTAACCTACCAGCCGTTTCGGCAAGGTGTCACCCTTGCTTATTAAGGTAGTAGCCTATCGTCATCGCCAGCCCGTAGCAATCAGTTCATAATCATATTTCCAGTTTTTGTCAACAGGATCTTACTGGTCTCGATCCTGTGGATGCTTGATGGGGTATTTTAGGGCGGCATCCTATCGCTCTTCCACCGGAACTCTGGGGTGTGTTGCCCTTAGAGCAACACATTCCCATTTTTCCACCGGATTGCTCGTTTTGGTTCGCCCTGAGTACTTAATTCACTCAGTACCTCCCGTCTTGTGGGAAGCGTTCCTCTATCCACCACCTGAGGAGGCGCCCGGTAGGGGACCGATACCCCCGCGGGTAAAGTTAAAGTTAAAGATAAAGTTAAAGATAAAGTTAAGGTTAAAGTTAAAGTTAAAGTTAAGGTTAAAGTTAAAGTTAAACTTAAATTTAAAGTTAATGTTATAGTTAAAGTTAAAGTTAAAGTTAAAGTTAAAGTTTAAGTTTAAGTTAAAGTTAAAGTTAAAGTTAAAGTTAAAGTTAAAGTTAAAGTTAAAGTTAAAGTTAAAGTTAAAGTTAAAGTTAAAGTTAAAGTTAAAGTTAAAGTTAAAGTTAAGGTTAAAGTTAAAGTTAAAGTTGAAGTTAAAGTTAAAGTTAAAGTTGAAGTTAAAGTTAAAGTTAAAGTTAAAGTTAAAGTTAAAGTTAAATTTAAAGTTAAAGTTAAAGTTAAAGATATGGTTAAAGTTAAGGTTAAGGTTAAAGTTAAAGTTGAAGTTAAAGTTAAAGTTGAAGTTAAAGTTAAGGTTAAAGTTAAAGTTAAAGTTAAAGTTAAAGTTAAAGTTAAAGTTAAAGTTAAATTTAAAGTTAAAGTTAAAGTTAAAGATATGGTTAAAGTTAAGGTTAAGGTTAAAGTTAAAGTTGAAGTTAAAGTTAAAGTTGAAGTTAAAGTTAAGGTTAAAGTTAAAGTAGAAGTTAAAGTTAAAGTGAAAGTTAAAGTTAAGGTTGAAGTTAAAGTTAAAGTTAAAGTTAAAGTTAAAGTTAAAGTTAAAGTTGAAGTTAAAGTTAAAGTTAAAGTTAAAATTAAAGTTAAAGTTAAAGTTAAAGTTAAAAATAATGTTAAAGTTAAAGTTAAAGTTAAATTTAAAGTTAAAGTTAAAGTTAAAGTTAAAGTTAAAGTTAACAAGTAAGGAAGGTTAAGTTCGGGTGTAACCGAACATTACATACTCAGTTGAGAGCTATGGTGACAACATAAGGGAAAATAACCATGTAGGAAAATGAACCGAGGGTAATTCTGGAATGTGTTTGTATGACATGTGTATCAAATGAAAGGTATTAGAGAGTATTTTATGAGGGAGTGGGCCATAGTTCTATAGGTGGACGCCATTTCACGTCATGTTCCACTGCCCCCGTTTCCACGAAGAAAGATTCACCTTGCATGGAGTCTTTGGGGAGGAACCTACCACGAGAAATTTAGTATCACATATGTGCAACAGCAAAGAGTGCTGGACTGCAGTGAGCAAAAGTAATGACACGCCTGATGGATGCTGAGGGGGAGCGCAGAGAAATGCGCATGCGAATCAGTGGCGATTAAATGGACACTCAGAGCAAATAGCGGGAACCTGGACGCAGGGACAACAGTAGGCTCTTAAAAAATGAGAAATATGGAACGCCACCCTTAAGTAATGCGAAAGTGGTGCCGGGGTGGGCGACGGTTCCAGAACGGGGCTGTTTTTTAGTCTACGGGCACACGGTTGCTGCAACGGCAGCAATTATGGTGCATTAGGCATTTGTCAGCCTCCCCGCAAAAAAAAAAAAAAAACAAAAAAGGTGGACGCCACTTAGGGATATCGCCATGCAGGCGGAACAGGGTTGACTCTAGAATTTGTTTGTACGATATGTGTATAAGGTGTTAATGAGTATTTTAAAAGAGAGTGGGCCTTGCTTCTATAGGTGGACGCCTTTTCGAGATATCGCCATAAAGGTGCACCACGGGTTACTCTAGTATATGTTTGTACGATATGGGTATCAAGGTGAAAGGTGTTAATGAGTATTTTAAAAGGGAGTGGGCCTTAGTTCTATAGGTGGACGCCTTTTCGGTATATCGTTATAAAAGTGGACCAGGTTTGACTCTAGAATGCGTTTGTACAATATGGGTATCAAACGAAAGGTGTTAATAAGGGTTTTAAAAGGGAGTGGACCTTAGTTCTATGGGTGGACGCCTTTTCGGGATATCGACATAAACGTGGACCAGGGTTGACTCTAGAATGCGTTTGGACAATATGGGTATCAAATGAAAGGTGTTAATGAGTATTTTAAAAGGGCGTGGGCCTTAGTTCTATAGGTGGCCGCCTTTTCGAGATATCGCCATAAAGGTGGACCAGGGGTGACTCTAGAATTTGTTTGTACAATATGGGTATCAAATGAAAGGTGTTAATGAAATTTTTAAAAGGGCGTGGGCCTTAGTTCTATAGGTGGACGCCTTTTCAAGACATCGCCATAAAGGTGGACCAGGGGTTACTCTAGAATTTGTTTGTACGATATGGGTATCAAATGAAAGGTGTTAATGAGTATTTTAAAAGGGAGTGGGCCTTAGTTCTATGGGTGGATGCCTTTTCGAGATATCGCCATAAAGGTGAGCCAGGGGTGACTCTAGAATTTTTTTGTACGATATGGGTATCAAATGAAAGGTATTAATGAGGGTTTTAAAAGGGAGTGGCCGTTAGTTGTATATGTGAAGGCGTTTTCGAGATATCAACCAAAATGTGGACCAGGGTGATCCAGAACATGTCTGTCGGGTACCGCTAATTTATTTATATATGTAATACCACGAACAGTATTCCTTCCAAGATTCCAAGGGCTTTTGATTTCGCCCTGCAAAACTTTTTCATTTTCTTCTACTTAATATGGTAGGTGTCACACCCATTTTACCAAGTTTTTTTCTAAAGTTATATTTTGCGTCAATAGACCAATACAATTACCATGTGTCATCCCTTTTTTCGTATTTGGTATATAATTATAGCATTTTTTTAATTTTTCGTAATTTTCGATATCGAAAAAGTGGGCCGAAATCCGACTATGACCATTTTTTACACCAATACGAAGTGAGTTCAGATAAGTACGTGAACTGAGTTTAGTAAAGATATATCGATTTTTGCTCAAGTTATCGTGTTAACGGCCGAGCGGAAGGACAGACGGTCGACTGTGTATAAAAACTGGGCGTGGCTTCAACCGATTTCGCCCTTTTTCACAGAAAACAGTTATCGTTCTAGAATCTAAGCCTCTACCAAATTTCACAAGGATTGGTACATTTTTGTTCGACTTATGGCATTAAAAGTATCCTAGACAAATTAAATGAAAAAGGGCGGAGCCACGCCCATTTTGAAATTTTCTTTTATTTTTGTATTTTGTTGCAACATAACATTACTGGAGTTGAATGTTGACATAATTTACTTATGTACTGTAAAGATATTAACTTTTCTTTTAAAATTTGAATTAAAAAATTTTTTTTTTAAAAAGTGGGCGTGGTCGTTCTTCGATTTTGCTAAGTTTTATTAAGCAGACATATAGTAATATGAGTAACGTTCCTGCCAAATTTCATCATGATATCTTCAACGACTGCCAAATTACAGCTTGCAAAACTTCTAAATTACCTTCTTTTAAAAGTGGGCGGTGCCACGCCCATTGTCCAAAATTTTACTAGTTTTCCATTCTGCGTCATAAGTTCAACTCCCCTACCAAGTTTCATCGCTTAATCCGTATTTGGTAATGAATTATCGCACTTTTTCGATTTTTCGAAATTTTCGATATCGAAAAAGTGGGCGTGGTTATTTTCCGATATCGTTCATTTTAAATAGCGATCTGAGATGAGTGCCCACGAACCTACATACCAAATTTCAACAAGATAACTCAAAATTTACTCAAGTTATCGTGTTAACGGACAGACGGACGGACGGACATGGCTCAATCGAATTTTTTTTCGATACTGATGATTTTGATATATGGAAGTCTATATCTATCTCGATTCCTTTAAGCCTGTACAACCAACCGTTATCCAATCAAAGTTAATATACTCTGTGAGCTCTGCTCAACTGAGTATAAAAATAAAGTTAAAGTTAAAGTGAAAGTTAAAGTTAAAGTTAAGGTTAAAGTTAAAGTTAAAGTTAAAGATAAAGTTAAAGTTAAAGTTAAAGTGAAAGTTAAAGTTAAAGTTAAAGTTAAAGTTAAGGTTAAAGTTAAAGTTTAAGTTAAATTTAAAGTTAAAGTTAAACTTAAAGTTAAACTTAAAGTTAAAGTTAAAGTTAAAGTTAAAGTTAAAGTTAAAGTGAATATTAAAGTTAAAGTTAAAGTTAAAAATAAAGTTAAAGTTAAAGATAAAGTGAATGTTAAAGTTAAAGTGAAAGTTAAAGTTAAAAATAAAGTTAAAGTTGAAGTGAAAGTTAAATACTAACTTCTCATTTATTCAATAAAAGTAAAAAATTTGTTTTCTTATCGGTTACCACGCTTAAAATGGTTAACTTGAATTAATATTAAAAACAAAACTTGAATTAATATCAAAGAAAACAAAATGTTGCATAAATATTATAATTGCATAAGTTGATAATATGCAATAGCTTTACCGCGGCAGTCCCCGAGTGCCACACGTCCTTTTTTCAAAATACATTGAACTGGCCATTCCCTGGTATTGACAAAGAAATCGAGAACGTACATGCAACTTGTCGTATCTGCCAAGCAACGGCAACTTCACCGAAACAATAATTTTTACCCTGGCCTGAACCGACGGGTCCTTTGAAAAGAATTCATTTGGATTTCGCTGGTCCATTTTTTAACCGTATGTGGCTCATTGTGGTAGATGCATATTCAAGGTTTCCATATAAAATGCAGCAACAATAATGACAACTATCGCGGCACGCATATTTCCATGGAAGGGCTGCCGGTAACCATCGTAACAGATAATGGCACTCAGTTCACATCGCATGAATTCAAACAATTTTGTGAACGTAACGCTATAAAGCATCTCACAACCGCCCCCTTTCATCCGGCTTCAAACGGATTTGCAGAACGGGGAGTACGTACATTCAAAGAGGCCTTTACGAAGATAATGAGAGAGGAGCATTATACTGAACGTGCCTTGTACAAATATTTGGCTACATACCGAGCAACGCCTAATCCGCTTTCAGGCAAGTCGCCGGCAGAGCTGTTGCATGGTCGTCAACCGAGGATCATATTGGCAGCGTTATTTCCGGGCAAAAATAAAAATAGTGAAAACAAAGCAAAATTTGAAGTAGGGGAAAACGTAATCGCCCGCAACTATTCCGGCTCTCAATGATGGATTCGGGGAAAAATCGTTAAACTTTTGGGTAGTAAAATGTACTCAGTTTAAACAACTAAAAGCGTTTTCAAACGTCATCAAAACAAATGCGTGTTGATAAATCCAAACATTCGAGCGAATATTTGAATTCAGATGACATTGAAGTAGATACCTACCCATTAAGCGGCAAAAGAGAAGTGGAGGAAATTGTTAAAAAATCACCACCGTGAGATGCCCCCTCTGGTTCGACGGATAACGAATCCGCTGGACTACGAAGATCTGAGCGCACACGAAGGCAGCCAGTTAGGTATGATCCAAGCATTGACTTTGCAGCCTAATGGATTCGAAGTAATAGAAGAAGGGATTTATTAAAATTTAAGTGGGGGAAATGTTATAGCTAATCTGGTAACTCTTTATTTCTCAAGTTAAACACGTTATATATAAATGTCAATAACTAGAGATAGAAAGAAGAAGAGAGTTTCCGGTTGCATCTATCAGTGAATTCAATAAAGGTTAGTTCATAGAATTCCTATCGTGTTTTAATCCTGGAATCGATCCACGCACCTCACGCCCACCCCGGATCATAAAGTTAAAGTGAATGTTAAAGTTAAAGCGAAAGTTAAAGTTAAAAATAAAGTGAAAGTTAAAGTTAAAGTGAAAGTTAAAGTTAAAGTTAAGGTTAAGGTTAAGGTTAAAGTTAAAGTTGAAGTTAAAGTTAAAGTTAAGGTTAAAGTTAAAGTTAAAGTTAAAGTTAAAGTTAAAGATAAAGTTAAAGTTAAAGTTAAAGTTAAAGTTGAAGTTAAAGTTAAAGTTAAAGTTAAAGTAAAAGCAAAAGTTAAAGTTAAAGTTAAAGTTAAAGTTAAAGTTAAAGTTAAAGTTAAAGTTAAAGTTAAAGTTAAAGTTAAAGTTAAAGTTAAAGTTAAAGTTAAAATTAAAGTTAAAGTTTAAGTTAAAGTTAAAGTTAAATTTTTTTTTTTTTTTTTTGTGTTTCGCGGAAGGAGGAAATGCTTTATGCACTGACCGGGATATTTTAGCCCCACTGCGAGACTCTCCGAGTGTAAGACTCCCTTCTTCCATGGAGGCCTATCCACTAAAACCTAACCTCCCACGGCCCGCGCAAATCCCCGTACCTGGGACCGCGTTTAGCATTACTTCGGGTACGGGTGCGCGCTACGTGAGCTCTATGGCTACTCTCACGTTAATGGGCTAGGCATCCGTCTTCTCGTTTACTGGTAAGTATATGCCTCACATATGTGCTGACCGTATCCCATCTGTCTCTTCGACAGGTCATGTTATTAATGACACTGCCCGGGGATAGGTCGCCAAGTACCTCTTCTACCCTCCTTCGCTGATGGGAGAAGTGCCTGCATTCGAAGAAGCTGTGGCGTACATCGTCTATTTTCCCACAGTACAGGCAGCTCGGGCTATCAACCTTACCCATTCTGTGTAGGTATTTGCGGAAGTAACCGTGTCTCGTTAGAACTGGGTCAGGTAAAAGTCTACCTCTCCGTGCGGTCGCTTCAACCATGGATTCAGTTCAGGGATTAGTTCCCTAGTCCACTTTCCTACGGGGCTGTTGCTCCACTGATCTTGCCAGCGTCGGAACGATTCTTCTCGCGCCTGCATGGCAAAAGCAGCTCTACTTGCTTGCGATCCGTTGTCATATATTGTTTTTCTTTCCTCAACGAGAAGATATATCGGTATGGTTCCCGCAATGACCAGGACAGCTTCAGCTGATACCGTGCGGTAAGCCGAAGATATTCGCAGCGCCCCTCTGCGTCGGACCGAGGTGAGGGCGACTCGGTTCTTCCGGTATTTCATTGCGTTCGCCCAGATTTCTGCACCATATAAGAGTATGGAATCCGAGGCTGATGCAAGCAACTTCCTTGTGCATGGCTTTGGGCCACCTGTGTTTGCCATTAATCTACTCAACTGCGCTATTATGCGCGCAGCTCTTTCGCGGGCCCCTCATATGTGATCCGAGAAGTTGAGTTTGCTGTCTAACCTCACTCCCAGATATTTCGTTGAAGCGAGTGTTTCTATTGGCTGGTCCCCAACCATCATGTTCCTGGTAGTGGGAATACGTCTCTTTGTGAGTGTTTAGGGGGATGGCAGGATAAAATTTACCTTCCTTTTTCTGCAGTGGGATGTAGCTGATGGATATGGCTGTGGCGGTGCTGTCGTGATGCTATGATGGTTGTGCTAGTGGCTGAGCCTTTTTGATGGTGGCGAATGGATGGAAATCTAACGCTCCGTGGATTCGGTTTTCTACGACCTCGATGATAGCAGAGTGCGTTCCTAAATTTTAGGATAGGTACTTGCGGCACACACAAAAACAACGGAGAATATTTCTCGAACCGAAAAGGAAAAGCACTTTATAACTTTATAAAGGAAACTAGGGGTTTAAACTTTAGCGAAAATTACTATTTCATTTAATATAGTATATATCTTTTAAAGAGACTTTACAAATTTTGTGTCACACACGGGATGAAAAATTTCGAATGAATAATAAAATATAAAAGAAATGTCAAAACAAAAATTATATATATACGTACATATGGCACCTGTCAACACATCAGTTGGGGTTGCCAGATGGGCGAAATATGTTCAAGCATTCATTTACAAGTCTATAAGTGCTAATCCTAGTTTAACATGAGTGTTACGTATAATGGTTATACGTATTTTAATTTATTCATGAATAGCTCAAATATAATATAAAGGTATAAAATATGTAATGAAGTACATATTTCCACGTATAATAATTCATAAATATACGTTTAAATTCAAATAGATTTAATTCAATAAAACATGCAATAAAACATATGGAAGCGTGTGCTAATTAAAAAATCGTTTATAAATTCAGCTCTTAAAATAAAAGGGTTGGGTGTTGACGACTACGACAGTCGCTCAAACATCGTCCCCGCCCTAGGCGCGTTCAGTGGCTAGAGCCTCTTGCAGCTCTTGAATGGTCCGCAATGCATCTCGCACGAGGATTTGGGACACTTTTCCTCTAGCGTTGGCGGTCTGCAGCCCTTGTGCGGTGCATCGAATGGTGCGTCGTGCGATGCTGGGTGCTGCTGAGGGAATGTTGTTTCCCGGGCGAGAACGGGGTTGCCCGGTGGCGGCAGGGGGTGCCGGTACGGCGGATCTGCCAGGCCGGGGTGCCTGGATGGCGCGGTGGGCGCTTGGGGTAGCGTCCCGCCGATGGAGTAGGGAGTGATGTCGCGCTCCACAGATCCGGCATCTGTCGTACGAGCTGCACTCGCTGGTGATGTGAGATAATGCCAAGCAATTCAGGCAAAACTTATGGGCTCGTGCAAGCATCCATCTCTGGGGTGGTTTCATTTTTTTGAATATGACGCAGTTGCGAAGAGCGTGCTGACGGGTGCATATGCGGCACCGTCGGTAATCCGTTATTAGTGTCGAGCCGCGTGATTCATTGGCGCGGTTGGGAGCTACGATCTCCGACCGCACTGGTCTTCGTGACGACGACTGATTTGCACGATCCATAGCGATCTGTAATTACAGTTGTAAAAGTATTTTAGTGGAGAGAAATACTGATACAGGGGATTTCAGCTGGCATTATGTTGCAAAATACGACATATTAGTGACGGTGATGTGGTAAGAGTGGACAGAGGTAGTTTGAGAGTAGCTACGAATTCTCCGGGGTTGCCCGAGAGGGTGGGCTTTCAGTCTGAGGGAGGAAACAGAGCTTGACAAGTGGTCGTGTGAGGGTGCCGGTTTGAGTACGAACGTCAACAACACGTATATGGCCGTCAGGACCTGGATGTATTTTTTCAATACGTCCAAGGCGCCATTCAGTCGGGGGAAGTGAGTCGTCGTGAATGCAGACACACTCACCGACCTTGGGTTCGGGTTGTGGATTTTTCCACTTCTGCCTTTTTTGGAGATCCTTTAGGTAGTCTTCCTTCCACCTTTTGCTGAACTGATGATGTAAACTTTTTACCCTGTCCCATCGGTTTATAAGAGATAAATCCGCGTGATCCACTTCAGGGATAGCGAGGAGGGGGCTACCTCGGAGAAAGTGGCCGGGGGTCAGCGCGGTAAACTCTGTGGGATCTTGGGGTAAAGGTGAGATAGGACGAGAGATTAATACGGCTTCAATTCTTACCAAGAGGGTGGTAAATTCTTCAAATGTGAACTTGTGGGCTCCTGCAGTCCTCTTGAAGTGCAGTTTGAAACTCTTCACTGCAGACTCCCACAAGCCGCCCATGTGGGGAGCTCCGGGCGGAATGAATTTCCAATTAATGCCCTGGGGAGAGTATTTTGCGATTACTTCTTGAGAGACAGTTTTCATGAAGTCAACGAACTCTTTTTCCGTCGCTCTTTTAGCTCCAATAAACGTTTTGCCGTTGTCACTCATCATTGTGGCAGGATATCCACGACGTCCGACGAAGCGAGCGAATGCTGGGAGAAAGGCATTTGTTGTTAGGTCCGAGCACAGCTCAAGGTGGACAGCTTTTGTCACAAAACAGACAAAAACGGCCACGTAGCCTTTCAGTAAGGTGTGAGGCCTTAGCAAGGAGGCTTTTATTTGAAAAGGCCCCGCAAAGTCGACACCGGTAGTGGTGAAAGGCGGAGCATATGTGCATCGTTCCGGGGGCAAAGCCGCCATGATTTGCGATCGCATTTGCTGCTTGTGGAGGGTAAAAATTTTGCACTGATGGATGCATCTCTTTATGAGGGGTTTTAGGCGTGGAATATAGAGATCCTGTCTGAGGCATTGCTGCATTAGACGTATTTCGGCGTGGAGGAGAAGTTCGTGGAGGTACTTTATATAGAGAGGACAGCGAATCTAGATTTTTCTGGGATAATAACGGGGTGTTTTTCATTGTAAGTCAACGTCGAATGAACTAGTCTACCATGAACCTCGAGGAGCCCGTTTTCATCGAGGTATGGGTTGAGGGTTAGTAGAGAGCTTCTTTGATCAATGGGTTTTGCATTTTCCAAGCATGCTCTTTCGCGAGGAAAATATCGGGTTTGCGTTAACGTCACAAGTTTATTTTTCGTTTTGCGGAGATCTCCATGAGACAGAGAGGGAGTGTAAGCGGGTTTAATGCCTCGAATTCGGTCCTTGAGATTATTAATGAACCTGAAGGCATATGCCATGACCCTGAGGGCGCGAGGAAAAGAGGAAAATCGATCCAATACATCGGGGTCATCTTCAGCTGAGTATAGTGCTTCGACTCGGCGCATTTCAGGCGGGTTGATGCTGCGGGTAGATGGGTTTGGCCAAGCTTCGGGGGGCTGGGTCAGCCACGCAGGGCCATTCCACCACAGCGAAGAATTTGCCAAATCCATGGGTTTGCATCCTCTAGTGCCCATGTCTGCTGGATTGTCGCGACTGCCTACATGCTTCCAGGAGGCGCTTCCGACGAGATCCATAAATAGCTGTTCGATTGGATATGAAAGTTTTCCAAGAGTGGGGAGGCTTTTCGAGCCATGCTAACACAATTTCCGAGTCAGACCACATGTAAAGATTTTTAAGGGAGAGTTCAAGATGGGATTGTACGACGGCGATTAGTCGGGCAAGGAGTAGAGCTGCACATAGTTATAGTCTTGGAAGACTGGTAGTGCGAAGAGGGGCAACCTTGCCTTTAGCGACCAGAAGGTGGGACGACGTGGTGGTACCGTGGGTTGTTCGCAGATATATGGTGGCGCAATATGCCTTTTCTGACGCATCGCAGAAACCATGCAGTTCAACCTGCTGGTTCGGGATGTAGTCAACCCATCGAGGTATCTTTATATCTGAGATGTTGGGTAAATTTTTTGCGAACTGCGCCTATTTAATGAAGCGGAGGGGGTTCACTGGTTCGTCCCAGCCAGTTCCGTCTATCCATAGCTCTTGGAGTAAAATCTTGGCCTGAATCATAATCGGCGTAAGCCACCCTGCGGGGTCAAAAAGTTTTGCGACCGAGGAGAGAATTTGTCGTTTTGTACTAGCGGACGAGAGGGGTATTGCGTCCACTGTATACGAAAACGTGTCGGTCAGAGCGTTCCAATGTATGCCGAGAGTTTTGGTGTTGCTTGCTTTCTCGAATTCCAAAAGATTGGTATCTAGCAAGTCCTCTCCTTTGATGTTTTTTATTATACTGGGGTTATTGGCCGTTATTTTCCGTAATGGAAATCCTGCTGACGCTAATACTTGGATGACTTGGGAGAGAGATGTTTCAGCAGAGAAAATTTCATGGCTGCCAGAGAGAATGTCATCTACATATGTTTCTTTCGTCAAAACAGGGACGGCTTTGGGGAAAGTTTCCTCTACATCTTTGTCCAGTTGGTGAAGAGTACGTATGGCGAGGTAGGGGGCACAGTTCACACCAAATGTGACTGTTTTCAGACGATAGTCTTTTATGGGGTAGCTCGGAGATGAGCGAAAGACGATCCTCTGATAGTCTCTGTCGTCTTCATGCATTATGATTTGACGACAAATTTTTTCTACGTTTCCGTTAAAAACAAATTGGTAGGTACGCCACTTGAGAATCAGAAGCATCAGATCGGGCTGGAGGGTAGGGCCGGTATACAGAACGTCGTTGAGCGTATGTCCAGATGCCGACTTCTTTGAGGTGTTAAACACGACCCGCACCTTTGATGTCTTCTTCTCGGGTTTGACAACTGCGTGATGAGGAAAATAAAATGAGAGCATTTTCCTCCGTCAAATTTTTCATAGGAGCCGGTTTCCTCCATATGATCAAGGGTGAGGTATTCTTCTAGAACACTATCATATTGAGTCTTTAAATCCCCTTTCTTCTGCAGACTTCTCTCCATTCCAAGAAACTGGCTTAGAGCTGAAGACCGAGAGTGGGATAATGAGATGGACTCTGGGAAGCTGGGTTTAAACGGCAGCCTTACGATATAACGACCGTTATCATCGCGTGAGGTTGTGGCTGCATAGAAATTTTCGCAAAACTCGTCTTCTGGGATTATTTGGGGTTTGGTGGGAACTTCCTCCAATTCCCAGAATTTACGCAATAGAGAGTTAAGATCTTCGTTCGACACTTCTGACACTTGCATGCAGAAAGCGTTTACCATCACAGGAGCTCTACCGCTCAGAATCCATCCAAAAATGGTTTTCTGCGCTAGAAGATGGGGGGAAAGTTTCTCAACGCCATTTTGGATGATTTGCGGTTTTACATCACTGCCTAGGACGAGATCTATTTGCGAGGGGGAGTGACAGTTCGAGTCTGCGAGGTTGAGGTGTGCCCATTTTGCTTGAAGCTCGCTAGTGAGCTTAAGCGAGGGGACATTTTTGTTAGCCGGGGTAATACTATTGCCTCTGCACTTATTCTGGTTTTGAAATCGGGGGATACCAAAGTTAGAGAGCACAATTTGTTTGAGGTCTGAACTACCTTGCCGCCCATCCCTGATATTTCAAATCTAGAGGGTTTGAATGGGAGCTTGAGTCTATCGTGGGCTCTGGTAGAGATAAAGGTTCGTTCAGATCCCCGATCCACAAGAGCTCGTAGTTTGAAAATTTCTCCTTTATGCTCTACGGGAACGATAGCCGTGGGTAAAATTATTTCACAATCGTTTTCGGAATGAAACGATTGTACTTGGCTTTTCTGCGAGCATGAAGGGCTTTCATCCAGAGCATTGGCTTGATCGGGAGTATTACCGGGTGAGACTGTGGAATTCGTGGTCGTGGCTTGTAAGGCTGTCCTTTGCAATCGTGAGGGTTGTCTTTTCGGCACTTGAGATGTGTCTTCGTGAAGAACTGAGTTGTACCGATCTTGACATTGATTGCAAGTTTGAGTACTGGAACAGTCTTTCAATATGTGTGACTGAGAGAGGCAATTGAAACACATATTGTTTTCTCTCACAAACCTTCTGCGATCAGAGGTCGACAGCTTCTTAAATTTGAAGCAACTTATAAGGGGGTGAGATGTGGTTTTACACATAGCGCACTTGTACATTGTTCGCTGCTCTGTCATATGAGACTGGGTGTGGGAGGTCGATCTATTTTGAAAGAGATGCGACTGCTGGGGTTTAAATGATGGCCTAGCTTGTGGGGTGGCTTTAAATTTATTTGGTCGCCATTGATCGACTCGCTCTACGACTTCATATCGAGTTGTGAGGAACTGGTCCATTTGGGACGAGTTAGGAAGTCCTCTTCTTGAAGTCAGAGACTGCTCCCATAACGTGACTGTATTTTCTGGGAGTTTAGAGGTAACCAGATAAATAAGTATGGGGTCCCAGTTATCTGTGGAGACTTGTTGCGTGGCGAGAATTTGAAGGCAATTATTTACCGACGATTGCAACCTTTAAATGTCTTCACTGTTTTCCGTGGTGATCGTTTTTAAGTTCATTAGGGCCCGTATTTGATTATCTACGAGAACTCGTCTGTTCTCGTATCGGGACTTTAGGGCTTCCCACGCTAAGGCAAAGTTGTCGTCAGTCAAAGGAAATTGGTTGACTATTTGAGCTGCCTTTCCTTGGGTTTTGTATCTGAGGTGATACAATTTTTGCGCTTGGGAGAGTTTGGGATGGTTAATATAAACGGCATGTCACGATAGAGGGCCATTTTTCATAACCACCATAAAATATTTCGGTATCGCAGGGAGGGATTTTCAGCGAAATACCGGAGTTGTCAGATGGAGCTGGTGTGACGGTAGAGGGAGCGGGGGCATTTGCTTGTTTAAGCAAGTGAAGCTGGTCTTCTATCTGGGCTTTTGTGTCTTCGTATGCTATGAGACAGGACCTGTATATGCTATTAACAGATGTTGGAAAATCTTCGGGCAGGTCCTGATCTGGGGTTTCGACAATCTTATCGAAGACGGTTTGGACTCTATTCCAAAATTTGTCTATGTTTGAGTTTTTTACTTTGAGTGAGGACTCCGTGTTGTCTTGGAGCGACGTCGACCTAAACCGAGCACAATATTCCAAAAAATTGTCCGTTTCGGATGTAAATTTTTTGGGGGCAGACGAGATTTTAAATTTTTTAACTCCTTGAGTTTTGGAGCCACCTTTTTTGGTTTCATCGTCACTCATTTTTGAGCTATGTTTTATTTCGCTTAGAGTTGAGAATTAATAAAATTTAACTAAGAGACAAAAAACTTTTTTTTTTGAATAGAGAGTATTTATTTGCTTTTAACTATGTATGAGGGAGTTACGTTTATATTCACGTTAAATAGCAAGAGAGAATAATTTTCAAAACCAAAAAAAGTTTTTTTAGTTAAATTTATTTGAGGGGTTTGAGTATGTGTAAAACCTAATAGAGAGAGGGGGACAAATTTCCGAAGTAAAGAGGTTTTAATTAATTTGAAATTTGAGGGTATGACGAGACAAAGTTGACCACTGTGCCGCGGTGCACTGTATTTAATATGTGAGGGTTAAATATACGTGGGAAAAATACAAATATATATATGTAAATATGAGTAATTATTTTTTAAGATTTTCACTATCGATATTTTTGTGGACTGTATAAATGGGGATACAGAGTGAAATACTAAATTACTCGGGAAAATTTTTTAACTTTACACAAGAGAGATATATTTTTTAAACGCTAGTGTACGCACTGAACCACTCTTGTACCACTGTATGAGATTTTGTTTCACCGCTTATGTCGCTTTCTTTCTTTTGTTTATCCGTATGTATGTATACGCAAGTATGGAGATTTACAAAGGTTTTTTGCGTTTTATATTAATTTAAATTGGGAAAAATCAGAAGTTAGCAGAGGTTGTGCAATATATTTAATTAACGACAAGAGATATTTTAATTTAAAATGAGGAAATTTTAAATTATTAAGAGATTTGTCGCATTAAAATATAAGGGGTGCTTTTAGTAAGTGTGCCCACTGTAGCTAACTACTGAGTTTTTCTTATTTTGCTTTGCACATATACCGTACTGAGTTTTGCAATATGGGGTTATTGCTATATGTATATATATATATATATATATATATATACGAAATGGTATGTGCAAATTTAGTGGGAACTTGAGAAAATTTGGCGGGAAATGAGGATTATTGGCGGGAAATTGTAATCCTCGAAAATGAAAATTGCCTTGATTTTTCTCGTTTATGTGTATTTTTTCCGTGATTGGGTTGTATTATATCTCATTTAATACTCACGGTTTACGAAAAGGGCGAAGGTACTTGCGTTTTTATTGCGCTGGTTTCCTTAGTGGCGTCGAGGGACCACTGTTTAGGGGGATGGCAGGCTAAAATTTACCTTCCTTTTTCTACAGTGGGATGTAGCTGATGGATATGGCTGTGGCGGTGCTGTCGTGATGCTATGATGGCTGTGCTAGTGGCTGAGCTTTTTTGATGGTGGCGAATGGATGGAAATCTAACGCTCCGTGGATTCGGTTTTCTACGACCTCGATGATAGCAGAGTGCGTTCCTAAATTTTAGGATAGATACTTGCGGCACACACAAAAACAACGGAGAATATTTCTCGAACCGAAAAGGAAAAGCACTTTATAACTTTATAAAGGAAACTAGGGGTTTAAACTTTAGCGAAAATTACTATTTCATTTAATATAGTATATATCTTTTAAAGAGACTTTACAAATTTTGTGTCACACACGGGATGAAAAATTTCGAATGAATAATAAAATAAAATTAAAGAAAAAAAAACTTTTTTAAAAATAAGCTTTTATTATTTTGGCTAATAAAATTAACTAAAAAGTAAACAATAAATTGACTCTAAAGAAATATAACACTTTATAAGTTCATTGTAAGCTTAAACGATAATTAGGCTTTTTCGTCTGCGACAAAAAAATTCTATATTGTACATAATTATATATTTTTAACATTAAAACTTTACACCTAAATTATTAAATCTTACAGTTTATATCACAGTCCTAATTGTTCTAATAAAAAACGTGTTAAATTTTGATGGTATAATTAAGAACATTTAGGATCTCCTTTTCTTGCTATCGCAATGTAACACGCTTTTATTAGAACAATTAGGACTGTGATATAAACTGTAAGATTTAATAATTTAGGTGTAAAGTTTTAATGTTAAAAATATATAATTATGTACAATATAGAATTTTTTTGTCGCAGACGAAAAAGCCTAATTATCGTTTAAGCTTACAATGAACTTATAAAGTGTTATATTTCTTTAGAGTCAATTTATTGTTTACTTTTTAGTTAATTTTATTAACCAAAATAATAAAAGCTTATTTTTAAAAAAGTTTTTTTTTCTTTAATTTTATTTTTTACTTTTTAGTTCGTTTTATTAACAAGTAATAGAAGCTTGTTCTTATAAAAGCTTTAAATATAAGTATAGGGGGTGAAACAAAAACACATATATCAGTTACATCTGCGTATAATGCGTATTGGAATTTATTAGTACACATTTTATGCGCAGCAACTTCAGAGGTGTATTTAAAGTTTAAAGCATTGTAAATATAAGTATTGAAGTCATGAGCCTGGGCATTCGCGCAATTTTAGTGATGTAAATTGCATGGCGCCAGCGCCAATACGGTGCCAGCTCAATGGTAGCTCATTGACGAAATTACTCCAAGCGAATTTTTGACGCTTCTTAGTAGTGAGTGCGTAGTACATTTTACTTGCGCTATTAAGTGAAACGACTTTTGCGTGTCAGGCACGAGTTTGGTGTTATTGGCGCTACTGGCAGTGATGACACTGAGCTGTTGGCGGTAGCGCTGGTAGTTCAGATTTTGAATCAGAGAAAGAATTGATGACCCGTGTGAATTATTATGGCTTTGGCCGTGTAAATTATTATGGTGTATTTGTATATTTTAGATTTAATGCACAATTAATATTTGTGTGTTTGAGCGGCCAAATAATAACAGTAGTATTGCTAAAGTGCTGCTTAGTTGATGGAATGCCGCTAATTTCTTAGCGATGATCAGCAGATTGTCAATATTTCGTTCAACGGACGCGCGAAATTGCCACATCTGCTCAAATTTTCCAAAGATTTTCCATTCTTGATTTAACTTAAGCTGTTATGCCAATATTTTTCAGCCAGCTTTTTTCAAATAGGTAATTTTTCCAAAAGCAAAATAAATTACAGAAAAGATTACAAGGTTAAACAGCCTTAAACATTCAGCTATGTTGGTTATACACAGAAATACAACAGAGGGTTGTGTCTCCGCTTTTCGCAAGCGATGAGATTCACCACGCGTGATACGTGATTCACCACGTCCAAATATCACAATCCACGGATAGGTACCGGCGTGTTTGTATGGGACTTAGGCTGTTATGCCAAAGTAAATACAAATCTTTACCGATAACTGTGTTATCGATTAATTTATCGAATTCTAACAAAGTAATATTGCATTGTCATCGGAGTTATACATGTGTGCAAAATTTCAGCTCCATCGGACACCGGGAAGTGTATCAAATTTAACTTGCAAGATTCCATTACAGACAACAAAAGTGAAAGTAAATAAAAGCTTATAATATAAAAGAAATGTCAAAACAAAAATTATATATATATGTACATATGGCACCTGTCAACACATCAGTTGGGGTTGCCAGAGGGGCGAAATATGTTCAAGCATTCATTTACAAGTCTATAAGTGCTAATCCTAGTTTAACATGAGTGTTACGTATAATGGTTATACGTATTTTAATTTATTCATGAATAGCTCAAATATAATATAAAGGTATAAAATATGTAATGAAGTACATATTTCCACGTATAATAATTCATAAATATACGTTTAAGTTCAAATAGGTTTAATTCAATAAAACATGCAATAAAACATATGGAAGCGTGTACTAATTAAAAAATCGTTTATAAATTCAGCTCTTAAAATAAAAGGGTTGGGTGTTGACGACTACGACAGTCGCTCAAACAGTGAGGATGACGATCTCCGTTTTGGCTGTTGCTAACTGGAGACCGTGCTCAGCCATCCACCTATTTACATTACGCATGACCTGGTTTAATTTTAGCTGTGTCAGCTCGCAGCTTGGTGCTGTTATCACAGCTGCCACGTCGTCTGCAAAGGCAACGAGGAAGGTGCTTTCTGGCATGTCTAATCGAAGAAGACTGTCGTAAGTTATATTCCAGAGATCGGGACTTAGTACCGAACCCTGGGCTGCTCCACCTGTTATTTTTACCTTTTTTTTTACCGTGAGTACTTTCGTATATTAGATACATCTCTCTTAGGTAGTCCCTTAAAATTTCTAACAAATATTGCGGTACTTTGAAAGTGCTTTCTAGTGCCTCAAGCATGTCCTCCCACCTAGCTGAGTTAAAAGCGTTTTTGACGTCCAGCGTAACCAGCAACACTATAGGTCTTGCTCTGTGGCACGCTGTCTCGGCTTTCTTGACTGCGTCTATAACTTCTGCTATGGCATCGATTGTGGAGTTCCCCCTCCGAAAACCATGCTGTCTGGGCGATAGTCCTCCGGCGTCCTGTAACGCTCTGGTGAGGCGTTGCTTCAGGAGACTCTCCATCAATTTCCATGCTGTGTCCAACATACATAGGGGACGGTAGGATGATGGAGAGTTGGGATCTCCTTTCCCTTTTGGAATGAGAACCAGTCGTGCTGTCTTCCATATGGTGGGGAAACTTCTTTCTTCGAGACATTTGTTGTACATGTGCAACATAAGTTCTGGGCAGTTATTTGTAGCTAGTCTACTTGCCTCCGCCGGTATTCCGTCGGCCCCAGATGCTTTCCTAGGTTTCATAGTTCGCACGGCAGTTTTAAGCTCTTCTTCTTGGAATGGTTCCACGTTGCGATCTTCATGGGTAACGTACCCGCCCTCCCTAGGCAGTTGGGTGGGAAACAGGCCATCCACAATGTTCCTTATTTGGTTCTCGTCCATCAGCTGGTTTGGCGGACGGAACTTCTTCATTACTATCTTATATCCCTGCCCCAAGGGGTCTCGATCCACTTCCTCGCAAAGCGCTTTCCAGCACTTAATCTTGCTTTGCTTAATGGCAGCACTAAGAGCTTTCTTCGCTCCTTTGCACGCTTCCGACTTTTCTAGAGCCTCAGGCCTGCCGCGCGCGCGAGTTGCTAGCCTTCGCATCCTGTGGCATAGTTTCCGCAGCTCCGCGATTTCGCTATTCCACCAGTATCCCTGCTTTTTACCCCTCCACACTCCCCTCCGTGGCATAGAGAGGTTGCAAGCGTGGCAAAGACAGCTCATTGTCGTTTCAACCGCCTCTTCCGTCGGACTGGAGTTGTTGATTATCCGTCGAGCATCCCCCAGTACTGATGCGGAGAACGTGGCAGAGTCGACCTTGGATGCGTCTCATGCTATTGTTCTGCGTGGCCCGTTCGGAATCTGCCTCTGAACGGGATCGTTTAGGTGGAAAATGATGTAGTTGTGATCGCTGCCAGCCAGATCCTCTATGACTCTCCATCCAGCAGCGGGCATCAGCAGGCTTTCTGACACTAATGTCACATCGGGGATCGAGTATCCAAAGCCTGGCCGTCGGTATGTAGGGGTCGTACCAGTGTTAAGCACGTTCAAACCGATCCTGGCTGCCATCTCAAGGACTAACCTTCCACGGGTGTTAGTCTGCGGCATTCCCCATTCGACGGCTCTTGCTCTAGTTAAGTCCCTCAGGTCGTCTTCAATAAGTTCAAGCTTGACCCTGAACGTTTGAATGGGATCATTCGGGGACAAGTAGCAGCTTACTATTGTGGTATTATTCGTAGTTAGGCGGACGTAGCCTTGTCCGGCAACACGGTTCACAATATTGGCGTTTGCATCTGTCATCCAGATTGCGGCGGTGCCGGCGTTGTCTATATGCCAATCATTTCGGGCTCTATAGGGTTCGCTGATGATAACGCAGTTAGCTTTATGGTCTAAGACCAACTGTTGTAGTAGCTCATCAGCAAGTCTGCTCCGGTTTAGGTTGCCTTGGATAAAACTAATCACTATTGAATTGAGACTTTGGCCTTTGCAACAGCGAGTGCCGCTCTGAAAATGCTGCATGCTCCAGATCCAGGGACATGATCGAGCTTCTGTGTATTACACAGGTAACATTTTGGAGCTGCGGTACAGGCCGAAGCTTTGTGGCCGCTTTGCCCACACTTCAAGCAGGCGTTACTCCTGTCTGGACCCTTGCATTCAGCCTTCCGGTGTCCGTAGCCGAGACACCTAAAGCAGCGTTGTACTTCTGCTCGCTGTCTGATTCGGCACTGTATCCATCCGATAGGAATTTAACCTTTTTTGAGTAGGGCGTTGCCAATATTCTCGTCCACTTCGACGACCGCCATTTTCTGTTATCTTTGGTTTGCTGCGAACACAGAGACACGGAGAGGTCTAGTGATTTCTTCTTTTCCGACCTCCCTCCTTATTGCGTCTTGGATTTCTGTTTCAGTTGTGAGACTGTCCATACCAAGTACTTCCAACTTCATCCGCTTGGAAAGCTGTTGTGGTTCACCGACCTCTCCTACTGCACTACCTATAGCTGCTCTGAAGGCCGTCTGGTCACTGCAGTGCGCCGTTTCAATCAGTACGTTACCAGATTTGGTTTTTCGTACTGACCGTACCACCGTACCTGTATCATTAGGGCGGAGCTGGCCGCGTATGGCCCCTAGTAACTGGGCATAGCTTTTGCCTTCCACAGGTTTTACCACAAAAGTTGCTGCTTGTCTCCTCTTTCTCGCTCATTTTTGAGCTTGGACGGGGGTTGCCTGCTTGGCTGGCTGAGCCCGCTGTTTCAGCCTCCAGCGTGCTACATTGGACCAAGACTCACCTTGTGAAAGCGTATTTGTTCTTTCACCTCGTTTCTTTTTGGCTTCCAAGTCCTCTGAGTGGGAATCTGAGCTCGTTCGTGCCCTCTTGCTTTTTCGGCCCGATTCTCTGCTCTCATCTACCGTTTGGGCCCTTAACGATCCCATGCAGCTTAACGCTTCCTCGAGAAGAGCCATACCGGTTTTTATGTCCTTGGACACGGCCTTCTGCTTGAGAGGGGTTTCCTGCATCTCGCGCAGCACTGATACCGCGTACTCCAGCAGTTCGTCTTGGCTCTTCCCTTCGAGGCTTGTGTATGAGAGTGAGCCTCTTGGCGGAGTCGCACGTTTCTCCTTCACAACAGCGCGCTGCGCAACGACACTGGGTGAGCTGACCGACGCTTTTTCTCTTGCAGTAGCAGGTGTTGACTGGCTGGGGTTGTCGCGCAGCTGTGCTTTCGCCGCCTTTGTTTTTTCCGCCGATTCGGTGCCTTGTAAGGGCATTACCGACAAGGTCGCTTTAACGGGGGTTGTTAAAACCGGCGATCTCAGCACTTTAGTGCTCTTCTTGAACACCGCTTCATCGCCACTTTCTTTCTCGCTTTCTCTACTTTTATCCTGCTTTGTTGTTTTTATTTTGTTGCTCATTTGTTCTATTGGGTCTCCGCTTCAAGCCGCTATCTCCGCACGATGTGCAGTCGCCGTCTTCAATTCCCTTGGTTATCTTTGCAGAAGCAGGGAGGCCACACGTGGGTTTACACAGGTCCTTATGGGAGTCTGTGTTCAGAGCCAGAATACAGCGTTAGTCAGGAGTCGTCTCAACTGAGCCTGCACCACCAACTTAATGGCGACGTGCTTCGAACGTACTTGAAGACCTGCCACGGTTTTAACGAGACGGAGACGATGCCGATATTAACCTACCAGCCGTTTTGGCAAGGTGTCACCCTTGCTTATTAAGGTAGTAGCCTATCGTCATCGCCAGCCCGTAGCAATCAGTTCATAATCATATTTCCAGTTTTGGTCAACAGGATCTTACTGGTCTCGATCCTGTGGATGTTTGATGGGGTATTTTAGGGCGGCATCCTATCGCCCTTCCACCGGAACTTTGGAATGTGTTGCCCTTAGAGCAACACATTCCCATTTTCCACTGGATTGCTCGTTTTGGTTCGCCCTGAGTACTTAATTCACTCAGTACCTCCCGTCTTTTGGGAAGCGTTCCTCTATCCACCACCTGAGGAGGCGCCCGGTAGGGGACCGATACCCCCGCGGGTAGTTAAAGTTAAAGTTAAAGTTAAAATTAAAGTTAAAGTTAAAACTAAAGTTAAAGTGAATGTTAAAGTTAAAGATAAAGTTAAAAATAAAGTTAAAGTTAAAGTGAAAGTGAAAGTTAAAGTTAAAGTTAAGTTAAGTTATAGTTAAAGTTAAAGTTAAAGTTAAAGTTAAAGTTAAATTTAAATTTAAATTTAAAGTTAAAGTTAAAGCTAAGGTTAAAGTTAAAGTTAAAGTTAAAGTTAAGGTTAAAGTTGAAGTTAAAGTTAAAGTTAAAGTTAAAGTTAAAGTTAAGGTTAAAGTTAAAGTTGAAGTTAAAGTTAAAGTTAAAGTTAAAGTTAAAGTTAAAGTTAAAGTAAAAGTTAAAGTCAAAGTTAAAGTTAAAGTTCAAGTTAAAGTTAAAGTTAAAGTTAAGGTTAAAGTTAAAGTTAAGGTTAAAGTTAAAGTTGAAGTTAAAGTTAAAGTTGAAGTTAAAGTTAAAGTTAAAGTTAAAGTTAAAGTTAAAGTTAAAGTTAAAGTTAAAGTTAAAGTTAAAGTTAAAGTTAAAGTTAAAGTTAAGGTTAAAGTTAAAGTTAAAGTTAAAGTAAAAGTTAAAGTTAAAGTTAAGGTTAAAGTTAAAGTTGAAGTTAAAGTTAAAGTTAAAGTTAAAGTTAAATTTAAATTTGAAGTTAAAGTTAAAGTTAAAGTTAAAGTTAAAGTTAAAGTTAAAGTTAAAGTTAAAGTTAAAGTTAAAGTTAAAGTTAAAGTTAAAGTTGAAGTTAAAGTTAAAGTTAAAGTTAAAGTTAAAGTTAAGGTTAAAGTTAAAGTTGAAGTTAAAGTTAAAGTTAAAGTTAAAGTTGAAGTTAAAGTTAAAGTTAAAGTTAAGGTTAAAGTTAAAGTTAAGGTTAAAGTTAAAGTTGAAGTTAAAGTTAAAGTTAAAGTTAAAGTTAAAGTTAAAGTTAAAGTTAAAGTTAAAGTTAAAGTTGAAGTTAAAGTTAAAGTTAAGGTTAAAGTTAAAGTTAAGGTTAAAGTTTAAGATAAAGTTAAGGTTAAAGTTAAAGTTAAGGTTAAGGTTAAAGTTAAAGTTAAAGTTAAAGTTTTATTTTTTTTTTTTTTTTTTTTTTGTGTTTCGTGGAAGGAGGAAATGCTTTATGCACTGACCGGGATATTTAAGCCTCACTGCGAGACTCTCCGAGTGTAGGACTCCCTTCTTCCATGAAGGCCTACCCACTAAAACCTAACCTCCCACGGCCCGCGCAAATCCCCGTACCTGGGACCGCGTTTAGCATTACTTCGGGTACGGGTGCGCGCTACGTGAGCTCTATGGCTACTCTCACGCTAATGGGCTAGGCATCCGTCTTCTCGTTTACTGGTAAGTATATGCCTCACATATGTGCTGACCGTATCCCATCTGTCTCTTCGACAGGTCATGTTATTAATGACACTGCCCGGGGATAGGTCGCCAAGTACCTCTTCTACCCTCCTTCGCTGATGGGAGAAGTGCCTGCATTCGAAGAAGGTGTGGCGTACATCGTCTATTTCCCCACAGTACAGGCAGCTCGGGCTATCAACCTTACCCATTCTGTGTAGGTATTTGCGGAAGTAACCATGTCCCGTTAGAAACTGGGTCAGGTAAAAGTCTACCTCTCCGTGCGGTCGCTTCAACCATGGATCAAGTTCAGGGATTAGTTCCCTAGTCCACTTTCCTACGATGCTGTTGCTCCACTGATCTTGCCAACATCGGATCGATTCTTCTCGCGCCTGCATGGCAACAGCAGCTCTACTTGCTTGCGATCCGTTGTCATATATTGTTTTTCTTTCCTCAACGAGAAGATATATCGGTATGGTTCCCGCAACGACCAGGACAGCTTCAGCTGATACCGTGCGGTAAGCCGAAGATATTCGCAGCGCCCCTCTGCGTTGGACCGAGTTGAGGGCGACTCGGTTCTTCCGGTATTTCATTGCGTCCGCCCAGATTTCTGCACCATATAAGAATATAGAATCCGAGGCTGATGCAAGCAACTTCCTTGTGCATGGCTTTGGGCCACCTGTGTTTGCCATTAATCTACTCAACTGCGCTATTATGCGCGCAGCTCTTTCGCAGGTCCCTCGTATGTGATCCGAGAAGTTGAGTTTGCTGTCTAACCTCACTCCCAGATTTTTCGTTGAAGCGAGTGTTTCTATTGGCTGGTCCCCAACCATCATGTTCCTGGTAGTGGGAATACGTCTCTTTGTGAGGATGACGATCTCCGTTTTGGCTGTTGCTAACTGGAGACCGTGCTCAGCCATCCACCTATTTACATTACGCATGAACTGGTTTAATTTTAGCTGTGCCAGCTCGCAGCTTGGTGCTGTTATCACAGCTGCCACGTCGTCTGCAAATGCAACGAGGAAGGTGCTTTCTGGCATGTCTAATCGAAGAAGACTGTCGTAAGTTATATTCCAGAGTTCGGGACCTAGTACCGAACCCTGGGCTGCTCCACCTGTTATTTTTACCTTTTTTTGACCGTGAGTACTTTCATATATTAGATACCTCTCTCTTAGGTAGTCCCTTAAAATTTCTAACAAATATTGCGGTACTTTGAAAGTGCTTTCTAGTGCCTCAAGCATGTCCTCCCACCTAGCTGAGTTAAAAGCGTTTTTGACGTCCAGCGTGACCAGCAACACTATAGGTCTTGCTCTGTGGCACGCTGTCTCGGCTTTCTTGACTGCGTCTATAACTTCTGCTATGGCATCTATTGTAGAGTGCCCCCTCCGAAAACCATGCTGTCTGGGCGACAGTCCTCCGGCGTCCTGTAACGCTCTGGTGAGGCGTTGCTTCAGGAGACTCTCCATCAATTTCCCTGCTGTGTCCAACATACATAGGGGACGGTAGGATGATGGAGAGTTGGGATCTCCTTTCCCTTTTGGAATGAGAACCAGTCGTGCTGTCTTCCATATGGTGGGGAAAATTCTTTCTTCGAGACATTTGTTGTACATGTGCAACATAAGTTCTGGGCAGTCGTTTGCAGCTAGTCTAATTGCCTCCGCGGGTATTCCGTCGGGCCCAGATGCTTTCCTAGGTTTCATAGTTCGCACGGCAGTTTTAAGCTCTTCTTCTTGGAATGGTTCCACGTTGCGATCTTCATGGGTAACGTACCCGCCATCCCTAGGCAGTTGGGTGGGAAACAGGCCATCCACAATGTTCTTTATTTGGTTCTCGTCCATCAGCTGGTTTGGCGGACGGAACTTCTTCATTACTATCTTATATCCCTGCCCCCATGGATCTCGATCCACTTCCTCGCAAAGCGCTTTCCAGCACTTAAGCTTGCTTTGCTTAATGGCAGCACTAAGAGCTTCATTCGCTCCTTTGTACGCTTCCGACTTTTCTAGAGCCTCAGGCCTGCCGCGCGCGCGAGTTGCTAGCCTTCGCATCCTGTGGCATATTTTCCGCAGCTCCGCGATTTCGCTATTCCACCAGTATACCTGCTTTTTACCCCTCCACACTCCCCTCCGTGGCATAGAGAGGTTGCAAGCGTGGCGAAGACAGCTCATTGTCTTTTCAACCGTCTCTTCCGTCGGACTGAAGTTGTTGATTATCCGTCGGGCATCCCCCAGTACTGATGCGGAGAACGTGGCAGAGTCGACCTTGGATGCGTCCCATGCTTTTGTTCTGCGTGGCCCGTTCGGAATCTGCCTCTGACCGGGGTCGTTTAGGTGGAAAGTGATGTAGTTGTGATCGCTGCCAGTCAGATCCTCTATGACTCTCCATCCAGCAGCGGTCAGCAGCAGGCTTTCTGACACTAGTGTTACATCGGGGATCGAGTATCCAAAGCCTGGCCGTCGGTATGTAGGGGTCGTACCAGTGTTAAGCACGTTCAAACCGAGCCTGGCTGCCATCTCAAGGACTAACCTTCCACGGGTGTTAGTCTGCGGCATTCCCCATTCGACGGCTCTTGCGTTAAAATCTCCCGCCACAACCAGGTTACTAGTTAAGTCCCTCAGGTCGTCTTCAATAAGTTCAAGCTTCTCCCTGAACGTTTGAATGGGATCATTCGGGGACAAGTAGCAGCTTACTATTGTGGTATTATTCGTAGTTAGGCGGACGGTTCACAATATTGGCGTTTGCATCTGTCATCCAGATTGCGGCGGTGCCGGTGTTTTCTATATGCCAATCATTTCGGGCTCTATAGGGTTCGCTGATGATAACGATGTTAGCTTTATGGTCTAAGACCAACTGTTGTAGTAGCTCATCAGCAAGTCTGCTCCGGTTTAGGTTTCCTTGGATAAAACTAATCACTATTGAATTGAGACTTTGGCCTTTGCAACAGCGAGTGCCGCTCTGAAAATGCTGCATGCTCCAGATCCAGGGACATGATCGAGCTTCTGTGTATTACACAGGTAACATTTTGGAGCTGCGGTACAGGCCGAAGCTTTGTGGCTGCTTTGCCCACACTTCCAGCAGGCGTTACTCCTGTCTGGACCCTTGCATTCTGCCTTCCGGTGTCCGTAGCCGAGACACCTAAAGCAGCGTTGTACTTCTGCTCGCTGTCTGATTCGGCACTGTATCCATCCGATAGGAATTTTACCTTTTTTGAGTAGGGCGTTGCCAATATTCTCGTCCACTTCGACGACCGCCATTTTTTGTTCTCTTTGGTTTGCTGCGAACACAGAGACACGGAGAGGTCTAGTGATTTCTTCTTTTCCGACCTCCCTCCTTATTGCGTCTTGGATTTCTGTTTCAGTTGTGAGACAGTCCATGCCAAGTACTTCCAACTTCATCCGCTTGGAGAGCTGTTGTGCTTCACCGACCTCTCCTACTGCACTACCTATAGCTGCTCTGAAGGCCGTCTGGTCACTGCAGCGCGCCGTTTCAATCAGTACGTTACCAGATTTGGTTTTTCGTACTGACCGTACCACCGTACCTGTGTCATTAGGGCGGAGCTGGCCGCGTATGGCCCCTAGTACCTGGGCATAGCTTTTGCCTTCCACAGGTTTTACCACAAAAGTTGCTGCTTGTCTCCTCTTTCTCGCCCGTTTTTGAGCTTTAGGAGCTTGGACGGGGGTTGCCTGCTTGGCTGGCTGGGCCCGCTGTTTCAGCCTCCGGCGCGCTACATTGGACCCAGACTCACCTTGTGAAAGCGTATTTATTCTTTCATCTCGTTTCTTTTTGGCTTCCAAGTCCTCCGAGTGGGAATCTGAGCTCGTTCGTGCCCTCTTGCATTTTCGGCCCGATTCTCTGCTCTCATCTACCTTTTGGGCCCTTAACGATCCCATGCAGCTTAACGCTTCCTCGAGAAGAGCCACACCGGTTTTTATGTCCTTGGACACGGTCTTCTGCTTGAGAGCGGTTTCCTGCATCTCGCGCAGCACTGATACCGCGTACTCCAGCAGTTCGTCTTGGCTCTTCCCTTCGAGGCTTGTGTATGAGAGTGAGCCTCTTGGCGGAGTCGCACGTTTCTCCTTCCCAACAGCGCGCTGTGCAACGACATTGGGTGAGCTGACCGACGCTTTTTCCCTTGCAGTAGCAGGTGTTGACTGGCTGGGGTTATTGCGCAGCTGTGCTTTCGCTGCCTTTGTCTTTTCCGCCGATTCGGTGCCTTGTGTGGGCATTACCGACAAGGTCGCTTTAGCGGGGGTTGTTAAAACCGGCGATCTCAGCACTTTGGTGCTCTTCTTGAACACCGCTTCATCGCCCCTTTCTTTCTCGCTTTCTCTACTTTTATCTTCCTTTGTTGTTTTTATTTTGTTGCTCATTTGTTCTATTGGGTCTCCGCTTCAAGCCGCTATCTCCGCACGATGTGCAGTCGCCGTCTTCAATTCCCGTTGTTATCTTTGCAGAAGCAGGGAGGCCACGCGTGGGTTGACACAGGTCCTTATGGGAGTCTGTGTTCAGAGCCAGAATACAGCGTTAGTCAGGAGTCGTCTCAACTGAGCCTGCACCACCAACTTAATGGCGACGTGCTTCGAACGTACTTGAAGACCTGCCAAGGTTTTAACGAGACGGAGACGATGCCGATATTAACCTACCAGCCGTTTCGGCAAGGTGTCACCCTTGCTTATTAAGGTAGTAGCCTATCGTCATCGCCAGCCCGTAGCAATCAGTTCATAATCATATTTCCAGTTTTTGTCAACAGGATCTTACTGGTCTCGATCCTGTGGATGCTTGATGGGGTATTTTAGGGCGGCATCCTATCGCTCTTCCACCGGAACTCTGGGGTGTGTTGCCCTTAGAGCAACACATTCCCATTTTTCCACCGGATTGCTCGTTTTGGTTCGCCCTGAGTACTTAATTCACTCAGTACCTCCCGTCTTGTGGGAAGCGTTCCTCTATCCACCACCTGAGGAGGCGCCCGGTAGGGGACCGATACCCCCGCGGGTAAAGTTAAAGTTAAAGATAAAGTTAAAGATAAAGTTAAGGTTAAAGTTAAAGTTAAAGTTAAGGTTAAAGTTAAAGTTAAACTTAAATTTAAAGTTAATGTTATAGTTAAAGTTAAAGTTAAAGTTAAAGTTAAAGTTAAAGTTTAAGTTTAAGTTAAAGTTAAAGTTAAAGTTAAAGTTAAAGTTAAAGTTAAAGTTAAAGTTAAAGTTAAAGTTAAAGTTAAAGTTAAAGTTAAAGTTAAAGTTAAAGTTAAGGTTAAAGTTAAAGTTAAAGTTGAAGTTAAAGTTAAAGTTAAAGTTGAAGTTAAAGTTAAAGTTAAAGTTAAAGTTAAAGTTAAAGTTAAAGTTAAAGTTAAAGTTAAATTTAAAGTTAAAGTTAAAGTTAAAGATATGGTTAAAGTTAAGGTTAAGGTTAAAGTTAAAGTTGAAGTTAAAGTTAAAGTTGAAGTTAAAGTTACGGTTAAAGTTAAAGTTGAAGTTAAAGTTAAAGTTAAAGTTAAAGTTAAAGTTAAGGTTAAAGTTAAAGTTAAAGTTAAAGTTGAAGTTAAAGTTAAAGTTAAAGTTAAAGTTAAAGTTAAAATTAAATTTAAAGTTAAAGTTAAAGTTAAAGTTAAAATTAAAGTTAAAGTTAAAGTTTAAGTTTAAGTTAAAGTTAAAGTTAAAGTTAAAGTTAAAGTTAAAGTTAAGGTTAAAGTTAAAGTTAAAGTTAAAGTTAAAGTTAAAGTTAAAGTTAAAGCTAAAGTTAAAGTTAAAGTTAAGGTTAAAGTTAAAGTTAAAGTTAAAGTTAAAGTTAAAATTAAATTTAAAGTTGAAGTTAAAGTTAAAGTTAAAGTTAAAGTTAAAGTTAAAGTTAAAGTTAAAGTTAAAGTTAAGGTTAAAGTTAAAGTTGAAGTTAAAGTTAAAGTTAAAGTTAAAGTTAGAGTTAAAGTTAAAGTTAAAGTTAAAGTTAAAGTTAAAGTTAAAGGTAAAGTTAAAATTAAAGTTAAATTTAAAGTTAAAGTTAAAGATAAAGTTAAGGTTAAAGTTAAAGTTGAAGTTAAAGTCGAAGTTAAAGTTAAAGTTAAAGTTGAAGTTAAAGTTAAAGTTAAAGTTAAAGTTAAAGTTAAAGTTAAAGTTAAAGTTAAAGTTAAAGTTAAAGTTAAAGTTAAAGTTAAAGTTAAAGTTAAATTTAAAGTTAAAGTTAAAGTTAAAGTTATGGTTAAAGTTAAAGTTAAGGTTAAAGTTGAAGTTAAAGTTAAAGTTGAAGTTAAAGTTAAGGTTAAAGTTAAAGTTGAAGTTAAAGTTAAAGTTAAAGTTAAAGTTAAAGTTAAGGTTAAAGTTAAAGTTGAAGTTAAAGTTAAAGTTGAAGTTAAAGTTAAGGTTAAAGTTAAAGTTGAAGTTAAAGTTAAAGTTAAAGTTAAAGTTAAAGTTAAGGTTAAAGTTAAAGTTAAAGTTAAAGTTGAAGTTAAAGTTAAAGTTAAAGTTAAAGTTAAAATTAAATTTAAAGTTAAAGTTAAAATTAAAGTTAAAGTTAAAGTTAAAGTTTAAGTTAAAGTTAAAGTTAAAGTTAAAGTTAAAGTTAAAGTTAAGGTTAAAGTTAAAGTTAAAGTTAAAGTTAAAGCTAAAGTTAAAGTTAAGGTTAAAGTTAAAGTTAAAGTTAAAATTAAATTTAAAGTTGAAGTTAAAGTTAAAGTTAAAGTTAAAGTTAAAGTTAAAGTTAAAGTTAAAGTTAAAGTTAAAGTTAAAGTTAAAGTTAAAGTTAAAGTTAAAGTTAAAGTTAAAGTTAAAGTTAAAGTTAAAGTTAAAGTTAAAGTTAAAGTTAAAGTTAAAGTTAAAGTTAAAGTTAAAGTTAAAGTTAAAGTTAAAGTTAAAGTTAAGGTTAAAGTTAAAGTTGAAGTTAAAGTTAAAGTTAAAGTTAAAGTTAAAGTTAAAGTTAAAGTTAGAGTTAGAGTTAAAGTTAAATTTAAAGTTAAAGTTAAAGATAAAGTTAAGGTTAAAGTTAAAGTTAAAGTTAAAGTTAAAGTTAAAGTTAAAGTTAAAGTTAAAGTTAAAGTTAAAGTTAAAGTTAAAGTTAAAGTTAAGGTTAAGGTTAAAGTTAAAGTTAAAGTTAAAGTTAAAGTTAAAGTTAAAGTTAAAGTTAAAGATA
Organism: Eurosta solidaginis; assembly: GCF_040869045.1. Taxonomy (NCBI): domain Eukaryota; kingdom Metazoa; phylum Arthropoda; class Insecta; order Diptera; family Tephritidae; genus Eurosta; species Eurosta solidaginis. The sequence goes on along the minus strand of NC_090321.1, from coordinate 128,566,346 downwards.
AAGTTAAGGTTAAAGTTAAAGTTAAAGTTAAAGTTAAAGTTAAGGGTAAAGTTAAAGTTAAAGTTATAGTTAAAGTTAAAGTTAAAGTTTAAGTTAAGGTTAAAGTTAAAGTTGAAGTTAAAGTTAAAGTTAAAGTTAAAGTTAGAGTTAAAGTTAAAGTTAAAGTTAAAGTTAAAGTTAAAGGTAAAGTTAAAATTAAAGTTAAATTTAAAGTTAAAGTTAAAGATAAAGTTAAGGTTAAAGTTAAAGTTGAAGTTAAAGTCGAAGTTAAAGTTAAAGTTAAAGTTGAAGTTAAAGTTAAAGTTAAAGTTAAAGTTAAAGTTAAAGTTAAAGTTAAAGTTAAAGTTAAAGTTAAAGTTAAAGTTAAAGTTAAAGTTAAAGTTAAAGTTAAATTTAAAGTTAAAGTTAAAGTTAAAGTTATGGTTAAAGTTAAAGTTAAGGTTAAAGTTGAAGTTAAAGTTAAAGTTGAAGTTAAAGTTAAGGTTAAAGTTAAAGTTGAAGTTAAAGTTAAAGTTAAAGTTAAAGTTAAAGTTAAAGTTAAGGTTAAAGTTAAAGTTGAAGTTAAAGTTAAAGTTGAAGTTAAAGTTAAGGTTAAAGTTAAAGTTGAAGTTAAAGTTAAAGTTAAAGTTAAAGTTAAAGTTAAAGTTAAGGTTAAAGTTAAAGTTAAAGTTAAAGTTGAAGTTAAAGTTAAAGTTAAAGTTAAAGTTAAAATTAAATTTAAAGTTAAAGTTAAAATTAAAGTTAAAGTTAATGTTAAAGTTTAAGTTAAAGTTAAAGTTAAAGTTAAAGTTAAAGTTAAAGTTAAAGTTAAGGTTAAAGTTAAAGTTAAAGTTAAAGTTAAAGCTAAAGTTAAAGTTAAGGTTAAAGTTAAAGTTAAAGTTAAAATTAAATTTAAAGTTGAAGTTAAAGTTAAAGTTAAAGTTAAAGTTAAAGTTAAAGTTAAAGTTAAAGTTAAAGTTTAAGTTAAAGTTAAAGTTAAAGTTAAAGTTAAAGTTAAAGTTAAAGTTAAAGTTAAAGTTAAAGTTAAAGTTAAAGTTAAAGTTAAAGTTAAAGTTAAAGTTAAGGTTAAAGTTAAAGTTGAAGTTAAAGTTAAAGTTAAAGTTAAAGTTAAAGTTAAAGTTAAAGTTAGAGTTAGAGTTAAAGTTAAATTTAAAGTTAAAGTTAAAGATAAAGTTAAGGTTAAAGTTAAAGTTAAAGTTAAAGTTAAAGTTAAAGTTAAAGTTAAAGTTAAAGTTAAAGTTAAAGTTAAAGTTAAGGTTAAGGTTAAAGTTAAAGTTAAAGTTAAAGTTAAAGTTAAAGTTAAAGTTAAAGTTAAAGATAAAGTTAAGGTTAAAGTTAAAGTTAAAGTTAAAGTTAAAGTTAAGGGTAAAGTTAAAGTTAAAGTTATAGTTAAAGTTAAAGTTAAAGTTAAAGTTTAAGTTTAACTTTAAGTTAAAGTTAAAGTTAAAGTTGAAGTTAAAGTTAAAATTAAAGTTAAAGTTAAAGTTAAAGTTAAAGTTAAAGTTAAAGTTAAAGTTAAAGTTAAAGTTAAAGTTAAAGTTAAAGTTAAAGTTAAGGTTAAAGTTAAAGTTAAAGTTAAAGTTAAGGTTAAAGTTAAAGTTAAAGTTAAAATTAAGGTTAAAGTTAAAGTTGAAGTTAAAGTTAAAGTTGAAGTTAGATTTAAAGTTAAAGTTAAAGTTAAGGTTAAGCTTAAAGTTAAAGTTAAAGTTAAAGTTAAGGTTAAAGTTAAAGTTAAAGTTAAAGTTAAATTTAAATTTAAAGTTAAAGTTAAAGTTAAAGTTAAAGTTAAAGTTAAAGTTAAAGTTAAAGATAAAGTTAAAGTTAAAGTTAAGGTTAAAGTTAAAGTTAAGGTTAAAGTTAAAGTTAAAGTTAAAGTTAAAGTTAAAGTTAACTTTAACGTTAAAGTTAAAGTTGAAGTTAAGGTTAAAGTTAAAGTTAAAGTTAAGGTTAAAGTTAAAGTTAAAGTTAAAGTTAAAGTTAAAGTTAAGGTTAAAGTTGAAGTTAAAGTTAAAGTTAAAGTTAAAGTTAAAATTAAAGTTAAAATTAAAGTTAAAGTTAAAGTTAAAGTTAAAGTTAAAGTTAAAGTTAAAGTTAAAGTTAAGGTTAAAGTTAAAGTTAAAGTTAAAGTTAAATTTAAAGTTGAAGTTAAAGTTAAAGTTAAAGTTAAAGTTAAAGTTAAAGTTAAAGTTAAAGTTAAAGTTAAAGTTAAAGTTTAAGTTAAAGTTAAGGTTAAAGTTAAAGTTGAAGTTAAAGTTAAAGTTAAAGTTAAAGTTAGAGTTAAAATTAAAGTTAAAGTTAAAGTTAAAGTTAAATTTAAAGTTAAAAATAAAGTTAAGTTTAAAGTTAAAGTTAAAGTTAAAGTTAAGGTTAAGGTTAAAGTTAAAGTTAAAGTTAAAGTTAAAGTTAAAGTTAAAGTTAAAGTTAAAGTTAAAGTTAAAGTTAAAGTTAAAGTTAAAGTTAAAGTTAAAGTTAAAGTTAAAGTTAAAGTTAAAGTTAAAGATAAAGTTAAGGTTAAAGTTAAAGTTAAAGTTAAGGTTAAAGTTAAAGTTAAAATTAAAGTTAAAGTTAAAGTTATAGTTAAAGTTAAAGTTAAAGTTAAAGTTAAAGTTTAAGTTTAAGTTAAAGTTAAAGTTAAAGTTAAAGTTAAAGTTAAGGTTAAAGTTAAAGTTGAAGTTAAAGTTAAAGTTAAAGTTAAAGTTAAAGTTAAATTTAAAGTTAAAGTTAAAGTTAAAGTTAAAGTTAAAGTTAAAGTTAAGGTTAAAGTTAAAGTTAAGGTTAAAGTTAAAGTTGAAGTTAAAGTTAAGGTTAAAGTTAAAGTTGAAGTTAAAGTTAAAGTTGAAGTTAAAGTTAAAGTTAAAGTTAAAGTTAAAGTTAAATTTAAAGTTAAAGTTAAAGTTAAAGTGAATGTTAAAGTTAAAGTTACAGTTAAAGTTAAAGTGAATGTTATAGTTAAAGTGATAGTTAAAGTTAAAAATAAATTAAAGTTAAAGTTAAATTTAAAGTTAAAGTTAAAGTTAAAGTTAAAGTGAATGTTAAAGTTAAAGTTACAGTTAAAGTTAAAGTTAAGGTTAAAGTTAAAGTTAAGGTTAAAGTTAAAGTTGAAGTTAAAGTTAAAGTTAAAGTTAAAGTTAAAGTTAAAGTTAAAGTTAAAGTTAAGGTTAAAGTTAAAGTTGAAGTTAAAGTTAAAGTTAAAGTTGAAGTTAAAGTTAAAGTCAAAGTTAAATTTAAAGTTAAAGTTAAAGTTAAAGTGAATGTTAAAGTTAAAGTTAAAGTGAATGTTATAGTTAAAGTGATAGTTAAAGTTTAACATAAAGTTAAAGTTAAAGTTAAAGTTAAATTTAAAGTTAAAGTTAAAGTTAAAGTGAATGTTAAAGTTAAAGTTACAGTTAAAGTTAAAGTGAATGTTATAGTTAAAGTGATAGTTAAAGTTAAAAATAAAGTTAAAGTGAAAGTTAAATATGAACTTCTAATTTATTCAATAAAAGTAAAAAATTTGTTTTCTTATCGGTCACCACGCTTAAAAAGGTTAACTTGAATTGATATCAAAGACAAAACTTGAATTAATATCAAAGAAAACAAAATGTTGCATAAATATTATAATTGCATAAGTTGATATATGCAATAGCTTTACCGCGGCAGTCCCCGAGTGCCACACGTCCTTTTTTTATATTTAAATTACTTAATTCTATACCCGTATTGCTAATTTTTTGTATGCCACCTTGCAGTTTGGCCAAGTTCTCAATGGTTATATTGTTCATTTCAAGTTGTGTTATTTGGTCTTCAGATATTTCCTCTATTGTTTTTACTATTGGTAAATAAGTTTATTTATGCCGCCTCTACCTTTGTCTCGGATGTAAGGTTCCGTCTCATTATTATCCTCGAAATTTGATGTAGTGATCGGAATGCCTGGTTCCTTATTTTTTGGTGTTCTCCAAGTTTTTATTTGTTGAAAGATGTGGGTGTATTTAACTCGCCATCGGTTCCAACAATTTGAATCGATATCACCTTTGAATATTACAATTTTTACCCCGGTTTTAGACATTCCCGCAGAAAATTTTGCCCGAGGAATCAGATGCGATTTTCGTAGAAATTCACTGATTTCTTCTTTCATTGCCGTATCGTTGTTGATCTTCTGTTGAAGGTGAGTACGTATGTTTGTCAACGGGAACCCCATAAAATGATCAGCCTTTGCAAATTTTAAGATAACCAAAGTTTAAGAAAGATTGGATGATATTAACTCGCGCCGCTGGGCGCTTAAAGTTTCAAAAAACTTGATTTTGGCCGATGGGCAAAGTTTTTGGGCCATATCTCCGGAACTCTTCATTATTTTCTCATGATTCATATCTCCAGGTAAAGGCATGTTGTTCCCACTAATTTATATTCTATGCATACCTCTAGGAACGCACATCTTTTAAGAGAATTACACGTTAAGTTATGTAACACTTCGCTTTCCCTTGTATGGTAATTAACTTCAAGGTATTTCGAGTTTAGCCCGAATTCTGCGCACTTGATATTGCTTTAGAGCTTTTTGGCGATGCAGTTTTAGCGATGGCGATTTCCAGAATCCGGAGGCTGGAATTTAAAAATTTGCTTAAGGCCGTCCTAAAATACACGATGCGTGCGTCTGCATTTCTCTGCAGGTATGCACGAAAGGATGAGTGCATCTACAGTGTAAGCATTTCCGTGCGTTTGACAGTTCATATGTTTTGTAAAATTTTTTGCATATACATAAGCAAATTTTTTATATTTGTGTTTGGTTGATATTTTTTAATATTTTTGTGTATACTAATCGCACTGTAACCAACATGAAGTTGGCTGCACGCAAAAAAACGCAGTCAAAATAGAAGAAACGCAACTATTTTGCGTTCGAATCCCTTCTCGAATATAAATTCGAATTTCTTTGCGATTGACTGCGTGTACGTGCGGGCCATTTTAGGCCATTCCGTATGACAACGGACATCTGCTAGCGCATTGGCAAAGCCAAATGCCATTTGTGAATTGCATGCACGAGTAACAGCGTCTATTTCGGAGAAATCAAAACTATTTCCAGTCTTTTCGTGTTAAATTATCTCAACCTAGAGATTATTACAAGGAGCTTCTGCAGTTGGTACTGATGTTTGTGGGATCTTTGGATGGAAACGAAGTGCGCTTTAGAGCTCCGGGTGCCATTAGTCATGCCCGGTGGATGGCCAAGGCCATCTACTGTCTAAAGATATTCTTATTCCGTGGACAATTCAAACTGAGTGATAAAGAAAACAGTGGAGTAGAAGCTGTCTGTGTTTTTCCCGTTAGAGTGTATTGAAAGCTTGGTTCAATGCTCCCATAGCATATATGACCCCCAAGCAAGACTTTGATTTTTTACGATCTTTGTTCGACTATCAGGTGATTGACAAGGATATCTCTGAGAGAGCTCTGTTAAAATTCTCCAATCATTTGTGGTATTTCAATGCCGAATTGGTAGCACTAGTGTTCTTTGATCCCACAATTTCAGACGAAGAAAAATCGAAAATGGCGAACAATGTCCTTACTCACACCGTACAAAAGCTGAATCGGACCGAAACCGAGTCAGAAAATTCAAGAACTTTAAATCCCAAATTTCTAGGACACCAGTTGAAGGAAATGATTAATGCAGGGCTATCTGATTTAATACCAATGAAACTATGCATTTTTTCAGCGTTTCCAAATCAACCCAGATTTTATCAAAGAACACCCCAGTAGCTGGTCGAAAATTAATAATTTTAAGGAAGGATTGGAGATTGTGAAGTCACTAAAGGTCGTTATCGATATTGCAGAACGAGGGATGAAATTAATTACTGACTTCAATGACCTTCTAACCAAAGATGAGGAGCAGAAACAATATATTTTGCAAGTCGTAAGCCAATGCCGAAAGTTGTATCCTGACTGTTCAAAAAGAACATTGAGGAAACCTGTAGAACAGAGTATTCATTATTATATCCTTGCGTCCTTAAAAATAATAAAATGTGTTAAAATACATTAACGTACGTAAAAAAAAAAACCGTTTTCCCATTTCAACATTTATACTTTAAAGAATATAAGAGATTTTTCATGATATCATAAGTTTGTTCCTAGAGGTGCCTATTAAAATGTTTGGTGACAAAGGCTGTAATAGCTCGGTTCGGTTACAAATAACAAAAAATATATATGGAATATAAATTAGTGGGAACAACATGCCTTTACCTGGAGATATGAATCATGAGAAAATAATGAAGAGTTCCGGAGATACGGCCCAAAAACGTCGCTTATCAGCCAAAAAATCAAGTTTTTTGAAACTTTAAGCGCCCAGGAGCACCTGTTAATATGATCCAATCGTTCTTAAACTTTGGCTATCGTATATCTGCAAAGGCTGATCATTTTATGGGGCTCCCATTGACAAAAATACGAAATCGATTTTTTACGGCCACCCTAATGTTCAGTGCGAAGCTTTCTCTTGGTATCAGCGTAGTATTATCCAAATTAGCATCTTCTTGGTTTATTCCACTTTTATCCCCAGATTGGCAAATTCGACCAGAATTTTCCGCCCAGGGAAGTTATTTGCTCATCATTTCATTTCCTCCATCAACGTATGGAGCATGATATTGAATTCTCTGCTCTCTTCAATTTCACATCTTTCAAGCAGCATTTGAAGATGATCAATTTTCCTTTTTAGTACATTTTTTTTTTTTTGATAGGCAGACCGAAGTCTCGCTGGCCTGCGGTGTCTTTTGTCATAGTGTTTGAAGATTCATCTAAAATTTGTCCATTTGATTTTAGCTCTTCCTTAATTGACGAATTAGACTTTATTGCCTTTAAAGATATGAATACATATTTTTTTATATTCCATTAATATGTTAGTATAGAGAAATTCCATTTCTGGGTCAAAGACCTCAGAAAAATGTTTTTCGTGATAAGATCGCATTTCCTCCATCAACGGGTGGAGCATGATATTGAATTCTCTGCCTTCTTCAATTTCACATCTTTCAAGCACCATTCGAAGATGCTCAATTTTCCGTTTTAGTACATTTTTTTGATAGGCAGACAGAAGTCTCGCTGGCATTCGAGTTTTTTTTGGCATAGTGTTTGGCTATGTATTAAAATTTGGCTTTTTTATTGCTGTATATGTTTTTTTTTTAATAGGCTTATTACCACCACAAAGTGGTCCTGCCGGGTAAATTTTTCTAGCCAATGCCTAATTTTATAGCACTTTTTGTATTTATTAATGCGGGCAGACTTTGCTGTCCCGTTTTACATATATTTTTATTTGTTCTTTTTAACTAACTAGCTGTTTTAGCCGCTAGTACGCATTAATACACAGACTTCTTTTTAACTAGCTGTTACAGCCGCTAGTACGGATATTTATTAAAGATACATTTAACAAAATGTTCTTTTATTTTATTAACTGTCCTGGATCAACGACTCTCATGGACCAAATGTTAAATATTTAATTGAATCTGCCTTACCACTGGTGGGGGGCAGAAACCAAATATTAATTATTTAATTGAATCTGCCTCACCACTGCTGGGTGGCAGAAACAATTCCGTTGAATATAGAGATCAACTGTTTTGAGAGTTTGTAAGACTACTAATTTATTGAAATATTTACAGGAGTTTATATACAAAATCTTAATATTATGTTTCTATTCTAAATGAATGTGTTTGTGTGAAGGGACCGATTCTTATCTTCAGTTGGTCCCTTTTTGTTTAATTGCTTGGCGATAAAAATACCTACACTGAGTTTTAATGATAGCTGTGTTAACAAATGTCTAGCATATTGATTATTTACTTATGGAATTTATATATTTATGTTAGAAGGTATATATATATGTGTGTGTAGATATCTTATTTTTAACTATATTTATTTTGTTATTTTAGTATGTTTATATGAGCGATCTCGTATGCATTATCTTATCTTTGCTTGCTTGAACAGTTGCCATGATCTTTAACCGATCTCATCTAGAAATATTTTGCGCTTTAAGGAAAATATGTTTCATTACGATATGTTAATTTTTCATCGAGTTATGGCCCCCGAAACATAGAAAATTGCTTAGTCATAAAATGGGCGGTGCCACACGTAGTTTCAAAAATTTTAGTTTTTTCCAATTTAATGTTATAACTCAATTTGGAAAGTAAAATTCTATTGATACAAAGGTCTTTTTTGCTAAGATAAAGCTTATTATTTTCGTCTACGACCCGTTTAAGAATATTTTATATAAAAGTGGGCGTGGTCTTTAACCGATCTCGTCCATTTTTTCTAGAAATATTTTCTTCTATAAGGAAAATACTTGCACCCAATTTTGTTAGGATATGTAAATTTTTCTTCGAGTTATGGCTCCCGAAACATAGAAAATTGCTTAGTCAATAAAGGGGCGGTAGCACGCCAATTTTTTTAAATTTGAATTTTTTCCTATTTATTGTTATAAATCTTCTTGGGAAATGAAATACCATTGATATAAACCTATTTTTGTGGAAAGATATATCTTACTTTATTCGTCCACGACTCTTGTAAAAATCTTTTATCTAAAAGTGGGCGTGGTCCTTAACCGATTTCGATAATTTTTCGTCAAAGCATTCCTTATAATAAGGGTAACCTCTCTGCCGAATTTTGTTACGATAGGATTAACGATTTTTGATTTATGATATTTTTGATTATGAATTAATATAATAATATTTGTAAAATTGATTTTATCACAAGTGGGTGGTGCCATACCCATTTTAAACATTTTTATCAAGAGTCTCAATATCAGTCCACACGTCAAATTTCTACATTCTAGGTGTATTATTACTAAATAATCAGGTTTTTTGTGTTTTCCAAAATTTTATATATCTAAAAAGTAGGCGTGGTTATCATCCGATTTCGCTCATTTTCAATACCCATCTATTCTGGGACCAGATAAGCTCGTGTACCAAATTTGGTGAAGATATCTCAATATTTACTCAGGTTATCGTGTTAACGGGCAGACGGACGGACAGACGAGACTCTTGATAAAAATTTGAAAAAATTTGTTTAAAATGGGCGTGGCACCGCCCACTTGTGATAAAATCAATTTTACCAATATTATTAGTCATAAATCAAAAATCGCTAAACCTATCGTAACAAAGTTCGGCAGAGAGGTTGCCTTTACTACAAGGAATGCTTTGAAGAAAAATTAACGAAATCGGTTAAGAAACACGCCCACTTTTATATAAAATATTTCTTTGCATTAAAGAGTTTTATATCAATGGTATTTCATTTCCCAAGTCGATTTATAACAATAAATAGGAAAAACTTCAAATTTAAAAAAATGGGCGTGGCAACGCCCCTTTTATGACTAAGCAATTTTCTATGTTTCGGGAGCCATAACTCGACGAATAATTTGCATATCGTAACAAAATTGGGTACATATATTTTCCTTATAGCAGGAAATATTTCCAGAAAAATGAACGAGACGCACTTTTATAAAAAAGATTTTTAAAAGGGTCGTAGACGAAAATAATAAGCTATATCTGCAAAAAAGATCTTTGTGTCAATAGAATTTTCCTTTCTAAATTGAATTATAACATTAAATTGGAAAACACTAAAATTTTTAAAAACAGGTGTGGCACCGCCCCTTTTATGGCTAAGCAATTTTCTATGTTTCGGAAGCCATAACTCGAAGAAAAATTAACATATCGTAACGAAATTGTGTACGCATATTTTCCTTATAGCAGAAAATATTTATAGTAAAAATGGACGGGATCGGTTAAAAACCACGGCAACTTAAATAGTTTAAACGGTCGTAGACTAGAATAATAAGCTATAACTTAGCAAAATATAGTTTTGAATCAATGATCAAGTTTTACTGTAAGAGGAAATGGGGAGACATTTTTCTTTTAAACGGGCGGTGCCACGTGTTATGTAGAAAAGTAATTTATCTGAAATGAAATGTACAATTTTCGATTACACCCGAACTTAGACACCTTTACTTGTTTATAATAAATTTCTTTTTAAGTTAGTTGCTCAGTTTATTTAAGTAATATAAAGAAGCTATTTTTATGCACAAAATTTTTGCTGTGTCACAGTTTTTTTGAGCCATTTTGCTTTGTAGCACTTTTAATTGATGAGCCAGTCTGAACTATCTAGCCTTTTTGACTCATTAGCTATAAAAGATAAAACTCAAGCGACCATGCTTCCTGAAGACATAATCACTATTTTTACAGAAGCAATATCGGCTGCATTAAAATCCCAAATGGAAGATTTCGACAAAAAGTTATACGAAAAAGTTTATAACCTCCTTAACTACCAAAGTAGAATCTTTTGAAGAAGTGCAAATTTTAAGTCATGTCCGATGCGAAGAAACCCTCGATCTCGTAAAAGCTTTGCCTGAGTTTGGCGGCAAGCAGAAAAATATGTATCATGGAGACAAGCGGCACACATGACTTACAAACTGTACCAAGGTTATGACGGAAGCTCAAAACATTACCAAGCCGTCGCACTTATCAGAAATAAAGTGAGAGGCTCTGTAGATGATGTTTTGGCTTCCTTCAATACTTTGTTGAATTTCCGTGCTATTATTGCAAGACTACATAGACTTCACTTATGCTGATAAAGGGCCGATTTATTTAATAGAGCAGGAGTTGAGCACTCTAAGGCAGGGAAGTCTGACGGTTTTGAAATTTTATGATGAGGTCGAGGGAAAGCTCAACCAGCTAACCAATAAAACTATAATGACCTACGAAAGCCAGTAATCGAAGTCTATAAACGAAAAATATAGAATGGATGCACTGCGCGTTTTCATTTCTGGTCTGAAAAAATCCCTTTGTGACATTTTATTTTCTGCGCACCCAACAGACCACCATCAGCCTTGGCTCTTGCAGAGGAGGTGGAAGCGAACCATGAACGGTACGTATTTGCTAAAAAATTTTCAAAGCGTTATGATGAAAATGATAGAAAGTTAGACCAAAAGTAACCAACCAGAACATAAAAATCCACACTATCGGAATAGTAACATTAAGCCACAAAAGCGCAGTACCTTTTACGGTGGACAGGAAAAGCCTGAAACGATGGATATAGACCCATCAATATCCCGTTTACGTCGTTCACCAAACTATGAACTTCAAAACCCGTCGAATGCGTACTCGCAAAATAATAAGACCAATACACAAAGACCATTTTCGTCAAATGCCGTCAACCACGGACCACAGTCTAAGCGACGCTACGAATCTGAATGAGTACGGGACCAAAAGTTCTAAGAATAAATCATATTTCGCAAGATACGGCTGAAAATAATTCTTACGATAAAATCGTGAATAATGAGGTTGAGGATATTGATGAAGAAATTAATTTTTTAGGGGGAGGACCCTATGCCCTTGGATTAACAGATACATAGGAACTGAGAGAAGACTTATTAAAATGCTAATAGATACAGGATCTTCAAAGAGTTACATTAAACCATTTACAGAACTTAAAGGACCATTAGTGAACCCATTTTTAGGCAGATCAATACATGGGGAAACAAAAGTATGTGAGAAATGCAGTATAAATTTGTTTGGGGTAACTTCAGATTTTATTTTATTATCTAATTTGTTAACTTTTGATGCAATAATTGGACTTGATCTACTAACGCAGGTTAATGCTATATTTGACTTGAAAAAAAAACAGAATTATGCACGACTTTGGAGCAGAAAGGCTTTTCTTTACTAAATGTCAGAGTATCATCACTATCAAAATTATGCAGGATAACGTACCTTATGCAAAAAAGGAGAAGTTTTTGAAATAACCAAAGAAAGACCTAATGCTTTTGTTGACCCAAATACATGTCTACCATTCAATACGAATGCAGTTGCCTCAATTCGTACCAAACACGAGAACCCCATTTATTCTAAGGTCTATCCATACCCAATGGGGGTTGCAGATTTTGTCAATAAAGAAGGGAAAGAACCTTTACACAATGGAATTATAAGGCCCTCTAGATCCCCCTGTGGAGAGAAACACGTTGCTTTGGCTTGTAGCAAATCAAAAACTACCTTTATTTAATATTTTCTTCTATTTATAACTTAAAGCTAAAAGGTATGTAGTTTTTATGACTAAGTAATGATTGGTGTGAATGGACAAGGGTAATCTGAGTTCGCATATGCTGACCGTTAAGTAGGTCAGTAGGTATCCAATATCGAAATACCGAAAGTGTCTTGCACTGCAAATGAGTTGAGCAATCTGAGGTGGATGACTCAGGCGATATTGTTATATTGTAAAAATGTAATCGCCTGATTACCGTTGTCCATTACACCTTCCCTTTTTGGGGAAAAAAAAGAAAGAACACAAAAAAAAAAGAATTCAAACAAACAAAATGTCATTCGCTTTATTATATCATTAAATTAATATATATATGTATTTTTAGTATTTCTTATGATTTTTCTAATTCAGTTGTACTGTTGTAAATGAACGAATTTGCATGCTTTAGGGTGGTTATAACCCAGGATTCGTTCATTTACCGCAGTGCAACATTTTCCTGGAAAATTTAAAAGGTAAATAATTAATATTTTTGTTAAGTAAAGATTGATTTTAAATGTCGAAAATTTATTGCAAAATTTAGAATCAGCTTTAAGTGAGCGGTTTTATTAAAAAAAAATTTATTACCAATACTTTTAAAGATATGTAAATAACAATTGTTTTTGTTTGATATGTAAATAATTAAACCTAAACGCAAGTAATAGATATACATAATTTTAATTTTATTTAATAAATTTTTTTTTCATAGCATAATTACAATCCACTTATTTATTTAATCTTTACTATTCTATTTTTGTGAACAATCTTATTGGCTTTAGTAATTTCATCATAAATTATAACATTAGGGTCATCTATTTCCTTTATTATGTATGGGCGTTGATATATATTTTCATGTGTATCTTTTGTTCTTTTTCTACTAAAACTTTATCATTTATATTCATTTCTAAAGGTCTAGCTGTTTTATCATGCAATTCTTTATGTCTAATTTTATATTTATTAATTAAATTTATAGCCATTTTATGAGATATTTGCATTCCAAATTTTAATTTTTTACGTTATTTTCTACATTATATATCGGATAAATTTTTTTTTTTTGGAATTCATGTGGCAAAGTAGATTTTCTTCCAAATATTAGTTCAAAAGGAGAAAATTTATTGTCAAAAACCGAGCTAGTTGTAGTATTGTGTAAAAACGTGAAGTATTTTAAATATGTATCCCAATATGAATACGTTTCATTTAGATAAGCACGTAAGTATTCGTTAAAGACTATATGATTTCTTTCAACAGTACCAACAGTTTCATGGTGGTAAGCTATTGAGAAATCATGATCAATATCTAAAAGTTTTGTCAGCTCAGAGAATAATTCATTTCTGTACTCGGTGCTTAAATCAGATCTAATTGCTTTCATATTTCCATAAGTTAATATGAAACTTTCAAAAATAGCACATGCAATTGTTTTTGCCGATTTGTCTGGTACGGCTATCGTCACCAAATATTTTGATAAATCACAGATCATAGTAACAGTGAACTTTTTATCATATTTGGATTCTGGAAGTGGGCCTATTGTATCGACAATTACTATGCCAAATGGTTTTCAGGGTGTTGGAGTAAGGACAAGATTTTCCTTTGTTTTTGGCTTAACTTAACTTAACTAAATTATGTCAACATTCAACTCCAGTAATGATATGGTGCAACAAAATACAAAAATAAAAGAAAATTTCAAAATGGGCGTGGCTCCGCCGTTTTTCATTTAATTTGTCTAGGATACTTTTAATGCCATAAGTCGAACAAAAATTCACAAATCCTTGTGAAATTTGGTAGGGGCAGAGATTCTATGACGATAACTGTTTTTTGTGAAAACGGGCGAAATCTGTTGAAGCCACGCCCAGTTTTTATACACAGTCGACCGCCTGTCCTTTCGCTCGGCCGTTAATACGATAATGTCAGCAAAAATCGATATATCTTTACACAATTCAGTTCACGCACTTACCTGAACTCACTTTCTATTGGTATAAAAAATAGTCGAAATCCGACCACGACCACGCCCATTTTTTCGATATCGAAAATTACGAAAAATTAAAAAAATTCCATAATTTTATACCAAATACGAAAAAGGGATGAAACATGGTAATTCGATTGGGTTATTGACGCAAAATATAACTTTAGAAAATAACTTTGTAAAATGGGTGTGACACCTACCATATTAAGTAAAAGACAATGAAAAAGTTCTGCAGGGCGAAATCAAAAGCCCTTGGAATCTTGGCAGAAATACTGTTCGTGGTATTACATATATAAATAAATTTGCTGTATCCGACAGATGATGTTTTGGGTCACCCTGGTCACCATTTTGGTCGATATCTCGAAAACGACTTCACATATAAAACTAAGGGCCACTCCCTTTTAAAACCATCATTAATACCTTTAATTTGATGCCCATATCGTACAATCACATTCTAGAGTAACCCCTGGTCCACCTTTATGGCGATTTCTCGAAAAGGTGTCCACCTATAGAACTAAGGCCCACGCCCTTTTAAAATACTTATTAACACCTTTCGTTTGATACCCATATTGTACAAACGCATTCTAGAGTGAACCCTGGTCCACCTTTTTAACGATTACTCGAAAAGGCGTCCACCTAGAGAACTAAGGCCCACTCCCTTTTAAAATACTCATTAACGCCTTACATTTGATACCCATATCGTACAAACAATTTCTAGAGTCACCCCTGGTCCACCTTATGGGGATATCTAGAAAAGGCGTCCACCTATAGAACTAGGGCCCACGCTCTTTTAAAATAATCATTAACAACTCTCACTTGATACCCATATCGTACAAACAAATTCTAGAGTCACCCCCGGTCCACCTTATGGCGATATCTCGAAAAGGCGTCCACCTATAGAAATAAGGCCCACTCCCTTTTAAAATAATCACTAACACCTTACATTTGATACCCATATCGTACAAATAAATTTTAGAGTCACCCCTGGTCCACCTTATGGCGATATCTCGAAAAGGCGTCCACCTATAGAACTAGGGCCCACGCTCTTTTAAAATACTCATTAACAACTCTCATTTGATACCCATATCGTATAAACAAATTCTAGAGTCACCCCTGGTCCACCTTTAGGGCTATATCTCGAAAAGGCGTCCACCTAGAGAACTAAGGCCCACTCCCTTTTAAAATACTCATTAACGCCTTACATTTGATACCCATATCGTACAAACAATTTCTAGAGTCACCCCTGGTCCACCTTATGGGGATATCTAGAAAAGGCGTCCACCTATAGAACTAGGGCCCACGCTCTTTTAAAATAATCATTAACAACTCTCACTTGATACCCATATCGTACAAACAAATTCTAGAGTCACCCCTGGTCCACCTTTAGGGCTATATCTCGAAAAGGCGTCCACCTAGAGAACTAAGGCCCACTCCCTTTTAAAATACTCATTAACGCCTTACATTTGATACCCCATATCGTACAAACAAATTCTAGAGTCACCCCTGGTCCACCTTATGGCGATATCTCGAAAAGGCGTCCACCTATAGAAATAAGGCCCACTCCCTTTTAAAATAATCATTAACACCTTACATTTGATACCCATATCGTACAAACAATTTCTAGAGTCACCCCTGGTCCACCTTATGGGGATATCTAGAAAAGGCGTCCACCTATAGAACTAGGGCCCACGCTCTTTTAAAATACTCATTAACAACTCTCATTTGATACCCATATCGTATAAACAAATTCTAGAGTCACCCCTGGTCCACCTTTAGGGCTATATCTCGAAAAGGCGTCCACCTAGAGAACTAAGGCCCACTCCCTTTTAAAATACTCATTAACGCCTTACATTTGATACCCCATATCGTACAAACAAATTCTAGAGTCACCCCTGGTCCACCTTATGGCGATATCTCGAAAAGGCGTCCACCTATAGAAATAAGGCCCACTCCCTTTTAAAATAATCATTAACACCTTACATTTGATACCCATATCGTACAAACAAAGTCTAGAGTCACCCCTGGTCCACCTTTATGGAGATATTTCGAAAAGGCGTCCACCCATGGTACTAGGGCCCACGCTCTTTTAAAATACTCATTAACAACTCTCATTTGATACCCATATTGTACAAACAAATTCTAGAGTCACCCCTGGTCCACCTTTAGGGCTATATCTCGAAAAGGCGTCCACCTAGAGAACTAAGGCCCACTCCCTTTTAAAATACTCATTAACGCCTTACATTTGATACCCATATCTTACAAATAAATTCTAGAGTCACCCCTGGTCCACCTTATGGCGATATCTCGAAAAGGCGTCCACCTATAGAACTAGGGCTCACGCTCTTTTAAAATACTCATTAACAACTCTCATTTGATACCCATATCGTACAAACAAATTCTTGAGTCACCCCTGGTCCACCTTTATTTAAAAATTAAAAAAATTCCATAATTTTATACCAAATACGAAAAAGGGATGAAACATGGTAATTCGATTGGGTTATTGACGCAAAATATAACTTTAGAAAATAACTTTGTAAAATGGGTGTGACACCTACCATATTAAGTAAAAGAAAATGAAAAAGTTCTGCAGGGCGAAATCAAAAGCCCTTGGAATCTTGGCAGAAATACTGTTCGTGGTATTACATATATAAATAAATTTGCTGTATCCGACAGATGATGTTTTGGGTCACCCTGGTCACCATTTTGGTCGATATCTCGAAAACGCCTTCACATATAAAACTAAGGGCCACTCCCTTTTAAAACCATCATTAATACCTTTAATTTGATGCCCATATCGTACAATCACATTCTAGAGTAACCCCTGGTCCACCTTTATGGCGATTTCTCGAAAAGGTGTCCACCTATAGAACTAAGGCCCACGCCCTTTTAAAATACTTATTAACACCTTTCGTTTGATACCCATATTGTACAAACGCATTCTAGAGTGAACCCTGGTCCACCTTTTTAACGATTACTCGAAAAGGCGTCCACCTAGAGAACTAAGGCCCACTCCCTTTTAAAATACTCATTAACGCCTTACATTCTAGAGTCACCCCCGGTCCACCTTTAGGGCTATATCTCGAAAAGGCGTCCACCTATAGAAATAAGGCTCACTCGCTTTTAAAATACTCATTAACACCTTTCATTTGATCACCATACCGTACAAATAAATTCTAGAGTCATCCCTGGTCCACCTTATGGCGATATCTCGAAAAAGCATCCACCTATAGAACTAGGGCCCACGCTCTTTTAAAATAGTCATTAACAACTCTCATTTGATACCCATATCGTACAAACAAATTCTAGAGTCACCCCTGGTCCACCTTTAGGGCTATATCTCGAAAAGGCGTCCACCTAGAGAACTAAGGCCCACTCCCTTTTAAAATACTCATTAACGCCTTACATTTGATACCCATATCGTACAAACAAATTCTAGAGTCACCCCTGGTCCACCTTATGGCGATATCTCGAAAAGGCGTCCACCTATAGAAATAAGGCCCACTCCCTTTTAAAATAATCACTAACACCTTACATTTGATACCCATATCGTACAAACAAAGTCTAGAGTCACCCCTGGTCCACCTTTATGGAGATATTTCGAAAAGGCGTCCACCCATAGAACTAGGGCCCACGCCCTTTTAAAATACTCATTAACAACTCTCATTTGATACCCATATTGTACAAACAAATTCTAGAGTCACCCCTGGTCCACCTTTAGGGCTATATCTCGAAAAGGCGTCCACCTAGAGAACTAAGGCCCACTCCCTTTTAAAATACTCATTAACGCCTTACATTTGATACCCATATCGTACAAATAAATTCTAGAGTCACCCCTGGTCCACCTTATGGCGATATCTCGAAAAGGCGTCCACCTATAGAACTAGGGCTCACGCTCTTTTAAAATACTCATTAACAACTCTCATTTGATACCCATATCGTACAAATAAATTCTTTAGTCACCCCTGGTCCACCTTTAGGGCTATATCTCGAAAAGGCGTCCACCTAGAGAACTAAGGCCCACTCCCTTTTAAAATACTCATTAACGCCTTACATTTGATACCCGTATCGTACAAATAAATTCTAGAGTCACCCCTGGTCCACGTTATGGCGATATCTCGAAAAGGCGTCCACCTATAGAACTAGGGCCCACGCTCTTTTAAAATACTCATTAACAACTCTAATTTGATACCCATATCGTACAAACAAATTTTGGAGTGACCCCTGGTCCACCTTTACGGCGATATCTCGAAAAGGCGTCGACCTATAGAACTAAGGCCCACGTCCTTTACAATGCTCATTAACACCTTTCATTTGATACCCATATCGTACAAACAAAGTCTAGAGTCACCCCTGGTCCACCTTTATGGAGATATTTCGAAAAGGCGTCCACCCATAGAACTAAGGCCCACTACATTTTAAAATATTTATTAACACCTTTCCTTTGATACCCATATTGTACAAACGCATTCTAGAGTCACCCCTGGTGCACCTTTATGGCGATATCTCGAAGAGGCGTCCACCTATAGAGCTTAGGCCCACTCCTTTTTAAAATCTATATATTAATACGCTAAAAAAATTTCCATACAATCAATTGACAGGCTGTTTCGCATACTTAGCACACGTAAAATCATATAAAAGTTATATGAATCGATTCGTATTGATCAGCCGCAGTGCATATGCCTATTTTTGTTAACAAATATTACTCTATTTGTTTATAATTAATAGATAAAGTTTTTTGCAAATTCGAAAAATTCATACAAATATCGTAATTCATTGTCGTGCACAAGCGCGCCATCTTTGGGAAAAATTATCTAAGTTTTCTAATACGAATTTCAAAGACCTAAACCTTTATGCATAAGCGCGCCGTCTTTGGGAACAATTATCTAAGGATTTAATGTGAATTTCAAATTTTATGTATCCCCGCTAAATTCGAAGGCACAAATGTTTCACCTGCATACAAATATGGTTTCCCATTGTTGCCGCTTACTTATAATAGCCTCTACCAAAATCCTAAAAAATTGTTCCAAAATAATTTATAGCGTACCAAAAATCTTAAATAGAATTAATTTTTGACCGGCCCATTTTTTGTGGCAAATTTTACCTACACGTAAATACAGATTCTTTGTTTTTTATTTTAGTTGTTTTCAAAAAAACATGAAATCACAAATAATGAGTTAACTTTTGTTGAACCTAACTTATTTATTGCGCGCCGTCTTTGGGAACAATTATCTAAGTGTTTAATGTGAATTTCAAATTTTATGTATCCCCACTAAATTCGAAGGCACAAATGTTTCACCTGCATACAAAAATGATTTCCCATTGTTGCCGCTTACCTATAATAGCCTCTACCAAAATCCTAAAAAAGTGTTCCAAAATAATTTATAGCGTACTAAAAACCTTAAATAGAATTAATTTTTGGCCGGCCCATTATTTGTGGCAAATTTTACCTACACGTAAATACATAAGTCTTTATTTAACAGATTCTTTGTTTTTTAATTTAGTTGTTTTCAAAAAAACATGAAATCACAAATAATGAGTTAACTTTTGTTGAAACTAAATAATTTATTGCGCGCCGTCTTTGGGAACAATTATCCAAATGTTTAATGTGAATTTAAAATTTATATATCCCCGCTAAATTCGAAGGCACAAATGTTTCACTTGCATACAAATATGGTTTCCCATGGTTGCCGCTTACCTATAATAGCCTCTACCAAAATCCTAAATAATTGTTCCAAAATAATTTATAGCGTACCAAAAATCTTAAATAGAATTAATTTTTGACCGGCCCATTTTTTGTGGCAAATTTTACCTACACGTAAATACATAAGTCTTTATTTAACAGATTCTTTGTTTTTTATTTTAGTTGTTTTCAAAAAAACATGAAATCACAAATAATGAGTTAACTTTTGTTGAAACTAACTAATTTATTTATAACAATTAATGGCAAATTTGCTCGAAAATGTTGTTGCATTTGCAGATTTAATTCTCATTTTAGATAAAGTACGTCTTATACTGAACAAAAAAAATAAGTTACAAAAATATAACATTTTTTGCTAATTACGAAACAAAAAAACGTGCCAAAAACTTTTTTTATTTTAGGTCAGAGCGGCAACCGGCATCATAGCGGCCGTCTTGCATAGGCAGTATATTACCCACTATATTTATTATTAGGCTAACTTTGTTGGATTATATATCCATTAATCGGATGCTTAGATCCCAAAACCCTAATTGTTTTATGTCGCTTAAAGTAGTGAAATCAATTTTATTTTAGTAAATATGATTTCGTGAATAATTTCAATGTTTTTGTTTGTTTTTCCTTTCTTCCTAATTTATTCTGCTCTGTTATATCTTAGTATTATATTGTTCACAGACGATATTTTATGGGTGATATGGTCATATATATTCATGAAATGGAGTGTTTACAAATTTAATACAAATTAATTACGTACATAGATCTCAATGGGATCCCAACATTAAATATCCGAATATTAGAATCTTCATATTTCCACAATGATCACATTAAAACCCGGAAAAAAGTATAAGTGCACTTAATGCATTTTTATATGGAAGTGTTTGTTCACTTCACTTAATTTTTCGCAATTTAAGTACTTTATTTTTTTTTCTTTAATTAAACATTTTTTTAGTAAACTCTGCCTTCTTTCTCATTACATAATTGTTTTATATTTTTATTTTATTTTTTATGAAGGTATCCTCTATTTTACGCGAAATTTTTGTTTTGTGTCACACTTACATATTAGATATATATTTATACCAACTTAAACGGGTGGCGTGAAATAGGCTAAATTCCTTTAGCAAATTTCTTAATTTTAACTAAAAGTTCGTGTTTTTTGAATTATGACACTATTGACGTAAATGGGCGATATGTGTATATGGGTGATATAGGCCTACTGGGGAACCGAGCTCCCAAAACTAAATTCGGTAGCGCGCCAACGGGTACCTTCCGGGTGGTGTGGAAAACCTATTTTACAATTCAATTTCAAGTAATTTCACCATAATTCTATGTCAATTTCATATGATTTTACATAATTTTTATATTTTTGTTTAAGGAGCTCCATACCAAAACGTTATAATTACATGTGAAAAGTTTGTAGAAAATTTAAGAAAATAAAATCAAAAAGTACAAAGTCTTAGATCAAATTCAAAATTTTAAAGAAAAAGTTAAGTAAGTTAGACCAGTTTGCTATATTTCCAACACTTGATGCATAGACTGAGTTGAAAAAAATACACGTTGGTCGAATTTCGACCACAGGCGATACTAGTACTCATTAACACCTTTCGTTTGATACCCATATCGTACAAACAAATTCTAGACTCAGCACTGGTCCACCTTTATGGCGATATCCCTAAATGTCATCCAACTATAGAACTAAGGCCCACGCCCTATTAAAATACTTATTAACACCTTTCATTTGATACCCATATCGTACAAACACATTCCAGGGTTACCCTAGGTTCATTTTCCTACATCGTGATTTTCCCTTATTTTGTCTCCATAGCTCTCAGCTGAGTATGTAATGTTCGGTTACACCCGAACTTAGCCTTCCTTGTTATTGTGTAATTCCGTTTGTTTAGTCTGTGATCGTGTTTTAACTGCTAAGACATGTGTTGAATTTTCTTCCTTTATTCGTTTGATTTTTCCGAAATAAATGCGAGATAAGGCGTCCGCACCACAATTATCTCTACCTTTAATATACTCGACCTCGAAGTCAAATTCTTCAAGGTCCAGTCTCATTCTAGTGAGCTTGGAAGATGGGTTTTTCATGGCAAAAAGTAAGTAAGTGGTTTATGGTCACTTTTGATCCGAAATTTCGTACCATAAATATAGGGTCTGAAAAAGTAGGTTGCCCAGTGTATAGCCGCTAGTTCTTATTCTATTGTCGACTTATTAGTTTAGTAGTTTTTTATTGCCTCATATTTTGTTTCATCAGGCAATATACCGTTTGTTGTGCATTTGTGCCCCAGGTAAGTTACTTCATGGCTAAAAGATGTACACTTATCTCGGTGCAGCTTTAGATCACATTTTCTGCAAATGTCAAAAACCTCTTTTAAGCTATTAAGCATATCGTTAGCTTAATGCGAAAATGTGCTAAGTCACTTTTTTTGAAAAATTTTATTTTAATGCAGTTTTAAAACTGAATTCAAAATACATCGATCACAAAAAAAAAAAAACATATTTAAATTTTTAATTTTTTCGTGCTGTGGGCAATGATGTGTAAATGTTCTAAGTCGTCAGCTGTTAAAAAAATGTGCTAAGTCAACCTGTCAATAATATCAATCTGAATTACTAGTAATTTCTTTGTGCGTGTATTTTATTTATTTATCTAATTCATTCAGTCTAAAAGAACATTCTTTGTTGATGTTGTTATATTAACGATAAAGACACTCCTCGAAGGCTTTGGATATAGATCCGGTACGTTCCCGTAACAAAGCACTATTAAGGTACTTCTAGCTCGACCATCTCGGGAACGATTTATATGACCACATTAAACCTTCTAGGCAGTCCCGCCCTCCCCACCCCCTAGTTCCATGAGGAACTTGGGGTCGCCAGAGCCTCGGCTGTCAATGAAACAGGATTCGCCACGGTTAGGTGAGTTGACGATTGAGTTGGAGAAGCTATATATTGTGCTGGCAACCCATTGAAATTGGATTTACCCAATTGAGACATGCCTTTGGTGTATGATAAATGCTTTGCGCTGACTATAATCTACTTCAATTCTTACATGTCGATACCTACCATAGCGGAACGATACAAGGTGGCAGCATGGTGACATACCTACAAACATAACTAAAAGTCCCATGCACTTTGTTTTTGTAAATTCGATGGACAATGTTCCATGCTGCCACCTTGTATCGTTCCGCCATGATACCTACATGCTTTCTTACAGACCAGTTAAAAATAGAAAACAATTAAAGTTTAAACTTATATAAGCTGTTATTATATGTTGTGTTAATAATACTACTGAATCGATTTGCTAGATGTATAGTCCTAGTTATAGGTTCATTCATAGCATAATTCGTTTTATGAGTTATTTCGATAAATAATTTATCATGCCGAAGATCACGCAGTGGAATATATGGAATGAACAAAGTAGATAAATCAGAGCAATTTATGCTCAATTATAGCAAGCATGAGTGAGATAAAAATTCTTCTGTCATGCAAAGCCTGAAGACCAAGCAATTTGTGACTGCTGGTATATGATGGGAGGCCGTCTGGCCAGTGAAGCATACGTAAAGCAAGTTTGTAAAATTTGTTGGAACTTTCTCAATTTTATAGGAGTTAGATTCATAGAAAGGATTCCATATTATTGAGCAATATTCAATACCACTTCTGACCAAGGATATATAAAGTGCCTTCAACGTCATAAGGACCTTAAATTGACTGGTGTTACGTCTACTGAACCCAACCATTGCAACAAATTTAGAAACAACGAAATCAATGTGACTACAAAAGAGAGTTTGGAGTCAAGAATTACAACCAAGTCTTTACTCTCATGACAACGATTAAGAGATTTAGCATTTAGGTTGTAGATAAAGTATGTGGCAGTTGTCTTTATGGAATAAGGCACAACACAGCATTTGTTTGAATTTAAAAATAAGTTATTGTCTGCGCACCATCCGCCAAAAGAGTCCAGATCAGAACCGTTAGAAATAAAATAAATAAATAAATGTAAGGCGCGATAACCTCCGAAGAGATTTTAGGCTTCTCTTCCAATTTACGTCGTGCTCCTTCTTTTTAATTTTTCCTACAAATTGGCGGGACGGGACCTACTTGTTTTATGCCAACTCCGAACAGCGCCTGCGAGGCAGATGAGTTTTCACTGAGAGCTTTTCGTGGCACAAATACATTCGCAGTGCTTGCCAGGGGCGAACCCGCTTAGAAAAATTTTCTTCTAATTCAAAAACCTTATTTCTAAAATTTTGATGTTGCTTTGTGTGGTAGACGGAGCACGCTACCATCACACCACGGTGTTCGCCAATAGTTAGAAATAGTTTGACAAATAAATAGTATTTTTTGTGAAATATATAGTTTTAGTGTTTTATTTCAATCATTATAAGCGAGAAGTGATGGGAAAACATTTTGAGTAAAAAGTGCTAAGTCAGGAGAAAAAATTTTTTTGAGTGAGGAAATTGTGCTAAGTCATAAAATAGCTGCTGGGTTAGCATACATGATTTTTATTTATCTTTTTTAAAGCTTCTACACTCAAAAGTATTGCAACTAAGGTATCCTCATTCACAGTTTTGAAAAAAGAAGGTTATTTCAAAAATTATTCAGTTTTTTTCGTCTCCTGTAAAATTCGTAAAAACTGACTTAGCAGATTTTCACATTAAGCTAAGATATGTTTCTCTGAAAAACCGATGACAACTAAGTAGTCCATGTACAGAAAAACTTGAGAAGGAAACAGTCCTGAAAAAGCCAATGATATCATACGCTGAAAAGAATTTGGAGCTACTTTCAGGCCAAAGGGCAACCTTTTGAACCTGAACGACCCCTGGCTTGTTGAGAACGACGTAATATCTCTCGCATCCTTTTCCAACTCGATCTGATGAAATCCGGCATGAGAAATATCTCGCTCGTCCCAGTTAGTCTAAGATATCGTCGATCCGAGGCAGTGGGTATTTGTCAGCTACTATTTTTTTATTTATTTGCCTATAGTCAATGACCAATCTCCATCATTTTTCGGAGGAGTTTGGTAGAGATTTTTGGGTACGAGTAAAACCGGACTATTGTACTCTGACACAGATGGCTCAACGATATCATTATTAATTAGTTTGTCTACTTGCTTAATTATTTCCTCTTTCTGTGAATGTGGTATCCTTAAATTTTTTATGTAGACTGGCGTTGTATCTTTTAATTTCAGTTTCTGTTTATAAAAAATATTTGAAGTTATTTTATCCGAGTCCAAAGCAAATATGTCTATATATTCCTGGCACAGGTTCCTTAATTTATCTTTAACAAATTCCGGAAAACTTTTCCTGAGTTTCGATAAAACTTCGCTTCTATAGTTTGCGGTTCTTACAAAATTATTTTCGACTATCTGATAGTTGGATAGATTTTCGGATTTTAAATTCAAACTTTTTATTGACACCTCTTTATCGGTCGTATTTACGAGCCTTACAAATGCTTTTTTGGTTGATATTAGGGTATTTGCAATGAAAATCCCTTTTTGAATTTCTTGGTTTGGTATGACTAAGTTATCTTCCTTCGAGTTTATTTGTATTTCTCTAACGACTTCTGATCTTGCTGGCAAGGAAAAGATGTAATTGGGGGTACTGTATGTTATATTAACATACAATTTTCTGGCATTAATTGGCTGTATTATTAGCCAGTTTGTTTTACCAGTATAATCTAGTACGCAGTTATACTTTTTCATAAAATCTAATCCCAGTATTCCGTTGCAGGGTACCGGAAAACTATGATCTACTACTTGGAAGTTATGATTGAGCCAATAATTTCCTATAATGAGGTTACCGTTGGCGCTACCTTTGATGGATGTGGTTAGGTTGGTGTTAATTTCAGCATTTTCCATTATTACGTCATCCTTAATTATAGAGATATCCGCGCCTGTGTCTATTAAAAAGGTTTGCTTATTTATTGAAAATGAGGTCGAGAAACAAGCGAAGCTGCTCATATTTAATGACACATTTCATTTGCCCCTATATTTGAGCGTGATCCCCCTGCGTAGCAGGCAAGGGGGGGGGGGCGTCTGAGTTTCCCGATTCTTGTGTTGTAACTCGTACTTGTCCGCGTTGGCCGGTTCTATTTCCGTGGTCATTATTGTTATAAATACGGTTGCGCTGGTTGTTATTGTAACTGACCCTACCTCCATTATAACTGCCACCAAGGTTATTGTTATGATTATAACGGCCGCGGCCACGTCCTTGCCCACGATTCTAACCTTGGGGAGAACTATAATTATTGTGATAAAACATGTTGTTATTGTTAGGGGAGTCGGTGCTTGTACTGATAAATATCGCGATAGCATCGTTTCGGTTAGCGAACTGGCCACTTTCCATAATTAATTTTATTTTATCGTAATTGGAATTTTTAGATAGAGCTTTTACTGTTACTTGGGTAGTGTACTTTTGGGCCAATTCACCACTTAGACCCTCAGAAATATACGCTCCCTCAAGCTTAGTACACAGTGTATTTATCTTGTCAGCGAATTGGTTCGCCGTTTTACTACCTTGTTTTATGTTCAAAATTTTCGTTGTTATCAATTCAGTCGACTCACCTTTCACTGCATATTTCAGTTTATCAATTATTCTAGCTTGTGTATCCTCGTTGACTATTAATTGCCGTGCGCCGCCAGCCAAGTTAGTCTTGACTGCACAGCCACTGCTTCGTGGTCACCTTTGAAAGTATCCACCAAATTTATGGCATCGATAAATCTGTTAAAATTTTCTGGTTTTCCATCGAATTCGGGCAGAATCTTTGCTCCTAAACTTAAAACTGTGGGAGCCATTATATCGATTTTGTTCTTCCTTCGATAGTTTTCCGTTTCTTTCTTTTCAAATTCACCCTCGTCTGCCTCACTTGCATCTGTGTCCTCAATGTTGCTATCAACTTCACAGCGTAATCTAAGTGGAATTTTAATAAAATATTGCATGTAACTTTTTATTTTACTATTATTGCTACATTACAATGGAATTACTATTTTCACTATATATTACCTACTTAAACAGCTCTCCAGGTTACCGGATTTGTTGTTGCTGTTCCACATTTGGTGTTGCCAGAAAAAGTTTGAATTGGGGCCACTAATTTAAGCAGCTCTCAAGGTTGGTGATTTGTTTTTATTGTTCCATATTTGGTGTTGCTAGATAAAGTTTGGACCACATTTTGTTTGTATCAATTTGCCTAAACTCTAAGTGTTCTATGTTATTAGTTTTGTAATTATATTTGTTGTGGCCCGTTCCGAATTTCCCGTTTTATTTTATTCACATAATATTTAATTAGTATGTACACCATGGTTAATAGGGCCATTATTAATAAAAGTTCAGTGGCGCTGACTGTCCCTATATTATAGTTCGTTTTATCTTGTTTTACGTATAAGTCGTAGTTGTATTTTACGATATTTTTTTTCTCAATGTCACTTTCTGTATTGGTGTCCTTTCCTATTTCGTAGTCGGTTATGGCTATCATAATAGTTGTAAGAACTGGTTTCCACGAAGTCATTTTTAAACTTTTTCTTTTTGCGCACTGTATTCACCTTTTTGTATATATAAAAGGATTTTTTTTCACTACATTTGGCAACACGACGGAAATTTCAGGACATTGTATGTAGGTCCTGCATGTGAGTGATTAACATCGTTCGCCGTTTAATAAAGTCACCATGTCACATGTCACAGTCGCCATGTGGAGAGAAACACGTTGCGTTGGCTTGTAGCAAATCAAAACCCGACTTTATTTAATATTTTCTTCTATTTAAAGCTAAAAGGTATATAATTTTTATGACTAAGTCAATGATTGGTGTGAATGGACAAGGGTAATCTGAGTTCGCATATGCTGACCGTTAAGTAGGTCAGTAGGTATACAATATCGAAATAGCGAAAGTGTATTGCACTGCAAATGAGTTGAGCAATCTGAGGTGGATGACTCAGGCGATATTGTTATATTGTAAAAATATAATTGCGCTGATTAACTTTGTCCATTACACCCCTACAGTAACCCAATTTGGGTAGTGGATAAGAAAGGTAACAGGAAGAAGTGTCTAGTAGTATATTTCCGAAAATTAAACGAAATAACCATTGATGATAAGCATCCAATACAAAATGTTATGTCGATCTTATCAAACATGGGCCATTCTCAGTACTTTACAACCCTCGATCTCAAATCGGGGTTTCACCAAATTGAGCTGGCAGACCGAGATAGAGAGAAAACGGTTTTTTCTGTCAACAATGGAAAATACGAATTTTGTCGCCTTCCATTGGGTTTAAAAAACGCTCCTAGCATATTTCAAAGAGCTATAGACCATGTACTTAGGGAGTAAATCGTTAAGAGTTGTTATGTTTACGTGGATGACGTATTCACAAACAAAGGAGCAACACATTAAAGATATAGATTGCGTTTTGAAAAGTTTATACGATGCTAACATGAGGGCTTCAGTTGAAAAATCACAGTTTTTCAAACACGAAATTGAGTACCTCGGTTTTGTTGTGTCAAGGATTGGCATTGTTCGGCCGGGGTGCGTTTGCTCCTGGAGGTAGGTGGACGCACCGGGGTCGATCTCAGTGGGAATAAGCGGGTTGGAATAAAGTAAGCGAATACGAGATTTCTCGTTATAATAGATATGATTTATTGGGTAAAAGTAAAATAAACTGGTTACAATATTACCTGAGTATCTTGTTGAAAACAGTGGAGATCGCTGGCGGCAGATGTTAGCTGATTGGCTGTTAGAATCCAAGAGGCCCGTTGTATAGCAAGCTACAACCGTTGACCCGCAAAATCCTCCGTTTTGGAGGGGAAAGGCACCCACACATCAACCCCGACATGCATATGCATGAGTGCTGACAAAAGGCACACATAAGCGTGCATGAGGGTGATGGTGTGGGTGGTTATAAATTAGTTCGAGTATCGAGTATCGATATGCAGAGTTGCATTGGGGGGGTCGCAATCAGATGCGGAAAAGTTAGGCATCCTGCCTAAACATGCCACCCCCCCTTGCGATACGCAACATCGTTTTCCGCCAATGACCTCCGCTGAAACGAGAAAAATGAATATAAGGCTTACACACTAACTTAATCTAAATGAGGAGTTCGTCTGCGACGCAAAATGGCCGCGAATCCTTTCCGACTTGCGCAGCATGTCACCTAAGCTAGGATGAAAAATAAACATTAGAAGTGGAGGAAAGTGAATATTTCTTGCCTTTGGTTATACATAATTCTTAGATATATATAGAATCCATGAAGTGATATGACATAGAAGGTCAATCGTGCTGGACGAAGAGGCCGAGGTCTCCGTTCCAGACTGGCAAAAATTTTTTTTTTTGTTGGACGGAGAGGCCGCGGTCTCCGTTCCAGATTCGCATTATTTTTGTTTGGTTGGACGAAGAGGCCGAAGTCTCCGTTCCAGACTCGTATTATTTTTTTTAGGTTTTTCTGGGCTGGACGAAGAGGCCGAGGTCTCCGTTCCAGCGTCTAATGTATCGTGTCGATCTCGGGGCGACTGCCTTTTTTGTTGGATGAGGTGTGGCATCTGTTGAGGTGCCAGGGCGCGTGACCGTGAGGTTGGTTGGGTGAAGCGGAGATGTTTTATTACAAAACGTATGTTAAAATAGATGAATTAAGTGCATATGCGAAGCATATTATTAAATACAATTCTTACCAAGCAGAGATGCGTTACTTACGTTCACCTGACATAAATTTGCAGATTGGCGATGCGTTCTCCGTGACGCGTTCTATTTGCACGTACCATTATGCTCAATGTACCATGCAACCCTGTCGTGTATTTATTGGTCAGCTGATAGCTGGTATGGTGAGTTTGTGGCGTGCGAATATATAGATATACATATATGTATTTGCTTGCCCTTGAAAAAAAAACTAGGTCACTGGGGCAGTAGCACACTAAGCCAGTAGAAACATTTTACTTTTTCTAATTTCGGGACTTTGTCATGTCGGGATTGTTTTATTTCGGGGCTCGGATTGTTTTTGTACCGAGCCCTTATAATTACTGTTTGTTGCTGAAAAACAACAAGTCCTGCCCCCAGCCAGAAAACAGGGCCCAAAAAACGGAAAGGGTAAAAAACAACAAAAAAAAACTTCTTTGTAAAAAAAATGTTACATTTTTTGTGCAAGGAGAGTTTTGTTTTTGTTGTGTTTTTTTTTTTTTTTTTTTGAATTCCTTTGTTGTGTATGACTGGTTGGTACTCCATTAGATGCCCATATTCGACAAAAACACGTCAGTACCGATTCTGATGTTTTGCGGTTTTCGGTACTGCTGTGGTGTAGTTATCGGTATCCGCTTTTTTTCTTTCTTAATATGACAGCACTAATGAAACTGTCGGTGTTGTGCCGTGGGTTGCCATCTCGTGGAAAATTATGGTGTTTATGGATTATACACGCAAAAGGTATGGGTGATGTGTACTTATAAGGGTTTATGGCAGCCCTGATTCCTTTTGCTATAGCCACGGAACCGGGATTTTAAGGACCCGTTACTGGAAGGTTGTGGTGAGTACATGCCTTCTGCTCCATTGTCACTATCTAAGCAAAAGCCAACGTGGAACGACTTAAGTACGAGATAATTATAAGGTATTTTAGTATTTGTCCTAATGGTTCTTTTCTTTTTTTTTTTCTTTTTCGTTTCAGATGGAACCGATGCAATTACTCATAGTAAGTTTGGAGACTGAGGATGAGGAGCCCATACACGTGGTGGCGGATGTACTATATCCTGAGCGGCGGAGGGGCTCCTATATTTGCCACCCGCCGGACGAGCTGGTGCAGCAGGCGGTGGCGGAAGGGCTGAGGCGCGTGAACCCCATTGTCCTCAGAGTTCTGCGGACGCCTCTTGTGGTTCACCTGCGTGGGAATACTAACGCCTGCTACAGGACGTTCTACGCGAGTCTCGAGGGCATATTGTGGTGGCGGCAGCCACCCCACGGTACGTTCCAATGCCGTGTGTGCGCCCGCACCATCTCTACTGTTTCGTGTTTGGTAGCCCACTTAAATGGGTATATGAGATTACTTCCGTTTCGGTGCTGGGATTGCCCGAAGCGGTATGCTTCGTCCGCGTCACTGTCCCAGCACAGAACTCGGATGCATTAGGCATTTAGATGTGCGAGGAGATTTTGTCATTTTGGTTTGCATTTGATTTGGTTTTGTTTTTTTATTTTCATGAAGTGGATTTGGGTTATTAGGTTAAAAAAAAAATAAAGTTTAAAAACAATGTCGATCTTGCTTTTTTTCTCTTTGTGGAAGAACCATTGGGGGTCGAGTTAGCGAGCATGGCAACTCTTTTCGTTTCTCGTTCCAATGTCAACAGGTATATGCGATGATGGTCGTGGTGAATTTGCCAAAACGGTATGTGACGTGTGAAAATTTATGACATTTCCATTGAAAAACGCACGCGGTAAGTATGTCGTAGGTTAGATTTTATTTTATTTCATTGTTGAATTTTTTATTTCTTTTATTTCATTGACAACTTTTGATTTCTTTTCTTTTTTGTTTTAGGTGGCTGGCGCATATCCTTACTGACTGGTGAACCCTCATACGTTTCATAAGTTGATTTAAGAGTGCAGCCTACTCACTCTCGTGTGGATAACGCTTAAGAATTAAGGCGTCTGCAAAACCCTGTATGCCAATACCAATCGGACGATGTCGGAAGTTGGATTTCTTTGCCTCATGCAATGGATAATGATTTACATCGATTATTTTATTTAGATTACGTGTGACAGTCTTTGTAACCTCCTTCAAACGCTTAAAATTGTAAGTTTTTTCTGGTGTTACAAAAATATTAAGCGCAATCGATGCTAAATTACACACTGCCACTTCATCTGGTGCTGAATACTCAACGATTTCTATGCATAAATTACTACATTTAATGGTGCCAACATTTTGTTGATTACTCTTTCTATTACATACATCCTTGTACAGCATATACGGTGTGCCTGTCTCTACTTGCGATTCTATAATGGCAAAACCAAAGGCTTTGTGCTTTTACTTTCTTATTAGCACGCCCCGCTTGCTCATATTTAGAATACAATTTTTCAAACTCATCGCCCCATACTTCATGCAAGCCAGGACATTTGTGTGGGCACATAAGCGACCAATCTTCATTAGCTTCAACCCGTTTCATAAACAGATCTGGTATCCATAGAGCGTAAAATAAATCTCGAGCTCTACGCTCCTCTTTGCCAGTATTTTTCTTTAAATCCAAAAACTCATAACATAACGTGATACATTATTGAATACTCTCAACATTGGTACCCAACCATTTGATGTGCCATTGGTTCCCGCAATTGCTGTGCCTTTTGCGCGTATACAATGTACATTTAGTCCAATACCACCCGCTGGTTTGGAAATTAAAGCACATTGGTGAGCTGAAGTGAATATGCCATCACTCGAATCAGCAACCATAGTTAAAAGGAAACACGATGATAACTGTGGTTGTCTAGTAGCTGCAGCAAAGAGAGTTGGTGAAGCATGTGTAAAATAACGTTCGGATAGTAAGTTGTATGTTTCAATAGCAGCATCAATATCTTCACCATGTATACCAATGGAAACACGCATTAACATGTGCTGTGGACGCTCAACTATTTTACAATTGAGTTTAAGCAAATAAGAACGCTCTAGCGTTTTGAAACCAAAATAATTGTAACCGAGATCATGATCGTATATTATAGCTGAATTTAAGCGATCAGCATTATTCTTTACCACTTCATAATGAAAATCTGATATTATGGGTGTAGCTAAGCCAGTTTCGTCGATCACATGATAATACAATGCACTAATAACATCTGAGAAAAGTTTGTTCGTTTCTTTGTGTAAATTTGATAAAGCAATACGTGCAGCTAGCACTGCATAGTCGGCATGTTGTGTTGTAAGACTTGCTGCAATTTCCGCTGCCAAATTCTCAAGGTCTTGTGTAGTGACACCGCAATATAAACCATTTATTACCTTTAATGTGATGGCTGCCGGATCAATGAAATCCATGTTGAGTCCATAGCAAAGCTTTTGTACGCGTGAAGTAATTTTATCTTAGTGTATATCCTCTTTACGTCCATCTCGCTTAATTACGTATAATTTAGGAGACTTCATTTTTACAATTGTATAACAAAATTTCTTTAAAAATACTATCGGAACATGCAAAATGCGGCTAATTTTTTTTTTCAAGCTGCGAAACGTTCAGGTGATCTGTTAAGAGGCACAACCGAAAACAGCTGGGTCACCGTTAATGGCCAACCTAACAAACTTCCTACTGTTAGATCTCATACATGGAATGGGTGTAGGCAGTTAACGTTGTTGCTTTTTAGCACACCAGCTGCAGGTATGTCAATGATGCGATGCTTTCCCACTCTGCATCAGCAAAGATCACAAACTAGATATGTTTTATGGTCAGGCACCGATCAGGAGTCCTGATTTAAGAGTACTTATCACCGCAGGGCTCATTCCAGTAGTTAGCAAACAGTAGGGAGCAAAAGATACTCTGTTTATGCACCAACGATCTGCTTTGCGCCACGTCCAGTGATAATATCGCTGACTCAAAATGTGGGGCCGTACATTCCCTACCACATTTAGTAGCTAGAGCCCATGGCCTATATAGTGCAAGTCTACTTTTAGGTCGTCTCGATTTAGTTGTGAAAAGGACAGATGAATATTCATTCGTGCCTGTCGGTTGCGCATTTATCGCTGGTTTTGATGAACAGTTGAGGCCTAGTGTAGTTAAAAGCATCCAGGACGGGCTTCATCTGCGCACACGCTGGATGGTTTGATTACCTTTAGACTGCCTGGGTTATATAACATTAGTTAAAAGGAGCGTAAGGGGTAGTGAATGGACCAGTTAACTGTTGAATATGATGATTATACAAATTTGAGAACT
Organism: Eurosta solidaginis; assembly: GCF_040869045.1. Classification (NCBI taxonomy): domain Eukaryota; kingdom Metazoa; phylum Arthropoda; class Insecta; order Diptera; family Tephritidae; genus Eurosta; species Eurosta solidaginis. The sequence goes on along the minus strand of NC_090321.1, from coordinate 128,532,834 downwards.
CAAGCTTTGGTATTTCTAGATATAACATTGGAAAATAACCTACAGCCAATGACAAATCAAATGCGCGATTATAACATTGGATCCGTACAATCTGTGGTACATCAATTTGATTTGTTGTTGCGAAAGGGAGTCGGCGACATACTGCAAGCAAATAATATGCATGATGCAAAAGAGCTGCAAAAGCTGGTTAATTTATTATGTGCAGACCGTAAAGGTGTGAGATGATGTAAAAAATCAAATACAAAAAGGATAATAGCAGTGTAAGTGCAGCGGAATTCAATGAATTTGTTAAATTATTTACTAATTCACTTTATATAATTGTATTTGTATTGTATAAACTGTATACAATGGTTCGTAAATTCTTACTATGTAGTAATCGAAGTTTGAAAATAAACACAGTACCGAATAACCGTTTAAATGTTTGTGTAGGTCGACGTCGCGGCCGTCCGCGGGGAAAAAGCTGGAAGAAATGGAGGGTCGGAGCACGACGCAATTGCAAAGTAATTACTAGCCTTCAAAACATAGTCCCTAACGGGTCAATCGTTTGGATTTTGCACCTTGCTGTCACTTTCACAAAACAATCAAACCACATTACGGCACTACCGAGGTAAAATTTTAAAAGTAATTCCCTAACCATTAAAATTTGTGTATCAAAATTTTGACCAGCAAGGGAAAGAATTGTTGCAATTGGGTGCCAAATCTGAGCAATAATTTATAGGAGGTTTGCGAAAATGAACGTGTCACGACCCTTTGTAGAATAAAGGACCCGTGAAACTATGCTACTTACATACGACAATGTTATCGGTTTGATAAAGAACAAAAATGAGGAGGGGGAGGGGGGGGGGGGGGGGGGGGGTGGGCGATGGTTTTGGATATGCTTGTTCAGTGAGACGATAAAAAGGAATCTGTCAATCCATTCGTAACTATGAGAAACACCTATTCACCATATTTCGTTAATCCGATTCGCGAGTTAAAAGCTGTTGATTGAATTTGAATATCTCTACCAATGAGTACAATTTGATCGCTCTTCCTGAATAGATAACTTGGAAAATTTCAAATTATGATCATAAACGTTTTTTTCTAAGAGAGAATGGCTGCATTTAAATCATTTCTTGGGTTCTCCCACAACCCATTAGAATTGCGGCCATTCTTCAGTTGGTGATCTGAAAAACTGATTGCCAAACAATCAGATCTTAACGATATGTGATTGTTCGAGTTTCAATTAATTATCAGTATATGCTCTGTTTATAATGGGATAAAATTTCCATGCCTCTTAAACGAATTTTATTCGATTTTTATTTTTTTTTTAAATTGTATTATTTTTGAGATGAAACTACTGTTGGCCTCATGCCTTTAGCCGAGTGCATTTATGTTCTCTGTCAGACAATGGATCTGCGTTAGGGTTCTGGTGTCCTCGTTCGGGGCGAGTGAATGTGGGTTGACTTTTGGAAATTTAAAATATACCAAGGGCTTAAAGCCCTTAGATTCTGTGGCAGATCGGCTCGCCCTTCTGCGGTAGGCTTTTATGATGTCCTCGTTATGGAATAACGAGTGAATGGGATGGTTTCGGGTGTCCTCGCTCGGGGTGAGTGAGTGAATTGTGGGGTTTTCTGTTCAGAGGGCCCTCGGTTAGTATTGTTAAATCACATAGAAAAAAAAATGTTTTTTTTTGTTTGTGAGCTTTTGCTAAACTCTCATGCGTCCTCGTGCCTCTCGCTCCTTTTCCCCATTGCCCACCAGTAGCAAGGTGTAGGATTCCCTCCGGTAGACTCGACACGAGACCGCGGGTAGAAAACCAAAAAAGGAAGATGTAGGATCGCCCTCCGGTAGACTCGCACCATCACGAGACCGGGGGGTTGATTATATTTGGGGCCTCGGGAGAGACACAAGCTTAGGGATAGCGGGGCATCACGGCGCGTGGTTGAACGCGTCTTTATGTCCCGCGCTCCCTTTCCCCATTGTCATCGCGTAGTACGTTTTGAATTCCCTTCCGGTAGACTCGCACCATCACGAGACCGGGGGGTTGATTATAATATATGGCTCGGGAGAAATGCAGGCTTAGGGACAGAGAGACACGAAGACGCGGGTTCCTTAATTTGCCTTCTATGCTATCACCAACCGTGGGCCTCTGATTTTAGGTAGTCGGGGGAAATAGAATTTTGGTTTTTGGGGTTTTGTAAGGCGGCATTTGGCCCCTTATATTTAATCCTCCTTGTCGTGGGACGGAAGGAGTACCAATTTCGTAATTGGTCTAGTTATTTGTCCCTTGTTCGTATGAACGTCAACAACACGCACGCGGTTATCAGAGCCTGGGTGTGTGTTGTCGGCTCTCCCCATTCCCCACTCGTTGGGTTGGAGGTTGTCCTCTTTGATAACAACCAGGTCTCCGGGTTTTAGATTAGGTTGTGGCTGTTTCCACTTGTATCGTTTCTGGATCTCGGTGAGATATTCGGTTTTCCATCGCTTGCAGAAAGTATGATGGAGGGCTCTGAGTTTCTGCCACCGATTGATCATCGAGGCAGGGCTCTCACTCGCATCCGGCTCTGGCGGAGCCACTAGATGGCTGCCAGTGAGGAAATGTCCTGGGGTGAGCGGCTCTAGGTCCGTCGGGTCATTGGACGCCGGGCTGAGCGACCGCGAGTTCAGGCATGCCTCGATGCGGCACAAGAGGGTATGGAATTCCTCGAAGGCGAATTTGTGTTGTGAGGCTATCTTTTTGAAATGGCTTTTGAAGCTTTTCACTCAAACCTCCCACAGCCCTCCCATATGGGGAGCGCCCGCAGGGATGAAATGCCACGTGAGTGACTGGTGGCTGTACTTTGAGTCAGCGTTCTCTCGCGCTTGTGAGATGAAGGTCTTGAATTCTGATCGTAAGGATCGTGACGCTCCGACAAAGTGGTGTGATGGTAGCGTGCTCCGCCTATCACACCGTATGCCCTGGGTTCAACTCCCGGGCAAAGCAACATCAAAATTTTAGAAATAAGATTTTTCAATTAGAAGAACATTTTTCTAAGCGGGGTCGCCCCTCGGCAGCGTCTGGCAAGCACTCCGATTGTATTTCTGCCATGAAAAGCTCTCAGTGAAAACTCATCTGCCTTGCAGATGCCGTTCGGAGTCGGCATAAAACATGTAGGTCCCGTCCGGCCAATTTGTAGGGAAAAATCAAGAGGAGCACGACGCAAATTGGAAGAGAAGCTCGGCCTTAGATCTCTTCGGAGGTTATCGCGCATTACATTTATTTTTTTTATTGTCGGAGTACATATCTTTCGGGCATCCGCGTCTAGATATAAAACGGGCAAAAGCCGCAAGAAATGATGGGGTGCTGAGGTCAGTAGTGGCCTCCAGATGAATCGCTCGTGTGGAAAACACACGAAAAGGCAGACATAGCCTTTGGATAGTCGACACCCTCCACAGCGGTAACTTTTGATGTCGAAGGGTCCGGCGAAGTCGACTCCAGTATTCGTAAATGCACGGCTGAATGTCGTGCGTTCGCGAGGGAGAATACCCATAAGTTGGGTATGAGCACGCTTTCGGTGTATAGTGCAAACTTTGCAATTGTGAATTGTTGCCCTAATCATGGTTTTGATGTTAGGTATCTAGTATTGGGTGCGTATCAGACGTAACATGAGTTGGTTTTCCCCATGCAGACTTTGTTGATGAAACATTAGGACTGGCAGACGGGATAACCGGCAGTTGTATGGGAGGAGGATTGGGTGGCGTTCATTAAAGGCTAAGTCCTTTGACGCCCCGAGTCGCCCTCCTACCCGAATGATGCCATGTTGGTCTAGATAGGGATTAAGTGAGAGTATTGCACTTTTCCCTGCAATTGGTTTTCCGGCCTTTAGATCTTTATATTCGGAACTATAGTGTTGTTTCTGATAGATTTTAATTAAGAGTTGGGTTACTGATTTGATCTCATCAGGAGAGATTAAAGGTGACTTGACCTGAAATGATTTTTTTTTTTTGGGGTGAGTTCTTCGGTAGAACCTCATAACGTATGAGAGCACCCGTAAAGCCCTAGGTAGGTCTGAAAAGCGTTGGAGAATATCGGTAGTATTTACTGTTGTTGTTGCGCAGGTCTTCGCCCTCTTTTCCTCTACGGAAGTGATGTAGTCACTTTCTTGTGCTGGCCATTGGGAAGTGTCTTCCCAAGCAGCCAAGAAGGTCCCTGCCACCACAACGAATTGTTGACCAATTCAGACGCAGGTAATCCTCTGCTACCTAAATCTGCTGGGTTTGATTCTGAATTTACGGGCAACCAGTCCTTATTTCCGACCATGTCGATGATTTTGGTGATCCGATGTGCGACGAAAGTGGACCAGGAACAAGGCGGTTTCCTTATCCATGCGAGGAGGATCGTTGAATCCGTGCACAGGTGAACTCTCACTGGTCCCAATTTAAGGTTCCTGAAAATTGATTCGGCGATTTCCGTTAACAGTACGGCTCCGCAAAGTTCCAATCGTGGAAGCGACAGGGTTTTCATCGGGGCTACTCGGGTTTTTGCTAGCAGCAGGTTTGTCCAGATGTCGTTATCCGTTTTCACGCGCATGTAAATGGCTGCTGCGTAGGCCTTCTCGGATGCGTCACAAAATCCCTGGATCTCGATGTCGGTTCCTGGAGAAAAGTTGACCCATCTAGGTATCCTGATTTTATCGATTTCATGGTATTGGTCGGTGAAGGTTTTCCATTTTTCGAGCGTACTGGTCGATACTGGGTCGTCCCAAGCGGTGCCTTCTAACCAAATACTCTGCATGAGTATTTTGGCCACAATGACCATTGGCGCAAGCCATCCTAATGGATCGAGAAGTTTGGCGATTGCTGATAGTATCGCTCTCTTTGTAATGTTTTCCGGGTTGTCCAGCGTCCCTGTTTTAAAATAAAATAAATCGGAGAGGGCATTCCATCGAATTCCTAATGCTTTAACTGAACTGGTATCTTCGAAGGCCAGGAAGTTTTCACTGAGGAGGTCTGCTTTGGGGATGTCCCTTAGAATGTCCTCTGAATTGGATGTCCATTTGCGAAGTGGAAAGCCCGCGGAGTGTATGACTTGACGAATTTCATCTCTGGCTTTAATGGTCGATGTGATCGTATGTCCACCCGCTAACACGTCATCTAGATACATGTATTCTCGCAGTATGCTAGCCGCTGTAGGGTGTGAACTTGCGACGTCATCTGCTAGTTGTAGGAGCGTTCTAATCGCGAGATATTGTGCGCAATTCACTCCGAAGGTAACCGTCTTTAATTCGTAGAGACTAATAGGGTCATTCGGGGAAGTGCGATATACAATGCGTTGAAATTTGGTGTGATTTTCGTTCACCCAAATTTGACGATACATCTTTTCGATGTCGCTATTGAAGACAAAACGGTATAGTCTCCATCGTAATATAAGGATGGGTAGATCGGCTTGTAGAACTGGGCCTGGGAGTAGAATATCATTTAAGCTATTACCGTTGGCCGTAGGGCTCGAGGCATTGAATACTACGCGTACCTTTGTATTGATTCTTTCCGCTTTAATAACGGCGTGGTGGGGCAGGAAGTAATGATCCGAATCGTCGGATGGGATATTCCTTTTTAATTTTCTCATATGTCCAAGAGTTTCATATTCTGACAACACTCGAACATATTCTTTACCTAAAACTGGGTTTTTTATTAGCCGCCCCTCATTCCGGAAGAATTGAGAGCATGCTCGTTTCAGGGATGGTCCTAAATTAATGTTATTAGGGTAATTCTGCCTGAATGGTAGTGATACTGTGTATCTTCCATCTTCATCACATTTCGTTGTTTCTTTAAATAATTTTTCGCAATACCTCTCCTCTTCATTTAATATTTTATTTTTGGGTACATTTTCTACCTCCCAGAAAGCTTTGAGTTGGTTGTCTAACGCAACCTCGTTGTAGAAAGACATAATGCTCTTCGTTGGATTCGGTGATTCGATACGACCGGTTAGTATCCAACCGAACACTGTCTCTTGGGCTAAGAATGTGTTTAACACATTCTTCTTTATACCGCTCATTATAATTTGGGGATATATGTCTCCGCCAAGTATGAGGTCTACGTCTTCGTTGACGTAGAACCTCTTGTCTGCCAAAACCAATTCTGGGAATGCCTGCATAGTCATTGCGTTGATATGGCAGGATGGAAGTTTCCCAGTGAGTTTCGCTACACCCGTAAGTCAGGCTGAAGCAGGGATCCACTGATGAACGTAATTCGATGTTGGATGCTTCTTTCACCTTAGGTGACACCGCATTTGTGACGCCTGAGACATGGGCATGCATTTTCCTCGCTGGCAAATTGATTCTGCGTTTCAGTCTTTCAGTTATAAAGGAACATTCAGACCCAGAATCAATTAATGCCCGTGCGGAGAAGTCGGTACCATTTTGGTGAATGTGTACGCGAGCAGTTCCTAATAGCACATCTGTGCTGGAATTGGCATAGCAGGATTTGACATTCTGGTTCGTAGATGAAGGTGGTTGTCCCGATTCCTGTCTTTTCCGTGCCTGTACCGAAGGTGATGGGATATTATCCGCATCTTTGAAAAGGTTGCGCACCGCCGGTTGCTGAAGTGTGTCCGCATGCAGCAGCGTGTGGTGACGAGAGTGGCATTTGGAACAGTTGTACGAACTGGTGCACCTCGTCACTGTGGTTCCTGGGGATAAACAATTCAGGCAGCCATTTGTGGATTTGACGAATTTAATCCTTTCTACCGGGTTTAGGTCGCAAAACGTGAACAGTTGCGTAATCTGTGCTCCGTAGATTTGCACATTTTACACATTGCTTTTGTTGTTTGTTTGGTTACTTTTGTTTGAAAAGCACCAAGTCTTTTTGTAGGGGTTTCTGTCGACTGGCGCGACGTGTTTGACTTTTGCACGTTAGACGTGGCATTCCCTGTAAAACCAGACACGGTTTTAAGTGTCTGGAAACGATTTGACAAGAATTTGTCCATATCCTCCCACTTGGATATGTCCGTCTTGTGATCAATGCTCTGCTCCCATAGAGCCAACGTATTCTCGGGAAATTTTGTCGAACATAAATAAGTAATAATCGCATCCCAATTTGAAACGTCAATCTGATGTGTTTTTAAGGATGCTAAACAATTATTTATGTCGCGCTGTAAGGTTTTGATTGAGCTGCCGCACTCGCTATCTATCTTTTTTAGATTAAACAAAATTTGTAGTTGTGAGTTTACGAGAATCCGCTTATTCTCGAATCTCTCACATAGGTTTTTCCAGGCTGTTTCGAAGCCTTCATTTGTCAAAGGACATTTCTTGACAATGTCCTTTGCCTCACCTTGGGTTTTTTGGTTAAGGTGGAACGACTGTTATTTTTATAGATGGCCGTGAACAGGTCACGAAACGTTGGCCAAGATAGGTAGTCGCCCTTGAATACCTCAGTATCGCAAGCTGGCAGGCGGATACTTTGTTCACGCGCACGCCCTCCTTCAGGTCGAACCTGACTATCTCTTTCCTGCTTCAATTTGGCTTGAAGTTCCTCCATGTTCGACATGCATCGCAAAAATACGGAATATGCAGCTTTATGCTTGATCTTGACCGCTGCAATTTTCTTTGCGTCGAGCGTGTCAGAGCCAAGCAACTCCTCTAGGGCGTTCTCTGCTTTTTCCCACTTAGCTTGCAACTCTTTTTGCTGTATTGCACACTCGTGCAGAGCCGCACTGATATCATTAAAATCGGCCTCGAATTCGATTATTCGATCGGCCAATCTAATGTAAGAATCCATGTTCATGGTTGAAAGGTGGAGAGCAAATTAACCAAGGGATGTAAAAACTTTGAAAACCTGAGCGAATCACCCAACCAAGAACTATTAAAATTACGCATAATTGATTTCTTACTTTTAATTTGTTTATTTTTATCTGACTTTGCAGATTATTTGTGCCTTAAAACAGGGAGCAGGGGGAATCAACACCAATGTGTATTGTGCGAAGTAAAGGGCGGCCACTCGTCACTTCAACCTTCAATTTTATTATAAAATAAGTGCGCGCGTTGATATAAACTCGACGAAAAGTGTGAAAACCGTGAAATAAATCTTATGCAACAAAGAACAAAACTGTGTAACAAGATTAATTAGAGAAATTAGTGAAAGTAATAGTGACGCAAAAGAAAATTCAATGCCGCAATCGAATGGCGTGAATTTTTTTTGTGAAAGTGAGGTTATGTGCACCTCTTCCCTGTGCTGTGTCTGGAGAGCCTTACCGCTGGTGGGGGGACATACCAGATAGTCACAAGGAATCTTAAACAATGTTAATGCAACGCGTTTGTACTTATTTTCCTTTTTGGCACTACACAGTTTTTTCACACTTTTCGCGGTTAATTATAATCACGTATGGCACTTTAAATCGATTTTTCGCACTTTTTTATTTATTAGTTTTGAACCAAAAAAAATGTGGCAAGAAATATTGCACTTACTTTGAACTTTTTTGGTGATTCTTATACTGTCGCTGATGTGGCAAAATGGCTTGATCTCTCAGTGCTTTTGCACGCTGGTATGAAATAATAGCCTTTTTTTGGTTGTGGCAAAAATTCTCCGGCTAACTTTTTATGTTAGGAATTCTGAAGTGTGTGCGGTCAGCTATGGTATCTTGTGATGTGGACTGTTTATAGGTACTGTATTCCAAATTCCTGGTGAAGATGGACCAAATGTTCGGCCGGGGTGCGTTTGCTCCTGGAGGTAGGTGGACGCACCGGGGTCGATCTCAGTGGGAATAAGCGGGTTGGAATAAAATAAGAGAATACGAGATTTCTCGTTATAAAAGATATGATTTATTGGGTAAAAGTAAAATAAACTGGTTACAATATTACTTGTTTAGGCCCAATGCCTAACTTTCACTTGATTGACGGCGCCCCTCCCTAATGTTTTAATAATATTTCCAGCCACCCACACTCACGCCGCATTTGTGTGCATGCATGCACATGCATGCGTTGCGTACACATGCATGTGTGTGTGCAGGTTGTCAGCACCCATGCACCTATACGTAAGGGTGGTTGTGTGTGTGGTTTTTCCCCTCCTTAATACCAGAGGACCTTTTCGCGGCTTAGCGGTTGTCATCAACGGCACAACCGGCCTCTTTTTCGATCAACCGCCTACCGATACGCATCGTCCAAGGATCAACGCTGTACTTTGCTACACAGGTAAAATAACCCTTGTCATCTTTACATTGTACATTTCCATTCAATTCGATTAAATACATTATTATAACGAGGAATTCCTCTTGGTGTTTTCTTTCTCGTATTTCTTTCGAGTGCACTATCAACCCGAGATCGACCCGTGTACGCCTACCCATTGCCGGTTTAGACGCACCCAGGCCGAACATTGGTCCTCCTCACCAGGAACTAAAAGCGCCTCTTTATATATACAGTCCACAACACAGCACATTTGCCTACTACTAAATTTGCACGAATTGCCACAAAAAAATCATCAAAAGTTTATTTGTCACAGCATAGTCCAGCAGAACCACCAAAAAGTTGGAAGTTTGATACTATACACGACATTAGCAGCCGCCGGAGCCACAGCCATCACATCAATTTTTCCACAAAAACAAAGTAAGTTTATATTTCTTGCCACTTTTTTTTTGAGTGTTGTTTTTTGCAAAGTAAAGAAAAAAACCCCGTGCAGTCCGCGAAAAATTAAAAATAAAAGTGAAAACAGTGAAGTGATTTAGTGAGCACCAATTTATTTTTCTAATTTCAAAGGTTAAATCACTCGGTTTGTTAGCCTTTATTTTCAGTCCTTGTGATTATCTGGTCTATCTCCCCACCAGTGGTAAGGTTTTCCAGACACAACACAAGGAAGAGTGTAACCTAACCTCACTTTCCGCACCATACTAAATAGGTTTTTGTTGTTGTTTTTTTTGTACTTCACAAACACGAACTTAAGTTCAATTTAATTAATTAATCCGGTGCTCACTTCACTTTTTAAACACTTTTTACAATTTTTTTGGCGCTTGTTTTGCAATATCGCACGCATTTTTTCACTTCTTCAAAAATACACCCATTATTTGTGGAGGTGGCGAGTGGTCCCCTTTTTGTTGTTGCCGCTGAGACAAAAATTTGTACATAAAATCTTTTGCTGTTTTCGCTGCTGTGACAAAAAGTCCAAAAATAAATCCTTTTTGCTGTCCCTGTTGTGACAAGAAGTTGAAAAATAAACCTCTGTTGTTGTTGCTACCGAGACAAAAAGTCTGCAATATAAAAAGAAATAATAAAGCTTCGAATTTCAATAGTGTTTATTTACGGCTGGGCAGGTATTTTTACTCAAAATCGTTCCATCTCTCTAATCAGCAATTATTTCTTTAATAAATTCAAATAAGACCATGGAAACCTACATCAGACTGGTAGAATTAATCGCAGAGTTTGATACAGATTACAGCCTTATTCCGGAAAGCGACCATAGCAAACACACCCTTGCGATACAGCAGGAAGAGTTGCGGTCCTTGTGGAAGAAGGTAAAGTCTGCGTTTGATTCACTACTAGGATCTGAGGAGGTGTCAGGGGATGACGTTATGGCGGTAAGAAAAAAGCAAAAAGCAGCATACGCAATCTACATGCGATGCCTAGCGTCTATATCTGCTGAGGCAGAAAAATACAAGAAAGAGGACAAGAACGTCAACCCTGAGCAAGAACCTCATGCGCATAAAATTCGCCTCCCTGCTTGCGACACGGAAGTTTTTAAAGGGGATTATCTGTCTTGGCCAACTTTTCACGTAAATTTATATAAACAATTCCAGCTTGAAAGGGGTGGAAAAGTTATTCCATCTCAACAACAAAAAGCAGGGCGAAGCAAAAGATATCATTAAAAAATGCCCTCTCACAAATGAAGGTTTCGAGATGGCCTGGAAAAACTTGTGTGAAAGATACGAAAACAAACGCATCTTAGTTAACACACAACTACAAATTTTATTTAGCTTAAAAAAGGTAGAAAATGAGTGTGGCAGTTCAATAGAAAAGCTGCAAAATGATATAAATAATTGTATTTCGTTCCTCAAATGCCACAAAATTGACACTTCCAATTGGGATGCAATCCTGACCTATCTAAGCTCAACCAAGTTACCAGAGAGCACGCTGGCTCTTTGGGAGCAAAGTATAGACCATAAAATGGACATATCCAAGTGGGAGGATATGGATAAATTCCTGTCTAATCGGTTTCAGACACATGAAACAGTGTCTGGTTTTACAGGGCATGCCACTTCGAAAGTGCAAAAACAAAACGCGTCGCGACAATCGTCAAAAACCCCTACGAAAAGACTTGGTGCTTTTCAAACGAAAGTATCCAAGCAAACAATAAAATCAATTTGTAAAATGTGTAAATCCCCTGAACACAGATTACGCAACTGTTCACGCTTCTGCGAGTTAACCCCAGTAGAAAGGATTAAATTTATAAAATCCACAAGTGGCTGTCTGAATTGCTTATCCCCAGCACACACCGTGACAAAGTGCACCAGTTCCTACAACTGTTCCAAATACCACTCTCGTCACCACACGCTCCTGCATGCGGATACATCTCAGCACACGGCTGTACGCAATCCTTTCAAAGATGCGGATAATACCCAAACAACTTTGGCACAGGCGCGACAATCTGCGAACCAGAATGTAAAATCCTGTCATGCCAATTCCAGCACAGGCGTGATATTAGGAACTGCTCGCGCACACATTCGCCATAATGGTACCGACTTCTCCGCACGGGCATTAATTGATTCAGGGTCTGAATGTTCCTTCATAACTGAAAGACTGAAACGCAGAATCAATTTGCCAGCGAGAAAAATGCATGCCCGAGTTTCAGGCATCACAAATGCGGTGTCAGCTCAGGTGAAAGAGGCATCCAAAATTTAATTACGTTCACCAATGGATGCCTGCTTCAGCCTGACTACACCCGTTCTAGTCCTAGCCAAACTCACTGGGAATCTTCCATCCTGCCATATCAACGCCATGACTATGCAGGCATTCCCAGACTTGGTTTTGGCAGACAAAAGGTTCTACATCAACGAAGACGTAGACCTCATACTTTGAGGAAACATATATCTCCAAATTATACTGAGCGGTCTGAAAAAGAATATACTAAATACACTCTTGGCCCAAGAGACAGTGTTCGGTTGGATACTAACCGGTCGCATCGAAGCACCGAGTCCAACGAAGAGCATCATGTCATTCTACAACGAAGTTGCGTTGGACAACCAATTAAAAGCTTTCTGGGAGGTAGAAAATATTCCCAAAAACAAAATGCTTAATGAAGAAGAAAGGTATTGTGAACAATTATTTAAGGACACAACAAAACGTGATGAAAGTGGAAGATATACAGTTTCGCTACCATTCAGGCAGGATTACCCTGAGAAGATTGCATTAGGACCGTCCCTAAAGCGCGCATGTTCACATTTCTTCAGAAATGAGGGGCGGTTACTGAAAAACCAAGAGTTAGGGAAAGAGTATGTTCGGGTGTTATCCGAATACGAAACGCTTGGACATATGAGAAAAATTAAAAATAATGTGCCATCCGACGATTCGGATAATTATTGCCTGCCCCACCACGCCGTTGTAAAGGTGGAAAATACCACCACCAAGGTGCGCGTCGTCTTCAACGCGTCAAGTCCTTCAGCAAATGGCATTAGTCTAAACGACATACTCCACCCAGGTCCAGTACTCCAAGCAGACTTGCCTATTTTAATTCTACGTTGGAGACTATACCGCTTTGTCTTTAATAGCGACATAGAAAAGATGTATAGGCAGATTTGGGTGACCGATAATCACGCCAAATTTCAAAGAATTGTCCATCCAACATCCCCCAACGAACCCATCAGTCTTTACGAACTAAAGACTGTCACCTTTGGTGTAAACTGCGCCCCCTACCTCGCGACACGGTCACTTCTACAATTGGCTGATGATGTAGAAAATACCCACCCAATAGCATCGGGTATATTACGCGAAAGTATGTATGTCGACGAAGTTTTATCTGGAACGCATACAATAGCGTCAACTATCAAAGCAGGGAACGAGATTCGCGAAGCATTACACTCAGCTGACTTTCCATTGCGCAAGTGGACATCCAATTGTGAGGAAATCCTTCAGGAAATCCCCAAAACGGATTTGCTCAGCGAGGACTTCCTAGCGTTTGAAGAGGCTAGCTCGATGAAGGCACTCGGAATACGATGGAACGCGCATTCAGACATGTTTTACTTCACCGCAGGAGTTTTAGAGAATGGCGAGAACATCACCAAACGCGCAATCCTATCCGCTATAGCCAAACTTTTCGATCCTTTAGGCTGGCTTGCACCAATGGTCATAGTAGCAAAAATACTAATGCAGAACATCTGGTTAGAGGGCACCGGATGGGATGAACCTGTCTCCCCAACTACCTTAGAACGGTGGGAAAATTTCACCCAACACTATAGCGAAATAGGTAACATTAGGATACCGCGGTGGGTAAATTTTTCACCGGAAGACGACATAGAAATCCACGGCTTCTGTGACGCTTCCGAGAAAGCATATGCGGCAGCGATATACATGCGCGTGAAAAGAAACGATCAGGTTTTCATACACTTACTTTTAGCGAAAACCAGAGCAGCTCCAGTGAAAACCATCTCGCTACCACGTTTAGAACTATGCGGCGCCGTGCTGCTTGCAGAGATCATGGAATCAATATTCAGAAACATTCATCTGGGACCAGCAAAAGTTCACCTCTGGACGGATTCAACCATCGTACTCGCATGGATAAGAAAGCCGCCCTGTTCCTGGTCAACCTTCGTCGCACACCGAATCACTAAGATCGTCGATATGGTCGGTAGCAAGGACTGGCTTCACGTGGACTCGGAATCTAATCCAGCGGATCTAGGAAGCAGAGGACTACTTGCATCAGAGTTGGTCAACAATTCGTTGTAGTGGCAGGGACCTTCTTGGCTGCAAGAAAACAATTCCCACTGGCCAGCACAAGAGACCGAATACAAAACGTCAATTGAGGAGAAGAGGGCACAAACATATGCCACGACAAGGGTAGATCAGGTAGATATTCTCGACCGTTTTTCAAATTTACCCAGGGCTTTGAAGGTTCTATCCTATGTTAGGAGGTTTTATAAAAGAACTCACCCAAAAACTAAAGCAATGTTCCACGAAAGGTCATGTATAATCTCAGCCGATGAGATTAAGGCAACGACTCAAGCATTAATACGAGTCTGCCAGAAACAATTTTACGGGACAGAATATTTAAAATTGAAAAATAGGGAACCTATCGATCGAAAGAGTGAAATACTGTCCCTAAACCCATATATCGACAAAGATGATATTATTAGAACAGGGGGGCGTCTAGGGGCGTCAAAAGACATGTCATACAACGAGCGTCATCCGATCATCTTGCCTTACAACTGTAGGCTGTCTCGCCTTACAGTTATGATGGCTCATCATGACTCCCTTCATGGCGAGAACCAGCTCATGCTCCGTCTCATCCGAACCCAATACTGGATACCGAATGTCAAGACCATGATCAGAGCCGTCATCCAAAATTGCAAAACCTGCACTATTCATCGAAAGCAGGCACAGTCCCAACTTATGGGTACCCTTCCCTGCGAACGCGTTCACCAATACCGGGGTAGACTTTGCGGGGCCTTTCGACATCAAAAGCTACCGCGGTAGGGGATGTCGACTGTCCAAAGGCTACGTATGCCTATTTGTCTGTATCTCCACTAAGGCCATCCACCTAGAAGCCACTAGTGACCTAACCAATCCATGCTTCCTCGCAGCCTTTTCGCGTTTTATCGGGAGAAGAGGATGTCCGAAAAACATCTACTCCGACAATGGTACGAACTTTGTCGGAGCTTCCAGATCTCTACGATCGGAATTCAAAGCCTTCCTGGCAGAAAGCCGAGACAAAACAGTCTCCAGGTATAGCCATCAATCATTAACTTGGCATTTTATTCCCGCCGGCGCGCCACATATGGGCGGCTTGTGGGAGGCGGGAGTGAAGAGCTTCAAAAGCCACTTCAAAAAGGTCGCGTCTCCCCATAAGTATACTATGGAGGAGTTCCAAAGACTTTTGTGCCGCATTGAGGCGTGCCTCAATTCGCGCTCTCTTAGTCCAGGGTCAAACGACCCAACGGATCTGGAACCACTAACCCCAGGACATTTTATAACCGGCAGCCACCTGCTGGCTCCACCAGAACCAGATGCCAGTGAGAGTTCTGCCTCGATGATCAATCGATGGCAGAAACTCAAAGCCCTCCATCACACTTTCTGCAAACGATGGAAGGTGGAATATCTATCCGAACTTCAAAAACGAGTGAAGTGGAAGCATCCCAAAGAAAATATCAAAGTGGGAGATCTCGCTGTCCTCAAAGAGGACAACTTATCTCCCAACGAGTGGAGGCTAGGTAGAGTCGTCAACGTACACCCCGGTGAAGATAACCGAGTACGTGTAGTCGACCTCTTTACCGAGAAGGGTCAAGTCAGACGACCTTTGGTCAAACTGATCCTTCTTCCCAACGGAGGAGACGGAGTGCGAGAAGGCCAATAGGTTCTCGTAACAATCCCTCCGTTCCCCTCCCTCACTCCCTTCCGAACTCCACTTCCCTATCGATAATCCACCAAAAACCCAGCGCTCGCCCACCGAGGCCAATCAATAACCCTAACGCAGACTCAGGGTCTGCCACGAAACGCAGATGCACTCACCCAAAGGAACGAGGCCAAACAATAACCTAATGCAGATTCGATATCTGCTACAGAACCTAAAGACATTCGGCCCATTATATTTTAGATTTTCAAAAACATCCCAAAATTCACTCGCTCACCCCGAGCGAGGTCACCAGAAGCCCTAACGCAGACCCACTATCTGCCAAAGAACATAAAGGCCTTCGGCCTATTTTATTTACTATTTTCAAAACAAACCCCAATTCACTCGTTATTCCACAACGAGGACAACAGAAAAGCCTACCGCAGAAGGGCGAACCGATCTGCCTCAAGAAGACAGCTGCACTTGTTTAGATTTAAGAAATATTGGTGGGCACGTATTAGAAGTCGACCTTCTGTTCTATTAATTCCGTCGGTCCGGACGATTCGTCTCCATTTGAGAATTTGGAGAATCGGTTTTGTATTTGTAATATTATGCATATTCGGACCTCGTGAGGTAGTATCAAAGAACGTATTCCGACTATTCTAAATTCACGGTTTATCCGGAACGCTTCCATGAATACTTAACGGAAAAGTGCTTTCCGAAATTTCAGAATAAAAAAGTGAATACTCCCTGTGTAACAGGACTGCACAAAAGCTTGACTCTTCTGTCAAAGGCAAGGTATGGATATAAAGGTCTGGGACAATAAGCCATTTTGTTTTTTTGGGTTCTTGCCTGTTCATTGCGGCCGCTGAGTGGCGTATCACCCCATGTCGTCCTATATTGGAGTTGGATTGGAGAACGTCTTATCTCGGAAGGCTTTTCACTAGCTCCCCCTTATAACAAGATGCACTGAACTTGTGCTAATATAGGGGGTTTTTAGCAACCGAGCTTGGGATGGTGCGTTTTTTGAATAACGTTCTAGCATACGGCACTCTTCAAACAATTTCGGACAGAATAACCAAACCAACATGACTTTATCAATTCCCGAAATATTTAGTAGAAAAATTAATTATTTCCCCCAACACCTTTGGCATTTACAAATTTATTTCACTACTAATATACTACCTGGTCATCCGGCCCAATAAATTTTTAACTACCAAAGATACTTGTCTACTTCAACCTTTTAAATGGAGTTCTTGAGGAAATTCTGAGTGTGAAGCGTGCTAATGTGAGGTGCGTTTTTTTTTTTTTGTTTTTTTTTTTTTTTGGAAAAGGACTATCGGAACCATAAACGATGCACTAATTTCTGTACTCTACTGTATATGCGATGTTCATCGTAAAATTCAACACAATATTTTGACGTCCTAATCGGTTAAACCGCAGAAAGATTTTTACGTACATATTTCATACTCTGTTGTGGACCGTTGCTATTCCAAAGAAGGAGTCAATGGACTAAACCAGACTAACGTAAATGCCCGATTTATATCTTTTGATTCTTGCAAAGTGTACGGACATTTACGTTACGCACTTATGAAATGCGTATGCGAATGCTGTGTATGGAATGCGGTTAAGAATTATTTTAATTAATATTGTGTATTGTATTATTATTTGATTAATAATTAGCTTATTTTTAAAACGAAAATATGAAAAAAAATCATTTTAACATCCTCTCTAGTTTTAAATATTTAGTTAGCTTTTATTTGAAATTTTAACATTGAAACATTAGATGCGCAAATGAATTTAAAAAAAATGAAAATGTAAACTATGTATAGTCTAGTTCGAAATTCGTAATTTCTGCTTTTATCTAAATTTTAATGCTACTCATGGGAAATTATAAATTTCTTTAAAATGATGATGTTTCCGACATAGTAGAAGTTTGTGAATAATGGAATAATCGAATTTATTAAATCGCGAAATATCCTGTTATCGTGAAACCACTTAAACAAATCAGTTTTTCATATGAGCTACATAAGTCACAAGCTTACTTAACAAGGCACGGGAGAAAAGGCTTTGAAGAGATTTACAAGGTATAATCGAAACAGCTGTCGCCTTGTCCGTCCTGATGTCCCGTTGTTTAAATTTTTCCCAAATTATTAAATAAATTATAAAATTAAAAAATTGCTTCAAATAAATGTTTTCATACATTTGAAAAAGCAATATGGGCAATCCCCGATCATTAAAATCATACAAACAGACAAAATTGGTTAATTCGTTGTAGTTCTATAAATAGAACGAAAACAGCAACAAAAACCAAAGTTTCTTTGAAAACCGCCGTACCAAGCATAGCTTTAACACATAATTGCATACGAAGTATGCAATGTGTAAATGATTAAAATATGCAAAAAGAAGGCAATTGGGAAGAACTTTACAACAGGCATGACGTAGCTGAATGCGTTTACAACCATTTCAACTATCGTAGGAGTGCGAGTTCGACTCCCACTCCCGGAAGAAAAGGCTCTGAAGAGATTTACAAGGTATAATCGAAACAGCTGTCGCCTTGTCCGTCCTGATGTCACGTTGTTTAAATTTTTCCCAAATTATTAAATAAATTATAAAATTAAAAAATTGCTTCAAATAAATGTTTTCATACATTTGAGAAAGCAATATGGGCAATCCCCGATCATTAAAATCATACAAACAGACAAAATTGGTTAATTCGTTGTAGTTCTATAGATAGAACGAAAACAGCAACAAAAACCAAAGTTTCTTTGAAAACCGCCGTACCAAGCATAGCTTTAACACATAATTGCATACGAAGTATGCAATGTGTAAAAGATTAAAATATGCAAAAAGAAGGCAATTGGGAAGAACTTTACAACAGGCATGACGTAGCTGAATGCGTTTACAACCATTTCAACTATCGTAGGAGTGCGAGTTCGACTCCCACTCCCGGGAGAAAAGGCTTTGAAGAGATTTACAAGGTATAATCGAAACAGCTGTCGCCTTGTCCGTCCTGATGTCACGTTGTTTAAATTTTTCCCAAATTATTAAATAAATTATAAAATTAAAAAATTGCTTCAAATAAATGTTTTCATACATTTGAAAAAGCAATATGGGCAATCCCCGATCATTAAAATCATACAAACAGACAAAATTGGTTAATTCGTTGTAGTTCTATAAATAGAACGAAAACAGCAACAAAAACCAAAGTTTCTTTGAAAACCGCCGTACCAAGCATAGCTTTAACACATAATTGCATACGAAGTATGCAATGTGTAAAAGATTAAAATATGCAAAAAGAAGGCAATTGGGAAGAACTTTACAACAGGCATGACGTAGCTGAATGCGTTTACAACCATTTCAACTATCGTAGGAGTGCGAGTTCGACTCCCACTCCCGGGAGAAAAGGCTTTGAAGAGATTTACAAGGTATAATCGAAACAGCTGTCGCCTTGTCCGTCCTGATGTCACGTTGTTTAAATATTTCCCAAATTATTAAATAAATTATAAAATTAAAAAATTGCTTCAAATAAATGTTTTCATACATTTGAAAAAGCAATATGGGCAATCCCCGATCATTAAAATCATACAAACAGACAAAATTGGTTAATTCGTTGTAGTTCTATAAATAGAACGAAAACAGCAACAAAAACCAAAGTTTCTTTGAAAACCGCCGTACCAAGCATAGCTTTAACACATAATTGCATACGAAGTATGCAATGTGTAAAAGATTAAAATATGCAAAAAGAAGGCAATTGGGAAGAACTTTACAACAGGCATGACGTAGCTGAATGCGTTTACAACCATTTCAACTATCGTAGGAGTGCGAGTTCGACTCCCACTCCCGGGAGAAAAGGCTTTGAAGAGATTTACAAGGTATAATGGAAACAGCTGTCGCCTTGTCCGTCCTGATGTCACGTTTTTTAAATTTTTCCCAAATTATTAAATTATTAAATAAGGCACGTGCGAGTTACAAAAAAAAAAAAAATTTTATTTTACACCAAACTAAAAATGTTATGGCTTCATACGCCAAAATTTCCATTGTATGCTATTTCGAGATGTTCGAACTATTTGTATGGAATTATTTTTGTTCGCAGAAGAAAATTCTGATCAAAATTTTCAATAGCGCAAATTTCAAAACTGTCAAATCTGGGAGTTGTTAGAAAAATTTTGAGTGTCAACAATTAAAAAAAAAAAATTTGCATTTCTTACTTTTGCGTACCGAAAAATTTTTCTTACGCTCATGAAATGAGTAACTTTTATAACATGACTCGTCTTATACTTATAGTAATAAGCCATGTTTTTTAAATGTTGAACATAAGAGCGTTCTTCAAAAGTTTACTGAGATAGAGTGCCAAACCTATAACCGAGAGAGGGTGATCTTCCACTCCATCGTCGATAGGTACATAATAGTCCAGTTATGAGGTCAGTGTCGTAAAATATGTACTATTGCTATTGTCGATTACGAAGAAATTAATAACCAAAATTTATTGAGGAAAACTTAAATGTTTATAACTTCTAAAAATGTTCGAAATATTTTCAAAGTTGTAGTTTTCAGTTTTTCAATGTGAACGAAATCCAGTACGAAAATGCGATTGTGGCTGACATTTTTTTTTGCCTAATAAGAAACCAAGTAGACTGCTGAATTTAATATAATATCAGCCTACCCTGGCTGCCGCTTCTAAAACGCCCTACCTACAGGGTCGGCTGAAAAGCGGAACAATTTTAACATTTTCATCCATTTATAAAAATTTACGCTTACCTGCAGCCCTGTTACCAACAAGTTTATTCATTAGTGCACAGCTCTGGTGTATTCCATAGCGGGCGCTATTATATCCCAACCACACCCGTATCCTAAACGTTTATATTGTGAGCATTGTGAACCAGGTCGCTGTATAAGCATTACTGGCACTGCCTGCATTTCTTCTTCGAATTGACAACGCACGCCCGGTACTGCGGCATGCTTAGCACGGAGCTGACTATAGTCACTAGGTTTTATCATACTTTTACATAAACCATTGCGAATATCATCATTCCATAATGGACTATGAGCTGAATTTTCTGGCATTGTTAGTATGAAATCTAAATTGGTTTGGCTTGTTGTTAACTCAGGTACGGCTTTGTACGCGTCGTTGCAAACGTGGATCTTCAACGTTTAGTGACAATATCATGTTTGAAAGTAATTCACCAGGCGAACGCAATTCAATACAATTTTGCAAGAATTCAATTTGATTTTTATTAGCACTCTGGAAATCGGAATTTTCTTCAAGCAGCGTATGCAGCCAATTATTTCGAGTGTGTTCTTTTAACGATTTGGTTTGAACGCCTTGTTAAGTACACTTTGTGACAGGTGTCTAGTGAGACGAAAACGGTTCATAGCATCCTTTAAGTTACTCAGTTCAATATTGGGTTTCTATATAGCATAATACGTTGAAATGCTAAATTTTTAGTCATAAACTGTAGGCATCTTTGCTCCTTAGGTTTTGATGCAGCTTTGGCGATTTGAGACCGGTGCGCTGCACGATATTTACGAGGTAGACGCTTTGGGTGATGAGACATAGCTCGTCGACGCATGTTCTTAGGCAGTGTTTGGAAAACCAGTTTACGACTGGCTGGATTGCGTACTTCTTCAATAAGCTGCCGCATCTCCTGTACAACATTGGCTGCATAGCGAAACGTTGAAACATGAGTCGGCAACGTCACAGGCCCACCTAACGTAGAATCGTATTCCAGCTTGTCTGTCGACATTTTATTTATTATTCAGGAAGTATGAAGTGAGCTAAAACACCAATTAACAACAAATAACATTGAATGTTTTGAACTCATTTTGAGCCATTTTGGGTCTAAAATAATATTAACTCCTGATTATTTAAAACTACAAATTCACAACTGCACTCCATCATGCGTAAAAATGAAAGAATGAAGCAACGGAATAAACCTTTCGATTAGTCCCGTTTGCTTCAATTCAGAGGAATTTACATTCTGTACACGGGTGTGTATGCATGTGCACAATTTTTTTGTCTTTGCTGCTAGTAAATATCTACCAGTGCACGGACTTTTTTTAAAGGCAAAATGTTGGGAGACGGAAAATGGTAGTAGAAGTTTCATGAAAACAATAACTGCGGTTTATATTGGTACCAAAAAATTCCCAATTTATCGTAAAACAAACAAATCACCAAATACATCAAATCCCAAAACGTCTACCTACCACAACAATTTCCCAAGGTGCCAAAAATACTGCCGCAAAATAACCGATTTCGGCAGGTTATCGTTTACGTAAAACTTTTTATTGTCGTCAAACTCTTCACAAAAAAAAAAAAAAAAAAAAAAAAATTGAGAAAAAATAACGCAGTAAATACTCGCGTGATCAGTTACTATATTTCTCTAATCAAAAAAAAATTCAATTCCTGTTTAAGTTATTCACAAATTTGTCAAAATTGACTGATTTGGTCAGTATCGCCTCCTAATATTAGTTGGGTGGGCTCGGCAATTCATCACTGTAGTAGTATACGTTTTCAGTGCGAAAATACTGAAATATTGGTAGAATCTAAGTTTTGGTAGCAGAAGTCGTAAAAGTAGTAGAAAATGAAAAATGGGTCAAAAAGGTTGGTCAAACTACCAATGCGGTAAAGTCCGTGCACTGACTGCCCATATACTTATACCAACGTATGTACATATATATGCCGAGTTTTAAATGTACATTATATTAGGGATGCATAAAATGATGCAAACGGGTACCGAAGAACCCGTTTCCGAAAAATCGGTACAGGAGCCAAACACCCTTAGGGAACCGTGCCATTTGCTAAAGGCCATCAATTAAACAGGACTACAAGCGTACTTGGGGAAAGGTTGAATAAATAACCGAAAGGTAATACAAAAAGAGGAAAATGACACATTCTACAAATGATTCTCCTCATCCAAAAGGAACATTTTTTTTATTTTTTCTTTACATCGCATACAATTTTGCTGTCCAAACATTTTTTTTTTGTGGCGGGCAGGGAAATTGTTGGGTTTTAGCACCAAAAACACAAATAACAGCGACTCAAAAGAACCCACGCTATACACTTTCTACCCGGTTCGGCACCAGAATGTGTGAACAGCGACTCAAAAGAACCCACCCTATACACTTTCTACCCGGTTCGGCACCAGAATGTGTGAACCGAAAATCGGAAATGCTCATTTTCTGCAGCACTAGTGTGCCCGTGGCCAACTAAAACGCTACCGGGTGACACAAAATAAACAAAATAAGGCACAGAAGACCCAGGTACATAACGTGCGGGGAAAGAGGCCATGCACATAATGCACGCCACATATGAATATTTTTTTTATGCAGCGACAGATGTTTCCCCTTATGCGCGCGCTAATAAAATGTCCCAAATCCCCAATAATACAATTAGGGACCACTCGCCCCCGCATTTTCGAGAAGGACTCGACCCAGTCAAACATATTGCATTTCTTTCAGAAAAATGGGTCGCTTTGCCGCTATGCAACGAAACGCTTCCAAGAACGTCATGCGTTATACGTCGGAATGCCGCGCTTGTTTTAAGCAACATCCCATACGCCTGTGCCCCATCTTTCGGGTCAAAAAACCCGAGGAGCGTCCTTACTTTGCGATCCGCGGGAGCTGCTGTGGAAATTGCTTGGCTCTAGACCACCGCTCTAACGCGTGCCCAAGCCAAGGCCGATGTAAAAAATGCGGCGAAAAACATCACACGATGCTTCACATCTCCTCGATTGATGAAGAGGAACAGCTACTCCACGAAGCCCGCTCCAAGCCATGGAGTGTACAAGTTGAGGAGGAGCTGGAATCACCCCGTGAGCGGATTGACGACTCCATATCGTTATATGCGTCAGATGCTGGAACGGAGACTGGGCCTCTTCGTCCAGCTCGAATCTACCGAACCGGAGCGGAGACTCGGTCTCTTCGCCCGAACACAACACCTGCAGCCAAATCGTTAGCTCTTTGTTTGGAGAGAGCGCTGTCAAAATGCACATTTTTTATAACATTTGTCAATGATGCCACTCCAAACAAAAATTAATAGATCTGAATATGGGGATTTTAGACATACATTTCGGCGATTATAGTTTCAATCATTTAATAAAATGATAGCCGAAAGATATTCATTTCTTTAAACTTATTTTACAATAATACGACTAGCTAAAGTCAATTAAAGAAAAATTTAAGTAAAATTTACATTTTTATTAAATTAATTAGTCAAATATTGTAACGCATTTAACTCAAAGGGAAACCCATATATTCTTTTGAAATTTCAGTAAATTGGACCTAAGACATAATAGTTAACTTTATTTAGTGGATAGCGCTTATCCTACATGTCTGACGTTCCAGGTTCTGTGATCGAAATGGACTGGTTGCATCGGGACTTCATATTTACAAAACATGTTTTTAGTGATAACTTCTGAATGGGAAATAATATTTACCCTTCGCTTCGAACTTATACTATTTACACTAAAACAAGTATTTTTATCCTTTTTCCCATAATTTTTGAACGCTATTCTACAGTTGTAGGTCAAACTAAATTTTACCGAAATTTTTGGCCCGTTTTTCATTTTAGCTGGCACATTTTTTGTTCTGGCACCCGGTTCAGCTGGCGCGAGGGATTTATCTGTTATTGTTGCCAGCTCAAATTTGAGATAAATCCCTCGTGAGAGCGAAAAATTGAGAGCGTATACAAATGTTTCGTATCAAGTCATCTAAGACGCAAACAACCGACGTTTTTTGCCCTAACCCATGGCCCAACGATACAAGGTGGCAGCATGGAACAGCTAATTATAAACTTTTTTTATTTGATTTGATACGTCAACTTCCGGCGCAGTACGATTTTGACATTTGTCCATCGAATTTACAAAAACAAAGTACATGGAATTTTTATTTATGTTTGTAGGTATGTCACCATGCTGCCACCTGTATCATTCCGCTATGCCCTAACCGAAATAAGCATGCGTTGCGATAATGTAAAGCATGTGTGGAAACGTCAAATCTAAATGTCACGCCGAACAAAAATTGGAAATCGAGTTAGGTTTTCACGCAGCAAATTCAATTTGAGTTGCGCTCATACAAGTTGTATGTGCATGAGACACAGAGCTCACAGAGTATATTAAGTTTGATTGGATAACGGTTTGTTGTACATATATAAAGGATCGAGATAGATATAGACTTCAATATATCAAAATAATCAGGATGGAAAAAAAATTTGATTGAGCCATGTCCGTCCGTCCGTCCGTCCGTCCGTTAACACGATAACTTGAGTAAATTTTGAGGTATCTTGATGAAATTTGGTATGTAGATTCCTGAGCACTCATCTCAGATCGCTATTTAAAATGAACGATATCGGACTATAACCACGCCCACTTTTTCGATATCGAAAATTTCGAAAAACCGAAAAAGTGCGATAATTCATTACAAAAGACAGATAAAGCGACGAAACTTGGTAGATGAGTTGAACTTATGACGCAGAATAGAAAATTAGTAAAATTTTGGACTATGGGCGTGGCACCGCCCACTTTTAAAAGAAGGTAATTTAGAAGTTTTGCAAGCTGTAATTTGGCAGCCGTTGAAGATATCATGATGAACTTTGGCAGGAACGTTACTGCTATTACTATATGTACGCTCAATAAAAATTAGCACAATCGGAGAAGGACATATCTTTAATGAACTTAGTTCACGTGCTTACTTAAACTCACTTTATCTTGGTATGAAAAATGAACGAAATCCGACTATGACCACGCCCACTTTTTCGATATCGAAAATTACGAAAAATGAAAAAAATGCCATAATTCTATACCAAATACGAAAAAAGGGATGAAACATGGTAAGGTAATTGGATTGTTTTATTGACGCGAAATATAACTTTAGAAAAAACTTTATAAAATGGTTGTGACCCCTACCATATTAAGTAGAAGAAAATTAAAAAAGTTCTGCAGGGCGAAATAAAAAACCCTTAAAATCTTGGCAGGTACTACATATATAAATAAATTAGCGGTATCCAACAGATGATGTTCTGGGTCACCCTGGTCCAAATTTTGGTCGATATCTGGAAAATGCCTTCACATATACAACTACCACCACTCACTTTTAAAACTCTCATTAATACCTTTAATTTGATACCCATATCGTACAAACTTATTCTAGAGTCACCCCTGGTCCACCTTTATGGCGATATCTCGAAAAGGCGTCCACCTATAGAACTAAGTCCCACGTCCTTTTAAAATACTCATTAAAACCTTTCATTTGATACCCTATCGTACAAACAAAGTCTAGAGTCACCCCTGGTCCACCTTTATTGCGATACCTCGAAAAGGCGTACACCTATAGAACTAAGGCCCACTCCCTTTTAAAATACTCACTAACGCCTTTCTTTTGATACCCATATTGTACAAACAAATTCTAGGGTCACCCCTGGTCCACCTTTATGGCGATATCTCGAAACGGCGTCCACCTATGGAACTAAGGATTACTCCGTTTTAAAATACTCATTAACACCTTTCATTTGATACCCATATCGTACAAACGCATTCTAGAGTCACCCCTGGTCCACCTTTATGGCGATATCTCGAAAAGGCGACCACCTATACAACAACCACCACTCCCTTTTAAAACCCTCATTAATACCTTTAATTTGATACCCATATCGTACAAACACATTCTAGAGTCACCCCTGGTCCACCTTTATGGCGATATTTCGAAACGGCATCCACCTATAGAACTAAGGCCCACTCCCTTTTAAAATACTCATTAACACCATTCGTTTGATACCCATATTGAACAAACCAATTCTAGGGTCACCCCTGGTCCACCTTTATGGCGATATCTCGAAACGGCGTACACCTATGGAACTAAGGATTACTCCATTTTAAAATACTCATTAACACCTTCCATTTGATACCCATATCGTACAAACTCATTCTAGAGTCACCCCTGGTCCACCTTTATGGCGATATCTCGAAAAGGCGACCACCTATACAACAACCACCATTCCCTTTTAAAACCCTCACTAATACCTATAATTTGATACCCATATCGTACAAACACATTCTAGAGTCACCCCTGGTCCACCTTTTTGGCGATATCTCGAAACGGCGTCCACCTATGGAACTAAGGATTACTCCCTTTTAAAATACTCATTAACACCTTTCATTTGATACCCATATCGTACAAACGCATTCTAGAGTCAACCCTGATCCACCTTTATGGCTATATCCCTAAACGGCGTCCACCTATAGAACTATGGCCCACTCCCTCATAAAATACTCTTTAATGCCTTTCATTTGATACACATGTCATACAAACATATTTCAGGTTTTCCCTCGGTTCATTTTCCTACATGGTTATTTTCCCTTATGTTGTCACCATAGCTCTCAACTGAGTATGTAATGTTCGGTTACACCCGAACTTAACCTTCCTTACTTGTTTATATTAGGTTGGCTTGTTAGCAGGTGCTAAGCTCACGCCCACCCCGGATCATAAAGTTAAAGTGAATGTTAAAGTTAAAGCGAAAGTTAAAGTTAAAAATAAAGTTAAAGTTAAAGTGAAAGTTAAAGTTAAAGTTAAAGTTAAGGTTAAAGTTAAAGTTAAAGTTGAAGTTAAAGTTAAAGTTAAAGTTAAAGTTAAAGTTAAAGTTAAAGTTAAAGTTAAAGTTAAAGATAAAGTTAAAGTTAAAGTTAATGTTAAAGTTAAAGTTCAAGTTAAAGTTAAAGTTAAAGTTAAAGT
Source organism: Eurosta solidaginis (assembly GCF_040869045.1). Classification (NCBI taxonomy): domain Eukaryota; kingdom Metazoa; phylum Arthropoda; class Insecta; order Diptera; family Tephritidae; genus Eurosta; species Eurosta solidaginis. The sequence continues at coordinate 128,505,627 of NC_090321.1, read as the reverse complement.
TAAAGCTAAAAATAAAGTTAAAGTTAAAGCTAAAGTTAAAGTTAATGTTAAAGTTAAAGTTAAAGTGAATGTTAAAGTTAAAGCAAAAGTTAAAGTTAAAGCTAAAAATAAAGTTAAAGTTAAAGTTAAAATGAAAGTTAAAGTTAAAGTCAAAGTTAAAGTTAAAGTTAAAATTAAAGTTAAAGTTAAAGTAAAAGTAAAAGTTAAAGTAAAAGTTAAAGTTAATGTTAAAGTTAAAATTAAAGTTAAAATTAAAGTTAAAATTAAAGTTAAAGTAAAGTTAAAGTTAAAGCTAAAGTTAAAGTTAAAGTTAAAGTTAAAGTTTAAGTTAAAGTTAAAGTTAATGTTAAAGTTAAAGTTATAGTTAAAGTGAATCTTAAAGTTAAAGTTAAAGTTAAAGCAAAAGTTAAAGTTAAAGCTAAAAATAAAGTTAAAGTTAAAGTTAAAATGAAAGTTAAAGTCAAAGTTAAAGTTAAAGTTAAAGTTAAAGTTAAGGTTAAAATTAAAGTTAAAGTTAAAGTTAAAGTTAAAGTTAAGGTCAAAGTTAAAGTTAAAGTGAGTGTTAAAGTTAAAGCAAAAGTTAAAGTTAAAACTAAAAATAAAGTTAAAGTTAAAGTTAAAATGAAAGTTAAAGTTAAAGTCAAAGTCAAAGTTAAAGTTAAAGTTAAAGTTAAAGTTAAAGTTAAAGTTAAAGTTAAAGTAAAAGTAAAAGTAAAAGTTAAAGTTAAAGTTAAAGTAAAGTTTTTTATATACAACGAGAAACCACGTTTGACAACCTTTAAACAGTTTTAATAACTATCTCAAAAATTGTCGCTCTGATGCAAACAACTGATGAGTTATCTACTTAAATTTGATGAACAAAACGACTTACGTATTTTAAACATGCTAACCTTTAGCCCGGTAAGCAAATTAAAAAAAAAACGCAATATGTAGGCTACACGAGAACGGAGACGTCGAGTAACCAAAACAAATGCGTTAAACAAATTCGTACACGCTATTTATCAATTTAACTCTAGAATTAAAGGATATACAACGAGAAACAACGTTTGACAACCTTTAAACAGTTTTAATAACTATCTCAAAAATTGTCGCTCTGATGCAAACAACTGATGAGTTATCTACTTAAATTTGTTGAACAAAACGACTTACGTATTTTAAGCATGCTAACCTTTAGCCCGGTAAGCAAATTAAAAAAAAAAACGCAATATGAAGGCTACACGAGAATGGAGACGTCGAGTAACCAAAACAAATGCGTTAAACAAATTCGTACACGTTATTTATCAATTTAACTCTAGAATTAAAGGATATACAACGAGAAACAACGTTTGACAACCTTTAAACAGTTTTAATAACTATCTCAAAAATTGTCGCTCTGATGCAAACAACTGCTGAGTTATCTACTCAAATTTGTTGAACAAAACGACTTACGTATTTTAAACATGCTAACCTTTAGCCCGGTAAACAAATTAAAAAAAAACGCAATATGTAGGCTACACGAGAACGGAGACTTCGAGTAACCAAAACAAATGCGTTAAACAAATTCGTACACGTTATTTATCAATTTAACTCTAGAATTAAAGGATATACAATGAGAAACAACGTTTGACAACCTTTAAACAGTTTTAATAACTATCTCAAAAATTGTAGCTCTGATGCAAACAACTGATGAGTTATCTACTTAAATTTGTTGAACAAAACGACTTACGTATTTTAAACATGCTAACCTTTAGCCCGGTAAGCAAATTAAAAAAAAAACGCAATATGTAGGCTACACGAGAACGGAGACTTCGAGTAACCAAAACAAATACGTTAAACAAATTCGTACACGTTATTTATCAATTTAACTCTAGAATTAAAGGATATACAACGAGAAACAACGTTTGACAACCTTTAAACAGTTTTAATAACTATCTCAAAAATTATCGCTCTGATGCAAACAACTGATGAGTTATCTACTTAAATTTGTTGAACAAAACGACTTACGTATTTTAAGCATGCTAACCTTTAGCCCGGTAAGCAAATTAAAAAAAAAACGCAATATGTAGGTTACACGAGAACGGAGACGTCGAGTAACCAAAACAAATGCGTTAAACAAATTCGTACACGTTATTTATCAATTTAACTCTAGAATTAAAGGATATACAACGAGAAACAACGTTTGACAACCTTTAAACAGTTTTAATAACTATCTCAAAAATTGTCGCTCTGATGCAAACAACTGCTGAGTTATCTACTCAAATTTGTTGAACAAAACGACTTACGTATTTTAAACATGCTAACCTTTAGCCCGGTAAGCAAATTAAAAAAAAACGCAATATGTAGGCTACACGAGAACGGAGACGTCGAGTAACCAAAACAAATGCGTTAAACAAATTCGTACACGTTATTTACCAATTTAACTCTAGAATTAAAGGATATACAACGAGAAACAACGTTTGACACCCTTTAAACAGTTTTAATAACTATCTCAAAAATTGTCGCTCTGATGCAAACAACTGATGAGTTATCTACTCAAATTTGTTGAACAAAACGACTTTCGTATTTTAAACATGCTAACCTTTAGCCCGGTAAGCAAATTAAAAAAAAAACGCAATATGTAGGTTACACGAGAACGGAGACGTCGAGTAACCAAAACAAATGCGTTAAACAAATTCGTATACGTTATTTATCAATTTAACTCTAGAATTAAAGGATATACAACGAGAAACAACGTTTGACACCCTTTAAACAGTTTTAATAACTATCTCAAAAATTGTCGCTCTGATGCAAACAACTGATGAGATATTTACTCAAATTTGTTGAACAAAACGACTTTCGTATTTTAAACATGCTAACCTTTAGCCCGGTAAGCAAATTAAAAAAAAACGCAATATGTAGGTTACACGAGAACGGAGACGTCGAGTAACCAAAACAAATGCGTTAAACAAATTCGTATACGTTATTTATCAATTTAACTCTAGAATTAAAGGATATACAACGAGAAACAACATTTGACAACCTTTAAACAGTTTTAATAACTATCTCAAAAATTGTCGCTCTGATGCAAACAACTGATGAGTTATCTACTTAAATTTGATGAACAAAACGACTTACGTATTTTAAACATGCTAACCTTTAGCCCGGTAAGCAAATTAAAAAAAAAACGCAATATGTAGGCTACACGAGAACGGAGACATCGAGTAACCAAAACAAATGCGTTAAACAAATTCGTACACGTTATTTACCAATTTAACTCTAGAATTAAAGGATATACAACGAGAAACAACGTTTGACACCCTTTAAACAGTTTTAATAACTATCTCAAAAATTGTCGCTCTGATGCAAACAACTGATGAGTTATCTACTCAAATTTGTTGAACAAAACGACTTACGTATTTTAAACATGCTAACCTTTAGCCCGGTAAGCAAAACGCAATATGTAGGCTACACGAGAACGGATACGTCGAGTAACCAAAACAAATGCGTTAAACAAATTCGTACACGTTATTTATCAATCTAACTCTAGAATTAAAGGATATACAACGAGAAACAACGTTTGACAACCTTTAAACAGTTTTAATAACTATCTCAAAAATTGTCGCTCTGATGCAAACAACTGATGAGTTATCTACTTAAATTTGATGAACAAAACGACTTACGTATTTTAAGCATGCTAACCTTTAGCCCGGTAAGCAAATTAAAAAAAAACGCAATATGTAGGCTACACGAGAACGGAGACGTCGAGTAACCAAAACAAATGCGTTAAACAAATTCGTACACGTTATTTATCAATTTAACTCTAGAATTAAAGGATATACAACGAGAAACAACGTTTGACAACCTTTAAACAGTTTTAATAACTATCTCAAAAATTGTCGCTCTGATGCAAACAACTGATGAGTTATCTACTTAAATTTGATGAACAAAACGACTTACGTATTACTGTTCTAATAAAGTAAAGTTAAAGTTATAGTTAAAGTTAAAGTTAAAGTTAGAGTTAAAGTTAAAGTTAAAATTAAAGTTAAAGTTAAAGTTAAAGTAAAGTTAAAGTTAATGTTAAAGTTAAAATTAAAGTTAAAGTTAAAGTAAAGTTAAAGTTAAAGTTAAGGTCAAATTTAAAGTTAAAGTGAATGTTAAAGTTAAAGCAAAAGTTAAAGTTAAAGCTAAAAATAAAGTTAAAGTTAAAGTTAAAATGAAAGTTAAAGTTAAAGTCAAAGTTAAAGTTAAAGTTAAAGTTAAAGTTAAGGTTAAAATTAAAGTTAAAGTTAAAGTTAATGTTAATGTTAAAGTTGAAGTTAAAGTTAAAGTGAATGTTAAAGTTAAAGCAAAAGTTAAAGTTAAAGCTAAAAATAAAGTTAAAGTTAAAGTTAAAATGAAAGTTAAAGTTACAGTTAAAGTTAAAGTCAAAGTTAAAGTTAAGGTTGAAATTAAAGTTAAAGTTAAAGTTAAAGTTAATGTTAAAGTTAAAGATAAAGTGAATGTTAAAGTTAAAGCAAAAGTTGAAGTTAAAGCTAAAATAAAGTTAAAGTTAAAGTAAAAATGAAAGTTAAAGTTAAAGTCAAAGTTAAAGTTAAAGTTAAAGTTAAGGTTAAAATTAAAGTTAAAGTTAAAGTTAAAGTTAAAGTAAAGTTAAAGTTAAAGTTAAAGTTAATGTTAGAGTTAAAGTTAAAGTTAATGTTAAAATTAAAATTAAAGTTAAAGTTAAAGTTAAGGTAAAGTTAAAGTTAAAGTTAAAGTTAAATATAAAGTTAAAGTTAAATTAAATTTAAAGTTAAAGTTAAAGCTAAAGTTAAAGTTGTAGTTAAAGTTAAAGTTAAAGTTAAAGTTAAAGTTAAAGTTAATGTTAGAGTTAAAGTTAAAGTTGAAGTTAAAATTAAAGTTAAAGTTAAAGTAAAAGTTAAAGTTAAAGTTAAAGTTAGAGTTAAAGTTAAAGTTAAAGTTAAAGTTAAAGTTAAAGTTAAAATTGAAGTGAAAGTTAAATATTAACTTCTCATTTATTCAATAAAAGTAAAAAATTTGTTTTCTTATCGGTCACCACGCTTAAAAAGGTTAACTTGAATTAATATCAAAAACAAAACTTGAATTAATATCAAAGAAAACAAAATGTTGCATAAATATTATAATTGCATAAGTTGATAATATGCAATAGCTTTACCGCGGCAGTCCTCGGGTGCCACGGGTCCTTTTTTTTCTCCTGTTTTGTTTCTCTTTACATATTGTATTGTCGTCGAAAACTTCTCCTTGTTGTGGTAGTGTATAAGCCAGCATCAAAACAAATTCCATACATCTTATCCTAGCATGCAAAGGAGATATTCCATACTCATAATTTAGTTCGTCAGTTATTGAATCATCAAGATTTTCAAAGTCCTTTTGGCTCTTCTTACAACTTGGACATTTCATTGTAGATGTCGTATTTGTTATTAAGTTCAAAACTTTTCCATCGACCTTTGTTAGAAGAAAATAATGCTTTATTGTAATGACATTCCCCTCTTCAATTTCAATTATTGTTGGTTCTAATTTGGCAACTTGATTTTTTATATCACTCACTGTAGCTTTTATGAGTTCCGAAGACTCCTCCTCGTATTTAAATAATATCGGGCGGCACAATATAGTTGATGACGGACGTGAATTTTTCCAATATTCTGAAGCTTCATCTTTTAGTCGTAATGGAACAATAGAAGCCATAAACATATTACTATCGTAATTGTTTCATCGTCTACATTTATTTTTTGTTTATATGCGCTTTGTCCTGATGATCCATCACAGCCCCACTTAGTTATCAATGCTAGCTCCTTTGGCAGTGATTTCAACTTTTCATCAGTAAAACTTTGAAGGAGTCGTGTAGACGTATGTTCCATTAGGTTCTGTAGCTCAATTTCAGCTGATATTTCGGTTATTTTGGGACTTAGAGAAACTGCTTCTTTCGTGGCTTGGGTAATTTTTTTTTATCCAGGTAAAATATCGGCATTACTTTGCAATACTGACTTACGCAATATAATATAATGGATAGCTTTATATACCTACTCAAATTATTAAAATGAATTTCAGGTATACAATTCGTAACTAAAAAAATTTATGTTGTTAACAAGTTCCAATAACAAAAACAACCTTACCGCCGTACTGAATTATATATACCTGCTCAGGCGCATATTTATGCCCAAGGTTGTTAAACTTTATTTGATGTAAAAAGTGAAGTTGCAGTTGGACGCAGGTAGACTTTATGAATTTAGGTAACTGAATATTTCACAAATAACTACTGCTAATTTGACGGAGCACATATTTTACCATTTTTTTGTTTTTTCCATCAAGGTTTTAAAAAGGGCCTAAAAATAGGCATTTCGAAAAACAGGTATATCCGTCAACTTTTACCAAAAAAAAAACCAATTTTTTTTGTTTCAATCCTAAATTAAATTATCTTTAATTGCTATACAAGAAAACGACAACCGGCCGCCTTATTTAGTCACAAAACCATTTTAAATACAACCAAAAGAAGAAAAATTTAAAATTTTTCCCAATTTTGAAAATTGGTCAACTTTGTGCGACTCTACCTGGTAAACTATAATTTTCTGTGAGAAAACAGTTGTATTCTCTTGATCCCTGGAAAACTCTGGATTCGTAGATTTAGTGAACGCTTTCATGATTTTTTTTGATTTTTGCCATGCTTTAACGGCAAAGGCGACACTGTGCAACGGTACATAAAATTTTAGCACATGGAAAAGATTTAATACAGTACCAGTGCTTACCATTAGGAGAATTGTCTGAAGAAGCTCAAGAATTTAAGAACAAGGACTACAAAAGATATAAATGTATGAACACCTGCCAAGTATCACGATTTAGACAAAACGAAGAATTTTTCAACATGTTAGCTATCTCTTCTGATCCAGTCATATAACCTATGAGGTATGTAAGAACACAAAAAGATCTGACAGCTGCGTATAGCTCAGAAATGGTTGCTTTGTTAGATATATGTTCCAGTGACGATGACTATGTTAAGATAAAATAAGTTTCTCACTTCTTATCACAACAATGAAAGAGATTTACTTATCAATTTTGTTACTTTATTGAAAAATAAGATATCTATGTACAAGTTATTTTTTTTTTTCAAATAAAAGAATGAATTAATTTAGTAATTTATAAATATATACTTTTCGTTATTGCATTTCTTTAAAGTTTATCAAATTTATTTTAAAGCTTAGGCATTTCCCCTTCAAACGAGTATTAAATTTTTATAGAAATCGATACGTCTATCGAGTTTGGTACAAATTGGTAAAGCGATTACTAAGATCAAATTTTTAGCATAAATGGGCACTGCCACTCCCCTTTTCCAAAATTCGTTGGCTGTTTAATCTTTAGCTCAAATAAAATTTCATTGAACCACTTTCAATAACTTGTAGTTATTAATAAAATACATATTTGGCTTGTAAATGAAAAAAAAAACATGTAAAATTTTACGATGAATTTTGAAGCACCTTGTTATTGTGGCACCAAAAACGGACATTTGAGCTTTATAAGAGTATTGCCATATAACAGAAACAATACATCTATCGATTTTGGTAGTTATTGATCACGTGACTACGTAGATACAACTTTTTATCATAAGTGGGCAGTGCCACGCTATCTTATCGAAATCATTAGTTTATCTTATTTAATGCTTAAATACGTCATAATAAGACAAATCTCATTTTATTTTTTTTATTTTTTACTAAAAACATTTTGATCATATGTATTTAATTAGCGAGCTTTGCTCATATTGCTTTATACAATGGTTTTTTGTAATTGATATTAGAGAAAAATTGTAAGTTTACAAACGGCGATGGTTACTAGACATGTTTCTGAATTTCACTTCTTCATCAGCTAGCTTTTCGGGAGCTGAGCGTTGAACTCGAATCTCCAACATTCATATCAGTGCAAGCCTTTAGCTGCTAAGCCATATGAATGTTCCGTTATTCGCTGTACAATTGGTCTCTAAGAGTTGCCTTTTTGTTTATATTCCTTTTGATCACCATGTAGGCACATACACTCTGTATGTAGTTTATTCCTAATGGTGTGGATATGATTTTTAGGCGCGCTTTTGAAAGCTTAGTAACATTTGTTCGGATTTTTACAGTATTTGTTTTTAATACTTCCGCTGTTACTATTATATCAATATGATCATATGTATTTAATTAGCGAGCTTTGCTCATATTGCTTTATACAATGGTTTTTTGTAATTGATATTAGAGAAAAATTGTAAGTTTACAAACGGCGATGGTTACTAGGACATGTTTCTGAATTTCACTTCTTCATCAGCTAGCTTTTCGGGAGCTGAGCGTTGAGCTCGAATCTCCAACATTCATATCAGTGCAAGCCTTTAGCTGCTAAGCCTAACATGTCCTAGTAACCATCGCCGTTGGTAAACTTACAATTTTTCTCTAATATCAATTACTAAAAACATTTTGTTTTTGCATTTTTCTAAAATTTTTCGACTTTGACGAATTTTACGACAATAAAACTTCAAATAATTAGCTTTCATTTGCATTTAAAATTTTTTAAATATCTTCATTGGTTCAAAAGTTATGATTGTTGCAAAGAAAAAACTCAAAAGGCGCCACTGTGCATCGTAGGAGTGCGGTTTCAAATCACACTCCCGGGAGAAAAGGCTTTGAAGAGATTTACAAGGTATAATCGAAATAGCTGTCGCCTTGTCCGTCCTGATGCCACGTTCTTTATATTTTCCCCAAATCATTAAATAAATTATGAAATAAAAATTGCTTCAAATAAATGCTTTCATACACTTAAAAGCAATTAGGGCTATTCCCGCGTAACTCATACAAATAGACAACATTGGTTAATTCTTTGTAGTTCTATAAATAGAACAAAAACAAAAATACTAGTTTCTACGGAACTGCCAAAAACAAGCATAAATTACAAGGCATGTACTGTGCAAAATAATAAAATAGGCAAGGAAGGCAATTGGGAGAAACTTTACAACAACTAAGACATGATCCCATTCCCGGGAGAAAAGGCTTTGAAGAGATTTACAAGGTATAATCGAAATAGCTGTCGCCTTGTCCGTCCTGATGCCACGTTCTTTAAATTTTCCCCAAGTTATTGAATAAATTATGAAATAAAAATGGCTTCAAATAAATGCTTTTATACACTTAAAAGCAATTAGGGCTATCCCCGCGTAATTCATACAAATAGACACCATTGGTTAATTCTTTGTATTTCTGTAAATAGAACAATAACAAAAAAAACAGTTTCTATGGAACCGCCAACAACAAGCATAATTTTAACACATGATTACATACAAAGTATGTTCAGTGCAAAAGAATAAAATATGCCAGGAAGGCAATTGGGAAAAAGTTTACAAAAACTAAGGCATGACGTGGCTAAATGCATTTGTAACACTTCAACCACCGTATGAGTACCGGTTCAAACCTCACTCCCGGGAGAAAATGCTTTAAAGAGATTTATAAGGTATAATCGAAACAGCTTGCGCCTTGTCCGCCCTAATACCAGGTTGTTTAGATTTTTCCCAAATTATTAAATAAAAGGTTTGGTATCATTGACCTAATAAAAATAAAAGTTATGAAATGATCCAAGGTTCGAAACGAGCTCAAGACCAGAACAATCATTTTTTGTAATGATTATTGTTTTTTTTTTTAATTTTTCTGTAATTGTGAAATTGTATTTTGTTTTTGGAATAGTAAGTTGAAAATTTTCCAGACAACCTGCCATAGCTGCGCAGATAGATCCATTTCGAAGGCTGCTAAGCCTTCATCATCAGTACGCTTAAGCACACTGCGCTAACCATTTAGCTATACAGCGGTGTTTGGTTTGACTGACAAATTGCTACTTCTATTCCTCTTTACCAATATTTGATCAGCGTTGCGCCATCTGTTGCAAGACACTGATAATATTGAATTTTTTTATGGTAATTACTTTGTTTGACATTTCGCAAGTGCTCTAGGCTTATTAACAACTGTTTTTGTTTTATGGGCCTATTGATAAAGGATTCAAGGCTCGAAACGAGCTCAAGGCCAGAAAATAATTTTTTTTAAAAAAATGTTTTCTATAATTGAAAAATTTTATTTTGTTTTTGGAATTATAGAAAAATTAAAAAAACCATAATCATTACAAAAACTTATTGTTCTGGCCTTGAGCACGTTTCCAACCTTGAATCCTTTATCAATAGCCCGATGAAACAAAAACAATTGTTAATAAACCTAGAGCACTTGGGAAATGTCAAACAAAGTAATTGACAATAAACAAATCCAACATTATCAGTGTCTTGCAACAGATGGCGCAACGCTGATCAAATATAATTGGTAAGGAGGAATAGAAGTAGCAATTTATAAGTCAAACCAAACACCGCTGTATAGCTAAATGGTTAGCGCAGCGTATCTAAGGCGTACTGATGATGAAGGCTTAGCACCCTTCGAAATAGATCTATCTGCGCAGCTATGGCAGGTTGGCTGAAAAATGTTCTACTTACTATTCCAAAAACAAAATACAATTTTTAAGTTATAGAAAAATTAAAAAAAAAGCATTAGTCATTACAAAAAAATATTGTTCTGGCCTTGAGCTCGTTTCGAACCTTGAATCCCTTATCAATAGGCCGATAAAACAAAACCAATTGTTAATAAACTTACAGCACTTGAGAAATGTCAAACAAAGTAATTGACAATAAACAAATCCAACATTGTCAGTGTCTTGCAACATATGGCGCAATGCTGATCAAATATAGTTGGTAAAGAGGAATAGAATTAGCAATTTATAAGTCAAACCAAACCCGCTGTATAGCTAATTGTTAGCGCAGCGTGCCTAAAGCGTACAGATGATGAAGGCTTAGCACCCTTCCAAATGGATCTATCTGCGCAGCTATGGCAGGTTGTCTGGAAATTTTTCTACTTACTATTCCAAAAACAAAATACAATTTTTCAATTATAGAAAAATTAAAAAAAAAATAATAATTACAAAAAATGATTGTTCTGGCCTTGAGCTCGTTTCGAACTTTGAATCCTTCCGGCCTATTATAGGCCGATAAAACAAAACCAATTGTTATGAAATGATATAAGAAATTTTAGCCGAATGGGGTAACTCTTAGAACTGCCACGTCGACTTTGAAAATTTTTAAAACCAGCGCATTCAGTGTGCAGCAGTTTAAATAAAATGGTTCCCCCATAAATTCAGAAAACAAAAATTCAGAAACACATTTTTTCAGAAAATATCAGTCAGAACCCTTTTTTAAGAAAGACAAAATTCAGAGGTCAAAACTCAGAAGTCAAATCTCAGAAATTCAATTTCAGAAGTCAAATTGCAGAAGTCAAATTTCAGAAGTGAAAATTCAGAAGTAAAATTTCACAAGGCAAAATTCAGAAGTCAAAATTTAGAAAGTAATCAGACGACAGAAAAATATTAAATTCTCAAAATTCTGAAACGTTCATTTATTTGGAAGGAATTATATATGTGTAAAGAAAAAATAGTAAAATCTAAAATTTTAATTGTGTGCAATAAATAGCACGTTTATCTTTTTCAAATGAATTTACAATATTAAAAAAACGAAGTCTTTATATTTTATCTTGCGTTTCCGATATGGCTAGCCTCCAGCTAAAAATTGCTGCAGTTTTGTTTCTGCTATTGCATGTTCGTTTTTTATTTTATTTATGAAATTAAATATGTTAGCGTGTGTCCCAGACGCACTTCGAATGACGTTGTGCCATATTTCGATAAAATTATTTGTAAGGACTTCACCCAATTTGGTGTTATTATACATATTCCATAATTCGATTGGATGTAACGCCTTCTTTAAACGATGCTGTGTTCCCGGCTGAAAAAAATTTCAGAATTCAAAATTCAGGAAGTAATCAGACAGCAAAATAATAAATAAACGTTAGTTTGTTAATCAATTATTACGTGGAAAAAAACCGGAGCATTAGATTATGCACGTAAATATCAGTAAAAGTGTATTGGGACTGAGATTACGCGAAGTTCTGCAGTTTTTTGTAAGGAATTGCGAAAACGATTATCACCCAATAAAGATCTTTATTTCGCCCTAACATATCGCTTTATAATGTTGTTCAATCTGTTGGTTAGTTCGAAAATTACGTTTTTTTTGCTTTTTGAAAGCCGATAACTTCGTAAAATCTGAGAGCAAATACGATTTTAATGATTCTTACATTCAAAATCTAGTCCTCTGAGATTTTTGCACATAGGAAATGATTAGCAAACTAACGTTTTTAATTATTTTATATGCACCCTTAATGCATATATTTCTAAAAATTTTCGAATGCAACGTGGCAGTTCTAAGAGTTGTCCAATTCGAGTGAAATTTTTCACGGCTTATTTTCAGACCATTATTTATTATATTCCGACCGGCAAACCTAATATTTACAAAAAAAAGTATACACATATAACGAAAAGCTTAATGTACATATGTAACGAACCCTTTATTCTTGATCTATTACAGCCGCATTTACATCACGCTCATGCTATTCATCGCCAGAGGCGTCATATCCGGATTATTTCAAGCGGCATATATATATACACCTGAAATTTACCCCAACAGTTTACGTTCAACAGGAGTTGGAGGATGTTCCTCGATAGCTAGATTTGGCGCTATAGCTACACCATTTGTCTCTCAAGTACTTTTTTACAATTCATCATCGATTGCTTTAAATATTTACGGTTTCGTGGCCTTATTATCTGCAGTGGCGTGTTTCATACTACCAGACGGTACAATTTTAATATAGCTCAGCTATAAGAGTGTTGTTCCAACAATATTGTATTCGCCAGAGCTAATTTTTTATTGTGTTATTAGCATGTTGTCTTTTTTTCAATTTTAATGTAAATAGAAAATTTAAATGGTTTTTATATTATCAAACTTAATGCTAAGTGAAATATTAAGGAATTGATATTGACAAAAAAAAGGTTTGGAAATTTGTTAACATTAAATTTCTGTGCAAATGATAATGGACATACCTAATGCATTCCTTTTGCCAATGCGTTTTATCTACATCAGTGTGTCCCGACCCAAAAATAACAGCCACCTAATTAACTTATTTTTTATTAAAAAATTAGAAAAAATAGCATAAAAAAATCCCATAATACGGTAGATGAGAAAAATGAGCTTACATATGTACATGCAGGTTTAGTTTTGTTTTTTGTTCTAATAACCATTTGTGCAAAGCTTTATAAGAAATGTAGACAATTTTCTGCCAAAAAATCCATTTGAGCCACAATGGAAAACAAAGTAATTGAGAATAATGCCTAACAGTGAATGTTCTTCAAGCGATTTTATAAAACAAATCCCACTGTTGACCTTTGAGGTCGGATTAAATATGTAGGCCACACCAATTCGTACGAAAATATTGTTACGAATATTAGCAAAACTAAGGGGTGCTGCTATCCCTAATCCGATGCTAAACAGTGATATTATGCACATCCATAGATCGATCATTATGTATCTACATAAACGAAACAATAATTGCGTCTACACATATGTACCATGTACGTATACGAGCAGCGGAGAATCAATGCACAAACACATGCATATATCTGAGATACTCCTGAAAGTATGCAATGAGAGAAGGTATAAAATCGTGCAATTGTAGTTACAGCTGAGAAGTTTGAGAGCTGATGGTAGAGTTGTGCTTTTTCGTTCTTTTCAGAGATTCGAATCTTTCGTTCTTTTTCTGATGAACGAACAAGTTGTTCTTTTTGTTCATCTGTTCTTTTCTTTTTTCAAGCTAATTTGTTCACTGTTGCTCGCACCCGCGAAAAAAGCCAACAAGTATATATGGGGTGCGTATGCAGCAAAGCTTTGTGTAGGTATATTTAAATGTGTTATGAATAAATAAGTTAATATATATGTATATGTATAATTAACTTCAAAAAAAGTTACACATTTCGGAAGATCGAGGAAATTGAAAGAGTACAGACACAAATTGTAAATATGAACTTTTCAAGTTTGATAAATGTAATAATTAGTTTCTTACAAAACATTTTTTTCATAAATAGTCCATACATATATTGTTGTAGCAGTGCCACACACAAAGATGACCAGACATATCTTCAGTGTATGTGGTATCATCGACATTCGTGCTCACTGTGAATTTCTGCGTATGTATGTATGAATTTACAATGGTCGCGAACGAGAAGAGAGAAAGAATAACATTAGATAAAACGAACTAAAAGAACAAATGAACTAAAAGAACAAATAGAACCGAAATCGAAGATCTATTTCACTTGTACAGTTGAGAGACCCGGTCAATTGAACAAGTTCAGAACGAAACGACCCAACCATAGCTGATGGCAATTAGTAGATTATGGAAATGGAAGCGCCTAGAAGATTCGAACGTTGAAATCAGAGAGTATAAAAGGCAGCAAATGTTGAGGCGCTGGAATCTAGCGAGCCATAGCAGTATTATTTTGAAATTCAGTTTCATTTAAGCTATCAGTTTGGTTATTAAGCCAGCTAGTTGAAAAGTATAAGTGTTATTGTGAAGTACTTTAATAAAGGCCATTTTTCCATTATTCAATATTGGAGTTATTTATTCAACAGTTTAGTGATACGAATTTAGCAAAAGGGTAAATAAGAGGATTCGCAAGTAAAAACGTTACAATTGGAGGAATTGTTGAATAAATTCCAGACGACAACAAGGACATGGCAAAGTTCAGTGAATTGAAGATCCAGCAACAAAAGAAGGAGTTGGAGAGCCGTGGATTGAATACAAGCGGCGTTAAACTCGAACTTCAGGCACGGCTACGAGAGGCAATGGAAGCAGAAGGAATTGATGTGGACGAGTATGTCTTTTATCCTGATGGGGACGAGACAACAACAAAAATTGAAGAGAAAAACGAAACATCGCAGACAGTTACGAGCACAGACTTGAACATGATTTTGGCTGCAATATCGGCTCAAACATCGACAATGTCATCTCAACTAGAAGAACAGAAAACGTATATGTCATCTCAACTAGAAGAACAGTAAACGTATATGTCATCACAGATGGAATCCCAAGAGACACGAATAACATCGAAGATTGAAGCACAAGAAACGCGTATGTCAGAAATGTCGACACAGATAACATCCAAGATGGAAACACAGCTCGGAGAACAGAAGACATATATTGCATCCCAACTGGAAGAGCAGACGACATATATGGCACCCCAACTGGTCTCACTGGAGGCACGTATTTCAGAAATGACGTCGCAAGTGTCATCTCAACTGGAAGACCAAAAGACATATATGGCATCTCAATTGGAAGCGCAAGAGGCACGCATACCTGGAATGTCGGCAGAAATTTTGGAACAGGTATCATCAAAACTGGAAGCGCAGGATGCAAAAATGGCTCAATTTCAGGCAGAAGTAGATGATTTAAAATGTCGTATGGAGCAGTTACAACTAAATCGCCCAGCTGTATCAGCAAGCAATCCAAAGGTAAAAACACCATCATTTGACGGTTCTGTTCCTTTCCAGGTGTTTAAGATTCAGTTTGAGAAGACCGCAGCAGTGAAC
This sequence comes from Eurosta solidaginis, assembly GCF_040869045.1. Taxonomy (NCBI): domain Eukaryota; kingdom Metazoa; phylum Arthropoda; class Insecta; order Diptera; family Tephritidae; genus Eurosta; species Eurosta solidaginis. Next base: position 128,490,146 of record NC_090321.1, on the reverse strand, counting down.
AACTGGAGTGCTGAAGATAAAGTTGCTGCACTTTTCGTGGCATTGAAAGGATCTGCTGCTGAAATCCTACAGACTATTCCCGAGGGAGAGCGGAACAACTACGAAACATTGATGAGCGCTCTAGAGATGCGATACGGAAGCGAACACAGGAAGCAGATACACCAAATAGAGTTGCAAAACCGCTACCAAAAGGCTAATGAGACTTTGCAGGAGTTTGCGTAAGATGTCGAAAGGCTTGCATATTTAGCAAATCCCGACGCACCCGTGGAATACACCGAAAGGGTAAAAATTCAGAGCTTTATAAATGGCATACGGGATGTCGAAACGAAGCGAGCCACATACGCACACCCAAAGCCAACATTTGCAGAAATGGTATTACATGCATTGACTCAGGAAACTGTCTCACTATTGAGTAAGCCAGTTTTCAAAGCACGCCGTGTGGAAGTAGAAAGGCCAGAGTGGGTAGACACAATTTTGGAAGCACTGAAGGGATCTCAACAGAAGAATGCCGGAGTTATTAAATGTTTCAAGTGCGGCAACCCAGGTCACATTGCACGTCATTGCGATCTTGGTCCTAATATTTCCAACAATTTGGGTGGCCGTAAACGCAAAGCTGGCGGAAATGAGCAAGAACGTGTTGGATGTAAAGAACGAAACTTGCCCCGGCTATTGAATGTCCTGTGATATCTGTGTCGCAAATTCGAAGGAAATCAAGCAGTCTTACCATCAGAGGGAATGCAGATGGCAAGGAGCATGTACTGACTGTAGATACGGGCGCATCTCATTCCTTAATCCGATCTGACTTGGTCAACAAGAGAGTAAAACCGTTACCTGGAGCAAAGTTGCGTACGGTCACTGGCGAGTATAACCAAGTCCAGGGAGAAGTGGTATGTGAAGTCTTGATTGTAAAGGTCAGAGTTCTACACAAATTCGTTGTGGCGGAGATCGTTGATGAAGTCATATGGGAGTGGCCTTTTTGGTTGACCATGACATCAAGATCGATATGCAGAGAAGGGTGATACGTTATAAGAACCAGGATATACCACTTAACTTCAGTTTGCAGAAAGGGTTCAGTAGTAACCGAGTACTGGTGGAAAAGAATCGACAGAGACCACGAAAGTCAAGGAAACTAGATCGAGCAAAGTTTGATGGATTGAATGGGCCAAATAAAGCGAAATCAAAAGTACCTGCGAGAGAAACATTGGCATTGACAAAACCTGATGGATGCACTAAAATGACTAGAAGAATTTTCCAGAAAGAATGCAAGGATGATTTGAAGCCAGCGCGCACTTCTATTGGGAAATGTCGGAACGTTACTTAGTATGTGATGCCAATCCGTCAAGAACAAGCTCTACAAAGTAGTTCTTCATTGGCCAAGCAACATAGTGCGAGGGAACGATCCAGAATAATGAGTAGTAAGATGTAACTCAGGTACAATAAGAACAAAAATTCGGAAGGTTTCTTGGAGGGAGATTTGGTACTTTTATACAACCCTCACCGGCAGAAAGGTGTTTCCATCCAAGATTCGGTGCAGTTGGGAAGGCCCGTACAAAGTTGTGAAGAAGATCAGTGATACCATCTACCTCATACAAACCACTGGGAAACCACGGAGTAGAAGAGTGGTACATTTGGAGATGCTAGCGGCGTTTTGATCGGGAGATTTGTCTAATCGGGACGATCAGACTTAGGTGGAGAGCAGTGTTACCAATATTAGCAAAACTAAGGGGTACTCCTATCTCTAAGCCGAAGCTAAACAGTGATATCATGCACATCCATAGATTGATCATTATGTATCTACATACACGAAACAATAATTGCGTCTACACATATGTACCATGTACGTATACGAGCAGCGGAGAATTAATGCACAAACACATGCATATATCTGAGATAATCCTGAAAGTATGCAATGAGAGAAGCTATAAAATCGTGCAATTGTAGTTACAGCGTAGAATTTTGAGAGCTGATGGCAATTAGTAGATTCTGGAAATGAAAGCGCCTAGAAGATGCGAACGTTGAAATCAGAGAGCATAAAAGGCAGAAAAGGTAGAGGCGCTGGAATTCAGTTTGATTAGAGCTATCAAGCTGTTTCGATTAAGACGATATCTAGCTAGCCATAGCAGTATTATTTTGAAAGTCAGTTTCATTTAAGCTATCAGTTTGGTTATTAAGCCAGCTAGTTGAAAAGTATAAGTGTTATTGCGAAGTGCTTTAATAAAGGCCATTTTTCCATTATTCAATATTGCAGTTATTTATTCAACAGTTTAGTGATACGAACTTAGCAAAAGGGCAAATAAGAGGATTTGCAAGTAAAAACGTTACAATATTATAAGTTCCACGCCATAAAAAAGTAAATACAAGGCACGATAACCTTCGAAGATATTATAGGCTAAGCTGAGCTTCCAATTTGCGTCGTGCTCCTTTTAATTTTTGCTACAAATTTGCGGGACAAGGCCTACATGTTTTACACCGTCTACGAACGGCATCTGCAAGGCAGTACCTATAGTTTTCACTGATAAGCTTTTCATTACAGAAATGCAATCTGAGTGTTTTCCAAAACCACTGCCGACAGACGACCCCGCTTAGAAATTTTTTTTCTAATGGAAGAAGCTTGTTTCAAATATTTTGATGTTGCTTTGATCGGGAACTGAACCCACGATCATCGGTGTAATATTCGGAGCATGCTACTACTAGGCCACGGCGACAAAGGAAACAAGGTATACAGGAAATTAAATCTGCATTTTTTTTAATATGCGTTTAAAATACATCATTGTTTTCGTAGAAGATTATAGGCTGAGCCTCTCTTGCAAATTCCGTCGTGCTCATTTTAATTTTTGCTATAATTTGGCGGGACAAGACCTACATGTTTTACGCCGTGTACAAACGGCATCTGCAAGACAGTATAGTTTTCACTGATAATCTTTTCGTGATAGAAATGCATTCATACGGTCGTTTTTTGCCCACACTTTCTCAACGTTTTTTCGAAAAGCTTTCCCAGGGTATGAACCGGGGACTTTCGGTATGGTATGTAAACAAACTACCCCTATACCACGGTAAGTAAAGTAATCGGAATTTTTTTGACAGCATTATTATCAATAATAATAGGTTGACACATTTTTTGGAAACCATATTCAGGTAGCGACTTCAAAAGGTTTGAAAAGCACTGATCTACATAAAACATTATTGGAAAAGTGTACTAACGTCGCAGAAAATAACTAAAATATATAAGAGCTGATGAACCACGGAAAATAAATAGTAGTCTCAAACGAAACAATATGAAGATGACATTTCTATATGTGTTTTAAAAAAACTTTCCTTTTATTAAATGTATTCAATCGCCGGCGGCCGCTTTGGTGTGTTGATAGCGTGCTCCGCCTACCACACCGAAAGTCCTGAGTTCACGTCCCGGGCAAGAAACAAGTTTTTTCAATTAGAAGAAAGTTTTTCTAAGCGGGCCGCCCCTCGGCAGTGATTTGGCAAGCACTCCGAGTGTATTTCTGCCATGAAAACTCATCTGTCTTGGAGATGCCGTTCGGATTCGGCATAAAACTTGTAGGTACCGTCCCGCCAATTTGTAGCAAAAATTATCAGGAGCACGACGCAAATTAGAGTGGAAGCTCGGCCTAAAATCTCTTCAGAGGTTATCGCGCCTTATATTTATTTTAAACTTTCTGAAGTGTGTTTGGTATATTCGATGATGTGATTTTTTTTGGTTTAACATTTTAGTTGACATTATTAAATAAAATAATACTGTGCCTCTACATTTTCGTAATTCGAGTTTTTTTCCAAGTTATTGCTTCTTAAGTTTAACTTTTCTACATAACTAGCGCTTATAACTATTTTCATTCTTTCAGCATTTTTTTACAATTTTTATACTCAGTTGAGCAGAGCTCACAGAGTATATTAAGTTTGATTGGATAACGGTTGGTTGTACATATATAAAGGAATCGAGATAGATATAGACTTCCATATATCAAAATAATCAGGATCGAAAAAAAATTTGATTGAGCCATGTCCGTCCGTCTGTCCGTTAACACGATAACTTGAGTAAATTTTGAGGTATCTTGATGAAATTTGGTATGTAGATTCCTGGGCAAAAATTAACGATATCGGACTATCACCACGCCCACTTTTTCTATATCGAAAATTTCGAAAAACCGAAAAAATTAAACTTGGTAGATGGGTTGACCTTATGACGCAGAATAGAAAATTAGTAAAATTTTGGACTATGGGCGTGGCACCGCCCACTTTTAAAAGAAGGTAATTTAGAAGTTTTGCAAGCTGTAATTTGGCAGTCGTTGAAGATATCATGATGAACTTTGGCAGGAACGTTACTGCTATTACTATATGTACGCTCAATAAAAATTAGCACAATCGGAGAAGGACCACGCCTACTTTTAAAAAAAAATTTTTTTAAAGTAAAATTTTAACAAAAAATTTAATATCTTTACAGTATATGAGTAAATTATGTCAACATTCAAATCCAGTAATGATATGGTGCAACAAAATACAAAAATAAAAGAAAATTTCAAAATGGGCGTGGCTCCGCCCTTTTTCATTTAATTTGTCTAGGATACTTTTAACGCCATAATTCGAACAAAAACTAACCAATCCTTTTGAAATTTGGTAGGGGCATAGATTTTATAACGTTTACTGTTTTCTGTGAAAATGGGCGAAATCGGTTGATGCCACGCCCAGTTTTTATACACAGTCGTCCGTCTGTCCTTCCGCATGGCCGTTAACACGATAACTTGAGCAAAAATCGGCATATCTTTAATGAACTTAGTTCACGTGCTTACTTGAACTCACTTTATCCGGGTATGAAAAATGAACGAAATCCGACTATGACCACGCCCACTTTTTCGATATCGAAAATTACGAAAAATGAAAAAAATTCCATAATTCTATACCAAATATGAAAAAAGGGATGAAACATGGTAAGGTAATTGGATTGTTTTATTGACACGAAATATAACTTTAGAAAAAACTTTATAAAATGGTTGTGACACCTACCATATTAAGTAGAAGAAAATTAAAAAAGTTCTGCAGGGCGAAATAAAAAACCCTTAAAATCTTGGCAGGTACTACATATATAAATAAATTAGCGGTATCCAACAGATGATGTTCTGGGTCACCCTGGTCCACATTTTGGTCGATATCTGGAAAATGCCTTCACATATACAACTGCCACCACTCACTTTTAAAACTCTCATTAATACCTTTAATTTGATATCCATATCGTACAAACTTATTCTAGAGTCACCCCTGGTCCACCTTTATGGCGATATCTCGAAAAGGCGAACACCTATAGAACGAAGGCCCACTCCCTTTTAAAAATACTCATTAACACCTTGTGCGGACCCAAATCCACCGGCTTTGGAGCCCACACATTCGAACCTACAAATATTTATCAAAACTCATTAAAACGTGTATAAATCCTACTTGAATTACAATGAATTTATACATATAGCATGTAAAATGTACAAAACTGAATTATATGAATTAAATTTACACATACAAAATAATAATTTTTGAATTACCCTAATATACATGCAAACATTCATGACAACATCTAATTTCTTCGTTTAAATAATTATCTCTGCCCGCATACGGTAAATATTTTGGTTGAACATTATAATTTCCACAGATAACCCATAACCGGCTGGAATTTTAAATAATGCTGGGAATACAGCAATGCAATAAGCAACACACATAAGCTCCCATTGCAAGAACACCAAAAACATACAAACATACGTATACCAAGCCATTGCGACCAAGCACAGCAGGCATTAAAGCGAACCGTCGGGGCGGACATCGCACAAAGAGAAACGAAAAAATGCAATGTACTAGGAAGCGGTCACGTTAGCATACCAACAACACAGCGTGGGTACTAGACATAAGTTACCTACGAAGGGCAAGCAACTCGTCGACAACAACAATACCCAATAAGCAAGCAGCAGAGGGAAAACAAAAATAACTATGCTAGCTAACTGGAGATGCGTACCAACGAACTCACGTGTTAGGGGGGGGGGCAGTACAAGAGGCATTTTTACATACGCAATTTGGAGATAAATACTTACAGTTAAATGTAAGATACCTTAAGTAAATACATATAATAAGTAAAATTTATTGTTGCAGGATAACTGTCCACCTACGCGTGGACAAGTATAAAAGGGCGACAAATTTCGCGAATTGAGACAGTAGCCAGCTAGGTATAGTAGCCTGCTAACGCCTTGTTTAGCGGTGAATGGGACTCCTGGGATTTTTCCATCTCACGAGTTCTTTATTTTAGCAACTTTGGGGGTTTTTCCAACCCCATCGTTAGAGGGATTGTGGTGGTTTTTCCACCTCCGCAACCTTCAGAAAGAGCAGGGTATTCTTAAGCTATATACTCGGTGGGGGTTTTACCAACTCCACCGACTGGGAGGAAGTGGTGGTTCTCCACCTCCGCTTCCTTTACGAAGTAGTCTGAGATTTTTTTTTGTTTAAGCGTAGTCCCGGTGGGGGTTTTCCCAACCCCATCGGCGTAGAACCGACGGTGGTTTCCCACCTCCGTCGCCATAGCTTTAAGGGTAGTTTGAATATTTTGGAATAAAGAGTTTATAACGTTTCTTTTTAACAACAAAACGGGATCTTTCTCTTTAAAAGGAGACGATAGGGATTCTTCTCTAATTCCACAGGGATCCTGGACGGACTGAGCATACCCCGGCGCAAGGAAAAGTCCGTCACAAATGGCGCCCGAGCAGGGACTCTGAATACATAGACTCATGGTAAACAAGTAACAACACGAGGATAACCACACAGAGGATTTCGAGACACAAACCACAGAGGATTGCGAGATACAAAACATCCACAGGTAAGGCACGGAGAGAAAGCAAAATAGCTAGCAGGCATGGTGAAGGTAACTTGGGTGTATTACCTCAATCGTGAGGAACTTCTCAAATACGCATCCGAGTTTGGGCTGGAAGACAGCGGAACGGTGGAAGAGCTACGCAAGCGACTAGCAGGCTTCATCCAGACGAAAGGTACCGACACAAGATTCCAGGAACGATTCACAGAATTAGCCCTACAGCACGTCCGACCAGTAATCACGGTAAGACCACCAACTCCGATAGAAAACGCCGAGCAAACATCGCCAGGCGGCAACACACAGGAAAATGTCAACGAAACAACCAGGCACGAAGAGGGGTCACGAACACCGCCATACGCGATGTACCAACCAGCATCACACATAAATATAATGGATCGAGTACGTAAGTGGGGCCTGAAATATGACGGTGGTAAGGACCCGCTGTGTTTTATTGAACGGGTGGAGGAGCTGGCCGACAGTTACGAAGTTGGTCGCGATTCCATCCCACGAGCGTTACCTGAGTTGCTGAAGGACAAGGCCTTGGTGTGGTACCGGAACAACAACAGGCAGTGGCAAGAGTGGGAAGCCTTCAAGAAGGACTTTCTAAAATTTTTCCTGAGCTCGAGGTATTTCGAGAAGCTAGATGACGAGATTCGTCAGCGTACGCAGCGCGCAGGTGAGCAGTTTAAGGATTACGTTTTATCGTTACAGGCACTCATGCGTCACGCTGCCTACAACGGCGAGCAGAAGCTGAACCGGATTTACAGAAATTGTCGACGAGAGTACCAGCTTTACATCAAACGGAGCGAGTTCACCAGCTTGGAGGAACTGGTAAGCATGGCCGAGGATTACGAGAACATCTTACCGGAGAAAGAACCGCTAAGGCCGGCGGCGAAACCTTTTGTGCCGCGACAGCCAACCGAGCATTATCAATATATACACGAAGATGAGAAGCACGGAGATCGGAGAACGGAGGCGCAACGACAAGCGAGCACGCCAGAGCATGCGACGACACCACGCCAAGGGCCCATCGATCCACGGAACGCATGCAGGCGATGCGGGGAAAGCGGACACTACGCACATGGGTGTCGAAACGAACGAAGGGATTTCTGCTGGCAGTGTGGCCGAGTAGGTATACTAACGCGTGACTGCTGTCGTGGACAGCAGGGAAACGGGCAGAGACCCCATTGGTATCGAGGGGTGGCGTCTCAACAAACCCAACCTCGTATTCAGCAAGTACATTTAGGCAGACCCAAGGGCGAATCTTGGCTGCAGTAACCCTGGATGGAGAGGAAGTCATGGCGTCAGTAGATACGGGGGCGACACGAAGTTTCATCAGCGAGAAGACAGCGGCGAAAATAGACGCACGGAAGCTCAAGAAGATACATACACGAGTGGTGATGGGCGATGGCAGCGCAGCATGGATAGCGGAGGCAGTGGACGCAGAGGTAAAACTGGGGGATCAAGTGCATCAGAGTGAGTTGTTAGTTCTGCCTGGGTTAGTCGACAGCGTGGTGATCGGGACAGATTATCTGGCGAAGGCTAAATTTGAGCTGAGGTGTGGCAACGAAACAATGACGTTACGAGCAGAAGAGAGAGCGCAGGAGATGGTGACGTGTACAACCATGATGGAGGACGAAGGTAGCGCAAGTATCGAGAAAGACGTGAGGAGTGACGTTGCGGTGAGTACGTTTCTAAAGCGCGAATTACAGATTTTCGAAGAGATGACAGGAGTATCCAACATTGCCACGCATAAGATAGTGATGCGAGATGACCGTCCAATCAAACAGCGGTATTTCCCTAAGAACCCAAAGATGCAGGAGATCATAAACAAGGAGGTAGACGAGCTAATAGAGAAGGGTTGCATCGAACCATCCCACAGCCCATACAGTGCACCAATAGTTCTAGCCCGGAAGAAGAACGGCAAATGGAGACTCTGCGTTGACTATCGGCAGCTCAACGCTCGCTCAGTGCCAGATGCGTACCCACTCCCAAGAATACAGCATATCTTAGATAGGCTACGTAGCGCGCGTTTTATCAGCAGTCTGGACCTCAAAAATGGTTATTGGCAAATCCCGATGGAAGAAGATAGCAAGAAGTATACAGCATTTACCGTGCCCGGCCGAGGGTTGTATCACTGGAAAGTGATGCCGTTCGGCCTACATTCCGCTCCGGCTACGTTTCAGCGAGCACTCGACCGTGTTATTGGCCCAGAGTTGGAACCAAATGCGTTTGCCTACCTGGATGATATCATCATCACCAGCACAACTTTGGAAGAGCATATAAAGCACCTAGGGGAAGTATTTCGGCGGCTACGGAGGGCGAATCTGAAGATGAACCCAGAGAAATGTGAGTTTTTTAAGAAAAGTTTGAAATATCTAGGACACGTCGTCAGCGAGGAAGGAATACACACGGATCCCGACAAAGTTGCGGCTATCAAGGAGCTGACGTCACCACACAACATACGAGAGTTAAGGCGATTTCTGGGGATAGTCTCTTGGTACCGGAGGTTTGTACCCGACTTTTCACAAGTTGCGCACACACTGACGTCAATGTTGAAGAAGGGAAGTAGGTGGAAATGGTCCGAAGAACAACAGGCGGCATTCGAAGCGTTGAAGAATGCACTAATACAAGCACCAGCACTAGGTTGCCCAGATTTTACGAAAAGATTTCGATTACAGACAGACGCGAGCGATTATGGTCTCGGAGCAGTTCTCACACAGGGGTTGGATGACGAAGAGCGAGTAATAGCGTATGGTAGCCGCCGGCTGAATAAAGCCGAGATGAACTACTCACCAACTGAGAAGGAATGTTTAGCAATCGGGTGGGCAATAAGGAAAATGAGACCGTATTTAGAAGGGTACAATTTCACGGTTATCACCGACCACCTAGCTTTGAAATGGTTGAAGGCGATCGAAAGTCCGTCAGGCCGGATCGCTCGATGGGCGCTCGAGTTACAGCAGTATTCGTTCGACGTGCAGTATAGGAAGGGCAAGATGAACGTGGTCGCAGATGCACTGTCGAGGCAGCCACTGGAGGAACAGCTGGGTAGCCTTACGACACATGAAGAAAGTTTGAGTTGCAAGTGGTACACGTCAAAGATGGCTGAAGTAACGAGGACACCAGAGAAGTTTCCCGAATACGTCATAGAGGAAGGAAGACTATACAGACGAATTGGAAGTCAAATGGATGGTGAGGATGCGGTACCGTGGAAGTTATGCGTACCGAAATCGGAGAGGCGAAGAGTGCTTAACGAGATTCACGACACACCAAGCGCGGGGCACATGGGGATACGGAAATCCATCGCGCGTGCAATGATGCGGTATTACTGGCCTGGGATGTTCAGGGACGTACGGAAGTACGTGCAACAATGCCACGCATGCCAAGTCTACAAACCCAGCCAGCAACAAGCTGCAGGTAAGATGCTAACGCAGATTTCAGATGAACCTTTTGCTACCGTTTGTGCAGATTTCGTTGGACCACTCCCTCGTTCGAAGCATGGTAATACGATGGCATTAGTTTTCGTGGATAAATTCTCGAAATGGGTAGAGATCATAGCAATACGGATGGCGACGACGGAGAATGTGACCAGAGGTATGAGGGAGAGGATTTTGGCCCGATTTGGCGCGCCAAAAATTCTAATCACAGACAATGGAGCACAGTTCACAAGCAGGAATTTCAAGAAGTTTTTACAAGAAGCCGGCATAAAGCACCAGCTAACGGCACCGTACACACCGCAAGAGAACCCGACGGAGAGAGCGAATCGTAACATCAAGAGGATGATAGCACAATTCACTGGGAAGGAGCATAAGACATGGGATGAGTTGTTGCCAGAGATGACACTAGCACTGAATACGAGCGTATGCGAGTCAACAGGCTACAGTCCAGCATTCGTGGTACAGGGTAGGGAACCGAGGATCCCCAACGCCCTCTACGATGAGCAAACACTTGGCACAGGCGAGGAGAAGGTGGCTCTCAGTGAAAAGATGGCGAAAATGCGAGAGGTATATCAGATGGCACGTCGTAGACAACAGCAAGCTTCAGCGGAGCAGGCAAGGCATTATAATTTACGTAGGAGAAAATGGCAACCGGCGGTGGGCGACTTGGTACTAGTAAAAGAGCATCAGCTGTCCAAGGCAGTGGAGAATTTCGCAGCAAAGTTAGCACCTAGATACAGTGGGCCTCATCGTGTAACAAACTTCGTATCGCCCGTAATCGTCGAGCTAGACAAGGTGCATAACGGCAAAAGGAGGACGGCACACATAAGCGAGCTAAAAGCATACCATCAAGCGACAGTCGAAGAAGAAGCAAGTCCAGAAACAGAAAGAAGAATACGTTCACCCCGCGAACGTGGTAAGTCAAAAGCGCCCCGCCAAGCCTCGAATGGGGGCTTCACCGAAGTTCCCATCGGGGAACAAACGGGACGACCGACGACGATAGCAACAACACGACGCGCGCCATCATCTGCATCGTGTAGTAGAACCTCGAACCAACATTCCACCGAGATATCCACCGAGGAACACACAGAGCAACTGGCCGTAGTAAGAGCAACGCCACGCGCGCAAACAGTCCAGGTCACGGAAGAAGATCAGACGGATTACAGCACGGTAGCGACGTGTGGTTCACTAGCACTCGCCAATTCAGGTGCAAATGATTTCGGAATCGAACGCGCAGACATAATCAACAACCAACAGGTGGTAGATGAAGACCGGAGTGGTTGGCCCACAGCACGAGCGCAAGCCTCAACCCTAGACAACGGGATCCTGACGACGATGAACTACGTCAACCACATAGCCAGCCAATGCTATAACCTGGTGACGGAATTCTGCATAACATTTCATTTTAGAACAAGACCCAGATCGCGAGAGATTACGCAAGTATTGACCGCTACGAGAAATTGAATTTTACAATGGTGACAGTAAGTCACATTACGGCAGGTGAGGAGAGAGCGTGAAGACCCAAATCCATCGGCCTTGGGGCCACACACGCAAAACCACATTTTTCAAATTTTACAATATTCAAATTTACCGACATAATTTTTTTGAAATACCCTAATGTACATATACGTATAACTTTGAATTTACATTCGTATATTGGTACATCATCATTCCGCAGCAGTAGGACCGGCCTGGTAACGGTAACCCTGCTTACGGCAGGTGAGGGGAGAGTGTGAGGACCCAAATCCACCGGCTTTGGAGCCCACACATTCGAACCTACAAATATTTATCAAAACTCATTAAAACGTGTATAAATCCTACTTGAATTACAATGAATTTATACATATAGCATGTAAAATGTACAAAACTGAATTATATGAATTAAATTTACACATACAAAATAATCATTTTTGAATTACCCTAATATACATGCAAACATTCATGACAACATCTAATTTCTTCGTTTAAATAATTATCTCTGCCCGCATACGGTAAATATTTTGGTTGAACATTATAATTTCCACAGATAACCCATAACCGGCTGGAATTTTAAATAATGCTGGGAATACAGCAATGCAATAAGCAACACACATAAGCTCCCATTGCAAGAACACCAAAAACATACAAACATACGTATACCAAGCCATTGCGACCAAGCACAGCAGGCATTAAAGCGAACCGTCGGGGCGGACATCGCACAAAGAGAAACGAAAAAATGCAATGTACTAGGAAGCGGTCACGTTAGCATACCAACAACACAGCGTGGGTACTAGACATAAGTTACCTACGAAGGGCAACCAACTCGTCGACAACAACAATACCCAATAAGCAAGCAGCAGAGGGAAAACAAAAATAACTATGCTAGCTAACTGGAGATGCGTACCAACGAACTCACATGTTAGGGGGGGGGGGGGGGGGGGGGGGCAGTACAAGAGGCATTTTTACATACGCAATTTGGAGATAAATACTTACAGTTAAATGTAAGATACCTTAGGTAAATACATATAATAAGTAAAATTTATTGTTGCAGGATAACTGTCCACCTACGCGTGGACAAGTATAAAAGGGCGACAAATTTCGCGAATTGAGACAGTAGCCAGCTAGGTATAGTAGCCTGCTAACGCCTTGTTTAGCGGTGAATGGGACTCCTGGGATTTTTCCATCTCACGAGTTCTTTATTTTAGCAACTTTGGGGGTTTTTCCAACCCCATCGTTAGAGGGATTGTGGTGGTTTTTCCACCTCCGCAACCTTCAGAAAGAGCAGGGTATTCTTAAGCTATATACTCGGTGGGGGTTTTACCAACTCCACCGACTGGGAGGAAGTGGTGGTTCTCCACCTCCGCTTCCTTTACGAAGTAGTCTGAGATTTTTTTAGTTTAAGCGTAGTCCCGGTGGGGGTTTTCCCAACCCCATCGGCGTAGAACCGACGGTGGTTTCCCACCTCCGTCGCCATAGCTTTAAGGGTAGTTTGAATATTTTGGAATAAAGAGTTTATAACGTTTCTTTTTAACAACAAAACGGGATCTTTCTCTTTAAAAGGAGACGATAGGGATTCTTCTCTAATTCCACAGGGATCCTGGACGGACTGAGCATACCCCGGCGCAAGGAAAAGTCCGTCACAACCTTTCATTTGATACCCATATCGTGCAAACAAAGTCTAGAGTCACCCCTGGTCCACCTTTATTGCGATACCTCGAAAAGGCGTACACCTATAGAACTAAGGCCCACTCCCTTTTAAAATACTCATTAACACCTTTCTTTTGATACCCATATTGTACAAACAAATTCTAGGGTCACCCCTGGTCCACCTTTATGGCGATATCTCGAAACGGCGTCCACCTATGGAACTAAGGATTACTCCCTTTTAAAATACTCATTAACACCTTTCATTTGATACCCATATCGTACAAACGCATTCTAGAGTCACCCCTGGTCCACCTTTATGGCGATATCTCGAAAAGGCGACCACCTATACAACAACCACCACTCCCTTTTAAAACTCTCATTAATACCTTTAATTTGATACCCATATCGTACAAACATATTCTAGAGTCACCCCTGGTCCACCTTTATGGCGATATTTCGAAACGGCATCCACCTATAGAACTAAGGCCCAGTCCCTTTTAAAATACTCATTAACACCATTCGTTTGATGCCAATATTGAACAAATAAATTCTAGGGTCACCCCTGGTCCACCTTTATGGCGATATCTCGAAACGGCGTCCACCTATGGAACTAAGGATTACTCCCTTTTAAAATACTCATTAACACCTTTCATTTGATACCCATATCGTACAAACGCATTCTAGAGTCACCCCTGGTCCACCTTTATGGTGATATCTCGAAAAGGCGACCACCTATACAACAACCACCACTCCCTTTTAAAACCCTCATTAATACCTATAATTTGATAGTTTACCTATAGTTTTGATAGTTCTATAGGTGGACGCCTTTTCGAGATATCGCCATAATGGTGGGCCAGGGGTGACTCTAGAATGTGTTTGTACGATATGGGTATCAAATTAAAGCTATTAATGAGGGTTTTAAAAGCGAATGGCCCTTAGATATATATGTGAAGACGTTTTCGCGATATCGACAAAAATGTGGACCAGGGTGATCCAGAAAATCATCTGTCGGGTACTGCTAATTTATTTATATATGCAATACCACGAACAGTATTCCTGCCAAGATTCCAAGGGCTGTTGATTTCGCCCTGTAGAACTTTTTCATTTTCTTCTACTTAATATGGTAGGTGTCACACCCATTTTACAAAGTTTTTTTCTAAAGTTATATTTTGCTTCAATAAACCAATCAAATTACCATGTTTCATCCCTTTTTTCGTATTTGGTATAGAATTATGGAATTTTTTTCATTTTTCTAATTTTCGATATCGAAAAAGTGGCCGTGTTTATAGTCGGATTTCGACCATTTTTTATACCAAGATAAAGTGAGCTCAGATAAGTACGTGGACTAAGTTTAGTAAAGATATATCGGTTTTTGCTCAAGTTATCGTGTTAACGGCGGAGCGGAAGGACAGACGGTGGACTGTGTATAAAAACTGGGCGTGGCTTTAACCGATTTCGCCCATTTTCACAGAAAACAGTTAACGTCATAGAATCTTTGCCCCTACCAAATTTAAGAAAGATTGGAAAATTCTTGTTCGACTTATGGCATTAAAAGTATTCTAGACAAACTAAATGAAAATGGGCGGAGCCACTCCCATTTTGAAATTTTCTTTTATTTTTGTATTTTGTTGCATCATATCATTACTGGAGTTGAATGTTGACTTAATTTACTTATATACAGTAAAGATATTAAATTTTTTCTTAAAATTTGACTTTAAAAAAAATTTTTTTTTAAAAAGTGGGCGTTTTCTACATCCGATTTTGCTAATTTTTTTTTAGCAAATATATAGTAATAGTAGTAACGTTCCTGCCAAATTTCATCATGATATCTTCAACGACTGCCAAATTACAGCTTGCAAAACTTTTAAATTACCTTCTTTTAAAAGTCGGCGGTGCCACGCCCATTGTCCAAAATCTTACTAATTTTCTATTCTGCGTCATAAGGTCAACCCATCTACCAAGTTTAATTTTTTCGGTTTTTCGAAATTTTCGATATAGAAAAAGTGGGCGTGGTGATAGTCCGATATCGTTAATTTTTGCCCAGGAATCTACATACCAAATTTCATCAAGATACCTCAAAATTTACTCAAGTTATCGTGTTAACGGACAGACGGACGGACATGGCTCAATCAAATTTTTTTCGATACTGATGATTTTGATATATGGAAGTCTATATCTATCTCGATTCCTTTATACCTGTACAACCAACCGTTATCCAATCAAAGTTAATATACTTTGTGAGCTTTGCTCAACTGAGTATAAAAAAAATACATGTCGAATATTTTTAGACAAAGAGTCGAAAAAAGTTATTTTGAGCCATAACCGCCATTTCGGTGTAACCAACAAAGTTATGAAAATCCGTGTTTGACAGATATTGGTAATTCTGTTTGTTTTAAACTACCTCACAAAATTTCACAACCGTAATAAGTTCCTTTACAAAGATAACCACAAGCTATTTTGATATGAAACTTTGCATAAAATTTTTTTAAAAATGTAATCTTTAAAACGCTCTTGTAAAATTTTATTTTTGCTGGTTACACTAAAATTGTTGATAGGGCTCGGTTTAATTGAAATGTATTTTCCAAGTGTAAAATCGGCGTCGAAAGACCAATATATGGGGTGGAATTCGTGAAGCGTGGTACTGCATTTTCGATTTTTTTTGTGCAAGCTTATTTTCATTCAATTATAGCTCATGTAATACTGTGAAGACCCCAAAAAGGCTTTCGGGGGCCTCCACAAATTTTGATTTTTCATTGTAGATAATACAATTTCATATTAAAGCTATAAACGGAATTATAATAATTTATATATATATATATGGCATGAAATGAATTCACTTATACATATATGTAAATACATTTTGAATTAAATATACTTTGTACAACCATTCATACATCTTAAAACATATATAATTATAATACATATTAAATTATATATAGGATATGAAAACTTTTATCGCAGAGTGTAAGAGCTCACATAATTATGCACAAACATACATACTTACGTATAAGCGAACAAGGAGAAATGGAATTCTCAAACGATAGCGAACACATATGCGTACATACATTTAGCATGGTTAGCTTAGTTTTAAGAACTTTTATTGTAAATCAACGGAAGCCGACTCAAAAATAGTACAAAAGGAGCGGCAAATTCATAAACAAGGCACTCTTGGCTTAGAAGCAGTCATTTCAAACGAAATGACTTTGTTTCGTTTATTAACGTTGATTATCGTAACGAAATGATATCGTTTCGTTGGTTAAGCATGCCTGCTTAGAAGTAGTGGAGTGAGCTATATAGTGGGCTGTGTTAAACATCCACTACGGAGCAGCTGGTGGTGTCAAAATTCAGCTGTTTATGATAGGTATACCGCCGAGTCGTGTAAAACGCTCGGCGACTACGTATTTTACTAGGGATCCGGTTAGTTGTGAAAACGCTCACCGATTACGCATTTTACTAGGGATCCGGTGAGTTGTGTAAAACGCTCACCGATTACGTATTTCACTAGGGATCCGGTGAGTTGTGTAAAACGTTCACCGATTACGTATATTCACTATGTATACTACCGAGGCGTATACAACACTCGGTGATTAACCATACTATATATGTATATTAGGCCGGGTCGATTTGTGGGGAGGCAAAAAAATCGCCCATTGCTCTGTGAAAATCATTTTCTAGGGATCAAAATAGGAAACTTTGCTAAGGGAACTATACCTCTGAAACGAATTCTGATGTCCCCCCTTTGGGTCGTAGGGACAAATTTTGAAAAATCCCACTTTGAAATGCCTATGTTTTTTCTTTTTGGAGTTTATTTTTCTCTTTAAAAATTTATTTAGTCGGAACATATGTAAATGAAAAAATTAATTTAACTTAGTAATAGAAAATAAATTTAAAAAAATTTGTAGAAATTAGCGTTTTTACAACCCCCTTTTAAAACCAAGGCATCACTGTGATGCATTTGCATGTCGTAAACATAGTTGTGTGGGTTTTTTATTCAACCGCTTTAAAAAATGAAGGTCTCACTATGACACAATTGCAGATCGTAAAATTGCTTGTGTTGTTTATTTTAAGCTACCACAAGACACAGCAGGTAGAATTAAAATTGCCCCTACCCAAAAGTTCGACCCAAAGGGGGGGGGGGGGGCATCAGAATTCGTTTTAGGGGTATGGTTCCTTCGGCAAAGTTTCTTATCTTGATCCCTAGAATACGATTTTCACAGAGCAATGAGCAATTTTCAAGTCGACCAGCCCTAATGTATATAGATTTTATTATTGATTGAAATAAATCATCATTTTATAACGTTAACTAACTTTTTTTTATTGTATAGGCGAACCCATTCGCTGAGTTATACCCCAGCTATAAACCCGACTAATGGGGTTCGTTACAATTGGCGCCCGGGCAGGGACCCTTTATACATATAAGGGGACATATATTTTATTTCACCGTAACATATTACAAGACAACATGGTCTAGGTAAATTGGATTTATTACCTGAAGAAGGAAGATCTTTTGACATACGCGGCCGAGTTTGCATTCAACAACAGCTGAGCCGTCGATGAGTTGAGGAAGGAGTTCTCCCAATTTGTTAACCAAAATCCGAGCTACGAAACACGTTTCGCAGAGTTGGAAACAAAGCCTTCCAAAACAACATTAACCACCAATCAAGAAGGTCAAGGCAACAGTGGAACCGCTTCCGGAAGTCGACCTGCGATCCCGGTCAACAACATTGAAAGCGTAAGCATACCTACGATACCTAATATGTCATATCTATTTGCAGGACAACTGACCCAACCTCCGCCTACCGTCTGCGTAATGGATCGAGAACGAAAATGGGGAATTAAGTACGATGGCAAAGGTGACCCACTGAGTTTCGTCGAGAGAGTAGAAGAGCTGGCGGTGGGATATGAAGTGGACCGCGAGCGCTACCAGAATTATTCAAGGACGGTATGGAAGGAAGGTATGGCTGCGGAACAATAATCGTCACTGGAGCGAACGAAACAGTTTTAAACACGACTTTTTACGCTTCTTCTTGAGCGCATCATACTTCGAAAGACTGGAAGACGAGATACGTCAGCGAACACAACGACCCCGGGAGTCGTTCAAGGATTAAGTTTTGGAACTACAGAACCTTATGAGACACGCGAACCTCACCGTGGAAAAAAGACTGCAAAGAATATACCGAAACTGTCGCAGTGAGTATCAATTATATATAAAACGAACTGAATTTCAGACGCTCGAAGGCTTGGTGAGTCTGGCAGAGGACTTCGAAAATATCACGAATGGCAGAGATGCGCCAGGAGATGTGGCAGGAGCACTTCCAGCAAGGCGTCCAGGTGACCGGCATTTTTTCATACAAGAACTACCAGATGTAGAGCCTAGTAGTAGGATTGGCAATGGTAATACACAGCGAAGTAACCCACCAACAAGACAACCGTATACGAATCCCAGGGCCGCGTGCAGGCGATGTGGCCGGTTCGACATTCTCACAAAAAATTGTTGCCGCGCATCATCGGGAAACGACCGGAGACTCGATCAGACCCGAGGGGTAGGGTCTCCAGCAATACAAATTCGGGAGGCCTAACTATTTTGAAGCAAACAGGAGGGCGTATTTTGGCCGAAGTAAAGATAAATGGCTGCAAAGTAACAGCAACAGTAGATACAAGAGCGACAAGGAGTTTTATGAGTGAGACATGTTGGAGGAGATTAGGTAAGGCGATTTTGAAACAGGTACGAAGCCGAGTGGTATTGGGCGATGGTAGAGTCAGCACGATAAAAGAAGTAATGGTGGCAGATGTAGAGATCGAGAAAGAGAAGAACAACAGCGAAATACTCGTTCTTTCAGGGCTAATAGAAGAAGTTGTCATCGGCATGGACATACTTGCCAGGGCAAACACATCATTAAGTTTCGGCGGTCAAACGGTAACGTTACAAGCAGAAGAGGCAAGCTAAGACACGGTTATGTACAGGACAATAACTGAGGCACGCGAGCCCGATGTAAACGATATGAATAACTACGGACCAACAAAGCCCGTCTGAAAGCACTACAAGAGTTAAGGATTTCCTAGACGAACAGATTCTTAGTTTCGAAAATATGACTGGTACCTCAAATATCGCGGCGCATAAAATAATCATGCGTAATGATCGGCCGATAAAACAAAGATACTTTCCACGGAATCCGAAGATGCAGGAAACCATTAATATGGAGATAAACGAGCTATTGGAGAAGGGGTACATCGAGCCCTCGCGAAGCCCACATAGTGCACCGATCGTACTCGTAAAGAAGAAGAATGGTAAGTAAAGGTTATGTATAGACTATCGCCAGCTCAACGCACGCTCAGTCCCTGATGCATACCCACTACCGCGGATCCAACACATACTAGACCGGCTAAGAAACGCGAAGTACGTAAGTAGCCTGGATCTGGAAAACGGCTACTGGCAGATCCCTATGGAGGAAGGAAGTAAGCAATATACGGCATTTACTGTACCTGGATGCGGGCTGTTTTAATGGCGCGTGATGCCATTTGGTCTTCATTCAGCACCCGCAACATTTCAACGGGCATTAGATCAAGTAATCGGCCCCGAATTAGAACCGAACGCATTCGGATACCTAGATGACATCATAATTAAGTTCAACGCTTGAGGAGCATATTAAACATCTAAAGGAAGTGCTTAAACGCCTACGAAAAGCAAATTTAAGAATCAAGGCGGAAAGTGCTAATTTTTCAAGAAGCAACTGAAGTATCTGGGACATGTCGTAAGCGAAAAGGGTATACACACGGACCCGGATAAAGTAGCAGCGATTAAGGAATTGCAAACACCAACAAACTTAAGAGAATTAAGACGATTTTTAGGTATAGCATCTTGGTACCGGCGATTCGTACCAGAATTTTCAAAAATAGCGCATCCGCTGACAACCATGTTAAAGAAGGGTAACAGATGGAAATGGACACAAGAAACAGCATTTCAGACACTGAAGTATTCACTCACCGAAGCACCAGTACTGGCGTGCCCAGATTTTACACGAAGATTCACATTACAAACAGACGCAAGCGATTTTGAACTAGGAGCAGTCCTCACACAGGAGCTGGACGACGGAGAGCGGGTAATAGCGTACGCTAGCCGCCGCCTCAACAAAGCAGAAATTTATTATTCACCCACGGAGAAAGAGTGTTTAGCCATTGTATGGGCTATACGCAAAATGCGACCATATCTGGAAGGCTACGAATTCACGGTAATCACGGACCACTTATCATTGAAATGGTTGAACGCCATCGAAAGTCCTTCGGGACGTATTGCGAGATGGGCGTTGGAGTTAGCGTTGGAGGAAGTTAAACGAAACCCGGAGAAGTTTCCAGAATACATAATTGAAAACAGTGAGTTATATCGGCATATAGCAGTTCAGATCGACGATCAAGACGCGATCCCGTGGAAACTATGTGTAGCGAAACCACAACGCGGTAAAGTATTACAGGAAGTGCACGACAGTCCAAGCGCCGGACACATGGGTATCCGGAAGACAATAGCTCGAGCAGCCACAAGGTACTATTGGCCAGGAATGTTTCGCGACATAAAACGGTATGTACAACAATGCTCAACCTGTCAAATTTACAAGCCTAATCAACAGCAAGCAGCGGGGAAAATGTTAACCCAAATTCCAGAAGAACCGTGGGCAACGGTGAGCGCAGATTTCGTTAGACCATTACCACGTTCAAAGCACGGCATTACCATGGTTCTAGTATTTCTAGATCGTTTCACCAAGTGGGTAGAGATCGTACCATTATGTAAGGCAACGGCGGATAGCCTCATCAAAGCATTTAGAGACCGTATATTATCACGATTTGGAGTTCCGAAGGTCATAATTACAGACAACTGCGCCCAGGTCACGAGCAGACAATTCAAGAGACTCCTTCAGGACTATGGAGTAAAGCTCCAATTAACAGTACCCTACACACCACAAGAGATCCTTACGGAGAGGGCTAACCGAAACATTAAATGGATGTTAGCACAATTCACGGGAAAGGAACAACGAAACTGGGACGAGTTATTACCAGAGATAATGCTTGCACTAAATTCAAGTGTGTGCGAGGCAACAGGGTACAGCCCGGCATTCTTGGTACAAGGACGAGAGCCACGGATCCCTAACGCCCTATACGACGAACGAACATTTGGCACAGGCGAGGCCACAACAACGGCAAATGAAAAAGTAGCGAAAATGTGGGATATATTTCAAATGGTACGAAGAACCCAGCAACGTGCGTGAGCAGAACAGGCACGACATTATAATTTGCGGAGAAGTAAATGGAATCCGGCGATAGGAGACAGAGTTTTGGTAAAGGAACACCATCTGTCAAAGGCAACCGACAACTTTGCGGCAAAACTGGACAAAACGTTTCAAGGCAAGAAGAGAACAGCGCATCTAAACGAGGAAACCATTTTACGAAAACAAGTTAATCAACGGGAGAAGCGAAAGCGCAACAAAACCTTCCACAAATTCCCATCTACATCTTTGCAAACACAACCGAAGAGTAAAATCACCGAAAACTACAAAGGAAGGCGTAGCACGACGGTAAATCACAATATGAACCAGTTTCATAAATTTCAATCATTGCCCTAATAATTATTAGAATTACATTGATTTTATTTTCTATAATATTATTATTAGTTTTAATAATAATGCTCTAATAATCATAATAGCACTATTTATGATCATAGTAATAATCACAATAATAGTAACCACCATCAGATTTATATTACCGGTTAAACAATTTTTCGGCAATCCTAATTTAGTACACGCCAAAACAACGCTTATCTACTCCGTCTACCACAAACAGCATCCCCAAACAAATCACAGCCGACTAACAATAACAAGGAACAAAGAAATGCAATGGTACAACAACAAACAACACGTGCAAACACAAAATATAAATGCAGTGGTACAATAAAAACAAATACACGCGCATACCAACAGTAACTAACAAAAGTAATAGAAAATATAACAGCTACATGGTACAACAACAAACAACGCAAGCAAGCACGAAATGAAAAGATACGGTGGTACAACAACAACAAACACAATCAATACAATAAAGGGCAAAGACACGAGGATACCGACAGCCACTACCATAAGAATTGCGAGGTAATAAAGCTATAGTATTACAACAATAAACGTCAACGTAACTTAAGAAGGAATAATTATTTGGTGACAGCAACAACAAGTAAGAAATTATCAAACTCACACGTACATTTATACACATAAACATAAGAAGTTTTGCGAAATTGAAAACCTTTGGAAGAAAATACCAACACGGTTCGGGTTACGATAAGATGGTTTTGGACAAAATTTACAGCTTGCACGCGATGACAACGGATCAACAGAGGCGGCAAGGTAACAATCGAGCCGGAAGTAAGGGGGGATGTGAAGAATTTTGATTTCTCATTTTAGATAATACAATTTCATATTAAAATTATAAACGGAATTATAATAATTTATATATATATGGCATGAAATGAATTCACTTATACATATATGTAAATACGTTTTGAATTAAATATACTTTGTCCAATCATACATACATCTTAAAACATATATAATTATTTTTGGTAATTTTTATAGCCTTATGCGTTTACGTTATGTTAATAATAATGAGCTTAAAGGCCGTGGTTAAATAAAACACAATGTTTAAAATTTCATTGGTTTTTTAATTTGTCAATATTTCGGCTTCAGTCTGAAGCCATCTTCAGGACTGTAAGTAAACACAAATGTATAAAAAGGGGGCATTCATTTCAGATACATGGTCATTAAAATTTACGTTATGCAACTAGGTATACATATAAACGAAACACAACTTACACTTGTGGTTATTCTTTATCGACTGATCATATGTTCGGAAAACAAAAGTAAAATAAACATCAAAAATGTATACAATTTTAAAGTACAGTAAGTGTAAACTAAAATATGCACAAACAAATATATAGGGATACAAACAATAGATCAACGAATATGTCGTCATCCAACATTATGATTTGTTGATCCCAAGTATGCTGCTAGCGGAATAATTTCTGTACGCTGCTTTCTTTCATGTGCGCCGTGAGACTTGCATTTTGTGTTGTTGTTTAAGCAATAAATTGCGATATGCATATGCGCATTGGTCTGTGTCACTTTTAAAATTAATTCTCTTATCATTAGGCGTGTTCATAATGTGGAGCATTTCCATGGTGAAGCGCTTATTATATTGTTTCTCTATGTCCAATATAGTAACATTCTGGAAATCGGGATAGTGGCCCGTATCCTTACAGTGGGCCGTTAAGGCCGTTTTATTTTCCGAAGCGTTGTTTCTAAGTTTAATATTGGACTTATGGCCGGAAATCCTTGTCTTTAATTTTAATTTTGTTGTCCCCACATATACCTTCTCGCATAAGTGAGACCCGTCACCGTTGCATGGGATTCTGTATATTAGGTTGGATTTCTCATCCTTTGGAATTCTGTCCTTTGTATTACTGTAAATTTGTTTCAATGTATTGTTGTATGTGAACGCTATTTTGACCTTTTCTTTGTCATATAAATCCGATCTCTTGATCCTCTCTGCTATTCTTGGGACATAGGTTATCGCTTTGTATATTTTGTTATTTGCTTCTTCAGGTTTACGTTCATTACGTGCTCTGGTATAGAAATTTCGGACCAGTTTATTAACCAAGCTACTTGGAAACTCATTATCCTCTAGAGTTTTTTTGATGATCGTGATATTCTTCTTGTGGTACATTCTGTCGCTTATTGTAAGTACCCGTCTTATGAAGCTTTTGGCGGTATTTATTATTGTACTTTTTTCGTGTTTTGAATAATAGTTAATTAGTCTTCCCGAAGCTGTGGGTTTTCTGTACCAGTCAATATATAATTTGTTGTTTCTCCTATTGATTAACGTGTCCAAGTACGGTAGTTGACCATCTTTCTCAACCTCTATTGTAAACTTAATGTTTCTGCTGTAGCTGTTGAGTTCAGTGAGAATGTTTCCAATTTGTTCAGTTTTTACAATGGCAAATAAGTCATCTACATACTTTGTAAGTAGGCGTGGTTTGCTAGTAGTTTCATTTTCGAATCTTGTTAGCAGCTCCTCCATGACAATGTCAGCTATGACTGGGGAGGCTGGTGAGCCCATGGGCATTCCTGTACGTTGTTCGTATATTTTTTCATTGTATTTAAAATATCGATTCTCTTTTATGCAAAATTTCACCATTGTGATAAATAGTTCCCTTGTTAATGATGTATATTCTTTTATGTTTTCCCACTTTGCGGATATGATTTCAATGGCTAAATCAACCGGAATGCTTGGGAACAAGGAGACTACGTCCAAGGAAACAAGGCTTTCATCATCATAAATATATGTGCCATTGACCTTACTTTTAAATTCTGTTGAGTCATCGACATTATATTTAGAAGAACAAGTGATATTTTTGAGTATATGTATACCGTGTATATGTATACCTAGTTGCATAACGTAAATTTTAATGACCATGTATCTGAAATGAATGCCCCCTTTTTATACATTTGTGTTTACTTACAGTCCTGAAGATGGCTTCAGACTGAAGCCGAAATATTGACAAATTAAAAAACCAATGAAATTTTAAACATTGTGTTTTATTTAACCACGGCCTTTAAGCTCATTATTATTAACATAACATATATAATTATAATACATATTAAATTATATATAGGATATGAAAACTTTTATCGCAGAGTGTAAGAACTCACATAAATATGCACAAACATATATACTTACGAATAAGCGAACAAGGAGAAATGGAATTCTCAAACGATAGCGAACACACATGCGTACAAATATACATTTAGGATGCTTAGCTTAGTTTTAAGAACTTTTATTGTAAATCAACGGAAGCCGACTCAAAAATGGTATAAAAGGAGCGGCAAATTCATAAACAAGGCACTCTTGGCTTAGAAGTCGTAGAGTGAGCTATATAGTAGGCTGTGTTAAACATCCACTACGGAGCAGCTGGTGGTGTCAAACTTCAGCTGTTTTTGATAGGTATAACGCCGAGTCGTGCAAAACGCTCGGCGACTACGTATTTTACTAAGGATCCGGTGAGTTTAGTTAAAGGCTCACCGATTACGTATTTTACTAGGGATCCGGTGAGTTGTGTAAAACGCTCACCGATTACGTATTTCACTAGGGATCCGGTGAGTTGTGTAAAACGCTCACCGATTACGTATATTCACTAGGCATACTACCGAGGCGTGTAAAACAATCGGTGATTAACCATACTATAATCACATACATATATATATGTATATAGATTTTATTATTGATTGAAATAAATTATCATTTTATAACGTTAACTAACATCTTCTGTTGTATAGGCGAACCCATTCGCTGAGTTATATCCCAGCTATAAACCCGACAGGGCTGACTCTAGAATTTGTTTGTACGATATGGGTATCAAATGAAAGGTGTTAATGATTATTTTAAAAAGGAGGGGGCCTAAGCTCTATAGGTGGACGCCTTTTCGAGATATCGCCATAAAGGTGTACCATTTTGCTCAAGTTATCGTGTTAACGGCCGAGCGAAAGGACAGACGGCCGACTGTGTATAAAAACTGGGCGTGGCTTCAACCGATTTCGCAACAGTTATCGTCATAGGATCTACGCCCCTACCAAATTTTACAGGGATTGGTAAATTTTTGTTCGACTTATGGCATTAAATGTATCCTAGACAAATTAAATGAAAAAGGGCGGAGCCACGCCCATTATGAAATTTTCTTTAATTTTTGTATTTTGTTGCACCATATCATTACTGGATTTGAATGGTGACATAATTTATTTATATACTGTAAAATTATAAAATTTTTTGTTAAAATTTGATTAAAAAAATTTTTTTTTAAAGTGGGCGCGTTCGTCATCCCATATTGCTAATTTTTATATATGACACATATAGGAACGTTCCTGCCAAATTTCATCAAGATATCTTCAACGACTGCGAAATTACAGCTTGCAAAACTTTTAAATTGCCTTCTTTTAAAAGTGGGCGGTGCCACTCCCATTGTCCAAAATTTTACTAATTTTGTGTTCTGCGTCATAAGTTCAACTCACCTGCCAAGTTTTATTGCTTTATCCGTCTTTGGTAATGAATTATCGCACTTTTTCGGTTTTTCGAAATTTTCGATATCGAAAAAGGGGGCGTGGTTATTGTCCGATATCGTTCATTTTAAATAGCGATCTGAAATGAGTGCCCAGGAACATACATACCAAATTTCATCAAGATACCTCAAAATTTACTCAAGTTATTGTGTTAACGGCAGACGGACGGGCGGACATGGCTCTATGAAATTTTTTTTCGATATTGATGATTTTGATATATGGAAGTCTATATCTATATCGGTTCCTTTATATATGTACAACCAACCGTTATCCAATTTAATATAATCTGTTAGCTATGCTCAACTGAGTATAATTATTAAAGAAATTTTCGCGCACCATCACAAGATAGGTATCTATTTAAAGGAAAAGAACCGAGTTTTCATTTCAGAATAAAAAAAAAATATTAAAAATGTCAAACTTAAAAAAATTAAGAAGTTTTTTTTTTGCAAAATTTTCAATGAAATTATTCTAATTTCTTTTTCAAATATTATCTTTAGGAAGAACGTACAAAAACATTTCTTCTTAGAACGTCGTTTACATGACAACAAATTGAAAATTCAAACGCCTTTATCTCGGTGACTATCCAATATTTAACCCCGTCCTTTAGTGAAATTAACACTACTATATACATAGTTGACCACTCTCACCAAATTTCATTCAATTCCATAATTTGCCCCATATAAACCTTTTCGCCACTATATCACTGTATTCCAGGCATGCTTAAGCATGCCTGCTGTATTCCACTATAATGCAACTAAAACTATTTGAATTTGTCGGTTACCATCGTGGCGACGCAAAAAGGTTGCGCAATCGATCAATCAGGGATGTAATTATTCCGACGTAATTAAGCGTAGCTGGTTATTGATTGTAAAGTGCGACACACAGGTGTCGCCGGTGTTACCATGTACAGTCGACTCGCTAATATTATCCTACATTAATAATATACGAAATGTTCTATTTGTCAAGAAATCGAAGGGCTTTGAGTTTCTATTTCAATGATTCGATTAACTTACGATATCTAATTTTGTGTATACCGACGCATGAATTACCTGAACTTTTCAAGAATCCATTCTTGGAACGTTGCTAATGGCCGAAATTTAGTAATATGTCTTGTGTGTATTTGCTATCAACTTCAGCTTTGAATCGTCATCTCGAAAAAACTATATCTTCCAATTTGCCGAATGAAAATTTTACAACACAACTTGTAGAACAACTAAGTATGGTGAGATGGTTGATGTTATTCTCAATTTTTTACAAGTTTGAGATAAGACATTTAGTCAAATCCCAATTTTTTTTTTCAAATTTGCCGAAATTTAGTTACTAATGGTAGAAATTTCGTCATCGCATATTCAAAAATGCCGACTTCAAAAAAACTGAGATAAGAAATTTAGTATAATTCCGATTATTTTAAAATTTTGCAGGAATTTAATTGCTAATGGTCGAAATATCGTTATAGCACATTAAAAAATTCCAACTTCTTAAAATCTGAGATAATAAATTTAGTCAAATTCCAATTTTTTTTCAAATTTGCCGGAATTTAGTTGCTAAATTTCGTCATCGCACATTCAAAAATACCGAATTCAAAAAAACTGGGGGGGGGGGGTGACACCCCCACACCCCTACCTCGCACCACCGCTGCTACAGAAAGTATAATAGAAGGTTTGGATATAATATTTGATGATTATTTTATTATTTTTGTCCGTATTATATACACCTATTTTTATTCTATAGGTGTTTCTTGTTGTTTCAAAAAACTTTTTGTTTTATTTGTATTTATATTTCATCTTTTGAGGTTGTAATTATGTCATATAAAAACCGCTGTTTTGGATGACTGGATGGACTTGCGACTCTTTGTTTCAAGAGAGTGCAATCAAATGCGCATTTATTATCAATGATGCCACTCCAAAGGAAAATTTATAAAACTGAATATGGGGATTTTAGTCATACATTTCGGCAATCTTATAGTTTCAACCATGATTAAATTACTAGAAGGAGAAACCATTTTCTCTTTTCGGAGGCAATGACGGGTTTCTGACTTTGAAAAAAATTATAAAATAAAATTAACTCTTAAATTTTCTTAAATTTCACTTTATAAACGGAGATCAGCAGTGACCTAGCAACTTTTAAGCGCGATTTTGGTCGTTGCGTAAGCAGTCACTCGAGCTAACCTCGTCTCGCGATTACTGATGCAACTTGGGAGCACCAAGGGAGATCATCTCTTCCTCAACCTGTCTCACCTACCTCAGTTGAGATCTCCGCATAACTTTCACATGCCAGCAAAGACCTGTAGTTCGTCGCAGATCCGTTGAACATGATCCTTCAGTTGGAGTATGTTAGTGAGCTTTCGCTCACAGTGAAAACCAAAACCAACGAAATGGGAGCAAATCCGCTCAAGGGCCTAACAGTTAAAATGATATAGTGGAAAGGTCTAATCTTACATATTGGACACTCCTAGCTCCGTGATCAGAATCGACCGATGCCCTAGAAAATTTCAAATTACCAAAAACTGTGATTACCATTTTTTAATGGGAAAAAATATTTATCCAATCTTTATATTTTAAACACGTCTTTCAACCTAATTGAAAGCGTTTTTGAACGATTTACACCAATTGTGGGTCTTTAAGTCTGGTCTCTCGAAATTAAGATAACGCGGAGGCACTGCCGTAAAAATATTGTGGCAGGGCCCCCAACTCAAAGGGGTCCCAGGCCAAGAGGTCCAGAGCTCGACAATATTTTCTTACATTGTACATGAGTATTTTATTTTATTTGAAAACTATATTTTTAAAAGTTCTGCTTAAAAAACAAAGTGAGAAAACTAAGGACCATGATAAGTTAATAGTTAAGCATTTCAACCAAGCTAACCAAAAATCCATAAGCCACAGATACCCTTACGCCCTATTGTTTCATCAATCATGGTAGAGTAACTTCGGGTATTATGGAATACCTATTCCTTTTTATGTCATAACTCATAAAATACATACCGGGGGCTTTTAAAATTTCGTACACAGTATCGCCAAAATATCGGCTACAACGATATTTTACAATTAGTTCACTAAAGCATATGAAAAAAAAATCTTGAGGGAAAATTTGAAAAAAGGCGTAAAGTGTCACTTTGAAAAACTTGCGGGTAATTTGGTATATAGGTTCGTTTAAAATGGTATACTATACCATATTACCAGCCTAATGTTACAATTAAAAAATAAATTACATAAATAATAATACATTTAAAAAGCAAAATATAATGGAAACAATATTATTAAGAACATGAAATGCAATCACAAATAAAGCCTCCTTGGCATTATATTAATTTCAAAAACGCCTTTAAGGCTAACAAAAAACCAAATTCATTAAAAAAAAAATATAACAATTTACTTGGCATCAACGTCAAAAACAAAAATGTAAAGAAAGACAAAGTAGGTAACTATTTACTTTATATACAGGAGTGGCAAAGAAATATGGCACTTCTTTTCGGAATGCATATGTCGTGAGCCCAGATTACTTCGCACTGCAAACATGAAGTCCATGTTTGAATTTCAGTATCGTCTTCACAGCTTTTATTGCAGAAATTACATAAACTGCCTTTTGAGGGAGGAACATCATAGAACTCTTCCTTTCCATCTGATTCTTCTAGAACTACACTTTGATCGGAGTCAGTACTAGATTCCCGCCGTTTCTTTTTATGAGGAAACACTTTCTTAGGCTCAACTGGTTTAGTTTTTTTGGAGGAATTTCGTTTGGCTATTTTTGACAAGCTACTTTGTAGCTCGGCTTTATACGGAGACGTGGTTAAAACTGTTGGCTTAGACTTCCTTCCTCTATTGCTTACGATTCGTCGTAATTTTGGCGGAGGAGAAATCTCCCAAGGTGTAATGTATTTTGCAGCTGCTTGCAAAGAAATATCGCCGGTAAACAAATTAATTGTTGGGGGAAGTTTGTGGAAATAAAATACTTGCCTATATTCACAGTTTTCGTAGAATCAGTTGATGAAAAAATACGTGGTGATAATCCGGTGCTAGTAGTGGCCACGTTGTCATTTAATGTGGGCAACAAACTCTGAGTTTCAGGCATAGTATTTTCCGTATCGATGTCCTGGACTAAGACAGATTCTGCCTGCACATTTTCCATTTCGCCTGCTATAAAATCACCTTCAGAAAAAATATGCTTATCCAACGGAAAGATTCCAGTGCTTCTAAATCCACTGATAGCTATTTGACCACTACGAAATCGCAAATATGCTTTTGTAAACAGTCCGACCAAATCATATAGTGTCACTTTGCGTCCTTGATCTCGAGTAAAACGCCTTAATTCGTCACTATAATATACTTTAAGTGGGCCCATGAAAGTTTTGTCCAATGGCTGCAATTTATGTGTAGAGTGAGGCGGCAAGGATAATATAACAACTCCGTTATCACGGGCTAGATCAAGTAACTCGATATTTCGCGTGTGGGAATAATGCCCATCTAAAATAAGTAGAATAGGTTCTTCTTTTCTTGGCTTTGTAAACTCCAAAAAATGTTTGAACCAATTTGTGAAGATCGGTATTTGCACCCAGCCAGAGAGATGGCATGACGATTTCGCTCCGGGTGCTGCATCCTTCATAAGGAGTGGATGATTGTTCTTTCTTGGGAAAATAAAATAAAGCGGAACAAAAGAGCCACCAGCGCTCATGCACGTAATGACAGTTATAAGAGATCCGCGTTCTCCGGAAGTCATAGCGCCTATTTGCCTTTTTCCTTTTTTTGCCATAACTTTTGGCTGCCGAGACTGCACAACTGACAGACCCCTTTCATCCACATTCCAAATGCGTGTTGCTGAAAAGTTATGTTTAACATACTCATTTTCTAACAAGTTGTAAAACGAAGCCACATTTTCGCAAGTGAATCCTTTTGCTCGATCAAAAGAAGTGCCAGTTGGAGTTCGCAAGCTTAGTGTTTCACTATGCCGTTTACAAAATCCATACAACCAGTCCTTTCCTGCGCATTTTTTCAAGATACTAAATTTATTTGGAATGTTGTTTTTCATTGCAATTTGGTATGCCAGCGATCGCAGGTCGAATTTTGTTAGCCCCCAAAATCGAGACTCCATCTCTAAAGAGTATCTTACAAGTTCGCGTTCGATTTCTTGGGTGAAAACTGGTTTTCTGCCAAGCTTTGCTGAAAGAAGCTCCTCAACGGGCTTTTGGCTTCTGGCCACGCGTTGCAGTATAGTGTGTGGGACTTCAAATCTTTTTGATGCCAACAAAATCCCCATTTCGTCATTTCTCACCGCTGCAATGGCCATGCGCATATTTTCTGCAGTCCATAGCCTTCGTACACCCTTTTTTGGCATTCTTGCTTTAAAATTCCACCACTAAATTAACATACTGACCTACGGAACATAGGGAGGGAAATATGGTACACTATACCATATTACCCCGTCACGAGTGTACCATATTATACTCCTCTTTCATTTACACAAATTTTAGACTTTTTTATAATAAAAACTTTATCTAGTTTATAACTCACCTTTTCGAAATAAAATATTGGTTGTATATTATTGATTTAAAAGATATTTGTACTTATCCGTATATTGTTGAGGAATAAAAAACCGTTTCAAATACAATGTCTTAAAAAGTCGTACATGTGCAACCACGTGTTTTCAAGAACTGAAAGAGAACTGGGCAGCTGTCAGCGCTGTAATTTTTTTCATTTTCTTTTTCGTAATTTACCAGCTGTTTTCGTAGCCGGCGTTGCCAGAGTGCAAATAGCTCATAAGATAGAGAGATGTACCATATTAGCTGCCTATACCATAATACCCGAAGTTACTCTACCCTGTTATAACCTATCAAAACTTGTTGGACAAATACCTAAACCTCTTATTTCAGACGAATGTAATGTGAAAAATGCGTTTATCTTGAAAGACCGATTGAATAATTTTAATGTGATGTTTTAACGAAGATGTTTCTTTTTAACGAAGATGTTTTAGTTTCTTTTGATGTTGTGTCCTTGCCTACAAATATACCTACAATGTTAGCAAATGGGAGAAAATACAAAATACAACTGAGATTAATAATGCCAAGTTCCAAAAAATTCTAAATTTTTGTGTCAGAGAGAATAATTACTTTATGTGCAATAACAATATATACACTCAGACTTTTGGAATGCCAATAGGAAACCCGCTTTCACCTACAATCGCTGATATTATTATGGACGACCTTTTTGACTACACCATCTCGGAGCTTAAACAACAACACAACATTGACATAAAGTTCTTGACCAAATATGTAGACAATGCTTTTGCAATAGCAAAACGTAATGACCTGAAAAAAATTCTAGAGATTTTCACAATTACCACCACAAACTCCAGTTCGCGAGCATCCCTTTCCTCGATGTGCGTATACACAGAGCTAACAACAAAATCAAATTAAATTGGTACCCGAAGCCAATATCCTCTGGTCGCCTGATCAATTCCTTTTCGTCCCAACCGACTAAGTACAGAATTAGTACGATATTTCAATGACGCTAATTTAGAAAAGAACAAATAATATTGAAAAACAATAACTACCCCGACCACCTTGCACACGAACTAATCAACCAGGAAACCATGTAAAATAACAACCAACACAGCATACCTTCTAACGCAGTAACAACAGATATAAAGAAATATTACAGTGTGACATACCATCCAAAGTTAAGTGCAAGCATCGATCACAATATACTCGAACAACAAAACATCACACTAGCCTACAGGTCCAACAATAGGAGAAAAGAGAAATGAAGAGATTTACTTTGGAAAGCTTGCACATTTTAGAAAACAGAGAAAGGACCATGAATAAGAAGGAAGATAGCGATAGTATTGCCGCAGCATACATGCTTTGTTCAAATAGAAAATAAATTAGTTATGACAAGACTACCACGCAAGGTGGTTCTGATAATTAAATGTTAATTATATCCGATATTGTTGTTGTTGTTATTATTTTAGTAATATTTTGTGAAAATTGTTAACTTTAATAAGAAAATAATGAAGAAACAAACAAGTGTAGAATTTTTGTTTACTTCTTAAAACTACTTTGTTAATTTATATGCAATGTGGTTTTCAACATAAACATTTTTGTTTGATTATTTAATTTTAAAATAGTGTTGCTCCTGAGAATGCTGGAATATTCCGCGAAATTTCGGTCGTAAAGTGAATTAACAGTTTTATTTTCACCAGCATAAATTAGATCAGACTAGCCTACGAATCATAATAAACAAAAATTATTGAACCGATCTCAAAAAAAACAACGGCCCGAGGAAAACACTGAGTTAGTCTTAAAGCACACGTTTATATTGAATAATTGCCGAGGTTAATTTGCTGGCGGATATGCGTAAACTCTCACTATGTTTATATACATATATATTAGCGATGGCCTTTTGTCATCAATAGGTGTGTTCCATTACTATAAAGGCGAGCGTATCAAGTTACCGCAGATTCATTTTTATACTCAGCTGAGCAGAGCTCACAGAGTATATTAACTTTGTTCGCATAACGGTTATCCGTAACGGCATAAACTAATCGAAATAGATATAGACTTCTATATATCAAAACGATCTGGGCGAAAATAGGAATTCATTTAGCCATGTCCGTTCGTCCGTCCGTAAACACGATAACTTGAGCAAATTTACAGGTATCTTGATGAAATTTGGTATGTGGGTTCCTGGGCGCTCGTGTCAGATCGCTATTTAAAGTGAATGAAATCGGACTGCAACCACGCCCACTTTTTCGATATCGAAAATTTCAAAGACGGATAAAGCAATAAAACTTGGTAGGTGAGTTGAACTTATGACGCAGAATACAAAATTAGTAAAATTTTGGACAATGGGCGTGGCACCGCCCACTTTTAAAATAAGGAAATTTAAAGGTTTTGCAAGCTGTAATTTTGCAGTCGTTGAAGATATCATGATGAAATTCGGCAGAAACGTTACTCATATTATTATTTGTGTGCCAAATAAAATTTAGCAAAATCGTACGGCGAATACGCCCACTTTAAAAAAATTTTTTTTTTAATCAAATTTTAACAAAAAATTTAATATCTTTACAGTATATAAGTAAATTATTCCAACATTCAACTCAAGTAATGATATGGTGTAACCGAATACAAAAATAAAAGAAAATTTCAAAATGGGCGTGGCTGCGCCCTTTTTCATTTAATTCATCTAGAATACTTTTAATGCCATAAGTCGAACAAAAATTTACCAATCCTTTTGAAATTTGGTACAAGCATAGATTCTATGACGGTAATTGTTTCCTATGAAAAGGGGCGAAATCGATTGAAGCCACGCCCAGTTTTTATACACAGTCCACCGCCTGTCCTTCCGCTTGGCCGTTAACATGATAACTTGAGCAAAAATCGATATATCTTTACTAAACTTAGTTCACGTACTTATCTGAACTCACTTTATCTTGGTATAAAAAATGGCCGAAAGCGGACTATAACCACGCCCACTTTTTCGATATCAAAAATTATGAAAAATGAAAACAAATGCCATAATTCTATATCAAATATGAAAAAAAGGATGAAACATGGTAATCGGATTGGTTTATTGACGCAATTAACGGTACCCAACAGATGATGTTCTGGGTCACCCTGGTCCACATTTTGGTCGATATCTCGAAAACGCCTTCACATATACAACTAAGGGCCACTCCCTTTGAGAACCCTCATTAATACCTTTAATTTGATACCCATAACGTACAAACACATTCTAGATTCGCCCCTGGTCCACCTTTATGGTGATATCTCGAAAAGGCGTCCACCTATAGAACTAAGGCCCACTGTGTTTTAAATAATCTTTAACACCTTTAATTTGATACGCATATCGTACAAACGCATTCTAGTCACCCCTGGTCCACCTTATGACGATATCTCGAAAAGGCGTCCACCTATAGGGCCCACTCCCTTTTAAAATACCCATTAACACCTTTCATTCGATACCCATATCATACAAACACATTCTAGAGTCACCCCCAGGCCGCTCGAAAGGGTGTTCACCTATAGAACTAAGGCCCATTCCCTTTCAAAATGCTCATTAACACCTTTCATTTGATACCCATAACGTACAAACACATTCTAGAGTCACCTCTGGTCCACCTTTGTGGCGATATCTCGAAAAGGCGTCCACCTATAGAACTAAGGCCCACTCCTTTTGAAAATACTCATTAATACCTTTCATTTGATACACATATCGTACAAAGAGATTCTAGAGTCACCACTGGTCCACCTTTATGGCGATATCCCGAAATGGCTTCCACCTATAGAACTATGGCCCACTCGCTTTTAAAATCCTCTTTAATACCTTCCATTTGATACCCATTTTATACAAACACATTCCAGGGCTATCCTAGGTTGATTTTCCTAATTGGTGATTATCCCTTATTTTGTCTCCAAAGCTCTCAGCTGAGTATGTAATGTTCGGTTACACCCGAACTTAGCCTTCCTTACTTGTTAGGGATGTACACGTTACACGTATGAGAGGTTATTGATATACTACATTTTTTTAAACAATTCAACGAATTTATATTTTTTTGGTCACAGTATCAAAAGATGAAATATTTTATCAGGTTTTACATCTAACAAAGAAATTGTGTCTTCAACTTCAATAACATTAAAAACAATTAACCCTGCTAAACTGGCAGGATGTTATGATGTGGTTTTTGCTTTGAAAACTCAGTTTGTTGAGGTCCAAAATACATTCTGTTAAATAGCAAATCAGATGAAAGATGGTTCACTCAAAAAGAAGATCGAACACTAAAATTTTGTTATATTTTTGGCTTTTCTTGCAATACCCTTCTTTACTATCGATGCAGCCTCTAAAGCACTTCAGTCTAAAGTCAACTATCTTTCAAATGCCTTAGGTTAAGTTAGGTTACGAGGGCGTGCAGAGGTATTACCCACACTTCCGCTCGGAGACATTTATGTCCATTGTGAGTGCCCTCCGTAAGTGCAGGGTGGCGGCACACTCGTTTAACCCCGTTACCTGCTAGTGGTCCTCAACGAACCACTTGCTTTTCCTGATGAACCCAAGAAGAAGCGAGATGTCCACCTTCCCAACCTCTGCCAGGCTGTCGAAGAACCGTGAGCGCCGAAATCTGAGCCTTCTTCTTTGTAGCGCTGGACATTGGCAGAGAAAGTGGTAGATCGACTCCTCTTCCTCCTCACCTTGATAGCTTGTGCAGAAGGAGTTTCTTGGTATTTTCCACCGTCGGAGCTTTGGTGCGATAGAACAATGACCTGTGATGACACCCGTAAGTACCCTCACCGCAGATTTGTTCAGTTTGAGAAGGAAGCTTGTGCCTTTCCTATCCAAGCATGGCAATTAAGACCTCGAGACTTCGCAGTCAACCCTTTTGGTCCATAGCAAGTCCGTTGCCCTGTTATCATATTCCTCGGTTATCCCCAGGAGATAAATCGGCGGTGGTCGGACGGAACAATCCACATCACTTATGTCCAAATCGGAACCTTTCCTAGCCACCTCATCAACGAGTTCATTCCCTTCAACACCGCTGTGCGTAGGGACCCAGCAAAAAGAGACATTGAGGTTACATATGGAGGCCAGAGAGGCTCTATACCTCCGCACTATGGCCGATTTTATTATGTTGGACTCTAATGCCCTTAAGGCGGCTTGGCTGTCAACAAGGATTGTTACGTCGGTGTCGGAGGCCACACTATCTTGGACCAGCTTTGTTGCTCTGTCAATGGCATAGACCTCGGCCTGGAATGCACATCATGGTCAGGAAGTCGGAGTGATGGGCTTAACTGTAGATGTGTTCAGTACATCCCAGCTCCCAGTTCCCTTTTCCATTTTGGAACCGTCGGTGTAGATTGCAATGCCCCTGCCATTGTCTGGGCCTACTTCCCACTCCTCCCTTGAAGAATACCGTATGATCTGATCCTGAAGTCCAAAGCCGCTGTGATGTGGTCGGTTTTGGATGTAAGGTCGGTTATTATTCCGTTTAATTTTCCCCTCGTCATATCGTCAAAAGTCGTT
The DNA here is from genome assembly GCF_040869045.1 of Eurosta solidaginis. Classification (NCBI taxonomy): domain Eukaryota; kingdom Metazoa; phylum Arthropoda; class Insecta; order Diptera; family Tephritidae; genus Eurosta; species Eurosta solidaginis. The sequence goes on along the minus strand of NC_090321.1, from coordinate 128,452,582 downwards.
GCGTCTCCGTGCTTAGCTGATTTCCACATGTTGGATTCTCTTAGTCGTAGAGCTCCCCTTGCGACTAATTCCTTGCCGAAGACTTGCAGAGGCGTCAAGTGAAAGTTTCATTTAGCGGATCCTAAGGTGCGCTGCTCACGGCGCCCTACATTCCCAGGAATGCCAGCCTTTGCACCTTCCCGATCCTCTGTTGATTCCTCTTTTTGTCGAGCGTCTTCCACCAGACCAGAGCTCCATATGTTAGTATCGGTCGAATGACTGTGCTGTACATGCCATGAATGACATGTGGTGCCAGTCCTCAGTTCCGCCCAAAAGCCCTTTTGGAAGGGTAGTATGCTGCTAGAGCTTTCTTTGATCTCGTCTCAATATTCCTTCTCCAGCTTAATTTGGAATCGAGTATAATTCCAAGATATTTGGCTTCCGAAGATAGGTTTGGCATTGTGCCGTTCATCATCGGTAAGTTAAAGGAGGGTAACTTGGTTTTTGTCGTGAAGAGAACAAGTTTGGCTTTTGTTGGATTTACCCCCAGCCCATTTTGACTTGCCCATCGCGAAACGTTTCAAAGTGCCGTTTCCATGAGATCGCTGATCGTTGGCAAGAATTTGCCTGTGATCAGAATCACTAAGTCGTCGGCGTACGCAACTACCTTTCTTCATTTTCTTCTACAGATTTATAGAATTTCGTTGACCACCAGTATTCAGAGAAGAGGCGATAGCACCCCGCTTTGGGTGGTCCTAGAATAGAACCAGTTCCTAAAGTTGCGTTGAGAACCCTACTCCTAAGCATAGAATCGATCCATGCAACTATAGAGCTTTTGGTTCCACATCATGTAAGAGCCTTGCAAATGGCCTCCTTCTGCACGTTGTTGAAAGCGCCCTCAATGTCGAGGAAAGCTGCTAACGTGTACTCCTTGCAGTTCAGTGAGTTTTCGATGGAGCTGACTGTCTCATGAAAGGCACTTTCAACTGATTTTCCTTTTTGGTATGCGTGCTGAGCTGCATCCATCTGCCAGAGATTGGCACTACTTCTAATGTGTTGATCGATAAGTCTCTCCAGCGTTTTAAGGATAAAGGAGGAGAGGCTTATTGGTCTATAGTCTTTGGCTTCAGAGTTGATAAATTTTCCTGCTTTGGGAACGAAAACCACCTGTTCGGCCTGGGAGCGTCTGAAACCGGCAGTGGGTAGGCGCACACAGGTCGATCTCGGGTTGATAGTGCACTCGGAAGAAAATAAAAGAACACAAGAGGATTTGCCTCGTTATAAAATAATATTTAATAAGAAAGTAACAGGAAAATATGCAATCGGTATAACGTTACCTTAATGTCGCAAAAATGACGATGGTGATCCTGGGCGTTGTGAACTGCTTGGTGGTCGATCATAAAAGAGGCCGGTTGTCCCGTTGATGACAACCGCTAAGCCGCGAAAAGGTCCTCTGGTGTTAAGGAGGGGAAAGGCCACGCATAAAACAACCCCCACATATACGTGCATGGGTGCTGACAACCTGCACACACACGTGCATGTGTATGAAGCGCGTGCATGTGCATGCATGCACACAAATGCGGCGTGAGTGTGGGTGGCTGGAAATATTATTAAAATGTTAGGGAGGGGCGCCGTCAATCAGGTAAAAGTTAGGCATTGGGCCTAAACATGCCGGCCCCTTGCGGTACGCAACCTCACAGTCCGCCAAGGATCACCGACCGTAAAGAAGAGAGGAAAACAAATAAAAAACTTATAACTAATTATATCTAACTTAACATAGCGATGGCCAGTCCGCCGGCTTGGCGGCACGCGAGATGGTTTGCGTAGTGTGCGAGCTTGGTTGCTGCTGCCTCGGTCATTCGCCACTTTTCCCGCCATGGTTAGAGGACTGAGCCAGTATTGTCTAAAGCTGGGAATTGCGAAAAGAAGTAAGAAGATATATGTGTTGATATTTCTTGCCGTTTATTACAAATTCATTGGAAATAAACAAACAAAGAATTTTGTATGAATAAAATTCAATAAAAAATAACGTATTATAACGCTAAAGGATTGCAAACGCACGCCTCCATTGTGAATTCATACATGTGGCAAAGGTTTGATACAAACGTTCATAATAGTAAACAGCTTCGATCACCTGTTCAATCGTTGTTCGATTACCTAAATCATTAGCTCACCCGTGGTTTTCAAAAACTTTTGTAGACGACTGGTATATTGCTTTATTTACATATTTTAAAATACCTGCATAGCTGTTGGCTCAAATTTAATCTATAAACTTGATTTTAGAAATGGATATTAATATGTAGTCTGATTTTCTGTATACAAATATAAAAGAAAACTGATTTGAAGCAAATGTGCAATTCATGGCACTTCAATTTAATAACGGCGAACAAAAGAATAACAAACCTTTCTTCCATTCTCTGGCCATTTGCGGCAGCCGTTCTCCCTGTCAGCTATTTTTTGACACGTAGGTATGGTAATGGAGGAATAGAAAGATTTTTCGCTGGTACGAATTTACAATGCACTTTTTTGCAACTGTGTACAACAAAAATTCAATAAAACTAACAAAGTATAAAAGTTCATGTGTTTCGGTCGTTACCGAACATTTTTGATGTTAGGCCTTGGTTGTGCCCGAGAGTACCCAACCGAAGATGGTACTCTGAGCAAGCAAAGGGCCAAACGTGGTGGGCAGAATCCCTGGGAGTATTATCTCCGCATATACATCTGTGCCTAGTACGAGGCGGATCGGGGCGGATGAATAGAACTGCGGGTCCGCCAGACGAAGATGTGCGTACGGGGCTGCGATGGCACTGTCGATGCTGGTTGTGGGGGTCATTCGCCGAAAATCGGATACGACAGCAGCATGGGTCGCAATTCTTTTGTTTTGGCCGTGTCTTCCTCTGATTCGTAGTAGGCATCCTGCTTGCCCGCCAATGTTGCTGGCAGGGAGTTGGAGCTCCTGGGCGAGCTCATCTGCTATCACGGTGGTGGGGGAGCATCCGTCAATTAAGGCACGGACGAGGTGTAGCCGACCCCCGCTTCTATCTTCACGACCGCGGGGGGTGTGATGTTGTTGTTGTTGTTGTAGCGATTAGTTACTCCCCGAAGGCTTTGGGGAGTGTTATCGATGTGATGGTCCTTTGTCGGATACAGATCCGATACGCTCCGGTAACACAGCACCATTAAGGTGCTGGCCCGACCATCTCGGGAACGATTTATATGGCCACATTAAACCTTCAGGCCATCCCTCCCTCCCCACCCCCAAGTTCCATGAGGAGCTTGGGGTCGCCAGAGCCTCGTCTGTTAGTGAAACGGGATTCGCCGCTCGAAGGTGAGGTTGACAATTGGGTTGGAGAAGCTATATATTGCGCTACACAACCCCTTGAATCCCGGTGGGTGTGATCGCTACCGTTGGTATCATGGTGGCAGTGGCAGCTGAATGCGGGGCTAGGAGCCCTGCCCGGAATGCGGACACTGTGGTGAGCTGCAGCGAGTTGGATCCGTGGCTGCGATCTCGTGGCTGGTTATTGGTGTGATGTCGTTGTTGCAGGCGAAGAAGCCTTGTCTCCGCTCTGCGGTGGCGGGGTTGTTTTCGTTGAGGGTCCTTGGTTTGCCGGCGAAGAGACCGAGTCTCCGCTCGGCCGTCACGAATATGGCGCTGGACTTTCGATGTGTTGTGCTGGAGCCGCTTCCTCTCATGCTGCAAAAGCGGTCGAAACGATTTGGCTGCTTGTGTTGTGTTCGGGCGAAGAGACAGAGTCTCCGCTCCGGTTCGGTGGATTCGAGCTGGACGAAGAGGCCCAGTCTCCGTTCTAGCATTTGACGCATATAATAATATGGAGTCGTCGATCCGCTCACGTGGGGACTCCAGCTCTTCCTCAACTTGTACACTCCATGGCTTGGAGCGGGCTTCGAGGAGTAGCTGTTCTTCTTCATCAATCGACGAGATGTGTAGCATAGTGTGGTGTTTTCCGCCACATTTTTTGCATCTTCCTTGGCTCGGGCACGCGTTAGAGCGGTGATCTAGAGCCAAGCAATTTCCGCAGTGGCTCCCACGGATCGCTGCGTAGAGCTGCTCCTCGGGTTTTTTGGCCCGAAAGATAGGGCACAAGCGTATGGGGTGTCGTTTAAAACAGACTTGGCATTCCAGTGAATAACGCGTTGAGTTCTCGGCGGCATTCCGTTGCAAAGCAGCAAAACGACCAATTTTTCTGAAAGGAATGCAATGGGTATGAATAGGTCGGTCCTTAGCGAAGTGCAGGGGCGAGTGGTCCCTAATTGTATTATTGAGATTTGGGAAATTTTATTAGCGCGTGCGTAAGGGGAAAAACTTCTGTCGCTGCATAAAAAAAAAATATTCATGTTTGGCGCTCATTACGTGCATGGCCTCTTTCTCCGCCCGTTATGTGCCTGAGTTTTTAGTGCATTATTTTATTTATTTCGTGTCACCCGGTAGCATTTTAGTTAGCCTCGGGCACACTAGTGCTGCAGAAAAATGAGCATTTACGATTTTCGGTTCGCACATTCTGGTACCGAACCGGGTAGAAAGTGTATAGTGTTCTTTTGAGTCGCAGTCATTTGTGTTGTTGGTGCTAAAACCCAACAACTTTCCTGCCCGCCACAAAAAAAATGTCTGGACAGCAAAATTTTATGCTACATAAAGAAAAAATTAAAAATCTTAGTTTTTGAAGTGGAGAAAAGTTTATAGAATGTATCATTTATGAGAAAAGTTGCAATCAGCTTGGCTAATGCTTTCACCTTTAATGACTCCGCCATCAATCAGCTTTGGCAGCATAGTTTGAAATTAATAATCAACATAAACGATTTGATTTCGTTTTGATATGGCAGAAAACGAAACGAAATCATTTCGTTAATTTGACGTTCTTAACGTTAATAAACGAAACGAAATGACTTTGTTTCGTTTATTAACGTTAATTTTCGTAACGAAATGATATCGGTTCGTTGGTTAAGCATGCCTGGTATAAGTATATGGACAGTCAGTGCACGGACTTTACCGCATTGGTAGGTTTACTAACTTTTCTGCCCCATTTTAATTTTCTACTACTACTACCACCGAGGCCCAAAATCTACCAATATTTCAGCAGTGTCGCATTGGGAACAAATACTGTGATCATTTTGTAAACGTAGTTAATTGCTGAGCACAACCAACTACTATTAGGCGGTTACACTAATCACACCAACGAAGTTTGAACAGAGTTGTGCCGAAATTCAAGACGGAAATGACGGCGTGGGTTTTGTTTATGAAATAAATGTAATAACTGAGCACGCAAATAATTTTCGGCGCTATGGTCATATTTTTTGTTTTTTTTTTGTGTGTGAATACTTTTTCCGAATAACATGCCGAAATCGCTTATTTTGTGGCAATATTTTTGGTTCATTGGAGAATTGTTGTGGTAGTTAGACGTTTTGGTATGTGATTTATTTTGTGATTTGCTTGTTTTGCAATAAATTGGGAATTTTTTGGTACAAATACAAACTGTAGTTATTGGTTTCCTGAAACTTCTAGTACCATTTTTCGTCTACCAACATTTTGCTTTTAAATACTCCGTGCACTGGTAGATATTTACCAGCAGCAAAGACAAAAAAAAGTGCGCACATTCATACACACCCGTGTTTAGAATGCAAATTCCTCTGAATTGAAACAAACGGGACTAAAGCGCCAAATACACGACACGAACGTTTCCGCGAACATTCCCGTTATGTCATGTTTCTGCTACCTTTTCTGTCGTGTATGGTGGTGTTTGCCAGTTCGCGCAAATGTTCGCCAAAAATCAAAATATTTTAATTTTTGGCGAACATTTGCGCGAACTGTTCGTGCGTGTATGGCGAATAGCTCATAATCGTAGTAATTTCTGAACGGAACAGACGTGCGCGGAAAAGTAAAATGGACAATAAAAAATTTCTGACTGAATTTATTGAAATATATAAATCTTTGCCATCATTGTGGCAAGTAAAAAGCAAAGATTATTGTAATAGAATTAAAAAGGATAATGATTATGAATATGATAATTGCCACAGCGAGCAATATTGCTGCAGCACAATTGTTGTCCGTATTCATCGCTGTCTGAAAGAGAACTAATGTTCGGCCAAAAGTTCGTATGGTGTATGGCCAAAGCTGCGAACAAGATTGCGGAATGTTCGCGGAAATGTTCGTGTCGTGTATTTGGCGCTTAATCGAAAAATTGTTTCCGTTGCTTATTTCTTTTTACTACGGCGCGTGGTCGTAGTACAATCGTTTGGTGATCATTGGATGCAGAATAAGGGTAAGTAAAATTTAACATTCATTTAAAAAATATGGTTGAGAACTTATTGATAATGAAACTTTTTCTTTTCAGGTGATTCTGGTGGAGATTCCGGACGTGGAGCTATCAATTTGGTGTAGCATCAACTTTGTTTTTTTGATCGTGTGTAACGCATCGCAAAGGGGTACTCCAACTGCGGCGTCGGCCGCGCTGTCGGTTGCCACACCTTTGCGAGGCCCCTTGACGCATATATTAATGTATTTTCTCTTTGCAGGTTTTTGGTATCTCGATCGCAATAGGTGATAATTTGCACATATTTTATTGGTGACGGAACACTTATTCTACAATGGATTCACGCTTGGGGCGCGGATTTTGCGAGGTTTATTGTTCCTCTAAAGAAATAGTAAATAGTAATCAGAGGCACCTGTTGTGTAATATGTTGGATCTCTTGTCCAACGCGACCAAAAGCACACCACCTGCACTCTTGATACTGGATATTGGGAACGTTTGCAGTTATACTAATTGGATCAAAGTTGAAAACGTAATTGTTAAAGAATATGCATCTCGGTTACATGAATTGCGCGAAGTTCGAAGCCAATGTTGGCATCTCATTTGGTGTATTCTTATTAGAATTCTTGATAGAGAGATTCTGAAGAGTGCCAGCACTATAAATTTATTTTTTTATCTATTTTTGAACTTAGAGTTCGGAGTCCGGATAATTCTGTACGAGCAGAAGCATTTACATGCTGGCATCTTCTTATTAAATTTTTTGCTACTCATAACCAACTGTCGTCACCCAAACGGCTTAAGCTTATTTGCATTCCCCTGAAATCTTCCTAGTAGAAAACACCGTACGTTGTAGCAGTGAAGTTACGTATTTGGTGGTATTTAATAGCATGTCTGGGGGAGCAATAAGAAGGAAATTTTGAAAACGTCATTGAACCCTTTCTGATATTTTGTTTTGATAACGTGTCTGGGGGAGCAATAAGAAGAAAATTTTGAAAACGTCATTGAACCGTTTGTGATATTTTGTTTTGATAACGTGTTTGGGGGAGCAATAAGAAGAAAATTTTGAAAACGTCATTGAACCGTTTCTGATATTTTGTTTTGTATCCGATATGAAAAACACTACTGGCATATCACATCAATATTTAAGTATACGGGAGCCATCGCTGACCTGTGTTGCAGCAATTTATTTCTACAGAACGTGACGAATTGCTACAGCGACTTTTTAGAGAGTGTGAATTAGAAATGTGCCCAAGATTGCCAATAATAACTTGTAATGTAGCACAGAAATATTGGAAGTCCATACTTTATGCTGCTTTTGGTGCTACAAGCTTGATAATAAAAATGACAAACAAAGTGATTTAGAACAGAGGTTACTTTATGTAATTATCAAAAGTTCTACCACGCTGAAAGTAAATTATGATATGTCTTTTTTGTTTGAATACTTTTTCACTGGCGTAATGCAATTTACTTGTAAAAGCAGCCGGCCTGAGTTATTCACGTTCAATTTCAGATTTTAATAATTATGTAGAGACCTTGCAATGCTTGATTAAGCTTTTGACATTAGCACGTGATTGTGTGGATCCTAGTAAAATACATCGATGTATTGCACAAGTTTCCAGCGTAGATGCTTTTATATCAAAACAATTAGGTTGGCGCGCTGTAACCCTTATGTCGCAATACCTGTGTAAGATGTCAAATGACGAAGGTTTTGAATATTTCGAGGTAAAGTTATTATTGTGGTTACACATTTCATATGAAAATGTAAATAATATAAGAAATAACACATTGGGCCGCTCGGTAGAAGAATTTACCGATGTACTAATATCCTGGAGTTTATGGCCTATGCGTACGCTTATGAATTTTACGGGACGTCGTATCACTACATTTTCGACGATCATTTCTATTCTGTATGGCATAATTAGTTGCACTTTACTGAGAACACTATTAGAAGTTTTGTCTGTAATTTCAAAGAGCGCATACGAATCGGGAACTTTAGTTCACCTTTTGAACTTCTATGTCGACGAAGTATTAAAGCATGATTCTAGCACTTTTTCAAAACATTACGAACAAGTTTTGTTTTCAGTTCTTAGTGAGGTAATACAAAAAAATATGTCAGAAAAGAAAAAATTATTACCCATATTGCGCTTCATTCTCTTTAACTTAAAACTCATGTGTATAACACTTTGTTGGAGCTAATTAAAACAACAATAAAACAATCAATAAAGAGCACATCAAAAGGTGCTTTCGAACCTAAGTTTTTTGATGAGTGGAAAGATTCTGTTATCAATATTACTCGTTCTTCAGCTGCTAAAAAACCACTATAACCCAACTAACAGATTTGTTTAAAGATGATATCTACGTTATTATACCGTCAGTATGGAGTCTCAAACCAGAAAAATTAACAGATAGGCAAAAGGAACGTTTCGGAGAAAAAACAAGTATCCCTGCTCTATATAATGACATGAGCCAATCACAGGACACCTTAATAAAACCTTGGACACCTAAAAAAAATTGTTATAGCAAAAGAAGATACAAATGAGATAATTATTGAGAGCTCGGATGCACAACAGACAGAATTCAACGCAGATATTGCAGTAAATTTTCTAGTGAGCCCAACGTCTGCAATGCCTATTGCAAGTACTCATAACAATAAGGCAGTAAATCTGTTGGCGCCTGTGTGTACAAACAAAGAATATGTACAAGACTTGCCTAACAGCACAGCGGACAAATTGATTTGTAGAGACATCACAGAGAGGAACCAAACTGTGAAGAAATTGGAGATAGAGGGAAGATATGAGGAGTTAAGTAACACAGAATGTATAACAACTTATTGGTGATTTGGGAGATGTTACATCGATCAAGGAGCTGCTGCTCGAAAAGGGTGATTGTCGATATTTGCCGTGTGAAATGCTTCAGGATGACTTTCTTAATCTGCTCAAAGCAGGTATATTTTCACGTTTATTTAAGATTGAACGTAATGTTTTAAAATATTACTTAAATAGGGATCTGGACTTTGGTGCAATAGCTCTGTGTGGCGTAAATGATGAACGCGTTCCATCCGATGAAGAATTCACTCAGCAGCTTCTTAAATATTCCGATGTAAGTTGATTGTTGTACATAAAGTAATGTAATTTGATTTAGAGTTTTTTTTTTGAAATTTATTGAGTATGGGTTGTGAAAGTTGTGTCTTATTAGATTGTTACCCTAAAAATTTTGCCCTACTTTATATTCCTTTCTGGATGGATTTATATGCGAGATTAGATTAAAAGGGTTAAGAGATACCTCATGTGCTTTTAATTATTGTATTATAAAGTATTTACGTATCGGAAGGGCAATCGCTTTATTTTCTTCAATCTCATGACGACACTGTTTACTGTTGTGGGACACATGTAATATTACAACGTAAAGCATTGTGCGGGCGGGATTATTTGAAAGTTTGGTCGCTGAGCCAACTCCTACCAACACTGTCAGCTCATTCCATCTATGTGAGTACCTCACGAAACGGCCATTCAGCCTAACCCTTTTAACTTCTCTGACTCCATATAATAACAAAAAAATGCAAAGTTGAAGTCAAGCTGAACGGACGTGTTTTTTCTTAGCTCCGTGTTTGTATTGCTATTTATTTTTCTTTACAATGTCGCTCTTACGTACGAGGTGTGATTTATGCGGTAAATCTATTGCCAAAGATAATGCATTAAGTTGCTCACTTTGCAAGGCCGTAGTTCATAGTTCATGCAAGAGCATTGATGTCAACATAACAAATTTTATAAGCAACAAAAATATAGTGTTCAATTGTGATAAATGTGTCAATAACAATTTGCATTCCATTGTTGCTGATTTGGTGATCGAGGTCAAAGACCTGAAGCAAAAGCTCTTAAATTCTGGTTGCTTACACTCTGCAATTAATTCTGCTGCAATTGTTAGTTCTCCTAGTGTGCCAAATACCAACAATGCTGAGGTGTTTTCGTTTTCTGCTGTGCCCCCTACTTCGCTTCATTCTGCTGCGTCAATGGATAGTACAGTGAAATTCAATGCTTGTGTAAACAATAATGAGCTTGCTAATGCTGCTACCAACAAATCGGTGCATAAATCGCGGTTTGATAATGCAGAAAATACGATCTCTCCATCTCTTACTAACTCAGCTTCGGATAATAATAATGCATGGGTGGTAGTGGAAAATAAGAGCAAAAATAAAAAGAAACAGAGGCAGCAAGAAAAACCACTGGTAGGAACTGGTGAGAGCGATGATTTGTTGGTTGCTGCCCGTTTTAAATATTAGCATTTAGCTTCATTTAAGCCTTCGGTTCAGCCGGAGAATATTTTGGAGCATGTCGAAAAATATGCGCACGTTGGTAAGCAACATTTGTGCTGTCATAAGCTGGTAAAAAAAGAGATTGATACAAATTCTCTTAGATTTGTTAATTTCAAATTGGGTGTGGTTGAAACCGAATATAAAAAACTGATGAATCCAGAGATTTGGCCGGCGAATGTGTCTGTTCGTCCGTTCCGTTTTTTTCAAAGAGAAGTGAAGCAACCACCTCGAACCTAATAGATCGAGGCAGTGCTTATGAGAAAATTAAGATTTATTACCAAAACACTTCTGGTCTTAGAAGTAAGACAATTAATGTATGCATGATAAGCTCTCTTTTAGAATATGATGTGTTGGTTCTAACTGAGACATAGCTCAATTCAAATTTTTTCGATGCTGAATTTTTTGACATACGCTGTTATGATGTTTTTCGTAAGGACAGAGATCCTATTAAAACTGGCTGCAAGAGAGGTGGAGGTGTGTTAATAGCAGCCCGGTGCAATTTGCATGCGTCATTTTGTGAATTGCGTGATAACGACTCCCTCCTCGATCAACTTTGTGTCCGTTTGTGTGGTTCCACTGCTTACCTCTATATTTGTGTTTCTTATATTCCGCCATTGAGTGATGAATGTGTCTACAAATCGCATATTGACAAAATTCTCTCAATTCATTAAGACATTGGTAACAATCAATTATGCGTTCTTGGCGATTTCAATTTGAGCTCTGTTAACTGGAATTATCTTGATAACAATTCCTACTTAACTGCTGTAAATATTACAAGTGCTATTGAATCTTATGTCATAGATAACTTTTTAAGTATCGGCTTAACGCAAATTAATGATTTATGTAATAAGCTGCATCGCTTTCTGGATTTGATTTTCATAAGTAATGAATTGAATTTTGTGTTATCGCAGGCTGCAACTTGTATATCACCTGCTAATTTGCATCATATCCCGATCTTATTGGAAGTTGAATTTTTAGAATTTTTCAAATCGTCTACCTCTATGACCAAACCGTCATTTAATTTTGATCGTTGCAATTTTAATGCTTTTGATGCAGAGTTGAACAACATTGATTGGGACTCGGCGTTTAAAAATAAAGAAGTTGCAACCTGCTTCAGTATCCTTAAGAACTCTCTGGCAGCTTTGTGTCATAAATATATCCCTGCTATTAAGAGTAAATTATATAAGTTTCCTTGGTACTCGGCAGAGCTTAAGCATCTGAAAAATTTGAGAAATAAGTTTTTCAAAAAGTACAAAGCCACAAAAAGAGCCAACTTTTTTGAGTTGCATGCTTATTACAATAAAAAATTTAATGATTTGAATAAACTTTTATATGACAATTATATTAATAACTTTGAGAAAAACATTAAGAATAATCCTAAAAAGTTCTGGGCTTATGTTAAATCGAAAAAAAATGTATCGAGTATTCCCAAAACAGTGTACTACAACAATGTCTCAGCCTCATCTATCAGTGAGGCTGCCAATCTATTTGCGAACTTCTTTTCATCGAACTTTGTATCAGATGAGGACTTGACTGTAAACGACCTAGATGCGTTACGTGTTAGCCTCAACGATAAACCGTGTTCTTCTGTTGATTTTGGATCTTTGGTATTATCTGAAGTGGATGTCATCGAAGGTTTAAAGAGTGTCAAAGACTCTTCGCGTACCGATGTTGACGGGCTTTCCATGAAACTTTTGAAAAATTGTACCTCGATGGTAAAACCTCTCATGCTTATTTTTAATCTGTCCCTAGCTTCAGGGGTTTTCATTGATGATTGGAAAAGCACTTCTATTTTTAAAAGTGGAAATAAAAATGATATTTTAAATTATAGGCCTATATCCAAGTTGTCGTCTGTTGCCAAGCTATTTGAATGCATTGTAAAAGAGAAACTTTATTTTCATGTGAAACATATAATTTGCGCAAATCAGCATGGATTTGTGGCAGCACGCTCGACAGTTACCAATCTTTCAGTCTTTACTGAGGATTGCCATTCGTGCTTTCGTAATGGTCTTCAGCTTGATACGATTTATACTGACCTTTCTAAGGCGTTTGACAAAATTTCTCACGTAATCCTCATTGAGAAACTTGCATTCCTGGGTTTTCATTCCAGTATCCTCAAATGGATAAAATCTTATTTACATAACAGGAGTTGCATGGTTGCTATAGATGGGGCATTCTCGGATCCATTCATTGCTACATCTGTTGTACCTCAAGGTAGCATATTAGGTCCTTTATTATTCATCTTGTTTATTAATGATGTTTCTTTTTGTTTTAACTCGTCTAGATTTCTTTTATATGCCGATGATCTTAAAATATATTCTGAAATAAGTGACTCGCGTGATTCATCGGCGCTTCAAAGTGAACTTAATAAATTTTTAGATTATTGCGCCTTGAACAGGCTTTATATAAATATTAACAAGTGTTTCAAAGTAACTTACTCTAAAATGGTCAAGCCTTTGGATACTTGCTACTGGTTGGCGGACTCGTTCCTTTCTGAGGTTAATGAAATTAAAGATCTTGGCGTGTATTTTGATAGCAAACTAAATTTTACTACTCATTTAAACTACATAATTACCAATTCTTTTGGAACACTTGCCTTTGTGAAACGCCACTCTTCTAATTTTTCAGACCCATATACCTATAAGCTTTTGTACTCGGCTTTTGTCCGTTCTAAAATGGAATACGCAGCTGTCATTTGGAGACCATACCATTCAGTCCACATAAATCGTCTGGAGAAAGTCCAAAAGTGCTTTGTTCGTTTTGCTTTACGCTCTCTTAACTTTACTGAACCGATTCCGTCGTACGTTGCTCGTTGTCGATTAATTAGTTTGGTATCGTTATCCGATAGATGAACGCTATTAGCGGTTACATTTATTATGGATCTTGTTTCTGGCAGGATAGATTGTCCTTCCTTACTTCAGCTAGTTAACTTTAATGTGCCCTGCAGAAATTTACGAAATTTTGTTGGTTTTCGTGTTGGACTTAACAGAACAATCTATGGTGCTAACGCTCCCTTGAATAGAATTATGTCTGATTACAACTATTTCTCAAATTTTCTGGATTTAGATTTTACGTATACCAAATCGGTTATACAGTTCAAACTAAAAACCTATTTTTTAAGTAATACTTAATTTACATTAGTTGTACTATATTCTTAAGTGTCTGCTGTATAATAGACATACAAGTAAATAAATAAATAACGGCCTGGGCTTTGCTCTCCTCTCTTTTCATTCCCTTCAGTATGTGGGGGCAATCTCTACCGAAAGTTGTGAATTTTGATTTTGATGTAAATTCATCAAAGTGTGCCAACTTCTGGGGGCACAATTGTAATTTTATTGCGTGACAGATCTAGGATATCCCGATAATTACTTATTTCATTTTTACTTTATATAAATTAATATTACAAAACATGCGCTGGGTTTACTAAATAAGGCTGCATGAACTCTCCCATAATAATGACAGTCCATTGTCTTGACTTTCCATGATACCTATGTTCAATATGATTCGAATGACGATGTGTATTGCAAGTTTTATTTTTATTGTTAGCCTCGTGTATTTGGCCGATGACGTAGGAGTTCTGTGATCCTCGCTCGGTGTAAGCGAGTGAATTTGGGTTGATTTGTCGGAAATTAAAAAATATATACTGGGCCGAAAGCCTTTATGTTCTTTGGCAGATATCGGATCTGCGGTAGGTTTCTGGTGTCCTCGCTCGGGGTGAGCGAGTGAATTGGGGTTTGATTTTGAAAACTAAAAATAAGTGTTTGGTGGCAGATGGAGATATGCATTAGGGTGGATGATTGGCCTTGTTTCGGTGAACGAGCGCTGGGCTTTTGGACGTCCATTTTTCTCGACGGAACTCTTCCGTCTTTCTGTTAGGGCTTCCCCTGTCTCCGTCACCGCGAGAGCATAAGTTTAGGGGATTGTGTTTACTCACCTGGCGAGCCCGGGGATTCCGTTGTGGCACATTGTGAATTTTAAAGTTAAAAGTAGAAAGTGTCGAGTGCCTTAGGGGGATTGGAATCTCCAGTGGGAGCCTCACACGGTGAGCCCATATGTAGGATTATAGAGTGTTAGGTGTCCGTTCACGTGATGAGCCCGCGGATTCCGGGGTTGGCACTGAGTGCCCAGGGTGGTTGGAATCCCCGGGAGCCTCACACGTGGAGGCTGGATTACATAGGTTGATTTGGGAATTGTCCGCTCACGTGGCGAGCCCGCGGATTCTGCTGTTGAATACTAAGTGAATAGGGTGGTTTGGAATCCGTAGTCGGAGTCTCCCACGGTGAGTCCCGGCGTAGGGGTAGCGGAGTGGATAGATTATGCTCTTACGGTGACGAGATGAGTTCGGTGGGAATACCCAACCGAAAGTGTGTGAAGAAGGGGAGGGGGGGTTGGATTCGCGATAGGAAGGCGGTGTTTGGAAAAGAGGGCAACGAACGGAGGGATGGTTATGAGGAGCTCTTGGTCTTCTCGCAGTCCATCTTCTCCGTTGGAAGAAGGATCAGTTTGACCACAGGTCGTCTGACTGAACCCTTCTCGGTTATGAGGTCGACTACACGAACTCGGTTGTCTTCGCCGGGGTGTACGTTGACGACTCGAACTAACCTCTATTCGTTGGGAGATAAGTTGTCCTCCTTGATGACAACTAGATCATCCACTTTCAGATTTTGTTTTGTGTGTTTCCACTTCACCCGTTTTTGAAGCTCGGAAAGATATTCGGTTTTCCATCGCTGGCAGAAGGTTTGATGGAGGGCCTTGAGCTTCTGCCATCTGTTTATTATGGAGGCCTGGCTTTTGTTCATATCCGGTTCTGGCGGCGCCAGAAGATGGCTGCCCGTTAGGAAATGTCCTGGGGTTAGTGGTTCCAGCTCCGTCCTGCAGGTCAATCCTGCACAAAAGTGTTTGGAACTCCTCCATAATATATTTGTGGGGAGAAGCGATCTTTTTGAAGTGGATTTTGAAGCTCTTCACTCCCGCTTCCCACAGGCCGCCCATATGTGGAGCGTCGGTGGGAATAAAATGCCAGCTCAATGCTTGATGGCTATACTTTGAGACTGTTTTGTCTCGGCTTTCGGTCAGAAAGGATTTAAATTCGGATCGTAAAGATCTTGATGCTCCGACAAAGGTTGTACCATTGTCGGAGTAGATGTTTTTTGGACATGGTCCTAAGTGAATAGCCTTAGTGGAGAAACAGACAAAATGGCATACGTAGCCTTTTGACAGTCGACACCCCCTACCGCGGTAGCTTTTGATATCGAAAGGCCCCGCAAAGTCTACCCCGGTATTGGTGAACGCGTGGGTAAAAGTAGTCCGTTCGCAGGGAAGGGTACCCATAAGTTGGGACTGCGCCTGCTTTCGGTGAATAATGCAGGTTTTGCAATTGTGGGTGATGCTCTGATCATGGTCTTGACATTCGGTATCCAATATTGAGTTCGGATGAGACGGAGCATGAGATGGTTCTCGGAACATTGCTTTAGTTCTAGGATGCGTTCATTTATAGAATCTCCTAACATAAGATAAAACTTTCAAATCCCTGGGCAGATTTGAAAATCGGTCGAGAATATCTATTTGATCTACCTTTGTCGTGGCATATTTTTGTGCCCTCTTCTCCTCAACGGACGTTTTGTATTCGGTCTCTTGTGCTGGTCAGTGGGAATTGTCTTCTTGCAGCCAAGAAGGTCCCTGCCACCAGAACGAATTGTTGACCAACTGTGATGCAAGTAGTCCTCTGCTTCCTAGATCCGATGGATTAGATTCCGAGTCCACGTGAAGCCAGTCCTTGCTACCGACCATATGGATGACCTTAGTGATTCGGTGTGCGACGAAGGTTGACCAGAACAGGGCGGATTTCTTATCCATGCGAGTAGGATGGTTGAATCCGTCCAGAGGTGAACTTTTGCTGGTCCCAAATGAATGTTTCGGAATATCGATTCCAAAATTTCTGCAAGCAGCACGGCGCCGCAGAGTTCTAAACGTGGTAGCGAGATGGTTTTCACTGGAGCTATTCTGGTTTTTGCTAAAAGTAAGTGTATGAAAACCTGATCATCTCTTTTCACGCGCATGTATACCGCTGCCGCATATGCTTTCTCGGAAGCGTCACAGAAGCCGTGAATTCGATGTCGTCTTCCGGTGAAAAATTTACCCACCGTGGTATCCTAAAGTCATCTATTTTGTTATAGTGTTGAGTGAAGTTTTTCCACCGTTCTAAGGTAGTAGGGGAGACAGGCTCGTCCCACCCGGTGCCCTCTAACCAGATATTCTGCATTAGAATTTTTGCCACTATAACCATTGGTGCAAGCCAGCCTAAAGGGTCGAAAAGTTTGGCTATAGCGGATAGGATTGCGCGTTTGGTGATGTTCTCGCCATTCTCTAAAACTCCTGCTGTAAAGTAAAACATGCCTGAGTGCGCGTTCCATCGTATTCCGAGTGCCTTCACCGAGCTAGCCTCTTCAAACGCTAGGAAGTCCCCGCTGAGCAGACCCGTTTTGGGGATGTCCTGAAGGATTTCCTCACAATTGGATGTCCACTTGCGCAATGGAAAGCCAGCTGAGTGTAATGCTTCGCGAATCTCGTTCCTTGCTCTGATAGTTGACGCTATTGTATGTCCTCCAGATAAAACGTCGTCGACATACATACTTTCTCGTAATATACCCGATGCTATTAAATAAAATAAATGTAAGGCGCGATAACCTCCGAAGAGATCTAAGGCCGAGCTTCTCTTCCAATTTGCGTCGTGCCCCTCTTGTTTTTCCCTACAAATTGGCCGGACGGGACCTACATGTTTTATGCCGACTCCGAACGGCATCTGCAAGGCAGATGAGTTTTCACTGAGAGCTTTTCATGGCAGAAATACACCCGGAGCGCTTGCTAAACACTGCCGAGGGGCGACCCCGCTTAGAAAAATTTTCTTCTAATTAAAAAACCTTATTTCTAAAATTTTGATGTTGCTTTGCCCGGGGTGCGAACCCAGGGCATACGGTGTGGTAGGCGGAACACGCTACCATCACGCCACGGTGGCCGCCACGGTGGGGTATTTTCTACATCATCAGCCAATTGTAGAAGTGGCCGTATCGCGAGGTAGGGGGCGCAGTTTACACCAAATGTGACAGTCTTTAGTTCGTAAAGACTGATGGGTTCGTTGGGGGATGTTCGATGGACAATTCCTTGAAATTTGGCGTGATTATCGGTCACCCAAATCTACCTATACATCTTTTCTATGTCGCTATTAAAGACAAGGCGGTACAGTCTCCAACGTAGAATTAAAATGGGCAAGTCTGCTTGGAGTACTGGACCTGGGTGGAGTATGTCGTTTAGACTAATGCCATTTGCCGTAGGACTTGACGCGTTGAAGACGATGCGCACCTTGGTAGTGGTACTTTACGCCTTTACAACGGCGTGATGGGGCAGGAAATAATTATCCGAATCGTCGGATGGTATATTATTCTTGATTTTTCTCATATGTCCGAGCGTTTCGTATTCTGACAACACCCGAACATACTCTTTCCCTAACTCTTGGTTTTTCAGTAATCGCCCCTCATTTCTGAAGAATTGTGAACATGCACGCTTTAGGGACGGTCCTAATTTAATATTCTCAGGGTAATCCTGCCTGAATGGTAGTGAAACTTTATACCTCCCATTTTCATCACGTTTTGTCGTTTCCTTAAATAACTGTTCACAATACCTTTCTTCTTCATTAAGCATTTTATTTTTGGGAACATTTTCTATCTCCCAGAAAGCTTTTAATTGGTTGTCCGATGCAACCTCGTTATAAAATGACACGATGCTCTCGTTGGACTCGGTGCTTCAATTCGACCGGCTAGTATCCAACCGAACACTGTCTCTTGGGCCAGAAGTGTATTAAGTACATTCTTTTTCAGACCGCTCATTATAATTTGGGGATATATGTCTCCACCAAGTATGAGGTCTACATCTTCGTTGACGTAGAACCTCTTGTATGCCAGAACCAAGTATGGGAATGCCTGCATAGTAATCGTGTTGATATGGCAGGATGGAAGATTCCCAGTAAGTTTGGCTAGAATCAGAACTGAAGTAGTGAAGCTGAAGCATGGATCCACTGGTGAACGTAATTCGATGGTGGATGCCTCTCTAACTTGGGCAGATACTGCATTGGTGATGCCCGACACTTGGGCATGCATTTTCCTCGCCGGCAAATTGATTCTGCGTTTCAGTCTTTCTGTCATGAAAGAACATTCAGACCCTGAATCAATTAATGCCCGCGCGGAGAAGTCGGTACCATTATGGTGAATGTGTACGCGAGCAGTTCCTAATAGCACGCCTCTGCTAGAATTGGCATGACAGGATTTTACATTCTGGTTTGCTGGTTGTCGCGCCTGTGCTGATGTTGTTGGGATATTATCCGCATCTTTGAAAGGATTGCGTACAGCCGTGTGCTGCGATGTATCCGCATGCAGGAGCGTGTGGTGACGAGACTGGCATTTGGAACAGTTGTAGGAACTGGTGCACTTCGTCACGGTGTGTCCTGGGGATAAACAATTCAGGCAGCCACTTGTGGATTTTATAAATTTAATTCTTTCTACTGGGGTTAACTCGCAGAAGCGTGAACAGTTGCGTAAACTGTGCTCAGGGGACTTGCACATTTTACAGATTGATTTTGTTGTTTGCTTAGATACTTTTGTTTGAAAAGCACCAAGTCTTTTCGGAGAGGTTTCTGTCGATTTTCGCGACGTGTTATGTTTTTGCACTTTCGAAGTGGCATGCCCTGTAAAACCAGACAATATCTAAAGTGTCTGAAACCAATTAGACAGGAATTTATCCATATCCTCCCACTTGGATATGTCCATTTTATGGTCTATACTTTGCTCCCAAAGAGCCAACGTGCTCTCTGGTAACTTAATTGAACAGAGATAGGTCAGGATTGCATCCCAATTGTCAATTTTGTGGCATTTGAGGGACGAAATACAATTATTTATATCATTTTGTAGCTTTTTTATTGAACTGCCACACTCACTTTCTACCTTTTTTAAGTTAAATAAAATTTGTAGTTGTGTGTTGACTAAGATACGTTTGTTCTCGTATCTTTCACACAAGTTTTTCCAGGCCATCTCGAAACCTTCATTTGTGAGAGGGTATTTTTTCACGATGTCTTTGGCTTCGCCCTGCGTTTTGTTGTTGAGATGGAATAACTTTTCCACCCCTTTCAAGCTAGAGTTGTTTATACAAATTGCCGTGAACAGGTCACGAAAAGTTGGCCAAGACAGATAATCCCCTTTAAAGACTTCTTTGTCGCAAGCAGGGTGGCGAATTTTATGCCCATGAGGTTCTTGCTCAGGGTTGACGTTCTTTTCAACCTTCTTGTATTTTTCTGCCTCAGCAGATATAGACGCTGAACATCGCACGTAGATTGCGTATGCTGCCTTTTGCTTCTTTCTGACCGCCATAACGTCATCCGCTGACACCTCATCAGATCCCAATAGCGAATCAAACGCAGACTTTACCTTCTTGCACAAGGACCGCAACTCTTCCTGCTATATTGCAAGGGTGTGTTTGCTATGGTCGCTTTCTGGAATAAGGCTGTAATCTTTATCAAACTCTGCGATTGATTCTGCTAAACGGATGTAGTTTTCCATTATTTTATTTACGTTTATTAACGAGAAAATTTCCGATTAGAAAAATAGAACTCTTCAGAGTTAAAATACCTGCCCAGCCCTAAATAAAAAATATTGAACTTCGAAGTTTATTATTTTTTTTTTTTTGTTTATTGCAGACTTTGTCAGGTGCGACAAAGGAAAAGGTTTATTTTACAGATTTTGTGTCGGTAGCGGCAAAAACGGAGGTTTATTTTTCAAACTTTTTGTCCCAACAGCGGCAACAAGAAGGGTTTATTTTTGGACTTTTCTGTCTCAGTAGCAGCAACAAAAAGGGGACAACTCGCCACCTCCACAGTTAAATGGGTGTATTTTGAACAAATGAAAAGTGCGTGCGGTATTGCTAATGAAAATCGAAAATAACCGGAAGAAAGTGAAGAAAGAAATAAATGTTTTACAAGAAGTGAGCGCCTGATTAATTAAATTGAAATTAATGTGTTTGTGATGTGCAAAAAAACCAACAACAAAGACTTATTCGGTATTGTGCGGAAAGTGAGGTTAGGTTAACCTCCTCCTTGTGTTGTGTCTGGAAAACCTTACCACTGGTGGGGGGATAAACCAGACAATCACAAGGATCGAAATAAACTAAATAAACTAAGTGATTTAATTTTTGAAATTGGAAAGAAAAAAATGGTGCTCACTAAATAACTTCACTTTTTTACACTCCCTTTCGATTTCAATTTTTCGCGCACAACACGGGTATTTACCTTTATTTGTTACTAAAAATCACTCAAAAGAAAAAAAAGTGGCAAGAAATATAACACTTACTTCTTATTATTTGTTGTGCTGTGGATCTGGTGGTTCTGCTAAGATGTGCTGTAGCAATCCTTTGACAAAAATTTGTAGGCAGATGTGCTGTGGCTCCGGTGGCTGTTAATAATATCGTGTTGTATAGTATGTAACGCTCAAAGTGGGTGCTATTTTTGGCTGCTGGGGCAAATCCTTTAACAAAAAGCAGATGTGCTGTGGCTAATAAATTTTTATTTGTGGCAATCTTATGGCAAATTGTGTAGTATGCAAATGTGCTGTGCAGGTTGATATGTGGACTGTATATATATAAAAAGGTGCTTTCAGTTCCTGGTGAGGAGGACCAATGTTCGGCCTGGGTGCGTCTGAAACCGGCAGTGAGTAGGCGCACACGGGTCGATCTCGGGTTGATAGTGCACTCGGAAGAAAATAAAAAAAAAGAAACACAAGAGGATTTGCCTCGTTATAAAATAATATTTAATTAGAAAGTAACAGGAAAATATACAATCGGTATAATGTTACCTTAATGTCGCAAAAATGATGATGGTGATCCTGCGCGTTGTGAACTGCTTTGCGGTCGATCATAAAAGAGGCCGGTTGTCCCGCTGATGACAACCGCTAAGCCGCGAAAAGGTCCTCTGGTGTTAAGGAGAGGAAAAGCCACACATACAACCACCCCCACATATACGTGCATGGGTGCTGACAACCTGCACACACACGTGCATGTGTATGAAACGCGTGCATGTGCATGCATGTACACAAATACGGCGTGAGTGTGGGTGGCTGGAAATATTAGTAAAACGTTAGGGAGGGGCGCCGTCAATCAGGTAAAAGTTAGGCATTGGGCCTAAACACCACCCATACATTTCTCCAGGCTTCGGGTACATAATCATCTTGTTGGCATCTTGAGAAGATGCTGTGTAGGTGTGGTATTAATTCGTCACAAGCGACATATAATATAGCCGGTATCACACCATCCGGTCCCGCCTATTTGTAGGGTTCGAATGGTTGTATAGCCCATTATATTTGATCCCGGTCAACCATGTTCGTGACTTCGTTTCCGGAGGGTATGCGCGGTTTTCCGTACATACCGGAAAGTGTGTCTCCATCACGACCTCTAGAGTTTCCAGACTGGAGACGGTCCATGAGCCATCAGACTTCCTTATGCTACTAGGGGCTAACCTAGATCTTGATAGTATTTTGTGAAGTCTTGATGCCTCATTTTTCTGCGCCAGATTCTGACTGTATAGTTCACATGATATCTTCTTTGCCTTTCTGATGCAGCTTTTGTATTTATTACAGCTACATCTGTAGGCATCCCAGTCGTCTTTCAGCCGGCTATGTTTGGCTTTGTTGAAAAGTTTTCTTGTTGTTTACCTGAGTTGGTTTAGCTCTGTATTCCACCACGTAGTCCTCGGTTTTGTCCGTGGTCTAGTAAGGGGATAGTGAAGTTCAAAAGTGTTTGTCAATATCGTTGTCAGTTTTGCCGCTCTGTCTCTCTTATTAGCTTCCCGTCTGACTTCCATTCCCGAGGATGCCAGTTTGTGAGATTATACTTCCGAATATTTATTCCAGTCTGTGTTTCTTGGATTGATATATGGCCAAGGAACTTCCACTTCAAGAACGACGTTGAAGAGTATATTACTGTGCCTCTAGAAGGAGCATGTGTCTGACATTCTCCAGTCATAGATTCTTGCAGTGTGAGAGTCTGTGGCCAGGATTAGAGCTATGTCCACTCCGTTTTCTGCAATGAGTTTCGTTAGGACGAGCGAGGCGGAAGCTGAGTGGTGCAAATTAATCTGCACCACCGCGAGCTTCTCCCTTTAAGGAATCTGGCCTGTCAACCGGCACAAACACTTTAAGTGAGACCAGCCCAAACCTAACGACCTCATTAAGCTTCTTTATGGCTTGCAGCGACGTTTGATCAATTTCGATCAGAAGGTCGCTGCCCGCCCTCGTCTTGGATGGGGTCATTGAGACCACCTGCCATTGATCTGCTTTTAGTTTCTTGTTCTGCTTGCCCAGTAGTTTCAGTATGGACTCCGTTGCCATTATTGGAGGTGGCATCCACACTGAGACCACCGGACGAAGCGGTAAACTGGAGCGAGGGATCACCTCCAACTGTGCTCCCGGCCAAACAGCGCCCAAGCCGCGCACTGCCTTCGTTAAGAAATCCAGAGATTTCTTGTTGCAACAGCCGACGACCTTGACGACCTTCTTCCAGCCCGCCCGTCGAAGGATATCTCCTCGCTTCGAACATCCTTTCCATTAGTTTGGTCTCTACAAGCAAGCACCTTCCCGGCGTTATCTTCGTCAGGGTTGACTTTGTCAATGATGGCCATTTGTAGACATAAGGACCGACGGAGGTAGCATGAGATCTACGCTTTTTCGGCTCTTTCTCTGGTCCCTCTTCAGATTTGATTCTTTTCCGGCCTTGTGCGTACATCGATCCGGACGAGGACGCTTAGTTAACGTCCTTGCCCTGATCGCCTGGCGTTTTCTGACCTTCAGCGTTAGTTGCCTTCAACTTTGCTACTACCTTCCTTTACTTTATAATAAGAGCCTTTTTTCTCAGCCTCGGAGTCTATTTCGTCGTCGTCGTTCACCAGTGATGATATCTCATCCTCGGTGGCGCTGACAATAGTAAGATCCCTCTACCGAAACCTAACGCTTCCATCAGAACCAGAATCAGAACCTGTTTTTGCCATGATCCACAGAGTGTGTTTGGACAGTGAAAGAGCTCTTGTTCTCTCAGTAGCATTCGTGGACTGTGGAGCCTGGGATTCCGCTACACAGCCTTAGAAGTTACTAGATCTCTACGCCAGATGGCCTTCTCGCCCACCATCTACCGCAGTTTCTGGGGGTCCGGCCCCCTGCACCGTAACTTTACTTCCTCCCTTGCCGTTCATAATCGATGAACCAAATTCACCATCACCCTTGGAGTTTCTTCCAAGTCTACCACTCCTTCCAAAAGACTCGGACCCTAACCTGGGGAATGCAGACGTCGTTGTGTGCCGCTCATGAAATGGGGAACAGACGCACACGTGCCGTTAAAGCTATCTATACCAGGTGCTACCCCTAACATGGGGAAGCACTGACTATTTGGACCCGATAGGGCTGTGCGTACCAGATGCCGCCCCTAACATAGGAAAACAGCCGCACACATATAGCCGTTAAGGCAAAAACAGCAGTTCTTAGTTACGGCTCCACGAAGTTCGAACCATACGGGTGGAGGATGCCGGAGCCTCTCGTTTTGTATGTTCAGAGCTTCGCGGAAACGGCATAAGCCCCCGTACCGCGACCGCCATAGCGGAGGTTCAAATGCCTTAAAACGTTTGAAAATTTCTGTACAAGAATTGGAAAAGTATGGACATGAATTCGAAAATTTAAAAATGGAAGCGAATGGTAAAGCAGAAACATAGTCCACCACCCCTGAATTTTCAAAAACTCGTCAGAGCATTATCAAATGCCATTTTTATAAGCTTTTCCAAGATTAGCGTCTCCAAGATCCGGAAAGTTCTTTCAAAATCAACATATTTTATCTAGTATTTGACATAATTATAAACCAACTGGAATCGCGTTTCAATCCAATGAATGAAATTTTTTCAAATTCCAGTGGTTTGCAGCCCTCCACTATAATAGTTTTAAATCTCACTGATCTATTAAAAAATAACTTGGTGAGGTATATAGAAAAGACGGAGAAAGACAAAGAAATAAACAAATCGTCTTGTACCTTGCTGATTTATTAATAATAACAAGTAAGGAAGGCTAAGTTCGGGTGTAACCAAACATTACATACTCAGATGAGAGCTATGGAGACAAAATAAGGGAAAATCACCATGTAGGAAAATGAACCTAGGGTAACCCTGGAATGTGTTGTTTGTACGATATGGGTATCAAATGAAAGGTGTTAATGAATATTTTAAAAGGGCGTGGGCCTTAGTTCTCTAGGTGGACGCCTTTTCGAGATATCGCCATAAAGGTGGACCAGGGGTGACTCTAGAATTTGTTTGTACGATATGGGTATGAAAAGAAAGGTCTTAATGGGTTTTTAAAAGGGCGTTGGCCTCAGTTCTATAGGTGGACGCCTTTTCGAGATATCGCCATAAAGGTGGACTAGGGGTGACTCTAGAATTTGTTTGTACGATATGGGTATCAAATGAAAGTTGTTAATGAGTATTCTAAAAGGGAGTGGGCCTTAATTCTATAGGCGGACGGCTTTTCGAGATATCGCCATAAAGGTGGACCAGGGGTGACTCTAGGATTTGTTTGTACGATATGGGTATCAAATGAAAGGTGCTAATGAGTATTTTAAAAGGGAGTGAGCCTTAGTTCTATAGGTGGACGCCTTTTAGAGATATCGCCATAAAGGCGGACCAAGGGTCACACTAGAATTTGTTTGTACGACATGGGTATCAAATGAAAGGTGTTAATGAGTATTTTAAAAGGGGGTGGGCCTTAGCTCTATGGGTGGACGCCTTTTCGGGATATCGTTATAAAGGTGGACCAGGGGTGACTCTAGAATTTGTTTGTACGATATGGGTATCAAATGAAAGGTGCTAATGAGTATTTTAAAATGGAGTGGGCCTTAGTTCTATAGGTGGACGCATTTTCGAGATATAGCCATAAATGGACTAGGGGTGACTCTAGAATTTGTTTGTATGACATGGGTATCAAATGAAAGTTGTTAATGAGTATTTTAAAAGGGAGTGGGCCTTAGCTCTATAGGTGGACGCATTTTCGAGATATCGCCATAAAGGTGGGCCAGGGGTGACTCTAGAATTTGTTTGTACGATATGGGTATCAAATGAAAGGTGTTAATGAGTATTTTAAAACGGAGTGGGCCTTAATACTATAGGCGGACGGCTTTTCGACATATCGCCATAAAGGTGGACCAGGGGTGACTCTAGAATTTGTTTGTACGATATGGGTATCAAATGAAAGGTGCTAATGAGTATTTTAAAAGGGAGTGGGCCATAGTTCTATAGGTGGACGCCTTTTCGAGATATCGCCATAAAGGTGGACCAGGGGTGACTCTAGAGTTTGTTTGTACGGTATGGGTATCAAATGAAAGGTGTTAATGAGTATTTTAAAAAGGAGTGGGCCTTAATTCTATAGGGGGACGGCTTTTCGAGATATCGCCATAAAGGTGGACCAGGGTGACTCTAGAATTTGTTTGTACGATATGGGTATCAAATGAAAAGTGCTAATGAGTATTTTAAAAGGGAGTGGGCCTTAGTTCTATAGGTGAACGCATTTTCGAGATATCGCCATAAAGGTGGACCAGGGGTGACTTTAGAATTTGTTTGTATGACATAGGTATCAAATGAAAGGTGTTAATGAGTATTTTAAAAGGGAGTGGGCCTTAGCTCTATAGGTGGACGCCTTTTCGGGATATCGTTATAAAGGTGGACCAGGGGTGACTCTAGAATTTGTTTGTACGATATGGGTATCAAATAAAAGGTGTTAATGAGTATTTTAAAAGGGAGTGGGCCTTAGTTTTATAGGTGGACGCCTTTTCGAGATATCGCCATAAAGGTGGACCAGGGATGACTCTAGAATGCGTTTATACAATATGGGTATCAAATGAATGGTGTTAATGAGTATTTTAAAAGGGAGTGGGTCTTAGTTCTATGGGTGGACGCCTTTTCGAGATATCGCCATAAAGGTGGACCAGGGATGATTCTAGAATTTGTTTGTACGATATGGGTATCAAATGAAAGGTGTTTATGAGTATTTTAAAAGGGAGTGGGTCTTAGTTCTATGGGTGGACGCCTTTTCGAGATATCGCCATAAAGGTGGACCAGGGATGACTCTAGAATGCGTTTATACAATATGGGTATCAAATGAAAGGTGTTTATGAGTATTTTAAAAGGGAGTGGGTCTTAGTTCTATGGGTGGACGCCTTTTCGAGATATCGCCATAAAGGTGGACCAGGGGTGACTTTAGAATTTGTTTGTATGACATAGGTATCAAATGAAAGGTGTTAATGAGTATTTTAAAAGGGAGTGGGCCTTAGCTCTATAGGTGGACGCCTTTTCGGGATATCGTTATAAAGGTGGACCAGGGGTGACTCTAGAATTTGTTTGTACGATATGGGTATCAAATAAAAGGTGTTAATGAGTATTTTAAAAGGGAGTGGGCCTTAGTTTTATAGGTGGACGCCTTTTCGAGATATCGCCATAAAGGTGGACCAGGGATGACTCTAGAATGCGTTTATACAATATGGGTATCAAATGAATGGTGTTAATGAGTATTTTAAAAGGGATTGGGCCTTAGTTCTATAGGTGGACGCCTTTTCGGGATATCGTTATAAAGGTGGACCAGGGTTGACTCTAGATTGCGCATGTACGTTATGAGTATCAAACGAAAGGTGATAATGAGTATTTTAAAAGGGAGTGGACCTTAGTTCTATATTTCGATATATCGCCATAAAGGGGGACCAGGGGTGACTCTATAATGTGTTTGTACGATATGGGTATCAAAAGAAAGGTGTTAATGAGTATTTTAAAAGGGAGTGGGCCTTAGTTCTATGGGTGGATGCCTTTTCGAGATATCGCCATAAAGGTTAGCTAGGGGTGGCTCTAGAATTTTTTTGTACGATATGGGTATCAAATGAAAGGTATTAATGAGGGTTTTAAAAGGGAGTGGCCGTTAGTTGTATATGTGAAGGCGTTTTCGAGATTTCGACCAAAATGTGGACCAGGGTGACCCAGAACATAATCTGTCGGGTACCGCTAATTTATTTATATATGTAATACCACGAACAGTATTCCTGCCATGATTCTAAGGGCTTTCGATTTCGCCCTGCAGAACTTTTTCATTTTCTTCTACTTAATATGGAAGGTGTCACCCATTTTACAAAGTTTTTTTCTAAAGTTATATTTTGCGTCAATAAACCAATGCAATTACCATGTTTCGTCCCTTTTTCGTATTTGGTATATAATTATGGCATTTTTTTCATTTTTCGTATTTTTCGAAATCGAAAAAGTGGGCGTGGTCATAGTCGGATTTCGGCCACTTTTTATACGAATACAAAGTGTGTTCAGATAATTATGTGAACTGAGTTTAGTAAAGATATATAGATTTTTGCTCAAGTTATCGTGTTAACGGCCGAGCGGAGGACAGACGATCTACTGTTTATAAAAACTGGGCGTGTCTTCAACCGATTTTCCCCTTCTTCACAGAAAACAGTTATAGTCCTAGATTCTAAGCGCCTACCAAATTTCAAAAGGATTGGTGAATATTTGTTCGACTTATGGCATTAAATGTATCCTAGACAAATCAAATGAAAAAGGGCGGAGCCACGCCCATTTTGAAATTTTCTTTTGGTTTTGTATTTTGTTGCACCATATCATTACTGGAGTTGAATGTTGACATAATTTACTTATATACTGTAAAGATATTAAATTTTTTGTAAAAATTTCACTTTAAAAAAAAATTTTTTTTAAGTGGGCGTGGTCGTTCTCCGAATTTGCAAATTTTTATTAACCATACATATAGTAATACAAGTAACGTTCCTGCCAAATTTCATCATGATATCTTCAACGACTACCAAATTACAGCTTGCAAAACTTCTAAATTACCTTCTTTTAAAAGTGGGCGGTGCCACGCCCATTGTCCAAAATTTTACTTATTTTCTATTCTGCGTCATAAGTTCAACCCACGTACCAAGTTTCATCGCTTTATCCGCCTTTGGTAATGAATTATCGTTTGTACAATATGGGTGTCAAACGAAAGTTGTTAATGATTGTTTTAAAGGGGAGTGAGCCTTAGTTCTATGGGTGGACGCCTTTTCGAGATATTGCCATAAAGGTGGACCAGGGGTGATTCTAGAATTTGTTTGTACGATATGGGTATCAAATGAAAGGTGTTTATGAGTATTTTAAAAGGGAGTGGGTCTTAGTTCTATGGGTGGACGCCTTTTCGAGATATCGCCATAAAGGTGGACCAGGGGTGACTTTAGAATTTGTTTGTATGACATAGGTATCAAATGAAAGGTGTTAATGAGTATTTTAAAAGGGAGTGGGCCTTAGCTCTATAGGTGGACGCCTTTTCGGGATATCGTTATAAAGGTGGACCAGGGGTGACTCTAGAATTTGTTTGTACGATATGGGTATCAAATAAAAGGTGTTAATGAGTATTTTAAAAGGGAGTGGGCCTTAGTTTTATAGGTGGACGCCTTTTCGAGATATCGCCATAAAGGTGGACCAGGGATGACTCTAGAATGCGTTTATACAATATGGGTATCAAATGAATGGTGTTAATGAGTATTTTAAAAGGGATTGGGCCTTAGTTCTATAGGTGGACGCCTTTTCGGGATATCGTTATAAAGGTGGACCAGGGTTGACTCTAGATTGCGCATGTACGTTATGAGTATCAAACGAAAGGTGATAATGAGTATTTTAAAAGGGAGTGGACCTTAGTTCTATATTTCGATATATCGCCATAAAGGGGGACCAGGGGTGACTCTATAATGTGTTTGTACGATATGGGTATCAAAAGAAAGGTGTTAATGAGTATTTTAAAAGGGAGTGGGCCTTAGTTCTATGGGTGGATGCCTTTTCGAGATATCGCCATAAAGGTTAGCTAGGGGTGGCTCTAGAATTTTTTTGTACGATATGGGAATCAAATGAAAGGTATTAATGAGGGTTTTAAAAGGGAGTGGCCGTTAGTTGTATATGTGAAGGCGTTTTCGAGATTTCGACCAAAATGTGGACCAGGGTGACCCAGAACATAATCTGTCGGGTACCGCTAATTTATTTATATATGTAATACCACGAACAGTATTCCTGCCATGATTCTAAGGGCTTTCGATTTCGCCCTGCAGAACTTTTTCATTTTCTTCTACTTAATATGGAAGGTGTCACCCATTTTACAAAGTTTTTTTCTAAAGTTATATTTTGCGTCAATAAACCAATGCAATTACCATGTTTCGTCCCTTTTTCGTATTTGGTATATAATTATGGCATTTTTTTCATTTTTCGTATTTTTCGAAATCGAAAAAGTGGGCGTGGTCATAGTCGGATTTCGGCCACTTTTTATACGAATACAAAGTGTGTTCAGATAATTATGTGAACTGAGTTTAGTAAAGATATATAGATTTTTGCTCAAGTTATCGTGTTAACGGCCGAGCGGAGGACAGACGATCTACTGTTTATAAAAACTGGGCGTGTCTTCAACCGATTTTCCCCTTCTTCACAGAAAACAGTTATAGTCCTAGATTCTAAGCGCCTACCAAATTTCAAAAGGATTGGTGAATATTTGTTCGACTTATGGCATTAAATGTATCCTAGACAAATCAAATGAAAAAGGGCGGAGCCACGCCCATTTTGAAATTTTCTTTTGGTTTTGTATTTTGTTGCACCATATCATTACTGGAGTTGAATGTTGACATAATTTACTTATATACTGTAAAGATATTAAATTTTTTGTAAAAATTTCACTTTAAAAAAAAATTTTTTTTAAGTGGGCGTGGTCGTTCTCCGAATTTGCAAATTTTTATTAACCATACATATAGTAATACAAGTAACGTTCCTGCCAAATTTCATCATGATATCTTCAACGACTACCAAATTACAGCTTGCAAAACTTCTAAATTACCTTCTTTTAAAAGTGGGCGGTGCCACGCCCATTGTCCAAAATTTTACTTATTTTCTATTCTGCGTCATAAGTTCAACCCACGTACCAAGTTTCATCGCTTTATCCGCCTTTGGTAATGAATTATCGCACTTTTTCGATTTTTCGAAAATTTCCATTTTGAAAAAGTGGGCGTGGTTATAGTCCGATATCGTTCATTTTAAACAGCGATCTGAGATGAGTGCCCAGGAACCTACATACCTAATTTCGTCAAGATACCTCAAAATTTAATCAAGTTATCGTGTTAACGGACGGACGGACGGACATGGCCCAATCAAATTTTTTTCGATACTGATGATTTTGATATATGGAAGTCTATATCTATCTCGATTCCTTTATACCTGTACAACCAACCGTTATCCAATCAAAGTTAATATACTCTGTGAGCTCTGCTCAACTGAGTATAAAAAATCATTTTATGCCTTACAGCTTTCCTGGAGTATGCACTGCATTATTGTTTGACTAGTGCTGAGCGATCATTTTCAAAACTAAAATTGATGAAAACCTACTTAAGAAACTTTATGGAACAAGACAGGTTATGAAACATGGCTATTCTATCTATTGGAAATCTATAGCCAGGTCTTTAAATTTTGACGGTGTTAAGACACTTTTGCGGAAGAGAAATCTCGAAAAAACATTTTTCTAAATAAATTTCTTATTGAAACCAAATTGTTATTAAATTTATTATTTCATTGTAAATACATTCAGAACTCTGTAGGTTAATTAAATAAACTGAGTACAACGTGACGATTTTTATTGATAGTGTAAATCATCATAAAAATCCTTAAAAGGATCTAAGTAATTTTTTCCAAAATTTTTAAATCGGTCAAAAAAGTTTTCGTACATCTGAAAAAAATGCCATAAGTCTGAGGGCGAAAGAGACTATTTTTTTTCTACTGTCAAAAAATTAACTCACAAAATGAAGGCTAAAAGGCGTATAGCAGCAAAGGAAACGAAGGCGATGCAGCAAAGCACAAACAAAGTGGAATAATCACAGTAAATTTCAACCCGACGGTTGGCATAATTGTAATCAACAAACTCCTTTTACATACAGTATGCATAAAAAGGGTGGAATATCTACCATATTGATGACAGTAGACCAGCATTAAGACTGGCAGCGTAAACTACGGACATTGGTGGCTGGCAACATTCTGACTGGCAGCAAGTTTTATAAGTATATTTTATATTTTAGAATAAATTGAGCGGCCTTGCGGACGCTTAACCAAGAGCAAAAACTTTTTTTTTTTTTTAATTAGGACTAGTATTTAGTTGAAAAAGGTAATGAAAAATCTTACTAAAAATTAAAAAATAAAAAAATAAAAATTTTCTAAAATAGTTTGCTAAAGAAAAAAAGAGGTTAAATTATTTCTTTGCTATGCAAGAAATAGAAAATCAAAAAAGGGAACATTTTTATTTGAGTAAGTTGGAATGCCGAGGAACTTCTTAAAATACCTCTCCAGTGATGGGATGAAAATACATTAAAAACTAGGAACTTGGAAAAAGAATTAGAATAATTAAAAACTCTCTGGAAAAATATAGGAATGAATAGGGAACCAACCCTAGAGGATGTAATAAACTCTACAACTACAGAAGAGGAAATATGTAGGATGATTAGTATGGTTGTCCTTAATAGGGCTTAGATTAAATAAGAGTATTGAAAAAAAAATAATAATAAATATATATATATTCCTTTTAATAAATAAATATATAAACAAAATTAGAAAGGTGTAAATAAAATGTTAGAAATCGGATCTATCACATAAATTAAATTTCTTTTAAAGAAAAATTGAAAGAAAATTGTAAATGATAATTACAATTTTTTTTTTAAATAAATTTCTTTATGTTATTGTGACGAATATGAGTGACACTAGGTGATATCCATATCCCTAGTCTAATGCTAAGTAAATGAAGTTACAACAACAATAAAGCAGACAGTCACTTGTATCTACATAAACGAATAAAACGTTATGTCTACACATATGTACGTACACGCAGCAGAGAAGAGATGCTCCCAAAAGTATGCAATTGTAATTGTTGAAGTGTCGCTCACAAATACACGCATATGAGAAGCTATATACGTGCATTTTTAGTTATAATTATTTGGCGGCAACTAAGTAAATTCTGGAGCGCCTAGAAGATGCCACGAGGAAATCAAAGAATATAAAAACACCAGCGGTAGAGGCGCTATAATCAGTTTCGATTCAGACGCTATCTAGCGAGCAATAGCAGTATTATTTGAGCTATCAATCAGTTTGGTTATTGAGCAAGCTATTCGGTGCACAGTTTGAGTGTTATTGTGAAGTACTTTAATAAAGGCATTGTTGAATAAATTCCGAAGATTGGGAATACAACTTGGACATGGCAAAGTTCAGTGAATTGAAGATCCAGCAACTGAAAAAGGAGTTGGAGAACCGTGGATTAAATACAACGGGCAATAACATCGAACTTCAAGCACGGCTACGAGAGGTAATGAAGTCGCAAGGAATTGATGTGGACGAGTATGTTTTTTATCCTGACGGGGACGAGACAACAACAAAAATTGAAGAGAATAACGGAAGTCCCAGTCCAGTCGCAACCAGCGAGAATAATGCGATATTGGCTTTGTTATCATAGATATCGGCAAAAATGGAAACCCAGGAAACACGCATAACAGAAATGTCATCACAAATATGGCATCCTAACTGGAATCGCAAGAGACACGCATAACATCCAAGATGGAAGTACAAGAAACGCGTATATCCGAAATGTCGCAGCCAATGTCATCTCAGCTGGAATCACAGGAGAACCGTATAACAGCGAAGATTGAAGCACAAGAAGCACGGATATCCGAAATGTCGGCGCAAATTTCAGCACAGATATCATCGCATATCTCTGCTCAACTGGAAGAGCAAGAAGAATGTATTTCCTCGAAGTTGGAGACGCAAGATACAAAAATTTTACAGTTTGAAGAAAAAATCGAGGCCGAGGTGGATGCTTTGAGAGGACGTATCGAGCAGTTGCAACTAAATCGCCCAGCAGTTTCAACGAGTAATCCAAAGGTAAAAACACCATCCTTTGACGGTTCTGTTTCTTTCCAGGTCTTTAAGCTACAGTTTGAGAAGACCGCAGCAGTGAACCAATGGAATGCTGAAGATAAAGTTGCAGCTCTGTTCGTGGCACTGAAAGGGCCTGCCGCGGAAATCTTACAGACCATCCCAGAGTACGAGCGGAACCACTACGAAACATTGATGAGCGCTTTAGAGAGACGTTACGGAAGCGAACATAGGAAACAGATATTCCAAATTGAGTTGCAAAACCGCTACCAAAAAGCAAATGAGACATTGCAGGAGTTTGCTTCAGATATTGAAAGATTGGCTAATCTTGCAAATGCGGATGCACCCGTGGAATACACTGAAAGGGTAAAAATCTAGGGCTTTATGAATGGCATAGGAGATGTGGAAACCAAGCGGGCTACATAAGCGAATCCAAAACTAACATTTGCTGAAACGGTATCGCATGCACTGACACAGGGAACAGCCTCACTTTTGAGTAAGCCAGCGTACAAAGCTCATCGCGTTGAAGTGGAAAAGCCAGACTGGGTAGACGCAATTTTGGAAGAATTGAAGGGTACGCAGCAGAAGAATAATGACGCAGTCAAATGCTTTAAGTGTGGAAAGCCAGGGAATATTGCGTGTTATTGCAACAAACGCAGAGCAGAAGGAGATGAGCAAATCTCCAAGACAAATCAATCGTTAAACTAAAGCGAGTCAGCAGCAAGGGGC
Organism: Eurosta solidaginis; assembly: GCF_040869045.1. Taxonomy (NCBI): domain Eukaryota; kingdom Metazoa; phylum Arthropoda; class Insecta; order Diptera; family Tephritidae; genus Eurosta; species Eurosta solidaginis. Next base: position 128,418,252 of record NC_090321.1, on the reverse strand, counting down.
GACAGCTGACTCCCTCAATTGAATGCCCCATAATCTCTATCTCACAAATTGGAAGAAGGTCAAGCAATCTTACTGTCGGAGGGCATGTGGATGGAAAGGAACGTTTACTGACTGTAGATACGGGTGCATCTCATTCCATCATTCGAGCGGATTTAGTCAACAAGAAGATAAGACCATTGCATGGAGCAATATTGCGTACAGCCGCTGGAGAACAGGACAGCACGGTTCTAGGAGAAGTATCATGTGAAGTCGCAATTGGGAACGTCACGGTAGTACACAATTTTATAGTGGCAGAAATTGTTGATGAAATCATAATTGGAGTGGACTTCTTAATCGACCAGGGCATCAAGATCGACAGCCAAAGCAAGACGATGCGATATAAAAACATGGATGTACCACTTAATTTCGGCTACGAGAGAGGCTACAGCAGTAAACGAGTACTGGTGGAAGAGAGTCAGCAAATACCACCAAAATCCGAAGCAGTCATCTGAGCAAAGGTTGATGGAGATTGTGGGACAAACAAATTGTGGGTTGTCGAAGCAGCAAACAAATCAGCACCGAACATACTTGTAGGAAAAACCCTGGCTATGACAAAACAAGATGGACGTATTCCGATAAGAGTACTCAATGAGTTCAAGTCACCACTCAAACTGACCAAAGAGCTATTTTGGGAAGATGCCAAGAGGATGAAGTAATTATAAACTGTGAACAGCTCCAGGAACACGTTTCATCTAGTAACACTGATCTTTCAAATGACATCACGGAATGAACGGAGGGGCTAGAGGAAGATTATCAGAGTAAGACAAAGCAACTGCTCCTAAAGTACGCAAACATATTTGACCAGGATGGACCAGATGGTGTTCCACTGGCGAAGCGGGAAGTGGTGAGTCAAATTATACAAGAAATGAGCGACAGCGGCGTCATCGAACCATCAGCTAGTCCCTGGAGCTCACCGGTAGTACTTGTAAAGAAGAAGGATTGAAAAATGAAGTTTTGCGTGGACTACCGGAAGTTGAATGACGTTACGAAAAAGGATAGCTATAGAGGTACACCCAATCCCAAACCGAGAAGCGAAAACAGTGGCAGAAGTGTTTATGGCAAATTAAACGATGCACGAACTAATAGTGGTACTTTTGCGGTTGTTTGTTCTACGTCACCAATGTTGATTTCGCTGGACTCCCCAATTCATCCTACACCTGCACCGGTATCTTTAGCTCCAACAATAACAGTTACCGATACTGGGGTTGTTGCTAGCGATACAAGTGTACCTGAAAAAAATAGTACGGGCTCGATAACCAACGCTATAACGGCCGCACCTTCCCAGCTCTCTGGTGCGCTATCCGCTACTCCTTTGCAGGTGACTGCCGTGCCACCTCGTAGGGCTGTATTTGTGTCCCGATTACACGCCTCGCTTACCGAAAATGACATTGCTCATTACGTTTGCTCTAAACTTGGTGTTGCACCCACTAGTAACATCAATGTGTATAAATTTAACTTTAAATATGAGAGAGACATCTCCTCATTTAAAATATCCCTTTCAGATTAATATTTCGATAAGGTACTTGATTCCTCTTTTTGGCCCAAACATACTGTGGTTCACCTGTTCACGAGAAAGGCGAGGGCCGAACCTGTTTTATTACAGCCAAAAAACGGTATGACGAACACAGTAATAACAACACAAAGGTAATTGCTGATCTGTCCCGTCTTCTCATTAATTATCAAAATGTTCGTGGTTTACGATCAAAACTTGTTCCATTCTTCCTTAATTCTTTCAACTTTTCTGCACAAGTTGTAGCTTTTACGGAGACCTGGCTAAAGCATGACAATAACAATTCTGAGGTTTTTTCAAATAAATATGCTGTTTATCGGCGTGATCGCATCTCTAGAGCGGGAGGTGTCCTTATTGCTGTTGAATCTAACCTATCGTCTGAGTTGATTTCGCTGGACAATATCTCTCATATCGAATTCATAGCAGTTAGGCTTTCATTCGGTAGCTATAGCGTAATTGTTTGCTGTTCGTATATACCACCTCGTTCGGATATGGATGTTTATGCTAGTCATAGCTCGGCCATCTGTGATTTGCATTCGCAGTTGGGAGATAACGATCGACTTGTTGTTGTTGGTGACTTTAACTTGCCAACAGTTAGTTGGGTTAATATAAGTGATTCAAACTTTTTAACTCCCACTGCTCAACATGAGTTTCTCAATTGCTTGTTAGACTCATCTCTTTTACAGATTAAAAATGTTCCAAATAGTGGAAATAAAATGCTGGATTTAATATTTGTGGATGGCTCGGTGGGTACTGCCCTTACGCAAATACCACCTTTATCCCTTCCAGAAGACCCTCTTCACCCTACGCTAGAGATATCAATTGATATCAGCCTACCCCGTAGGATTCAAGTACAGTCTAGTCCCCGATCTAGATGCTTCTACAAAGCGAATTTCATTATGCTCAATGATCTGTTGGCTTCCCATGATTGGTCGGATCTCTATGCTTGCACTGATGTCGATTCGGCTATCTCTATATTTTACAGTACGCTTGATAGCTTCTTTGATACCTGCATTCCTACTCGCTATACCCTATGTTCGAATAAGCCCCCTTGGTTTTCAAGGCAACTTATCAGACTTAATAACATCAAATCTAGGCTTTATAAGAGGTTCAAGAAATCTGGAGCATCTGCAGACCTCTCTAAATATCTAATAGCTCGTTCTAAATTTCACCGTCTTAATCAGCTTTGTTATAAAAATTACTTGAGTTGTTGTAAAGCCCAATTTTTTAGAAATCCAAAAAAGTTTTACAGTTTCGTAAATTCAAAGCGGAAACTTCTGGGTATCCTTCCTCATTAACCTTTGGAGGTAAAAAGCTTGCACTGATGACGACGTTGCTGAACTATTTTCTGAGTTCTTTAAGTCCACGTATTCATCCAGTGGTTTTCATTCTGGTCAATATCCCTATCGCTTAGATAGCTCGAATTACATTAGGAATCCTGCTATTGATGGTAATATTGTTCTTCAGAGTCTTCAATCTTTGAAGCCCACCTTTTCTCCGGGACCGGACGGTGTTCCTAGTTGCGTGCTTAGGTACTGCGCCGCAAACATGTATGAGCCTATTTTAAAATTATTTGAGCTATCTCTGGGATCTGCGTCATTCCCGGCACTTTGGAAACAGTCTTTTATTATACCCCTGCATAAAAAAGGTAGTAGGTCAAAAGTTGAAAACTACAGGGGTATTGCTAAACTTTCAGTCATTCCTAAAGTCTTTGAACAGATTGTCACCAATCAACTGCAATATCAGTGTTCTAGTCTTTTATCTCCATGTCAACACGGTTTTATTCGTCAAGGTCTACCACTACAAATTTGCTTGTATTCACCTCTATAGTTATGGAAGGATTTTAGCGAACAAGCAAACGGATGTCATATACACGGACTTCAGCAAAGCATTTGATACCGTCAACCACGAGTTGCTTATTCATAAGCTTGATGTACTGGGCTTTCCATTTCACCTATTAATGTGGCTGAAAAGCTATCTTTCTAACCGGACCCAAAAAGTCCTGTTGAAGTGCAATCTGTCGGAATCGTTCGGAGTTTCCTCCGGCGTACCCCAGGGAAGTCATCTAGGCCCTTTGCTCTTTGCCCTTTTCATTAATGACTTGCCACAGACAATATTATATTCCCATACTATAATGTATGCGGATGATGTAAAACTTTGCTACACTTACTGTCCTACCGATTTGAGTTCCTTGGATCTTCTTCAGGCCGACTTGGACACGTTCCAATGTTGGTGCACAACAAATTTACTAGCCTTAAATTGCTCTAAATGTAAGCATATGACATTTCACCGAGTGAAGCCAGCATTGAAATCTTATGTAATAGATGGTACGCCTTTGGAGCGTATATCTATTGCAAATGATCTAGGTGTCCTTTTTGATCCGAAATTGAATTTTAACATGCATATTTCATCTATAGCCAACAAAGCGTTGGGTTTACTTGGATTTGTTAAAAGATGGGCTAAAGAGTTCGATGATCCGTACCTCACGAAGGTTCTTTACACATCGCTGGTTCGTCCAATACTCGAGTATTGCTCATGCGTTTGGTCCCCTGTTTCTCAAAAGCATATAAAGCGTCTTGAGTCAGTTCAAAAGCAATTTTTGATATTTGCATTGCGCGGCCTTAATTGGGACTCAAGTCTCCACCTTCCTCCATACAGAAGTAGACTTCTTCTTATTAACTTACCCACTCTGGAAAATCGGAGAATATTACTGGGGGTATTGTTCATCCATAAGCTCATTATTGGAGAAATTGATTCCGCGGACCTCCTCAGCCGCTTGTTTTTTGCGGTTCCCCCTAGAGTATCCAGACACTACGTTCCTTTCTATTTACCCCTTTGTCGACGAAACTTTGCTAAAAATAATCCTCTTCTTATCTGGTGCGCGCACTACAATGACTTGTATAGCTGCATCAGTCTTGAATGTACTTTTGCCACTATACGTAATGCAATACTTGCCTATCTAATTTAAGAGATACAAGCTAATTTAATTTGCCGGCATTTTATTACTTCGATAAAAAAACAGGAACTGTCTCGCTTAAGGATGGAGGAACATTTATCAACATGTATCATTAAGAAGGAACAAGACAGTACTGTGTTGATTGGAATCTGGTGCATTCCAACAACGTAAAAAACATGCTTTTTCATGAGTCACTGACCGGAATCGTATGCATTCCGGCAGTATAATCTTATGGGTTAGGCATCGAGCTGATTGGAATCCGGTGCATTCCAACAACACAGGTCATGTTACTTTTTTATGCCTTGTGATGGCGTATCCTCATTACACTACTCTTAGCACTGCCGGATTCCCATGACATGCTGATTGGAATCTTGTTGCATTCCAACAGGGAGATTGGAATCCACTGCATTCCGAAATCATGCTGAGTGGAATCTGATGCATTCCGCCAGTATAAGATTTCGGCATAAGATCTTATTTCTGCTCATATTTCTTATTATTATTATATTCTGAAATTAAATAGTAATGTTCATTAATATTTCTTTGTTTGTAATATAACATTGTTGAAAGCTCGATATATCTTAAATTTTATCTTTTGAGTTGTATATTTATATATCTTTTATATTATGCAGTCGACCATAGTTTGTCGTCGACTTTAAATAATAAATAAATAAATAAATAAATAAATAAAAATAAACAATTGGGTTGCAAGGTATGGTGTACCAATGGAGTTACATTCTGACCAAGGCAGGAATTTCGAATCAGCTGTGTTCCAGGAAATGTGTAAATCATTGGGCATTCGAAAAACACGGACAACTGTATTGCATCCTCATTCCGATGGTATGTTGGAACGATTCAATAGAACATTGGAGGAGCATTTAAGGAAAGTAGTGGACAAATTCCATAAAGAGTGGGATACTCGCATACCATTATTCTTGATGGCTTACCGATCAGAAGTGCATGAGACAACGGGCCAAACCCCTGCAGAAGTAATTTTTGGCAATGACCTTAGACTGCCAGCTGATTTGAAGTTTGGGATAGATGGCAATGCGGAGAGAAATGTTAAGAAATCCACTAGTGATTTGGAAGAAGAGCTGAGAGAGATACACGATCTTGTAAGGCAACGATCAAAAATTATGAGTGACAAGATGAAAGCGAGGTACGATAAAGCAATTAATTCGGAAGGGTTTCAGGAAGGAGATTTGGTGCTGTTATACAACCCACAACGAAAAAAAGGTTTGTCCCCGAAATTGCAGTATAATTGGGAAGGCCCATACAAAGTTGTAAAACGGATCAACGATGTAGTGTACCGCATACAAACCATTGGCAAACCACGAACCAAAATGAAAGTGGTTCATTTGGAAAGGCTGGCAGTGTTTAGATCGAGAGATTTGTTTGATCGGGTCGATCAGACTTAGGTAGAGGGCAATGTGGCTAATATAAGTGACACTAGGTGATACACACATCCCTAGTCTGATGCTAAGTAAATGAAGTTACAACAACAATAAAGCAGACAGTCACTTGTATCTACATAAACGAATAAAGCATTATGTCTACTCATATGTACGTACACGCAGCAGAGAAGAGATGCTCCCAAAAGTATGCAATTGTAATTGTTGAAGTGTCGCTCACAAATACACGCATATGAGAAGTTATATACGTGCATCTGTAGTTATAATTATTTGGCGGCAACTATTAAATTCTGGAAGCGCCTAGAAGATGCCACGAGGAAATCAAAGAATATATAAACACCAGCGGTAGAGGCGCTATAATCAGTTTCGATTCAGACGCTATCTAGCGAGCAATAGCAGTATTATTTGATCTATCAATCAGTTTGGTTATTGAGCAAGCTATTCGTTGCACAGTTTGAGTGTTATTGTGAAGTACTTTAATAAAGGCCATTTTGCATTATTACATATTGGAGTTATTTATTCAACAATTTAGCGATACGAACGTTGGCAGAGGATTGCACATAAGAGGATTTGCAAGTAACCTCGTTACATTATTTAAATCATGAATAAAAAATTTGCGCAAATTGAAATGTTTAATGACTAAATAAAGAATAAAATAAAAAAAAAATTATTTTTATCCACTTATTCACGGTAACAGGAAAATTTCTTTTCTCATAAAAATGTCTTAGTGGACAAAGATTGCGCACGGCATCATGATAGCGATAGCCGGATACGAACTAGGGAAAGAAAATTCAGAAGTATCAGGGAATAGAATGATAAAATACGAACCACCAGCCGAGGTAGAGACAAAAACGAACCCAAACATTCCTGATGTTTGGCTAGCTGTTTTGATTTCAAAAATTATATGAAAATGAAATATAGGCAATTAAAATCCGTTCCAGCTCGTATCTAAGAAATTTTATTCTTAGTATTCTATTATTTAAAGCTTTTAACCCACTATTAAAAATGGAATCCGATTTTTAGGAAGAGCAACAAACAACTGAAAATAAACACTTAAACTTCTTATACAACTAGTTTAAAAAAACACCTTCAAATAATAAACTTCAAAATGTCGCAATCGACAGTAAATTCAGCTTCACTATGACTGCCCAAATTAAATGGCAAATGAAGAATTTGCATAATTTCTTTGAACGCTTTTGATATCTTTATATTGGTTTTTATATTTCCTATTTTTTTTATAAAAAAATTTATTGAATGGTTCAGTTATAATTATTTTTAATAATATTTATAATAATTTTATTTAATTTTAGTTTTAATTATTTTATAAATATTTCTGCTAGGACAGTGGGAATATGCACACTAAAAAAACAGTTAATAATAAAAACAAAAAATGAAGAAAAGTCACAAAGAGAACATATATATATGTAAAGCGCTATATAAATTTGCAAGAATAAGACTAGTCGCGCTCGTTTTCGTCTTAGGATAGAAAAATGTTAGCGAAGAAAATTTTCAAGCAACCAGATTGTTCGACCAGGCTGAAATAAGCCGGCAATCTAGGACTTGAAAATAAGGAAAAACACAGTTGGCCTGAGGGACAAATTGGTGAAAAATTTTGAAATATTTACTACAGTAGGCAAATTAAAAAATAAAAAAAAAGTTACCCAAGTTCTCTAAGATCTAATAATTGCACTAACCCTAGAGGTAGTGAAAGTGACAAATCCCGGTAAAAATTAAAATAATTCTTCATTTATATCATGACGATCCTGTCTTGGTGGCCGCCGCAGAAATCGAATGACATATTAGATCAAAGATATTGCTGGAAAATATTAAAAATATGAGAAGAACATTCAAAAATATGAAAATTGTTTTTGCATCCACTGTACCTTCCTTTTTACCCATTAGTTGAACTACTTCTAATACATAACTACCTTGCTCTTCCATCAATTACAGCTCATAAATTCTCTGTATAATTAATTAGTAGAACTCAAATAAAATGTAAAGCATTGTTTAATAGAAATAGTTAATGTTAAAATCTTTAACCCGCGGTAAAATAGAAAATATTAATAGGAAAAACTATTTCTACTTTAACTTATACACCGTAAGGAAATAAATACTTCTAATACATAACTACCTTGCTCTTCCATCAATTACAGCTCCTAAATTTTCTGTATAATTAATTAGTAGAACTCAAATAAAATGTAAAGCATTGTTTAATAGAATAGTTAATATTAATAGGAAAAACTATTTCTACTTTAACTTATACACAGTTAGGAAATAAATATAAATTTGCGAGGCCTCAGTTAGGAATAATTCATAATTTTAGATAATAGGACTCCTTACTCGCATAAGTTAGATTGTAAATATAAAGGGCATTATAAAGTTCAAAATATAGATAAAACCAACAACTTTACGTTAACACCACATAGAGTAGGAGATAGTGATAAGACCAATAAAAATAAGGAAATAATAATTCATAAGAATAGACCTAAACCAATATAAATTTTTTTTTGTAGTAATAAAACCAAAAAACCTCTCTGTAAGCTCTCCACTTTACTCATAATAATAAATATACAAACAACCCATAGAGAAAACAAAATAGCATGATATGAAAAAAAAAGGAAAATAACAAAAGTCAGTATAACAAAATAAATGTAAACTAATGTAAGCAAAAAAAAAACCGCATAAGCACACTCAACACTGTAATATCAAGTTACCATTAAGTAATAAACTACAATAGAATATAAAAACAATTAAAAAGTTAAGTAGGATTAAGTCTTTTGAATAGTCATATACAATTGTCTTGAAGTATATATGATTCTTCTTAAGGCACTTTTCTGCCAATGCATTTTTTATGCGTATATAAATATCGACCGCACACATTCAAATTACATCGACCCCATAAATTATGTTTAACCCAACACAGCGGGATTTCAACATCATATACAAATGCCGACAGCAAGACCCATACCTTATTTCATTCGTCAACTCTATTTGACTGTCACATTGACCAAATCGCTAATCAACATGACTGAACGTCATTAACAGTTTGTAACTGTGCCTGCCAAAGTATTTACATTGTAACGAATTTAGTGCAATTCGTTTTATTTGCAACCTTCTGCTAACGTTCGAGTCAATAAACTGTTGAACAAATAACTCCAATATTCTATAATGCAAAATGGTCTTTATTAGACTACTTTCACAATAACACTTCTTCTTCTCAAAAATAGAGTGCTTAAATGAAACTGACTGCCATGACTAAGCTGGCGCTCTTTTATGCCCTTCGCTTTCCTACTTCTAGGCATTTCTAGAATTTATCTTAGTATCCAGCTATAAAACTACCAGCTATAACTACAGATGCACGTTATAGCTTCTCATATGCTCGTGTATATGTGAGTGATACTTGCACAAATGATTGCCTATTTTTAGAGCATCTCAGATAAGATATGTGCTCTAGCTTGTGCGTTTCTCTCCGCTGCGTGTACGTACATATGTGTAGACATAATGATTGATTCGTTTATGCAGATACAAGTGACTGCTTAGTATCGGCTTAGAGATGATAGTATCCCTTAGTGTTGCTAATATTCGTCACACTGCCCTCCACCTAATTCTGATCGTCCCGATCAGACAAATATCATGATATAACGCCGCCAGCCCTTCCAGATGAACCACTTTTATTTTGGTTCGTGGTTTACCAATGGTTTTTATGTGGTAAACTACACCGTTGATCCTTTTTTCAACTTTGTATGGGCCTTCCCAGTTACACTGCGATTTCGGGGACAAAACTTTTTCCGTTGCGGGTTGTATAACAGCACCAAATCTCCTTCCTCAAAACCTTCCGAATTAATTGCTTTACCGTGTCTGGCTTTCACCTTGCCACTCATAACCTTTACTCGTTGCCTTATCAGATCGTGTATTTCTCTCAGCTCTTCTTCTAAAACACCAGTGGATTTCTTGACATTTCTCTCCGCATCGGCATCTATCCCGAACTTGAAATCACCTGGCAGTCGAAGGTCATTGATAAAAATTACTTTTGCAGGGGTTTGACCTTTTGTCTCATGCACTGCTGATCGGTAAGCCATCAAGAATAATGGTATGCGATTCTTTATGGAATTTGTCCACTACTTTCCTTAAATGCTCTTCCAATGTTCTATTGAATCGTTCCAACATACCATCGGAATGAGGATGCAATACAGTTGTCCGTGTTTTTCGAATGCCCAATGATTTACACATTTCCTGGAACACAGCTGATTCGAAATTCCTGCCTTGGTCAGAATGTAACTCCATTGGTATACCATACCTTGCAACCCAATTGTTTATAAACACTTCTGCCACTGTTTTCGCTTCTCGGTTTGGGATTGGGTGTACCTCTGGCCATTTGCTGAAATAATCCATAACCACCAGTACATATTTGTTTCCGCAGTTGCTAGTAGGAAATGCATCTGCGACATCCATAGCGATCCTTTCAAATGGCGCACCTGAGTTATATTGCTTCATCTGTCCATCACTTCGGGCTTGCGTCCTTTCGCTCTGCTGCGAACCTCGCAGTTCTCAATCCACTCAGTGACCGACTGACGGCAACCAACCCAATAGAATCTCTGTTTAATCTTCTCGAGCGTCTTCGTGATTACAAGATGGCCTCCACTTGGAACATTATGCAGCTCGCTGAGCACGTCAGGAATCCTCTTTCTGGGAACAACTATCCGTTTCTTATTGCATTGACCATCCTCACTCTCCCATACTCGATGCAAGAAACCGGATATCAATTCTAAACTGTTCCACTGTGCCCAATATGACTTCGCAATGGGTCTCTCTGCTGACATCTCCTCTCTGTTTGGTCTTTCCTTTCGTTCGAGCGCTTGCATAACATGTGACAAATCTGTGTCTTCTGACACTTAGTTGTTCCTCGCCCTATTCATCCTTACACGTTATAGTCATTAGCCGAACATCTATAATGTCTTCTTTAGCCTCGGCCTTTGAACAGTGCTTGCATTCCAAACTACATGGTCTTCGTGACACTGCAGCGGCATTCCCATGGGTACTACCTTTTCGATGCTCAATGGAAAGTCATAGATTTGTAGTCGCTCGATCCACCGTGCCAATTGTTCTTCTGGATTACGGAACTGCAAGAGCGATTTCAACGCTGCGTGATCTGTCCTGACGCAGAATCGCTGCCCATAGAGGTACTTGTGAAAATGTTTAACGCACTCTACCAATGCCAACAGTTCTCTCCGTGTAACGCAGTAGTTCCTCTCTGGTTTTCCGATTGAACGGCTGCAATATGCAACTATCTTCTCGTGTCCTTCAACCAGTTTTGACAAAATGCCTGCTATAGCATATCCGCTCGCATCTGTATATAGAATAATCGTTGCTCCTGGAACCGGATATGCTAACATTGAGGCAGTACACAAACGCTCTTTCAATGTTTGGAAAGCCACTTCTTGCTCTTTCTTCCATTCAAAGTTTATTTTTTCTAGTAAGCTCGTGGAGGTTATGGGCTGCGCTGGCAAAATTTGGTACAAATCGGAGGGAATATGTGCACGGCACAAGGAAACTTCTCACTTCATGTAGGTTCTGTGGTCTTGGCCAATCCTTTACAGCCTCTATCTTTTCGTTCGCAGTGCAGATGCCCTCTGTCATTACCTTGTGACCCAAATAATTTACTTCCATTTTAAACAGCGCACACTTTTTGGGACTTAGTTTCAGACAAGCGCCAGCTATTCTCTGGAAAACTTCCTCCAAGTTTTTAAGATGTTCATCAAAGTTCTTGCCCAATACGATGATGTCGTCCAGATACACCAAGCATGTTTTCCAATGTAGTCCTTTCAATACCTGATCCATGAGTCTCCCGAAAGTAGCTGGTGCATTACATAGTCCAAAGGGCATTATTGTAAATTGCCAAAGACCATCACCGACACTGAAGGCTGTTTTCTCTTTGTCTTCCTCTTTCTCTTCCACTTGCAAGTAGCCGCTTTGCAAGTCCAGTGTGGAAAACAATTTCTTACCAGATAGCGAGTCCAAAGTGTAGTCAATTCTTGGCAATGGGTAGCTATCCTTTTTCGTAACGTCATTCAACTTACGGCAGTCCACGCAAAACCTCATTTTTCCATCCTTCTTCTTTACAAGTACTACCGCTGAGCTTCATGTACTAGCTGATGATTCGATGACGCCGATGTCGCTCATTTCTTGTATGATTTGCCTCACAACTACCCGTTTCGCCAGTGGAACACTACGTGGAGCTTGACGGATCGGCCTCGTATCTCCAGTGTCAATTTGATGTTTCACAACTTTGGTGCGGCCTGGTTTGGAGCCATCTTGGTCAAATATGTTCGCGTACTTTAGGAACAGTTGTTTTGTCTTATTCTGATAGTCTTCCTCTAGCCCCTCCGTATATGCCGTGATGTCATTTGAAAGATCAGTGTTGCTGGTTGAAACGTGTTGGTGGAGCTGCTCACAGTTAATAACTACATCAGCCTCTTGGAATCTTCCCAATATAGCTCCAATATAGCTCCTTTCGTCAGTTTGATTGGTGACGTGAACTCATTGAGTACTAGGCCGGGTCGATTTGTGGGGAAGCCCCCCCCCTAACATAGGATAGCCCTGACTATTTGGACCCGCTAGGGCTGTGCGTACCAGATGCCGCTCCTAACATAGGAAAACAGCCGCACACATATAGCCGTTAAGGCAAAAACAGCAGTTCTTAGTTACGGCTCCACGAAGTTCGAACCATACGGGTGGAGGATGCCGGAGCCTCTCGTTTTGTATGTTCAGAGCTTCTCGGAAGCGGCATAAGGCCCCGTACCGCGACCATAGCGGAGGTTCAAATGCCTTAAAACGTTTGAAAATTTCTGTACAAGAATTGGAAAAGTATGGACATGAATTCGAAAATTTAAAAATGGAAGCGAATGGTAAAGCAGACAAATAGTCCAGTCCCTGAATTTTCAAAAACTCGTCAGAGGATGATCAAATGCCATTTTTATAAGCTTTGCCAATATGAGCGTCTCCAAGATCTGGAAAGTTTTTTCAAAGTCAACATATTTTATCTAGTATTGGACATCATTATAAACCAACTGGAATCGCGTTTCAATCCAATGAATGAAATTTTTTCAAATTCCAGCGTTTTACAGCCCTCCACTATAATTGGTTTAAATCTCACTGATCTGTAAAAAATGACTTGGTGAGATATATAAAGAAGACGGAGAAAGACAAAGAAATAAACAAATCGTCTTGTACCTTGCTGATTTATTAATAATAAAAAATCATTTTATGCATTACAGCTTTCCTGGAGTATGCACTGCATTATTGCTATTTCTTACAATTCCTTTGACTAGTGCTGAACGATCATTTTCAAAACTAAAATTGATGAAAACCTACTTAAGAAACTTTATGGAACAAGACAGGTTATGAAACATGGCTATTCTATCTATTGGAAATCTATAGCCAGGTCTTTAAATTTTGATGGTGTTAAGACACTTTTGCGTAACAGAAATCTCGAAAAAACATTTTTCTAAATAAATTTCTTATTGAAACCAAATTGTTATTAAATTTATTATTTCATTGTAAATACATTCAGAACTCTGTAGTTTATTAAAATAAACTGAGTACAACGTGACGATTTTTATTGATAGTGTAAATCATCAGCGTTCCCTTTTATTTATTTTAAAGTTTACATGGCTATCCTGCCAGTTTGGTCATTTCTTAGCGGATAAATTTGCTGATAACCGAAACTGCTAAGAAAAAACCATCCTAAGGGAAGACAAATCTATCCCCCAGCGGGTTAAGGGATTAGAATATACCCGCGGTAGGTATGCCAGTCGTAAGAGGCGACTAAAATACCAGATTCAAGGGGCTGTGTAGCGCAACCCTTCAGGTTGCCAGCGCAATATATAGCTTCTCCAAACCCAATTGTCAACCTCACCTATCCGCGGCGAATCCTGTTTCACTAACAGATGAGGCTCTGGCGACCCCAAGCTCCTCATGGAACTTGGGGGTGGGGAGGGAGGGAATGGCCTGAAGGTTTAATGAGCCATCTGGATATCTTGAGATATTATTTTTACTTAAGCGAACGTGCTAAAACAGAAAAACAAAAGTTTTCCCATAAATCATTCACTATTCAAGTACAAGATAAGTTGATTGGAATTTGGGAAAAACTTGGTATGGAAATAATGCTGAAAAAAGTGTATTTAATAAATTGAATAAATTGCTTGACAAGTATCAAGAGCAAATCAAGAGAAGAAACAACACCCAACAATTTACATAGTATGTAAAATCTCTGGAAACAATTTTTTACATTGGAACATGTAACAGCGATTTGAAGGCAGCTCCATGTGCATGCGGCTGGGTTCCCGAACGCCTCAAAGAGTTCATGCACGATCAACATAATCAGAGAGGACTAACAATGGATGCATTTATGATGGAAACTGAAGAGCAAGTTGGAATTATACGACGATTGGAATTGCTATTAAAAAGACCATTGCATTGGTTCGTTTGCCTTCTACACTTCAACGAACTTACATTTCGGCATTTGTTTGAAGCTTTCGATAAATCAACCAGCACTGGACCAATATCGGCAACCGGAAAACTGAGCCGTCAAATCGAAACTTGTGAAACCCTTCCGGTAAGTTATTGCTATCACTCATTTATTATAATTGTCAACCATTTTGACCAACTCGCTAATCAACATGACTGAACGTCATTAACAGTTTGTAAATGTGCCTGCCAAAGTATTTACATTGTAACGAGTTTAGTGCAATTCCTCTTATTTGCAACATTCTGCTAACGTTCGAGTCACTATACTGTTGAATAAATAACTCCAATATTCTATAATGCAAAATGGTCTTTACTAGACTACTTTCACAATAACACTTCTACTTCTCAACAGATAGCGTGCTTAAATGAAACAGACTGCCATGCCTCAGCTGGCGCTATTTTATGCTCTTCGATTTCCTACTTCTAGGCATTTCTAGAATTTATCTTAGTATCCAGCTATAAAACTGCCAGCTATAACTACGGATGCACGTTATAGCTTCTCGTATGCGCGTGTATATGTGAGTGATACTTGCACAAATGATTGCCTATTTTTAGAGCATCTCAGATAAGATATATGCTCGTGTTTTTGCGTTTCTCTCCGCTGCGTGTACGTACATATGTGTAGACATAATGATTGATTCATTTATGTAGATACAAGTGACTGCTTAGTATCGGCGTAGAGATGATAGTATCCCTTAGTGTTGCTAATATTCGTCACACTGTCCTCCACCTAAGTCTGAGCGTCCCGATCAGACAAATATCATGATATAACGCCGCCAGCCCTTCCAGATGAATCACTTTTATTTTGGTTCGTGGTTTATCAATGGTTTGTATGCGGTAAACTACATCGTTGATCCGTTTTACAACTTTGTATGGGCCTTCCCAGTTACACTGCGATTTCGGGGACAAAACTTTTTCCGTTGTGGGTTCCATAACAGCACCAAATCTCCTTTGTCAAAACCTTCCGAATTAATTGCTTTATCGTATCTGGCTTTCACCTTGCCACTCATAACCTTTATTCGTTGCCTTATCAGATCGTGTATTTCTCTTAGTTCTTCTTCCAAAACACCAGTAGATTTCTTGACATTTCTCTCCGCATCGGCATCTATTCCGAACTTGAAATCACCTGGCAGTCGAAGGTCATTGATAAAAATTACTTTTGCAGGGGTTTGGCCCTTTGCCTCATGCACTGCTGATCGGTAAGCCATCAAGAATAATGGTATGCGGGTATCCCACTCTTTATGGAATTTGTCCACTACTTTCCTTAAATGCTCCTCCAATGTTCTATTGAATCGTTCCAACATACCATCGTAATGAGGATGCAATACAGTTGTCCGTGTTTTTCGAATGCCCAATGATTTACACATTTCCTGGAACACAGCTGATTTGAAATTCCTGCCTTGGTCAGAATGTAACTCCATTGGTACACCATACCTTGCAACCCAATTGTTTATAAACACTTCTGCTACTGTTTCCGCTTCTGGCTTTGGGATTGGGAGTACCTCTGGCCATTTGCTGAAATAATCCATAACCACCAGTACATATTTGTTTCCGCAGTTGCTAGTAGGAAATGGACCTGCGACATCCATAGCGATCCTTTCAAATGGCGCACCTGAGTTATATTGCTTCATCTGTCCATCACTTCGGGCTTGGGTCCTTTCGCTCTGCTGCGAACCTCGCAGTTCGAAATCCACTCAGTGACCGACTGACGGCAACCAACCCAATAGAATCTCTGTTTAATCTTCTCGAGCGTCTTCGTGATTACAAGATGACCTCACTTGGACCATTATGCAGCTCGCTGAGCACGTCAGGAATCCTCTTTCTGGGAACAACTATCAGTTTCTTATTGCATTGACCATCCTCACTCTCCCATACTCGATGCAAGAAACCGGATATCAATTCTAAACTGTTCCAATGTGCCCAATATGACTTCGCAATGGGCCTCTCTGCTGTCATCTCCTCTTTGTTTGGTCTTTCCTTTCGTTCGAGCGCTTGCATAACATGTGATAAATATGTGTCTTCTGACACTTAGTTGTTCCTCGTCCTATTCGTCCTTACACGTTATAGTCATTAGCCGGACATCTATAATGTCTTCTTTAGCCTCGGCCTTTGAACAGTGCTTGCATTCCAAACTACATGGTCTTCGTGATATTGCAGCGGCATTCCCATGGGTACTACCTTTTCGATGCTCAATGGAAAGTCATAGATTTGTAGTCGCTCGATCCACCGTGCCAATTGTTCTTCTGGATTACAGAACTGCAAGAG
This sequence comes from Eurosta solidaginis, assembly GCF_040869045.1. NCBI lineage: Eukaryota > Metazoa > Arthropoda > Insecta > Diptera > Tephritidae > Eurosta > Eurosta solidaginis. Next base: position 128,401,547 of record NC_090321.1, on the reverse strand, counting down.
CCATTTCAACGCTGCGTGATCAGTCCTGACGCGGAATCGCTGCCCATAGAGGTACTTGTGAAAATGTTTAACGCACTCTACCAATGCCAACAGCTCTCTCCGTGTAACGCAGTAGTTCCTCTCTGGTTTTCCCGTTGAACGGCTGCAATATTCAAATATCTTCTCGTGTCCTTCAACCAGCTTTGACAAAACGCCTCCTATAGCATATCCGCTCGCATCTGTATCTAGAATAAACGTTGCTCCTGGAACCGGATATGCTAACATTGCGGCAGTACACAAACGCTCTTTCAATGTTTGGAAAGCCACGTCTTGCTCCTTCTTCCATTCAAAGTTTATATTTTCTAGTAAGTTCGTGGAGGCTATGGGCTGCGCTGGCAAAATTTGGTACAAATCGGAGGGAATATGTGCACAGCACAAGGAAACTTCTCACTTCATGTAGGTTCTGTGGTCTTGGCCAATCCTTTACAGTCTCTATCTTTTCGTTCGCAGTACAGATGTCCTCTGTCATTACCTTGTGACCCAAATAATTTACTTCCATTTTAAACAGCGCACACTTTTTGGGACTTAGTTTCAGACAATCGCCAGCTATTCTCTGGAAAACTTCCTCCAAGTTTTTAAGATGTTCATCAAAGTTCTTGCGCAATACGATGATGTCGTCCAGATACACCAAGCATGTTTTCCGATATAGTCCTTTCAATACCTGATCCATCAGTCTCCCGAAAGTAGCTGGTAGCTAGTCCAAAGGGCATTACTGTAAATTGCCAAAGACCATCACCGACACTGAAGGCTGTTTTCTCTTTGTCTTCCTCTTTCTCTTCCACTTGCTAGTAGCCGCTTTGCAAGTCCAGTGTGGAAAACCATTTCGTACCAGATAGCGAGTCCAAAGTGTCGTCAATTCTTGGCAATGGGTAGCTATCCTTTTTCGTAACGTCATTCAACTTACAGCAGTCCACGCAAAACCTCATTTTTCCATCCTTCTTCTTTACAAGTACTACCGCTGAGCTCCATGTACTAGCTGATGGTTCGATGACGCCGCTGTCGCTCATTTCTTGTATGATTTGCCTCACAACTACCCGTTTCGCCAGTGGAACACTACGTGGAGCTTGACGGATCGGCCTCGCATCTCCAGTGTCAATTTGATGTTTCACAACTTTGGTGCGGCCTGGTTTGGAGCCATCTTGGTCAAATATGTTCGCGTATTTTAGGAGCAGTTGTTTTGTCTTATTCTGATAGTCTTCTTCTAGCCCCTCCGTCTATGCCGTGATGTCATTTGAAAGATCAGTGTTGCTGGTTGAAACGTCTTGCTGGAGCTGCTCACAGTTAATAACTACATCAGCCTCTTGGAATCTTCCCAATATAGCTCCTTTCGTCAGTTTGATTGGTGACTTGAACTCATTGAGTACTAGGCCAGGTCGATTTGTGGGGAATCCCCCCCCCCTTCATAACATGGGGAAGCACTGACTATTTGGACCCGCTAGGGCTGTGCGTACCAGATGCCGCCCTTAACATAGGAAAACAGCCGCACACATATAGCCGTTAAGGCAAAAACAGCAGTTCTGAGTTACGGCTCCGCGAAGTTCGAACCATACGGGTGGAGGATGCCGGAGCCTCTCGTTTTGTATGTTCAAACCTTCTCGGAAGCGGCATAAGGCCCCGTACCGCGACCGCCATAGCGGAGGTTCAAATGCCTTAAAACGTTTGAAAATTTCTGTACAAGAATTGGAAAAGTATGGACATGAATTCGAAAATTTAAAAATGGAAGCGAATGGTAAAGCAGACAAATAGTCCACCGTCCCTGAATTTTCAAAAACTCGTCAGAGGATGATCAAATGCCATTTTTATAAGCTTTGCCAAGATGTGCGTCTCCAAGATCCGGAAAGTTTTTTCAAAGTCAACATATTTTATCTAGTATTGGACATCATTATAAACCAACTGGAATCGCGTTTCAATCCAATGAATGAAATTTTTTCAAATTCCAGCGTTTTACAGCCCTCCACTATAATAGTTTTAAATCTCAATGATCTACAAAAAATGACTTGGTGAGATATATAAAGAAGACGGAGAAAGACAAAGAAATAAACAAATCGTCTTGTACATTGCTGATTTATTAATAATAAAAAATCATTTTATGCATTACAGCTTTCCTGGAGTATGCACTGCATTATTGCTATTTCTTACAATTCCTTTGACTAGTGCTGAACGATCATTTTCAAAACTAAAATTGATGAAAACCTACTTAAGAAACTTTATGGAACAAGACAGGTTATGAAACATGGCTATTCTATCTATTGGAAATCTATAGCCAGGTCTTTAAATTTTGATGGTGTTAAGACACTTTTGCGTAACAGAAATCTCGAAAAAACATTTTTCTAAATAAATTTCTTATGGGTGGGGAGGGAGGGAATGGCCTGAAGGTTTAATGAGGCCACATAAATCGTTCCCGAGATGGTCGGGCTAGCACCTTAATGGTGCTGTGGTACAGGAGCGTAACGGATCTGTATCCGGCAAAGGACCATCACATCGATAACACTCCCCAAAGCCTTTGGGGAGCAACCTTAACGCTACAACAACAACAAGACCAATCCAAGGACTAGAAATAACTAAAAAATCCTAAAAAGGATCTAAGTAATTTTTCCAAAATTTTTAAATCGGTCAAAAAAGTTTTCGTACATCTGAAAAAAAATGCCATAACTCTGAGGGCGAAAGAGACCATTTTTTTTTCTACTGTCAAAAAATTCAACTCACCAAATGAAGGCTAAAAGCGTATAGCAGCCAAGGAAACTAAGGCGATGCAGCAAACATGAACAAAGTGGAATAATCACAGTAAATTTCAACCCGACGGGCGGCATAATTGTAATAAACAAACTCCTTTTACATACAGTATTCATAAAAAAAGGGTGGAATATCTACCATATTGATGACAATAGATCAGCATTAAGACTGGCAGCGTAAAATACGGACATTTGTGGCTGGCAACATTATGACTGGCAGCAAGTTTTATAAGTATATTTTATATTTTAGAATAAATTGAGCGGCCTTGCGGACGCTTAACCAAGAGCAAAAACTTTTTTTTTTAAATTAGGACTAGTATTTAGTAGAAAAAGGTATAAAGTAAAATCTTACTAAAAATAAGAAAATAAAAAAATTAAAATTTTCTAAAATAGTTTCCTAAAGAAAAAAAGAGGTTAAGTTATTTCTTTGCTATGCAAGAAATAGAAAATCAAAAAAGGGAACATTTTTATTTGAGTAAGTTGGAATGCCGAGGAACTTTTTAAAATACCCCTCCAGTGATGGGATGAAAATACATTAAAAACTAGGAACTTGGAAAAAGAATTAGAATCATTAAAAACTCTCTGGAAAAATATAGAAATGAATAGGGAACCAACCCTAGAGGATGTAATAAACTCTACAACTACAGAAGAGGAAATATGTAGGATGATTAGTATGGTTTTCCCTAATAGGGCTTAGATATATATATATATATATATATATTCCTTTTAATAAATAAATATATAAGCAAAATTAGAAAGGTGTAAATAAAATGTTAGAAATAAAATTTTAAAATACCTTATCGGATCTATCACATAAATTAATTTTTTTTAAGAAAAATCGAAAGAAAATTGTAAATGATAATTACAATTTTATTTTTTTTTTTAATAAATTTCTTTATGTTATTTAAATCATGAAAAAAACTTTGAGCAAGTTGAAATGTTTAATGACTAAATAAAAAATAAAATTAAAAAAAATTATTTTTATCCACTTATTCACGGTAACAGGAAAATTTCTTTTCTCATAAAAATGTCTTAGTGGACAATGATTGCGCACGCCATCATGCTAGCGATAGTCGGATACGAACTAGGGAAAGAAAATTCAGAAGTACCAGGGAATAGAATGATAAAATACGAACCAACAGCCGAGGTAGAGACAAAAACGTTTTGATTTGCGTAATCGTACTATTGATCGTCCCAATAGCTACGATACTCAAAAATTATATGAAAATGAAATATAAGCAATCAAAATCCGTTCCAGCTCTTATCTAAGAAATTTTATTCTTAGTACTCTATTATTTAAAGCTTTTAACCTACTATTAAAAATGGAATCCGATTTTTAGGAAGAGCAACAAACAACTGAAAATAAACACTTAAACTTCTTCTACAACTAGTTAAAATTACACCTTAAATAATAAACTTCAAAATGTCGCAATCGACAGTAAATGCGGCTTCACTATGACTGCCCAAATTAAATGGCAAATGAAGTAATTGCATAATTTCTTTGAACGCTTTTGATATTTTTATATTGGTTTTTATATTTCCTATTTTTTTATAAAAAAATGTTATTGAATGGTCCAGTTATAATTATTTTTAATAATATTTATAATAATTTTATTTAATTTTAGTTTTAATTATTTTATAAATATTTCTTCTAGGACAGTGGGAATATGCACACTAAAAAAACAGTTAATAATAAAAACAAAAAATGAAGAAAAGTCACAAAGAGAACATATATATATATGTAAAGGGCTATATAAATTTGGAAGAATAAGACTAGTCGCGCTCGTTTTCGTCTTAGGATAGAAAAATGTTAGCGTAGAAAATTTTCAAGCGACCAGATTTTTCGACCAGGCTGAAATAAGCCGGCAATCTAGGACTTGAAAATAAGGAAAAACACAGTTGTCCTGAGGGACAAATTGGTGAAAAATTTTGAAATATTTACTACAGTAGGCAAATTAAAAAATAAAAAGAAAAAGTTACCCAAGTTCTCTAAGATCTAATAATTGCACTAACCCTAGAGGTAATGAAAGTGACAAATCCCGGTAAAAATTAAAATAAATCTTCATTTATATCATGACGATCCTGTCATGGTGGCCGCCGCAGAAATCGCATGACATATTAGATCAAAGATATTGCTGGAAAATATGAAAAATAGGAAAAGAACATTCAAAAATATGAAAACTGTTTTTGCATCCACTGTACCTTCCTTTTTACCCATTAGTTGAACTACTTCTAATACATAACTACCTTGCTCTTCCATCAATTATAGCTCCTAAATTCTCTGTATAATTAATTAGTAGAACTCAAATAAAATGAAAAGCATTGTTTAATAGAAATAGTTAATGTTACAATCTTTAACCCCCGGTAAAATAGAAAATATTAATAGGAAAAACTATTTCTACTTTAACTTATACACACAGGATCATTTCGGGACTTTTTCGGGATCATTTAAGGATGGCTTTCAGGATTCGTCCAGGAACCCTTAAGGGTAATTTCTGGACTTTTCCGAGACTATTTCGGGATCATTTCTGGATGGGTTTCGGGATCAGTCCGGGATGCCGTCAGGGTTATTTTGGTATTAGGTGATCATTTGAGGACCTTTCCGGCATCACATCTGGATGGTTTTCGGTATCCGTTCAGGATCCCGTCGGAATCATTGCGGGACTTTTTCGGGATCATTTGGGGTCCCTTCCGGCATCATTTCTGGATGGTTTTCGGGATTCGTCCGCGATAGCCTGGGGGTCATTTCGTAGCTTTTTCTAGATAATTTCGGGATCATTTGGGATCCTATCAGGTTATCAGCTCATTTAGTTCTTTTTTTACTCAATTACAAAAATAAAATGCATTAGACAGAAACAAATTTTAAACAGATAACTTGATGAACAGGCTAACGCGAATGGCCCATATATTTAAATTTCTCCTTGCGGACGGGATCATTTCTGGATGGTTTTTGGGATTTTTCCGGCATCCCGTCGGGGTCATTTCGGGATTTTTTCTCGACTAATACGGGATCATTTGCGGGCCCTTTCGGCATCATTTCTAGATAGTTGTCGGTATCCTTTCGGGATCCCGTCAGGGTCTGTTCGGAACTATTAGATCATTTGAGGACCATTCCGGCATCATTTCTGGATAGTTTTCGGGATCCTTTCGGGGTCCCGTCAGGGTCATTTCGGAACTTTTTCGGAATCATTTAAGGATGGCTTTCAGGATTCGTCCGGGAACCCGTCAGGGTAATTTCTGGACTTTTCCGAGACTATTTCGGGATCATTTTGGGACCTTCCCAAGATCATTTCTGGATGGGTTTCGGGATCAGTCCGGGATGCCGTCAGGGTTATTTTGGTATTAGGTGATCATTTGAGGACCTTTCCGGCATCACTTCTGGATGGTTTTCGGTATCCGTTCAGGATCCCGTCGGAATCATTGCGGGACTTTTTCGGGATCATTTGGGGTCCCTTCCGGCATCATTTCTGGATGGTTTTCGGGATTCGTCCGCGATAGCCTGGGGGTCATTTCGTAGCTTTTTCTAGATAATTTCGGGATCATTTGGGATCCTATCAGGTTATCAGCTCATTTAGTTCTTTTTTTACTCAATTACAAAAATAAAATGCATTAGACAGAAAACAAAATTTTAAACAGATAACTTGATAAGCAGGCTAACGCGAATGGCCCATATATTTAAATTTCTCCTTGCGGACGGGATCATTTCTGGATGGTTTTTGGGATTTTTCCGGCATCCCGTCGGGGTCATTTCGGGATTTTTTCTCGACTAATACGGGATCATTTGCGGGCCCTTTCGGCATCATTTCTAGATAGTTGTCGGTATCCGTTCGGGATCCCGTCAGAGTCTGTTCGGAACTATTAGATTATTTGAGGACCATTCCGGCATCATTTCTGGATAGTTTTCGGGGTCCCGTCAAGGTCATTTCGGAACTTTTTCGGAATAATTTAAGGATAGCTTTCAGGATTCGTCCGGGAACCCGTCAGGGTAATTTCTGGACTTTTCCGAGACTATTTCGGGATCATTTTGGGACCTTCCCAAGATCATTTCTGGATGGATTTCGGGATCAGTCCGGGATGCCGTCAGGGTTATTTTGGTATTAGGTGATCATTTGAGGACCTTTCCGACATCACTTCAGGATGGTTTTCGGTATCCGTTCAGGATCCCTTCGGAATCATTGCGGGACTTTTTCGGGATCATTTGGGGTCTCTCCGAAGATCATTTCTGGATGGATTTCGGGATCTGTCCGGGATTCCGTCAGGGTCATTTAGGGATGCCTTCGAGATCCCGTCAGGGTCATTTCGGGACTTCTTTGGGACTATATTGGGATCATTTCTGAATGGTTTACGGGATCCGTCCAGGACCCCTTAAGGGTCATTTCGGGACTATTAGGTGATCATTTGAGGACCTTACCGGCATCACTTCTGGATGATTTTCGGTATCCGTTCGGGATCCCGTCGGAATCATTGCGGGACTCTTTCGGAATCATTTGGGATCCCTTCCGGCATCATTTCTGGATGGTTTTCGGGATTTGTCCGGGATCCCGTCGGGGTTATTTCGGGACCTTTTCGGGATCATTTTGGAACACCTTCAGGGATCATTTCTGTATGGTTCTCTGGATATGTCTAGAATCGTGTCGTTGTCATTTCGGGTTTTTTTGGGACTATTCCGGGAACTTTTGGAGACCCTTCCGGGGCATTTCTGGATGGTTTTCGCGATCCGTCGTGGATCCCCTCGGAGCCATTTCGGAACTTTTTCTGGAGTATGTCGGGATAATTTAGGGACCCTTCCTGGATATTTTCTGGATGATTTTTGAGATCCGCCCGGGAGCCCGTCAGGGTTATTTCGGAACCTTTTCGGGATCATTTTGGAACACCTTCAGGGATCATTTCTGTGTGGTTCTCTGGATATGTCTAAAATCGTGTCGTTGTCATTTTGGGTTTTTTTGGGACTATTCCGGGAACTTTTGGAGACCCTTCCGGGGCATTTCTGGATGGTTTTCGGGATCCGTCCGCGATAGCGTGGGGGTCATTTCGTAGCAATTTCTAGATAATTTCGGGATCATTTGGGATCCTATCAGGTTATCAGCTCATTTAGTTCTTTTTTTACTCAATTACAAAAATAAAATGCATTAGACAGAAAACAAAATTTTAAACAGATAACTTGATAACCAGGCTAACGCGAATGGCCCATATATTTAAATTTCTCCTTGCGGACGGGGTCGCGGGTAAAGGCTAGTATATTATAAATGGCAAAGTTTGGATGTTTAGATGTTTGGATGTTTGTCCAGACGTTTGTCTTTGTGACTCAATAACGCAAGAATGGCTGGACGGATTTGGATGAATTTTTGCACACATATAGCCAATAGTCTAGAAGGATCTACTAGGGGGAAGTCCCCGGCCCCTAGGAACAGTTATAATTTAATTATTATATTTTTTCGTCTTTTTGACTGAATCACGCTAGAACGGCTACACGGATTTTGATGAAATTTGGGACACAGACAATAGTGTACTTGCGAAATTTTTTTCAAGCATGGAAAGTGGTGTGGGGGTCCCATGACCCCTACAAACAATTACTTTTTAATAATTTTTACACATTATAACTTTACGTATTCTGGCCTCAACCAATATTACAGACTCAATGGGTCAAATAACTCGAGGGCTTACAAAGTGAGCAGTGACACCCTCCGCCCCACCCCCGCCCCTTTCACTCACCCTCTGGTGTAAAATCTATAAATTGTTATAACTCAATTTAAATTTTCTCCTAAATCATTCAAGGTTCGAATCGAGCTCAAGGCCAGAACAATAATTTTTTTCTAATGATAATTATTGTTATTTTTTAATTTTTCTAAATTTGAAAAATTGTATTTTGTTTTTGGAATAGTAAGTAGAAAATTTTTCAGACAACCTGCCATAGCTGCGCAGATAGATCCATTTCGAAGGGTGTTAGGCCTTCATCATCAGTACGCTTTAGGCATGCTGCGCTAACCATTTAGCTAGACAGCGGTGGTTTGTTTGACTGGCAAATTTGCTACTTCTATTCCTTTTTACCAACTATATTTATTCAGTGTTGCGCCATCTGGTGCAAATCACTGATAATGCTGGATTTTTGTTTATTGTCAATTACTTTGTTTGACATTCCCAAGTGCTCATGGTTTATTAACAATTGTTTTTGTTTTTATCGGCCTATTGCTAAATCATTCAAGGTTCGAATCGAACTCAAGGCCAGACCAATAATTGTTTTCTAATGATAATTATTGTTATTTTTTAATTTTTCTAAATTAGAAAAAATTTATTTTGTTTTTGGAATAGTAAGTAGAAAATTTTTCAGACAACCTGCCATAGCTGCGCAGATAGATCCATTTCGAAGGGTGCTAAGCCTTCATCATCAGTACGCTTTAGGCATGCTGCGCTAACCATTTAGCTATACAGCGGTGGTTTGTTTGACTGGCAAATTTGCTACTTCTATTCCTTTTTACCAACTATATTTATTCAGTGTTGCGCCATCTGGTGCAAATCACTGATAATGCTAAATTTTTGTTTATTGTCAATTACTTTGTTTGACATTCCCAAGTGCTCATAGTTTATTAACAATTGTTTTTGTTTTTATCGGCCTATTGATAAATCATTCAAAGTTCGAATCGAGCTCAAGGCCAGAACAATAATTTTTTTTCTAATGATAATTATTGTTATTTTTTAATTTTTCTAAATTTGAAAAGTTGTATTTTGTTTTTGGAATAGTAAGTTGAAAATTTTTCAGACAACCTGCCATAGCTGCGCAGATAGATCCATTTCGAAGGGTGCTAAGCCTTCATCATCAGTACGCTTTAGGCATGCTGCGCTAACCATTTAGCTATACAGCGGTGGTTTGTTTGACTGGCAAATTTGCTACTTCTATTCCTTTTTACCAACTATATTTATTCAGTGTTGCGCCATCTGGTGCAAATTACTGATAATGCTGGATTTTTGTTTATTGTCAATTACTTTGTTTGACATTCCCAAGTGCTCATGGTTTATTAACAATTGTTTTTGTTTTTATCGGCCTATTCATAAATCACTCAAGGTTCGAATCGAGCTCAAGGCCAGAACAATAATTTTTTTCTAATGATAATTATTGTTATTTTTTCATTTTTCTAAATTTACTATTCCAAAAACAAAATACAATTTTTCAAATTTAGAAAAATTAAAAAATAACAATAATTATCATTAGAAAAAATTATAGTTCTGGCCTTGAGCTCGATTCGAACCTTGAATGATTTATCAATAGGCCGATAAAAACAAAAACAATTGTTAATAAACCATGAGCACTTGAGAATGTCAAACAAAGTAATTGACAATAAACAAAAATCCAGCATTATCAGTGATTTGCACCAGATGGCGCAACACTGAATCAATATAGTTGGTAAAAAGGAATAGAAGTAGCAAATTTGCCAGTCAAACAAACCACCGCTGTATAGCTAAATGGTTAGCGCAGCATGCCTAAAGCGTACTGATGATGAAGGCTTAGCACCCTTCGAAATGGATCTATCTGCGCAGCTATGGCAGGTTGTCTGAAAAATTTTCTACTTACTATTCCAAAAACAAAGTACAATTTTTCAAATTTAGAAAAATTAAAAAATAACAATAATTATCATTAGAAAAAAATTATTGTTCTGGCCTTGAGCTCGATTCGAACCTTGAATGATTTATCAATAGGCCGATAAAAACAAAGAACAATTTTCTCCTAAATCAATAGTTTTTGGTATCTGGCACATACAGATCGAGATCTAAACAATTTTGGAAAAACAAGCAGCGGTCCTTCTCCTCCCGCCATCCGCCCTCCTTCAATTGTTTTTATTAGCACGCTTTTATTAGCTTTATCTGTATGTTTCTTTGTAACTCTTCATTCGCTCCAACGCGGCTGCTGCCTTATTAAAATGGTTCTACAATTAGCTTCGCCGTATTTGTAGTCCTGTTGGGGTCATATCGAGACCCTTCCGGGAACATTTTTGGATGGTTTTCGGGATCCCGCCGGGGTCATTTCGGGACTTTTTCGGTACTATTTCGGGATCATTTTGGGACCCTTCCGGGATCATTTCTGTATAGTTTTCGGGATCCGTCCGGGATCCCGTCGGGGTTATTTTGGGATATTTTCGGGACTATTCCGGGATCATTTCGGGACTATTTCGCGATCATTTAGGGACCTTTCCGGCATCATTTCTGGATGGGTTTCGGGATCCGTTCGGCATCCCGTCGGGGTTATTTTGGGATATTTTCGGGGCTATTCCGGGATCATTTCGGGACTATTTCGCGATCATTTAGGAACCTTTCCGGCATCATTTTTGGATCCGTTTCGGGATCCGTTCGGCATCCCGTCGGGGTATTTTCGCGATTATTTGCGTACCTTTGAGAGATAAATTCTTGATGGTTTCCGTGATCATCACGGGACTTTTTCGGGGTCATTTTGGGTCCCTTTCGCCATTATTTCTGAAGGGTTTTCGGGATCCGTCCGGGATCTCGTCGGGGTAATTTCGGGACTTTTTCGGGATCATTTGGGGTCCCTTCCGATATCTTTTCTGGATGGTTTTCGAGATCCATCCGGGATCCTGCCGGGGTCATTTTTGGACTTTTTTCTCGACTAATACGGGATCATTTGGGAACCCTTTCGGCATCATTTCTGGATGGTTTTCGAGATCCCGTCAGGGTAATTTCGGGACTTTTTCGGAACCATTTGGGGTCCTTTCCGGAATCATTTCTGGATTGTTTTCGGGATCCGTCCGGGATCCTGTCGGGGTCATTTCGGGACTTTTTCGGAACCATTTGGGGTCCTTTCCGGAATCATTTCTGGATGGTTTTCGGGATCCGTCCGGGATCCTGTCGGGGTCCTTACGGGACTTTTGCGGGAACATTTGGGGTCTCTTCCGGCAATATTTCTGGATAGTTTTCGGGATTCCGTCAGGGTCATTTCGGGACTATTTCGGGATAATTTGGGGTACCTACCGGCATCATTTCTGGATGGTTTTCGGTATCCGTACGGGATCCCGTCGGTGTCATTTCGGGACTTTTTCGGAACCATTTGGGGTCTCTTCCGGTATCATTTCTGGATGGTTTTCGGGATCCGTCCGGGATCCCGTCGATGTCATTTTGGGACTATTTCGGCATCATTTGGGGGACCTTCCGGCATCATTTCTAGATGGTTTTCAGGATCCGTCCGGGATCCCGTCGGGGTCACTTCGGAACTTTTTCTTGACTAATACAGGGCCATTTTGGGACCCTTTCGGCATCATTTCTAGATGATTTACGGGATACGTCTGGGATCCCGTCGGCGTCATTTCAAGACTATTAGGTGATCTTTTGAGGACCTTTCCGGCATCATTTCTGGATGGTTTTCGGTATCCGTTCGGGATCGGGGTAATTTCGGGACTATTTCTGGATCATTTGGGGTTCTTTTGGCATCATTTCTGGATGGTTTTCGGGATTCGTCCGGGATCCCCTCGGGGTCATTTCAGAACTTTGTCGATATTATTTGGGGTACCTCCCGGCATCATTTCCAGATGGTTGTGGGTATCCGTCCGGGATCCCGTCGGGGTCATTTCGGGACTACTAGATGATCTTTTGAGGACCTTTCAGGCATCATTTCTGTATGGTTTTCGGTATCCGTTCGGGATCGGGGTCATTTCGGGACTAATACGGGATCATTTGGGGACCCTTTCGGCATCATTTCTGGATGTTTTTTGGGATCCGTCCGGGATTCCGCCAGCGTCATTTGGGGACTATTAGGGGATAATTTGGGAACCTTTCCGGCATCATTTCTGAATAGTTTTAAGGATCCGTCCGGGATCCTGGCGGAGTCATTTCTGGCTCATTTGGGGAACCTACCGGCATCATTTCTGGTTTGTTTTCGGGATCCGTCGGGACTATTTCGGGATCCTTTGGGGTACCTACCGGCATCATTTCTGGATGGTTTTCGGGATCCGTACGGGACCCCGTCAGGTTGATTTCGGGACTTTTTCGGGATCAGGGTAATTTCTGGACATTTCTGTGACAATTTCAGGATCATTTTGGGATCCTTCCTAGATCATTCCTGGATGGATTTCGGGATCTGTCCGTGATCCCGTTAGAGTCATTTAGGGATCCGTTCGAGATCCCGTCAGGGTCATTTCGGGACTTCTTCGGGACTATTTCGGGATAATTTTTGGTGGTTTTCGGGAGCCCTTCTGGGTCATTTCGGAACTTTTTCAGGGCTAATACGGGATCATTTGGGGACCCTTCCGGCATCACTTTTGAATGGATTTCGGGATCTGTACGGGAACACTTCAGGGTAATTTCGGGATCATTTGGAGACCCTTTAGGCTTTTTCTCTATTACTTCGGAATCATTTGGGGATCCTTCCGGCATCAATTCTTCGTGGTTTGCCGGATCCATCAGGGTATTTTCGGGACCATTTTGGTATCATTTTGGGGACCCTACCGAGGTCATTTCTGGATCCGTCCGGGATGCCGTAGGGTTCATTTCGAAATTTTTTTGTTACTTTTTCGGGATAGTTTTGGCACCCTTCCGGGATCGTTTCTGGATCCGTGCTGGATCCCATCGGGGTCATTTCCGGACTATTTCGCGACTAATGCGGGATCATTTGGGGTCCCTTTCGCCATCATTTCTGGATGGGTTTCGGGATCCGTCCGGGATCTCGTCAGGGTCATTTCGGGACTATTTGGGAATCATTTTGGAACCTTTCGGGAATAATTTCTGGATAGTTTCAAGAATCCCTCGGGGATTCCTTCATGTTCATTTCGGGACTATTTCGGGATCATTTGGGGTACCTACCGGCATCATTTATGGTTGGTTTTCGGGGTTCGTCCGGGATCCCATCGGGGTCATTTCGGGACTTTTTCGATATCATTTGGGTTCCCTTCCGGCATCATTTCTGGAAGGTTTTCGAGATCCGTCGGGGTCATTTCAGGAATTTTTCGGGATCATTTGGGGTACCTTCCGGCATCAAATCTACATGGTTTTGGGTATCCGTCCGGGATACCGTCATGGTAATTTCGGGACTTTTTCGCGACTAATACGGGATCATTTGGGGACCCTTTCGGCATCATTTTTGGATGGTTTTCGGGATCCGTCCGGGATTCCGTCAGCGTCATTTCGGGACTATTAAGGGGTTTTTTGGGGACCTTTCCGGCATCATTTCTGGATCATTTGGGGTACCTACCGGCATCATTTCTGGTTGGTTTTCGGGATCCGTCGTGGTCCCCGTCGGGGTCATTTCGGGACAATTTGGGGTACCACCGGCATCATTTCTGGATTGTTTTCGAGATCCGTACGGGATCCCGTCAGGTTCATTTCGGGACTTTTTTGGGACCATTTAAGCATGGTTTTCAGAATCCGTCCGAGATCCCATCAGGGTCATTTCGGGACTTCTTCGAGACTATTTCGGCATCATTCTTGGATGGTTTTCGGAATCCGTCCGGAAGCCCACCTGGGTCATTTCGGAACTTTTTTAGGGCTAATACGGGATCATTTGGGGACCCTTCCGGCATCACTTCTGGATGGATTTCGGGATCTGCACGGGAACCCATCAGGGTTATTTCAGGACTTTTTCGGGACTATTTCGGTATCATTTGGAGACCCTTTAGGAGTCATTTCATGACTTTTTCTGGATCATTTGAAGAACCCTTCCGGCATCAATTCTTGATGGTTTGCCGGATCCATCAGGGTAATTTGGGGACCCTTCCGAGGTCATTTCTGGATCTGCCGTAGGAGTAATTTCGAGATTTTTTTGTTACTTTTTCGGGATGGGTTTGGGACCCTTCCGGGATCATTTCTGGATCCGTGCGGGACCAATCTGTGTCATTTCCGGACTATTTCGGGATCATTTTGGGAGCCTTCCGGAATCATTTCTGTATGGTTTTCGCGATACGTCGTGGATCCCCGCAGGGTCATTTCGGAACTTTTTATGAACTATGACGGGATAATATAGGAACCCTTCCTGGATATATTCTAGATGGTTTTTGAGATCCGTCCAGGAGCCCGTCAGGGTCATTTCGCAACTTTTTCGGGATCATTTTGGTACCCTTCAGGGATCATTTCTGTATGGTTCTCTGGATAAGTCTAGAATCGTGTCGTTGTCATTTCGAGGTTTTTTGGGTCTATTCCGAGAACTTTTGAAGACCCTGCGGAGGCATTTCTGTATGGTTTTAGGGATCCGTCCGCGATAGCTTCGGGGTAATTTCATGGCTCTTTCTGGATAATTTCGGGATAATTTGGGGATCCTATCAGGTTATCAGCTCATTTAGATCTTTTTTTACTCAATTAAAATATAAAATGCATTATACAGAAACAAAATTGTAAACAGATAACTTGATAAGCAGGCTAACGTGAATAGTCCATATATTTCATTTTCTCCTTGCGGACGGGGCCGCGGGTAAAGGCTAGTATATTATAAATGGCTGAACCGATTTGGATGAAAATTTCCACACATATAGACAATAGTCTAGGAGGATCTACTAGCTATATATTTTTCAAAAGAGGCGTGATCCCCGCCCCCTAGGAACAGTTATAATTTAATTATTATATTTTTTCGTCTTTGCGACTGAATCACGCCAGAATGGCTACACGGATTTTGATGAAATCTGGGACACAGACAACAGTCTACTAGCGAAATTTTTTTCGACCATGGAAAGAGGGGTGGGGGTCCCACGACCCCTTCGAGCAATTACTTTTTAATAATTTTTACACATTATAACTTTACGTATACTGGCCTTCACCAATATCACAAACTCAAGGGGTCAAATAAGTCAAGGGCTGACAAAGTAAGCAGTGACACCATCCGCCCTCCCCTCCTCTTTATCTCCCCCTCTGGCGTGAAATCTATAAATTGTTATAACTTAATATAAATTTTCTCCTAAATCAATAGTTTTTGGTATCTGGCACATACAGATCGAGATCTAGACAATTTTGGAGGAACGATCAGTGGTCCTCTCCTTCTACTCCCGCCATCCGCCCTCTTTCAATTGTTTTTATTAGCACGCTTTTATTAGCTTTACCTGTATGTTTCTATGTAACTTTTCATTCGCTACAATGCGCCTGCTGCCTTATTAACATGGTTTTATAATTAGCTTCACCTTATTTGTAATCCCGTAAGGGTCATATAGAAGCCCTTCCGGGATCATTTCTGGATGGTTTTCGGGATCAGTCCGGGATCCCGCCGGGGTAATTTCGGGACTTTTTCGGTACTATTTCGGGATCATTTTGGGACCCTTCCGGGATCATTTCTGTATAGTTTTCGGGATCCGTCCGGGATCCCGTCGGGGTTATTTTGGGATATTTTCGGGACTATTCCGGAATCATTTCGGGACAATTTCGCGATCATTTGGGGACCCTTCCGGCATCATTTCTGGATGGTTTTCGAGATCCGTCCGGGATCCCGTCGGGGTACTTTCGGGATAATTTGCGTACCTTCGAGAGATAAATTCTTGATGGTTCCCGGGATCATTACGGGACTTTTTCAGGGTTATTTTGGGTGCCTTTAGGCATCATTTCTGGATGGTCTTCGGGATTCGTCCGGCATCACCGTCGGGGTCATTTCTGGACTTTTACGCGACTAATACGGGATCATTTGGGGATCCTTTCGGCATCATTTCTGGATGGTTTTCGGGATCCGTCCGGGATCTCGTCGGGGTAATTTGGGCACTTTTTCGGCATCATTTGGGGGCTCTTCCGGCATCATTTCTGGATGGTTTTCGGGATCCATCCGGGATCTCGTCGGGGTCCTTTGGGGACTTTTTCGGGATCCTTTGGGGGCTCTCCCGGCATTATTTCTGGATGGTTTTCGGGTTAGAAAAATTAAAAAATAACAATAATTATCATTAGAAAAAATTATAGTTCTGGCCTTGAGCTCGATTCGAACCTTGAATGATTTATCAATAGGCCGATAAAAACAAAAACAATTGTTAATAAACCATGAGCACTTGAGAATGTCAAACAAAGTAATTGACAATAAACAAAAATCCAGCATTATCAGTGATTTGCACCAGATGGCGCAACACTGAATCAATATAGTTGGTAAAAAGGAATAGAAGTAGCAAATTTGCCAGTCAAACAAACCACCGCTGTATAGCTAAATGGTTAGCGCAGCATGCCTAAAGCGTACTGATGATGAAGGCTTAGCACCCTTCGAAATGGATCTATCTGCGCAGCTATGGCAGGTTGTCTGAAAAATTTTCTACTTACTATTCCAAAAACAAAGTACAATTTTTCAAATTTAGAAAAATTAAAAAATAACAATAATTATCATTAGAAAAAAATTATTGTTCTGGCCTTGAGCTCGATTCGAACCTTGAATGATTTATCAATAGGCCGATAAAAACAAAGAACAATTTTCTCCTAAATCAATAGTTTTTGGTATCTGGCACATACAGATCGAGATCTAAACAATTTTGGAAAAACGAGCAGCGGTCCTTCTCCTCCCGCCATCCGCCCTCCTTCAATTGTTTTTATTAGCACGCTTTTATTAGCTTTATCTGTATGTTTCTTTGTAACTCTTCATTCGCTCCAACGCGGCTGCTGCCTTATTAAAATGGTTCTACAATTAGCTTCGCCGTATTTGTAGTCCTGTTGGGGTCATATCGAGACCCTTCCGGGAACATTTTTGGATGGTTTTCGGGATCCCGCCGGGGTCATTTCGGGACTTTTTCGGTACTATTTCGGGATCATTTTGGGACCCTTCCGGGATCATTTCTGTATAGTTTTCGGGATCCGTCCGGGATCCCGTCGGGGTTATTTTGGGATATTTTCGGGACTATTCCGGGATCATTTCGGGACTATTTCGCGATCATTTAGGGACCTTTCCGGCATCATTTCTGGATGGGTTTCGGGATCCGTTCGGCATCCCGTCGGGGTTATTTTGGGATATTTTCGGGGCTATTCCGGGATCATTTCGGGACTATTTCGCGATCATTTAGGAACCTTTCCGGCATCATTTTTGGATCCGTTTCGGGATCCGTTCGGCATCCCGTCGGGGTATTTTCGCGATTATTTGCGTACCTTTGAGAGATAAATTCTTGATGGTTTCCGTGATCATCACGGGACTTTTTCGGGGTCATTTTGGGTCCCTTTCGCCATTATTTCTGAAGGGTTTTCGGGATCCGTCCGGGATCTCGTCGGGGTAATTTCGGGACTTTTTCGGGATCATTTGGGGTCCCTTCCGATATCTTTTCTGGATGGTTTTCGAGATCCATCCGGGATCCTGCCGGGGTCATTTTTGGACTTTTTTCTCGACTAATACGGGATCATTTGGGAACCCTTTCGGCATCATTTCTGGATGGTTTTCGAGATCCCGTCAGGGTAATTTCGGGACTTTTTCGGAACCATTTGGGGTCCTTTCCGGAATCATTTCTGGATTGTTTTCGGGATCCGTCCGGGATCCTGTCGGGGTCATTTCGGGACTTTTTCGGAACCATTTGGGGTCCTTTCCGGAATCATTTCTGGATGGTTTTCGGGATCCGTCCGGGATCCTGTCGGGGTCCTTACGGGACTTTTGCGGGAACATTTGGGGTCTCTTCCGGCAATATTTCTGGATAGTTTTCGGGATTCCGTCAGGGTCATTTCGGGACTATTTCGGGATAATTTGGGGTACCTACCGGCATCATTTCTGGATGGTTTTCGGTATCCGTACGGGATCCCCGTCGGGGTCATTTCGGGACAATTTGGGGTACCACCGGCATCATTTCTGGATTGTTTTCGAGATCCGTACGGGATCCCGTCAGGTTCATTTCGGGACTTTTTTGGGACCATTTAAGCATGGTTTTCAGAATCCGTCCGAGATCCCATCAGGGTCATTTCGGGACTTCTTCGAGACTATTTCGGCATCATTTTTGGATGGTTTTCGGAATCCGTCCGGAAGCCCACCTGGGTCATTTCGGAACTTTTTTAGGGCTAATACGGGATCATTTGGGGACCCTTCCGGCATCACTTCTGGATGGATTTCGGGATCTGCACGGGAACCCATCAGGGTTATTTCAGGACTTTTTCGGGACTATTTCGGTATCATTTGGAGACCCTTTAGGAGTCATTTCATGACTTTTTCTGGATCATTTGAAGAACCCTTCCGGCATCAATTCTTGATGGTTTGCCGGATCTATCAGGGTAATTTGGGGACCCTTCCGAGGTCATTTCTGGATCTGCCGTAGGAGTAATTTCGAGATTTTTTTGTTACTTTTTCGGGATGGGTTTGGGACCCTTCCGGGATCATTTCTGGATCCGTGCGGGACCAATCTGTGTCATTTCCGGACTATTTCGGGATCATTTTGGGAGCCTTCCGGAATCATTTCTGTATGGTTTTCGCGATACGTCGTGGATCCCCGCAGGGTCATTTCGGAACTTTTTATGAACTATGACGGGATAATATAGGAACCCTTCCTGGATATATTCTAGATGGTTTTTGAGATCCGTCCAGGAGCCCGTCAGGGTCATTTCGCAACTTTTTCGGGATCATTTTGGTACCCTTCAGGGATCATTTCTGTATGGTTCTCTGGATAAGTCTAGAATCGTGTCGTTGTCATTTCGAGGTTTTTTGGGTCTATTCCGAGAACTTTTGAAGACCCTGCGGAGGCATTTCTGTATGGTTTTAGGGATCCGTCCGCGATAGCTTCGGGGTAATTTCATGGCTCTTTCTGGATAATTTTGGGATAATTTGGGGATCCTATCAGGTTATCAGCTCATTTAGATCTTTTTTTACTCAATTAAAATATAAAATGCATTATACAGAAACAAAATTGTAAACAGATAACTTGATAAGCAGGCTAACGTGAATAGTCCATATATTTCATTTTCTCCTTGCGGACGGGGCCGCGGGTAAAGGCTAGTATATTATAAATGGCTGAACCGATTTGGATGAAAATTTCCACACATATAGACAATAGTCTAGGAGGATCTACTAGCTATATATTTTTCAAAAGAGGCGTGATCCCCGCCCCCTAGGAACAGTTATAATTTAATTATTATATTTTTTCGTCTTTGCGACTGAATCACGCCAGAATGGCTGCACGGATTTTGATGAAATCTGGGACACAGACAACAGTCTACTAGCGAAATTTTTTTCGAACATGGAAAGAGGGGTGGGGGTCCCACGACCCCTTCGAGCAATTACTTTTTAATAATTTTTACACATTATAACTTTACGTATACTGGCCTTCACCAATATCACAAACTCAAGGGGTCAAATAAGTCAAGGGCTGACAAAGTAAGCAGTGACACCATCCGCCCTCCCCTCCTCTTTATCTCCCCCTCTGGTGTGAAATCTATAAATTGTTATAACTCAATATAAATTTTCTCCTAAATCAATAGTTTTTGGTATCTGGCACATACAGATCGAGATCTAGACAATTTTGGAGGAACGATCAGTGGTCCTCTCCTTCTACTCCCGCCATCCGCCCTCTTTCAATTGTTTTTATTAGCACGCTTTTATTAGCTTTACCTGTATACCTGCTGCCTTATTAACATGGTTTTATAATTAGCTTCACCTTATTTGTAATCCCGTAAGGGTCATATAGAAGCCCTTCCGGGATCATTTCTGGATGGTTTTCGGGATCAGTCCGGGATCCCGCCGGGGTAATTTCGGGACTTTTTCGGTACTATTTCGGGATCATTTTGGGACCCTTCCGGGATCATTTCTGTATAGTTTTCGGGATCCGTCCGGGATCCCGTCGGGGTTATTTTGGGATATTTTCGGGACTATTCCGGAATCATTTCGGGACAATTTCGCGATCATTTGGGGACCCTTCCGGCATCATTTCTGGATGGTTTTCGAGATCCGTCCGGGATCCCGTCGGGGTACTTTCGGGATAATTTGCGTACCTTCGAGAGATAAATTCTTGATGGTTCCCGGGATCATTACGGGACTTTTTCAGGGTTATTTTGGGTGCCTTTAGGCATCATTTCTGGATGGTCTTCGGGATTCGTCCGGCATCCCGTCGGGGTCATTTCGGGACTTTTACGCGACTAATACGGGATCATTTGGGGATCCTTTCGGCATCATTTCTGGATGGTTTTCGGGATCCGTCCGGGATCTCGTCGGGGTAATTTGGGCACTTTTTCGGCATCATTTGGGGGCTCTTCCGGCATCATTTCTGGATGGTTTTCGGGATCCATCCGGGATCTCGTCGGGGTCATTTGGGGACTTTTTCGGGATCATTTGGGGGCTCTCCCGGCATTATTTCTGGATGGTTTTCGGGTTTCGTCCGGGATCCCGTCGGGGTCATTTCGGGACTTTTTCGCGACTAATACGGGATCATTTGGGAACACTTTCGGCATCATTTCTGGATGGTTTTCTGGATCCGTCCGGGATCCCGTCGGGCTCATTTCGGGACCTTTTCGCGACTAATGCGGGATCATTTGGGAACCCTTTCGGCTTCATTTCTGGATGGTTTTCGGGATCCGTCCGGGATCTCGTCGGGGTAATTTGGGCACTTTTTCGGCATCATTTGGGGGCTCTTCCGGCATCATTTCTGGATGGTTTTCGGGATCCATCCGGGATCTCGTCGGGGTCATATGGATACTTTTTCGGGATCATTTGGGGGCTCTTCCGGCATTATTTCTGGATGGTTTTCGGGTTTCGTCCGGGATCCCGTCGGGGTCATTTCGGGACTTTTTCGCGACTAATACGGGATCATTTGGGAACACTTTCGGCATCATTTCTGCATAATTTTCGGGATCCGTCCGGGATGCCGACGAGGTCATTTCGGGACTATTTCGGGATCATTTGGGAACCCTTTCGGCATCATTTCTGGATGGATTTCGGGATCCGTCCGGGATCCCATCAGGGTAATTTCGGGACTATTAGGGGATCATTTGGGCATCATTTCTGCATAATTTTCGGGATCCGTCCGGGATGCCGACGAGGTCATTTCGGGACTATTTCGGGATCATTTGGGATACCTACCGGCATCATTTCTGGATGGTTTTTGGGATTGGTCAGGGTCATTTCGGGACTTTTTCGGGATAATTTAAGGATGGCTTTCAGGATTCGTCCGGGAACCCGTCAGGGTAATTTCTGGACTTTTCCGACACTATTTCGGAATCATTTTGGGACCTTCCCAAGATCATTTCTGGATGGATTTCGGGATCTGTCCGGGATGCCGTCAGGGTCATTTTGGGACTATTAGGTGATCGTTTGAGGACCTTTCCGGCATCACTTCTGGATGGTTTTCGGTATCCGTTCAGGATCCCGTCGGAATAATTGCGGGACTTTTTCGGGATCATTTGGGGTCCCTTCCGGCATCATTTCTGGATGGTTTTTGTGATTCGTCCGGCGTCCCGTCGGGGTCATTTCGGGACTTTTTCTCGACTAATACGGGATCATTTGCGAGGCCTTTCGGTATCATTTCTGGATATTTGTCGGGATCCGTTCGGGATCCCGTCAGGTTCTTTTCGGAACTATTAAGAGATCATTTGAGGACCTTTTCGGCATCATTTCTGGATAGTTTCCGGGATCATTTCGGGGTCCCATCAGGGTTATTTCGGGACTTTTTCGGCATCATTTAAGATTGGTTTTCAGGATTCGTCCGGGATCCCGTCACACAGTGTTTCGTGTAGAACAAGCTGGCTGGACAAAATTATTTTATGAGATTTTCCGTTTCATATGCAGTCATTTATTACAACTACGTCATTTTTTTCAGCCATATGTTCTTTTTTTTATTTTTTTCCAAAATTTTACTTCATATGCATAGATTTGCTTATTTCATATACAGTAACTCATGTGAATAAGTGACATAGGTCCAAAAAAATTTAAAGGAGTCAAGAATATTACTTTATTGTACTTAAATTGAATGGACTACAAATCTCAATACTCTAAAAAATTCTAAAAATTCGGAAAAAAATTAAAATTTTTTATGAAAGTTCGTCGAATTCTTCAAACATTTTTTAAATATAATTTAGTTTTTGTTATAGATCGTGACACATTTTCCTATGGAAAATAAGTTAAAATATGAAAATTCGTCGAATTTTTCAAAAATTTTTTAAATATAATTTAAATTTTGTTATAGATCGTGACAAATTTTCTTATGGGAAAATATAGCGAAAATTGTAAGAATTGTCCAAAAGGGGGTGTCTACTTATTTATGTGAGTGACTGTACATGTGTCCATACATGTTTTGTATTTATTTGAGTATTTATCCTGGCACTACAATTTTTACAAAATTATTTTATAGTACCAGTCAGGAATGTAAAAGTGAATTACAATAATAATAATAACAATGTAAATATTTAAATTAATTATGTGAAAATTACTTATTACAAAAACTTAAAAGTGAAGTATCATACAAAGTAGAAAAGACAATAGATTTAAATTAAATAAAACCTGATCCAACAAAAAGTTATAGGGTAGGTTATCTTTTATAATTATGTTATTATTCGCTATCATCACTTTCATTCGATGAGTCACTTGTGGAATAGTCATGAGCATCATCAACACTACTGTGAAAGCTTGAAACAACTGGGGAATTTTTTTACTCCTCAACATTATCGGGGGACAGTAAATTTAAGACTTCTGAAGTCAGAAATTTAAATTTTTTCTTAGGTATTTCCCAAAAAATGTTAACTAAAGGATCCGATATTATAAGCAACATATTCATAAGATCTCTATTCGTGGCTTCACGCGACTGCTTTTGTGTGTTATCATCTTTAAATCATTTTAAATTTTTTCTTATGTATCTCCCTAAAACTGTTAACTAAAGGATCCGATGTTATAAGCAATAAACACTTTTTTTGTAGTAATAAAACCAAAAAACCTCTCTGTAAGCTCTCCACCTTACTCACAATAATAAATATACAAACAAGCCAAAGGGAAAACAAAATAGCATGATGTGAAAAAAAAGCAAAATAACAAAAGTCAGTATAACAAAATAAATGTAAACTAATGTAAACAAAAAAAAAACGACATAAGTACACTCAACACTGTAATATCAAGTTACCATTAAGTAATAAACTACAATAGAATATAAAAACAATTAAAAAGTTAAGTAGAATTAAGTCTTTTGAATAGTCATATACAATTGTCTTCAAGTATATATGACCCTTCTTAAGGTGTATGGTGTAGCATTACCAAATGCACTTTTCTGCCAATGCATTTTTTATGCGTATATAAATATCGACCGCACACATTCAAATTACATTCAAAATACAACGACCCACATAAATTATGTTTAACCCAACACAGCGGGATTTCAACATCATATACAAATGCCGAAAGCAAGACCCATACCTGCTTACATTCGTCAACTCTATTTGACTGTAATATTGACCAACTCGCTAATCAACATGACTGAACGTCATTAACAGTTTGTAAATGCAGGGGTTTGACCCTTTGTCTCATGCACTGCTGATCGGTAAGCCATCAAGAATAATGGAATGCGGGTATCCCACTCTTTATGGAATTTGTCCACTACTTTCCTTAAATGCTCCTCCAATGTTCTATTGAATCGTTTCAACATACCATCGGAATTAGGATGCAGTACAGTTGTCCGTGTTTTTCGAATGCCCAACGATTTACACATTTCCTGGAACACAGCTGATTCGAAATTCCTGCCTTGGTCAGAATGTAACTCCATTGGTACACCATACCTTGCAACCCAGTTGTTTATAAACACTTCTGCTACTGTTTCCGCTTCTCGATTTGGGATTGGGTGTACCTCTGGCCATTTGCTGAAATAATCCATAACCACCAGTACATATTTGTGTCCGCAGTTGCTAGTAACGATCCTTTCAAATGGCGCACCTGAGTTATATTGCTTCATCTGTCCATCACTTCGGGCTTGGGTCCTTTCGCTCGGCTGCGAACCTCGCAGTTCGCAATCCACTCAGTGACCGACTGACGGCAACCAACTCAATAGAATCTCTGTTTAATCTTCTCGAGCGTCTTCGTGATTACAAGATGACCTCCACTTGGACCAGTATGCAGCGCGCTGAGCACGTCAGGAATCCTCTTTCTGGGGAAAACTATCAGTTTCTTATTTCCTTGACCATCCTCACTCTCCCATACTCGATGCAAGAAACCGGATATCAATTCTAAACTGTTCCACTGTGCCCAATATGACTTCGGAATGGGCCTCTCTGCTGACATCTCCTCTTTGTTTGGTCTTTCCTTTCGTTCGAGCGCTTGCATAACATGTGACAAATCTGTGTCTTCTGACACTTAGTTGTTCCTCGTCCTATTCATCCTTGTACGTTATAGTCATTAGCCGGACATCTAAATTTGTTTTCTTTAGCTTCGGCCTTTGAACAGTGCTTGCATTCCAAACTACATGGTCTTCGTGACACTGCAGCGGCATTCCCATGGGTACTACCTTTTCAATGGAAAGTCATAGCTTTGTAGTCGTTCGATCCACCGTGACAATTGTTCTTCTGGATTACGGAACTGCAAGAGCCATTTCAACGCTGCGTGTTCTGTCCTGACGCGGAATCGCTGCCCGTAGAGGTACTTGTGAAAATGTTTAACGCACTCTAGCAATGCCAACAGCTCTCTCCGTGTAACGCAGTAGTTCCTCTCTGGTTTTGCGATTGAACTGCTGCAATATACAACTATCTTCTCGTGTCCTTCAACCAGTTTTGACAAAACGCCTCCTATAGCACATCCGCTCGCATCTGTATCTAGAATAAACGTTGCTCCTGGAACCGGATATGCTAACATTGAGGCAGTGCACAACCGCTCTTTCAATGTTTGGAAAGCCACTTCTTGCTCCTTCTTCCATTCAAAGCTTTATTTTTTCTAGTAAGCTCGTAGAGGCTATGGGCTTCGCTGGCAAAATTTGGTACAAATCGGTGGTAATATGTGCACAGCCCAAGGAAACTTCTCACTTCATGTAGGATCTGTGGTCTTGGCCAATTCTTTACAGCCTCTATCTTTTCGTTCGCAGTGCAGGTGCCCTCTGTCATTACCTTGCGAACCAAATAATTTACTTCCATTTTAAACAGCGCACACTTTTTGGGACTTAGTTTCAGACAAGCGCCAGCTATTCTCTGGAAAACTTCCTCCAAGTTTTTAAGATGTTCATCAAAGTTCTTGCCCAATACGATGATGTCGTCCAGACACACCAAGCATGTTTTCCAATGTAGTCCTTTCAATACCTGATCCATGAGTTTCTCGAAAGTAGCTAGTGCGTTACATAGTCAAAAGGGCATTACTGTAAATTGCCAAAGACCATCACCGACACTGAGGGCTATTTTCTCTTTGTCTTCCTCTTTCTTTTCCACTTGCCAGTAGCCGCTTTTCAAGTCCGGTGTTGAAAACCATTTCGTACCAGATAGCGAGTCCAAAGTGTCGTCAATTCTTGGCAATGGGTAGCTATCCTTTTTCGTAACGTCATTCAACTTACGGCAGTTCACGCAAAACCTCATTTTGCCATCGTTCTTCTTTACAAGTACTACCGCTGAGCTCCATGGACTAGCTGATGGTTCGATGACGCCGCTGTCGCTCATTTCTTGTATGATTTGCCTCACAACTACCCTTTTCGCCAGTGGAACACTACGTGGAGCTTGACGGATCGGCCTCGCATCTCAAGTGTCAATTTGATGTTTCACAACTTTGGTGCGGCCTGGTTTGGAGCCATCTTGATCAAATATGTTCGCGTACTTTAGGAGCAGTTGTTTAGTCTTATTCTATTAGTCTTCCTCTAGCCCCTCCGTCTATGCCGTGATGTCATTTGAAAGATCAGTGTTGCTGGTTGAAACAGCTGCTCACAGTTAATAACTACATCAGCCTCTTGGAATCTTCCCAATATAGCTCCTTTCGTCAGTTTGATTGGTGACGTGAACTCATTGAGTACTAGGCCGGGTCGATTTGTGGGGAAGTCCCCCCCCCCCCCCCTAACATGGGGAAACACTGACTATTTGGGCCCGCTAGGGCTGTGCGTACCAGATGCCGCCTCTAACATAGGAAAACAATCGCACACATATAGCCGTTAAGCCAAAAACAGCAGTTCTTAGTTACGGCTCCACGAAGTTTGAACCATACGGGTGGAGGATGCCGGAGCCTCTCGTTTTGTATGTTCAAACCTTCTCGGAAGCGGCATAAGGCCCCGTACCGCGACCGCCATAGCAGAGGTTCAAATGCCTTAAAACGTTTGAAAATTTGTGTACAAGAATTGGAAAATTATGGACATGAATTCGAAAATTTAAAAATCGAAGCGAATGGTAAAGCAGACAAATAGTCCACCACCCCTGAATTTTCAAAAACTCGTCAGAGGATGATCAAATGCCATTTTTATAAGCTTTGCCAAGATGAGCGTCTCCAAGATCCGGACATTTTTTTCAAAGTTAACATATTTTATCTAGTATTGGACATCATTATAAACCAACTGGAATCGCGTTTCAATCCAACGAATGAAATTTTTTCAAATTCCAGTGTTTTGCAGCCCTCCACTATAATAGTTTTAAATCTCACTGATCTATAAAAAATGGCTTGGTGAGATATATAAAAAAGACGGAGAAAGACAAAGAAATAAACAAATCGTCTTGTACCTTGCTGATTTATTAATAATAAAATATCATTTTATGCCTTACAGCTTTCCTGGAGTATGCACTGCATTATTGTTATTTCTTACAATTCCTTTGACTAGTACTGAACGATCATTTTCAAAACTAAAATTGATTAAAACCTACTTAAGAAACTTTATGGAACAAAACAGGTTATGAAACATGGCTATTCTATCTATTGGAAATCTATAGCCAGGTCTTTAAATTTTGATGGTGTTAAGACACTTTTGCGTAACAGAAATCTCGAAAAAACATTTTTCTAAATAAATTTCTTATTGAAACCAAATTGTTATTAAATTTATTATTTCATTGTAAATACATTCAGAACTCTGTAGTTTATTAAAATAAACTGAGTACAACGTGACGATTTTTATTGATAGTGTAAATCATCAGCGTTCCGTTTTATTTATTTTAGAGTTTACATGGCTATCCTGCCAGTTTGGTCATTTCTTAGCGGAAAAATTTGCTAATAAGCGAAACTGCTAAGAAAAAATCATCCTAAGGAAGACCAATCTATCCCACAGCGGGTTAAGGGATCAGAATATACCCGCGGTAGTTACGCCTGTCGTAAGAGGCGACTAAAATACCAGATTCAAGGGGCTGTGTAGCGCAACCCTTCAGGTTGCCAGCGCAATATATAGCTTCTCCAAACCCAATTGTCAACCTCACCTATCCGCGGCGAATCCTGTTTCACTAACAGACGAGGCTCTGGCGACCCCAAGCTCCTCATGGAACTTGGGGTGGGGAGAGAGGGAATGGCCTGAAGGTTTAATGAGACCACATAAATCGTTCCCGAGATGGTCGGGCTAGCACCTTAATGGTGCTGTGGTACCGGAGCGTAACGGATCTGTATCCGGCAAAGGACCATCACATCGATAACACTCCCCAAAGCCTTTGGGGAGCAACCTTATCGCTACAACAACAAGAACAACAAGACCAATCTAAGGACTAGAAATAACTAAAAAATCCTAAAAAGGATCTAGGTAATTTTTCCAAAATTTTTAATCGGTCAAAAAAGTTTTCGTTCATCTGAAAAAAATGCCATAACTCTGAGGGCGAAAGAGACTTTTTTTTCTACTGTCAAAAAATTCAACTCACAAAATGGAAGGCTAAAAGGCGTATAGCAGCAAAGGAAACTAAGGCGATGCAGCAAAGACTAAACAAAGTGGAATAATCACGGTAAATTTCAACTCGACGCGCGGCATAAGTGTAATCAACAAACTCCTTTTACATACAGTATGCATAAAAAGGGTGGAATATCTACCATATTGATGACAATAGATCAGCATTAAGACTGGCAGTGTAAAATACGGACATTGGTGGCTGGCAACATTCTGATTGGCAGCAAGTTTTATAAGTATATTTTATATTTTAGAATAAATTGAGCGGCCTTGCGGACGCTTAACCAAGAGAAAAAGCTTTTTTTTAAATTAGGGGTAGTATTTAGTTGAAAAAGGTATAAAGAAAAATCTTACTAAAAATAAAAAAATAAAAAAATAAAAATTTTCTAAAATAGTTTCCTAAAGAAAAAAAGAGGTTAAGTTATTTCTTTGCTATGCAAGAAATAGAAAATTAAAAAAGGGAAAATTTTTAATTGAGTAAGTTGGAATGCCGAGGAACTTTTTAAAATACCCCTCCAGTGATGGGATGAAAATACATTAAAAACTAGGAACTTGGAAAAAGAATTAGAATCATTAAAAACTCTCTGGAAAAATATAGGAATGAATAGGGAACCAACCCTAGACGATGTAATAAACTCTACAACTACAGAAGAGGAAATATATAGGATGATTAGTATGGTTTTCCCTAATAGGGCTTAGATAAAATAATAGTAATATATATATATATATTCCTTTTAATAAATAAATATATAAACAAAATTAGAAAGGTGTAAATAAAATGTTAGAAATACAATTTTAAAATACCTTATCGGATCTATCACATAAATTAAATTTTTTTTTAAGAAAAATCGAAAGAAAATTGTAAATGATAATTCCAATTTTATATTTTTTAATAAATTTCTTTATGTTATTTAAATCATGAAAAAAAATTTGAGCAAGTTGAAATGTTTAATGACTAAATAAAGAATAAAATAAAAAAAAAATATTTTTATTCACTTATTCACGGTAACAGGAAAATTTCTTTTCTCATAAAAATGTCTTAGTGGACAAAGATTGCGCACGGCATCATGATAGCGATAGCCGGATACGAACTATGGAAAGAAAATTCAGAAGTACCAGGGGATAGAATGATAAAATACGAACCACCAGCCGAGGTAGAGACAAAAACGAACCCAAACATTCCTGATGTTTGGCTAGCTGTTTTGATTTGCGTAATCGTACTATTGATCGTCCCAATAGCTACGATACCTAGGGACAAATTGGTGAAAAATTTTGAAATATTTACTACAGTAGGCAAATTAAAAAATAAAAAGAAAAAGTTACCCAAGTTCTCTAAGATCTAATAATTGCACTAACCCTAGAGGTAGTGAAAGTGACAAATCCCGGTAAAAATTAAAATAATTCTTCATTTATATCATGACGATCCTGTCTTGGTGGCCGCCGCAGAAATCGCATGACATATTAGATCAAAGATATTGCTTGAAAATATGAAAAATATGAAAAGAACATTCAAAAATATGAAAATTGTTTTTGCATCCACTGTACCTTCCTTTTTACCCATTAGTTGAACTAATTCTAATACATAACTACCTTGCTCTTCCATCAATTACAGCTCCTAAATTCTCTGTATAATTAATTAGTAGAACTAAAATAAAATGAAAAGCATTGTTTAATAGAAATAGTTAATGTTAGAATCTTTAACCCCCGGTAAAATAGAAAATATTAATAGGAAAAGCTATTTCTACTTTAACTTATATACAGTAAGGAAATAAATATAAGTTTGCGAGGCCTCAGTTAGGAATAATTCATAATTTTAGATAATAGGACTCCTTACTCGCATAAGTTAGATTGGAAATATAAAGGGCCATTGTAAAGTTCAAAATATAGAGAAAAACAACAACTTGACGTTAACACCACATAGAGTAGGAGATATTGATAAGACCAATAAAAATAAGGAAATAATAATTCATCAGAATAGACTTAAACCAATATAAACATTTTTTTTGTAGTAATAAAACCAAAAAACCTCTCTGTTAGCTCTCCACCTTACTGATAATAAGAAATATACAAACAAGCCAAAAAGAAACCAAAATAGCATGATGTGCAAAAAAAGGAAAATAACAAAAGTCAGTATAACAAAATAAATGTAAACTAATGTAAATAAAAAAAACGGCATAAGCACACTCAACACTGTAATATCAAGTTACCATTAAGTAATAAACTAAAATAGAATATAAAAACAATTAAAAAGTTAATTAGGATTAAGTCTTTTGAATATTCATATACAATTGTCTTGAAGTATATATGACTCTTCTTAAGGTGTATGGTGTAGCATTACCAAATGCACTTTTCTGCCAATGCATTTTTTATGCGTAGATAAATATCGACCGCACACATTCAAATTACATTCAAAATACATGGACCCACATAAATTATGTTTAACCCAACACAGCGGGATTTCAACATCATAACAAATGCCGACAGCAAGACCCATACCTGCATACATTCGTCAACTCTATTTGACTGTCACATTGACCAACTCGCTAATCAACATGACTGAACGTAATTAACAGTTTTTAAATGTGCCTGCCAAAGTATTTACATTGTAACGAATTTAGTGCAATTCCTCTTATTTGCAACATTCTGCTAACGTGCGAATCACTAAACTGTTGAATAAATAACTCCAATATTCAATTATGCAAAATGGTCTTTATTAGACTACTTTCACAATAGCACTTCTACTTCTCAACAAATAGCTTGCTTAAATGAAACTGACTGCCATGCCTCAGCTGGCGCTCTTTTATGCTCTTGGATTTCCTAATTCTAGGCATTTCTAGAATTTATCTTAGTATCCAGCTATAAAACTACCAGCTATAACTACAGACGCACGTTATAGCTTCTCATATGCGCGTGTATATGTGAGTGATA
The DNA here is from genome assembly GCF_040869045.1 of Eurosta solidaginis. Taxonomy (NCBI): domain Eukaryota; kingdom Metazoa; phylum Arthropoda; class Insecta; order Diptera; family Tephritidae; genus Eurosta; species Eurosta solidaginis. The sequence goes on along the minus strand of NC_090321.1, from coordinate 128,370,223 downwards.
TTTGCACAAATGATTGCCTATTTTTAGAGCATCTCAGATAAGATATGTGCTCGTGTTTTTGCGTTTCTCTCCGCTGCGTGTACGTACATATGTGTAGACATAATGACTGATTCCTTTATGTAGATACAAGTGACTGCTTAGTATCGGCTTATAGATGATAGTATCCCTTAGTGTTGCTAATATTCATCACACTGCCCTTCACCTAAGTCTGATCATCCCGATCAGACAAATATCATGATATAATGCCGCCAGCCCTTCCAGATGAACCACTTTTATTTTGGTTCGTGGTTTACCAATGGTTTGTAAGCGGTAAACTACATCGTTGATCCGTTTTACAACTTTGTATGGGCCTTCCCAGTTACACTGCGATTTCGGGGACACAACTTTTTCCGTTGTGGGTTGCATAACAGCACCAAATATCCTTCTTCAAAACCTTCCGAATTAATTGCTTTATCGTATCGGGCTTTCACCTTGCCACTCATAACCTTTATTCGTTGCCTTATCAGATCGTGTATTTATCTCAGCTCTTCTTCCAAAACACCAGTGGATTTCTTGACATTTCTCTCCGCATCAGCATCTATCCCGAACTTGTAATCACCTGGCAGTCGAAGGTCATTGATAAAAATTACTTTTGCAGGGGTTTGGCCCTTTTTCTCATGCACTGCTGATCGGTAAGCCATCAAGAATAATGGTATGCGGGTATCCCACTCTTTATGGAATTTGTCCACTACTTTCCTTAAATGCTCCTCCAGTGTTCTATTGAATCGTTCTAACATACCATCGGAATGAGGATGCAATACAGTTGTCCGTGTTATTCGAATGCCCAATGATTTACACATTTCCTGGAACACAGCTGATTCGAAATTCCTACCTTGGTCAGAATGTAATCCATTGGTACACCATACCTTGCCACCCAATTGTTTATAAACACTTCTGCTACTGTTTCCGCTTCTCGATTTGGTATTGGGTGTACCTCTGGCCATTTGCTGAAATAATCCATAACCTCCAGTACATATTTGTTTCCGCAGTTGCTAGTAGGAAATGGACCTGCGACATCCATAGCGATCCTTTCAAATGTCGCACCTGAGTTATATTGCTTCATCTGTCCATCACTTCGGGCTTGCGTCCTTTCGCTCTGCTGCGAACCTCGCAGTTCGCAATCCACTCAGTGACCGACTGACGGCAACCAACCCAATAGAATCTCTGTTTAATCTTCTCGAGCGTGTTCGTGATTACAAGATGACTTCCACCTGGACCATTATGCAGCTCGCTGAGCACGTCAGGAATCCTCTTTCTGGGAACACCTATCAGTTTCTTATTGCATTGACCATCCTCACTCTCCCATACTTGATGCAAGAAACTGGATATCAATTCTAAACTGTTCCACTGTGCCCAATATGACTTCGCAATGGGTCTCTCTGCTGACATCTCCTCTCTGTTTGGTGTTTCCTTTCGTTCGAGCGCTTGCATAACATGTGACAAATCTGTGTATTCTGACACTTAGTTGTTCCTTGTCCTATTCATCCTTATACGTTATAGTCATTAGCCGGACATCTATAATGTCTTCTTTAGCCTCGGCCTTTGAACAGTGCTTGCATTCCAAACTACATGGTCTTCGTGACATTGCAGGGGCATTCCCGTGGGTACTACCTTTTCGATGCTCAATGGAAAGTCATAGCTTTGTAGTCGCTCGATCCACCGTGCCAGTTGTTCTTCTGGATTATGGAACTGCAAGAGCCATTTCAACGCTGCGTGATCTGTCCTGACGCGGAATCGCTGCCCATAGAGATACTTGTGAAAATGTTTAACGCACTCTACCAATGCCAACATCTCTCTCCGTGTAACGCAGTAGTTCCTCTCTGGTTTTCCGATTGAACGGCTGAAATATGCAACTACCTTCTCGTGTCCTTCAACCAGTTGTGACAAAACGCCTTCTATAGCATATCCGCTCGCATCTGTATCTAGAATAAACGTTGCTCCTGGAACCGGATATTCTTACATTGGGGCAGTGCACAAACGCTCTTTCAATATTTAGAAAGCCACTTCTTGCTCCTTCTTCCATTCAAAGCTTTATTTTTTCTAGTAAGCTCGTGCAGGCTATGGGCTGCGCTGGCAAAATTTGGTACAAATCGGAGGTAATATGCGCACAGCCCAAGGAAACTTCTCACTTCATGTAGGTTCTGTGATCTTGGCCAATCCTTTACAGCCTCTATCTTTTCGTTCGCAGTGCAGATGCTTCATTACCTTGTGACACAAATAATTTACTTCCATTTTAAACAGCGCACACTTTTTGGGACTTAGTTTCAGACCAGCGCCAGCTATTCTCTGGAAAACTTCCTCCAAATTTTTAAGATGTTCATCAAAGTTCTTGCTCAATACGATGATGTCGTCCAGATACACCAAGCATGTTTTCCAATGTAGTCCTTTCAATACCTGATCCATGAGTCTCCCGAAAGTAACTGGTGCATTACATAGTCCAAAGGGCATTACTGTTAATTGCCAAAGACCATCACCGACACTGAAGGCTGTTTTCTCTTTGTCTTCCTCTTTCTCTTCCACTTTCCAGTAGCCGCTTTTCAAGTCCAGTGTGGAAAACCATTTCGTACCAGATAGCGAGTCCAAGGTGTCGTCAATTCTTGGCAATAGGTAGCTATCCTTTTTCGTAACGTCATTCAACTTACGGCAGTCCACGCAAAACCTCATTTTTTCATCCTTCTTCTTTACAAGTACTACCGCTGAGCTCCATGGACTAGCTGATGGTTCGATGACGCCGCTGTCGCTCATTTCTTGTATGATTTGCCTCACAACTACCCTTTTCGCCAGTGGAACACTACGTGGAGCTTTACGGATCGGCCTCGCATCTGCAGTGTCAATTTGATGTTTCACAACTTTGGTGCGGCCTGGTTTGGAGCCATCTTGGTCAAATATGTTCGCGTACTTTAGGAGCAGTTGTTTTGTCTTATTCTGATAGTCTTCCTCTAGCCCCTCCGTCTATGCCGTGATGTCATTTGAAAGATCAGTGTTGCTGGTTGAAACGTGTTTCTGGAGCTGCTCACAGTTAATAACTACATCAGCCTCTTGGCATCTTTCCAATATATGTAGCTCCTTTCGTCAGTTGGATTGGTGACTTGAACTCATTGAGTACTAGGCCGGGTTGATTTGTGGGAAGCAAAAAAATCGCCGATTGCTCTGTGAAAATCATATTCTAGGGATCAAAATAATAAATAAGAAGGAACCATACCTCTAAAACGAATTCTGATGTCCCCCAATTTGGGTCGAACTTTTGGATAGGGGCAAATTTTTAAAAATCCCACTTTGGCCCATTTAGAGTGCTCCAATCGAGTCCAAATGTATGACCGAACCCAACTAACTTTGGAGGCCCGACCCACCGATGCCAGTGACACCCCCCCCCCCCCGGGGGGGTTCACCATACAAACATTTCAAAAAATCGCCGGTTTTGCACTTTACATGAAAAAATCAGCGAAATGCCTATGTTTTTTCTTTTTGGAGTTTATTTTTCTCTTTAGAAATTTATTTAGTCAGAGCATATGTAAATGAAAAAATGAATTTAACTTAGTAATAGAAAAGAAATTAAAAAAAATTATTAGAAATTAGCATTCCTACAACCCTTTTAAAACCAAGGCATCACTGTGATGCATTTGCATGTCGTAAACATAGTAGTGTGGGTTTTTTATTCAACCGTTTTAAAAGATGAAGGTATCACTATGACACAATTGCAGATCGTAAAATTGCTTGTGTTGTTTTTTTTAAGCCACCACAAGACACAGCAGGTAAAATTGAAATTACCATTTCATTCTTATTACCTCGCCTCGTATACCATATATAACGCAACAGTTTTTGTGAATGCATTAAGTCGTTGTGAAGAACTCAAAGTGTGAAGTGCTAATTTCAGATAAAAAAATATTTCAAAAAAATAATAAGTGAAATGACCATTCCAAATCAAAAAGTTTACAATGAATCCACCATCCTCTACACCGCAAGATGAAGCAACTACATCAACAACTATCGAAAACCCAATGAGTCATATACCCAAGCATGATGTTACTGTTTTTGGTGTGTCTACTGAATTAACTGATCTTAATTTACCAACTCATCTGGATATCTTGAGATATTATTTTTACTTAAGCGAACGTGCTACAACAGAACAAAAAAAGTTTTCCCATAAATCATTCACTATTTAAGTACAAGATAAGTTGATTGGAATTTGGGAAAAACTTGGTATAGAAATAATGCTGAAAAAAGTGTATTTAATAAATTGAATAAATTGCTTGACAAGTATCAAGAGCAAATCAAGAGAAGAAACAACACCCAACAATTTACAGAGTATGTAAAATATCTGGAAACAATTTTTTTACATTGGAACATGTAAATGCGATTTGGCAGCTACATGTGCATGCGGCTGGGTTCCCGAACGCCTCAAAGAGTTCATGCACGATAAAAATAATCAGAGAAGACTAACAATGGATGCATTTATGATGGAAACTGAAGAGCAAGGAGCAACGTGTTTGTCATCAATGCCAACATACCAAGATCCCGATGATTCAACATACGCACCGACACCGGCTCAAGAAGATATGGATAGAAGCACAAGTTCACAATACACAGAGAGATAAGATTGTTTTAACTTTGCCTTGGTATGTGACAGATTTGGTGTGCCTGACAGAGTAGCATCAGCATTGGGAACCGCTCTTTAGCAAGATTTTAAAATTAAAGATAAGCATGGGAAACCTCTTATCATGGATAAATCGAAAGTTCGCCGAGAAAAAGAGAAATTCAGACAAGAAGTGCTTCGCAAATGGTTAGCTGATACCAATTTGTTAGCGGTTTCATTCGATGGCAGAAAAGATGATACTTTAACGATAGATAAAATTGATGAGAAGTATCATACTAGGATGGTAAAAGAACCTCACCTTGTTATTTTGAGAGAACCCAATTCTGAATTTATTGGTTACGTAAGACTGGAATATGAAATCGCTGAATACAAAACAACCAAATTAAATGGTTTTTTCAACGATAAAAATATATCACTGGATGCATTAATTGGAATATGCACTGACGGTGAGCCAACAAACACTGGCCCACACGGTGGAATTATACGACGATTCGAATTGCTGTTAAAAAGACCATTGCATTGGTTCGTTTGCCTTCTGCACTTCAACAAACTTGCGTTTCGGCATTTGTTTGAAGCTTTGGATAAATCAACCAGCACTGGACCAAGATCGGCAACCGGAAAACTGAGCCGTCAAAACAAAACTCTTCCGGTAAGTTATTGCTATCACTCATTTATTATAATTGTCAACCATTTTTAATTATTTTATTATTATATATTTTCAGGTGGTGGACGGCTTCCAGAAAATTGAGCTGCAAAATATGACCCCTGCTCCAGAAAAAATTTAATTTTCCACCGATTCGAAGTACTTATACGACATGGCCCATGCAATTTCTAGCGGCGTGGTTCCGGTGGATCTGGCTAACATCAAACCAGGGAAAATTGTACATTCTCGGTGGCTCACCAAGGCCGCTAGATTATTGCGATTATATGTGACAATGGAAAATCCAGATGCAAATTTAAGAATTCTGGTTGAATTTATAATTAAATATTATGTGCCAATGTACTCCAAAATCAAGTATTACAGTTCTGTCGTGTACGGCAGTTTATTATTTTTCAAGTTCATTGGTTGGTCACGATTTCTAGAAACTCGTTTACGCAAAATTGTCAATCAAGTAATTAAAGATAATTCATATTATGCGCATTCGGAAAAAAATCTTGTTATCAATGTTGTTTGATGATAGCAAAGAAAAGCGCTACTGTGCCATCAAGAAAATTCTACGCTATCGAACCGATGCTGACGAGCCAACGGAACTTAGAGTTTATAAAAAAACAGATATAAACTTTAATTGCACAAGTTATACGGAAATGATCAATTTGAATGATATAAATATCGTATTTGAACCACTATTCACGCGAAGCATTCCGTACGATACATTGAAAGAATATTTAAATCAAGATGATCCACCGTTTAATGATCCAAAAATTCCATCACACATACAAGGAACGGAACGACATGTTCAATTGCTAGCTAGCGTTTCCAAACGGGTTATACCGGAAAATGTAGATGCTGTTATGGCGACGATATTAGAGAGCCGTGCGAAATTACCCAGACTTGAAAGTAAAAAAGACTTAAAACAATAATTTTTTTTAGTTTCTTTTCTATAACTATTTTTTTCATTTACATATGTTCTGACTAAATAAATTTCTTAAAAGAAAAAATAGATATTATTATAAATAAATAATAAATATTATTATAAATAAATAAATAAAAATAAAGAAAAAACATAGCCATGTCATGTCATGTCAACCGTTTTAAAAAATGAAGGTATCACTGTGACACAATTGCAGATCGTAAATTGCTTGTGTTGTTTTTTTAAGCCACCACAAGACACAGCAGGTAGAATTGAAATTACCATTTCATTCTTATTACCTCCTCTCGTAGACCATATATAACGCAACAGTTTTTGTGAATGCATTAAGTCGTTGTGAAGGACTCAAAGTGTGAAGTGCTAATTTTCATGTAAAGTGCAAAACCGGCGATTTTTTGAAATGTTTGTATGGTGAACCCCCAGTGGGGTTCTAGGGGGTCTGCCACTGGCATCGGTGGGTCGGGCCTCCAAAGTTAGTGGGGGTCGGTCATACATTTGGACTCGATTGGAGCACTATAAATGGGTCAAAGTGGGATTTTTCAAAATTTGCCCCATAGAAATAATGCTGAAAAAAGTGTATTTAATAAATTGAATAAATTGCTTGACAAGTATCAAGAGCAAATCAAGAAAAGAAACAACACCCAACAATTTACAGAGTATGTAAAATATCTGGAAACAATTTTTTTACATTGGAACATGTAAATGCGATTTGGCAGCTACATGTGCATGCGGCTGGGTTCCCGAACGCCTCAAAGAGTTCATGCACGATAAAAATAATCAGAGAAGACTAACAATGGATGCATTTATGATGGAAACTGAAGAGCAAGGAGCAACGTGTTTGTCATCAATGCCAACATACCAAGATCCCGATGATTCAACATACGCACCGACACCGGTTCAAGAAGATATGGATAGAAGCACAAGTTCACAATACACAGAGAGATAAGATTGTTTTAACTTTGCCTTGGTATGTGACAGATTTGGTGTGCCTGACAGAGTAGCATCAGCATTGGGAACCGCTCTTTAGCAAGATTTTAAAATTAAAGATAAGCATGGGAAACCTCTTATCATGGATAAATCGAAAGTTCGCCGAGAAAAAGAGAAATTCAGACAAGAAGTGCTTCGCAAACGGTTAGCTGATACCAATTTGTTAGCGGTTTCATTCGATGGCAGAAAAGATGATACTTTAACGATAGATAAAATTGATGAGAAGTATCATACTAGGATGGTAAAAGAACCTCACCTTGTTATTTTGAGAGAACCCAATTCTGAATTGATTGGTTACGTAAGACTGGAACATGAAATCGCTGAATACAAAACAACCAAATTAAATGGTTTTTTCAACGATAAAAATATATCACTGGATGCATTAATTGGAATATGCACTGACGGTGAGCCAACAAACACTGGCCCACACGGTGGAATTATACGACGATTCGAATTGCTGTTAAAAAGACCATTGCATTGGTTCGTTTGCCTTCTGCATTTCAACAAACTTGCGTTTCGGCATTTGTTTGAAGCTTTGGATAAATCAACCAGCACTGGACCAAGATCGGCAACCGGAAAACTGAGCCGTCAAAACGAAACTCTTCCGGTAAGTTATTGCTATCACTCATTTATTATAATTGTCAACCATTTTTAATTATTTTATTATTATATATTTTCAGGTGGTGGACGGCTTCCAGAAAATTGAGTTGCAAAATATGACCCCTGCTCCAGAAAAAATTGAATTTTCCACCGATTCGAAGTACTTATACGACATGGCCCATGCAATTTCTAGCGGCGTGGTTCCGGTGGATCTGGCTAACATCAAACCAGGGAAAATTGTACATTCTCGGTGGCTCACCAAGGCCGCTAGATTATTGCGATTATATGTGACAATGGAAAATCCAGATGCAAATTTAAGAATTCTGGTTGAATTTATAATTAAATGTTATGTGCCAATGTACTCCAATATCAAGTATTACAGTTCTGTCGTGTACGGCAGTTTATTATTTTTCAAGTTCATTGGTTGGTCACGATTTCTAGAAACTCGTTTACGCAAAATTGTCAATCAAGTAATTAAAGATAATTCATATTATGCGCATTCGGAAAAAAATCTTGTTATCAATGTTGTTTGATGATAGCAAAGAAAAGCGCTACTGTGCCATCAAGAAAATTCTACGCTATCGAACCGATGCTGACGAGCCAATGGAACTTAGAGTTTATAAAAAACCAGATATAAACTTTAATTGCACAAGTTATACGGAAATGATCAATTTGAATGATATAAATATCGTATTTGAACCACCATTCACGCGAAGCATTCCGTACGATACATTGAAAGAATATTTAAATCAAGATGATCCACCGTTTAATGATCCAAAAATTCCATCACACATACAAGGAACGGAACGACATGTTCAATTGCTAGCTAGCGTTTCCAAACGGGTTATACCGGAAAATGTAGATGCTGTTATGGCGACGATATTAGAGAGCCGTGCGAAATTACCCAGACTTGAAAGTAAAAAAGACTTAAAACAATAATTTTTTTTAGTTTCTTTTCTATAACTCATTTAAACTAATTTTTTCATTTACATATGTTCTGACTAAATAAATTTCTTAAAAGAAAAAATAGATATTATTATAAATAAATAATAAATATTATTATAAATAAATAAATAAAAATAAAGAAAAAACATAGCCATGTCATGTCATGTCAACCGTTTTAAAAAATGAAGGTATCACTGTGACACAATTGCAGATCGTAAATTGCTTGTGTTGTTTTTTTAAGCCACCACAAGACACAGCAGGTAGAATTGAAATTACCATTTCATTCTTATTACCTCGTCTCGTAGACCATATATAACGCAACAGTTTTTGTGAATGCATTAAGTCGTTGTGAAGGACTCAAAGTGTGAAGTGCTAATTTTCATGTAAAGTGCAAAACCGGCGATTTTTTGAAATGTTTGTATGGTGAACCCCCAGTGGGGTTCTAGGGGGTCTGCCACTGGCATCGGTGGGTCGGGCCTCCAAAGTTAGTGGGGGTCGGTCATACATTTGGACTCGATTGGAGCACTATAAATGGGTCAAAGTGGGATTTTTCAAAATTTGCCCCTACCCAAAAGTTCGACCCAAATTGGGGGACATCAGAATTCGTTTTAGAGGTATGGTTCCTTCGGAAAAGTTTTTTATTTTGATCCCTAGAATACGATTTTCACAGAGCAATGAGCGATTTTTAAATCGACCCGCCCTATTGAGTACTCTTACTGAAATACGTCCATCTTGTTTTGTCATAGCCAGGGGTTTTCCTACAAGTACATTCGGTTTTGATTTTTTTGCTGCTTCCACAACCCACAATTTGTTTGTCCCACAATCTCCATCAACCTTTGCCCAGATGACTACTTCTGATTTTGGTGGTATTTGCTGACTCTCTTCCACCAGCACTCGTTTACTGCTGTTGCCTCTCTCGTAGCCGAAATTAAGTGGTACATACATGTTCTTATATCGCATAGTCTTGGTTCATTAAGAAGTTCACTCCAATTATGATTTCATCAACAATCTCTGCCACTATAAAATTGTGTACTACCGTAACGTTCCCAATTGCGACTTCACATACTACTGCTCCTAGAACCGCGGTGTTGTTGTTGTTGTTGTTATAGAACTGCTTCGCCCCATCCAATAGGTGCGGCCGAACACAAATTGTCATCAATATCCTCTAACAGGAGTCTAAGGAAACTTGTTGTTTCAACAGGGGTGGACCATAATGGGAGGGGTGTTAGAAGCGTTGGTTCCACATTACAATTAAAGAGATGTTTGATGTCATATGGGGACACATTGCAAGCGGGGCATACATTTGGTATGTGGGGGTTGATTCTGGATAAGTAAGAGTTTAACCTGTTACAGTATACAGATCGAAGTCGAGCTAGAGTGCACTCGTGTTTCCCTGTGGTGTTTGAGTTCCTCTTCCGCAAGTTTTGGGTACTGTTCTTTGAGTACTGGATTCACCTGGAAATTCCCGGCATAAAGGTTCGACGCCTGTTTGTGGAGTTCACTGACGACCTGCTTGTGTTTTTTGGCTTCATACGGCTCCTATGCTTACGGAGATGACTCCTTAAGCCGCTAGGCGGTGTTCGCTCATCAATAAGATATCTGTTGGGATGCCCAGGTTTCTGCGTATTCAACAGGAACTCTTTGGTTAGCATCTCATTTCTCTCCCTGATGGGGAGTGTTCGCGCCTCATTATGTAGACGGTGCTCTGGGGACATAAGAAGACAACCCGTTGCGATCCTGAGAACAGTATTTTGGCAAGCCTGTAGCTTCTTCCAGTGAGTAGTTTTAAGGCTTGGCTACCATATAGGGGACGCGTAGCATGCAATCGGCTGGCCAATTGCTTTGTAAGTAGTAATGAGTGTTTTTTATCTTTTCCACAAATACTTCCAGCAAGAGATTTGAGGATTTTATTACGGCTCTGGATTTTCGGTACAATTTCGGCAGCATGCTCACCAATGCTCTTGATAAAACGTCATACCCAAGATTTTGGGGTGTAGGACAGTCGGTAGCGTAGTGTCATCGACGTGGATGTTCAAAATGGTCGACATTTGGGACGTACAAATAGTAAATAAGGTCGCGGATGATTTAGTCGGTGATAATGCCAGGTTTCGCGATGCGAAAACACTGGAGAGATCAGGGAGGTAGCCGTTTGTTCTGTTTTAAAGCTCATAGATCTGTGGGCCCGGGCCTGTGGCCATTATTTTGTAGTCATCGGCGTAAGAAACCATAGAAACTCCTTCCGGTGGTGAAGGTAGTTTTGATATGTAGAAATTAAACAAAAGTGGGGATAGGACACCACCCTGTGGCACCCTTTCTTTAATTCCTCTTGGCTTTGATGTTTCGTTTCTGAATTGCACCGATGCCTGCCGACCACCCAGATAATTTGCGGTCCACCTTTTAACACATGGGGAAGGGTAGACTCTTCCAGGTCTTGCAGTAACGTGCCATGGTTGACCGTATCAAAAGATTTTGATAGGTCTAGCGCAACGAGTACTGTTCTATGGTGGGGCTTCTGATTTAAACCAAAATTTATCTGGGTGCTAATGGCATTTAGCGCGGTGGTGTTGCTATGGAGTTTTCTAAAGTCATGCTGATGACAGGCTAGCTGCAAATTTGCTTTTAAATAGGGGAGCAAAATGGCTTCAAGCGTCCTGACTACTGGCGATAGGAGAGATATCGGGACCACCTTGGCCATTTTCCAATGTTACCATCGGCTGCCAGTTGACGCAGTTTACGAGTCCGGCGCTCACGATAGATATATCCGGCGAACTGTGACAGCTTCCTACCATACGTGTGGGGGTATCTGCGTTTATTGTGCAGAACGTCGTTTCTTCTATTTGATCCGCCAACATCTCACCCCTACTGTGTGACTGTAAGTTTGAATGCCATAGATAGTAATGGGCATTGAAGTCGCCTAAAATAATGCGATTATTGCCAGTGATTAAGGCGCTGATGTTAGGGCGGTTAGGCGCCGACCGGAAGAGGGTATGTGTCTTCAACGCGAGTAGCCGTGTTTTTGGTGCGCTGCAGTTATTGTCTTTTTAGTTATCTATTTTGTTATTGTACTTGTTTTTTTTGGCGTTTGCGGGCTTTGCGTATTGATTTTAATTGTTTTTACTCAATCACTCGATACGGAGCTATTCTGCTCTTTGTGTATAATTATTTAATTTTTCCTAATTGCAATCAATATAACAAACAACAACAATATAACAAACAACAAATTTATCGAAGATGCCCGATACTAGAGCTTCCCGCCAAGTGGTATTTACTCCTAATAGAAACGCGAGTGCAGTCGTTACCTTCATCTTGGATTAAGCTTATGGAAGACAAATTGGAGATGCAGAGAATGGTCATCATTGAAGAGATTGCAGATCGACTGAAAAGTTCTGAAGAGCGGTTTATGGCTGAAATGTCAAACCTAAAGAATGCGCTAATCAAAATGGAGGAAAAAGTGGTTAAAGCAGAAGCCCAAGTTGAATGCAATGAACAACTGCGAAAGGAAATTGTGCTGATAAAAAAAGAGTTAAATGAATGCCAAAACAAATCTGTCTCCAGTGACATAGTAATTAATGGCCTCAGTGATGGTGAAAACATTAAAGGCACTGTTAACAAAATGTGCCAATCATTGAAGGTGCCAGCATTGCCTATTTCCTCGGAGTTTCGTGTGCCTAACAAAAACAACAGCAAAACACCTGCATCTGTCATTGTACGACTGAGCTCTTCTGATGATCGGTCTACACTCTTTATAGCAGTGGCCCGTTTTTGCAAAGACAATAAGCGTCCACTAATGCATCGTGATATAGGAATAAATTCGGACGGGAAAATATACATACATGAGTGCCGAACCAAAAACAATCGTGAGCTAATCCATTTTGCATTGCAGTTGAGAATAGAGAAAAAGCTCATGGCTGCTTTCTCAATTCGTGGATATGTGTATTTTCGTGTACGTCCAAATTTTAAAGCTGTCAAGGTGACTGATATCGAGAGTATTGAGCGTGTTGTTGCTGCAGACACCTAATTATGTATGATTAATGTTAAGTGTATCTGATATTATATATTCTCTTTATTTTTTCTCTAATCTTCTTTTTCAAACATTCTACTGTCCTCCTACACTCTCATCCTATCATACTTTAATTGTTGTCACTACCGTTTTTCGCTCTATTTTTCAATCATGTGTTTAATTGTCTGTCTTTCTTTATCTTTTCATTCCTCCACTATTTTTGCCATGGTCTTTTGTACATACACGCGTGTTGCTTGCCTACCTTTGGTTCGTTCTGTTTTTGTTCAGCTTTATGTGTATGGGGTCATTCCATAGATCTCGCCCTGGCGCTAATGATAATTAAAGAATTTTGATTGATATTTTTTGTAAGCAAAATCGTGGCTTCAATGCAGTACATTTTAATGCACGTAGCCTTAGCCAAGACAAACTTGATTTTGTTAGGTATGTTTTTGAGAATTGTGGATGTGATTTGTGTTTCTGAAACATTGGATTAATGGGTACAATTTCTGAATGATCGTAGGTACAAAAAAGGAGGGTGAGTTGCAGTGTACTGTAAAAAAACACTCAAATCTAGACTGTTAAAAACTTCTAATTCCTTTGATGTTGAATATATTTTCACTGAACTGTCTGATGGAGTAAATAAAATTATGGTAATATGTCTTTACAACCCCAAAAAAAATTTTTCATTAGAATCATTTTTTGTTGATTTGTCCGAACTTGTAATTGATTATGAACGTATTTTGATTTGTGGTGATTTTAATGTGAACCTACTTGTTAATGATTCCTACAGTAGTAAACTACTTGACCAGCTTGCAACAGCAGGTATATGTGTTGTCAATAGTGCTAACCCGACGAGATTTGACAATAATTCTGTACCCAGTCTTCTTGATTATTTTGTTGCTTGTGATCCCTGGCACGTCCTAAAATTTGAGCAAATATCCTTTGTTTCTGACCATGATTTGATTTTCTGTACTATAGATGTTGAAATGAACCGTTCTGATTTAGACTGTACGTTTGTGTTTCGTGATTTTAAATCGTTGAATTTTAATGCGTTGTATTCCGATATATGTGGTGTTGATTGGACTGACTGTTGGTTTCTTGACACGGTTGATACCAAGATTGACCAGATTGTTTAATGTGCATGTGCCTATTCGTTGCGCAAGTGTTATTAACAGTTCTTGTCCCTGGTACAATTCGAGAGTTCGATCGGCTATAAATAAACGTCAAAAATACTATGGTAAGTGGCGTAAAAATAGGACAAATATTTCCTGGTGTCGATACAAAGAAGTGCGAAATGAAACAACAGCTATTGTCAGGCAGGCAAAGAATAGGTACAGTAAATCAAAGCTAGATACCTCACTTCCATCCAAGGAGTTGTGGAGAAACTTAAAAAGGTTTAAAATATATGGCAAGGATACTACTAAGTGTGAAATAGATGTGGATGAACTAAATGACTTTTTTGTTAGCGCTAATAATGACGTCAATGCTCCAGCCCTGCTAAAAGGTTACTCCTCCTATGTCGGCCCTGATAACAAATTTCAATTTGATACAATTGGCGAGGTTGATGTATTGAAGTCTTTAGTAGGTATAAAATCGAATGCTTTGGGGGAGGATGGAATCTCTCTAAGACTTATTAAGATCATAACAGAGTTTATACTTGGTCCGCTTACACACTTCATAAATTTCTGCTTCACCTCCTTATGTTTTCCCACGATGTGGAAGAAAGCAATTATTCTTCCTATTGCAAAAAAAACTAATGCTGCATGTGCAGGTGATTATAGGCCTATCAGCATACTGCCTACATTTTCGAAGGTATGTGAAAATTTAATGGCAGCACAAATTTCTAACTATATCCAGCAAAATAATTTACTAAATCCATTGCAATCAGGCTTCAGACCAAAGTACAGCTGCTCTACAGCAATGGTTAAAGTATTGGATGATATAAGAACTAGTTTTGATACTGGCAACCTAACACTTCTTTGCTTACTGGATTTCTCCAAAGCATTTGATTCTGTGAATCATAAGCTACTATGTACGAAGCTGAAGTATTACTTCGGATTTGAGGATAGCTTAGTCAAGCTTATTGCCAGTTATCTTAAGGATAGAACGCAGAAAGTTAAATCAGGAAACTCGTTGTCGCAATCTATAGATATGCGTGTGTATATGTGAGAGAAGTAATAGCTGATGATGACATGCGTTTCTGAGTATCTCTCTGCTGCTTGTGTGTATGTGTGTATATGATGATTAATGTGTTTATGTAAGGGTAAATGTGTGGCTCGCTTCAATATTTTTTTTGTTCTGTTGTTGCGTAATTATTTACTTAGTAAACACTTAGAGATGGTAATATTCGTCACAATATGTACATAATAGCAAATATCTATAATTAGGTCAAAGTAATATGTTGACTCAGAATGCATGTATTAGGAATGCAGATACTTTTTAGTTTGTAAGTATTAGTGTAACTACTTATGTGTACAATAAGAAATGTATAATAATTATTAATAATTGTATAAAAAGAAATGCCTTTCTTCAATAAAATCAATAATATTCTCAGTAAGAAGAATTTAAAATTCGTATCACTTTGAGAAGGTTAGGTTAGGTTGAACTGGCCGGTCAATAAAGACCTCACATAGACTGAATGTGTCCATAGTGTTACCAGTATTTGACAACTAAACGGAAGAACCCCAATCAGGTGAGCCTCAAGTCTTCTCTCTTCAGAGATATGAGCCACTTTGTGAGTCTAATATCGTAGCCCTTGGACATGATCTTAAAAATTTTGCAGCCCCGCGCTTTTGTCTACGCTTTTCCTGCTTGATGGATCATATGCAACTCCTGTCTCCTTTTGATTTCTCCCAAATGGATTGGGACGTCTATCGTCTACTCAGCGAGTGTTGCACCCTCCATTGCCAACTCATCGGCCTTTTCGTTCCTTCTATTTCTTTATGACCGGGAACCCAGTATAGATTATGGTCTGGCCTAAGCGAAGTTTTTCCAATGCTTCTTTGCATTCCATAACACTTCTTGATGAAGTGCTGTGTGAGATTATTGCCTTAATGCAGTCTGACTATCAATATATATTGACGCGATTGCAGCTTAAGCACGCTTCCTCCAGAATTTCTGCTCTTTCTTCACTGCTACAATTTCTGCTTGAAAACGCTGCAGTAATCTGACAGCTTGCAGGATCTAGTTATTTCTGGGTCGACACAGTAAAAAGCAGGCCCAACCACTTCCACTAATTTGGGACCAATCGTATACACGTGTATATTAAAGCCGCTTCATATGATGTTGTCATGGTCCATACTTCAGCACCATATAGCAAGATGGGTACGATAAGTGACTTGTAGAGTATGATTTTCGTTTGCCGAGAGAGGACTTTACTTTTCAATTGCTTACCCAGTCCAAAGTAGCATTTATTGGCAAGAGTGATTCTTCGTTGGGTTTCAGAGCTGATGCTGTTGTTAGTGTTGTACAATACGCAACGAGCAACATTAATCTTTTTATTACAATAAAGTTCCAACTCATTGAGACGCGGCATAGTTTGCACAATAAGGTTCCAATTCAGTGGAACGCGGCATAGTTTGTAAAATAATGTTTGGGCTATGCAGCCAACTTCATGCGTCAGCACTTTTACATACTTTTTCTATTAGATACATACCAGCAAATTTTCACCAAATACATCCTAAAACTAATCTAAATTGCATCCTATTCCACGTAAAACCAAGTTATTTGTGCAATTCATTTATTTAATAGTAATAAAAATTATCACAAGACCAAAGCTGAGTCTCCTTTGAGGTTTCTTTAGAGGAAGAAATGTTCATGACAATCTGTCGACTTTGAACTACGCCATATTGCTTCGGTGAGTCAATTTACTTCAAATTTAATTACAACCAGAAAGGTAGGGTGCTCCTACCTCTTCCACTGGCTACAGACGACCATATCACACACCAAAAGGAACCCCAATAACAATAGTATTTCCACAATACTACACATTTTTTGGTGGCCCATGAGAGGATTTTTTGCAACCATTTCTACCGTGAAATTATCTTAATATATAAAAAACACGGGTCACTCTGTTTGAGGCCAATGGACTACTAAACTACTGAACCGATTTTGAATTTATTTTACACCCCGTTTTTAGTTTGATCTAACTTGAAATATAGGATAGGTTATATCTCAGTTTATAGTCGCAATATTACTTTATTGCAATTTTTTTATTTGTTTATACGTAACAATAAAATGTTACGTATACTCACCGGCACTCACATTTTCAGGGGTGTGAATATACTTAAGTGTAATTGGTTGGTGTTTAATTAAACAACGTGTTTATCAATAAAAAATATTATAGCGAATGTTATCAAGTATACCACATCACCAGGCCCACCGAGTGGGTGGGGTTTCTGAGGGGCCCGCGATTTAGAGATACTATGACATTTTTTTTTAATTCAGGAGAGTATTTAGTTGTTCCATGTGCAATTTTTAAGCCAAATTTCAAAAGCATCGAAAATCTGCATTTCGTTTTAATATTATAGTGAAGTGTGAAAAATAAAAAAATATATATATAAAAAGAAAGGCTAAAATGTGTGTTAGTTGGTCGCCGGTGTTTGAAGAGATGCGTCAGTCGATTTTGTTCAAACTTTCACACAAGTTGCGTAAACCTCACGCGGTGGTTACTACATACGTTTGGTTGTGATCGACACACAGGGCCTCGAGATATAGGCCGAAACGTGGACCCGAGTACTCCTAGAATGTGTTTATAGAATATGAATAACAAATGAAAGCTGTTGATGAGTGCTTTAATAGAGGGTAATTTTCATACCCCTGGGTGACTAGGGTCTCGAGATATGGCTAAAACGTGGGCCAGTGAATTCCTAGACAGTGTTTATACAATATGGATATCAAATGAAAGCTGTTCATGAGTGCTTTAGTATAGAGTAATATATTATCCAGAGACGGACTGGGACTGGGATTAGGACTAGGACCGGGACGAGACTCGGAGTGGGACTGGGACTGGAATAAAATACATACCACCCTCTGCGACAGGCAAAATAGGATTCAGAAGAATGAGAAGGAATTGAGAGAAGAGAAAAGAGAGAAGGAGATTGAGAAAGAGATAGAATGAGACGAAGATGGAGATAGATGAAGCGAAAAAGACGGAGGGAGGAGTGAATAAAAAGATTAGGAAAAAAGTGAAGAGGTGGGCGGGGGGGGGGGGGGGGAAGGTGGAGTGAGACGGGAAAAGCTGATTAAAATGTATGCAGATAGGCCAAATTTAGGGCAGGACAACGTCTGCCGGGTCTTCTGGCCATAAGCCACAATAAATTTCACGAAACAAACTTAGAAAAACTAAACAACATTCTAAGCAAAAATAATTATCCAAAAAGTTTAATACGCGAATTAATAGACCAGGAGCTCATGAAAAGAAACTGCCACAACCAAATAATAACAAATTCGGAACCACAAACACAAAAGAAGTTCTTCAGCGCAACATACATACCACGACTCACCGAAAATGTTTACCACAGCATAGCAAAAACACCTAACACAGTACTAGCTTACAGGTCAAACCAAACCATGTCCACAATATATACAAAAACAAAGCATCCCTTAGAACACCAACAACAAAACAATGTTATATACGAGGTAACATGCAAAGGCGATGAAAACGACGAATGTAGAAAAATATATATTGGTACTACAAAACGACCTCTTTCGGTTAGACTAGGCGAGCATGAAGCGGACATCAGAAAACAAAAAACAAGTACAGCACTAGCGCAGCACATATTAACAAGTGGACACTCAGCTGACTTTACCAACACGAAAATTATTGATAAGGAAAAGAGAGAAGCAACAAGATATACACTTGAGAGCCTGAGAATTATGGAAAGACGAGAAAAGACGATCAATAAACGCGAAGATACGGAAAACATAGCGGCCGCTTACATTGTTTGTTTACAAAACAATAATTTTTAGTATTGACAAAGCTACCATGATAGTCAGATGGTAATGATTATATTGTGATGATTTATGTTTTTAATGTTTTTTACAACTGTTTTGATTTAATGACAAAATAACGTAAGTTTATCTTGTTAAAGGTTAAGCTATTCACCAAATTATTTTTCTTTGTTGTTTTTCATGTCTGTTTTGAAAACTAATTTATAATTTTCATAATTTTTATATATTGTTTGTAACAGATAAATTAATAAATATTCCCCTGATGATGCTAAAAATAAAAATATTAGCGAAACGTTGGGAAAACAGTGGAATAATTTAGTTTTATTCGCACATAAAATATAGATTGGAAAGCCTACTTACACATATATTTAATATTAAAGAAGAACCAATCGGAATATATATAAAATATATAATTATATTATATGCTTGCTAACATCGCTGCTGCATAAAAATAATATCCAGCTTATTCATCATATACTACATATTTAAATTTGGGCACTAGACAGTCAAAAGTTGCTACCTATAAGCACAGATTTTTTTCTTCGGATCGGATCGCTAACGTTTTCCTCTGCCAAAATCTAACATACATACGTATACTCAACGCTTACATTGTATATTTCGATTTTCTTCACATTAATTTATTTAATTGGTATAGCCATATATTTATAAACAATATGGAGGATATAACATTAATCAAGCTACAAGCAAATCGACTTACGACCCTTGAAAAAATTCTGGTCAACTTTAAGAAAGATTCTGCTTCGCGAAAAACTAAGCCATATTTTGAACAGCGATTAAACCGCATTAGTGCTTTGAATGAGGAGTTTTGTTCCACGCACAAATCAATCATATATTCAGACATTAAAGATGATCATGAATATTTCACTAATGATGTTGCCTCCCAATTTGAAGAAATTCACTTGGAACTCTTCTGTTTGGTAAAACAGCAGCAAACATATATGTTTCCCCCTGCTCCGGATTGCGAGGAGACAAAGACTAAGTCATCTGATTCTCAAGTGCGATTTGTCGCTCCTGCTCAAGTCACTCGTTTACCAGTACCCTCGTTTTCTGGCAAGATCACCGATTAGCCAAGCTTCCATGATTCATTCAACCGACTAACTTACAACAACCTCGAATTAAATTCTATCCAAAAATGTCATTATTTGAAGCAGGCATTGGTAATTGACCGTGATCTGGATATACATCAAATGCTTTTAACTGAAGCAAATAGGGGTTAAGATACTTGGATTGGATATCATACGTGGTTCCAGGCTCTGGATCAGGGACTGGTATCAGTCTTAGACCGCCCATAGTGACGAATTATCACACGTGATTAGTTATCACGACCTGCACGAGGTGCCCCTGCTTCTACTGATAATGGCGGATCTAGAGAGGACAACTCGATAAAACCAGTACCCCTGGGTCATTGTGCCGAGCTCAGGGGAGGGAGGACCCTGTTAAGGTTCAAGATCGGTACACAACGGTAACGAACTGGATTGTTAGGGATTTTGATTTTGGCTCTGTTTTGGACGGTAGGTGCGGTATTCTGCCACCATAGTAGGTCGGGGTGAAACCTTACCGAGATTGCTGGTACGCTAATGCTGCACCTGCCCACGTCCCATTAAAACCGTGGCGGGCCAAAATATACGTTCCGGCTCCGTCGCCGTTAAGTTGGTAGTGAAGGTGCGATTGAAAATTTTCCCGCTTTGCGTCCAGTCTGGCTCTGAACGCATTACCCATAAGGTAATGCGTCAACCCGCGCGTGACCTCCCTACGTAGCATAGATAACCACGAAACCGTTGAAGGGCGACTACACAATCGGCTCCGGATAGCGGCCTTGAGGGAGGACTTTTTAGAATGGACAAAACTAACACGAATCGGCCAATTGTGGGGTGAGGAAAAAGAGCGGTTTTGACGGAAATCCGTCAAATCAATCTTCAGCACTCTAAGGCGGCTTCCGCAAATTTGTTGCTCAGCCTTGACAAAGGCGGAGTGGATATAGTCATTGTCCAGGAGCCGTGGTTGAGTAGTAAAAGCAGAAAGATTTATGGATAACTTACTTACTTACTTAATTGGCGATTAACCGTCTACACGGTTATGGCCGTCCAACAAGGCGCGCCAGTCGCTCCGGTAACCGGCGTCAATTGGTCACACCAAGGGAGTTTAAATTGTTTTCCACCTGGTCCTTCCAACGGAGTGGGGGCCCTCTACCTCTGCTTCCATAGGCGGGTTCCGATAGAAACACTTTCTTTCATTCGCATAAATTGGCCTAGCCATCGCAGTCGCTGCGTTTGAATTCGCTGGTCTATGTTGATATCTGCGCATAGCTCGTTCTTCGGTACTCGCCATCGCCAATATATAGAGGTCCATAGATCTTTCGAAGAACTTTTCTTCCTAGCACTCCCAAAGCCGCTTCATCTGCTGTTGTCATGGTCCATGCTTCTGCCCCATATAGCAGGACGGGTACGATAAGTGACTTGTAGAGTATGATTTTCGTTCGCCGATAGAGGACTTTACTTTTCAATTGCCTACCTAGTCCAAAGTAGCATTTATGGTCAAGATTGATTCTTCGCTGGATTTCAGTGCTGATGTTGTTGCTAGTATTGATGCTGGTTCCCAAATAAACGAAGTCTTTTACGATTTCGAAATTATGGCTGCCAACAGTAGCGTGGTTGCCAAGGCGCGTATGCGCTGACTCTTTGCTCGATGACAGCAGGTACTTCTTTTTGTCCTCATTCACCATCAAACTCATCTTTACCGCTTCTTTTCCCAGTTTGGAGTAAGCAGAATTAACAGCTCGGGTGTTTAGGCCGACGATATCAATGTCATCAGCATATGCCAGTAATTGCACGCTTTTATAGAATATTGATCCAGTGCGGTTAAATTCTGCAGGTAGTATAGTTGTCTCTACCATCAAATTAAAGGAATCGCGCGATAGAGGGTCACCCAGTCTGAAACCTCGTTTAGTTTCGAACGGCTCGGGGAGGTCCTTCCCAATTCTGACTGAGCTGATGGTGTTGCTCAACGTCGTTTTGCACATCCGTATAAGTTTTGCGGGGAAACCAAATTCAGACATTGCGGCATATAGGCAGCTCCTTTTCGTGCTGTCGAAGGCGGCTTTAAAATCGACGAAGAGGTGATGTGTGTCGATTCCTTTTCTCGCGTTTTTTCCAAGATTTGGCGCATTGTGAAAATCTGGTCGATGGTAGATTTACCAGGTCTGAAGCCGCACTGATTAGGTCCAAACAGCCGGTTCAGAGTGGGCTACAATCTTTCGCACAATACACTTGAAAGGACCTTATATGCGATATTAAGAAGGCTGATTCCACGATAGTTCATGCATTTTTCAGTATCCTCCTTCTTGTGGACTGGGCAAAGAACACTTAGATTCCAATCGTCGGGCATGCCCTCGTCCGACCATATTTTGCGAAGAAGCTGCTGCGTGCGCCTTACAAACTCCTTGCCACCGTACTTGAATAGCTCTGCAGGCAATTCATCAGCACCCACGGCCTTGTTGTTTTTCAATCTGATTATTGCTATTCTAATTTCGTCATAGTCGGGCGAGGGGACATATATTTCATCATCATCGATTGCGGGATCGGGTTCGTCATCTCTGCGCGGTGAATCGCTGCCTCTAAGCACTATCTGGACATCAGCTAAAAGGTTGACGTTTTCGTTCCTATAGGAGTTTGCCCCGGTCTTAAAGCCTTTCGTCTGTCGCCGTATTTTTTGGTAAAATTTTCGGGAGTTATTGCTGGTGGCTAGCAGCTCAAGCTCCTCGCACTCACGCCTTTCTGCTTCTGCTTTTTTCTTCCTGAAAAGGCGTCTCGCTTCCCTTTTCAACTCAAGATAGCGTTCACACACTCCTCTTGTTGCAGTCGCTTTTAACGTAGCCCTGTAGGCAGCGTCTTTTCTTTCGGTTGCAACGCGGCATTCTTCATCGTACCAGTTGTTTTTTCGTGGCCGCCGCTAAAAAATTTTTTCTGCGGCGGCAGTACGAAGTGCTTTAGGGATATGCTCTTACTGTTCCTGTATTCCTTCAGGCTGAGTTGTGTTCTCAGAGAGCAGGTGTGAGAGTCGAGTTGCGAAATCATTGGCAGTCTGTTGTGATTGAAGCTTTTCGACGTCTAGCTTTCCTTGTGTTTTTGTTCCTTGATTTTAGTCGCGCTGAAGCGGGTGCGTATTTTGGCTGCAACGAGATAATAGTCCGAGAAGATTGTAATAATTTGGAGTTTTCGGCCGATAAAATAAAGACAAAACACAAGTTTTCTCTTTGTTAGGTCCTCGGATCATGCGTGTATTAACCTCGTGCTTATATGATCATGTTTCGAGCAATGGCAAAGTCAATCAGCCTCAGTCCGTTAGGAGAAGTTTCATCGCAGAAGTTTCCAATTCATTGTCCTTCAAGCGTTTGCCATTTGCTATTGATGACGATATAGAGGGTGTATTTATCCGAGGCTTGTTGATATATTTCATTTGAGTATGTCTTTTTGGTGGTCTCAGCGTACATGCCCATGGGGACGTAGCGGGACCACGACCTGCGATACTTGGCGAAATCACCGCTGGAGCAAGGCGGAGGGGTGTTGGCGTGATCATCAGTGCAGATGATAATGCCCATCATAGCATCTGGGGAAGCTCGGATACCAACACTAGAGGTGAGTCTTTTATTTTAGATGAGGGGCTTTGTATATGTAATAGGGGGAATGACCCGACTTTTATTACTGCGGTAACGGAGGAGGTCCTGAACCTCACCCTGGTTAGTAGAGAACTGGAAAGTCGTACTTCTGGCTGGACATTTCTCAACGAGCTCTCATTCTCTGATCACCGATATATTCAGTTCTCGGTGAACGAAGAACGTTCCTGTAAGATATCTTTTAGGAACCCTAAAAGTACTAACTGGGACTTTAAATGTAGGAAGCTGAGAGAGCTATTGCCTGCGGCGCCTACCGTTAGTTCGGACCTGTCCGAATCTTAGATAGGCGTTCTGGTGGAAAACTTCACCTCGGCAAGCAACAGCGCCTTTCAACTGTTCTGTCCATTGAAAACTTACAGGGGGAAAGGCAAGCTGCCCTGGTGGTCGGATTCTCTTGACAACTTAAGAGCGTCCAGTCGGCGGCTCTTCAACAGAGCCAGGAGGAGTAAATTACCCTCGGACTGGGAGCTCTATAAGGTGAGTCTGGGGATTTATAAATATGAAATAAGGATAGCCAAGCGAGATTCATGGAACGCTGTAATGAATCCGCGAGGCTTAGAAAAATACTCTCTAGGAATCTCGCTCCTCTGGGATATTTGAAAGATGATGGTGGGTCAATGAGTAGCGAGGAGTCCCTAAAGCTTTTACTGGACAATCATTTTCCCGATATCCCAGTTGCGCAGGGATCTTCGCCTGCATGTTCGGCGGTCGTTGGCCATGCCGAAGTGCCTGCCATTCAAATACGGGAAAGTTAAATAACATGGGCTATAGGGTCGCTAAAGCCCTATAAGTCTCCGGGCCCGAATGGAATCATTCCTGCGCAACTTCAAAAGTCTTTGGGGATTTCCTGCCGCTGGTTGGCCATCATCTACACTAACTGCCTCAGGCTTAACTATATCCCGAAGTCTTGACACGAGGTTAGGGTTATCTTCATTCCGAAGGCCGGAAGAAGCTTCATGTATCACCTAAGGATTTCAGTCTCAATCAGTCTCTCGTCGTTTCCTCTTAAGACGTTTGAGCGGTTGATTGACCAGTACCTACGGGAAAGGATACCTTGGGGGAAGATCGGCGGAAACGGCTCTCCATTCTATTGTAAAACAAATAGAGGGGTCCCTAGAACACATAGAGTAGGCTGTGGGTGCCTTTCTAGACATCGAGGGGCTTTTAACAATGTCTTACCGGGGGCAAGCGAAAGAGCTCTGGTGGGTTTAGGAGTCGGGCGGTTCTGGTTGAATTTATTAGCAAAATTCCATTCGGCAGAATTGTCGCAGCGGAGTGGGGAGGGGCCATAATTAAGAGGAAGGTGTGCTGGGGCACGCCACAAGAAGGTGTCCTATCTCCTCTGCTCTGGGTTGTGGTAGTAAACAAGCTTATTGTGGAGCTGGAAGCCAATGGTTGTCGGCTGGTTGCCTTTGCAGATGAGCTCGCTATCCTTTTCAATGGCAAATTTCTGGCACCCTGCGCGATGTTCTGCAGGGCTACCTGGATACCCGGGAAAAACGGAATTGGTTCTTTTAACAAGGAGGTATAAGATCTCGATTTCAGAACTCCCTCGATTGGAGGGGTACCGTTGGTACTTTCTGTTAGGGTTAAATATTTGGGGATTGTTTTGGACAAGAAACTGTCCTGGAGACCCATTGTGGAAGGAAGGCCCCCTTTTCCTTTTACTGCTGCAGAGGGGTTATCGGAAAGAGATGGGGATTCTCGCCAGGAGTAGTACACTACTTTATGAGATGGTGGTCAAACCAATTCTGCTATATGGGGTGCTGGTCTGGAGGAAAGTACTGGACACGGCGAGCACCTCCAAAATGTTAATGTCCGTGCAACGGACGGCGCTGATCGGTATCAGTAGCGCTCTCAGAAAAACAACCTACATTGGCACTGAACGTCACGCTGAACATATATTCAGTAGATATTGCGGGAAAGGCGGCCGCGGCAAGGTCGTTGGTCAGGCTTCGTGATATGGGATATAGACTTTCTGACCGGGGACACTCTAGCCTTCTTACCAGTTTCGACTTTATCCCGGACAGAACGGACTACTGTATACCGATAACTGCTCCCTATACAACCTTCACCCCAGTTATTCCAGAGAGAGAGGATTGCGGAAGAGGAATTATCTGGGGCATGGGACCGGTTAACTTTGTAGTGCCGTTTTACCTGCATTACAAGTATTTTATACATGCACCCCACTGTAACCAATGCACTGTCCCTATTACATACGCCACCACTGTAACAGCTGGCTGCAAGAAAACTGGCACGGACAAATGCAAGTAATAATGGGCAAGTATTTCATTCGCGCACTGATCGTCTAGCTAAGACTGCGTATAATTCTCAACTCTTTCATATCCACTTCGACTTAAGTACAAATAATTTGCATTTCACGATTATCGAAAGCTCAGCCACCAGCACGGTAAAGTCCGTACCCTATGCATGTGAACGGATACCATTAGCTTGTCTTGTCTTGTACTTTCGATCCTGTGCGAAGTGGGCGTTCTTGCTCGCTTCCTTTTGATGTGTCCAGGGAGTAGTGATTGAGGAGATTTAATTTCCACCTCACAGTTTCCCTCCGACACTGGTGAGTCATCTCCCCATCTACGGGAAGATACCACCGAATAAATTGGGTTCAGCAACTAACTCCCGGTTCACCGGAAGTCACCACCTTATTAATTGGTGACGTGTATCGGTTTCACCAACCGTTGGTTGCTCGGAAATCGATCCACCATCCGGCTCACCATAGTCCACCAGCTTGTCCACCAATGACTTGTATCGATTTCGCCAAGCTACGGTTGCTTGGAAATCGATCCAGCGATCCCCGCTGTATTCACCGATCCGTCGGAATCCACCAAATTGTCAACCAGCGACGTGTATCGGTTTAACCAACATTCGGTTGCTTGGAAACCGATCCAACGATCCACCATCCATATCCACCGGCCCGCTGCGATACACCAGCTGCTCACTTGTGACGTGCATCGATTCCACCGACCTCCGGTTGTTTGGGGGAATAGTTCCACCGATTCACCACCTGAAGTGTTAGAAATTAAAAGACGTTGCACGTTTGATGGTGCGACATTAAATCTTCTCTTTATTAAATAAATTCTTGTCTTTTATAGTAATTGACTTAACCTATACATTCATAAATATCTTAATACTAATAACTAAAAATAAGTACATAGGAAATGGAGTATGCATACATGTACGTTTGTATACAGTTTTGTATACATGTAGTTTTGTATGCATAGCTCTATACATGTAGGTTTGTACATGTTGTTTAGCAACGTCAGCAGATCAATTTAAGTGTTTTGGTATTTTCCCACAATGGGTTGTATGTTTGTATGTATACTCAAAATTTATTAACGGAGAATGGAAATGGGTCTCATATTCGGCATTCCATTGATGCTGGTTAACCAACACCAACATTGTTTGTGAACAATTGTATAAGACTCTTTGCCATATTTTCAATGATTTTGATATTTTATTGTTACTTGATATTGTAGTGAAAGAATTTGTTTGATTTGTTTTCGATTTGCTGACCTTGCTATTTTTATTGTTATATTTTAGTGCATATCCTCTTATTTGTTTTTTCAAAAATGTTTACATTTTACATATATATTTTTTTTGTATAGTTCTTTTTAAAAAAAAAAAAAATTTGAGTTTTTACATATAGAGAATTTTTTAATTTGTTTTTGCATAGCCGGTCTTTAAGAGCGTCGACTCACTTAAAAATCGGCATGTTTTTACAAATTGAGTAAATTGGAATAATTCTTTACTTTAAGTTATGAATGTATGGACTACTATATCCTTATCTTTATTGTTCCTATCATTATTATCTAAATTATTTTTATAGTTCCTACTATTATTTATGAACTTATGCAAAATATTTTCCTATCGAATTTTTTTCTATGTAAATAAGTTATTGAATAATTTTTATTATTTATCTACCTAGGGTTAGAGAAAAGGAAATTTTGCTATTAATAATTTCTAATCTATTGGGGTTAAAGTAAACTGTTTTCCTAATATGTAAAAATATGGCCTTATTAGACCTAGGCAATAAATGTATGTATTTATTTTATTATATCAAACTAATTCCGCATATTATTCAAGGAAAAGATTTTTTTTTTTTTTTTTAATGACATTTTTCATTCATAATAAGGTCAATCTGTAATAATTGCATAAAAAATAGAGGGGTTGCTGATGGAAGAGCGGGCAGTTATGTATTGGTAGTGGCTCCATTAATGGATAAGTGGAAGGTACAGTGGGTGCAAAAAAAAATTTTCGTATTTTTAAATGTTCTTTTTTTTTCCATAATTTCATGTTTTCCAGCTATTTCTTTGATCTTATTTGTCATGCGATTTCTGCGGCGGCCGCCAAGACAGAATCGTCATGACTTTTATGAAGAATTTATTTTTATACCGGGATTTGTCACTTTCACAACCTTTTTGGGTTTGTGCAATTGTTTGATCTTAGAGAATTTGGGTACCTAATTTTATTATTTTAAATTTGCCTACTCGAGTAAATAATCATTTTCAACCAATTTGTCCCTTAGGACAATTGTGATTTTCTTATAAATACCAAGTCCTAGATTGGCGGCATTTGTACAACGTGTGTACAGCCTGATAAGTAATTGGCCTAAGTCAATTTTATCATCCACAATCAGGTTTCTTATATTTCCTACGCTACCATTTTTCTATCCTAAGATGAAAACGAGCGCGACATGTCTTATTGCAAATTTGTATAGCGCTTCACTTATATTTTTATAGGTTCTATTTGTGACTATTCTTCATCATTTTTTTTTTTTTTTTGTTATGGGCTGGTTTTAAGAGTTTCTTAGTTTTTGCCTATTTCCACTGTCCTAAAATTTCCTATTGCTTCATGACCATTTTTGTCAGGAGCCATAAAAGGAGTTATGCGAAATTTTTTTTTTTGATTTGCTGTTCACTTTAGGCAGTGTTGCTTTTACTGTCGATTGTGACATTTTTAGGTTTACTATTTGGGATTTATTTGAATTTATCGCTCTTCCTCAGCTTTGGTTTGGTACTGGTAATGGGTTAGATACGAGTTGTGGCGGGTTTTAACTGCCTAAATTTGTGCTTTATATAGTTTTTGAGCATCATAGCTATTGTGATGATCAATAGCATGAATACACAACCTATAATTGCTAACCAAACATCTAGGATGTTCGGAGTACTTTCTGTATCTACCCTTTCCTACTTCGTAGCCAGCTATGGCTACCATAATGCCTTGGGCTATTTTTGTCCACCAAGACATCTTGAAGGTTTTAATAGGAAGTTAGATATTTTTGTTTTATAAAATTTTTTTTTCAGGTGCTACCTAACATTTGGAATTGTTGGGGAACACTTTCCTCATTATACGCATTATTTCTTCCACCCTGGTAGTGGGGTTTATAATGTCCTCAATTGTGGGTTCCTTTCCATACCTATTATCTTCCACAATTTCTTTAAACCTTCTAGTTCTTTGGGTAGGTCCCTAGTGTGTCGGGTATTTTCGCCCACCAATAGAGAGGAAGATCTGAGGAGTTTCTTTGCATTTTAGTAGTCATGGTGATTTTTAAAAATGTTCTATGGGCTTTCTTTAGAGGATAGGTGGACTGTCTGAAGTTGATTTACTATTTTACAGAGGTCTCCTAAACATTCCAATTTACTTGAATTTTTTTTTTTATAAAAGTTTAATTTAGGATTTTTAGCATTTTAGCTTTTTTTTTTTTGAAATAGGAATGTTTACTTTTTTTTCAATAAGTAGTTTTAATTTTCCTCCTAATTTAAATTTTAACAATTTAGATTTTTATATTATCAATTTTTTTTTCGAGGTCCAAAGAAGTTATTCGTACATACATTTGTTTTAGTTTAAATTTTCGCTTTGTTTAAAAAATCCTAAGCAAAAACTTTCGTTTTTGCTAATGGTTTAGCGTCCCTGAGGCCGCTCAGTTGATTCTAAATTTTATATACATACTTATTCTAAGACATTTTTATTTTATTGTCCAGCTTGTTATTCACGTCCAATGCCGGGATCCTGTGGTATATATTTCACTTCACGCCTAATGCTTTTATTCTGGATGTATATTCCACTTCACCTGCGCGCTCCTTTCACTTCACGCTTAATGCTTTTATTCTGGGTGTATATTCCACTTCACCTGCGCGCTCCTTTCACTTCACGCCTAATGCTTTTATTCTGGGTGTATATTCCACTTCACCTGCGCGCTCCTTTCACTTCACGCCCTTCGCTCGATTTTTGAACGTGGCAATCAAAATTTCTTAAAAAGGACATTTGTTCCTTTTGCCTTATTTGGCAGAATTTAATGAATTTACTTTTTGTTTAAATCTTACACGGTCTCCTCCAGCTAGATTCTTAGCAGTTTTGCCAATTTTAAATCTAGTCTGGCAGGATCTTCCCTTCAGCGAGATCTAGCGAATTTTGCTTAAGAGCAAATTTTCAGCTAATTAAAGATCAGGCTGGCAGGATCGCCATGAAGTGTTAGATTTACAGGCGAATCCTGCTTTGTTTATTATTACTAACAGGCTCTTCTGACCAGCTAGATCTTTTAGCAGTTTGCTTATTATGTTTGATGGTGCGACATTAAATCTTCTGTATATTAAATAAATTCTTGTCTTTTATAGTAACCCAGTAGAAAATATCTCGAGCGCTCCCTTGACGAACAGGAATAGAGCGATCTTTTTAAACAACAGGGGATCAACTATAGAGCAGCACATTATCGTGTGATCTCCTATTATTTTTCTGGGAGCAGAATGCGATCGTTGCTTTTTAAACCGTTATATGTGTTCCCTTTCTGTTTTTTTGGAGCAAAGTGGGATATTTGCGTCAAACATAATAAAACCATCGAAAATAACTGTTTTTTAAAATAACTGTTTTGGATTTTCTCAAAATAAAAGAATTTTTCATTCTTAAATAGTCAGTGAAAGTGTTACGTGGTCTAATTTAAACGTTTCTAAAAAGGTAAACAAGTGAAATATATAAAAATAAGGAATTACAAAAAAATATTGGAGGAAATTTTAAAAAAGTTGAGCCCCCCGAAGTTTTCTCTTGATGTTTTGCCAATAAATTAAAGTGTAGCGGAAATGCAGCAGGCCAATAATATTGCCAAACCTAAGGAAGAAGCTGTGGTAAGGATTATTTTGATCATCATGTTCAATTTCCATTTTAATGCATATTTTGTTATTTATCGCAGATAAAAATTTTTAAATCAAAATTAGCAAACTGAAATTTGAAAGAAATCTTGTGTGAAATTTTCGACGAAGCCAGAGGCCAAAATAAAATCGCAGTTAGGGACTACAAGATATTTAGCTATCATTTATTTGGTAAGTTTTTTGAGCACATTTGAATTCCTCCTTATAGGTTTTATTTTGCATTGCAGAAGCCGTCAAAAACAAGTTTCAAAACTATTCCGCGTTTGAGGATAAAGTTAAGGATGCCTTTATAGAAGCAAAACTGAAATTTTACGGGAAAACTTATAAAGTGAAAATTTTAAATTAAAAATTTACTATTTGAAAACAATTTCGAAAAAGGCTCATTTCCTTTTTTTATTTTTAGGGAACTATTTTTCTGTCTCGCTCTAGTTTTTTGCATTTTGATGATATAGGGAGCACTCCTTTTTTGTTGTTTTTAATCATTTGGAGAGCGTTCTGATTTTGTTCTCTTATTATCATTTGGAGAGCACTCTTTTTTTGTATTTATGGATCATTTAGAGAGCGCTCTGGTTCCACGTTTCTCAACCCGTTTACAGAGCGCTTGCCCTCCTAGGACATGCAATGTTAAAAGGGAGCATGTTTTGTTTGACGTCTTGGACAGTGCGGGAGCACTCCCACGCTCCCTATTTAGCGATCCATAATCACTCATAGTATGATCCCCTTTTCTACTGGGAATTGACTTAACCTATACATTCATAAATATCTTAATACTAATAACTAAAAATAAGTACATAGGAAATGGAGTATGCATACATGTACGTTTGTATACAGTCTTTGTATACATGTAGATTTGTATGCATAGCTCCATACATGTAGGTTTGTACATGTTGTTTAGCAACGTCAGCAGATCAATTTGAGTGTTTTGGTATTTTCCCACAATGGGTTGTATATTTGTATGTATACTCAAAATTTATTAACGGAGAATGGAAATGGTTTTCATATTCGGCATTCCATTGATGTTGGTTAACCGTCTGGGTTAGTTCAATAATTTATGTTGGACAATATTGTAATATGATTATTACTAAAATATATTTGGAGTTTATGATGAGTATTATTGCAAGTGTGTTACAGTGGGTATGAAGCATAATGCTACATTACAGTGGGTATGACGTATAATGCTACACACCCTCGGTTACAGTCCCCCTCTACCAAGTCTACCTCTCTGCAACGCTGTGTATGTGTGTTTTACCAAAATACCTACAACAAATCGACTGGTGTTCATTTCAAAAGGGAACAGGTGTCCTTTTTCGACTCTGGATTGGCTATGTGCTACCCCAGCCTTCGACGAAACCCACCTTACAACTTGTTCACGGATGGGTTGAAGCTGGACGGAAAGGTTGATCTTGAAGGTTGAAGGGGGGTCTTTTGTCAAGAGCTAAATGTAAACCGCAAATTTAAGTTGGCTGATCACTGCAGTGTATTCCAAGCGAAAGTTGGTGCGATTAAGGATGCGGTGGATGGAATACTATCCGCGAAAAATACAATGCAATGAATTCGCTAAAAATACTCCCTAGGAATCCCGCTCTTCTGGGGTATCTGAGAGATGATGGTGGGGACTGGTCGATGAGTAGCGATGGATGGAATGCTATCTAGTGCTACTACGGTTAGGGAATTTAACATCTACTCTGATAGCCAAGCGGCTATCTAGGCCTTAAGATCAACTAAAGTGCGATGGAGGGTGGTCTGGGAGTGCCTGACCTCGCTAATTATTTTGCAAATAAATAAAGATTATCTGGGTCCCGGACCATAGTGATATCCCGGGTAACTGTCAAGCGGATCTCTTAGCCCGCATCGGTACAACTGAACCGGATGAATATGGTTGTAGGGATTTCGTGATTCCGCTGGCCACCTGTGGATTGCTCCTCCATAGTTGGCCCTCAAGTCAGCTCAGCAAACGTTGGGCGGATACCACGTCTAGCAGTGTAGCAAGATCTTTCTGGCCGAGGTCTCATGAAATATTTGGGTTCACTAAGGCTCACCTATAAATGGTCATTAGGGTTTTGACAGGGCACTGTACCATGGGTATCCATGCGGTACATCTCTATATACTGGAAACTCCATCCTGCTGAAGCTGTATGGAGGATGATGAGGTGGAATAACCAAATGACTTTATGCTTGATTGCCCAGCTTTTGCCAGAACTAGGCGAGAGTACTTCGGTCGCGACTCACTTGGATCTCCCGAGAATTTATTCAAAGTTGAGATCGGTATCATTCGGAGCTTTATCGTTGCTATCCAACGATTCTCTAAGTAGCTAGATCTAAGTCACCGTTATTTTTGGTGTATGAGGTATCACAACGGACCTTCGTGTTGTCCAAGTGAGCTATCATTATCAGGGCAGTTGTTAGTAAAACGTTATAATAATCCGCGCATAATATTTTCCCATCATATGAATACGTTATACAATTTTCCAATTTTCGTTAAAGAAAATGCAGACGAGATAAAGAATTTGCTTAATGTGGCGGATGTGTGTGTCAATAAATTTAAACGGCTAAAGGTTTTAATAGGGGAATGTGATGATTGGATTGTACGTTACCTAACAAACAAACTACCAGATTAAACACACTCCGCATGGGAGCGTCATCTAGGAAGCAAAATCGAGTTTTCGGATTTCTCTGATCTAAAAGACTTTTTAAGCAATCGTCTCTTTACGATTTATGCGATCGAAAACCGCACGTTAACCTATACGTCCACTGTCAAATGATAATAAGCATAATCATCTTCAGAAATCAAAATTACCTGCGCGTACGGTACCTAAGGTAAAATCACACCACTCTACCACTAGACTCCATCAATCATCACAAGATCTTTGTGCTTTTTGTGGACAAGCCCATATAATTCGCCTTTGCCCAAACTTTCCATCAAAAGATTGCTTTGAAAGAAAGAACATTGTCGATAAAACTAAGCTCTGTCTGAACTGCTTGAGTAAGTTTCATGCATTATCTCAAAGCACAAGCAGCAAAAACTGCATACAATGTGGTCAGCGTCACCACACATTACTACATTTTCCACGGATTTCTCAAACCAATACAGCGACAACAACAGCAGGTAGGCCTTGGATTCACACGATCATTAGATACAAAACGTGGTGCTCATGCCCACTCATTTTAGCAGCCAACTATGTATATGTGGACTCTAATCCATCTGCTAGTTATTTGTCCAAACAGGTTCTTTTGGTCACGGCTTTAGTTTCCCTGCGGCACTAAGACACAAATCAATCCTCCACATTTTATTCCCTTATAGATAAAGGTTCGGAAGGAACACTTAATTCTGAGAATGCAGTTCAACGCTTAGACTTTCAACGTCATCCTTCTTCCGCAGATATCTGTGGATTTGGTCCTAGTGCCCTGAGCCAGTCGAAATTTGTAGATAGCTTCTGTATACATCCTTGCCTCGACGAAAATTTTGCTGTTACCATGGAAAGCGCTTACGTGCTGTCTCATCTCACTACGGAACTGCCAATTCGGCGCTGTGTTCCACAAGAAATGGAACATATTCAAGGTTTCACTCTTGCAGACCCTTTATACTATAAGCCTAAGAAAATTTATGTCATTATTGGCGCTGACGTAATTGCGCAAATCTTACTACCGGAAATAAAGATCGGTGCGTTCAATCAGCCGATTGCTCAACGAACCCATCTCGGCTGGATTTTGTTGGATCGAATCGATTCTTCCCCACCTCCCGCTATCAAGGTGCGCTGCCATAATACACTTGCCATAGAAGCACTTGTGCAAAAATTCTACGACAGCGAACAAGTGCCTGCTGAAAACACAATGTCAGAGCAGGACAAATGGTGCGAAGATTTTTTTTTAAAACCCATGTGAGACAAGCTAATGGAAAGTAACTGGTTCAACTTCCCTTAAAATCAATATACGACCCTAATCAAACTTTAGGCCGATCCAGACAAATCGCACTCAATCGTTTTTTGCAACTGGAGCGTAAATTTCAGCGCGACGACACATTTCGTTCTAAATACACGGATAGTATAGACGTCCAGCGGAGAAAATCATTATTCGCTGACTGAAACAAATAAGCCTACGTTTAGCTCATGCGTCTTAACACATCACGCAGTTCTCAAGATGGATAACTCCACCACTAAAATTCGAATCGTTTATGATGATTCGTCAAAACGTCAAATGGCCGTTCTTTAAATGATTTGTTGTGCACTGGTCCACCATTGCAACATGACCTATCTGCACTTATTCTTAACTGCCGTTTACACAAATTGGTTTTTATAGCATCCAAAAGATGTATAGATGCATTAGCATGCATCCATATGATGTGCATTACCAACGAATTCTTTGGCGAACTAAGGATGGACAAGTGCAATAATACTGCCTCACCACGGTTACCTTCGGCATGGCCTCAGCTCCATATACTGCATTAAGGGTTCTTCACCAAATCGCACGCGATGAGAAAGAGCGTTCCCCCTCGCCGAGGATATTTTGCTGAATGATGTTTACGTATACGATGTACTTAGTGGCAGCGACACCATCGCTAAAGCAATACAAATGCGCAACCAACTTATTTCAGCCCTCCGCTCTGCCGGTATCTAACTACGGAAATGGTCAATCAAAACGCCTGATCTACTGCAATCCATTCCCGCGGAACATGTTACGCTAGCCTTAAGATACATAGATACATACATATGTCCCCGTACTTGTTCTTGCGTTAAACCATTATCGACAAAATGTATCTCAACCAGGTATCTGCGCGTGTTGCGTGGAAGGAGGTCTACATGTACAGGTATGAATGTGTGCATGCGCAAAAACGAAATTCAACTGCACATGCGTGGGTGTGAATTGAGTGAAAGTGGTAGGAAAATCCGTTTAGATACGAATCGGGGTATGCGCACGATCGAGCTGAAGCTCCGAAAAACATTGCAAAAGTTGGTTTTAAAGTGCGTGGGCGTGCCTCGGAAAAGCTAAAGTAAAGTATAGTGCCGGTCAAGTGAAAAAAAAAAAAAAATCATTTTTTTTTTAATTCCGTAGTTTTCGGAAAACGGTTTCAATTCCGTTCAAGCTGCACAATTGTAAAGTACCACCCAACCAACAACGAAAAGGAAATTTCGTTGGAGACCCTGCCACCGGTAAGTACCAAGGTACAGTTTAGTTAATTAAATTCCGTTTTTTGTCTTTTCTGAAAATTTAAATTGTTGATTATTTCATTCTTTTTCCGAGAAAAAAAAAAGATTCACTTTTGAACCTAAAGCTTAATAAAATTTAAATACACAGCGTTTTTTCCAATTTTTAGTTACCTCTTTTTGTACTGGTAAGTTGAGCGAAGTTTCCCGTTTGCAATAAATGAGAAAAATATTAAAATAGACCTTGATCTCAAGTTCAAATGACGCAAAAGAATTTTTTTTTTGCAGACAGTTGAACTTTAGCAATATTATTTTTCGCCACGGTAAAATTAGCTAAATTATTCCCTCAGTTGACATAAATTAAAATTTAGCTAATTTTTCTTCAACTTAAACCTAATCTAAAGGAAATTTTTTTGTATTAAACATAAGTGGAAGATTAAATAACATCTTTAAATGCAGGCTAAATTGAATAAAAATTAAATGAATAGAAAAATAAATTGGTAGAAAAAAAATTTAAATTTTTGGAAGTTAGAAATTAGTTAAAATGAGAAAGTTAAATAAACCCAAAAAATTAAAAAGAAAACAATTTTATTAATCAGAATTTGTTTTGAGTTTGAATTTTTGAGTATCATAAGTTAATTTAAATTAAAGTAAAAATCCGAATTAAATTAATGGAGTTTTCTTTTCTGAAAATAGTGTCGCCCTTTTGGTTTTTCCCAGCTCTCTTGTGAGTTTGTTTGTTCTTTTCACAAAATATTTTCCACCAAATAAGAAAAGGGGCCCATTAACTAAGAAGAAGAGCCATTTTGCCACGCGGCAGGTGGCTAGATCAAAAGTTAGAATTTAAGAGGGCAACATGAGGGCAACATTTTGACAGAAAAAAAACGCTATAAAATTAACTTGAAATTAGTTAAAAGGACAAAGCATAATTGATTTGGAAAAAAATTTGAAGTTGAAATGAGATTGGTAGGTGAAAACAGAAGGAAAGAACTTTTTCTTTGGTTTGCTTTATTGCATGCATATATGTATGTATGTCCATACTTACTGCATTATGTGCCAATTGGGATTGGAAAGAAGGGTATGGCTGGGCATACATACATAGGTGAAGGAAACAATTAAGGAAGCAACGAGACTTATGATATTCAGCCAGTAGACAATTTTCCGTTTTTTTGTTTGTTGTTTCTGTTATAGATTTTGTGGCAGGACCTAGGTAGGGACTAAGGCACGTACTTACCCGCATTTTCAAACATTTTTAAAGGGAGTGATTGGAAATTTGGAAACACATATGTTCCAACGACATATGTAGCGCACTGGATTGCCGTGGAATGTCATAGAGAGAAAAAGAGAGAGAGAAACTTCCAGGGTAGAGAGTGATCGTGGCCTGCAAGCGAAAACCAGCGTCAACGCCAATGCCAACTTTCAAGAGCGGAACCAGCCAACGTCCGTAGCAGCGAACGCCAATCGAAGTCAGGAGCATCGCCACCATCAGCAACGCCGACAGCAACACCAGCGACGTCACCACCACGGGATTAAAGGGGTTGTGTAGCGCAATATATAGCTTCTCCAACCCAATTGTCAACCTCACCTTCGAGCGGCGAATTCCGTTTCACTAACAGACGAGGCTCTGGCAACCCCAAGCTCCTCATGGAACTTGGTGGTGGGGAGGGAGGGATGGCCTGAAGGTTCAATGTGGCCATATAAATCGTTCCCGAGATGTTCGAGCCAGCACCTTAATGGTGCTGTGTTACCGGAGCGTATCGGATCTGTATCCGACAAAGGACCATCACATCGGTAACTCCCCAAAGCCTTCGGGGAGCAACCTAATCGCTACAACAACAACAACAATAACGTCACCACCACCAAAGCCCAAGGAGGGCCGAGGGAACACATTTTTTTTTTTATTTTTGCCTCATCATCATTTGTTAATTTAGGAATTTTTTAAGTATCCCTATTTCCTTTTTTTTATTTTTGTAAAAATTTCTGTTTTTTTTTTTTTTTGCTAGGGACACGTGGCTTGCTCATTTCTCGTCTTTTCTTGTTTTGATTTTTTGTTGGTCACACGTAAGCACATTTTCATTGGCTTCTACGCTAGCTTTCGGGTTTTAGTTTTTCTTTTGATATTTTCTTTGTCATTTTTTTCCTTCGCACACAGATTTCTTTGGTTTTTTTTTGCGGTGTTCAAACAATTTTAACTCCACACACTTTTATATTCCAGCTACTAATAATAATTTTTTTTCTTGTAAACAAATTTTTATGACAATTACATACTTTTTTTGTGTGATTTTTTTTATTCCTTTTGTATTTTTTTTTGGCCACGCAATTTCGTAACCCATTCGACGCCCGCTACCGTGAGTGAGTGAGCATGGAGTCGGTTGCAAAATTCCATTGAACCTTCTTAGGCAAGGAACGTATGGTATTTGTACGAGTAGAAGAGACATATGTATGTAAACTTTTCCTCCCTCAAAGGTCCCCCATAGCTTGAAGGCGCCTACAATGCTGATGTGCTGAGATCAGGTGAGTGAGAAAACGAAGAAAAAAAAAAAGAAAACAAAATTCACCATATTCCTCTCTTTACATATATACGTATGCAAGCGTTGACCTATATATATACCTATGTACATAATACCTTAGCTTAGGTCAGGAATTTGCATTAACTTTGGCTGTTTTGGTTTCCTTCTTTCCATACATATACACATACCCATACATCTTTTTACTGTTTATTGAAAGGAAAGATATGGCAATGATTTTTTTGTAGAAACAAAGAATCTTTTTAATACAGAGTACATTAGGGTGCGACGGATTGTACGCAACCCTCAGTACTGTTCATTCACTTCTTTTGAATTTTCTTGTATAGTTTTTATTTGCTCCAACCTTGACTTGTCGATGAATTCATTATAGAAGAATTATCTAAAAAATTTCGATAATATTTTCTGTTTATATAGATAAATTTCATTATTAAATAGCATTGTCAAAACATTTGTATTCCGTTTGTTCGCGATAACTTTTATATACGTAGATTTAAGCCTAGTGGTTAGGGTGTCATACACTTATTTGGTTTGCGGATTTAAAAATTAAATAAAGAATGTTTATAACGTTGTCGGATTTGAAAGGTTGAAACTGAATTTATTTCGATAATGGAAGGCTAACTTATCAACTCTTTGGTGTGGGTGTTGCCCCGGTAGGAAGAGGGGAAGTGGGGGGAACAATGACGTGAAAGACCCTTACACAGACGAACTTGAGTCAGGTATTGGTGGCGCTGTAAGAATAGACGAGTCATCACAGCGACTATGGCTTAGCGTAAGATCCACGAAGAGGGTGGGTAGACTCACCCTGACTCTGGACGGGCCTTCTTTCCGTTTTTTTCCATTTCCTAATTTCCCTCTATTTATTTCTTCTCCTCTAGGCATGAACCACTTTTTTTGTTTAGATAACTGCGGGTAAGGCAGGTGTGCAAAACCCCACCCCATTCGACGAGCTAGCAGGGGCTTGCAACCATGCCACATGCCACCTCCGCCTTACCATTAAAAGTCAGTTATCGTAACAATGGCGCCCAACGGTAATAGCCCGAATAGTTTTTTCCGATTTCTCATTATACTTCTCCTACTTTTAGTCACCTCAATATCCCTTCTTGCTTTACTCACTTCTCTATCTTTATCCTTCACTACTATACGGGCAGAGCTAGGGTTTTAGGGACCATGGCTGCAACATCACTAGCGATCAGTCGCAAGCGATATGTGCAGCCATGATAGAATCAGAGGGTGGTTGTATCTCTATCCTTTCAAGGTTCCTTTTGCTATCTTCAAAGCTGGCACTAGTGGTTCTTGGAGGATTTAGAGGTGCATATACATATGTGGTTTAAATA
The DNA here is from genome assembly GCF_040869045.1 of Eurosta solidaginis. Taxonomy (NCBI): domain Eukaryota; kingdom Metazoa; phylum Arthropoda; class Insecta; order Diptera; family Tephritidae; genus Eurosta; species Eurosta solidaginis. The sequence goes on along the minus strand of NC_090321.1, from coordinate 128,330,661 downwards.
TTCTTTTATTAAAATTTAATTTCCTTTTTTTTTGTTTCCTTTTTTTGTGTGCATGCAGTTGCTGAAGCTACTGCACACTCGTTCCAGCAACAAGTGTGAATGAGGCTTGCAACATGCATTCAAATGGGGGTAGTTTTACAGGGTGGGTATAAAGGGGTTGCATCCGTACTTCGGTGCCAAGTACTGGGTATCGACGTGCACCCTTTACAACGTTACATGGGGAATTAGCTAGCTGACACGACAAGGACAGAATGGTGCCGTACTGAAACCTCCCACAATGACCCCACCGAGGCACCATACGCACCAAGAGTAAAAACATAAACAGTTATAGATAAACCAGGAAGAATAGTTAAATCTAATACTTTTTTTTGTTACAAGAACCTTTTTATATATGTGGAATCTTTTTAATATACATATGTATAACTTATAAAACATATTAAATATACACACGTTTACTGAAATACACCCAAAACTATAATTTATTTGGTGTTCAGTGGGAAAAATCCTTTATAATCCTTAAAACGGAATATTTGAATTCATATTTGATTTTTACCAACAAAATATTATTTTGTTTTATTTGCAAAATTTCTTCTACTGGAAATTAATTGCGAAATAATCTGCATTCCTTTTTAATTTTTTTATAATTAACTAGTTACTTATACATTTTTGATATTTTTTTAGTAAATTTCGATTAAATGTTGTAAAATCCGAGTTCCTAGTTTTGCTTTAAATTCTCAATTTCGAAAAAAAAATTTTTTTTGTTTCGAATTTCGAAAACTCCTATATCTGTTTCGAATTTATTTAAATATAAATTCGCAGAAGTCTGTCTATTTTGTGAATTTTTAATTTACGATTCGAAATTTCCTGTGTATTTACTATTCAAATTAGATACATTTTTTTTTATTCTCGTTTTTTAAGATATCACACCGATTTGATTTCCGTACTTTGAGTTTAAAGCAAACCCTTTGAATTTTTACTTTCTTTAGTTTAAATTTAAGTTTGATTTTTAAAATTTTTTTTGAGATCAATATTTATTTCCAACGGTTTCCAAACCCTTAACATTACTATTTCTTTCAGTTACGTGAATTACCTCTTTATGTTTTTTAATCTAAGTTCTTTTGAATGTTATATTTTCTTAGGTTTTTAAATTCAATTTCAAAAAATTGTATTTAGTTTGATTGCTTTTGCATATCATACCTATTTAAACGAATCAATTTGGATTGAAATTTATTCCCTGGTTGTCTATACCTTGGGTTAAAACTTCAGTTATATATATGTATATATTTGATTTGAATTTCTAGTGAGTTATTAGGAATTTTAAGGCTTCTGCCATCTAAACAATTAGTTGAAGTTTTTATTTTTTATTTTTTTAAATTTTATTTTTAATTTTTAAATTTTGATTTTTTTTATAACTTTAAAATTGTTATTTTATTTTTTTTTGAAATTTGTTTTGAATTTCAAAATTATTGGATTTTTTTCTGATTTTATTCTTATAAATACAATCCCTTTATTACCACTTAAATTTAAGTTTTACATCAATTTTTTCTCTATTTTTAATTTTCGAATTTTGAAATCAAATCTTATTTTTAAGATCCCTTTATTATTTTGAATTTTATTTTCCAAATTTCTTTATTTTTTTACTTTTAATTTTAATCCAGACTCGAAAATTTATTTTAATTTTATTATTGAATTTTTGAGTTTTTTATTTTTTTTGTTTAAGTCTAAAGTTCTTTTTCAATCGAAGTTTTAATCTTGAATTTATACCTTTTTATTTTTATTTTTCCATTAAAATATTTAAAGTTAATTCCTCTAATTAAATTTTTTTATTTTATTTTTATTATTTCTTCCTTGTCATCCCGCTTGAATTATTTGTATTTTTTTTGGGAACTTCTGTTTATTTTAAGTTACACTTGCTATCAAATCTTTACTTTGAATTTTGAGTAAATCCCTAGAATTGTTAGTTTTCGTTCTATTGGTTTAGTTTTTTTTAAGCACTTGATTCAATTTCCCTTGTTTTTGCCTTTTTTTGAATTGCTATTTAATTTCGTAATTTTCTTTTATTAGTTTAGAAAATTTTTTGAGTTATCGGTTAAGTTTTTTTTTACTTAAATTTGTTTTGTTTGTGAACCTTTTCCTTTTCTTCTAAAATTTTTTTGGGTTCTGATTTTCAATCCGTTTTGTTTAAGTAGCTTTAATTTTTTTTGGAAGGAAAATTGAAGCTCATTTCTAAATTTAGGGCGATACTGCGTGTTTGAGATTGTCTGAATCCGTAGAGTGTGTCTGAGTACATGTCTGACGAAGACAACAGGGAAGAAAGAGTTTTTGGTGGTTTGGGCCTGTACAGCGGAGACAGGCGTATCATTCGTGGCTTTGCGCGTGTCCTTGGAAATCAGGTAGTTGGGTCACTGCTCAACCAAATTGATACAGGTATTCAACACCCGGTAGATTTCGTCCCTGTAGACTACTTTAACCAGTGCACAGCTAGGATCTTCGGCTCTTTCGAAGGAGGGAGCGCACGCGAAGCTAGTGTGTCCATTGTGAGCCAGGTAGTGGCAAATAGGTCCGAAGAGAGCCTGAACTTTTCGAAAAAGCTCGACGAAGTTTTAGATATGGCGGACGACGAACAGGGCAGTGCTGAGGGGGGCATTGGTCCAGTAGGGAATCAGATGCCAGGGGTTCCGGCAGCTGTGGTTGCGGCAGCATCAGGAAAGAGTATGGCGAACACCGATACCTACACCGAACAACTAAGTCGTTTGATGGCCATGATGGCGCAGCAAGGGGACCTAATGGTGCAGTGGAGAAACGAACTCGGAAATATCAAGACGTATGTAGCCAACCTCAGCGGTCGAGTAGCAGAGACCGAAACCTTCGCCGCACAGACACTGGATCACCGCTCCACTCAGGCATCGACGCCGAACAACAGAGGTCAAACAAACTCAGTTGGAGTAGGCAACAACACCAACAACGGGGAAGGACCACAAGACGGAGGAAGTCAAGCCACACAGGAACCACAGCGTTGGAAGAAAATGGAGCTGGAGAAGTGGCATATAAAGTTTGACGGCACAGACAAAGGTATTTCTGTAGAAAGTTTTTTGTTTCGAATTGAGAAGATGAGGGTACAGCGCCAAATCACTCATCACCAACTGTTTACAGACTTACATTGCCTCGTGTCGGGCAAGACTTTGAAATGGTACTGGCAGGTGTTAGAAGATCATGCAGAAGATCCAAACTTCGGATACATGGACCTGAAGGCAGAACTGCTAGCCCATTTCAAAACCGCAGAGTCCGACTACGAGGTGATTCGGCAAATCATGGAACGAAAACAGTTGGTGCATGAGGGATTTGATGAATTCTATGGGGAAGTTCACAATCTAACGTTTAGGCTTCGGAAGAGAATTCCTGAAAAGGAGCTAGTAGGAATTATTAAGGGGAACCTAAAGCCATAACTGGCTAACCTTACATTCTCCTCGAAAATGGATACACTAGCCGAGCTAAAGGCTGAGTGCCGGCGTGCCGAAAAGTTTATCAAGGAAAACAAAAGTAGGTCCAAAGGGGCGGTAAGCGAACTGGTCTACCCCAACGTACAGTTCTCAGAAGAGATGAGTTGTTCCAAGCCACTTGAAGCGATAGGGAACCCATTGAAAAATAGGTCGAAGAGTGGTCAGCTGCCTGATAACAGGACACAAAACCTCGCACCGCGTGGTGCACCTGCCACAACCTCTACAACCGGTACCAAACCAACTATAAACTCTTTTTGTCCCTCACTTTTCCACTTAATGTTGTGCTTCTCTTGTGGAATGCCGGTTGACCATTTTGTGAAGAATCCCGCGGAAGCCAATAGACGCGATGAAAATCTAGCTTCCACAACATGATCTGCTTTTCGTGTGGGGGAACAGCTCTTTTTGTGTTTTCAAACCTCCTAAGGGAAATGGGAATCTGGCAGAGATGACCGGGGTACTGAGCCAGGAGAAGGAACGCCCGGAAAACAGGCAATGAAAATTTTAAAAAGAGAAAATAATAATGAAAGAATAGAAAATAGCTTAGATGTAAGAATTAAGAGAAAATTGAAGAGTTTACATATAAGGAAACTAGAATATGAGGAAGCCCAGAGGAGAATATTTAATGAGGAGAGAGTAAAAAGAAGAAGAAGCGGAAATTTTAAAAAGATACAAAAGATGAGAGATAAGAGAAAGATGTTGAAAATAATCAGGAGCAAAATAATTTCGACAATAGTCACTCTAAAGTGTGACAATAGATTTTTTGCGCAAACCAAGATAGGGGGTAAAAACACGTTAGCTTTGTTAGATTCGGGAGCAGGAGGATGTCGTCTGGGAAAAAAGGTGAGAAGTTTTAGAAGGGCGCGAAGCAAGGATTCTGCCAATAACACATTTATTAAGACGGCAAACGGAGGAGAAACACCAGTGACAGGCGTGGTAGTATTACCAGTGATGTGGGATGAGTTGTGCAGGGACTTAGAGTTTTTAATAGTACCAGGGCTCCAACAAAAAGTATATTTAGGGATTGATTTTTGGAAGGTTTCAACCTGAGCGTAGTTAATAGAGGCCCCACAGCTCGTCCAACCTACACGACTGTAGCAGAGCTCGCTCTGGCCGAGGGGGACTTGTCCTTTGACGCTGTACAACATGTGTTATCCCCAGAGCAGACAGTAGCTTTAGAGAGGGTATGGCACAATTCCCGTCGTTCGCTGTCTTAGGATTAGGCCGTACCGGATTAGAAGAACATGTGATAGAGGCACGCGATGAGAATTTAGCTGTTAAACAATGCCACTACCCCATCTCACCAGCGTTTCAAAAGTTAGTTTACGTGGAATTAGATCGAATGCTTAGTATGGGGGTAATCGAAGAATCCAATAGTTGTTGGAACTCACCAGTTTCACTTGTTATTAAGGGAACTTTGCCTGGAGCGCGTAAGGTAAATGAGCGAACCGGCAAGGACGCCTATCCACTCCCTCATATCGACGGAATTCTTAGCCGGCTGCAAAATATTAGGTATATATCAGCCATAGACTTGAAGGACGCCTTCTGGCAGATTCCGTTGGAAAAGAGGTCGAGGGAGAAGATAGCGCTCACAGTGCCAGGGAGACCCCTCTACCAATTAACAGTTATGCCCTTCGGACTGTGCAACGCGGCACAAAGAATGTGTCGATTAATGGACAAGGTTATACCCGCTTCGTTACGTGAATGTGTGTTTGTGTACCTTGATGACTTGTTAGTTGGTTCAGAAGATTTTTCATCTCATATATGTTTGTTAGAAAAGGTCACTCGGTGTCTTCGCGAAGCAAACCTAACAATAAACGTAGAGAAAAGTAAGTTTTGTTATAAAGAAGTTCGATATCTTGGTTATGTTGTAGGTGACGGCTGCATTAGAACTGATGCAAACAAGTTAAGGGACTTTCCCGAGCCGAAAACCCCGAAACAGTTACGACGGTTCCTAGGCATGTCAGGCTGGTACCGACGCTTCATAAAAGATTACGCGACTATTGCAGCTCCGCTGCACGACTGCCTCACCAAGGAAAAGATAAAGAAATTCACTATGTCTGATGACGCTACAGGGGCATTTGACCAACTCAAACAAAGCCTAATATCGGCTCCCGTCCTAACGCACCCAGATTTTAACAGAAGTTTTTATATTCAATCTGACGCATCGACAGACGGAGTGGTCGGGGTTCTTTTCCAACTCGACGAAGACAATAACAAAAGACCAATTGCATACATGTCTGCAAAACTGAATAAAGCACAGAAAAACTACAGTGTGACAGAACTGGAATGTTACGCAGCGGTTCTAAGCGTTAAACATTTTCGACCTTATGTGGCTTGCCTTTCACGATAATAATGGACCACGCAAGCTTAAAATGGCTTATGAACCAAAAAGACCTTGCTGGACGACTTGCTAGATGGATTTTAAAACTCCAAAGTTTCGATTTTGACACGAGCATAGGAAATGCTCACAAAACATTGTACAAGACACTCTCTCCAGAATGGACATGGAAGAAATAAGACCAAGTGACAGAGTCATGGAAATATATCTAGACTCGCTATATTTTGACTCAGATGAATACCGTGAACTACAAAAAACAGTGACGGACAACAAGGATAAATTTCCAGACTTATGTGTATCTGACGGATACGTATATAAACGGACACAGTTTGACCGGGGGGATGTACTTCAAGCGGACCAAGCCTGCAAGCTTTGGGTTCCGCCGGAGCTGCGATCGGGGCTGGTAGAGTCTGCTCACAGCTCACCTTCAGCTGGTCACGGTGGAATCCACAAAACTTTGTCCCGTTTACGCGAACGATATTACTGGCCAGGAATGGTAACAGAAGTTTGCACTTTTATTAAAGGATGTGAAGTCTGCTCAGAAAGCAAGACACAAACTGCTTTTCACAAGCCCATTATGGGTAAGCAACATGTAACCGAACGGCCTTTTCAACTTTTTTTTGTAGATTTTATGGGTCCGTATCCTCGTACGTCTGATGGTAATGTTTATGTGTTTGTATGTTTAGACCATTTTACCAAGTTTGTATTCTTGAAACCTATGCGTAAAGCAACTTCAGCGGAGGTGGTGAAATTTCTGTAACGAGAAATCTTCCATATATTCGGGGTACCCGAATACATCCATTCGGAAAATGGAAGACAATTCGTTTCAGGAACTTTCGCCACCCTCCTAGAAAAATATGGTACTACCCATATAAGGACAGCCTTTTATTCACCGCAGGGAAACGCCGCAGAGAGGGTCAATCGGTCGGTTCTCCAGATCGTAAGATCATTTATTAACGAAAACCAAAAATCTTGGGACCGATATATTAGTGATGCACTTCGAAGTGCTGTCCACTCTGCAATCAACATGACGCCTTATCATGCCACTTTCGGTATGCCTATTATGCTGCATGCAGCATCATACGAGCTATGCCGAAAGTAGGGGTCGCTGAAGGATGTTGATTGCGATGTGGAGACAAATGGTGATAGATTGCAGTTACTGAGGGACAAAATTAAAAGGGAGCTGAAGTTAGCACACGAGCGTAGTAAGAAAGTGTATGATACGAGAAGTAGGGACGTTAGGTTTAAAATTGGACAAGTGGTATACCGCCGAATATTAAACAGAGCTCGCAGATTGCCAACTATAATGCCAAACTGGCACCCAAGCAAGTCAAATGTATAGCGCTTAAAATAATAGGAAATTCAACGTACGATCTAGGCGATGCTAAAGGGAAAAGAATCGGGGTATACCACGCTAAGGATATATGTACGAGGTAAATGTTAAACGTTGCATGTCATATGTTGCACTTCGAATGTTAAATGTTAACAATGTGATTGTCAAATACCTGACTAATCTTCTGCTTCTGACGACATTATTATTTACTTGCATGCTTGACGATTCCCATATCTGACTACTTTTTTTGACGTATAATTTTTAAACTTCTTACACCCAGTGATTTTTTTTACTTTTATACACCCATTTGACCATTTAGTAATTATTAAACCCCTTCTTATTTATATATGCAATTATTTTTTTTTTTTGTTTTTTTTTTTTTTTTAGCCAATTAGCAATAGTCAGCAATCTGAGATATTTTTTTTCTACGACCCTAATCCTAACTGTGATATATTTTACTAACAATATTGACAGACTACTAAAACTGTGATATTTTTTTTAAACCTAGAATTATGAGTGAATTTGTGATGTAGTCAGTTAGCAGATACTTAGATATTGATGTTGTAAACACGTGTTGCAAGTACGTGTTGCACATACCCAGCTATAACTCACTTGGAAGATTTTTTTACTTGCCCGGCATTAATTCGTGGGTCGAGGCCACACGTTGGGGGTAGAAGAAGGAAAAGACACATAATCGGCCGCGTATGAATGTATTTTACGCTCCATGGGGCAAACCCCATCGGCGGATGCGAGCCTGTTACGCTAGCCTTAAGATACATAGATACATATGTCACAGGCAACCGTACTTGTTCTTGCGTTACACCATTATCGACAAAATGTATCTCAACCAGGTATATGCGCGTGTTGCGCAACATTAGTGGAAGGAGGCCTACATGTACAGGTATGAATGTGTGCATGCGCAAAAACGAAATGCAACTGCACATGCGTGGGTGTGAATTGAGTGAAAGTGGTAGGAAAATCCGTTTAGATACGAATCGGGGTATGCGCACGACCGAGCTGAAGCTCAGAAAATCATTGCAAAAGTTGGTTTTAAAGTGTGTGGGCGTTCCGCGGAAATTTGCGATTTCATGTTTTTTTTTTTTTGAAAAACACTAAAATAAACAAGTAAGGAAGGCTAAGTTCGGGTGTAACCGAACATTACATACTCAGTTGAGAGCTATGGAGAAAATGAACATAGGGTAACCCTGGAATGTGGTTGTATGACATGTGCATCAAATGGAAGGTACTAAAGAGTATTTTAAGAGAGAGTAGGCCATAGTTCTATGGATGGACGCCATTTAGGGATATCGCCATAAAGGTGGACCAGGGTTGACTATAGAATTTGTTTGTACGATATAGGTATCAAATGAAAGGTGTTAATGAGTATTTTAAAAGGGAGTGTGCCTTAGTTGTATATGTGAAGGCTTTTTCGAGATATCGTCATAAGGTGGACCAGGGGCGACTCTAGAATGTGTTTGTACGATATGGGTATCAAATGAAAGGTGTTACTGAGCATTTTAAGAGGGAGTGGGCCTTAGGTCTATCGGTGGACGCCTTTTCGAGATTTCACCATTAAGGTGGGCCAGGGGTGACTCTAGAATGTGTTTGTACGATATCGGTATCAAATGAAAGGTGTTAATTATTAATTAGAACACGTGAATCTCCGTTGACAATCGTACTTCAAGTGACTTTTTATTAATTAGTATATATATATAGACGTGTGGTTATTTAACACAAATGAGTTATTTTGATATTGCCAGATTTAAAAATAAATTAACACCCCCACTTATCAAAATAGCTGCAATGTTTAGCGTTAAATACAATAGTTTTATTTTATATTGGTGTAACTCCTAACATTTTCATAAATTTGTAATGCATCGTTGGCGTAAGGCCCTTTGTCAACAAATCAGCAGGCATTTCGTTAGTTGATACATATTTAAGTGAAACAATTTGGTTTTTAACAACATCTCTTATGTAGTGGTGACGAACATCTATATGTTTAGTTCTATTATGCGACTGATGATTTGTTGCAAGTTTTAAGCACTTTGGTTGTCACAATATATAGTATCATATAAAATTGTTTAGTGATATCATAAAGTAAATTTCTTAAGTAAACAGCTTCTCTAGATGCGTCTGAGAGAGCTACGTACTCTGCTTCAGTACTGGATAAAGAGACTGTTTTCTGCTTTCTACTTTGCCAAGAAATAGCAGAACCAAACATCGTAAAGCAGTAGCCAGTATATGACTTTCTGCCTGTACTGTCGCTCGCTCAGTCAGCATCAACAAAACCTGTCAACATTTCATTGCATTCTTTAGTATATCTTAAGCAGTAACATTTTGTTTTTTGTAAGTATTTCAAAATTCTTTTCGCATACACATAGTGAATTTCTTTGTAACAATTATTAAATTGGCTAAGATAGCTTACTGCGTATGCAATGTCTGGTCTTGTTAGAACGGCTAGATACATCAAAGAGACGATAAGTTTTTGAAATGGAACATTATCGCAATTAGTTTTAGATTGATCAAAAATGAGTTTGCATAGGTGTATCGATTGGCTTACAACTTGACATATCAAATTTACATAATAATTGTTCGATATATTCTTGTTGATCTATAGTTATTTGGCTGCAATTTCCATTAACACATTTTTCAACATTTCTGTTTCTTTTGGGTTATTTGAAAAAATCAAAAAATCATCTACATATATTGTAACTACAACTCCAACATCAATATCAATTTTTTTAAATAGACAAGGTTCATAAAAACTAATTTTAAACCCTAATTTTAATAAACATTCTTTTACTTTTTCGTACCAAATTAAAGAAGATTGTTTAAGGCCGTAAATGGCTTGTTTCACTTTTAAAGCTTTCCTAGTAATTTTCATTTCATATCCCTCTGGAAACGACATATAAATATCTTCCTTCAGATGACCTTTTAAAAAGGCGGTAGTTACATCTAAGTGTGTGATATTCATCGCATATTTCACGATAGTAGCAAATAACATTCTCAACGTAGAGTGCTTTACCACAGGTGAGAAAGTTTCGGAGTAGTCTATTCCATACTTCTGACTAAAACCTCTCGCCACAAGTCGGGCTTGAAAACGCACGTTACCATATACATCAAGCTTTTTGTTAAGGACCCACTTAGACTTAACTACTGATGCCCCGTGTGGTATATCGGATATCTCCCAAGCATCGTTGTCTTTGAATGATTGTAGCTCTTCTTGCATAGCGAATGACAATTGCTCTGCTTCTGGACCTTCTAACGCCTCTGTAAAATCAATCTGTTCTGAAACGATTTTGGAAACACACATATTAGTAAAACCAAAACGGTTTGGGGCTTTCCTCGTTCTTCTGCCTTTAACAATTTCAGCAGATTTTTGCACTTCTTGACCTTCTTCACTTGAGGTGTTTTCATCTGAACAGGTGCAATCAGGGCTGGTTGAGGTTGGAATATGCAGAGATTCATTCAATGAATAATTCCACACTGAATCTCTGCTTTCCTCTTCTTCCTTCGATGGTATACATTCCTCGACTGTTTTACTTTCTTTCTCTTCGATTGAAGAATCTGCACTGTAAATCCATATAGAACTGTCGTTGTCTGTGCTTTTTAACGCATCTTCCATAATGATAACATCTCTTCTCACAGTAACAATATTTTTTTTCGGATCGTAGACACGATAACATTTAACATTTTCGGAAAACCCAACAAGAATATGTTTTTCAGATTTTCTGTCCCACTTTAATCCTTTTTCTTTTGGAACGTGTACCATAACTGGGCTTCCGAATAAACGAATATGACCAAGGTTCGGTTTTTTAGAGAACCAAATTTCATGTGGAGTTTTGTCTCCTAACGTTGAACAAATGGATCTGTTTTACAGCTGTATTAGCAGCTTCCGCCCAGAAATTTTTTGGCAAATTAGCATCAAATAATAAGCACTTTGCTTTTTCAATTACTGTTCTGTTAGCCCTTTCGCAAACACCATTTTGTTCGGGAGTATATGGACAAGTTGTTTGATGTAGTATACCGTCCTGCAATAACAACTTATCAAAACTTTTATTGCAAAACTCGCCACCATTGTCAGTGCGCAAAATCTTGATTTTCGTATTTTGTTGGTTTTCTACCATTGCTTTGAATGCTTTAAACCTCTAAAGCTTCAAACTTTTCTTTTAAAAAATATATAAATGTCATGCGACTATAGTCGTCTACAAATAACAAAATGTACTTTGCACCTCCAATAGACCTCGATTCCATGGGACCACAAAGATCAGCATGTACAATTTGCAGAACGTCGTCGCTTTTGTGCAATTTGGATGGGAACGGAAATTTTGCTTGTTTTCCCTCACAACATGTCACACATGAACTTTTCTTGATGTCATTATTAAATGAGTAATCTACACCATCAACAACTCCATTTTTCATTTTGTTCAAGTCAGAACTGTTAATATGTCCTAAACGTCTGTGCCATATCTGTGCGCTCACTAATGATTTTGCTGCTAAAATGGAACATTGTTTTAACTCTAATTTATAAACCCCATTAACCAAGTCTGCCCTAGCGACAAGAAACTTTTTTTGGTTGCGAATGTATCAGTGGTTGGCTTCAAATGATACATGATTTCCACTTTCGATCAGGGCACTTACAGACAATAAGTTCGTCGTTAAACTTGGCACGCACAGCACATTTTTTACTGTGATATCGTAATTATAACCAGTGACAATATTTACTTCTCCTGAACACACAACTGGTAACTTTGTTTCATTTGCAATTATAATTTTTAACATGCCAGGGGAATTATTAACGTTTTCAATCCAATGCCGATTTCCTGCTAAGTGTGAACTAGCGCCGGAATCCACGTACCATTCATTTTTGTCGTAACTACTACTCAGAAACACGGCACTGAACGCATTCGATTGTTTATTTTTCAATAGAGGACACTGATTCCTATAATGACCAGCTTGCTTACATTTGTAACAAGTAATATTATTTTGTGCACTGAGTTGCGTTTTATTTGACATTCCGTATGTATGCTTGCTATTGTTTTTCACGTATTTTCTTTGTGCTTTGTTCGCAACAAATGCAGCATTACCTGATTCATTGTCGAATTTAGAAACTTCAATGTCCAGCAACTTTGACTTGATGACGTCAGCAGTTATACTGATTCCAGAGTGTTCTATTGCCATTATCATTTGCGAAAAATTTTCTGGAAAACCAGCTAAAAGTAAGGAACCTACCCATTCGTCGGTAATCTGAAAACCTGTACCATTCAACCTCTGTGCTGTTTCAACTACTTGGGTTATGTACGTTGTCATTGAATAACAGTTTTCTAGGCGTAACGAGATTAAGTGCCGCAACAGTGTTATTTTCCTCGAAAAACCTGAGTCATCAAACATTGCTTTCAGTTTTGCCCATAACTCTTCCGAGGTGTTAGTTGCCTTAATATGCACATACAAACTTGGCTTAGTTTTTGCATCCTCCTCAACCAAAGAGGATAAATACAATAAGAGCAGTCACTCGTTATTTTTTTGGTATTTACTCGATGTATACTGAGAGGTAGTCGCTACTTTTTTTTTTGGGCGAGATGTTTATAAATGTCTTCTGTACATTTTCGTGGGGTGTTTGTGTTAATTTTTCGACTGTATATAATTATTTTTATTTAATTCTCTTTCCAAAAATCACAGTTACACAAGGGGCCTACACGGCGTGGATAAATGCGAGACAATTAAAAATGTCCCTCTCAGAAAACATTCGGCATACATTTTTTCAATTTCCAGCGAGATGCTCGCCACAAAACAATGAGTTACGGCTCTTATAGTATTTATCCTCTTTGCCTCAACTTTTTTTTCTTGTTGGGAATTAGATTTAATGTAGTGAACCTTTCCTTCCAGTACCAACATGTTTTCAGCCGCAAAACACCATTCATCGTAGTTTTCTCTGCCTTTCAATTTCGGCACACTTTGTATATAATTTTTAGCCATTGTTGGGTAAAACAAAGTTAAAGATTAACTAATTTTTCTTTAAATTATTTAAGTTAAAAAACGTGAGGCCCATAACCTATTAATTAGAACACGTGAATCTCCGTTGACAGTCGTACTTCAAGTGACTTTTTATTAATTAGTATATATATATAGACGTGTGGTTATTTAATACAAATGAGTTATTTTGATATTGCCAGATTTAAAAATAAATTAATGAGCATTTTAAAAGGGAATAGGCCTTAGTTCTATAGGTGAACACCTTTTCGAGATATCGCCATTAGGGTGGGCCAGGGGTGACTCTAGAATGTTTGTACGATATGGGAATCAAACGAAAGGTGTTACTGAGCATTTTACGAGGGAGTGGGCATTAGGTCCATAGGTGGACGCCTTTTCGAGATATCGCCATTAGGGTGGGCCAGGGGTGACTCTAAAATGTGTTTGTACGATATGGGTATCAAATGAACGGTGGTAATGAGTATTTTAAAAGGGAGTAATCCTTAGTTCTATAGGTGGACGCCTTTTCCAGATATCGCCATAAAGGTGGACCAAGGGTGACTCTAGAATGTTTGTACGATATGGGTATCAAACGAAAGGTGTTACTGAGCATTTTAAGAGGGAGTGGGCATTAGGTCTATAGATGGACGCCGTTTCGAGATATCGCCATTAGGGTGGGCCAGGGGTGACTCTAGAATGTGTTTGTAAGATATGGGTATCAAATGAAAGGTGGTAATGAGTATTTTAAAAGGGAGTAATCCTTAGTTCTATAGGTGGACGCCTTTTCGAGATATCGCCATAAAGGTGGGCCAGGGGTGACTCTAGAATATGTTTGTACGATATGGGTATCAAATTAAAGGTATTAATGAGGGTTTTAAAAGCGAGTGGCCCTTTGATGTATATCTGAATGCGTTTTCGCGATATCGACCAAAATGTGGACCAGGGTGATCCTGAAAATCATCTGTCGGGTACTGGTAATTTATTTATATATGCAATACCACGAACAGTATTCCTGCCAAGATTCGAAGGGCTGTTGATTTCGCCCTGTAGAACTTTTTCATTTTCTTCTACTTAATATGGTAAGTGTCACACCCATTTTACAAAGTTTTTTCTGAAGTTATATTTTGCGTCAATAAACCAATCAAATTACCATGTTTCATCCCTTTTTTCGTATTTGGTATAGAATTATGGAATTTTTTTCAATTTTCGATATCGAAAAAGTGGGCGTGGTTATAGTCGGATTTCGGCCATTTTTTATACCAAGATAAAGTGAGTTCCGATAAGTACGTGGAATAAGTTTAGTAAAGATATATCGGTTTTTGCTCAAGTTATCGTGTTAACGGCCGAGCGGAAGGACAGACGGTGGACTGTGTATAAAAACTGGGCGTGGCTTCAACCGATTTCGCCCATTTTCACAGAAAACAGTTACCGTCATAGAATCTATGACCCTACCAAATTTAAGAAGGATTGGTAAATTTTTGTTCGACTTATGGCATTAAAAGTATTCTAGACAAACTAAATGAAAATGCGCGGAGCCACTCCCATTTTGAAATTTTCTTTTATTTTTGTATTTTGTTGCATCATATCATTACTGGAGTTGAATGTTGACTTAATTTACTTATATACAGTAAAGTTATAAAAATTTTTGTTAAAATTTGACTTTTAAAAAATTTTTTTTTAAAAAATGGGCGAGTTCTTCATCCGATTTTGTTAATTTTTATTTAACATATATAGTAATAGTAGTAACGTTCCTGCCAAATTTCATCATGATATCGTTGAAGACCACATTACAGCTTGCAAAACTTTTAAATTACCTTCTTTTAAAAGTGGGGGGTGCCACGTCCATTGTCCAAATTCTTACTAATTTTCTATTCTGCGTCATAAGGTCAACCCATCTACCAAGTTTCATCGCTTTATCCGTCTTTGGAAATGAATTATCGCATTTTTTCGGTTTTTCTAAATTTTCGATATCGAAAAAGTGGGAGTGGTTATAGTCCGATATCGTTCATTTTAAATATCGATCTGAGATGCGTGCCCCGGAATCTACATACCAAATTTCAATAAGATACCTCAAAATTTACTAAAGTTATCGTGTTAACGGACAGACGGACGGACGGACGGACATGGCTCAAACAAATTTTTTTTCGATACTGACGATTTTGATATATGGAAGTCTATATCTATCTCAATTCCTTTATACCTGCACAACCAACCGTTATCCAATCAAAGTTAATATACTCTGTGAGCTCTGCTCAACTGAGTATAAAAACAAAGAATATGTTAAATGAAGTGTAAGTGAAATTTGCCACAAAAAATGGGCCAGTCAAAAATTAATTCTATTTAAGGTTTTTTGGTACGCTACAAATTATTTTGGAACAATTTTTTTAGGATTTTGGTAGAGGCCATTATAGGTTTTGGGTTTCGTGGCGAAATTAATATACCATTTCATTTTCATGAAAGGTATAAAAATATGTAGGTACTTTGTGTGAGGATGCAAAGCTTCGCGTTTTTTGTGGTCTATATATACGACCGATCTCTATTATTTGTCAGACAAGAATACATGCTATATACGTAAGCATTTGGTGAAATTTGAGGCTTCTAGTTGTTAAAATGGGGCTGAAATTGCGAAAATATATATATATACTATATATACCACCGATGTCTATGATTTTTTCAGACAAGAATATATGCTATATACGTAAGCATTTGTTGAAATTTGAAGCCTCTAGCTCTTAAAATGGGGCAGTAATTACGAAAAGTTTCTTATCTGATCAATCGGTTGTGGGGGATACATACTATATATAGACCGATCTTATCCAGTGTTTCAGACAACGATATGTGCAATATGCGGAACCATATGGCGATGTTTGAAGCTTCAATCTGATAAATTGACGAAGATATGACAAAATTCCTCTTTTTCTGAAAAATCGGTTGTATGGAGGATATATGCTGTAGTGGTCCGATCCGGCCGGTTCCGACAAATGTCTAATCGGATACCTAAATACACCCGCTCACCAAATTTTATCAAGACATCTCAGAAATTGAGGGACTAGTTTGCATACAAACAGACAGACGGACATGGCTAAATCAACTCAGCTCTTCATCCTGATTATTTCGGTATACTTAATGGTGGGTCTATCTATTTTCCTTTAAGAACTTACAATTTTGAGATTCGCGCCAAAGTTAATATACCATTTCATTTTCATGAAAGGTATAAAAATAGGTAGGTACTTTGTGTGAGGATGCAAAGTTTCACGTTTTTTGTGGTCTGCATGTAAAAACTATGACTACGAACCATGTATTTCAACAATATATGACGTAAACGTAAGTATTTGATGAAATTTGAAGCTTCTAGCCGCAAAAAAGGGGCAAAGATCACAGTTTCTATGGTATAATATATATACCACCGATCTCTATGATTTTTTCAGACAACAATATATGCTATATACTTATGCATTTGATGAAACTTGAAGCTTCTGGCTGTTAAAATGGGGCATGTTCTGAACAATCGGTTGTATGAGATATATACTATATATACCATTGATCTCTATAATTTTTTCAGACAACAATATATGCTATATACGCATGCATTTGGTGAAATTTGAAGTTTCTAGCTGTTAAAATGGGGCTGAAATTGCGAAAATATATATATATGTAGGACTTCAAGTCGATTCACATTTCATTTTTTATTAGTAAATGGTTAAATTAATAGTTCATATTTTATATTTAGGAATTAATAAGTAATTGCGCTCAGTGGCGTCTTCTTCCGATAGTCCTACGCTCTTGGCGTCCCAACTTCAACTGTCCGTTCGTATTCGTCATTATTCAAATGTAGGTCGCTTTATGTCAAGATTCGTTCAATTCGTTCATTTTCAATATCACCTGTCATCAGTGTTGCCGGCCGTCGGAATTGTCTGTCACCAGTGTTGTGTCCTACATCCAGCACTACATTCGGCCGTCCTGATTTCTCATTCGCCCTCGAATGAGCCTGTCCATTTTTTCATATACTCAGCCAGAGTTGATTTCCTTCGCGGTCCTTCATGATCACCTACCTTTCCTACCTAATATCGACCATGCCTAAGCTTTTTTGTTATTCTATAAGGCCCTAAATACTTCGGCTTTAATTCTAAACTTGAACCAAATTGGGTTCTCTTGATCTCCACCAATTCCTTTATTTTGTATGCTGTTTCTTTTTTACGACGGAGATTATATGACCTACGATTTTCTTCTTGCAACTTTTCAATGTTCTCCTTCGCTTGTTTGCGAACTACCAAGCGATCTTCGTTTAGTTCATCTACTGCAGCGTCCTCAAGCAGTTCTTTGCAGTTTGCCATACGTATTTCAAGTCCTGTTAGCAGTTTGAAAGGCGATTGTTTTGTGCTACGTGGCGGTGTACTATTTATAAATTGTTGAACGCGGTCTATGTATTTGAACCAGTTTGCAGGAGTTTCCACGCATAGTTTCGATAACATAGGTATGACGAACTTATGCATCCTCTCAACCTGTCTGTTTCCTCTCGGGGCTCCTGTAGTTATTAATAAATGTTGAATATTTTCTGCCTCGCAATATTCCTTGAATAAATTAGACGTAAACGCAGCACCTCTATCTGTAATAATTCGTTTAGGGTTGCCAAACATCGAGGCCTGCTTCTTAAGTCTTTCTACTACCGCTTCTGCTCCTGTGTTTTTAGTGGGATACAACCAAACGAACTTACTAAATGCATTGACTACCACTAAAATATAATTGTACGATTTACTTGTTGCTTCTAACGGTCCTACGTGGTCAATATGGTACGTACTCAATGGATTGTCCTCTTTGTTTATTGTATTGAGAAATCCTTCCCTTTTCCCCGATTTTGCTTCGCATTCTATGCAACTTTGTACAATGTTTCCACCTTTGGTACTTATATGAGGAATATAAAAAGTTTTGTCCAATATCTCTTTGGTTTTCTTTGATGAGAATGCCTGTGAGCCATTTTTATTATTTCCTCCTCCTTATGTACTGGAACAAATATAAGTTCCTTTTCAGAATCCTTAAAAAGAATATCATATTTTAGGTAGAAATCTTCATATACGTCTTTTTTCAAAATTTTTCGCACAGCCCTTGTCCATTCATCGTTGAGTTGAGCTTGTTTAAGTCGAAACTTTATCGCGTCTTCTAGCATTAAACAAAATACTCGACTCGTCGCATCAACATGGGCCATTCTTGTTCCTGTACGATGCTCAATTTCATATTTAAATCTTGAAGGAACAATGCCCATCTTTCTATATTCGGTGGCACATCTTCTTTCTTAAGGGTCATTGTAAAAGCATTGCAGTTCGTTACAATTTTAAATTTGATACCTAAACATATATCCTCCACTTTTTAAAAGCCTCTATAATTGCTAATACCTCCAGCTCATAAGATGGGTAATTTTCTTCAACTGGCTTCGTTTTCCTGCTCATATTTTGGACAGGATGTAACTCCTGATCGTCGAGAGCTTTCTGCAGTAGCATCGCTCCATATCCGTATTTGCTGGCGTCGGTATGGACCTCCGTTAGTACATTTTGTGAAAAAGGCACAGCACCGGTGCTTTCTGCAAAAGCATTTTTAGTTGCATGAAAGCTGCTGTTTGCTCTTCACCTAATTTGAAAACTACGTATTTTCGTAAAACATTTGAAAGAGGTCTTGCAATCACCGTAAAACTTGCTATAAATCTCCGAAAATATGATGCTAGCCCTAAAAACCTCTGAAGGCTTTTCTTGTCAGATGGTAGTGGGAAATTTATCACGGTGGCTGTTTTTTCTTCTGAAATTTGTATAGTACCGGCTTCAACAAATAAACCCTAAGAACTGTACTCTCCGCTTGAGAAATTGGCACTTTGACCACTTTATTTTCAAACCATATCTGGCGCATACTTGTAAAACTTCAATAAACTTTTCTACACCTTCTTTTTCATCTTCGGACGGAATTACTAAATCGTCCATGTACGTAATGACTGTACCTTTTTGGATTAGCATCCTAAATACAGTGTTGATATATCTACAAAAGACCGCTGGGGAGTTACAAATACCAAACGGTACAAAACAAAATTCATATTGCCTGTTACTCGTAATTTCTGATTTAAACGTCGTTTACTCAATTTTCTGATTTAAACGTCTGTAATAGCAACATAATCGCTTATTTCCATCTTTCTTAGGGACAACTACAATAGGCGAAAAGTAATTGGAGTTACTTGGTCGGGTTATTCCTTCCTTTAGCCATTCGCCAATTTGCTTTTCTATAAAACGCTGATCTGCAATAGACATTCCTCGTGGACGTTGATATACGGGTATATCATAAAAAAAAATATAAAAATGTAATGCGCGATAACCTCCGAAGAGATCTAAGGCCGAGCTTCTCTGCCAATTTGCGTCGTGCTCCTCTTGATTTCCCCTACAAATTGGCCGGACGGGACCTACATGTTTTATGCCGACTCCGAACGGCATCTGCAAGGCAGATGAGTTTTCACTGAGAGCTTTTCATGGCAGAAATACACTTGTAGCGCTTGCCAAACACTGCCGAGGGGCGATCCCGCTTAGAAAAATTTTCTTCTAATTTAAAAGTCTTATTTCTAAAATTTTGATGTTGCTTTGCCGGGGGTGTGAACCTAGGGCATACGGTGTGGTAGGCGGAGCACGCTACCATCACACCACGGTGGCCGCAGGTATATGATCTGACAATACTATTTGCATTTTCACTGGGGATGGACAATTTCCTACCCGTGAATATGCACGAACCAAACTTTCTACTTCTTTACCTACATTTTATCTAAATGTTCCAAATCGGGTGTATATTCTAGTTTTAGCTCTCCTAAATTTATAACATCAAACTCCTTATTCTACCTTTCTTCAATCGTTTGGTTTTCTAAGTCAACTTCGTCAATGTTATCTTCTGGTGCTTGTTTACTCTCTTTAATTGGTGGTTTTTCCGTCGAGCATATTTTCTTGAAAACAACTTCATCTTCTGTAAGGGTAATGTCAACATCTTTGAGGATAGCCTTTCCTATCATTCCTGCGAACTGAATATCCTGCTCTCTGACAACATGGAAAACTACATTTAACGATAAGTTGTCCACATGCATCGGAGTTTGGAAACTACCCATTGTTTCTATCACGTTTGCACATGCGGTGTAAAGCTTCCTCTTATCACTACTCAACTTACTTATGCATCCACTCATTAACAGTGTTCATGGCATGTTATATTAAGTGAACACCCTGAATCGATTAATCTTCAAATCTGAAGTTACTAATTTCGACAGTCTTAAAACGTAACTCGTGCCTAACGCTATTAACAAAGGGTTGAAAAATATCATTTGTCAAAGTATTGACTGAACTCGGTTCATTTTTTATTTCTTTGGTACTCTTGCCTTTGCACTCGGAAGCACGATGGCCCATTTCGTTACATATAAAACATTTGAACTGCTTTTGTGGGCACTGGGCTTTCATATGCGTTTTATCACCGCACTTAAAACACCTTTTAGTTGATACCTTTTTGGTTTTTCAGATGAGGTGAACTTGGTTTTCACTTGATCGCTTCTTCCTCCTTTTACCTGGCTTACATTAGTCCTACGTATTTTTTCATAAACTTTCACTTGCTGTTGTTGTTGTTGTTGTAGCAATGCTCGCCCCACCTAATAGCCGCGACCCATCACAAATTGTCATCAATATCCTCTAACGGGAATCCAAGGAAACTTGCCGTTTCAACAGGGGTGGACCATAAGGAAAGGGGTGTTAGAGGCGTTGGTTCCACATTACAATTAAAGAGATGGTTGGTGTTATGTGGGGACACATTGCAAGCGGGGCATACATTTTGTATGTCGGGGTTGATTCTGGATAGGTAAGAGTTTAACCTGTTACAGTATCCAGAATGAAGTTGAGCAAGAGTTCCTCTTCCGCGAGTTTTGGATATTTTTCTTTAAGTACTGGATTCACCGGGCAATTCCCGGCATAAAGGTCCGACGCCTGTTTATGGAGTTCACCAAGGACCTGCTTGTGTTTTTTCGCTTCATACGGCTGGGTTCTCAGGTGCCGTATTTCCTCAAAATGTTTACGGAGATGACTCCTTAAGCCCCTAGGCGGTGCTGGTTCATCAATCAGATGTCTGTTTGGATGCTCAGGTTTCTGGGTATTCAACAGGAACTGTTTGGTCAGCATCTCATTTCTCTCCCTGATGGGGAGTATTCTCGCTTCATTATGTAGGTGGTGTTCTGGGGACATAAGAAGACATCCCGTGGCGATTCCGAGAGCAGTATTTTGGCAGGCCTGTAGTTTCTTCCAGTGGGTAATTTTTAGGCTTGGCGACCATATGGGTGACGCCTAGCACGTAATCGGCTGGCTAATTGCTTTGTATGTAGTCATGAGCGTTTCTTTATCTTTTCCCCAGGTACTGCCAGCGAGGGATTTGTGTTTATGTGCGTGTCTATTGGCTCTCCTTCTATCTTTGCCGACCGTAGGATGCATTATATATTGTCGGCAGAAAGCGCTCGCGCATTTTTTTGCATCCGACAGCACTTTGTCGCCAAAGGCGATGGAAATTTTGTCTTTGTGCTTAGTCGGATTCGATAGGGACTTTACGGTGGACCAAAGTTTACCCACACCGGTAGAGAGGTTACAACCTCTTAGGTGCTCCTCCCATTTCGCCCGCTTGTGTTCATCTGAGCAAGCAATCTGATGCGTAGGTTTATATCCCTTATTTGGGGGTCGCCTGGATCAAGCTGTCTTATAAGGTCACGTTCTCTCGCTAAGTTTGCGGGAATGAAACGTGCTGAGGTGAATTCAATGACCTTACGGAAGGCACGCTCCCCTTGGCGGGCATCAGTCGCGATAGGGAGGGCAGCAAAGCGGTTGTCTGTAAAAGATTTATATTTTTCCCACTTTCCTTTTTTGAAGTTTATGAAAGTGCGTTTTTCAGTGACGATGAAGTCGGCGGTACGCTCGAGCGTAATAAGTATGGGCAGGTGGTCGGATGCCAATGTTACCATCGGCTGCCAGTTGACGCAGTTTACGAGTTCTGCGCTCACGATTGAGATATCTGGCGAGCTGTGACACCTTCCTACCATACGTGTGGGGGCGTCTCCGTTTATTGTGCAGAACGTCGTTTCTTCTATTTGATCCGCCAACATCTCACCCCTACTGTCCGTCCGCAAGTTTGAATGCCATAGATCATCATGGGCATTGAAATCGCCTAAGATAATGCGATTGTTGCCAGTGAGTAAGGCCCTGATATTAGGGTGGTATCCACTGGGGCGACAGGTGGCAGGAGGGATGTAGATGTTGATGATTTCTAGGTTTACATCGCCTGACCGGACAGATAGGCCTTGACGTTCTAAGACATTGTCCCTGCGGTCGATGGCAGGATCATATATATAATATTGCACAGAGTGGTGTATGATAAACGCGAGGCCGCCTCGATTTCCGCTCTCGCGGTCTTTCCTGTGGACATTATACCCAGAGCAGGTCTGCAATGCAGATCTTGCTGTGAGTTTAGTCTCTTGAATCGCAGCAATGCGGATGTTGTGCCGCTTCATCAAATCGACTATCTCCGTAATCTTCCCAGTTAGTCCATTACAGTTTAACTGCAGAATTCTGAAGTGCATAAGGGGAGACGCCGCCACTCTGGGGGTAAGTGACGAGTGACTACGCCTGGGTTTTGGAAGGCCAGGACGCAATTGCTGTTGTGGCCCTTGGACTGGGCGTCCTTGGGCAAGCATTGGGGTACCCGGATGATTTGGGTTTGCGACCTGGCAACATGGCGCGATGAAACCCGTCGGGGGGTTGCCGTCGCGGAGACCAGAACATCTAGGACCGGGGTGCGTCTAATCCTGGAGGTAGGTAGGGTAAATGTTCGACCGGGGTGCATCTAATCATGGAGGTAGGTGGGCGAACCGGGTCGATCTCAGTGAACGGGTTGGGTTTTCGAATAAAAAAGAAAAATGAAGACGAGAATTTCTCGTTATAATAATACGTTTTATTGGGTAGAAGTAAAATAAACTGGTTACAATATTACCTGAATATCTTGTTGAAAACAGTGGAGATCGCTGGCGGCAGATGTTAGCTGGTTGGCTGTTAGATCCAAGAGGTCGGTTGTATAGCAAGCTACAACCGTTGACCCGCAAAATCCTCCGTTTTGGAGGGGAAAGGCACCCACGCATCAACCCCGACATGCATATGCATGAGTGCTGACAAAAAGCACACATACACGTGCATGTACATGCATGAGTGTGATGGTGTGGGTGGTTATAAATTAAGTCGAGTATCGAGTATCGATTTGCAGAGTTGCATTGGGGGGATCGCAATCAGATGCGGAAAAGTTAGGCATCCTGCCTAAACATGACGGCCCTCTTGCGATACGCAACATAGTTTTCCGCCAATGACCTCTGCTGAAACGAGAAAAATGAATATAAGACTTACACACTAAACTTAATCTAAATGAGGAATTCATCTGCGACGCAAAATGGCCGGGAATCCTTTCCGATTTGCTTAGCATGCCACCTGAGCTAAGAAAAAAAAATTAGCGGTTTTGAACAGTTAGATGTGAATATTTCTTGCCATTGGTTTATACGTAACTCTAATATATTGAAGTTCAGAATGTGATATATGTATAATCGATGGCCAGTAAGGATGGACGAAGAGGCCGAGGTCTCCGTTCCAGAATGGCACCATTTTTTTGTTAGTCTATGTTTTTTCTTTGTTCCGGATAGAGAGGCCGAGGTCTCCGTTCCAGGCTTACGATTTTTTTTTGGTTGGACAAAGAGGCCGAGGTCTCCGTTCCAGACTCTTTTCTGGGCTGGACGAAGAGGCCGAGGTCTCCGTTCCAGCGTCTAACTTGTCGTATCGCTCTCAAGGCAACTGTGTCATTTTATGGATGTGCCGGGGCGGGCGGCCGGGAGGTTGGTTGGGTGAAGCGGAGGCGTTTTATTACAAAACGTATGTTAAAATAGATGAAAAAAGCGAGTTTAAAACGAAGCGTAGGTGCCGACGAAGGTATGGATTTAATTTTGTGCGACAGCTCATGACGAATAGCGCTAATCGTAATTAAATTCGAAAGCGTACTAACTGCCGGTGCTTGCATGCAGATTGGCGATGCGTTCTCCACGACGCGTTCTATCTGCACGTACCATTCTGAGATTGCATGCAACCCTGTCGTGTATTTATTGGTTAGCTGACAGCTGGTATGGTGAATTTGTGGCGTGCGAGTATATATATACATATATGTATTTGCTTGCCCTTGAAAAAAAAATTTGGTCACTGGGGCAGTGACACACTAAGCCAGTAGAAACAGTTGACTTTTCCAATTTCGGGACTTTGTCGTGTAGGGATTCTTTACTTTCGGGACTCGGATTGTTTTTGCACCGAGCCCTTATAATGACTTTTTATGATATTTGTTGTTGAAAAACAACAAGTCCTGCCCCCAGCCAGAAAACAGTACCCAAAAAACGGAAAGGGTAAAAAAGACAACAAAAAAAAAATGTCTTTGTTAAAAAAAATGTGAAATTTTGCAAGGAAAGGTTTTTTCTGCTTTGTTTTCGTTTCTTTTTTTGAGTTCCTTTGGTGTGTATGACTGGTTGGTATTGCAGGAGACGGCCATATTAGACAAAAACCACGTCAGTACCGATTTTGATGTTTACGGTTTCGGTTTTTTCCTTCTTAATATGACAGCACTAATGAGACTGTCAGTGTTGTGCCGTGGGTTACCATCTCGTGGAAAATTATGGTGTTTATGGATTATACACGCAAAAAGTATGGGTAATGTGTACTTATAAGGTTTTATGGCAGCCCTGGTTCCTTGACGCTATAGACGCGTAAGCGGGACTTTAAGGACCCGTTACTGGAAGGTTGTGTTGAGTACATGCCTTCTACTTCGTTGTCAATATTTAAGCAACAACCACCGTGGAACGACGTAATTATGAGATACTTATAAGGCATTTGAGTATTTGTCCTAATGGTTCTTTTCCTTTTTTTCGTTCTTTTCAGTGTCAAATGGAGCCAATGCAGTTTATTTTAGTGACGGTGGAGGCTGAGGACGAGGATCCCATCCAGGTGGTGGCGGATGTGCAATATCCGAAGCGGCGGAGGGGGTCCTTCATTTGTCACGCGCCGGAGGAGCTTGTGCAGCAGGCGGTGGCAGAGGGGTTGAGGCGATTGAACCCCTGTCTCCTCCGTGCTCTGCTGACGCCGATAGTAGTAAAAATGCGCGGGAACACCATTGCCTGGTATGGCGAGTTTTACGCCAGCTATGAGGGCGTATTGTGGTTCCGGCGGCCACCCCACGGTTCACCTCCGCGTGGTATGTTCAACTGCCGCGTGTGCAACCGAGCGCTATCGTTGTTTGCATGCCTAGTGGCCCACTTGAATGGGCATATGAGATTTTTTCCCTATCGGTGCTGGGAGTGCCCAAAAAAGTACACTTCATCAGCGTCGCTCTCCCTACACAGAAAGCGGATTCATCAGCAATAGTGTCAGTGAGATGTGGAGACAAGAATATATATGAATTACTTTGTTTTTGTTCCTTTTCTCAGTTTAAATATTAAAAATGAATTGACCTTTAAAGAATTTATTTTATTTACTTAGAGGGGCGGGGGGGGGGGGGGGGTTGTTTAAGGTGTGGTGTGGACCATCGTGGTCGTCCTATATAAAAGAAAAGGAGTGCTTGGACATTGACAGAGGCGTCGAGAAACGCGCCATTGTGTGGTCGAAACTCTTCCATTTCTGGTTCCATTGTGTGTAGTGATTGCTGTGGTAGCAAACCGGTACGTGACGTGAAAAAAATATGACATTTCCATTGAAAAAACGCACGCGGTAAGTATGTCGTAGGTTAGATTTTATATTTAATTTCATTGTCATATTTTATTTCTTTTTATTAATTAAATTGTCTTTTCTTTTTTTATTTTTTCATGTGGATGGCGGTGGCGTTGCATTTATTGCAACAATACGCAGCATGAATGGCGCATTCCAAGGAGTACACTTTCCGGCAATGACAAGCCAGCCAGAACCCATGACAAAATGAACGCACAAGCTTTTTGGACTACTCACTACCGGCTCAGCTTTGGGCACTCTGCCCACCGGCAGCTTGGGCTCATTTGTATTGGACCATTTTTGCCGGCCATATGTTCATCTACATTTTGTATGAGGTAGCCAATTAAATGATTTGCTTGTAAATGTATTAGACTAACACAAACTTTTGCACGAAAATCCGGTATAAAGACATTGGGTATAACACAAAAGAATATCAATTCCAAATCATTTTATCGCTGCGTTTCCAGTTCCAGTGCAGTGTGTTCTCGTAAACAACGCAATAGTAGGGCATATGATTTATTAAAGATTAGCAAATCCATATAGAGGTTGAGATCTTCGAGTGTAAAATGTTGGCCACAAATTCTGTAAGCAATATCCATAGCTTCAAGAGCGATAGCATGTTGGGAAATACCATGGAAATGGTGGGCAACAGACTTGGCAACCTGTAAACATAAGTCTACTTCTGAAGATGGTATATGTGGTATCATATGCAAATAAGTCAGCATGGCATTATGTGTTTCACCCATCTCTTCGAGCATACGTGCTTTACGTAAACGTAAATCATAATCTTTCGGATTTGCCTTAATAGCTTTGGTATACAATTTGCGCGCGCGTTGCGCATTGCCCCTTGATATATGTAAGTCCGCTATACGTATCCATTGATCACGATCATGTGGGTCTAAATGAGCAGCAATTGTTAGAAAATATAGATGCTTCTCTGTATCTCTCGACTCATAGATTTCTGCCAGAGTGAAGAATGGCTCCGCCGCCAAAGGATTTTGAAGTTAATATACCATTTCATTTTCTCGAAAGGCGTAAAAATAGGTAGGTTCTTTGTGTGACGATGCAAAGTTTCACGTTTTTTGTGTCCTGCATGTAAAAACTATGACTACGAACAACGTATTTCAACAATATATGACGTAAACGTAAGTATTTGATGAGATCATAGATATCGGTGGCATATACAGTATATATATGGTAGTATATATATATTTTTTCGCAATTTCAGCCCCGTTTTAACAGAAGCTTCAAATTTCACCAAATGCTTACGTATATAGCATCTATTGTTGTCTGAAAAAATCATAGAGATCGGTTATATATAGTATATATATGGTGGTATATATGGGGAAATCCGCCAAACTTTGGTTTTTTTGGAGAAAAAAAATTTTTTTTTTGAAACGTGGTATCACGCAAATATGTTTTTTGTTAGGAAAATTGAGGGGTAAATTGGAGCTATAGTGCATCGCCGTTACTCGTCTTACATAATGCCTCAAAAAGATATAGTCAAAAGATCGAGCAAAATATATATAAATGGAGGTCGCAATGTTAAATATACATTTATTTCAACACTTCTGTACCGATTATATCGAAATTTTAACAAAATATGAAGATATATGCAGCTGTTAGCTATGTAAAATTTTTTGATAGAGGAGACCCGTTTTTGTAGAAATCGGTAAAAATATAAAACCGAAAAACCGCCAAATATTTTTTACTGAAAGTTTGCAACACTTTTATTTTAACACGTTTCTACCGATTCTTTTGAAACTTTAAAATCATATAGATATGTGAACGAAGTACGTTTAGGTAAATAAATGTTAATACCGGAGATCCGGTTTTGGAGATATTTATAAAAATATAAACCCAGAAAACCTACAATTTGTTTTATTTATTTGAACACTTTTTAACCGATTGTGTTGGAATTTTATCAGGATGTACATATCTATGTGGGATATATTTGGTTAAAATTTTGTTGATATCCGAAACCCGGTTTTAGAGATATCGGCAAAACTATGAAACCGGGTAACCGTCAAATATTTCATACCCGTTTGTTAATTTTTTCTCTACACCACAGTAGTATACCATCAATTGCCTCATCGTGGAATATTCACGCAAGGAAAGTTATTGATGTTTGTACATGTGGCAAATATACGAAATTTTCGCCAAAAATATGCAATCGTCAAAAAGTGTGGATTTTTTTTTTTAACCAGGTTTTATTTAAAAGTAAATGAAAAGAAACACAAATTTGGTAGAAAAATTAAAAATTTGATTGATATATTTTCGCAATTTCAGCCCCATTTTAACAGCTAGAAAATTAAAATTTCACCAAATGCTTGTTGTCTGAAAAAATCATAGAGATCGGTGGTATATATAGTATATATCTCATACAACCGATTGTTCAGATAAGAAACTTTTCGCACTTTCTGCTCCATTTTAACAGCCAGAAGCTTCAAATTTCACCAAATGGAAATATAGCATATATTGTTGTCTGAAAAAATCATAGAGATCGGTGGTATGTATATTATATACCCCATATACTGTCATTTTTGCCCCTTTTTTACGGCTAGAAGCTTCAAATTTCATCAAATACTTACGTTTAAGTCATATATTGTTGGAAAACGTGGTTCATAGTCATAGTTTTTACATGCAGACCAAAAAAAATGGGAAACTTTGCATCCTCACACAAAGTACCTACCTATTTTTATACCTTTCGTAAAAACGAAATGGTATATTAACTTTGGCACGAATCTCAAAATTGTAAGTCCTTAAAAGAAAATGGATAGACCCTCCATTAAATATACCGGCATAATCAGGATGAAGAGCTGAGTTGATTTAGCCATGTCCGTCTGTGTGTTTGTATGTAAACTAGTCCCTCAATTTTTGAGATATCTTGGTGAGCAGGTGTATTTAGGTGCCCGATTAGACATTTGTCGGAACCGGCCGGATTGGACCACTATAGCATATATCCTCCATACAACCGATTTTTCAGAAAAAGAGGATTTTTGTCATATCTTCCTCAATTTATCAGATTGAAGCTTCAAACATCACCATATACTTTCGCATAATGCACATATCCAAAAATGGATAAGTGATTAGTGATTCGAACGTTAGTAGAAGGTTGCAAATAAGCGGAATTTCCTCAAATTCGTTACAATTGGTGGCAGAAGAGGAATTGTTGAATAAATTCGAATATTTTGAATACAACATGGACATGGCAAAGTGGAGTGAATTTAAGATCCAGCAACTGAAGAAGGAGTTGGAGAGCCGTGGATTGAATACAACCGGCAATAAACTCGAACTTCAGGCACGACTACGGGAGGCTATGGAATTGGAAGGAATTAATGTGGACGAGTATGTCTTTTATCCTGATGTGGAAGAATCAACAACAAAAATTGAAGAGAAAAACGAAACATCGCAGACAGTTACCAGCACAGACTTGAATATGATATTGGCATGCAATATCTGTACAAACGTCGACAGTAACATCAATGTCGTCGCAAATGACATCTCAACAGGAAGAAAAGAAGACATATATGGCATCTCAACTAGGATCCCAGGAGAACCATATAACATCCAAGAGGAATCCCAAGAGACACGAATAACATCAAAGATTGATGCACAAGAAACGCGTATTTCAGAAATGTCGACACAGATTACATCAAAGATGGAAACACAACTGAAAGCAAAAGGCGCACGCATTACAGTACAACTCGAAGCGCAGGAGGAGCGTGAAAAATTGAAGCCGAGGTGGATGCTTTGAGAGGTCATATACAGGAGTTGCAATTAAATCGCCCAGCTGTTTCAGCAAGCAATACGAAGGTGAAAACTCCATCTTTTGACGGCTCTGTTCCATTCCAGGTATTTAAGCTTCAATTTGAGAAGACATCAGCAGTTAACAACTGGACTCGAAGATAAGGTTGCTGCGCTGTTCGTCGCATTGAAAGCATATGCAGCGGAAATCTTACGGACCATTCCAGAGGGAGAACGACACAACTACGAAACTTTGATGAGTGCTTTAGAGAGGCGATACGGAAGCGAGCATAGAAAACAGATATACCAAATTGAGTTGCATACATGTTGATAATATAATGGCAAATAGCATTCGTATTTGTTGAGGATGAGCCGAAATAGATGGATCATGAACTGTTGAATCCCAATGTGCATCATCCTCTAACAAATGCAAACGTTGGCATGCTTCACGGTATGTTTGACACAAATGACCGTTGACTGTTCTCAATTCTTGAAATGATTTTGGGCTATTCACGTTAACTAATAACAATCTCAAATAAAAACACTCAACATTGTTTGGATATACTGTATATATTCTCCCAATTGCATCTGTATGGAAAAGGCCAGGATGCCAATGAACTGCTGTTCCTTGTTACCGTCTTTGAAATTTTTTCGAAGGCATATTCCATGTGTAATACTGAGGCACTTCAGAATATAACAAAGTTATCGCAAAGGTATCAGTTTCGCATAATTTGAAAAAATCTGTTAACGTAGTTGCTGGTGGCTGTGCTGCTCTTTCCAATACATTTGCTACATTAAAATAAACATGTTGGCCATTCTCAAGATGTACAGCCAAGTGAACAACCGCAGGATGTCTTTCGTGCATTGGAAACGACATAATCCTCCAGAAAGCTTCATTGCTACTAATATAGCGCCCCATTTGATATTGAGTTATTTCGCCATGTGTATTATCACCAGCAACACCGAAAATTGCCATATCGCTCCTTTTATTTACATACTTGCAAATATATTTAATGGATTTGACAGAATTACAATATTCCACATTTATATGAGCATTGAATATTTTCGATAATAATGGACAATACGGAACCACCCAACGATTATCAACTTCAACTTCCTGGTTATGCATTTTAATGGTTGCCGTTTTGCCATTATCATTAGGTGATCTACGTCGATACAACGGATATTCGTCATTGCGCGTTATTGTGTCTGAAGTAAATTGCCTTGCGTATCGTTTCGAACACTTTTATTCAATCATACATGGTGAATTCACATTTAGTTCACCGCACGGTCCATGTATCATGTTTTTAACGACAACTTGAAATAACTCAGGATCAGCAGTGTTATCAGGAATTTCAGCTGATATAAAGTTATCGATTTGATCCGGAGTTATTTCATGTACAAGCCAAATTAGTATACGTGCGTGCGGCAATCCCCTTTTCTGCCATTCGATGGAGTACATATGGCAACGCACCTCTCCAATTATATATAATTTCACAATTAAATCCATAAGTGCTTTACATTTTTGCCGAAAAACACGCGCAGTAATGTCATGACGATCGGTTGTCGACTGTCCTGCAAATAAATTGTTTTTGATGTTATCCCACTGCGGATTACATATAAATGTAATGAACAGATCCGGTCGACCGTATTTTCGTACATAACATATTGCGTCTTGTGCATATTCGTTCATATTCCGTGGGCTACGAATATACGAAGATGGCAATATAGTTAAACGTCCGGTGTCGTTAATATTAGCATCATTCGCTATCGCATCTTGCAAATGAATATATTGTTCAGATCTGAATTTTGCTTCGTTGAAACAAATAAAATTAAGACGTTCTGTTTCTATTTTGGCATACATATCAGTACTGGTGATAGTTTACCACATCTCAAGATATAAGTTTTTTCTTGTGGACGAACCATCAATCGATACGAATAAAAATCCATGGCACTAACTTTTTCTGTACATGTAGACCTGAAAATAAGTGCAAAATGTGACTTAGAAATTTATACAAATGATGAAATATCAACACACTGAAAATATTATTTACCTGTTCGTGGATCAATCATTGGTATATTGATATGGTAGCCATCGTCACCTTTCCAATGCAATATTGGGTATTGTAATGCGTCGTAACTACGATGAAGTTCGGAACACGTTGCAATTGCTCATTTCACGGGATTGAAACTAAGCACCAAGAATTACAATTGCAACCTCATCAATTTTCGGTGCATTGAATCGCCTTTGCTCTCCAAAAGGTGTTCTATCAGCCCTTATTACGATTTTGTGATTATCAGATGGCATACGATCGAGATCAATTTTGAACAATTGAACCAACGCGTTATGCTGATGAAAAACCTTTGTAGCTCACAAACAATTTGTCGTCTTGTATTCAAAGCAATTGAAAATACATTTGCAAAAATTTATAATCAGCATCGGGGTATGGCAATAATGAACCAACTTGATGATAAATTTGGCCCTGAATCTGCAACATGTATGCAATTTTAGGTATATGTTGCATAATAATATTTAAAACTATAGAATTCTTTTATGATTCAGATTGATTGAGACAATCCTGTTTAAGTATTTACTTTAAACGTCGGCATAAAATTATCTCTAATAATGTTAGTAGCACCAAAAGAAGTCATTTGAAATTCCGAATTGTATTGTTGAATATGACTCAAAAAGTACTTCGAATTTTTAGAAGTCCCAAAAATTAATGAAGACAATGGTCCTGGTAGAGTTTCTAATGCTGGCAATCTCACCTTGCCATTAGCACAACACATGCCGGGCGTTTTACTTGGAAATTTAGCCGCATCACAATGTGAACATATTGCGTCCATTATTCCAATATATACGTACACAATGTGGACATATTTCGTCCATTATTCCAATATATCCGTACATACGGTAATAAATCTGACTGTTGTAGTTAAAAGCAGCATGCATAATTTCAGGTACAACATATCTATTTCGTGCATTACGTTCACGCTGCGATGCATTAGCTTGTGCTCGTTCATCTGGAATCTTTGATCGCCTTTGTAATGCCGCAGCATTTGCATGAAGCGTTCGGCGACCTATATTTCCTTCAATCAAAAAGGAATAAATTAAATTAAAAAAAGTCTACATTAATAGTGTACACCATATGTTTTTTCAAATAAGGAAACACACATTCATTCGTGTAATTCACTTCAACAGTTCAAGACTTACCGTTTTTTGCTCGGAAATTCGCTTTGCGCTATATTTCTTCTTTTCACAAATTCACACAAACTTCAATTATTATTAAACAAAAACACTATTTACATTTTTATGTAATAATTTGCACCACGGTAATTTCGGACACTACTGAACGTACTGGGCTGCTTCGTTTATTCTGCTAACGAATGGTGTTGAGGCCAAAGGAAACGCTCCAGCGATGTTTACACTCCAGTGTCATTTATTCTCCTAATTTGAATTTTCTTGATGCTAAGACACAAAGCTCTATATACCTATCTATACAAAACATTTATGTATTTCTCTATGCAAAAAAGTGCATGGTAATATTGTTCGATGTCTTTTCAAAGCCTACTTTTTTTTGCCGATCTGCCTGCTACATACATAAATGTTGATATAAATGTAATGCAAGTAAGATTGTAGGTGCGAATAATAAGTAAGCTAGTTAAGATGAAAGTACATAAATTTTGAGAGCGAAAGAGCGTAGCTAAGTAGGTAACAAATCGTTTAGTAAATGATTAAACTATTATTGATATATCTATGTTAATATGAAAACGTATAATCCGCTGGTTAAGTGGGATGAATCTGACCAAACAAACGGGTTTTTGGTGTGTTTTTCAAAATAATTTCACCATACATTGAGCGCTTTTCCGCGCCTTCAGGTAAAAAGATTATATTGTTATGTGATTGAATATACCATTTTAACTGGTTGTAGTACATAAGAATGCAACCTCTTATCCTGAAGGCGAGTTCCCAATTGATCTATATCTCGAGTCATTAGTTACCCAGCGAAAAGAAAATCTTCTTTTCATTAGCATTTATCAACAACTTACAATGGATACTCATGTGGTTCAAACACATCCTAGGGTTATCCGGGTCCACGTTTTGGTCTATATCTCGAGACCCTACTTACGGAGGGGCATGAAAAGTAATCTGTACTATAGCCATCATCAACAGCTCCCATTTGCTACCCATATTGTACAAACACATCCTAAAGTTATCCGGGTCCACATTTTGGTCTATATCTCGAGACCCTAGTCACGGAGCGGCATGAAAAATACTCTATACTATAACATTCATCAACAGCTCCCATTTGCTACCCATATTGTACAAACATATCCTAGTGTTACCCTGGTCCACGTTTTGGCCTATATGTCGAGACCATGGTATCCGATTCTTAAAATTTTAAAACACAAACCATCTACTGAATAGTCACAACAAAGCCTAAAATTTTGGTTGGGATAGGTGAGACCGTTCTTGAGTTATAAAATCACAACAAAAAATGGCATTCATTTTTATATATATAGTGTAACGAATTTACTGCAAATCCTCATATTTATTATTATTATTATTTATTTATTATTACGGCGCTTTAAGCCTAAAACTTAGATTATTACAAATTATAAATAGATTTTAATAATAATATGATTTCTAGCGTTTGGGTTGTCGGAATGCATGAGATTCCGACCAACACGGGAGCTGGTGGTGCCAACGAGTCTGGGAGTCATCTCATTGGGATGTTGGAAGGACGTGTTCTCAATCCTGCCCTTCTCCACTGTCGGAATGCCTTTGATTCCGGTCAACCCAAATGCTAGCAGCACAACAGAATGAGCCACTCTTATCGAACGGTTGGAAAGGACGTGTTTCCAATCCTCCCTGCACCAGCTTCTATGTAAACATAATTAATTATAATATATGATTGTTGTAGGAATATACGTGATTCACATGAATACTGCAACTGTTTGTCTGGGACGATATTTTCAGGAATTCTTTCCCAATTTGATTGCGAGCGATACATGTATTTGACCTAATGCATAAGGTTCCTCTGTGTCTATTTGGAATGCCATGTACGCTCAAGGATCAGTAACATGAAATACAGATACAAAATATTTCATCTTATTGGAAGGGTTTTGCAATATTCTAATAAACTTTATTTGAAGGAGTTTAAGTTTTCACAATTTTTAAAATGATTAGGTAGTTCATTAAAACATTTCAGGCCTTTGTAAAATATATTTTGATTGTCCATTTCTGTTTTGAGAAGAAGTAATCTAAAATTATTATATTCTCTGATTATGTAAAAATGGGTTTCATTCACATAAACAAATTTTTCACTCAGGTAGGCTAGTAATTTACAATGCTTGATATAAAATACAAATTTCATACTATGGTAAAATATCAACTGTTTCACACTCAACCAGTTTAGTGCATCAAACAGACTCTTTATGGAAGTGTCGTACCTCACTTTCAATATAAATCTCATAGCTTTGTTTTGCATAATTTTTAACCTGTCTACTTGTGTTTCATTGGCAATAAAGAATATTGTAGGGCAATAAAAGAAGTGCGGTTCTATGATGGATCTATAAACTTTCAACTTATATTTCTTACTAATAAGTTTACACGATCTCTTCCAAAATCCATTGCCAAAATCAATTTGCCCATTTTGGCAACAATATAATCAATATGATCCGTAAACCTCAGTTTATTGTCAATCACGATCCCTAAGTACTTAAATATTTTGTCAATGCTCGTTTTCATTATTTTTAGATTTAAATTATGTGATTCTTTATTGGTCATCCTAGATAAAACCATTAACTTAGTTTTTTTACCGTTAAGCTTGAGTTTATTAATGCAAAGCCATCTATAAAATGAGTCCAAATCTTCTTGCATTTTGCTCCTTGCTATTGAAATGTCCGTTTCATTTACTTCAAGTAGCGCATCATCTGCAAACAACCTGATTTTACTAAATTTCAGTGCTGATGATATATCGTTTATGTAAATGTTGAACAGGATTGGTGCTAATACCGACCCTTTTGGTAAACCTATGTCCACTTGTGCCTCGGATGAGACTACTGATTCGATGGTTGCTGTTTGTTTCCGGTGTTATTAGAAGCTTCTAAACCACTGCAATTCATTTTCCCTAATAACAATTTTTTGTAGTTTATCGAGCATTATATTCCTATCAAATGCTTCGAACGCTCTTTTCAGGTCAATGAAAACTTCTACTATATGTTTTTTTAGGCTCAACTCTTCCTTCCAGCTAGATATGACGTAATTTAACGCCGTCTCGCAAGAATGCCTTTCTCGGAAACCGGATTGTTTATAAGGATTTTATTATTTTCTAAGTAATTAAGCAGTTGATTTTTTTTACAATTTCTAGAATTTTTTCTATGTTCGGCAATGTATTTATTTTATTGATTATTGAATCTTTTACTTTCCTAATTGGTACTATTGTCGAAATTTTCCACATGTCTGACACTACTCCCGTAGTCATGGATTTGTTTATAGCGGTTGCATAGAAGAAACCCATGTACGAATCTTTAATTACGCCTTCTGAAAGTAAATTTTTCCCCCCAGTTTTAATTTTGAACCTTTTTGCTATACGTATAACATCCTAAACCGTAAATTCTTCGAATTTTAAACATGACCTAGCTGTAAATTGGAGGTCGTTCTGACTCTGAACAACTTCAAATTCCCTGTTTATATCAACAATGCTATCTATATAGAAGGAGTTCAATGCTTCAGCAATATCGGAGGTGTATCATATGTCACACCTTTTACGATCACCGTCAAGATCTTTTATTGTGGCCCCGTTAAGTTTACAGCATGCTTAAGATGCTTCCACATTAGCTTGCTATCTGAACTATTGATATCAATATAATTCTCCATGTATTTAATCTTTTTCTACTCAGCTGAGCAGAGCTCACAGAGTATGTTAACTTTGTTCGCATAACGGTAATCCGTAACGGCATAAACTAATCGAGATAGATATATACTTCTATATATCAAAGTGATATGGGTGAAAAAAGAAATTCATTTACCCATGTCCGTCCGTCCGTCCGTCTGTCCATCCGTCTGTAAACACGATAAATTGAGTAAATTTTGAGGTATCTTGATGAAATTTGGTATGTGTGTTCCTATCATCGCTATTTAAAATGAACGAAATCGGACTACAACCACGCCCACTTTTGCGATAACGAAAATTTCGAAAAAACGAAAAAGTGCGATAATGCATTACCAAAGACGGACAAAGAGATGAAACTTGGTAGGTGCGTTGTCCTTATGACGCAAAATAGAAAACTTGACAAATTTTGGACAATAGGCGTGGCACTGCCCACTTTTAAAAGAAGGTAATTTAAAAGTTTTGCAAGCTGTAATTTGGCAGTCGTTGAAGATATCATGATGAAATTTGGGAGGCACGTTACTCTTATTACTATATGTGTGCTAAATAAAAATTAGCGAAATCGGATGACGAACACGCCCACTTTTAAAAAAAAATTTTTAAAGGCAAATTTTAACAAACAATTTTATATCTTTACAGTATAAAAGTAAATTATGTCAACATTCGATTCCAGTAATGATATGGTGCAACAAAATAAAAAGATAAAAGAAAATTTCAAAATGGGCGTAACTCCGCCCTTTTTCATTTAATTCGTCTAGAATACTTTTAATGCCATAAGTCGAACAAAAATTTACCAATCCTTGTGAAATTTGGTAGGGCATAGATTCTATGACAATAACTGTTTTCTGTGAAAATGGGCAAAATCGGTTGAAGCCACGCCCAGTTCTTATACACAGTCGACCGTCTGTCCTTCCGCTCGGCCGTTAACACGATAACTTGCGCAAAAAACGATATATTTTAACTAAACTTAGTTCATGTACTTATCTGAAGTCACTTTATCTTGGTATAAAATATGGCCGAAATCCGACTGTGCCCACACCCACTTTTCCGATATCGAAAATTACGAAAAATGAAAAAAATGCCATAATTCTGTACCAAATATGAAAAAATTGTATTGGTTTATTGACGCAAAATATAACTTTAGAAAAAACTTTGTAAAATTGGTGTGACACCTTCCATATTAAGTAGAAGAAAATGAAAAAGTTTTGCAGGGCGGACTCAAAATCCCTTGGAATCTTGGCAGGAATACCGTTCGTGGAATGACATATATAAATAAATTAGCGGTACACGACAGAAGATGTTCTGGGTCACCCTGGTTCACATTTTGGTCGATATCTCGAAAACGCCTTCACATATACATATAAGCGTTACTCCCTTTTACAACCGTCATTAATACTTTTAATTTGATACCCATATCGTACAAACATATTCTAGAGTCACCCCTGGTCCACCCTTATGGCAATATCTCGAAAAGGCGTCCACCTATAGAACTAAAGCCCGCTACGTTTTAAATAATCATTAACACCTTTCATTTGATACAATTGTCATACAAACACATTACAGGGTTACCCTAGGTTCATTTTGCTAAATGGTGATTTTCCCTTATTTTGTCTCCAAAGCTCTCAGCTGAGTATGTACTGTTCGGTTACACCCTTACTTCCTTACTTGTTAAATTTGATTAGTTTTTTGTAGTACTTCGCGACCATGTTATATTCGGTATAGTCACCCGTTGCTCTACCTTGTAAGTGCAACCGGTATTTTAGTTTATTCAATTCTGTCAATTCTTGGTCATACCATTTATTTCTGAAGTTTACCGTACTGTTTTTTTCAAATGTTAGTACTCCTATACAATCTAGTAAACAAGTATTTATATAGTTGACCATGTCGTTGACATTCATGCTTCTTATTAAACTGAGATCGCAATTTCTCAGTAGAGTCGTCAAGTTATCGGTAGAATAATTCTCCCAGGATGTTGATGAAATGACTCTTCGTAACGGGTTTGAATTACTTACTTTTATAGCAAATGAAATAGTTTCCTGATTGGATATTCTGTGGTCTTCAAGATTTACACAAGACAGTATATCAGCGTTTGCATATAATAAATCTATTTTTATTTGAGAAGTCTCCGCGACTCTTGTATTGAAATTTATTTTTTGTTTTATTGCGCTAAGTGCACAAATTTCATTCAGTTTGTAGCTACTCGAACAGTTAATATTTAAGTTTATATTGAAATCTCCAACAAGAAGGGAATTCGTACCTGATTCTCATACTTCTGATAAAATACTCTCTACGTGATTTAAAAATCACTGTCACTAGAACTTGGTGAATGGTACAACACACCTATTTGCCACTTAATGTCCACTTGCTTTAATTTTACTATAGCACACCATACATTTCTATCAATTGATCGATTAAACCTGACTTTGTACTTGATTTCCTTTTTCAGTAATAAAACGACTCCTCACGTATGTCTACTATGAGAGTCGCAGCGAATTAATGTATACGGTGCAATATTAATTTCAGAATCAAGAATATCTGAAGTTATACGTGTTCCTGAGCATAAAACAATGTCCGGATCCACTTCTTTTATCATTTTTTCGTGCTCTGCTTTATTTGCTAACAAACTACAAATATTCAAGTAGACACATTTCAAATCAAAAACATTTAATACTGGGCTTGTACGTCTTGGTTGCTAAAAACCAGCTCGTTGTTTTTCCAGTTTAAGCTTCCATTGATAAACTGGCCAGTCATGGCTCATTATGTTATGGTCTATATTAAGCTTAAAATCTAACTGTTTATTGGCATCTACGCAATTACCACATTTATTAATGGGCATGCTCTCTTTGCAGTTTTCTGCCCCATGTTCTCCCAGACATTTACTACATCTCTGTTTCAGAGGGCAATTGACAGCTATGTGGTTAAACCATAAACATTTGTAGCACCTTTTTACAGTTTGACCGTCATAAAGTGGGCAGCGATCCCATCCAACATTAATTTTCTTATGCCTCAGAATGGCCTCATAATATTTATGCTCTATTTCTATAACTGCATTCATATTTTGTCCTCTATTTTCTTTTTTAGCGCGTTAATTTTAATACATTTCATTTTAGCTTCCCTCAGTATATCATTCTGCGCAAGGATCCGGCTAACTATTTCGCTCTCGGTATGCTCTGCACTAATATTAGCTACCACAACTTAAGCTCAGCTATATTATTTATACACATTTTTATCCAAATTTTCTGTTAGCGTATCTCTAATTTTGTCCTTGTCGCCTGCTGTATTAGCGCTTATAATTATCGTGCCATTGTTTTTGTTTTGTACCCTTCCTATATTTAAATGGGATGGATCTATTTTGTTTAAATCCATTTTTGTTTTGTCAATGGCTTGTTTCACTTTGGGCTTAATAACAATTGGAGGGATGCCTTTTGTAACAGTGGCAAATGTAGAAACATTTCCACCGTCAAAACCTTTATTCTGATTTGCAGCCTTCTTAACCGCTTTTATAATTTCCTCTTTCTGTTTATTAAATGCCTCATTAGGGATATTAGCAACCTTTTTAACTTCATTAATAATTTTTTTTTTTTTTTTTTTTTTAATAATTTCATCCTTTTGCTTAGTGAACGCCTCATTCGGCATACTAACTTTACTTAGTTTATCCTTATATTTATGCACAAGCATTCTATTTTTTTCATTAACTCTAGTTTTTCTGAGTTCACCTTATAGATTTTTTCTACTATTATTTTCATCTCTCTTTCGTTGTGAGTTATGGAAGCGCTTATTTCCCTTTTATGCTCACTCAACATTTTTTCAATTTCGCTTTTTTGCCTTTTCAAATTCACTTTGTTTACCTCTGAAATAGCCAAGATTTTCCTTAAAGCCTCATTAACATTGGAAACATAAGTCATGCAATCATCACAAATAAAAATTAAAAGTGTACAACCTTGCAAACAATTAAGGACATAATCATCGATAGGTGCACACGCAATGTTTTTATGGTAAAACTTACCACACACACCCTCACATTTTACACCTATTTCCCTCTTATTGTTTTGCGACATTTCCCGCACTCTTCCATTTTCTGCTTAACAGTTGCACAAAACTGCACAAGCAAAATATATTTTCCCCTTTTTATTTAAATTAAATATAATTGAATTATTAATACTGGTACATCACCTGTAACTACTTTGCTAGTTTCACCAATTTTTAGTGCTTATCAAAGCACACAGACTTCATAATATTTATCAAACGCATTCAGCCACGTCATGGCTTAGTTGTTGTAAAGTTTTTCCCAATTGCCTTCTCTGCATATTTAATCTTTTACACACTGCATAATTCGTATGTAATTATGTGTTAAAGTTATGCTTGGTGGTTAGGCGGGGTTCAACGAAACTTGGTATTGTTGCTGATTACTCATACAAATAGACAAAATTGGCTAATTCGTTGTAGTTCTATAAATATAACAACAACAGCAACAATATCAAATTTCTTTGAAAACCGCCTTACCACCAAGCATAACTTTAACACATAATTACATACGAAGTATGCAGTGTGTAAAAGATTAAATATGCAGAGGAGACAATTGGGAAAAAATTTTACACAACTAAGGCATGACGTGGCTGAATGCGTTTGTAACACTTTCAACTATCGTGGAGTGCGGGTTCAAATCACACTCCCGGGAGAAAAGGCTTTGAAGAGATTTACAAGGTATAATCGAAACAGCTGTCGCCTTGTCCGTCCTGATGTCACGTTGTTTAAATTTTTCCCAAAATAAATTATAAAATTAAAAGTTTTTTATTACATTGGGTTCATTTATTTTTGTTACAACAAATGGACCTGAACATATACTTTCATGCTCGTATTGGGGTTCTTTCTCTAAAAGGACTTTATAGCCTATTTTAATAATTATTGGTTTTGCCGTTTTGTCATAGGCATTTTTACCTTGTACCTTTTGCTTATTTATTAAATGTTTTGCCATTGGATGCGATTTTTGCATCCTAAATTTAACTTCCTTACTGTATTTTCTACGTTATAAATAAGATATATTTGTTCATTATTTAATTCAAATGGCAATTTAACCTTTTTGCCAAATACTAATTCAAAAGGCGTAAGTTTATTATCAAATACGGTGTTTGTTGTTGTCTTGTGCAAAAATGTGAAATATTTGAGATAAATATCCCACTCTGAAGCTGTTTCATTTAAATATGCTCTCAGATATTCATTATAAACCTTATGATTTCTTTCCACTGTTTCATGGTGGTAATCCGTTGAAAAATCATGACTTATATTTAAAAGTTTAGTTAACTCGGAAAATACTTCATTTTTAAATTCTGTTCCTACGTCTGATCTAATGGATTTCATTATTCCATATATTAAAATGAAACTCTCAAAGATTGCTGATGCTACAGTTTTAGCTGATTTATCTAGTATCGCTACTGTTATCAGATATTTGGTAAGATGGCAAATCATGGTCACAGCGAACTTGTTACCATAATTGCTTTCGGGTAATGGTCCTATTGTATTGTAACGAATGTTAGCAGCACTGAGCGATGCTATCGTCTCTAGGCCGATGCTAAGCAGTGACGTGAATGCACATCAATAATTCAATCATTATGTATCTACATAAACGAAAAATAACTGCGTCTACATATATGTACCATGTACATATACGAGCAGCGGAGAGTCAATGCACAAACACAAGCATATATCTGAGATACTCCTATAAGCATGCAATGAGAAAAACTATAAAATTGTGCAATTGTAGTTACAGCTGAGAAGTTTGAGAGCTGCTGGACTAGTAGATTCTGGAAGCGCCTAGAAGATGCGAACTTTGATATCAGATAGTATAAAAGGCAGCAGATGTAGAGGCGCTGGGATTCAGTTTGATT
This sequence comes from Eurosta solidaginis, assembly GCF_040869045.1. Lineage (NCBI taxonomy): Eukaryota > Metazoa > Arthropoda > Insecta > Diptera > Tephritidae > Eurosta > Eurosta solidaginis. The sequence goes on along the minus strand of NC_090321.1, from coordinate 128,288,177 downwards.
TGAGTTGTCAAGCATTTACGACTAAGACGATATCTAGCGAGCAATAGCAGTATTATTTTGAAAGTCAGTTTCCTTTAAGCCATCAGTTTGGTTATTAAGCTATTCGTTGCACAGTTTGAGTGGTGACTTGAACTCATTGAGTACTCTTACCGGAATATGTCCATCTTGTTTTGTCACAGCCAGGGTTTTTCCTACAAGTATGTTCAGTGCTGATTTATTTGCTGCTTCGACAACCCACAATTTGTTTGTCCCACAATCTCCATCAACCTTTGCCCAGATGACTGCTTCTGATTTTGGTGGTATTTGCTGAATCTCTTCCACCAGTACTCGTTTACTACTGTAGCCTCTCTCGCAGCCGAAATTAAGTGGTACATCCATGTTCTTATATCGCATCGTCTTGCTTTGCATGTCGATCTTGATGCCTTGGTTGATTAAGAAGTCCACTCCAATTATGATTTCATCAAAAATATCTGCCACTATAAAATTGTGTAGTACCGTGACGTTACCAATTGCTACTTTACATTCTACCTCTCCAATTACCTGGGTGTCCTCTCCCATGGCTGTACGTAATCTTGCTCCAAGCAATGGTCTTATCTTTTTGTTGACTAAATCTGATCGAATGATGGAATGGGATGCACCCGTATCTACAGTCAGTAACCGTTCCTTTCCATCCACATGTCCTCCGACAGTAAGATTGCTTGACCTTCTTCCAATTTGCGAGATAGAGATTTTGGGGCATTCAATTGAGGGAGCCAGCTGTCGCCCCTTTCGGCTGACTCGCTTTAGTTTAACGATTGAGTGGACTTGGAGATTTGCTCATCTCCTTCAACTCTGCGTTTACGACCACCCACATTGTTGGAACTGTTAGGGTTGGTGTTGCAATGTCGTGCAATATGACCTGGGTTGCCGCACTTGAAACATTTAATAACTCCGGCATTTTTCTGTTGTGATCCCTTCAGTGCTTCCAAAATTGTGTCTACCAAATCTGGTCTTTCCACTTCCACACGATGAGCTTTGTATGCTGGTTTACTTAATAGTGAGGCGGTTTCCTGAGTCAATGCATGTGATACCGTCTCTGCAAATGTTGGCTTTGGATTTGCGTATGTGGCTCGCTTCGCTTCGACGTCCCGTATGCCATTTATAAAACTCTGAATTTTTACTCTTTCGGTGTATTCCACGGGTGCGTCGGCATTCGCCAAATGTGCAAGCCTTTCGACATCCGACGCAAACTCCTGCAAAGTCTCATTAGCTTTTTGGTAGCGGTTTTGCAACTCTATTTGGTGTATCTGCTTCCTGTGTTCGCTTCCGTATCGCCTCTCTAGAGCGCTCATCAATGTATCGTAGTTGTTCCGCTCTCCCTCGGGAATAGCCTGTAGGATTTCAGCAGCGGATCCTTTCAATGCCACGAAAGGTGCAGCAACTTTATCTTCCGCACTCCAGTTGTTCACTGCTGCGGTCTTCTCAAACTGAATCTTAAACACCTGGGAAGGAACAGAGCCGTCAAAAGTTGGAGTTTTTACCTTCGTATTGCTTGCTGAAACAACTGGGCGAATTAGTTGCAATTCCTGTATACGACCTCTCAAAGCATCCACCTCTGCCTCGAATTTTTCTTCAAACTGCGTTATTTTCTCCTCCATACGCGCTTCGAGTTTTGATGATATACGTGCCTCTTGCTCTTTCAGTTGTGTTTCCATCTTTGATGTAATCTGTGTCGACATTTCTGAAATACGTGTCTCATGTGATTCCAGCTGAGATGCCATATATGTCTTCTGCTCTTCCAGTTGAGATGACATTTGCGACGACATTTCGGATATACGTGTCTCCTGTGCTTCCATCTTGGATGTTATACGTGGCTCGTGCGATTCCAATTGTGATGACATACACGTTTTCTGTTCTTCTAGTTGTGTTTCCGTCTTAGATGTTATATCTGTCTTTTGCGATTCCAGTTGAGATGACATGTTGGTTCAAGTCTGTGTTCGCCATTGTCTGCGGTGTTTAATTTTTCTCCTCCAATTTTGTTGTCTCATCGCCATCAAGATGAAAGACATGCTCTTCCACGTCAATTCCTTCTAATTCCATTGCCGCTCGTAGCCGTGCTTGAAGTTCTGGATCTTCAATTCCCTGAACTTTGCCATGTCCAAGTTGTATTCCCAATCTTCGGAATTTACTCAACAATTCCTCTTCTGACACCAATTGTAACGAATTTTCTGCAAATCCTCTTATTTGCCCTTTTGCTAGGTTCGTATCGCTATACTGTTGAATAAATAACTCCAATGTTGAATAATGGAAAAATGGCCTTTATTAAAATACTTCACAATAACACTCAAACTTTGCAACGAATAGCTTAATAACCAAACTGATAGCTTAAAGGAAACTGACTTTCAAAATAATACTGCTATTGCTCGCTAGATATCGTCTTAGTCGTAACTGCTTGACAACTCAAATCAAACTGAATCCCAGTGCCTCTACATCTGCTGCCTTTTATACTATCTGATATCAAAGTTCGCATCTTCTAGGCGCTTCCAGAATCAAATAGTCCAGCAGCTCTCCAACTTCTCAGCTGTAACTAAAATTGCACAATTTTATAGTTTTTCTCATTGCATACTTATTGGAGTATCTCAGATATATGCTTGTGTTTGTGCATTGACTCTCCGCTGCTCGTATATGTACATGGTACATATATGTAGACGCAGTTATTGTTTCGTTTATGTAGATACATAATGATTGAATTATTGATGTGCATTCACGTCACTGCTTAGCATCGGCTTAGAGACGATATCATCGCTCAGTGCTGCTAACATTCGTTACAGTATTTATTATTAAAACATTGAAAGGTTAACATGGTGTAGGTGTAAGAACAAGATTTTCTTTGGTTTTTGGCTTTATTTTATTCAACAGACATTCATTGCAATTTTTGACGAATTTTGCTATATCGCCAGTCATATGTTTCCAATAGTATTTTGTCCGCCTAGTAAATGTCCGCCTAAAATGCGATCGCTATGATAAATTGTCATGAGTTTTTGTTTTTTGTCTACGTCTGTCACAGTTTCTACCGGTTCCGTTAGGGTAAATGTTGTTTCCAGTGGTTTTCAAATCTGATATAGAGAAATATTTCAAAAAGTTATCGTTCTTTTGCCATTCAATTATATCATATTGTGCTTGCCAGCTTCTTTTTCAAGCTTCAAAAGTAATTCATATAAATGCATTATTTTGTTAGCAAACGCAACATTGACTAACTTCAGTTTTTTATGTTTTAAATGCGCATGTGTTTCGAATTTTGTAATTTGTTATGGTTTCGCCTCTTTAGTGGAGCAGCAAGGAAGGCAGGCGGCAAGATATCGTGGTGCACTGTGGATAGTCATGTCGGCTGGGCGGTGTTTTTGCCCACCATGCTGTCCTGCGCCATAAACAGAAAAAATCCTATCATGCCTTTCAAAACTGACAAAAGCGCAGAGCCGACTCAAAACGCGCATATTTCAAAACAAAACGACATCCGTTCGAACTGGATGTCACGGACAGACCGTTAAATTCAATTCAAAATTCCAAATTCAAAAAACAAAAATTTAAACGAACCTGAAATGGCCGGTTACCAAACGCAGCACGCTGAAAATTAAAAAAGGAAGAAAAGGGCCGAATATTATTGGGGGCGCCGCGGGTGTTGTTGCGACGCCCGGCATAATTCCACCCTCAAAACCTTGGCCACCGACGCACCTATATTTCGGTGGCCCCTTATTTCATATTTCTTTATTCAGTCTATGATTTACAAGAATCTTACAGACTATATTAAACATTATTAAACATAAGTTTGTTTACAGTAAAGTTAATTTAAAATGGAAAATAACATATTTACCTGCAATACCTACCTGCCTTCTAAATAAATGCGAAATTCAGCATTTCCATCTTACAAATTTTATTCAAAATTCATAATGTTAAGAAAATACGAGGTTTTACTATTTATAGCATTTGCTTATTGAAAAAAAAAAAATATATATATATATATATAAAATATTCCCTTTTTTTTATACGTAAGTCTCTTAATGAAGCTTTTAGTAGCGCACCAGTTTTCATTGAGCGTACTTGCCTAAGGGTCTTATAATTAAAGGCGATGGTCTTACAATATTTCCAAAAAAGTGTATGGGAAAACAAAACAATTTTTTTTAAATAATTTCCTTGAAGTTTCTATAAATTTAGGAAGTTTGCCTTTTTAATGCTCCTATTTTTTAAGTAAAATAGATTGTTTAGGAGGGATTTCAGTTGCTTTCAAATTCCCACCTTAAAAACTAAAAATTCACGAAAAGATGTAAAGTTTCACCTATGTGCAGAATGAATTTTATAATTTATTTTTTGTAGTTGTGTAGCTACACACTTTATTCCGTTGTGGTACTTATTTAGCGTATTTATTTGTTTCATTCATTTATTGTATTAACCGATTTTTTCATTTATTAGTTGGATTTATTTATTTTACGGCAACTTTATTTTAATATGAATTTAAATTTTATGCAATTTAATTTTAATTTTATTCAGTTTAACATTGCTTCCAATTCTACGCATCCTCCTTTTTCCTGGGTAAACAAATTTCTTTTCACTTTCAAATTAATTGAATGTGAAACAGATTTTCACACGCCTAAAGCTATTTATCTGCAAACACGAATTCAATCAAATCGGTATATTTATGTGTAAATATAACTATATATAAACCAAAACTACCTTCTATGTCTTATATACCATACTTGAATTCGCTACTATCCAGCTTTGTTAAACCTCCGATAGATTGTGGCGTCTGGCCAGACGAGAAGGCTTTTTCGTGAATAACTTTACTGCTTTCCACCCGATCATGAAAAGCTTTAGTGACTTTTTAAGTTTAGAGGCGGTCTTTATAATAATTCCGAAATCGATATTTTTTTTCTTTTTATTTTATCTGTTTTTTTGCACCAAAGTTGATTATGTCACATTTTAGCGCTGTCGTCTGGCTAGACGAACATAGCCTATAAGACCGCATAGTTCGTATTCATTTCAAAATTTATCAACAAAAATTCAAACTTATTTCTGTTTAGTCACAGTGTGCGACGAGTTTCTTCAAATTCAAATATTTGTGGATTTTGTTTTATCTTTTTTTTGTACCAAATTTGATTATATCACTTTTTAGCGTTGACTTCTGACTAGACGAACATATTTTTAAGCCTATAAAACCTCATAGATTGAATTCATTTCAAAATTTATAAATAAAAATTAAAACTTATCAAAATTTAAATAAAAATTCAAATATTTGTGGATAAATTTCAAAGTGTAAAATTTCGTCTGCCCAGACGACAACGCTAAGATGTGTTGAATTTATTCACCGCTAATCGGAGAGTTAAACTTTCTAATCCAACCATACAATTCTCATTACTTCCTTTCGACTTACGAACCTACTACTTTGCGCCTTCTAAACGTTATACTAAAATCTTAATATATAAAAGTACGTGTCACAAACTTTTTGGCGCGATGGACTCCTAAACTACTGAACCGATTTTGAATTTGTTTTGCACCTCGTATGTAGTTTGATATAACTTGAGAGATAGGATAGGTTATATCTCAGTTTATAGTCGCAATATTATTTTATTGCAAATTTATTTATTTGTTTATACGTAATAATAAAATGTTACGTATACGCAGTGGTGCACCTCTTTTCAGTTGGTATGGATATGTTTGTGCACGTGCTTATTTAACTTTATATAGCACATCACCAGGGCCGGCGAGAGAGGGACCGCAATTTGAGGTACTAACACATTTTTTTTAATTCAGGAGAGTCTTTAGTTGTTCCATTTGTAATTTTTAAGCCGAATTTCAAAAGCAGCGAATATCTGCATTTCGTTTTAATATTTTAGTGAAGTGTGAAAAATAAAAATCTATATATAATAAAAGAAAGGCTAAAATGTATGTTAGTTGGTCGCCGGTGTTTGAAGAGATGCGTCGGTCGATTTTGTTCAAACATACCTATTTACATACGTCCTATTCGATTTGCCTGAAATTTGGTATATAGATTTGCCTATATTAGTAATATTTATATTTACGATCCTTTTTCCGGGAAGTAGACAAGAGACGGACTGGGGCTGAGACTCGGAGTGGGACTGGGACTGAAACAAAATACATACCACCCTCTGGGACAGGCAATAAGGGATGAAGAAGAATGAGAAGAACATGAGAGAAGAGAAAAGAGAGAAGGGTAAGGAGACTGAGAAAGAGGTAGAATGAGACGAAGATGGAGATAGATGAAGCGAAAAAGATGGAGCGGGGGAGTGAATAAAAGGATTAGGAAAAAGTGAAGAGGGCGGGAGGGCAGAGTGAGACGGAAAAAGCTCATTAAAATGTATGCAGATAGGCCAAATTCAGGGCACAACAACATCTGTCGGGTCTTCTAGTATGTTATAAATAGCCATAGCTTATTTGCGCAGCGCTTAACAATATATTCTAGGGACGGAAAATAATAATTATTTATTTTTTCTTTTTGGAGTCGAAAAAGTCCTGGTCAAAAAATTATCCTAGATGAAAATGGTTGAGCTCCCAGGTATCCCTATAGCAATATCATGTCGAATCATGCATTCTTTTTATTTTTCGAACTTTTTCCATAAAAGTCCACATATAAAAGTAAAATCTATATTTTTATTTTCTAAGTCCGATAGAACTAGTTAAATCGGACTTTTAAAAATAAAAGTCCCAAAATAAAAGTTAAATTAAGACTTATTTTTTAAGGCCGAAATAAAAGTCCCGCTTGATGACAAAGAAAGGGCTTATCCGAATTAAAAAAAAATTGGTACCAATCGATTCTCCTGGATTCCTAAAATTGAAAACCTTATGGACTTTTGAAAATTTCTGTTAATATTTCTAGAAATTTATCATAAACAAACTAGATCGAAAATCTCGTAGTATAAATGGTGAACTTGTTTGTTATTCGTAATTTTGTGTTTTTCTAGTCCTGAGGAGGGTTTCAGATTGAAACCGAAACATCGACCAATTATATAAATTATAATACCACAAAATATATGGTGTTTTATTTATATTTGCGGCCTTGAGCTCAATAATTAACCAAGAAGTTAAGGTTTTGTTTTTAAGTTAAATTAATTGATATGGCAGGGGTGAAGTAATTACTATTTATAGAACAAAGGAGTAAAACTACAATTAGCTAAAACCAAAAAGAATTTTTAGATGAAAACAGTGTTGCTTTTTCGTGTGTTTTGATGGTTAAAATATTACAAAAAGTGTAGTTATAGCTATAATAGTTCGTTGCAGGATTCAAATAAAATAATCAAAAATAGAACGAAAAAGCTGTGTTAGATATTAAAAATAAAACATACCAAACTTTAATTACGAATAATTTGCAGCAAATCCATGGCCATAAAAGCTCATAATTTAAAAAAGCATGTGTGCTGAACTACCAGTTTCGAAGAGTCCTTAAATGATTCCGGAAGGGTCCCAAAACGATATCAAAATTGTCCCGAAGTGATCCCGACGGGATCCCGGACAAATCCCGAAAACTATTCAGAAATTATGCCGGAAAGGCCCCAAAATCATCCCTAAATAGTCCCGGAAAAGTCCCGAAACGCGAACGGGATCCCGAAAACCATCCAGAAATTATAACGGATGAGTACCGAAATAAACCCGACGCGATCCCGAAAACCATCCATAAATGATCCCCGAATAATCCCGAAAAAGTTCCGAAATAATCCTCACGGAATCCCGGACGGATCCCGAAAAAGTCCCGAAATGACCCTGACGGGATCCCGATAGTCATCCAGGAATGATACCGGAAGGATCCCCAAATGATCCCGCAATAGTCCCGAAATAACTCCGACATATTCACCTACTTGGCAATGAATTCAAATAGCCAGTTTTCATATTTTTATATACAAGTGGGTGTGAATTTAATTCGATTTTAGAACTTTTTCCGTCGGCATTTACAAATACAAATATGAAGTTCGCTTACCAATTTGCAAAAATATTGCTCAAATTATGTACAAGTTATCGCAATTGAAAGTTCAAAAAATCTTATTTGAAAAGTAGTTGGTGCCACGCCCATTGTCCACAAAAATTATGTGGATCAACTACATGCAATATCAGTAATTTACATGCCAAATTCAAATAACGTGGCTTCTTTAGATACTCAAATATTCCATGTTCTGTGCGGAAATTTCTATATACAGAAAGAGGCGTGGCTACTGACCATTTCTTTTTTTGGAAAGCTTTCCTATCATAGCAGAATGCGGTTTACCAATTTTCACTCTAATAGTTGTATTGCAACGAAATTTATTGCAAAAATGCACTGCAAGTTCACCATTTATACTACGAAATTTTTGATCTAGTTTGTTTATGATAAATTTCTAGTATTATTAACAGAAATTTTCAAAAGTCCATAAGGTTTTCAATTTTAGGAATCCAGGAGAATCGATTGGTACCAAATCTTTTTAATTCGGATAAGCCGTTTCTTTGTCATCAAGCGGGACTTTTATTTCGGCCTTAAAAAATAAAACTCTTGCTTTAACTTTTATTTCGAGACTTTTATTTTTAAAAGTCCGAGTTTAACTAGTTCTATCGGACTCAAAAAATAAAAATCCGAAAATAATTTTTATCTTGATCCAAATATATTTAAAGTCCAAAATTAATAGTTTTGCAAGGACTTATATTATAAAAGGAATAACAGTTTCAGCCCATGATATATTCAAGTTTTTTTTCCTAAGTGTGACTTATTTTAAGGTATTCATAAATTGTTGGTTGGTGTCAAATTATGTTACTACTAGTTTATAAAAGCGGCTGCTAGCTGCATACGTATTACAAATATATCACATACATACAATATAAAAGCATTGGAGCTTAAGCTTTTGTTGGTTATTTACAAATTTCGTATATAATTTTTAATTCAGTATGATAATTGGTTTAGTAATTTCTGGATAGGGTCTTGCTAAAAGCAATACATCGTTGTAAATACAATTTAATAGCCCTTAATTAAAAAAATTGAATTACTTACAGCGGTGAACACAAAAAATAGCAGCGAAAATTAATAACAAATATTTTCAGTTATCATCTTTCTTCATTTATTTTCGTTCGAAATCTCAAAAAGTACTGAGAAATTTTTATTAACGTCTCAAATCTTTTTCAAAACAATTTCGGAACCATTATCGGAAAAAAATCGAATGTTGGAAAAAGGTTCATGAAAGTCTCGTAGTTGTACTTAGAAATGTCATGAAATTTTTGAGTTTTGCAAATTTTACTTATCGGAGTATTTCAAAACAAACATTGATCGTTTACAATAAAACTTAAAGACATTTTAGAAAAAAATGGAGTGAAGAAAAAAATTGAAAATCAATATGAAAACTACGAAACTTCCTCAGAACAATCTTCGAAAAATCTGACTTTTTCGAAATAGTTCAAACAGTTTTATGAAAATCTCTGAGCTTTACTTAGGAGTTTTTAATCAAGTTCATCTGAATTGTATTGGATTGACCAACTTATATACATCGGTATTATTTTGTATTCACGCCCACCATATACATACAACCATATATACAATTATCCGGAAGTTACATGTACCAGAAGCTGCACCTCCATTAAATGCATCACAAAATAAAGCTTAAGGGCCGTCGGCAATTGTTATTCCCCAAAATGTTTAACTAACGATTCAGGGCGAAGTGATATCGAAATGGTGCTAATAAAATTTGAGGTTCATGTAAAATCCTACCAATTGGTCCAGCTAAAATACAAAGTTCCGATTTTATAAATTGGTATCGAGTATCAATTTGTTGTAATTTAGAAATTAATTTAGAATTAGTTTTCTATCTTTCGAACTTTTCAAAATTTAGGTCACTAGCTTTAGACAATTGTAACTAAAGAGTTCTTATAATTTATGTGCTGAGGAAAAAAACCTTTAGTTTTCCGTATCACCGAACGAACTCACCCATTAGGCTGCATTTATTGTTTTGTTGTTGTTGCTATTGGTGTTGCAAGGCCCGACTAGTTGTTGCGGCCTGTTGTTGTTGTTGCTGGTGCATGGCCGGTTTATTACATCAGGTTTCAATTTGGTGGGCCTATGTGTAGCGGCCTTTGCGGTTGTGCCGGCTGTTATGGCAAGGTGAAATTTGATGGGCCTATGTTTGGCGGCCCTGCTGTTGTTGTTAGTGCTGGTGGTTGTTGCGGCCGCCAGTCTTTGTTGGCGGAATCACGATGTGATCGCCGCTTCTTGTGGCCATTCGTTGGGGCGTTGGTAGTGGTGGTTTAATATTGGTCGTGGTTATTGTTGTCGCTTGTTTTTGTGGGCGGAATCGTGATGTGATCGCCGGCTTCTGCTGATACTGGATTGTAAATATGTACGGTGGTTGATCTTGCTTATTTAATTCATGTTGAATATTATCAGCCTGGCGCTGAAATTACTCCCGTTTTCCTAATATGTTGTGTATATGGCGTTGGTAACGTTAATGGCGGCTCGAATGGATGCTATTTTTCAGAAAGCAGTTGTGCCGTGCGATTTTGTACATGTACGAATTGATCCTTCGTGGCATTAACTTCAAACAGATTCTAACTAATTCCATTAATTCCCTTTGTGTGCAAATGCACGGAGTAGTGGATAAACGTTTTAAACACTGATATGTATTCCTCCCAATTTACTTATTTAAAATACCCGCAAAACTCGAGTTACAAATTAGAGAAAAAAAAATGTTTCAGTAAGCAATAGTTTCACCCGGCGAAGAGATATTAAGCAAACATTTTCAGGAAACAATGTAAAAACTTGAAAGCACATTTACTCAATACTTCAATACTTGCACAAAACCAATAAACCACACACTCCGGATTCGATCGGAAGAATGCCCCGGCAACGACGCGTGCCATTTACTTTCTGATTTTTAAAAATGCTCCACCATGCCGTCATGCCGTTAGAAAGAAAAAATTCTATTCCAATTTAGCGACTGCACAAATGGAAAGTCGCAGTTATATCGCCTGATTTAACTGTGAATGCTATTATCGTATGGTTCAACCTTATGGTTGGCTCATCTCCACCGCAACACATACCCCGTTCAGATTGTTAAAATCTTCGTGTTGATGTTAGGCGAATGTAGAGGAAGCATACCATTTGCAACTCTTGTGTCGTGGGAGATGCGCTGAGTTATATGAATTTGCTAATAAGAACAACAAACAACAAGTTAAAAAAAAGTCGACCACCACGGCAGTAAGTAATAATACATGTTGATTAAATTTTGCTTTTGCCATCTCCCTTTTGACAATCCCCATGCCAGTGAAATGAAAAAAAAACGAAGTCAGCTGATGAGATGAGCCACCTATACAATTGAGCCATGTGTTATTGGAAAATCGTCAATATCATTGGAATTCTTGGCAATGCCCCCCGTACGAAATTAAAAAAGAATTGTTTTATCCACCACAGGCAGACAATGAGTGAGGTGAATCCTAACCCTTTCACTTATTAACTGACCAACTAGTAACAGTCAGCAGAACGTTCAGAATGTGAATCTCACAAGTGGGCCATAACAAATTTTACCAATTTATCGTAAATTATTTGGCTTTTAATCCTAGGTATTTTCCGTTTCTTCTTTTTATGTTTGTTTTTGCGTTAATTGGTCTTGTCTTGTCTGTACCGCTAAAATCTGTTTTGTTGAATTTTTAAGTTCTTCTATTGTGATGCGAGCGACTGCATCTGCTCCTGCATTGGTTTTTCCTTTTATGTACTCTATAGTGAAGTTGTATTCTGACAGTTCAAGCCTAATACGTGAAAGTTTTGAAGATGGGTCTTTCATGTTAAACAAATAAACTAACGGACAATGATCGGACTTGACAGTGCAGTGTGTGCCATAAACGTATGGTCTAAACTGTTTAATTGCAAAAAATATAGCTAAGTTCTAAATCCATTTTTGGTTTCTTTTGTGCTGCATTATTGAACGATTTGGACGCGAAGCAAATTGGTATTTCGTTGCCATTATGATTTTGACTCGAAATTGCTCCGACTGTAATGATGAATTATGTTTCCGTAGGACTAAGTAGTTTCTTAATCCTGTTGCGAAGTTATAACGACAGTAAAAAAGAACAGAACGATGAGCGTTCAGTATAATTGTTTTATTATCAAATGCCAAAGTAGAAGTGACTGAACATTGTTTGCCAGTATTCAATTGCAGTCAAAGAGCAGACAGAAACCCCTACTTTGACAGTTAGGTTAGATAAATTAAATAACAACAAATGCAAGGCGCAGAAGGCACATTAAAGAAAATACATATTTGTAGAGTATCAACAATTGAGATTTTACAGTAAGCAATTGGTATGTACAAGTAAACAAAAATCGTATGATTCTACTGTTATATTTTAAAGTGGAGTCCCAGTAGGAGATGTGAGTTTTACTATAAATGTTTATATGGTTCAATTTCGTAGTTAAACTGGTTGCTGCTGCGAACATACTCCCCCCCATTGGAAGACGTTGGCTTTCAACCGGATCGGTCTCAACCGGAAGCACAGCAATCTTTATTATTGCTCTTTTTACCAGTCCATTTGCTATTCGAATTATTGCCGCTCTAACATGTCCGTCATTACTGCTGAACTTTCGTTCGACTCTTCCCAATTTCCATTTTAAAGGCGGTAAGTTGTCGTCCTTTAAAATTACCATAGCTCCTTGTTGTAAATTAGGAGTGGATGTCTGCCACTTAAACCTTTCTTGTAGTAACGATAAATAAGAGGTGCTCCATTTTTTCCAAAAGATTTGCTGCATTTGACAAATTCGCTGCCATCGGCTCAAGCGGCTTATGTCCAAATGCGTAACACAAGGCTCCTTGATAGCTATAAATAAACCACCGATTAGAAAGTGCGCTGGTGTGAGAACATCCAGATCGTCGGGGCTTTCTGTAATTGGACAAAGAGGACGGAAATTTAGTATAGAAGAAATTTTACATACCAATGTGCGAAACTCATGGAAGGTCAAAATGTAACTGCCAACGGTGCGATAGAAAGGTAGTTTTGCTGACTTGACGGCAGACCCCCACAAACCGCCAAAATGTGGCGAGCGAGGTCATATGAATTTCCATTCTATTTCATTTTCTGTGCAAGTCACTGCCACGGTATTGATGTGGGCTTGATTCAGAAACAATCTTCGTAGGTCTTCCAGGCCGTTTTTTGCGCCAACAAAATTTGTAGCGTTGTCAGACCAAATTGTCCTCGGCTTGCCTCTGATGCTAATGAAACGTTTGAGAGCAGCGATGAACGATGGCGTTGAAAGATCTTGTACCACTTCAAGGTGTGTGGCCTTCGTCGCAAAACAAACGAAGATACATATGTAGCATTTGACAGGCTGACGATTGCGCACAACGTTTTTGTAATGGAATGGTCCACAGTAATCGATTCCGGTTGTATAGAATGTTCTCGATGGCCTCACGCGATCTTCCGGAAGGTTACCCATGACTTGTTGTTGTACAATAGGTTCAAGACGGTAGCACTTTAAGCATTTTTTGACGACCTTAGCTACTGTTTTGCGTCCGCCAATAGGCCAAAATTGTTGACGGATTGCTGCTAATAACCTTTGGGGTCCAGCGTGAAGCAGCTTGTGATGAAAATCTTCTATAATGGCATTAGTTACTGGATGATGCTTGGGTAGCAGAAGCGAATGCTTGGCCTCGAAATCCAAATTTGAGTTGTGAAGTCGTCTTCCAACGCGAAGTGAACCAAAATCATCAATGAATGGGTTAAGTTACAGCAGCTTACTAGACCAAGGAAACTGCTTATTTTCTTTCAGGGCTTTGTATTCTGAGGCAAAGTGCACTTGCTGAATATGCCTTATCAGCAACCATGTACCAGCTTTTATGTCTTGGACAGTAAGCAAAGCCGTTGGCGATGAAGTACGATTTCTTCTGAAATGACAGAATTTATATATATATATGCAAATACTCGCTTTAACTTGCCGAATGAATTTTTGAACTTGCAACCGAATGTTTCATCAACTTGACTGGCAGAAACTAAGGTGCAGCATCTTCTTTCTGGAAGGTTAGACAAAAATTCCTTACTTCCGGCCACAGCGAATAATCAAGATGAAGGAATGGAGGCCCGTTTGTCCAAAGGTTGTTGAGTAGCAGCTCCTGTGGAGCGCAACCACGAGAAAGCATATCTGCCGGATTAATGTCAGTAGGAACATGATGCCACGTCATGCCAGATGTTAGTGATTGTATTTGTGCCACTCTATTTGCTACAAAAACATTGAAGTTACCAGGTGTGGACTGAATCCAGGACAAAACAATCATTGAATCTGACCAACAATGACTGGTGGGGCACAAAAGCCTTTTTTAATGCCCTTCGATGAAATGAAAAGAACGACCTTTCATTTGCAATATTGAAAATGTTTAATACTTAAAACCGCGGTTATATACGTGTGATCATATCAAGAGTTGGACTGTAATTGTTACAAAGGTAAAGAATGTGAGTAGGAAGAAGTTAGTTGTTTGTACACTTGTGTGTATGTACGTATGCATGTACATATGTAGAAACGTAGCCAGCTATAACTTTCAAGTTGACCTAGCGGGACATTATTAGTAAATGTAAGTGATTGTTGTTGGGCCCAAATGGCATGATTTTTATTTTTTATGTGGAGGCGAGGTGGATGTCACGCGCAAGAGGGTGCTGTGGGTGCATTTGACGGTGGCGATGAAAGAGTGCAATTGGAACTCCATTCCAAGAGAGCGAGTGCGAGATAATAACGAGTATGCGAGAATTTGTAGGTGATGGTGTAGATGGTCGACCAACGATGAAAATGGGTGTGACAATAGCGACGACATTAAAGTGTGAAAATTGTAGCGATTATACCATGTGCAAATTATATTATTTTATTACGAAAAACCTTGCGCTCGAACATCCTCCCCCCCCTTGAAAGTATTGCTTTCAACAGATTAGTCCTGTTCTGATGGGGATTCAATTGGCAGCTTACAAATCTTGGAAATAGCGCGCTTGTGAGTTCCATCTGCAGTCTTTATTACAACGACTCTTACCATTCCGTCATCACCTGCAATGGTATCGATGACGCGCCCCAATGGCCATTTTAATGGTGGGGTGTTCTCATCCTTAATTAGAACCAAATCATTTTTTCTTAAGTTGGTTCGAACTGTTTGCCATTTCGTTCGCACTTGCAGCTCCTTTAAATATTCAGCTTGCCATCGCCTCCAAAATTGTTGCTGTAAGGCCTGAACAACTTGATACCTTTTTAGTTTGCCCATATTAATGTGTAATAATGATGGCTCTGGGATAGCGGTAAGACTTCGACCAACCAAGAAATGTGCTGGAGTTAAGGCACGAAGATCATCTGGGCTAGTTGACAATGGCGTAAGAGGCCTACTGTTGATCATAGCTTCGGCTTGACAGCAAACCGTATTTAGCTCATCGTAGTTTAAAATATTTGTTCCGACGGTACGCCGTAGGTAGAATTTTGCCTGCTTCACAGCACTTTCCCATAGCCCTCCGAAATGCGGTGAGCGGGGGGGAATAAACCTCCAGCTTATTCCTTCTTTAACCATGAAGTCCTCAACTGTATTGATGTGCTGTTGCGATTTGAACGATGCCAGCATTTCGCTAAGTTCACGATTCGCCCCTACGAAGTTTGTGGCATTATCGGAAAAAATAGTATGGCATTTGCCACGACGGGCGATAAAGCGTTTTAAAGCAGCTATGAATGCCATGGTTGTCAAGTCAGGAACTAGCTCCATGTGCACTGCCTTTGTTGTAAAACATATGAACACAGCGATGTATACCTTAACGGGAGCCTTACCTCGTATTTGCTGTGTGATGAGGAATGGGCCGCAATAATCAATCCCTGTTATTGCAAATGGATATGATTGTTCAACTCTCTCTCGTGGAAGTGCTCCCATTACTTGTTCCTGAAGATTTGGCTTATTGCGGTAGCATAAAATGCAGTGGTGTACTACGCGCCTTATTACGCTCCGAGCGTTTATGATCCAGTAATTTTCTCTTATAATGCTGAGTAACGTTTGGCACCCAGCATGTAAATTACGACGATGAAGGTGTTCGACGATGGTGCGAGTGAATGGATGTGACTTTGGTAGTACAATGGGGTGCTTAGAATTGAATGAAAGCGAAGAATTGGAAATTCTCCCCCCAACACGAATTATATGGTTGTGTAGAAATGGTGAAAGTTGCTTTAAACTAGAACGCGGACTTATGCTCCCTTTCTGCAGCGCTTTGTATTCGTTAGGAAAAGAACGATGCTGCATGTAGCGAAGAATTGACATTAAGGCACCTTCCAGTTCTGGTGTAGTGATTGGGCCAGACCCAACTGGAATTTTTCGAAGTTTGTTGATGAACCGTTTTACGTAAGCGAATACTCGAAGAAGCTTGAAATAATTATTAACGAACTTGTGATCAGCGATGATATCTTCAGCTGGCGTTACTACAAGTGTGTGATATTGCTTTCGTTCTTCTGGCATGTTGATGATAGCCTTCAGTGGACTAAACGGCCACTGCTGTTCTTGTAGTTGAATAAATTTAGGTCCGTGAAACCAAAACTGATTGTTTATAAGATTGTTCACTGTGACCCCTCGCGAAACCAAGTCAGCGGGATTTTCGGAAGAGGATACATGACGCCACGTATAATTTGAAGTGAGCTGCTGGATCTTGGCTACCCTATTAGCTACAAATGTAGCCCAACGCGATGGTTCACCCTGTAGCCACCATAGAACTATGGTGGAATCAGACCAGCAGTAAACGTTGCATGCGGTTACATTGAGAGTGGTTACCAATGATTCCAGTTGTTCTGCTAAAAGGAGCGCCGCACATAACTCTAATTTTGGCAAGGTTGTCTCCTTGGTGGGCGCCACTCTTGACTTGGCAGCTATTAGGGATGATTGTGTGGATCCATAAGCGTTAGATACAGCATAGATACAAGCCCCGTAGGCCTTGATGCTCGCATCTGCAAAGGCATGTAAAACAGTATTAGAATCAAAGGGTACGAACCTTGGTACATGGATTTTTTCGATGAGGGTGAGTTGATTACATATATCTTCCCATTGTGTTTGGACGGTCAAAGGTACACTTTCGTCCCAAGTTAGACGCAATTTCCACAAATCCTGCATCATGATTTTACAAGGGACGATGATGGGGTTTATGAGGCCCAGTGGGTCGAAGAAGCTGGCTATTTGCGATAGTATCGTGCGCTTACTGGCCTTCGAAGCGCGCTTATGAGGTGTATATGAGAAAAAGAAGCAATCAGTCGTGGGCGACCACCTTAATCCTAAGGTTTTAATGTAGTCTATATTATCAACTTCTATTACTGGCTCCTTGTCGGTGTCTAGTATGTCGTCGATAATGCTCTGATGATTTGCTGCAAATTTTCGAAGAGGAAATCCACCCTTCGGAAGTAAATCGATGACTTCTCGCTTTACAGTTTTGACTTCTTCGATGGTGGCACCTCCTGTCATCAGATTGTCTACATAAAAGTCCCGAAGCGTTACAGCCGCTCCAATTGGGTGGGTTGACATATTGTCAAAGGTCAATTGTTGGAGACATCTCACTGCCAAAAAGGGAGCACAGCTGGTCCCGTATGTTACCGTTTTCAGCTGATAGGTGGTTACTGGTTCAGTCGAAGAGTTTCGCCATAGTATGCATTGCCACTTCGCATCTCTTTCATCAACAATAATTTGCCGATACATTTTAGTAATGTCGGCCATAAAAACATAACGATGTGTGCGGAAGCGAAGCAGAATTGTAAATATACTGTCTTGTATTGTTGGGCCTACTCGCAGAATTTGATTGAGAGCGACTCCGTTTGCTGTACGGCAAGAGGCGTCGAACACTACACGCAACCTTGTAGTTGAACTGTCTTCTTTGCTAACGCAGTGGTGAGGGATGTACGTACCTACCTTAATTGCTGCATCGTTGGATGAGACCGCGACCATATGCCCTAAATCGATGTACTCTTGCATGAATTTCTTATATTCAACCTCAAACGGACTATTTGTCAACATTCGTTTTTCCACCGACAGAAATCGACGATGAGCGATGTCGTAAGATGGCCCTAAATTACTAGGGCTCATGGAAAAAGGAAGACGCACAATAAATTTGTTCGTGTCGAGACATCGTGTTGTTGTTTTCGTGAAGTAGTTTTCGCACTCTTGCTCCTCAATGGTGGGCGTTGTTAATTTATTATTATATTTGTCTTCCAATTTCCAAAACCTTTCTAAAAGAGCGTCTAATGCAGGTTGCGTAGGAACAATGAACGAGGTAGAGCTTGTTGTATTTGATGGAGACGGTGAAACTAACGACGATGAAGCTGTTAACGAAGATGATGTGACTGTCACTGGCATGCATAATGACATGGCTGACGATGATGACGCCTTTGAAGGTGCGGACGACGATGAATGTGTTATGGCTCCAGCTACAATCCAACCCAGCTGCGTTTTCTGTAGCGTCGGCATCTGATTACTTAGTTTTATTTGGCCCACAGAGAGCATGTCATAAAACAAGCCAGCTCCAATAAGAATGTCAATGGGTCCAGGATTATTAAATTGGGGGTCCGCAAGATTGATATTTTTGGGAATCTCCCATGTGTTAATATTAAAGCGCTGTTGTGGCTGGTTTGACGAAATAGATGGCAAGACCACGGCCTCTAATATTGCAGAAAAACCAGAATGCAATGATTCAAATTTAAATGTTACGATGTTGTGCGCCCTTGTACAAACAGTACCAATTCCACTTATTTCCAGATTTGCTTTGGTGCGGGGAAGCTTGAGTATTTGAGCCATGTGCTCTGTCAGGAAATTTAGCTGAGAGGCTGAATCAAGCAGTGCTCGCGCAGTTACAGTAGTATAGTGCAAGTTGTTCAGCTGAACTAAAGCTGTGGCCAGAATAACGTCGCTATTAAAGTTGTGAATGTGAAGGGTAGTTGCAGATGGATTCGTCACTTCGTTTGTTGGTAGGTGACGATGCAACAGTGTGTGGTGACTGACCTTACAGTATTGACATGTTTTGGAGGATGGACAGTTGCTTGAGGAGTGGTTTGCGCCCAAGCAATTTAGACAGAGATGCTTTCGCTTCGCAAGTAAGAAACGCGCCATATGATCGAGCGCCATGAATTTGCTGCAGTTAAACGCGTTGTGACTCGTTTGCTCGTCGCACAGGTTGCACTTGTTGGGTTGACTTGATATAAGACTGGTGTGTGATTTCAGTGCTTGTTGATTTCTTGAAGACGATAAAGGTGTTCCCTTTGCTGATGTATGTGAGGGAGTTCGGCTGGCTTCGATGATATTGAAACTCTGACAGCGACGCTCTAGAAATCTAGCTAGATCGTCCCAAGAAGGCATTTTAAATGACGCAGTTGTATTGCTCCATTTTGTAGCAACTTCGTCTTCCCACTTGGTTTGAGTGGTTTCGTCAAGCTTGGCCGTAAGCATATATAGAACTATGCCATCCGCTATCTGTGGGGTTGATGCTAATGATTGCATTGCACGTAGGCTGCCGTTGACAGTATCGATAAATTCTCGAAGAGTGGAGGATGATGGCTTCGTAACACGTTGAATTTCGAAAATTCTCCTCAAATGTGATTGAAATATTAAACGTTTGTTGTCATACCGTGCAGTGAGTAGCTCGATAGCCTTGCGATAATTGACGGCTGTAACCTCCAAGGCCTGCACCAGACGGGCCGCCTTATCGGTTAAGCATGATCGAAGATATTGAAATTTTTCGATCTCTGATAATTCATTATTGGTGTGAACGAGTACTGAAAACATATCGAAAAAGTCTAACCAGTCTGCATGTAAGCCAGAAAATTTTGGTAATTGCAGCTTTGGTAGATGGGACTTTGAATGTGATGTTGACGGTAAGATACGGGTGCTACTTAATGTTTCAGGTTCAGCAGCACGAAGAAGAGCGAGCCGTTCCATAATGGCTGATTTAACAACAAAATACGCTGTTTCGCACGTGTTGCGATGCGCACCTTCTAACTCGGATTCATCCAGTTCTTCTAAGTGAGACTGAATCGCTTCGAAATTATCAAGTTGGCGCTGCAAAATTTCGAGTTTGACCTTGAGCATCGACTCAGGCATTGTATTTAACTCCGCTAAATTCGCTCGAGAATTTTCCATGCGTTCCAACATAAGTTCTCGCTGGCGAACCTTAACGCGGATGTTGTTCGACACAGCTGGCCGTGGTGGCGTTGATTCGTCATCTCCATCTCCGTGTTCCGACATTGTTAAAACTTTATTTTCAATGATGAGCCGGTATTTAGTATCCGGCTCGAAGGACCTTTTTGGTGGGGCACAAAAGCCTTTTTTAATGCCCTTCGATGAAATGAAAAGAACGACCTTTCATTTGCAATATTGAAAATGTTTATTACTTAAAACCGCGGTTATATACGTGTGATCATATCAAGAGTTGGACTGTAATTGTTACAAAGGTAAAGAATGTGAGTAGGAAGAAGTTAGTTGTTTGTACACTTGTGTGTATGTACGTATGCATGTACATATGTAGAAACGTAGCCAGCTATAACTTTCAAGTTGACCTAGCGGGACATTATTAGTAAATGTAAGTGATTGTTGTTGGCCCCAAATGGCATGATTTTTATTTTTTATGTGGAGGCGAGGTGGATGTCACGCGCAAGAGGGTGCTGTGGGTGCATTTGACGGTGGCGATGAAAGAGTGCAATTGGAACTCCATTCCAAGAGAGCGAGTGCGAGATAATAACGAGTATGCGAGAATTTGTAGGTGATGGTGTAGATGGTCGACCAACGATGAAAATGGGTGTGACAATAGCGACGACATTAAAGTGTGAAAATTGTAGCGATTATACCATGTGGCAAATTATATTATTTTATTACGAAAAACCTTGCGCTCGAACAATGACAATCGCATGTTAGCTGCCCGTTTTCCAAAATACTTGCAAACAATTCTGCTAACAGCAACGCGGCTGAAAATTCGAGTTTCGGGATGTTAGGTGATTTCAAGGGTGCTACTCTAGACTTGGAGCATAATAGCTGTGTTTTAATGTAGCCTTGATAATCAACGCGAGTATAGGTGCAAGCACCGTAAGCGGCTAAACTAGCATCACAAAATGTATGAATTTGTATGTGGGCATTTGGAGCGAGCACGTAGCGTGGAAATTGCAGGCTACTAACGACCGATATTTGACCACACAATGTCATCCAAGTTGTATGCAACAACTGCAGCAAGCTTACGTCCCATGCCAACTTTTCTTTCCACAATGTTTGCATAAAAATCTTCAACCTTGTGATAACTGGTGAAATTAACTCATGTGGGTCGTAAAAACGGGCTATGACCGAAAGAACAGAACGCTTTGTAGTTTTACCGGAGCTGAAGGTTGGAGTGAAGTTAAAAAGAAAATTGTCAGAGGTGGGCTCCCACACGAGACCAAGTGCCTTGGTGACGTCAGTACCATCATGAATTTTTAAATTAATTGTAGAACACAAGATTCATTCGAACACCATTTACTATTGGAAAGTTTCCTCGTTGGAGCAGTTGTTTTACTTCTTGCTTCATTTTTATGACCTCTTCAATTGTTTCGCCGCCCGATATCAAATCGTCCACGTAAAAATCTCGTCGCACAATTTTTGCACCGATAGGGTACGATTGCTCTTCGTCATAAGTGAGTTGGTGCATGGATCGAACAGCCAAAAACGCAGCTGGTCTTGTTCCGTATGTGACAGTATCCAACTTATAAATTTCGATTTATTTTGTAGGGTCGTCTCGCCAAAGAATACATTGCAACTGGTTGTCAGGGCTGCCTACCTTGACACAACGGTACATATTGCATATATCGCCACATAATGCAACTTTCGAGAACCTGAAACGAAGAAGCGTATTAAAAAGTGTCGGTTGAATGGTTGGCCCTGGCAGCAACAAGTCATTCAAAGAGTTCCCTAAGGTTGTTTTAGCGGAACCATCGAAGACTACACGAAGTTTAGTTGTGGTACTATCATATTTACGGACGCAATGGTGTGGTAAGAAATAGGTTGGTTTCTCTGCTTCTAATATTGCCAATGACATGTACCCAAGATCCTTATATTCCTTCATAAGAATCGAATATAAGCGCTTTGTAGGCTCATCCTTTTTTTCAAGCTTTCTCTCCAATGCCTTAAATCTACGTAGAGCCAAGTCATATGATTCTCCAAGAGCATCGAAACTTGATTTTGGTGGCAACTTAACTGAGTAAGCTCCTGATGGCAGACGAACGAAATTTTCGACGAAATGTTGCTCACAAAAATCGTTATCATTAGCTGGAACTGGAGTGGAGTCGAAACAACATTCGACTTCCCAAAAGCGTTGGACAATGTTTGCAAGTTCGTCGTTATTGTATTCCTGGGGTATTGAATTCCGGAAAGCCGAAAGAGATGTTGATCGATTGTTAGAGTGCGATATGCCTCCAGAGTTGGTTTTTTGTAACGTTGGTAAATGTTCAGCAATCCTAACTTGGCCGACGCAAATTAGTTCATAGAACATTTCGGCACCAATCAAAAGGTCAATACGACTTGCCTTGAAGAACATCGGGTCAGCTAAAGTAATGTTTTTGGGTATATTCCAACCCTCTATATTGATATCAAAGTTCGGTTGATAGTCAGTTATGCTAGCGGTAACTATTGCTGCGAAGGAGGTTCAAAACTGGCCATCTTGTGCTTGGGCAAAAATATCAAGACATTTGTTGGCAACGATACTCGTTTCTCCTATGCCGGAGGCTGCAACAGGTGAATAGCGAGAACGAAGTTGAAGTTGATTTGCCAGCCGTGTTGTGACGAAATTTAGCTGCGACGCAGGGTCTAAAATCGCTCGATAAGGAACTAGTGTACCAGAACGATTTTTAACTAAAATGATGACCGTTGCTAATAGCACAGACTTGCTACGCACAATTTTCGTGGAATAAGGTGAGAAGCTTGCAGCTAGTGAAGTTACTGCTGCTGACTGTGACGATAGTGGACGCTGGTTGTGTCTGGTGCAACCGAAATTGCCGCTGGGCAATTCTGTTTAAATGTAATAAAGTGTTTTGCTTTCCTTGGCAATGTCTGTAGTTGCCAGATCTACATTGCTTTACCGCGTGCCCTTTACGAAGGCAATTTAAGCACAGATTAATTTGCTTAGCTTCCTTATAGCGCAACTTCGGGGAAAGATTTAAGAATAGAATACAGCCAGTGATAAAATGGTTTTTCGAGTCGCAAAAATTATGTTTGTGTCGCAAAAAATGTTTGTGCGGATATATTTTCCTCCATTTTTCGTGCGTTTGTGGCGGTAACTTGCTGGTAATGATATGAATAAGAAGGCCATTATAGATTTCCTCGTTACTTGCCAGTGTTTGTAGCGCTCGAAGGTGCGATTTCACTTGCTCGCTTAACTTTCGCAGTCCAATTGGTTTGCCTATTTCTACACCTTCTAGCCCGAAAATAGTTTTAATGTGTGCCTGAAAAAGAAGCAATTTGTTATAGAATCGAGATTTCAACAACCATAACGCTTTATCATAATTTTCTTCGCTTGGCTCCAGCGAGCGAATGGTGTCTAATGCTGCTCCTTAGAGACTTGTGATCAAGTACTGCATTTTTTCCAAATTAGACATTTCCATGTCCTTGTCGATTGCTGAAGAAAAGGTGCTGTAGAACGATGGCAAATTAAGATAAGCGCCACTAAAAACTGGAATTTTAAGCTCAGGTAATCTGGTCGGCGTTGTACATGTTACGTTGCAGCCTCATCCAGGGAGGTTGTTTCATAGTCGATGAGTGAGCACTACTGGCCTTGCGTGTTGAATTCAAACTGCGACTCAATTTTGATTCAACTTCAAGGTAAGTTTTTGAAAAGTTTTCGTCGGCGTGGGAGTCAAATTCTCTCCTGTCCATACGCTTGAGTGCCGAACGCGCATTCTCAAAATTTGCCAGTACTCATTCTGCATATTTTAGCCGTGCGGACAGATCTGCTTCAACTAATTGTTTCAGCTCCTCTATTGTGAGAAAATTGTTGAGTGCATCCAGCTGACGTTGAAATGATAAACTTTCCCTTTTATAAAATGAGATCTCACTCTCTAAGCTGATACTGTCGTCGGCAGATTTGCCCTTTTTTGGCATTTTTCCAGGTCGAAGTAATTATTTGTTAATGGTAGTAAGCCTTTTCTATCACTGCGCACAAAATGCCCTTTTGTATATTTGCATGTACCGAATGCACATATGCAAGAATGGTTGTGTGGTCTATGGTGTACTGCGCGATGATTGTGATGAAGAAGGCCGCGAAAAAGATATATTAAATCAAATAATGAAACTCCTTCTACTTGGCATGCGAGAACGAAACACGAGAATTTATTTTTTTTTTTTTTTTGATCACGTCGGGGTCACCAATTGTTTCCGTAGGACTAAGTAGTCTCTTAATCCTGATGCGAAGTTATAACGACAGTAAAAAAGAACAGACCGATGAGCGTTCAGTATAATTGTTTTATTATCAAATGCCAAAGTAGAAGTGATTGAACATTGTTTGGCAGTATCCAATTGCAGTCAAAAAGCAGACAGAAAAACCCCTACTTCGACAGTTAGGTTAGATAAATTAAATAACAACAAAGGCAAGGCGCAGAAGGCACATTAAAGAAAATACATATTTATAGAGTATCAACAATTGAGATTTTACAGTAAGCAATTGGTATGTACAAGTAAGCAAAAATTGTATGATTCTGCTGTTATATTTTAAAGAGGAGTCCCAGTAGGAGAAATGAATGTTACTATAAATATTTATATTATTCAATGTCGTAGTTAAACTGATTGCTTCTGCGAACAAATTCTTTTTGAAGTCTGGTTATTGGAGCATCTGAGGAGAAATTAAAGATTTTCGAAGTTTTTCAAACGCTGACACGACTCATCCCACTTAAATTCTACTCTTTTCCTGCTAAGTTTATTTATAGGCGCTGCTATTGAAGCAAAATTTGGAATAAACCTTCGATAATAATTGGCGAATGCTACAAATCGCCTTACTGCATCTTTATCAAAAGGTTTTTGATATATCTTTATTGCGACTATTTTGGAATCGTCGGGAAGTAGGCCTTTTGCAGAGCATTTGTGCCCAGTGAAAGTGACTTCAGAACGCATGAAGTTGCATTTTTCGGGATTTAGGCGTAAGTTAAATTTTTTGCATGTTTGAAAAACTTTTTCTAAATTCTTGAGATGGTGAGCTTCGCTGCACCCAATGACTGTTAGATCATCGACATACAAAAACGCTTGGTTTGGAGAAATTCCTGAAAGGGCAATCGACATCATTCTTGTAAATGAATTTGAAGCTACGTTTATTATCGGATTGTTGGTGTCAACGATACACTTTGCGGTGAACACACCACTACAAATTTCCTGTGCGTCTATAAAAACTGGATATTTAGATTTTTTCAGCTTAAATAAGCGATAAACTTCACATCTAGGAGGGATTACCAAGGTGTTATCAGTTGTATTATGTAAAATTTAAATTTTATGAATATTTTTGCCAATGCCAATTGTTATACTCTCGTTTGCATAGTCTATTATGCAATTGTATTTTTTCAAAAAGTCTTTGCCTAAAATACCATCTGAATGTTGAATTTGTCATCTACTACATTTAGAGTATGTGGAATTGAAAAATTTGAATAGAAAAGTTCTGTTTTTATGGTACCCAAAGTTGAAACTGTATCTGTCGTAACACCCGTTATATTTATGATATTGTTGTTATTTATAGAAATATTTTGTTTTAAACTTGAAAGTTTTATAATTGATATATCAGACTGTGTATCTACTAAGAAAGTGCATGTTTAAAAGAGTCATTACAATTCAATTCGATAAAATCTGAGTAGTTCAGGTTTAGACAATAAATTGATTTATTTTGAAAAACGTTATTTAATTCAGATTCTGGTCCCCCAGTGTTCGCTGATGAGGGACGTTGGCGTTTAAAGTGCGAACACTAGGGTTATTTGTTGTATTTGAATGTCGATTGTTGTTGTTACTGTTGGTTATTGCTGTTGTTTCTGTTTACGGGTCTGCTATTGTTATTACGAAAATTACCATTACTTCGCGAGCCATAACTATTGTTGTTTCTGCTAAAATTGTTGTTGTACGTCCAAAAGTTGTTCCTATTATATTGATTTGACCTGAAGTTACCTCGAAAACTACTATTTTGCCTGTTATAACGCGATCTAAACGCTAATACCTGTCTATCACTTGCTTGGTTAATTTGTTCTACGATCATTTTCGCAACTACATCCTTAGAATCAGTAAACGTAGTTGACGCTAAAATGGATTTTACTAGGTCTCGTGCGCTTTTCCCTGAGTCATTCCTTCTATTATTGATGATCGTTCTAAAGCATCGGAAAGTTCCTCTACACGCTTGGCGAATTCAGTATGATTACTATTAAAAACTTTTAAAGATGCAATTTTTCCTGCAACAACTTTTGAGTTGTCAGGTTTTATTCTGCCTTTTAACACATCTTTTATTTGTTGAATTGTTACTTCATTTGGAATTGCCTCACGCGCTTTTCCTTCTAACTTGGATTTTATAAACGAAATGAAAGTATTTGTTAAATTTTGTTCCATTTGACCCCTTCCCCTCAGTCCTGGCTCCGGCAGTAGAGCGATTCGTGGGCTAAAGGGGCTACCGCTGTGCCGCTAAGGTGCACTCCCCCTCCGCCCACGGGTCGCCCTACGGAGTTCCGGCTGGTCCAACTCCGCATCCAGCCCTGCCATCGAGCGGGCATGGAGGCGGTGGTGTCCAGCTAGCGAGTCAGCACTGAACAGCGAGTGAGCCAATCACACCACCGTAGTGGAAGGAGGCGCCGTCAGGGAACGGGTCACCCTTTGCTTGCGGGGACAACGGGTCGCCGCCTTTGTGGTTGTCTCGCCCGTGTCCCAGCTAAGTAGAGGGGGGTTCGCCGCCTTATGACCATCCGGCCCTAACCATAATTCTATTCATTCCTCGCAGGTCCCTCCGCCGCCGCCACTGAGACAGCGTCATTATAAGAAGCCGCCACCCGCAACAGCCACTACTGTAAAGTTTATTTAATAAAAAAAGTTATTAAAAATCACAAAAGTAAGTTAACTGAGAACTTTGATTATTTCCAATTTATTACAACTACCACAAGTAAAATTAGATCGACCGTTCGGTTTAACACGCGCAAATATTCTGGCGTTATTTAAAGTGACGTTTGTTAAGGTAACCCTTGTGAGTGATTGGTGTGGTCAAAAAAATTGATGTGGTTAATATTTAATGATTGATGTTATGGTCAATCAACACTTAACATAAGGGTTACCTTACATCATCCCCCTTTGGAAAAGAAGAATTGGCCAAATTCTTCTGTCCCAAAAGCGATGTAATTTATCTTAAAAAAATGTAACAGTATTTTAAAATTTAAATCTACATCTATGTTTAGATCTAAATTAAGAACTAAATTCTAAAGACTAGTCCTAAAGTAGGACTTAGATTTATTTTTTATAATTAAAAAAATTTTTGTTGTTTTAATTCTAATGTATGAATTAAGTTTTTTTTATTTTTTATGAATTAAGTTCTTAAGTTTTAATGGTTGTTTAAATTTATTTGATTTCATTTTCTTTTTTTTTTAATTTGGAAGAAAAAAAATTTTATTTCTAATTTAACAATAGAAATTAACTTTAGATTCTCTTTGAATCTAAAATTTTAATTTAATTAATTTTTCTTATTCTATTTTTATGTAATATTTTTTCCTTTTTCGTTTCGTCATCAATTAACGTGACGTTAACACCGTCAATACCTATTACGGTATAAGGACCAATGAAGATACTACTATGCTTGTCGCGGGGTTCTTTTTCAAGCAATACCTTGCCAAACACCTTGACAGATATTGGTTGTGAAATTTTGTTATATCCGGTTTGATTTTTTAATTTGTGTTCTGTAACGGCTTTTTGTGCTAATGCGTGAGTTTTTTGAAAACGAAATTTAACTTCTTTCGAATAGTTTTCTATGTTGTAAATCGGGTCTATTTTATCGGTTTGCAGTTCCTTTGGTAAATTAGCTGCTTTGCCAAAGATTAATTCATATGGTGAGAATTTATTATCGAATACTGTGTTTGTTGTTGTTATGAAGAAAAGTGAAATATTTCAAGTAAACATCCCAGTCGGAAAAATTGGGATTTGGGTAAGATCTTAAATATTCATTGAAAACTCGGTGGTTTCGCTCTACTGTTCCAAGAGTTTCATGATGGCACGCTGTGGAAAGTTTATGTTCTATTTTTAATAATTTTGTTAACTCTGAAAAATTTTCATTTTTGTATTCGGTACCTAAATCAGTTTTAATCGTTTTCATAATGCCATATATTAGTATGAAATTTTCAAAAATAGCTGATGCAACCGTTTCCGCACTTTTATCAGGTATTACAACCATTACTAAGTATTTGGTGAGATCGCATATAATGGCAGCGAACTTGTTACCATTATCGGATTGTGGTAGAGGCCCTATAGTGTCAATAACAACAATGTCGAATGGCTTACAGGGTGTTTCGGCTTTGACTAAATTTTCTTTTGTTTTTGGTTTTACCTTATTCAAAAGACAATTTTCGCAGTTTTTAACAAATTTCGCTATACCGCGCGTCATGCCTTTCCAATAGTATTTGGTACATAGTTTTGCATAAACTTTTTTGCTACCGAAATGTCCTCCTAAAATTGGGTCGGTATGGTAAATTGTTTTACTCCCAGTGGTTTTCAGATCTGATTCGAAAAATATTTAAAAAGATTATAGTTTTTTTGCAATTCAATTATATTGATATTGCGCTTGCCAGCTTCTTTTTGGAGCTTCAAAAATAATTCATCTAAATGTATTATTTTGTTAGCACACGCAACTTTAATTAACTAAATTTTTTTGTGTTTTAAATGCGCATTTATCTCAAAATTTGTAATTTTACCACTTTTGTCATAATTTATTTGGGCTTTTACTCTGGGTATTTTCTTTGAAAATTTGTTTGAAAAATTATCATAAACTTCTAATTTTATGTTTTTCTTTACTTTTTCTTCTTTGCCTATTGGTTGTTGCGTTAGTTGTTCTTGTTTTGCCTGTGATCCAGTCTGTACCGCTAAAATTGATTTGCCTGAGTTTTTAATTTCTTCTATTGTGATGCGAGAGAGTGCATCTGCGCCTACGTTCGTTTTACCTTTTAGTATTCAATAGTGAAGTTGTATTCTAATACGTGAATGTTTTGAAGAGGGGTCTTTCATATTAAACAAGTAAACTAATGGACGATGGTCAGACTTGACGGTATCGTGTGTGCCATATACGTATGGTCTGAATTTTTTGATTGCAAAATATATAGCTAAAAGTTTTAATTCAATTATCGATTTCTTTTGTTCTGAATTATTAAATGATTTAGACGCGAAGCAAATTGGTAAGTCAATTTCATCTTTATTTTTACTTAAAATGGCACCACAACCAATTTTTAAAGCGTCGACTGTAATTATAAATTCTTTTTTGAAGTCTGGATATTGGAGAATTTGAGGAGAAATTAAAGATTTACGAAGTTTTTCAAATGCTATATCACATGACTTTTTTTTTATTTATTTTGGAATCGTCTGGAAGTAGAGCATTTGTGTCCTTCGAAAGTGACTTCTGAACGCATGAAGTTGCATTTTTCGGGATTTAGACGCAAATTAAATTTTTTGCATGTTTGAAAGACTTGTTCTAAATTTTTAAGATGGTGAGCTTCGCTACACCCAATGACTATAAATAAGATCATAGACATATAAAAAGGCTTGGTTGGGAGAAATTCCTGAAAAGGCAATTGACATCATTCTTGAGAATGAATTCGGAGCTACGTTTAAACCGAATGGTAAAACTTTCCATCGAAAAGCACCACGATCAGTGCTGAATGAGGTGATGTCTCTAGAATCTTTATTTAATGGAATTTGATGAAAACCTGAATACAAATCCAATGTAGAAAAATATTTGGCTCTGCCTAGATTATCCAAAATATCGTCTATTCGTGCAAGTGGGAATTTGTCTGCTATCAATTTTTTGTTTACGGCTCCAAAGTCGACACAAATGCGGTATGATTTCTGTCCATTTGGGCTTTTCTTTGGTACTAGTATTAATGGACTATTATAGTTAGAATAACCGTGTTCTATAAGATCATTTTGTAATAAATTATCAACTTGTCTATTGATTTCCTCTCTCTGACAATATGGTAAGCGGTAATTTTTTATGTAAACAGGATTTTTAGCTGTCAGTCGTAGTTTCTGTTCGTAAAAGTTGTTAAGCGTCATACGTGCAGTCTTTAGTGCAAACACGTCATCATATTTTAGACATAAATCGAGAAGTTTTGGTTTGGCATAATTTGGCATTTGTTTTTCTAAAATTGACTTTAATTCCTCTTATCTTTTCGAATCTTTTGAAATATCGTTTATTTTATACACATTATAATTGGTGATTTCTTCCGTAACTATGTTACAATTTCTAATGTATTTTACCTCATCGGTGACGTTTAAAACTTTTATTATCGGATTGTTGGTGTCAACGATACACTTTGCGGTGAACACACCACTACAAATTTCCTGTGCGTCTATAAAAACTGGATATTTAGATTTTTTCAGCTTAAATAAGCGATAAACTTCACATCTAGGAGGGATTACCAAGGTGTTATCAGTTGTATTATGTAAAATTTAAATTTTATGAATATTTTTGCCAATGCCAATTGTTATGCTCTCGTTTGCATAGTCTATTATGCAATTGTATTTTTTCAAAAAGTCTTTGCCTAAAATACCATCTGAATGTTGAATTTGTCATCTACTACATTTAGAGTATGTGGAATTGAAAAATTTGAATAGAAAAGTTCTGTTTTTATGGTACCCAAAGTTGAAACTGTATCTGTCGTAACACCCGTTATATTTATGATATTGTTGTTATTTATAGAAATATTTTGTTTTAAACTTGAAAGTTTTATAATTGATATATCAGACTGTGTATCTACTAAGAAAGTGCATGTTTAAAAGAGTCATTACAATTCAATTCGATAAAATCTGAGTAGTTCAGGTTTAGACAATAAATTGATTTATTTTGAAAAACGTTATTTAATTCAGATTCTGGTCCCCCAGTGTTCGCTGATGAGGGCCGTTGGCGTTTAAAGTGCGAACACTAGGGTTATTTGTTGTATTTGAACGTCGATTGTTGTTGTTACTGTTGGTTATTGCTGTTGTTTCTGTTTACGGGTCTGCTATTGTTATTACGAAAATTACCATTACTTCGCGAGCCATAACTATTGTTGTTTCTGCTAAAATTGTTGTTGTACGTCCAAAAGTTGTTCCTATTATATTGATTTGACCTGAAGTTACCTCGAAAACTACTATTTTGCCTGTTATAACGCGATCTAAACGCTAATACCTGTCTATCACTTGCTTGGTTAATTTGTTCTACGATCATTTTCGCAACTACATCCTTAGAATCAGTAAACGTAGTTGACGCTAAAATGGATTTTACTAGGTCTCGTGCGCTTTTCCCTGAGTCATTCCTTCTATTATTGATTGATGATCGTTCTAAAGCATCGGAAAGTTCCTCTACACGCTTGGCGAATTCAGTATGATTACTATTAAAAACTTTTAAAGATGCAATTTTTCCTGCAACAACTTTTGAGTTGTCAGGTTTTATTCTGCCTTTTAACACATCTTTTATTTGTTGAATTGTTACTTCATTTGGAATTGCCTCACGCGCTTTTCCTTCTAACTTGGATTTTATAAACGAAATGAAAGTATTTGTTAAATTTTGTTCCATTTGACCCCTTCCCCTCAGTCCTGGCTCCGGCAGTAGAGCGATTCGTGGGCTAAAGGGGCTACCGCTGTGCCGCTAAGGTGCACTCCCCCTCCGCCCACGGGTCGCCCTACGGAGTTTCGGCTGGTCCAACTCCGCATCCAGCCCTGCCATCGAGCGGGCATGGAGGCGGTGGTGTCCAGCTAGCGAGTCAGCACTGAACAGCGAGTGAGCCAATCACACCACCGTAGTGGAAGGAGGCGCCGTCAGGGAACGGGTCACCCTTTGCTTGCGGGGACAACGGGTCGCCGCCTTTGTGGTTGTCTCGCCCGTGTCCCAGCTAAGTAGAGGGGGGTTCGCCGCCTTATGACCATCCGGCCCTAACCATAATTCTATTCATTCCTCGCAGGTCCCTCCGCCGCCGCCACTGAGACAGCGTCATTATAAGAAGCCGCCACCCGCAACAGCCACTACTGTAAAGTTTATTTAATAAAAAAAGTTATTAAAAATCACAAAAGTAAGTTAACTGAGAACTTTGATTATTTCCAATTTATTACAACTACCACAAGTAAAATTAGATCGACCGTTCGGTTTAACACGCGCAAATATTCTGGCGTTATTCAAAGTGACGTTTGTTAAGGTAACCCTTGTGAGTGATTGGTGTGGTCAAAAAAATTGATGTGGTTAATATTTAATGATTGATGTTATGGTCAATCAACACTTAACATAAGGGTTACCTTACATCATCCCCCTTTGGAAAAGAAGAATTGGCCAAATTCTTCTGTCCCAAAAGCGATGTAATTTATCTTAAAAAAATTTAACAGTCTTTTAAAATTTAAATCTACATCTATGTTTAGATCTAAATTAAGAACTAAATTCTAAAGACTAGTCCTAAAGTAGGACTTAGATTTATTTTTTATAATTAAAAAAATTTTTGTTGTTTTAATTCTAATGTATGAATTAAGTTTTTTTTATTTTTTATGAATTAAGTTCTTAAGTTTTAATGGTTGTTTAAATTTATTTGATTTCATTTTCTTTTTTTTTAATTTGGAAGAAAAAAAATTTTATTTCTAATTTAACAATAGAAATTAACTTTAGATTCTCTTTGAATCTAAAATTTTAATTTAATTAATTTTTCTTATTCTATTTTTATGTAATATTTTTTCCTTTTTCGTTTCGTCATCAATTAACGTGACGTTAACACCGTCAATACCTATTACGGTATAAGGACCAATGTAGATACTACTATGCTTGTCGCGGGGTTCTTTTTCAAGCAATACCTTGTCAAACACCTTGACAGATATTGGTTGTGAAATTTTGTTATATCCGGTTTGATTTTTTAATTTGTGTTCTGTAACGGCTTTTTTTGCTAATGCGTGAGTTTTTTGAAAACGAAATTTAACTTCTTTCGAATAGTTTTCTATGTTGTAAATCGGGTCTATTTTATCGCTTTGCAGTTCCTTTGGTAAATTAGCTGCTTTGCCAAAGATTAATTCATATGGTGAGAATTTATTATCGAATACTGTGTTTGTTGTTGTTATGAAGAAAAGTGAAATATTTCAAGTAAACATCCCAGTCGGAAAAATTGGGATTTGGGTAAGATCTTAAATATTCATTGAAAACTCGGTGGTTTCGCTCTACTGTTCCAAGAGTTTCATGATGGCACGCTGTGGAAAGTTTATGTTCTATTTTTAATAATTTTGTTAACTCTGAAAAATTTTCATTTTTGTATTCGGTACCTAAATCAGTTTTAATTGTTTTCATAATGCCATATATTAGTATGAAATTTTCAAAAATAGCTGATGCAACCGTTTCCGCACTTTTATCAGGTATTACAACCATTACTAAGTATTTGGTGAGATCGCATATAATGGCAGCGAACTTGTTACCATTATCGGATTGTGGTAGAGGCCCTATAGTGTCAATAACAACAATGTCGAATGGCTTACAGGGTGTTTCGGTTATGACTAAATTTTCTTTTGTTTTTGGTTTTACCTTATTCAAAAGACAATTTTCGCAGTTTTTAACAAATTTCGCTATACCGCGCGTCATGCCTTTCCAATAGTATTTGGTACATAGTTTTGCATAAACTTTTTTGCTACCGAAATGTCCTCCTAAAATTGGGTCGGTATGGTAAATTGTTTTACTCCCAGTGGTTTTCAGATCTGATTCGAAAAATATTTAAAAAGATTATAGTTTTTTTGCAATTCAATTATATTGATATTGCGCTTGCCAGCTTCTTTTTGGAGCTTCAAAAATAATTCATCTAAATGTATTATTTTGTTAGCACACGCAACTTTAATTAACTAAATTTTTTTGTGTTTTAAATGCGCATTTATCTCAAAATTTGTAATTTTACCACTTTTGTCATAATTTATTTGGGCTTTTACTCTGGGTATTTTCTTTGAAAATTTGTTTGAAAAATTATCATAAACTTCTAATTTTATGTTTTTCTTTACTTTTTCTTCTTTGCCTATTTGTTGTTGCGTTAGTTGTTCTTGTTTTGCCTGTGATCTAGTCTGTACCGCTAAAATTGATTTGCCTGAGTTTTTAATTTCTTCTATTGTGATGCGAGAGAGTGCATCTGCGCCTACGTTCGTTTTACCTTTTAGTATTCAATAGTGAAGTTGTATTCTAATACGTGAATGTTTTGAAGAGGGGTCTTTCATATTAAACAAGTAAACTAATGGACGATGGTCAGACTTGACGGTATCGTGTG
The DNA here is from genome assembly GCF_040869045.1 of Eurosta solidaginis. NCBI lineage: Eukaryota > Metazoa > Arthropoda > Insecta > Diptera > Tephritidae > Eurosta > Eurosta solidaginis. Next base: position 128,253,754 of record NC_090321.1, on the reverse strand, counting down.
TGCCATATACGTATGGTCTGAATTTTTTGATTGCAAAATATATAGCTAAAAGTTTTAATTCAATTATCGATTTCTTTTGTTCTGAATTATTAAATGATTTAGACGCGAAGCAAATTGGTAAGTCAATGTCATCTTTATTTTTACTTAAAATGGCACCACAACCAATTTTTAAAGCGTCGACTGTAATTATAAATTCTTTTTTGAAGTCTGGATATTGGAGAATTTGAGGAGAAATTAAAGATTTACGAAGTTTTTCAAATGCTATATCACATGACTTTTTTTTAATTTATTTTGGAATCGTCTGGAAGTAGAGCATTTGTGTCCTTCGAAAGTGACTTCTGAACGCATGAAGTTGCATTTTTCGGGATTCAGACGCAAATTAAATTTTTTGCATGTTTGAAAGACTTGTTCTAAATTTTTAAGATGGTGAGCTTCGCTACACCCAATGACTATAAATAAGATCATAGACATATAAAAAGGCTTGGTTGGGAGAAATTCCTGAAAAGGCAATTGACATCATTCTTGAGAATGAATTCGGAGCTACGTTTAAACCGAATGGTAAAACTTTCCATCGAAAAGCACCACGATCAGTGCTGAATGAGGTGATGTCTCTAGAATCTTTATTTAATGGAATTTGATGAAAACCTGAATACAAATCCAATGTAGAAAAATATTTGGCTCTGCCTAGATTATCCAAAATATCGTCTATTCGTGCAAGTGGGAATTTGTCTGCTATCAATTTTTTGTTTACGGCTCCAAAGTCGACACAAATGCGGTATGATTTCTGTCCATTTGGGCTTTTCTTTGGTACTAGTATTAATGGACTATTATAGTTAGAATAACCGTGTTCTATAAGATCATTTTGTAATAAATTATCAACTTGTCTATTGATTTCCTCTCTCTGACAATATGGTAAGCGGTAATTTTTTATGTAAACAGGATTTTTAGCTGTCAGTCGTAGTTTCTGTTCGTAAAAGTTGTTAAGCGTCATACGTGCAGTCTTTAGTGCAAACACGTCATCATATTTTAGACATAAATCGAGAAGTTTTGGTTTGGCATAATTTGGCATTTGTTTTTCTAAAATTGACTTTAATTCCTCTTATCTTTTCGAATCTTTTGAAATATCGTTTATTTTATACACATTATATTTGGTGATTTCTTCCGTAACTATGTTACAATTTCTAATGTATTTTACCTCATCGGTGACGTTTAAAACTTTTATTATCGGATTGTTGGTGTCAACGATACACTTTGCGGTGAACACACCACTACAAATTTCCTGTGCGTCTATAAAAACTGGATATTTAGATTTTTTCAGCTTAAATAAGCGATAAACTTCACATCTAGGAGGGATTACCAAGGTGTTATCAGTTGTATTATGTAAAATTTAAATTTTATGAATATTTTTGCCAATGCCAATTGTTATGCTCTCGTTTGCATAGTCTATTATGCAATTGTATTTTTTCAAAAAGTCTTTGCCTAAAATACCATCTGAATGTTGAATTTGTCATCTACTACATTTAGAGTATGTGGAATTGAAAAATTTGAATAGAAAAGTTCTGTTTTTATGGTACCCAAAGTTGAAACTGTATCTGTCGTAACACCCGTTATATTTATGATATTGTTGTTATTTATAGAAATATTTTGTTTTAAACTTGAAAGTTTTATAATTGATATATCAGCCTGTGTATCTACTAAGAAAGTGCATGTTTAAAAGAGTCATTACAATTCAATTCGATAAAATCTGAGTAGTTCAGGTTTAGACAATAAATTGATTTATTTTGAAAAACGTTATTTAATTCAGATTCTGGTCCCCCAGTGTTCGCTGATGAGGGACGTTGGCGTTTAAAGTGCGAACACTAGGGTTATTTGTTGTATTTGAACGTCGATTGTTGTTGTTACTGTTGGTTATTGCTGTTGTTTCTGTTTACGGGTCTGCTATTGTTATTACGAAAATTACCATTACTTCGCGAGCCATAACTATTGTTGTTTCTGCTAAAATTGTTGTTGTACGTCCAAAAGTTGTTCCTATTATATTGATTTGACCTGAAGTTACCTCGAAAACTACTATTTTGCCTGTTATAACGCGATCTAAACGCTAATACCTGTCTATCACTTGCTTGGTTAATTTGTTCTACGATCATTTTCGCAACTACATCCTTAGAATCAGTAAACGTAGTTGACGCTAAAATGGATTTTACTAGGTCTCGTGCGCTTTTCCCTGAGTCATTCCTTCTATTATTGATGATCGTTCTAAAGCATCGGAAAGTTCCTCTACACGCTTGGCGAATTCAGTATGATTGCTATTAAAAACTTTTAAAGATGCAATTTTTCCTGCAACAACTTTTGAGTTGTCAGTTTTTATTCTGCCTTTTAACACATCTTTTATTTGTTGAATTGTTACTTCATTTGGAATTGCCTCACGCGCTTTTCCTTCTAACTTGGATTTTATAAACGAAATGAAAGTATTTGTTAAATTTTGTTCCATTTGACCCCTTCCCCTCAGTCCTGGCTCCGGCAGTAGAGCGATTCGTGGGCTAAAGGGGCTACCGCTGTGCCGCTAAGGTGCACTCCCCCTCCGCCCACGGGTCGCCCTACGGAGTTTCGGCTGGTCCAACTCCGCATCCAGCCCTGCCATCGAGCGGGCATGGAGGCGGTGGTGTCCAGCTAGCGAGTCAGCACTGAACAGCGAGTGAGCCAATCACACCACCGTAGTGGAAGGAGGCGCCGTCAGGGAACGGGTCACCCTTTGCTTGCGGGGACAACGGGTCGCCGCCTTTGTGGTTGTCTCGCCCGTGTCCCAGCTAAGTAGAGGGGGGTTCGCCGCCTTATGACCATCCGGCCCTAACCATAATTCTATTCATTCCTCGCAGGTCCCTCCGCCGCCGCCACTGAGACAGCGTCATTATAAGAAGCCGCCACCCGCAACAGCCACTACTGTAAAGTTTATTTAATAAAAAAAGTTATTAAAAATCACAAAAGTAAGTTAACTGAGAACTTTGATTATTTCCAATTTATTACAACTACCACAAGTAAAATTAGATCGACCGTTCGGTTTAACACGCGCAAATATTCTGGCGTTATTCAAAGTGACGTTTGTTAAGGTAACCCTTGTGAGTGATTGGTGTGGTCAAAAAAATTGATGTGGTTAATATTTAATGATTGATGTTATGGTCAATCAACACTTAACATAAGGGTTACCTTACATCATCCCCCTTTGGAAAAGAAGAATTGGCCAAATTCTTCTGTCCCAAAAGCGATGTAATTTATCTTAAAAAAATTTAACAGTCTTTTAAAATTTAAATCTACATCTATGTTTAGATCTAAATTAAGAACTAAATTCTAAAGACTAGTCCTAAAGTAGGACTTAGATTTATTTTTTATAATTAAAAAAATCTTTGTTGTTTTAATTCTAATGTATGAATTAAGTTTTTTTTATTTTTTATGAATTAACTTCTTAAGTTTTAATGGTTGTTTAAATTTATTTGATTTCATTTTCTTTTTTTTTTAATTTGGAAGAAAAAAAATTTTATTTCTAATTTAACAATAGAAATTAACTTTAGATTCTCTTTGAATCTAAAATTTTAATTTAATTAATTTTTCTTATTCTATTTTTATGTAATATTTTTTCCTTTTTCGTTTCGTCATCAATTAACGTGACGTTAACACCGTCAATACCTATTACGGTATAAGGACCAATGTAGATACTACTATGCTCGTCGCGGGGTTCTTTTTCCAGCAATACCTTGTCAAACACCTTGACAGATATTGGTTGTGAAATTTTGTTATATCCGGTTTGATTTTTTAATTTGTGTTCTGTAACGGCTTTTTTTGCTAATGCGTGAGTTTTTTGAAAACGAAATTTAACTTCTTTCGAATAGTTTTCTATGTTGTAAATCGGGTCTATTTTATCGCTTTGCAGTTCCTTTGGTAAATTAGCTGCTTTGCAAAAGATTAATTCATATGGTGAGAATTTATTATCGAATACTGTGTTTGTTGTTGTTATGAAGAAAAGTGAAATATTTCAAGTAAACATCCCAGTCGGAAAAATTGGGATTTGGGTAAGATCTTAAATATTCATTGAAAACTCGGTGGTTTCGCTCTACTGTTCCAAGAGTTTCATGATGGCACGCTGTGGAAAGTTTATGTTCTATTTTTAATAATTTTGTTAACTCTGAAAAATTTTCATTTTTGTATTCGGTACCTAAATCAGTTTTAATTGTTTTCATAATGCCATATATTAGTATGAAATTTTCAAAAATAGCTGATGCAACCGTTTCCGCACTTTTATCAGGTATTACAACCATTACTAAGTATTTGGTGAGATCGCATATAATGGCAGCGAACTTGTTACCATTATCGGATTGTGGTAGAGGCCCTATAGTGTCAATAACAACAATGTCGAATGGCTTACAGGGTGTTTCGGTTATGACTAAATTTTCTTTTGTTTTTGGTTTTACCTTATTCAAAAGACAATTTTCGCAGTTTTTAACAAATTTCGCTATACCGCGCGTCATGCCTTTCCAATAGTATTTGGTACATAGTTTTGCATAAACTTTTTTGCTACCGAAATGTCCTCCTAAAATTGGGTCGGTATGGTAAATTGTTTTACTCCCAGTGGTTTTCAGATCTGATTCGAAAAATATTTAAAAAGATTATAGTTTTTTTGCAATTCAATTATATTGATATTGCGCTTGCCAGCTTCTTTTTGGAGCTTCAAAAATAATTCATCTAAATGTATTATTTTGTTAGCACACGCAACTTTAATTAACTAAATTTTTTTGTGTTTTAAATGCGCATTTATCTCAAAATTTGTAATTTTACCACTTTTGTCATAATTTATTTGGGCTTTTACTCTGGGTATTTTCTTTGAAAATTTGTTTGAAAAATTATCATAAACTTCTAATTTTATGTTTTTCTTTACTTTTTCTTCTTTGCCTATTTGTTGTTGCGTTAGTTGTTCTTGTTTTGCCTGTGATCTAGTCTGTACCGCTAAAATTGATTTGCCTGAGTTTTTAATTTCTTCTATTGTGATGCGAGAGAGTGCATCTGCGCCTACGTTCGTTTTACCTTTTAGTATTCAATAGTGAAGTTGTATTCTAATACGTGAATGTTTTGAAGAGGGGTCTTTCATATTAAACAAGTAAACTAATGGACGATGGTCAGACTTGACGGTATCGTGTGTGCCATATACGTATGGTCTGAATTTTTTGATTGCAAAATATATAGCTAAAAGTTTTAATTCAATTATCGATTTCTTTTGTTCTGAATTATTAAATGATTTAGACGCGAAGCAAATTGGTAAGTCAATGTCATCTTTATTTTTACTTAAAATGGCACCACAACCAATTTTTAAAGCGTCGACTGTAATTATAAATTCTTTTTTGAAGTCTGGATATTGGAGAATTTGAGGAGAAATTAAAGATTTACGAAGTTTTTCAAATGCTATATCACATGACTTTTTTTTATTTATTTTGGAATCGTCTGGAAGTAGAGCATTTGTGTCCTTCGAAAGTGACTTCTGAACGCATGAAGTTGCATTTTTCGGGATTTAGACGCAAATTAAATTTTTTGCATGTTTGAAAGACTTGTTCTAAATTTTTAAGATGGTGAGCTTCGCTACACCCAATGACTATAAATAAGATCATAGACATATAAAAAGGCTTGGTTGGGAGAAATTCCTGAAAAGGCAATTGACATCATTCTTGAGAATGAATTCGGAGCTACGTTTAAACCGAATGGTAAAACTTTCCATCGAAAAGCACCACGATCAGTGCTGAATGAGGTGATGTCTCTAGAATCTTTATTTAATGGAATTTGATGAAAACCTGAATACAAATCCAATGTAGAAAAATATTTGGCTCTGCCTAGATTATCCAAAATATCGTCTATTCGTGCAAGTGGGAATTTGTCTGCTATCAATTTTTTGTTTACGGCTCCAAAGTCGACACAAATGCGGTATGATTTCTGTCCATTTGGGCTTTTCTTTGGTACTAGTATTAATGGACTATTATAGTTAGAATAACCGTGTTCTATAAGATCATTTTGTAATAAATTATCAACTTGTCTATTGATTTCCTCTCTCTGACAATATGGTAAGCGGTAATTTTTTATGTAAACAGGATTTTTAGCTGTCAGTCGTAGTTTCTGTTCGTAAAAGTTGTTAAGCGTCATACGTGCAGTCTTTAGTGCAAACACGTCATCATATTTTAGACATAAATCGAGAAGTTTTGGTTTGGCATAATTTGGCATTTGTTTTTCTAAAATTGACTTTAATTCCTCTTATCTTTTCGAATCTTTTGAAATATCGTTTATTTTATACACATTATATTTGGTGATTTCTTCCGTAACTATGTTACAATTTCTAATGTATTTTACCTCATCGGTGACGTTTAAAACTTTTATTATCGGATTGTTGGTGTCAACGATACACTTTGCGTTGAACACACCACTACAAATCTCTTGGGTGTCTACAAAAACTGAATATTTAGATTTTTTCAAGTTAAATAAACAATAAATTTCACATCTCGCAGAAGTTACCAAGGTGTTATAAGTTGTACTATGTACAATTGAAATTTTATTAATATTTTTGCCAATGCGAATTATTATAATCTCGTTTGCATAGTCGATTATGCAATTGTATTTTTTCAAAAAGTCTTTGCCTAAAATGCCATCTAACGGTATGTTGAATTTGTCATCTACTATATGTAAAGCAGGGATGGGCGTTATCAACAAATTTGAATAACCATTGACGAAAAAATAAAAAATAAATTTTTATTCATTATTCAAGAAAACTTGAGTGATGAATAACATGTTATTTTTTTATTCAAGCATTTCTTGAATAATGAATAACATTTTCTCGTTATTCAAAATATTCTAATTGATGATAAACGCCCATTCTTATTTTTGCAAATTTTGAATAAAGAGTTGAGTTATTATTCATTATTTACAAAATATGGAATAACAATAAAATTTTAGTTTTTATTCAGTTATTCAAAAATAAAATCATTTTGGGGTCATTCCGGGATGATTTTGGGGACTCCCTCGGGGTCATTTCGGGGTCATTTGGGGGTCATTTCGGGATGGTTTTTGGGAGTCCCTAGGAGTCATTTGGGGGTCATTCGTGGGTCATTCCGGGATCTTTTTGGGGACTCCCTCGAGGTCATTTCGGGGTCATTTGGGGGTCATTTCGGGATGGTTTTGGGGACTCCCTCGGGGTCATTTCGGGGTCATTTCGGGGTCATTAGGGGGTCATTTCGGGATGGTTTTGGGGACTCCCTCGGGGTCATTTGGGGTCATTCGTGGGTCATTCCGGGATCTTTTTGGGGACTCCCTCGGGGCCATTTGGGGTCATTTGTGGGTCATTCCGGGATCTTTTTGGGGACTCCCTCGGGGTCATTCCGCGATGATTTTGGGGACTCCCTCGGGGTCATTTCGGGGTCATTTGGGGGTCATTTCGGGATGGTTTTTGGGAGTCCCTAGGGGTCATTTGGGGGTCATTCGTGGGTCATTCCGGGATCTTTTTGGGGACTCCCTCGAGGTCATTTCGGGGTCATTTGGGGGTCATTTCGGGATGGTTTTGGGGAGTCCCTAAGGGTCATTTGGGGTCATTCCAGGATCTTTTTGGGGACTCCCTCGGGGTCATTTGGGGGTCATTCGTGGGTCATTCCGGGATCTTTTTGGGGACTCTCTCGGGGTCATTTCGGGATGGTTTTGGGGACTCCCTCGGGGTCATTTGGGGGTCCATTAGAAGTCATTTCGGGATGGTTTTGGGGACTCCCTCGAGGTTATTTCGGGGTCATTTGGGGGTAATTTCGGGATGATTTGGGGACTCCCTCGGGGTCATTAGGGGGTCATTTCGGGATGGTTTTGGGGACTCCCTCGGGGTAATTTGGGGTTATTCGTGGGTCATTCCGGGATCTTTTTGGGGACTCCCTCGAGGTCATTTCGGGGTCATTTGGGGGTCATTTCGGGATGGTTTTGGGGACTCCCTCGGGGTCATTTCGGGGTCATTTGGGGTCATTTCGGGATGGTTTTGGGGAATCCCCCGGGGTCATTCCGGGATATTTTTGGGGACTCCCTCGGGGTCCTCCTGGGGTCATTCGTGGGTCATTCCGGGATCTTTGTGGGGACTTTCTCGGGGTCATTTGGGGGTCACTCCGGGATCTTTTTGGGGACCCTCTCGGGGTCATTTCGGGATGGTTTTGGGGACTCCCTCGGGGTCATTTGGGGGTCATTTCGGGTTGGTTTTGGGGACTCCCTCGGGGTCATTTCGGGGTCATTTCGGGATGGTTTTGGGGACTCCCTCGGGGTAATTTGGGACCATTTCGGGATGGTCTTGGGGAATCCCTCCGGGTCATTGGGGATGGTTTTGGGGACACCCTCGGGGTCATTTTTGATAATTTCGGGATCAGTTCGGAACCTTCCGGGATCCTGAAATCAACACGAAATTAATATGGACCCCTTTTATTTGCACTAATTTTATATATACATACAAACATATGTACATATATACATTTTACTTAAGATGATAAAAATAAAAAACTGCAAAGCAAATAGCAACAGTGGTATCGATCTTACACAATAAAGTACTAAACTACAATAAAGTACGTAAGAACGTCTGTAATTACAAAGATAGGTAGATTTTCATTTATTTATATATATTTTTTGAGAATGATTGTACATATGAGATATAGACATATGGCAAATATGTATGTAAACAAATATACTTTAGTTGGTTGTCAAATTTTTTTAATATTAAAACAAATATGTACATACATATTTATACCGAATAAAAGGTTTTCATTGATTGAATAATGAGAGAGTACTTATTGCCTATACTGCTCTCTTTTATTTCTGATTGCTTTTATTATTTACGCTCATGCCAGTCTAGCGCCAATTTTCGAACTATTACATTTAGCAAGAACGCGTATTTCAAAGTTATAGTCCTTAAACCTATTATACCGAGGTAAGTTGTGGATCGTTGCGTATGAAAAAAGCCTCTCTACCGCTGCTGAGGAAGGCAACGGGGTGTTGTATTTAAGGAAAATTTTTTTCACAACCGGATAAACATCCACTGCTAAAAGATTGTTCGTTACAGGTTCGTGTAAATATTTTTTTACCTGAAGTTGCGCTCCAGTGTTACTGAATATATCAAGTTCACTATAGGTAGTACTGGAGATGTTACCGAAATCAAAAAACTCATCTTCCTTGTTCGGTGTATTTGTCGTTGACAACACTACGGCTTCCGCATCCGTTGCAGCAGTCATCACCACTGAGTAAACTTTTTTCTGTGCCTCAATCGAGAGGCAACCTAGCCACTGAGTTTTGAATTGCGGATGAATTACAGCTGCAATAGCTGCCCATTTTCCGCAATCCTCCACTTCGAAAAAGTCCCTAAAGCGGTGCTCCACTGTTTCAACCAAATAATCGACAGCATCAATGCAAAAGGTTGTTCCGACGTTTGTTTTGACTGCTAACAACTTTCTGCGCACTTTTATGACACACGGCAACAAATACCCATAGCTGCAGTTTTTCTCACCTTGCAGTTTATTCAAGGTATCAATAAGGGGTCGTGTGCAGTTCAAATAGTCTTCTAAATATTTAAAATCACTATCCTGCATGGTGTTTGTTATTCCCACCGCGTCACTGAATGTAATAATGTCGTCGCGTAGCGAAACAATCAATGCTAAAGTATCGAACAAAGAGTTACACCTAACACATATTGGCTTTGTCGGAGGTTTTCCAAGATATTCTATCATTATTTCTCTCTTCTTCGGGGAGCGTGACAAAGACCACAGAGCCTGACAGCGGTTAATCGTTTCACTATGTTGGGAAGACAAAGTGGCAGACTGCTTTATGAAGGAAGTAAAATCAGTGGAGGCAATTAAATTAATCGTATGACTTGCGCATCTCATATGCACCGAAAGCGATAGCTTTGGTCGGAACTGATGAGGCTCATCTTCGGGTAAGGCTGGTTCAGCATCGAAAGGTATTTGGGATTATGCAAAGCGAGACATGTTTTATTATGTAGTGTTTACTTTATTTACGGATTTTATGTTTGTCAATATATAGCGGCCCACAGTACGGTAAGTTAGTTTTTTGCGGCAATTTGTGTGATGTCCAATCATAAACTATCAACATTTTCACTGCAAGTTGAATTTTTTCCAATTGTTAACTAAAAATGTTATATTGTATTCAACTTTGAAATAACAAGCATGGTTTGTCAATTGCTTGTTTTCGGTGTTGTTTTTGTTGTACCGTTCCATAGGGGTACTTCTTATAAGTATAAACCCCACTGTCAATGGGAAGGCCTGTATGAAATCAATTTTTTCCAAAACATTTTTATAAATCCATAACAACAATGTCTTTCGACTGTTGTTTTTACTAAACATCAATGCAAAGCACTTTTAAAATATTTACTTACTTTTGATGGGCGTATCTGGGTTAATGGCAATGTTGGCTGCCAAATCACGGCTGCCATACAATGTTTTCATTTCGGTTCGAAATTCATCAAAAAAAATTACCAAATTTGATAAAGGACCATATTTTCTGTACCTTTGGTATAGATAAATTGTCACGAACAAAAAGTTTCCAATTAGTTTTTTCGCCGGCTATCGTATTGCCTCAATCCATGGTAATTAAAAGGATGCTCAATCAAGCAAAGTCCTTTCAACGTTCCCATAGTTTGTTTTTCTCCGAGAGAAAAATTGAGAAATATATTAAAGTCGTGCCTACTTGCTAAAAAATACCAAAATTTACCAAAAATGACCATCGGGCCACACGGGGTTGGAAAGGACCATTTTTGGTCCAAAGGGACCAAAGTGGCAACCGTTATGCATAGGTTTGCCCAACCGCTCAATAACGTCTGAGAAGTCGCTAAATACCCAGAAGAAAACTTGGAAAACTGTGCCTCCAAGTCATAAATTTGCGGATTACTTTTGGCGACATTTTTAAGAGAGCATACATCCAAATTACTCCATATAACAATTTCAGGTCAAAAGAAACTTTTTTCAAATCAAATAAAATTTTGTTTGACCTATGAGATTTACAGGTTTTAAACCTTGATTATTCAATTTTGATATTTCAATGTTAAAAGTGTGCTACTAAAGTGTATTGAACTACATACATATATCGAAGTCCGAATGGAATATCACCCAATCTCGGCTGCCGATTTGAATGCGCCACATCCCAGAAAACTTTTAAAACAAGGGACTTTTTTCCAAGAATGTCATACCTCATCACGAAATTAATCCCATATAACCCCTTGGGAGTCTCCAAAACCATCCCGAAATGACCCCGAGGGAGTCCCCAAAAAGATCCCGGAATGACCCACGAATGACCCCCAAATGACCCCGAGGGAGTCCCAAAAAGATCCCGGAATAACCCCAAATGACCACTAGGTACTCCCCAAAACCATCCCGAAATGACCCCCAAATGATCCCGAGGGAGTCCCCGAAAAGATCCTGGAATGACCCACGAATGACCTCCAAATGACCCCGAGGGAGTCCCCAAAAAGATCCCGGAATGACCCACGAATGACCCCGAAATGACCCCGAGGGAGTCCCCAAAACCATCCCGAAATGACCACCAAATGACTCCGAGGGAGTCCCAAAAAGGTTACGGAATGACCCCGGGAGGACCCCGAGGTACTCCCCTAAACCATGCCAAAGTGTCCCAGAAATTACCCCCAAACGACCCCCAAAAAACCCCGCGAATACTCCCCAAAATCATCTGAATATTACCCTAAGAAGCTTCAGAACTACACGCGAACTGGTTGCGCATATGGGTATATTTTGAGGGCATCTCGATGGCTTATTTTTTTATTTTTGAATAACTGAATAAAAACTAAAATTTTATTGTTATTCCATATTTTGTAAATAATGAATAATAACTCAACTCTTTATTCAAAATTTGCAAAAATAAGAATGGGCGTTTATCATCAATTAGAATATTTTGAATAACGAGAAAATGTTATTCATTATTCAAGAAATGCTTGAATAAAAAATAACTTTTTATTCATCAATCAAAAAATTTAAAATGATGAATAATTTTTTATTTTTTATTTTGATTTGTTTCATTTCAAAATGACTCAACCCTGATGTAAAGTATGTGGAATTGAAAAATTTGAATGAAAAAGTTCTGTTTTAATAGTTGCCTAGGTTGAAACTGTATCTGTTGTAACGCCGGTTATATTTATGATATTGCTGTTACTTATGTTAATATTTTATTTTAAACTTGTAAATTTTAATTATGAAATATCAGCTTATGTATATACTAGGAAAGTGGATGTTTTAAAAGTGTCATTCCAATTCAGTTCGATGAAATCTGTGTAATTAGATTTAGAGAGTAAATTGATTTATTTTGGAAAATGTTATTTAATTCAGCTCCTAGTCCCCCAGTGTTAGCTCCTGAGGGCCGTCAGATTTTAAAGTCCGTACACTGGCGTTATTCGTAGTATTTTGACGTCTATTGTTATTGTTGTTACTGTTACTGTTGTTTCGGTTTGTTTGTCTGTTGTTGTTATTGCGAAAATTGCCATAACCTCGCGAGCCATAATTATTGTTGTTATTGTACCTATAGTTGTTATTGTTGGCTCTACTAAAATTGTTGTTTTATCACGAAGCTACCACGAAAACTACTTATTCTGCCCGCTATAACGCGACCGAAACGATAACACTTGCCTCTCACTAACTTTATTATTATCCTCGACGATCATTTTAGCAACTACGTCTTTTGAGTCAGTAAACGTAGTTGACGCCAAAATTGATTTGACCAGGTCTGAGCGAGCCGACAAACATTGACAGTTTGTTCGACTGCCATCTCATACGCTTTTACCTGAGTCATTCCTTCTATAACTAAAGATCGTTCTAAAGCATCGGCAAATTCCGGGTGGTTATTATTGAAAACTTTTAATGATGAAATTTTTCGTTTACGCGTTTGGCAAATTCCGAGTGGTTATTATTGAAAACTTTTAATGATGCAATTTTTCCTGCAACAACTTTCGCATTATCAGGTTTTATTCTACCTTTTAACGCATATTTGATTTGTTGAATTGATGTTACTTCACTTGGAATTCCCTCACACGCTTTTTCTTCAAGGTTCGATTTTATAAATGAAATGAAGGTATTTGTCTTGCTTACATTAAATATTCTATTAAAATGATTTTGTCTATAAAGGAGACACGTGGGAGCGGATCGCGGCTGTCGTTTTCTCTAATTATCGAGGCACACATAGTAATGAAAGTTTTCTTTTCTTCTGCAGTTGCCATTGTTGGTTGCTCTTCGCTAATTGTTTCTAAGTTATTTATTTGAACTGAATTTTCGAATCCAGCAAACTCATCAAGATAAGACCCAATACTTTGTTTAATGATATTAGCTTCGTAGGCTGTAGGTGTCTGTGCGTCAGAGAACTCGTCCTCAGTATCGAAATCAGAGCTTGATTCGCTTTCTTATATTAACTCGGAAAAATCTTCGGATACTTTTATATTGCAATTAATTTTTGAAAAACATTTACTGAGTTGTTCTTTGCCCTTTCAGTTACAGCACTTGGCTTATCTCGATTTTCCAAATGCGAATTTACTTGTCGTTATAGCTTTTAATTAATGAGACTTTATATTCTATTAACTTTTTCTCCGAGAAAGATTTATTTTTTAAAACGCGCTTAGTAACTTTCGTGAATTCAACACGTAAATCTTTGAACTCGGTATGAAAATTGACAATTGAAATCTGACATTTGACATTGCTGGTTGTCGGAAGAAAACTTTATTATCTACATTTATTAAAAATGCCCTAAAGATATCAAATTTGTTTCCTATAAAAATCGAAGAAGGTTTGAAAGTTAACTGTTAGGTACTGTTTATACAAAACGAGATTGGAACCACTCAATAGTACGTAGATTCAGAAAAGATTTAAGATGTTCAAAATCACCGGAAATAAAAAATCGAAAGGCACTACATTTGTTGCCTACTTTAAATTCAATGTAAATGCAAAATAAAGTTGAGATATTAAAACAACACTGTATTCGTTGAAAAGCGGTAGGTATAAATTCAAAACTATTGTAATATTTTAAAGACACTGAATTATAACTTCGAAAATTGTTTAAATATTCAGAAGGCACTCGAAAAATTTTAAAGACGCTATAGGAATTATAAATTCGAAAATTTTTTAATTATTCAGAAGGCACTGCTTAAGTTGAATAAATCAGAGGAATTATGAATTTGAAAAAAAAAATTTGAAATTTTTTTAGGAATGCGAGATATCAATAATCGGCATAATTATTAAAATAACAGAAAAATAAAAACAATTTAATTTACAAAGGCAAGAAATAATGATTTGATTGACAAACTATTGATTTAAATTTTTCCGGAACCAAAAATTTATTTTGCAATAGCCTGAAAAGTTAATTTATCCGGATAAATATTAGTGGCAAAGATATTTATTAAATGGCAAATTGGATATTGTATTTAATTGCAAAACTTTTGTGGTTTATGCAAAGTACATGAAATATATATATATACAGCAATAACCCCATATTGGGCGTTTTCACATTGACCGACACCGACACCGACAGATTTTTTCAAAGTACTTACACATTATAACCGACACGACACGATTTAATAACACTGCTCATAAAAAAACAATGCAACAAATAAAAACAGCTTGTCGACGACGAGATGAGTGGAATTCTTGCTTCCCGCCGACATGTCGTTGCCGACAATGGCATAAAGCTGTCGTGTTGGCAAGTGTGAAAGCTTGCCCATATAATTAAATGAATTTGTGTTCCCACTGTTGTCGTTGTCGGTGTCGTGTCGGCTAGTGTGAAAACGCCCACTGCCAAACTCAGTACGGTATATGTGCAAAGCATAATAAGAAAAACTATATTAGTTAGCTACAGTGGCCACGCTTGCTAAAATTATCCCTCAAATTTTATTGCGACAAATCTCAACATATTTTAAAATTTTCTCAAGGTGATCTAACATATCTCTTGCCGTCAATTAAATATATTGAAAAACCTCGGCAGGTTTCTGATTTGTCTCCATTTGAACATATATTAAACAAAAATTTTGTCTTACTTGCGTTCACACACTTATGCACACGCATACACAAAATTAATTACACAAATAAGCGGTAATATAAAATCTCGTGCACAGTGGTGCAAGAGTGGTTCGGTGCGTTCACTAGGGTTTTAAAAAATAGATTTTTCTCTCGTGTAAAGCTAAGAGTTTCCTGAGTTATTTATTATTTTCACTCTGTATCTTTCGTTATACAGTCCACAAAAATATTGATAGTGAAATTAAAAAAATAATAATAACTATTTATCTTTACATACATACATACATACATATATATATATATATATATATTGTATTTTTCCCACGTATATTTAACCCTCCCGCATATATACACATTAAATATATTAAATACATTGCAAACGTGGCACAGTGTTCAAACTCGATCGGTCACCCCCTCAAATAAAATTTAACTCAACAACTTTTTTTTGCTTTTGAAAATTATTCTCCCTTGCTATTTAACGTGAAGCTAAACGCAACTCCCTCACACCCAGGTAAAAGCAAACACTATCTCTTCAAAAAAAAAAAAAGTGTCTCTCTATAAGTTAAATTTCGTTCAATTCTCAACGGTAAGAGGAAACAAAAGTAAAAATGAGTGATGATGAAAAGAGACAAAGTGGCTCCAATACTCAAGGAGTTAAAAGATTTAAGTTCTCGTCTGCC
Organism: Eurosta solidaginis; assembly: GCF_040869045.1. NCBI lineage: Eukaryota > Metazoa > Arthropoda > Insecta > Diptera > Tephritidae > Eurosta > Eurosta solidaginis. The sequence continues at coordinate 128,238,021 of NC_090321.1, read as the reverse complement.
ACTAAAAAGTTCATTACCGACACGGATATTTTCATGGACTATTGTGCTCGGTTCAAGTCAACGTCCCTCTAAGATAAAACTGAGTCTTCCCTCAACGTAAAAAACTCGAATATAGACAAATTTTGGAATAGAGTACAAACAACATTCGATAAAGTGATAGAAACCGAGGATCAGGACATGCCCGACGAATTTGCAAAATCTGCCCATAGCAAATACATGACCTGCCTCATAACTTATGAGGAAACATAGGATCAGATTGAGGACCAACTTCAGTTGATAAACCAAGTGAAAACCCCCGCGCCCATTACCGTCACAACACGTCAAATTTAAAACAAAAGGAAATGCAGCTCAAATAGTCAACCAATTTCCTTTGACTGATGACAACTTAGCCTTAGCGTGGGAAGCCCTAAACTCTCGATACGAGAACAGACGAGTTCTTGTAGATAACCAAATATGGGCCCTGATGAATTTAAAAACCATTAGCACGGAAAACAGTGAAGACATACAAAAGTTGCCGATGGCCTAGAAAATTTCAAATTACCCAAAACTGTTTTCATCATTTTTTTCATGGGGAAAAATATTTATCCAATCTATATATTTTAAACACGTCTTTTAACCTTATTCAAAGTGTTTTCAACGATTTACACCAATTTTGGGTCTATAAGTCGGGTCTCTCGTTAAGATAACGCGGAGGCAGTGGCGCAAAAATAGTGTGGCAGGGCTGGCAAAATGGCACAGGTCACCAACGCAAGGGGGTCCCGGGCCAAGAGGCCCCGAGCTCGACAAAATTTTTTTACGTTGTACCTGAGTTTTTATTTTATTTGAAAAGTATATTTTTATAAGTTCTGCTTAAAACTCAAAGTGAGACACCTAAAGCGATGATACAGTTTCAAGTTAATCGTTAAGCATTTCAATCACACTAACCAAAAATCCATAAGTCACTGATACCTTTACGTCCTATTGCTTCATCAATCATGGTACCCTGTTTTAACCTGTCCAAATTCGTTGGCCAAATATTTAAACCTCTTATTTCAGATAAATATAATGTGAAAAATGCGTTTATCTTGAAAGACCGATTGAATAATTTTAATGTGTGTGACGAAGATGTTTTAGCTTCTTTTGAGGTTGTGTCCTTGCCTACAAATATATTTACCTACAATGTTAGCAACTAAAATTATAATGAGGAAATGGGAGAAAATACAAAATACAACTGAGATTAATAATGCCAAGATCCAACAAATTCTACATTTATGTGTCAGAGGTAATTATTAATTTATGTGCAAAAACAAAATATACACTCAGACTTTTGGAATACCAATACGAAACGCGATTTCACCTCCAATCGCTGATATTACTATTGACGACCTTATTGACTACATCATCTCGGAGCTTAAACAACAACACAATATTGACATAACGTTCTTGAGCAAATATGTAGACGACGATGCTTTTGCAATAGCAAAACGTAATGACGTGAATAATATTCTAGAGATTCTTAACAATTACCACCACAAACTCCAGTTCACGAGCGTATACACAGAGCTAACGACAAAATCAAATTAAATTTCTTTTCGTCCCAACCGACCAAGTACAGAATTAGTACAGCGAAGAATCTTATACATAAAATACTAACGCTAAGCCACCGAGATTTCAATGACGCCAATTTAGAAAAGAACAAGTAATATTGAAAAACAAGTAAGGAAGGTTAAGTTCGGGTGTAACCGAACATTGCATACTCAGTTGAGAGCTATAGTGACAACATAAGGGAAAATAACCATGAAGGAAAATGAACCGAGGGTGTTTGTATGACATGTGTACCAAATGAAATGAATTAAAGAGTATTTTATGAGGGAGGGGGCCATAGTTATATAGGTGGACGCCATTTAGGGATATCGCCATAAAGGTGGATCAGGGTTGACTCTAGAATTAGTTTGTACATAATGGGTATCAAATGAAAGGTGTTAATGAGTATTTTAAAAGGGAGTGCTCCTTTGTTCCATATGTGGACGCCTTTTCGAAATATCGCCATAAAGGTGGACCAGGGGTGACTCTAGAATGTGTTTGTACGATATGGGTATCAAACGAAAGTGTTAATGAGTAGTTTAAAAGGGAGCGGGCCTTAGTTCTATAGTTGGACGCCTTTTCGAGATATCGCCATAAAGTTGGACGAGGGGTGATTCTAGACTTTGTTTGTACGATATGGTTATCAAATGAAAGTTGTTAGTCTTTTTAAAAGGGAGTGGGCCTTCGTTCTATAGGTGGTTTTCGAGATATCGCCATAAAGGTGGACCAGGGGGACTCTAGAATATGTCTGTACGATATGGGTATCAAATGAAAGGTGTTAATGGGTGTTTTAAAAGGGCGTGGGGTTTAGTTCTATAGGTGGACGCCTTTTTGAGATATCGCCATAAAGGTGGACCAAGGGTGACTCTAGAATGTGTTTGTACGATATGGGTATCAAATTAAAGGTATTAATGAGGGTTTAAAAGGGAGCGGTGGTAGTTGTACATGTGAAGGTGTTTTCCAGATATCGACCAACAGAAATAAGTTATCGTCGTAGAATCTACGTCCCTACCAAATTTCACAAGGATTGGTAAATTTTTGTTCGACTTATGGCATTTAAGCATCCTAGACAAATTAAATGAAGAAGGGCGGAGCCACGCCCATTTTGAAATTTTCGTTTATTTTTGTATTTTGTTGCACCATATCATTACTGGAGTTGAATGTTGACATAATTTACTTATATACTGTAAAGATATTAAATTTTTTATTAAAATTTGACTTTAAAAAATTTTTGTTTAAAGTGGGCGTGGTCGTTCACCAATTTTGCAAATTTTTATTAAGCATACATATAGTAATAAGAGTAACGTTCCTGCCAAATTTCATAATGATATCTTCAACGACTGCCACATTACAGCTTGCAAAATTTTAAATTATCTTCTTTTAAAAGTGGGCGGTGCCAGGCCCATTGTCCAAGATTTTACTAATTTTCTAAGTTTCATCGCTTTATCCGTCTTTGGTAATGAATTATCGCACTTTTTCGGTTTTTCGAAATTTTCGATATCGAAAAAATGGGGGTGGTTATAGTCCGATATCGTTCATTTTAAACAGCGATCTGAGAGGAGTGCTCAGAAACCTACATACCAAATTTCATCTAGATACCTCAAAATTTACTCAGGTTATCGTGTTAACGGACGGACGGACATGGCTCAATCAAATTTTTTTCGATCCTGATGATTTTGATATATGGAAGTCTATATCTATCTCGATTCCTTTATACCTGTACAACCAACCATTATGCAATCAAAGTTAATATACTCTGTGAGCTCTGATCAACTTGGTATAACAATAACTACCCCGGCCACCTTACACACGAACTAATCAACCAGGAAACCATGAAATATAGCAATCAGCATACCCTCTAACGCAGTAACAACAGATATAAAGAAATACTACAGTGTGACATACAATCCAAAATTAAGTGCAACCATTGATCACAAAATACTCGAACAACAAAACGTCACACTAGCCTACAGGTCCAACAATGCATTATCCAAAATATACACAAGAACAAAATCTCCAATAGACAAGCAACAACAAAACAAAGTCATATATAAAATCGAATTTACTTTTCTCAATTTCAATGGTATTAAGTGGCAATTTTATATATGTATGTAAACATGTAAAAAATATTGTTTGATTTGATAGAAAATTAATAAATCTAATCTAAATCTAATTATACTTCATAACCAATAGCGTGTTTGAATCAAAACTGATTAGTCATTCCTCAGCTTGCGCTGCTTTTATACTCTCTGTTAACTCGTCCGCATATTTTTAGTAAGGTCTAGAATGTACAAAAACATAATAATTAAATAAATTATAAATTAAAAATTGCTTCAAATAAATGTTTTCATACATTTAAAGCAATAAGGGTAATCTCCGCTTAAAACATCACACAAATAGACAATATTGGTGAATTCGTTGTAGTTCTATAAATAGAACAAAAAACACCACCAAGTTTCTTTGAAAACTGCCTTACCAACGCATAATTTTATCATATGATGCCATACGAAGTATGGATTATGAATAAAGAAAATAAGCAAAGAAGGCAATTGGGATAAGGTTTACAACAACTAAGGCATGACATGGCTGCATGCGTTTGTAACACTTCAACCATCGTAGGAGTGCGGGTTCAAATCCCACTCTCGGGAGAAAAGGCTTTGAAGACATTTTCAAGGTGAAATCGAAACAGCTGTCGCCTTGTCCATCCTGATGTCACGTTGTTTAAATTTTTCCCAAATTGTTAAATAAATTATAAATTGCTTCAAATAAATGTTTTCATTCACTTAGAGCAATAAGGGTAATCTCCGCTTAAAACATCACACAAATAGACAATATTGGTTAATTCGTTGTAGTTCTATAAATAGAAGAAAAAACAACATCAAATTTATTTGGTTAATTCGTTGTAGTTCTATAAATAGAAGAAAAAACAACATCAAGTTTATTTGAAAACCGCCTTACCAACGCTTTACTTTACCATATTGTACAGAATTTAGCTCAATTCTGCTTATTTGCAACCTTCTGCTAACGTTCGAATCACTAAACTGTTAAATGAATAACTCCAATATTCAATAATTCAAAATTGTTTTTATTAGACTACTTTCACAATAACACTTCTACTTCTAAACAAATAGCGTGCTTAAATCAAACTGATTAACATGTCTCAGCTGGCGCTGTTTTTTTTACTCTTCGGTTTCCTCGTTTGCATATTTCTAGGCGTTTCCAGAATTTACTACTTATTTACCAGCTATAAACTCACCAGCTATAACTACAGACGCACTATTATAGCTTCTCTCCCATATGCGCGTGTATATGTGAATGATACTTCCATCGGCGATTGCCTACTTTTGGGAGTATCTCAGATATATGAATGTGTTTGTGCGTTTCTATCCGCTGCTTGAATGGATAAAATGATTGATTTGTTTATGTGCATACAAGTCACTGCTCAATATCGGCTTAGAGATGATAGTATCCTTTAGTGTTGCTAATATTCGTCACACTGCTCTCATCCTAAGTCTGATCGTCCCGATCGGAAAAATCTCCAGATCTAAACGCCGCACAGTGGTCTGGAATGTGGCCTGTAGTGGACTCAGGGAAATTAAAAAAAAAATTTGTTAATAAGACAAAAACTTTGATGGGGATCGATTTTAAGTCTCATTACATGACGTTTTTATATATGAGTATTTTTTCATAAATGCTTAAACAAAAAAGTTATAGCAAATAAAAAATTTAATATATGGGAAAAATCACATTTTTATCGTTGACTCATTTTCCTCACATTTCCTCAAAACTTGATTAATTTATTTATATAGCTAGGGTTATATACTCTGCAATGTACTCGGTTTCATTATTTGAAAAGGTTCGCGTTTTTATTTATTTTTTGTTTCTTGATTTTTTTTTTAATGTTAGTATTGCGAATCACTTATTAATTCTGGGTAATATTAAAAAAAAAATGTTTAATTCATATTATACATTTAATTTTTTATTGAATTTACATTTAAAAATCCAAAAAAGGTTCAAATCATAAATTTAGCTATTCCAGCTTGTTCGTTAATTTTTTTTGTTTATATGATGCTTACTATTCCAGCTTGTTCGTTAGTACCAAAAGAGTAATTAAAAGCAAAAATTATTCGATCGGTCAATAGTCCATGATATCTCCAAATATACACATAAGCATATGACCAAAAAAAAAACACTAAAAAAAACAATTTTTATTATTTTAAGTAAATGTTGCGTTTCATATGTAGTATGTATATTCGTACCCAATTAAAATTATAACCTCTTATAATCGGCGAGTTTTCGCGAATTTTGCACACATTTTTAAAATAAAGTTGAAAGCTTCTGGGTTAGACCTTGATACATATTTTTATTGAGAAATAGCAAAAATTATTTTAGTGAGGCCAAAATTGCTGGAAATGGGAAAAATTACCTAGATGTACACATATGCTCGTTAGGGTATGTCGATATGAAACCCGGTTACTAAAAGTGTCATAACTTTTTTAAATTAGGTTTTACGTAAAAAATGTTATATAACAATAAATTACGGAAAAGGATCACAAAATATGAAAATTTACATTTAAAGTCCTAAGTCCCAACTTTTCAATTTCGGTCCACTGTGCGGCGCCAGCTTTTCCAGATGAACTACTTTCATTTTGGTTTGTGGTTTACCAATGGTTTGTATGCTGCAAACTACATCTTTGATCCGCTTTACAACTTCGTATGGGCCTTCCCAGTTACACTGCAATTTCGAGGACAGACCTTTTTTCCGTTGTGGGTTGTATAACAGCAACAAATCTCCTTCCTGAAAATCTTCCGATTTAATTGCTTTATCGTATCGGGCTTTCATCTTGTCCACTCGTAATCTTTGTTCTTTGCCTTATCAGATCATGTATTTCTCTCAGCTCTTCTTCCAAAACACCAGGGGATTTCTTGACATTTCTCTCCCCATCGCTATCTATCCGAAACTTCAAATCAGCTGGCAATCGAAAGTCATTGCCAAAAATTACTTTTGCAGAGGTATGGCCTGTTGTCTCATGCACTGCTGATCGGTAAACCATCAAGAATAATGGTATGCGGGTATCCCACTCTTTAAGAAACTGGTCCACTACTTTCCTTAAGTGCTCCTCCAATGTTCTATTGAATCGTTCCACCATACCATATCGGACTGAGGATGTAATGCAGTTGTCCGTGTTTTTCGAATGCCCAATGATTTACACATTTCCTGAAACACAGCTGATTCGAAATTCCTGCTTTGGTCAGAATGTAACTCTATTGGTACACCATACCTTGCAACCCAATTGTTTATAAACAATTCTGCTACTGTTTCCGCTTCTTGATTTGGGATTGGGTATACCTCCGGCCATTTGCTGAAATAATCTATAACCACCAGTACATATTTGTTTGCGCAGTTGCTAGTAGGAAATGGACCTTCGGCATTCATAGCGATCCTTTAAAATGGTGCACATGAAATATATTGCTTCATCTGGCCATGACTTCGGGTTTTGGGCCCTTTCGCTCTGCTGCAAACCTCGCAGTTCGCAATCCACTCAGTGACCGACTGACGGCAATCAACCCAATAGAATCTCTGTTTAATGTTCTCGAGCGTCTTCGTGATTCCAAGATGACATCCGCTTGGACTATTATGCAGCTCGCTGATCACGCCAGGAATCCTTTTTCTGGGAACAACTATCAGTTTCTTCTTGCATTGACCATCCTAACTCTCCTATAATCGATGAAAGCAACCGGATATCAATTCTAAACTGTTCCACTGTGCCCAATATGACTTCACAATGGGACTCTCTGCTGACATCTCCTCTCTATTTGGTTTTTCGTTTCGTTCGACCCCTTGCATAACACGTGACAGATCAGTATTTTCTAGCTGACACTTCCTTAGTGATTCCTTGTCCCATTCATCCGTACATGTTATAGTCATTAGCCGGACATCTATAACACAGTGCTACAAAAAAAAAATATCTCCAGAACTTTTGTAGCGACCTAGTGTTCGTCGTAGGTCTTGATGAGTAGATCAAGATACCGTATTTCAAAATTTTCTAACACCCCGAGATTTTCAAGTTATTGTTGAAAAACTGTTTTTCTTGTACCTCGCGCATTCAAAAATTCGTTACTCCATCATTTTTCCATCAATTTTTTATTGCTTAATAATTTTGGAAAGCTGAAAGATAGGGCTTCAAAAAAATATATATTTTCACTTTTATAGTAAATTTTTAAGATTTTTTAAAAGTTATCTAAAATTTTCTGTTTTTTTTTTAGTTTTTCAAAGTTTGACGGCTTTTTAGTGTATCATTTCTTTAATAAATTATTTTTTTCTTAAATATATTGAGAGAATATTCTATCTCGAGTAAAAAAAAATACTGGTTGATCAAATACGGTTGAGAATTGTTGAAATGACAACACTTTTTGCGAACAAGAACATTCTGCTCTCATCGTAGAATCGATATCGCGCCATGTCAGGATAGAATGTATGATTTCAGTATATCGTCGCTGTTGTTTTGAGCATTCTCTATCATGTGTTGGGAAAAATTGATATGACCACGGTTTTGACAACGGTTTTTCTTGTTTGTGGAAATGAGATACACAGTCCTTTTATTGCTCTCCGAGACATTTGCTTCTTTGCATCTGTAAGATAAATGACAGGACGAAACTTAGGATACTGTCATTTTGGTAGAATCAAATCAGTCAGTGGTTGTACGTGTTGCTACAAGGTACTTTTTTTAACAAGGTGTGATAAGCGTAATAAGTTTTGTTACGTCTGCAGTATTAGACCATATATCAGTTTAATATGCGCAGTTATAGAATTTAAGTAAAACGAGAATACGTTAATTTCGTACAGCGTATATTTCAGAAAAAAGGAATTCAACTCATACAAATTTATTCAACGTCAGTAGTACAATATGACAGTAATTGCAAATGTGATACAATATTGAAAACAAAGTGGTTATTTACAAAGTATATTTCTAACACTCCCCCTCAATATGTATACATTTTCATTATTTAATATAATCCCATATCTTTTCTAAATTTGCAGTGTTTTGTGTTTTGCAAGTTTTTGGTTAAAATATCCGCTATCATTTCTTCAGTACAAACATAATTCAGTGCTATTTCCCCTGTTTTATTTATTTATTTATTTATTTCTTGAACAAAATGATATTTCAAATCTATGTGTTTACTTCTAGCATGATATACAGGATTCTTTACCAAAAACTGTGCACCCTGATTATTACTTTTTATTATAGTAGGTTTAGGATCACCGAAACCTAATTCATTTAAAAGCTTTCTTATATATATAGCTTCTTTTGCAGCTAATTAAATCGCTACATACTCTGCTTCTGTACTACTAACTGAACTACGCTCTGTTCCTTAGACTCCCAGGAAAATACTGCACCTGCAGCAAAAAATGCATTTCCTGAATATGATTTCCTGTCACTTACGTCGGCTCCCCAATCAGCGTCAACATAACATTCAATTGGTTTACCCATTTTGTGATAACGTATTGTTACGAATATTAGCAAAACTGAGGAGTGCTGCCATCTCCAGGCCGATGCTAAGCAGTGACGTGAATTCACATCAATAATTCAATCATTATGTATCTACATAAACGAATCAATAATTGCGTCTACACATATGTACACATTCCGACGAGCAACATTTACATACAAGCAGCGAGAGATGAGATGTCACACACCGATGAATTTACTTATACGCTTATGTGTGTGCGGGAGACTGTAAACTACAAACACATGCATATATCTTATCTGAGTTGTCACAAGAGAGAGCAATAATTTATGCACGTAGTTGTGGCTGGCGAATTTTGTAGCCGAAACAACTAGTAAGTTCTGGAAATCGAAGAGCCTAGAAGTATGCAGCGTAAACTATAAAAGCGGGGCAAGCGAGTAAGAAGAATTCAGTTTGATTTGAGTTGTCAAGCAGTTTGATTAAGACGATATCTCGCGAGCAATAGCAGAGTGGTTATTAAGCAAGCTATTCGTTGCACAGTTTGAGTGTATTGTGAAGTACTTTAATAAAGGCCATTTTGCATTATTACAAATTGGAGTTATTTATTCAACAGTTTAGTGATTCGAATTTAGCAGAGTATTGCAAATAAGAGGATTTGCAAGCAAATTCGTTACAATTGGTGTCAGAAGAGGAATTGTTGAATAAATTCCAGAGGACAACAAGGACATGGCAAAGTTCAGTGAATTGAAGATCCAGCAACTAAAGAAGGAGTTGGAAGCCCGTGGATTTAATACAAGCGGCGTTAAACTCGAAGGCACGGCTACGAGAGGCAATGGAAGCAGAAGGAATTGATGTGGACGAGTATGTTTTTTATCCTGATGAGGACGAGACAACAACAAAAATTGAAGAGAAAAATGAAACACCGCAGACAATGGCGAACACAGACCTGAACATGATATTGGTTGCAATATCGGCACAAATGTCCGAAATGTCATCACAAATATCTACCAACATGTCATCACAATTGGAAGAACAGAAAACGTATGTGTCATCACAGATGGAATCCCAAGAGACACGAATAACATCGAAGATTGAAGCACAAGAAACGCGAATGTCAGAAATGTCGACACAGATTACATCCAAGATGGAAACGCAATTGGAAGAACAGAAGACATATATGGCATCCCAACTGGAATCGCAGGAGACACGCATAACATCAAAGATGGAAGAACAAGAGGAGCGCTTATCATTGCAGGTGGCACAAATGTCTTCACAGTTAGAAGCACAGGAAGCAAGGGTAACATCAAAGCTGGAAGCGCAGGATGCAAAAATCGCTCAATTTCGGGCAGAAGTCGATGATTTGAAGGGTCGTATGGAGCAGTTACAACTAAATCGTCCAGCAGTTTCAGCGAGTAATCCAAAGGTAAAAACTCCATCTTTTGACGGTTCTGTTCCTTTCCAGGTCTTTAAGCTACAGTTTGAGAAGACCGCAGCAGTGAACAACTGGAATGTGGAAGATAAAGTTGCCGCACTCTTCGTAGCATTGAAAGGACCAGCTGCCGAAATCTTACAGACTATTCCAGAGTACGAACGGAACAGTTATGACGCATTGATGGCTGATGTAGAACGGCGATACGGAAGTGAACACAGGAAACAGATATTTCAAATAGAATTGCAAAACCGCTACCAAAAAGTTAACGAGACTTTGCAGGAGTTTGCTTCGGACATTGAAAGATTGGCTCATCTTGCAAATGCGGATGCACCCGTGGAATACACGGAAAGAGTGAAGACTCAGAGCTTTATAAATGGCATACGGGACGTCGAAACGAAGCGAGCCACATACGCGAACCCAAAGCAAACATTTTCTGAAACGGTATCCCATGCATTGACTCAGGAAACGGCGTCATTATTGAGTAAACCAGCATACAAAGCTCATCGTGTGGAAGTAGAAAGGCCAGATTGGGTAGACACAATTTTGGAAGCACTGAAGGGATCTCAACAGAAGAATGCCGGAGTTATTAAATGTTTCAAGTGCGGCAACCCAGGTCACATTGCACGTCATTGCGATCTTGGTCCTAATAGTTCCAACAATGTGGGTGGCCGTAAACGCAAAGCTGGCGGAAATGAGCAAGAGCGTGTCGAATGTAAAGAACGAAAACTTGCCCCGGCTGTTGAATTTCCTGTGATATCTGTGTCGCAAATTGGAAGGAAATCAAGCAGTCTTACCGTCAGAGAGAATGTGGATGGTAAAGAGCGTGTACTGACTGTAGATACGGGGGCATCTCATTCCTTGATTCGATCTGATTTGGTCTACAGGAGAGTAAAGTCATTACCTGGAGCAAGGTTGCGTACGGTAACAGGCGAATATAATCAAGTCCAAGGCGAAGTGGTATGTGAGGTATTAATTGGAAAAGTCATGGTTCTACACAAATTCGTTGTGACGGAGATCGTTGATGAAGTCATATTGGGAGTGGACTTCTTGGTTGACCATGACGTCAGGATCGATGTGCGGAGAAAAATTATGCGCTATAAGAACCAGGACATACCACTTAACTTTAGTTTGGAAAAAGGGTTCAGCAGTAATCGGGTACTGGTGGAAAAGACTCGACAAAGACCACGAAAGTCAAAGGCAAAGGTTGATAGATCGAATGGGCCAAATAAATTAAAATCAAAAGTACCTGCGAGAGAAACACTGGCATTGACAAAACCTAAAAGACGCAGGAAAACGAAGCAACGAATTTCCGAGAAAGAATGCGAGGGTAGTTTCATGCCGGGGCGCACTATTCTTGTGAAATGTGGGAACGATACCGATTATGCAAAGCAAATCCGTCCAGCGCAAGCTCTTCGAAGTGGTTCATTGACCAAACAACAGAGTGTGAAGGAACGGCCCAGGGTAATGAGTAGTAAGATGAAACACTGGCATGACAAGAACTCTAATTCGGAAGGTTTCTTGGCGGGAGATTTGGTACTGTTAAACAACCCTCACCGGCGGAAAGGTGTTCCAGCCAAATTTCGGTGCAGTTGGGAAGGCCCGTACAAAGTTGTGAAGAAGATCAGTCATACCATCTACCGCATACAAACCACTGGGAAACCACGGATTAGAAGAGTGGTACATTTGGAGATGCTAGCGGCGTTTAGATTGGGAGATTTGTCTGATCGGGACGATCAGACTTAGGTGGAGGGCAGTGTTACGAATATTAGCAAAACTGAGGAGTGCTGCCATCTCCAGGCCGATGCTAAGCATTGACGTGAATTCACATCAATAATTCAATCATTATGTATCTACATAAACGAATCAATAATTGCGTCTACACATATGTACACATTCCGACGAGCAACATTTACATACAAGCAGCGAGAGATGAGATGTCACACACCGATGAATTTACTTATACGCTTATGTGTGTGCGGGAGACTGTAAACTACAAACACATGCATATATCTTATCTGAGTTGTCACAAGAGAGAGCAATAATTTGTGCACGTAGTTGTGGCTGGCGAATTTTGTAGCCGAAACAACTAGTAAGTTCTGGAAATCGAAGAGCCTAGAAGTATGCAGCGTAAACTATAAAAGCGGGGCAAGCGAGTAAGAAGAATTCAGTTTGATTTGAGTTGTCAAGCAGTTTGATTAAGACGATATCTCGCGAGCAATAGCAGAGTGGTTATTAAGCAAGCTATTCGTTGCACAGTTTGAGTGTATTGTGAAGTACTTTAATAAAGGCCATTTTGCATTATTACAAATTGGAGTTATTTATTCAACAGTTTAGTGATTCGAACTTAGCAGAGTATTGCAAATAAGAGGATTTGCAAGCAAATTCGTTACAGTATTTTCATATCTCTTATACCCTTTAAATATCTAAGAACATGTTTAGCTGCAGCTTCATGCTCACAATGTGGATCAGTATTTCTTTGAGACAGTATACTTATTGAATGAAGAATATCTGGTCTCGTGGAAATAGCAAAATGCATTAAAACGCCTATCAAAGACTGATATTCACTTTGTGACACGCGTCTATCTTTGTTGTCATTACAACTAACTTGAAAACCTGCACTAAGCGGTGTAGATACAACTTTACAATCAGACATTCCTTGATCCATTAATAAGTTTTTAATATAATTCTTTTGGCATAGAGTTATTGCACCTGTTGTGCCTTCACGCGAAATCTCCATTACAAGATAATAATTTAAAGGACCTGCGTCAACTACATCAAACTCATTTGCTAATTTTCCATTTACTATTTCGACCTCCTCTAATTTCGTACCGCCTATAATTAAGTCATCCACATATACAGCAATAATATTGTCACGGATATTAGCATCACTAAATTATCGCATCACTAAGGCGATGCCAAGGCCATGCCAAGCAGTATTTACGTTAATAATTAAATCAAGTATACACATATATAAGGCAGCCCAGAGAGATGTCACACACAGAGGCATTTACTTATATGCCTATGTGCGCAAACTACAAACATTCACATCAATAATTCAATCTTTATGTATCTACATAAACGAATAAATAATTGCGTCTACACATATGTACGTATACGAGCAGCGGAGCGGCAATGCACAAACACGTGCATATATCTTATCTGAGTTGTCACAAGAGAGAGCAATAATTTGTGCACGTAGTTGTGGCTGTCGATTTTGTAGCCGAAACAACTAGTAAGTTCTGGAAATCGAAGAGCCTAGAAGTATGCAGCGTAAACTATAAAAGCGGGGCAAGCGAGTAAGAAGTAATTCAGTTTGAGTTGAGCTATCAATCAGTTTGATTAAGCACGCGATCTGGCGGCCAATAGTAGAGTTTCATTTGAGTTATCAATCAGTTTGGTTATTAAGCCAGCGAGTAGCAAAGTATAAGTGTTATTGTGAAGTACTTAATAAAGGCCATTTTTTCCATCATTCAATATTGGAGTTATTTATTCAACAGTTTAGTGATTCGAACTTAGCAGAGGATTGCAAATAAGAGGATTTGCAGCAAATTCGTTACAATTGGTGTCAGAAGAGGAATTGTTGAATAAATTCTAGAAGACAACAAGGATATGGCAAAGTTCAGTGAATTAAAGATCCAGCAACTGAAGAAGGAATTGGAGAGCCGTGGATTGAATACAAGCGGCGTTAAACTCGAACTTCAGGCACGGCTACGAGAGGCAATGGAAGCAGAAGGAATTGATGTGGAAGAGTATGTCTTTCACCTTGATGGCGAGGAGACAACAAAAATTGAAGAGAAAAACGAAACAGCGCAGACGGTTACCAGCACAGACTTGAACATGATTTTGGCTGCAATATCTGCTCAAACATCGACAGTGGCTTCTCAACTGGAATCGCAAAAGACAGATATAACATCTCAACTGGCATCTCAACTAGAAGAACAGAAAACGTATATGTCATCTCAACTAGAAGAACAGAAAACGTATATGTCATCACAGATGGAATCCCAAGAGACACGAATAACATCGAAGATTGAAGCACAAGAAACACGTATTTCAGAAATGTCGACACAAATTTCTTCACAACTGGAATCGCAGGAAACCCGTATAACATTAAAGATGGAAGAACAAGAGGAGCGCTTATCATTGCAGGTGGCACAAATGTCTTCACAGTTAGAAGCACAGGAAGCAAGGGTAACATCAAAGCTGGAAGCGCAGGATGCAAAAATCGCTCAATTTCAGGCAGAAGTCGATGATTTGAAGGGTCGTATGGAGCAGTTACAATTAAATCGTCCAGCAGTTTCAGCGAGTAATCCAAAGGTAAAAACACCATCCTTTGACGGTTCTGTTCCTTTCCAGGTCTTTAAGCTACAGTTTGAGAAGACCGCAGCAGTGAACAACTGGAATGCGGAAGATAAAGTTGCTGCACTGTTCGTGGCATTGAAAGGGCCTGCAGCGGAAATCTTACAGACGATTCCAGAGTACGAACGGAACAGTTATGAAACATTGATGGCTGCTGTAGAACGACGTTATGGAAGCGAGCATAGGAAACAGATATTCCAAATTGAGTTGCAAAACCGCTACCAAAAAGCAAATGAGACATTGCAGGAGTTTGCTTCAGATATTGAAAGATTGGCTCATCTTGCAAATGCGGACGCACCCGTGGAATACACTGAAAGGGTAAAAATCCAGAGCTTCATAAATGGCATACGAGATGTGGAAACGAAGCGGGCTACATATGCGAATCCAAAACTAACGTTTGCTGAAACCGTATCCCATGCATTGACCGAGGAAACGGCGTCATTATTGAGTAAACCAGCATACAAAGCTCATCGTGTGGAAGTAGAAAGGCCGGACTGGGTAGATACATTTTTGGAAGCTCTGAAGGGATCACAACAGAAAAATGCCGGAGTTATGAAATGTTTCAAGTGCGGTAACCCAGGTCACATTGCACGTCATTGCAGTAGCAATTCCAATAGTTCCAACAATGTGGGTGGCCGTAAACGCAGAGCTGATGGAGACGAGCAAATCTCCAAATCCACTCAATCGTTAAACTAAAGCGAGTCAGCCGCAAGGGGCGACAGCTGGCTCCCTCAATTGAATGCCCCATAATCTCTATTTCGCAAATTGGAAGAAGGTCAAGCAATCTTACTGTTGGAGGACATGTGGACGGAAAGGAACGGTTACTGACTGTAGATACGGGTGCATCTCATTCCATCATTCGAGCGGATTTAGTCAACAAGAAGATAAGACCATTGCTTGGAGCAAGATTACGTACAGCCACGGGAGAGGACACCCAGGTAATTGGAGAAGTAGAATGTGAAGTAGCAATTGGGAACGTCACGGTACTTCACAATTTTATAGTGGTAGGTATTGTTGATGAAATCATAATTGGAGTGGACTTCTTAATCAACCAAGGCATCAAGATCGATATGCAAAGCAAGACGATGCGATATAAGAACATGGATGTGCCACTTAATTTCGGCTACGAGAGAGGCTACAGCAGTAAACGAGTGCTGGTGGAAGAGAGTCAGCAAATACCACCAAAATCAGAAGCAGTCATCTGGGCAAAGGTAGATGGAGATTGTGGGACAAACAAATTGTGGGTTGTCGAAGCAGCAAATAAATCAGCACTGAACATACTTGTAGGAAAAACCCTGGCTATGACAAAACAAGATGGACGTATTCCGGTAAGAGTACTCAATGAGTTCAAGTCACCATTCAATTTGACCAAAGGAGCTATTTTGGGAAGATGCCAAGAGGCCGAAGTAGTTATTAACTGTGAACAGCTCCAGGAATACGTTTCATCTAGTAATACTGATCTTTCAAATGATATCACGGCATGGACGTATGGGCTAGAGGACCCCTATCAGAGTAAGGCAAAACAACTGCTCCTAAAGTACGCGAACATATTTGACCAGGATGATTCTAAACCAGGCCGCACCAACGTTGTGAAACACCAAATTGACACTGGAGATGCGAGGCCGATCCGTCAAGCTCCACCTAGTGTTCCACTGGCGAAGCGGGAAGTTGTGAGTCAAATCATTCAAGAAATGAGCGACAGCGGCGTCATCGAACCTTCAGCTAGTCCATGGAGCTCACCGGTAGTACTTGTAAAAAAGAAGGATGGAAAAATGAGGTTTTGCGTGGACTACCGGAAGTTGAATGACGTAACGAAAAAGGATAGCTACCCATTGCCAAGAATTGACGGCACTCTGGACTCGCTATCTGGTACGAAATGGTTTTCCACGCTGGACTTGAAAAGCGGCTACTGGCAATTGGAAGTGAAGGAGGAAGATAAAGAGAAAACAGCCTTCAGTGACGGTGATGGTCTTTTGCAATTTACAGTGATGCCTTTTGGACTTTGTAATGCACCAGCTACTTTTTAGAGACTCATGGACCAGGTACTGAAAGGACTACATTGGAAAACATGCTTGGTGTACCTGGACGACATCATCGTATTGGGCAAGAACTTTGATGAACATCTTAAGAACTTGGAGGAAGTTTTCCAGAGAATAGCTGGCGCTGGTCTGAAGTTAAGTCCCAAAAAGAGTGCGCTGTTTAAAAAGGAAGTCAATTATTTGGGTCACAAGGTAACGACAGAGGGCATCTGCACTGCGAACGAAAAAATAGAGGCTGCAAAGGATTGGTCAAGACCACAGAACCTACATGAATTGAGAAGTTTTCTTGGGCTGTGCACATATTACCGCCGATTTGTACCAAATTTTTCCAGCGTAGCCCATAGCCTCCATGAGCTTACAATAAAAAACAAAGCTTTTGAATGGAAGAAGGAGCAAGAAGTGGCTTTCCAAACATTCAAGGAGCGTTTGTGCACTGCCCCAATGTTAGCATATCCGATTCCAGGAGCAACATTTATTCTGGATACAGATGCGACTGGATATGCTATAGGAGGCGTTTTATCACAACTGGTCGATGGACAGGAGAAGGTAGTTGCATATTACAGCCGTTCGATTGGAAAACCAGAGAGGAACTACTGTGTTACGCGGAGAGAGCTGTTGGCATTGGTAGACTGCATTAAACATTTTCACAAATACCTCTACGGCCAGCGATTCCGTGTCAGGACAGATCACGCAGCGTTGGAATGGCTTCTGCAGTTCCGTAATCCGGAAGGACAATTGGCACGGTGGATCGAGCGACTACAAAGCTACGACTTTTCCATTGAGCATGGAAAAGTAGTACCCATGGAAATGCTGATGCAATGTCACGAAGACCATGTAGTTTGGAATGCAAGCACTGTTCAAAAGCCGAGACTAAAGAAGACATTATAGATGTCCGGCTAATGAATATAACATGTACAGATGAATGGGACAAGGAACAGCTAAGAAAGTGCCAGCTAGAAGATGCAGATCTGTCACGTGTTATGCAAGGGCTCGAACGAAATGAAAGACCAAACAGAGAAGAGATGTCAGCAGAGAGTCCCATTGCGAAGTCATATTGGGCACAGTGGAACAGTTTAGAATTGATATCCGGTTGCCTTCATCGAATATGGGAGAGTGAGGATGGTACATACAAGAATAAACTGATAGTTGTTCCCAGAAAGAGGATTCCTGACGTGCTCAGCGAGCTACATAATGGTCCAAGCGGAGGTCATCTTGGAATCACGAAGACGCTCGAGAAGATTAAACAGAGACTCTATTGGGTTGGTTGCCGTCAGTCGGTCACTGAGTGGATTGCGAACTGCGAGGTTTGCAGCAGAGCGAAAGGGCCCAGAACACGAAGTCATGGCCAGATGAAGCAATATAACTCAGGTGCGCCATTTGAAAGGATCGCCATGGATGTCGCAGGTCCATTTCCTACTAGTAACCGCGGAAACAAATACGTACTGGTGGTTATGGATTATTTCAGTAAATGGCCAGAGGTATACCCAATCCCAAACCAAGAAGCAGAAACAGTAGCAGAAGTGGTTAAAAACGAATGGGTTGCAAGGTATGGTGTACCAATGGAGTTACATTCTGACCAAGGCAGGAATTTCGAATCAGCTGTGTTCCAGGAAATGTGTAAGTCATTGGGCATTCGAAAAACACGGACAACTGCATTGCATCCTCAATCCGATGGTATGGTAGAACGATTCAATAGAACATTGGAGGAGCACTTAAGGAAAGTAGTAGACAAGTACCATAAAAATGGGATACCCGCATACCATTATTCTTGATGGCTTACCGATCAGCAGTGCATGAGACAACGGGCCAAACCCCTGAAAAAGTAATTTTTGGCAATGACCTTAGACTGCCAGCTGATTTGAAGTTTGGGATAGATGCCAATGCGGAGAGAAATGTCAGGAAATCCACTAGTGATTTGGAAGAAGAGCTAAGAGAAATACATGATCTGATAAGGCAAAGAACAAAGATTATGAGTGACAAGATGAAAGCCAGATACGATAAAGCAATTAATTCAGAAGGTTTTCAGGAAGGAGATTTGGTGCTGTTATACAACCCACAACGTAAAAAAGGTTTGTCCCCGAAATTGCAGTGTAATTGGGAAGGCCCATACAAAGTTGTAAAATGGATCAACGATGTAGTGTACCGCATACAAACCATCGGTAAACCACGAACCAAAATGAAGGTGGTCCATTTGGAAAGGCTAGCAACGTTTAGATCGAGAGATTTGTCTGATCGGGACGATCAGACTTAGGTGGAGGGCAGTGTCACGGATATTAGCATCACTAAATTATCCCATCACTAAGGCGATGCTAAAGCCAAGCCAAGCAGTATTTACGTTAATAATTAAATCAAGTATACACATATATAAGGCAGCCCAGAGAGATGTCACACACAGATGCATTTACTTATATGCCTATGTGCGCAAACTACAAACATTCACATCAATAATTCAATCTTTATGTATCTACATAAACGAATAAATAATTGCGTCTACACATATGTACGTATACGAGCAGCGGAGCGGCAATGCACAAACACGTGCATATATCTTATCTGAGTTGTCACAAGAGAGAGCAATAATTTGTGCACGTAGTTGTGGCTGGCGATTTTGTAGCCGAAACAACTAGTAAGTTCTGGAAATCGAAGAGCCTAGAAGTATGCAGCGTAAACTATAAAAGCGGGGCAAGCCAGTAAGAAGTAATTCAGTTTGAGTTGAGCTATCAATCAGTTTGATTAAGCACGCGATCTGGCGGCCAATAGTAGAGTTTCATTTGAGTTATCAATCAGTTTGGTTATTAAGCCAGCGAGTAGCAAAGTATAAGTGTTATTGTGAAGTACTTAATAAAGGCCATTTTTTCCATCATTCAATATTGGAGTTATTTATTCAACAGTTTAGTGATTCGAACTTAGCAGAGGATTGCAAATAAGAGGATTTGCAGCAAATTCGTTACAATATTATAATTCCCATATTCATGTCGTATGTAAGCGCAAGGCTCACTAACACATGGTTTATATCCAAATGACTTTAGGACTGAATCTAACCTTGCATTCCACTCGCGCCCACTCTGCTTTAACCCATAAAGTGCCTTATTTAATTTCAAAACATGATTAGGAAACTCTTCACTAACAAACCCTTCAGGTTGATTCATAAAATCCACATCATGCAAATCACTATTTAGATATGCTGATGATACATCCAATTGATGCAAACGTAAGTCTTATTCACATGCTAACGCTAAAATTAAACGTATTGTTGCATTCCTCACTACAGGTGAAAACATTTCATTAAAATTTACACCAAATCTCTGGCTACAACCTTTTGCTACAAGACGAATTTTCAAGCATTTTATACTTTCGTCAGCGTTTCTTTTAATACAAAATACCCATTTATAATTGCCTACTTTTTTCGCCACGAGGTAATTCCACCAGCGACCACGTATGATTTTTCGTAAGTACATCATACTTCTCCTGCATAGAACCTCTCCACTGCGTAGCATTTTCACCACCTAATGCCTCCTCAACAGACTGCGGAACTGTTTCAATTAAATTTAGACGACGTCGTTCTATACGGGGGCGACCTCGAGCTCCTGAACGAATTATTTTTGGTCTACTCGGACCATAACGAACTTGCTCTCTGCGATCATTATCACCGTCGTTCAATTCATTTACAGACTGTTCGATTCGTTCAACACTGTTACTCTCATTTGGTGTTAAATCAAGTAGCATAATATCTGTACCTGTCTTTTTATCGTCAAAAAATTTGCTCTCCATAAACACAAGATCTCTACTTATAACAATTTTATTAGTAACTGGATCCATTAAGCGATACGCTTTGGATGTACTGGAATACCCAACCATTATTAATACCCTAACTTTTGGTTGAAACTTCCTCGATTGCGTCTTATGGAGGGCTATTGCCAACGAACCGAAAATTCTAAGATGCTTAACATCTGGCTTCTTACCCGTATACTCCTCATATGGAGTTTTGTTGACTAAAGTTTTTGTAACAGCCCTATTCCGTAAATAAGATGCTGTTGCCACACCTTCCGCCCAAAAACTTTCGTCCAACATATTATGCACTATCATGCATCGTGCCAACTCAACCAAGGTTCGATTAGTACGTTCAGCCACACCATTTTGTTGGGGTGTATATGGGACTGTCAATTGCCTACATATACCATTTTCCTCCAAAACAATTTTAAATTCGTTACTCAAATATTCACCGCCATTATCGCTTCTTCAAATTTTTATTTTTCTGCTTTTCTGCCATTTTCTTAAAGGTCTTAAATGCCTCAAAAACCTCACTCTTCGATTTCAAAAAATAGATAGAAATGTATCTTGACTTATCGTCAATAAACGTCACAAAATATCGGGAATCACCAATTGAATGTATATTCATTGGCCCACATACATCCGAATGTATGATTTTTAACAAATCACTAGCCCTATTTTTGGAAACCTGAAGAAATTGCTTAACAGATATCTTACATTTAACACATGTAGCACAGTCTTCATTTTTTGAACTTCTTTCCATTTTAAGGCCATGAACAAGCTCCTTGGACCGCATTTCATTTAGACTGTCGAAATTTAAATGTCCGAAGCGATCATGCCACATCTTAATGCAACTTTCTTCACTATTTACGTTAAAACACTTATTTGACTCACTTTTGAATACATATAAACCGCTTCTCCTCTTACCTTTAATTAAAATTTCCCCTTTTCTATCCTTTATAACACATATATTACACAGGCCGACAAAATGAAACCGATTTTTTGACCATAAACCAGACCATACTTTCCTAAAGGTTTTCGATGCGCTGAATTCAAATCTGGACGCAGAATTTCTCTATCACGTCAGGATTTTGAGATATCCTAACCTAAATGTGCAAAAAACACCGTTTTTGCCTATTTTTGAGGTTGTACATAAACGACAGATTTTTTTTTTAAGCTATTGCATAGATTTTATCGCGGGCTTGGCGACTAAATCAAAAAAAACCGTAACGGATATTTGTCAAAAAAGATCCGAAAAGGTTCGAAAAGGTTCGTAAAGGTTCGGTGTTAGCAACAGGCCAAATACATATAATTGGACCTCTATCATAAACAGCGGTGGGGAGCACTACATTTACACGGTTACCAAATTGAGAATGTGTTAGTAAACACGAACGCGTAGCGAGCACGAAAGCAAAATCAATTATTTATTTAGTTTGATTTCAATGCTTGAACGGTGAACATGTGTCACACGCACTCTTTGGTACTCTGTTTTAAGCGCGCGTGCGACACTTCTTCACCGTACGGCCATCGAAATCAAACTGAAAGAGCTGTCGTTGATTTTCACGAAGTAACCATTGTGTTATCGCTTATCGTATACATATATGGTCGCTTACAAGCCAACCTAATAAAACCGCACTGCATTTTTTTAGCGCACGCAAACAACCGGCGTTTTTTGCCCTAACCCAAAAAAGCATGCGTTGCGACAATGTAAAGCATGTGTGCAAACCTCAAATCTAAATGTCACGCAGAACAAAAATTGGAAATCGAGTTAGGTTTTCACGCAGCAAATTCAATTTGAGTTGCTCTCATACAAGTTTGAATGTGCATGAGAAATTTTTGACAGAAAATGACTTGCGTGATTTTATATTAGGTTGGCTTGTTAGCAGGTGCTAAGCTCACGCCCACCCCGGATCATAAAGTTAAAGTTAAAGTGAATGTTAAAGTTAAAGGGAAAGTTAAAGTTAAAAATAAAGTTAAAGTTAAAGTAAAAGTTAAAGTTAAAGTAAAGTTAAAGTTAAAGTTAAAGTTAAAGTTACAGTTAAAGTTAAATTTAAAGTTAAAGTTAAAGTTAAAGTTAAAGTGAATGTTAAAGTTAAAGCGCAAGTTAAAGTGAAAGTTAAAGTTAAAGTTAAAGTTAAAGTTAAATTTAAAGTTAAAATTAAGGTTAAAGTTAAAGTTAAAGTTAAAGTTAAAGTTAAAGTTAAAGTTAAAGTTAAAGTTAAAGTTAAAGTTAAATTTAAAGTTAAAGTTAAAGTTAAAGTCAAAGATAAATTTAAAGTTAAAATTAAAGTTAAAGTTAAAGTTAAGGTTAAAGTTAAAGTTAAAGTTAAAGTTAAAGTTAAAGTCAAAGTTAAAGTCAAAGTCAAAGTTAAAGTTAAGGTTAAAGTTAAAGTTAAAGTTAAAGTTAAAGTTAAATTTAAAGTTAAAGTTAAGGTTAAAGTTAAAGTTGAAGTTAAAGTTAAAGTTAAATTTAAATCTAAAGTTAAAGTTAAAATTAAAGTTAAAGTAAAAGTAAAAGTAAAAAGTTAAAGTTAAAGTTAAAGTTAAAGTTAAAATTAAAGTTAAAGTTAAAGTGAATGTTAAAGTTAAAGCGAAAGTTAAAGTTAAAGTTAAAAATAAAATTAAAGATAAAATGAAAGTTAAAGTTAAAGTCAAAGTTAAAGTTAAAATTAAAGTTAAGGTTAAAGTTAAATTTAAAGATAAAGTTAAAGTTAAAGTCAATGTCAAAGTTAAAGTTAAAGTTAAGGTTAAGGTTAAAGTTAAAGTTAAAGTTAAATTTAAAGTTACAGTTAAAGTTAAACTTAAAGTTAAAGTTAAAGTTAAAGCTAAAGTTAAAATTAAGGTTAAAGTTAAAGTTAAAGTTAAAGTGAATGTTAAAGTTAAAAATAAAGTTAAAGTTAAATGAATGTTAAAGTTAAAGTGAAAGTTAAAGTTAAAAATAAAGTTAAAGTTAAAGTTAAAATTGAAGTGAAAGTTAAATATTAACTTCTCATTTATTCAATAAAAGTAAAAAATTTTTTTTTATCGGTCACCACTTGTATTAATATCAAAGAAAACAAAATGTTGCATAAATATTATAATTTCATAAGTTGATAATATGCAATAGCTTTACCGCGGCAATCCCCGGGTGCCACACGTCCTTTTTTATACTCAGTTGAGCAGAGCTCACAGAGTATATTAAGTTTGGTTGTACATATATAAAGGAATCGAGATAGATATAGACTTCCATATATCAAAATAATCAGGATCGAAAAAAAATTTGATTGAGCCATGTCCGTCCGTCCGTCCGTTAACACGATAACTTGAGTAAATTTTGAGGTATCTTGATGAAATTTGGTATGTAGGTTCCTGAGCACTCATCTCAGATCGCTATTTAAAATGAACGATATCGGACTATAACCACGCCCACTTTTTCGATATCGAAAATTTCGAAAAACCGAAAAATTGCGATAATTCATTACAAAAGAGAGATAAAGCGACGAAACTTGGTAGATGAGTTGAACTTATGACGCAGAATAGAAAATTAGTAAAATTTTGGACAATAGGCGTGGCACCGCCCACTTTTAAAAGAAGGTAATTTAGAAGTTTTGGAAGCTGTAATTTGGCAGTCGTTGAAGATATCATGATGAAATGTGGCAGGAACGTTACTCCCATTACTATATGTACGCTTAATAAAAATTAGCAAAATCGGAGAAGGACCACGCCCACTTTTTAAAAAAAAATTTTTTTAAAGTAAAATTTTAACAAAAAATTTAATATCTTTACAGTATATAAGTAAATTATGTCAACATTCAACTCTAGTAATGATATAGTGCAAAAAAAAACAAAAATAAAAGAAAACTTCAAAATTAAACAACAAAAATTAACCAATCCTTTTGAAATTTGGTAGGGGCATATATTTTATGACGATAACTCTTTTCTGTGAAAATGGGCCAAATCGGTTGATGCCACGCCCAGTTTTTATACACAGTCGTCCGTCTGTCCTTCCGCATGGCCGATAACACGATAACTTGAGCAAAAATCGACATATCTTTAATGAACTTAGTTCACGTGCTTACTTGAACTCATTTTATCTTGGTATGAAAAATGAACGAAATCCGACTATGACCACGCCCACTTTTTCGATATCGAAAATTACGAAAAATGAAAAAAATGCCATAATTCTAGACCAAATACGAAAAAAGGGATGAAACATGGTAAGGTAATTGGACTGTTTTATTGAAGCGAAATATAACTTTAGAAAAAACTTTATAAAATGGTTGTGACACCTACGATATTAAGTAGAAGAAAATGAAAAAGTTCTGCAGGGCGAAATAAAAAACCCTTAAAATCTTGGCAGGTATTACATATATAAATAAATTAGCGGTATCCAACAGATGATGTTCTGGGTCACCCTGGTCCACATTTTGGTCGATATCTGGAAAACGCCTTCACATATACAACTACCACCACTCCCTTTTAAAATTCTCATTAATACCTTTAATTTGATACCCATATCGTACAAACTCATTCTAGAGTCACCCCTGGTTTATGGCGATATTTCGAAAATGCGACCACCTATACAACAACCACCACTCCCTTTTAATACCCTCATTAATACCTTTAATTTGATACCCATATCGTACAAACACATTCTAGAGTCACCCCTGGTCCACCTTTATGGCGATATTTCGAAACGGCGTCCACCTATAGAACTAAGGCCCACTCCCTTTTAAAATACTTATTAACACCTTTCATTTGATACTCATATCGTACAAACATATTCTAAAGTCACCCCTGGTCCACCTTTATGGCGATATCTCGAAAATGCGAACACCTATGAACGAAGGCCCATTCCCTTTTAAAAATACTCATTAACACCTTTCATTTGATACCCATATCGTACTAACCAAGTCTAGAGTCACCCCTGGTCCACCTTTATTGCGATACCTCGAAAAGGCGTCCACCTATAGAACTAAGGCCCACTCCCTTTTAAAATACTCATTAACTCCTTTCGTTTGATACCCCTATTGCACAAACTAATTCTAGAGTCACCCCTGGCCCACCTTTATGACGATATCTCGAAACGGCGTCCACCTATGGAACTAAGGATTACTCCCTTTTAAAATACTCATTAACACCTTTCTTTTGATGCCCATATTGTACAAACAAATTCTAGGGTCACCCCTGGTCCACCTTTATGGTGATATCTCGAAACGGCGTCCACCTATGGGACTAAGGATTACTCCCTTTTAAAATACTTATTAACACCTTTCTTTTGATATCCATATCGTACAAACGCATTCTAGAGTCACCCCTGGTCCACCTTTATGGCGATATCTTTAAAAGGCGACCACGTATACAACGCACACCACTCCCTTTTAAAACCCTCATTAATACCTTTAATTTGATACCCATATCGTACAAACACATTCTAGAGTCACCCCTGGTCCACCTTTATGGCGATATTTCGAAACGGCGTCCACCTATAGAACTAAGGCCCACTCCCTTTTAAAATACTCATTAACACCTTTCATTTGATACCCATATCGTACAAACATATTCTAAAGTCACCCCTGGTCCACCTTTATGGCGATATCTCGAAAATGCGAACACCTATGAACGAAGGCCCATTCCCTTTTAAAAATACTCATTAACACCTTTCATTTGATACCCATATCGTACTAACCAAGTCTAGAGTCACCCCTGGTCCACCTTTATTGCGATACCTCGAAAAGGCGTCCACCTATAGAACTAAGGCCCACTCCCTTTTAAAATACTCATTAACTCCTTTCGTTTGATACCCATATTGCACAAACTAATTCTAGAGTCACCCCTGGCCCACCTTTATGACGATATCTCGAAACGGCGTCCACCTATGGAACTAAGGATTACTCCCTTTTAAAATACTCATTAACACCTTTCTTTTAATGCCCATATTGTACAAACAAATTCTAGGGTCACCCCTGGTCCACCTTTATGGCGATATCTCGAAACGGCGTCCACCTATGGGACTAAGGATTACTCCCTTTTAAAATACTTATTAACACCTTTCTTTTGATATCCATATCGTACAAACGCATTCTAGAGTCACCCCTGGTCCACCTTTATGGCGATATCTCGAAAAGGCGACCACGTATACAACGCACACCACTCCCTTTTAAAACCCTCATTAATACCTTTAATTTGATACGCATATCGTACAAACACATTCTAGAGTCACCCCTGGTCCACCTTTATGGCGATATTTCGAAACAGCGTCCACCTATAGGACTAAGGCCCACTCCCTTTTAAAATACTCATTAACACCTTTCATTTGATACCCATATCGTACAAACATATTCTAAAGTCACCCCTGGTCCACCTTTATGGCGATATCTCGAAAAGGCGAACACCTATGAACGAAGGCCCATTCCCTTTTAAAATACTCATTAACACCTTTCATTTGATACCCATATCGTACTAACCAAGTCTAGAGTCACCCCTGGTCCACCTTTATTGCGATACCTCGAAAAGGCGTCCACCTATAGAACTAAGGCCCACTCCCTTGTAAAATACTCATTAACTCCTTTCGTTTGATACCCATATTGCACAAACTAATTATAGAGTCACCCCTGGCCCACCCTTATGACGATATCTCGAAACGGCGTCCACCTATGGAACTAAGGATTACTCCCTTTTAAAATACTCATTAACACCTTTTTTTGATGCCCATATTGTACAAACAAATTCTAGGGTCACCCCTGGTCCACCTTTATGGCGATATCTCGAAACGGCGTCCACCTATGGGACTAAGTATTACTCCCTTTTAAAATACTTATTAACACCTTTCTTTTGATATCCATATCGTACAAACGCATTCTAGAGTCAACCCTGATCCACCTTTATGGCCATATCCTTAATGGCGTCCACCTATAGAACTATGGCCCACTCCCTCATAAAATACTCTTTAATGCCTTTCATTTGATACACATGTCATACAAACACAGTCCAGGGTTTCCCTCGGTTCATTTTCCTACATGGTTATTTTCCCTTATGTTGTCACCATAGCTCTCAACTGAGTATGTAATGTTCGGTTACACCCGAACTTAACCTTCCTTACTTGTTTTTATAGACATTTCAATTTAGTTTACGATAATTGTGAAATACGAATAAAATGCTCTTATTACAGCAATTATATACAGCGTATTTTAAATATCTATTGCTTTGAATTTTCTGGAAGACAATACGGAGACATTACATAAACGAGAAGCATTATATGAGCACACTTCGTACGATATAAATCCAACAATAATTCATGTTGATCGTTATTATCAAACATTGCATATAAAGGTTCAGTAATCACAAACATGTCATCGTCGTCATCGTCGTCAGCAGCAGTAAACATATTTAATTTTCTGAAACAATTTAAACATATTTTACCTGAAGAGCAGAGGAAAAGACGTTTCGAATTCATTCAAAAACTGAGTATAGAGATAAATTAAGTAAAATAAAAAATCATTTCGGTGAACACTATGAAAAATGTGTCTGGTCTAATTCTAATAGCAGCCCAGACACTTGCAATTGCTCACACCTAGAGGATGAGGAAGCCTACAAAATTATGAACACTTACACAAAATATTTATAAAGTAGCTCTAAGCAATATGGATGATAAGCGAATAGTACGAGAAAATCATATTGATACTTATGCTTACGGTCATTTCGAAATCTTATAGTAGTACTAAACAATTTATATTTTATATAATTTATTTTTATTATATAAAAATTTTAAATTTTATTGATCACATATTACTGTGTTGTGTTTTTCTTTCTGCTCATAATTGTAAAGTATTGGTGACTTCAAATAATTAATCAGTTCAATCGGCGGCTGTAAATTTCCAAAACTATCAAAATATTCTTTTTAGTTTTTCTTAATACTTTCATGGTCTTAGCAAGATTTGCTAATACAGTCATATGATTATTTGACATGATTTTAAACGAGTGAATGAAAAAATCTGTTATCTATCAGCTGTGTATCTGATAAGAATCTGCTAAATCTGTTACCTATCAGTTATGTATCTGATAAGAATCTGGTCTGATATCAATTTTACTTATTTTGAACTGTTATATATTAAACTTGTCTCGGGGTTTGCTAACAAGGTCACTGTAACCTTTAATATTTTTACCGGTAATTTCCTTGTACATATTTGTTGTGAAGATCTCTTTTAATTATGAATCGATTTTGTTTTTGCAGATGGTAGGTTTTTATGTGTATAATAAACTTGTAGATTAATATATACATAAAAAACTACCATCTGCAAAAACAACATCGATTTATAATTAGAAGAGATCTTCACAACAAATATGTACAGGGAAATTACCGGTAACATTATTAAAGGTTACAGTGACCTTGTTAGCAAACCCCGAGACAAGTTTAATATATAACAGTTCAAAATAAGTAAAATTGATATCAGACCAGATTCTTATCAGACACATAACTGATAGGTAACAGATTTAGCAGATTCTTATCAGATACACAGCTGATAGATAACAGATTTTTTCATTCGCTCGTTTAAAATCATGTCAAATAATCATATGAATGTATTAGCAAATCTTGCTAAGACCATGAAAGTATTAAGAAAAACTAAAAAGAATATTTTGATAGTTTTGGAAATTTACAGCCGCCGATTGAACTGATTAATTATCTGAAGTCAACTATACATTACAATTATGAGCAAAAAGAAAAATAGAACACAGTAATATGTGATCAATTATGTTTAAAATTTTTATTTAATAAAAATAAATTATATAAAATATAAATTGTTTATTATTTTTTTTCTTAAATATATTACAGTAAAGTACTACTAAAAGATTTCGAAATGACCATAAGCATAAGTATCAATATGATTTTCTCGTACAATTCGCTTATCATTCATATTGCTTAGAGCTACTTTATAAATATTTTGTGTAAGTGTTCATAATTTTGTAGGCTTCCTCATCCAAACGCTCTAGGTGTGAGCAATTGCAAGTGTCTGGGCTATCTGTGCTATTAGAATTAGACCAAACACAGTTTTGATAGTGTTCACCGAAATGATTTTTTATTTTACTTAATTTATCTCTATACTCAATTTTTGAATGATTTCGAAAAGTCTTTTCCTCTGCTCTTCAGGTAAAATAGGTTTAAATTGTTTCAGAAAATTAAATATGTTTACTGCTGCTGACGACGATGACATGTTTGTGATTACTGAACCTTCATATGCAATGTTTGATAATAAGGATCAACATGAATTATTGTTGGATTTATATCGTACGAAGTGTGCTCATATAATGCTTCTTGTTTATGTAATGTCTCAGTTTTGTCTTCCGGAAATTCAAAGCAATAGATATTTAAAGTACGCTGTATATAATTGCTGTAATAAGAGCATTTAATTCGTATTTCACAATTATCGTAAACTAAATTGAAATGTCTATAAAAAACCTCTGGCCTTTCAAGAATGCTTCCTATTCTCTTTTCCTTTTCAACTAGTAATTCTTTAAAATTGTCAATAGCCTCTAGAATGGTGTATTCACTTTTTTTCACACCATGTGACTCACTCCTTTGATCGCGGATAGTTGGTCTAAAAGATCCCCCAGGGCTCTGCGTTGTTGTTGTTGTTGATGTTGTTTTTAATAGGGAGGGGTTGAGCTCAGGAAAACTCTGATCTAACAATTGAATTGTTAAATTTATTTTTAAACGTAATGAAGTGTTTGTAATATTGTATTCAAAACTAGTCTGTTTACTATTTTCAAAATTTCTAAAGCTGTTTATATTTTGTTCTTGATTCCTAAATTGATTATAGGGATAACTTGTTCCATAACTTAAGTTAAACAGGCAAATAAGTAAAATTTTTATTAAATTAGCTTATCGGTTTTAATTTTTTATTTTTATCTATACCAGTGTGAGTCACATTATACAATTATCATATTATATGTTTGTCTATAGTTTTTCACATCAATTATTTCTATATGTGGTCTTTTAAATGAATAATCCTGGGTTAGAAACTTTTCAATATCACCATTACTAAGAATTCGTTCAGTTTCAATTTCACGATATTCAAAGCACTTGATGCTCAACATTTTTTCCACGTGTCTACTGTCATAAGTACAACAAATTGGTAGATCAAAATTCTCATATTCCAATTTAAAATGTCGATAAAATGCTTGTTTTGCCTCAATGATTCCTCCAATATCAGATTCCCGTGCTCCGTAGGTAGTTTTGAAAACAAATAATAATAATAATAATGAGATATAAAATTTAAAATTAATTGTGATATATCCCTTTGTTTACGTAAATTTAAAATGAGGTTGATATTAGAAAACAATGTATTTATATACTTACTTTTCTTCTTCTTCTTCTAATTTAAAATAAAAACAATAAAGTTAAGATTTCCAATTCTATTTTATTTCATTATAAATTAAAATTACTACCCGATATGTATTTGAACAAAACATACGCTGATTTTAAAGCACAACGAATTTGTCGTTGGTTGATTTTCACATTACAATCAGTATGAAAATGATATTGACAACGCACAACATCTGGGTTTAAACTATATAATCTAGAGAGATTCATTCCATCACATCCTGTACTCTCCCCTTCAATGTTAAACACCGGCTTTTGGAGGAACTCTGCTATCCATACACTATTTTGTCGCCCTTTAACATAAACTTTTATGTTCTTCAATGTTGACATCAAATAGTTTTTTACAGATCTAAAACTATCGCTTCCATAGGACAATAATAAATTATGGTAGTGTAACATTAACCAATTGGCTTGTCGTTGATTTTCCTTACTCAGATCCGAAAATTCAAATGGAGCCTTTATGTGGAAACAATGGAATTATTCATTGTTGAGGACACCACTATTATTTCCTTTACAATAAATCTATTATCGTATGCTTTAAAGCCTTGAAAATCTACTGTCGCAAACATTATGAAAACTAATAAAGAAATATCTTTGTAATGATAAGCTTTTTATATGTTAAGCGCAGACAGATGAATCATAGTTGGTAATAAAATAGAATTTTTATATTTCGCTCACCCTTATATACTTTAGAAATATGTACCCTTTAAAAATTTGGAGCCCCCCGATTTAAAATCTGAGCTCGATACTCTGCTGCACTGATGAACTTCTAAGCTCTTTTTTTCTTGCAGTCAGAACACAAAACAAACAATTCGAAGCTTTTTTTTATAGATCAGCTAGAACGTATGCGTCTAAATGCAGGTACACAAACTTACAAACTAATAAGAAGATAAACAAAATGTTTAGTCTTCATATTTATTTGCGGTTTTATGATATTTTTTATTTTTTTTTATGAAATTCTCATATGCATATGGGGTATTCCATCCCATCTCGACCAATTTTGAACCCGACCCCTTTAGAATTGACTGAAAGTTTTTTTTCTTTTTCTAGCTTACGAAAGACGTTTTTCAGAATTTTTCAAATTTTTTCATCCAACTCAAAAAAAGTTATGAAGTTAAAATAAACACCGTTTTTGTTTTCAAAATGCTATAACTTTTTCAAAAATTGACCGTTTGGGATCTTTTTTTTTTATTTGTTTTTAAATGTACTTTTCGGAAAAAATACAAAAAAAATTTTTTAAGTTTTTTTTTAATTTTTCAGTTTTTCGAGATTTTTCGAATTTCGCCATTTTTTTCTCATAAAAAACTTCAATCAATTCTGCAATCATCCCCACTATTCCCGGAGTGGGCCGATTTTTTTTATTTAATTGGAAAAAAAAAATTTCAAAAATTAAAATTTTTTTTATCAATTTTATTTATGTAACAAAAAAATGTAAGAAAATGATTTTTAAGTATTCTTTCTTTATATATTATGGTAATATACCGTATATCGGCGTAATGCAGTTGCTGGACAGTGAAATATGAGAAAAAAATAATAATGGCGAAATTCGAAAAACTGAAAAATTAAAAAAAAAACTTTAAAAATTTTTTTTGTATTCTTTCCGAAAAGTACCTACATTAAAAACAAATTTAAAAAAAGATCCCAAACGGTCAATTTTTGAAAAAGTTATAGCATTTTGAAAACAAAAACGATGTTTTTTAAAAATTCATAACTTTTTTTGAGTTGGATGAAAAAATTTTAAAAAATTCTGAAAAACGTCTTGCGTAAGCTAGAAAAAGAAGAAAAACTTTCAGCCAATTCTAAAGGGGTCGGGTTCAAAATTGGTCGAAAATGGAATACCCCATATATGTATATATATACATATGCACATGCATATATATATATATATATATATATATATATATATATATATATATATATATATATATATATATATTGTCAATGTTGAACAGTTAAGGCAAACATTTCCCAAGCGTAGGTATTAATTCCATTATTATACTCAGTTGAGCAGAGCTCACAAGGTATATTAACTTTGATTGGATAACGGTTGGTTGTTCAGGTATAAAGGAATCGAGATAGATATAGACTTCTATATATCAAAATCATCAGGATCGAAAAAAAATTTGATTGAGCCATGTCCGTCCGTCCGTCCGTCTGTCCGTTAACACGATAACTTGAGTAAATTTTGAGGTATCTTGATGAAATTTGGTATGTAGGTTCCTGAGCACTCATCTCAGATCGCTATTTAAAATGAACAATATCGGAGTATAACCACGCCCACTTTTTCGATATCGAAAATTTCGAAAAACGGAAAAAGTGCGATAATTCATTACCAAAGACGAATAAAGTGATGAAGCTTGGTAGGTGAGTTGAACTTATGACGCAGAATAGAAAATTAGTACAATTTTGGAAAATGGGCGAGGCACCGTCCACTTTTAAAAGAAGGTAATTTAAAAGTTTTACAAGCTGTAATTTGGCAGTCGTTGAAGATATCATGATGAAATTTGGCAGGAACCTTACTCCTATTACTATATATATGCTTAATAAAAATTAGCAAAATCGAAGAACGACCACGCCAACTTTTAAAAAAAAAATTTTTTTAAGTCAAATTTTAACAAAAAATTTAATATCTTTACAGTATATAAGTAAATTATGTCAACATTCAACTCCGGTAAGGGTATTGTGAAACAAAATGCAAAAATAAAAGAAAATTTCAAAAATTTCCGCCCTTTTTCATTTAATTTGTATAGGATACTTTTAATGCCATAAGTCGAACAAAAATTCACCAATCCTTGAGAAATTTGATAGGGGCTTAGATTCTTATTTCTGTGAAAAAGGGCGAAATCGGTTGAAGCCACGCCCAGTTTTTATACACAGTCGGCCGCCTGTCCTTCCGCTCGGCCGTTAACACGATAACTTGAGCAAAAATCGATATATCTTTACTAAACTCAGTTCACGTACTTTACTGAACTCACTTTGTATTGGTATAAAATATGGCCGAAATCGGACTATGACCATGCCCACTTTTTCGATAGCGAAAATTACGAAAAACCAAAAAATGCCATAATTCTATACCAAATACGAAAAAAGGGTTGAAACATGGTTTTTGGATTAGTTTATTGACACAAAATATAACTTTAGAAAAAAACTTTGTAAAATGGGTGTGACACCTACCATATTAAGTAGAATGAAATGAAAAAGTCCTGCAGGACGAAATAAAAAACCCTTGAAATCTTGGCAGGAATACTGTTCGTGGTATTATATATATAAATAAATTAGCGGTATCCAACATATGATGTTCTGGGTCACCTCGGTCCACATTTTGGTCGATATCTGGAAAACGCCTTCACATATACAACTACCGCCACTCCTTTTTAAAAGCCTCATTAATACCTTTAATGTGATACCCATATCGTACAAACACATTCTAGAGTCACCCCTGGTCCGCCTTTATGGCGATATCTCGAAAAGGCGTCCACCTATAGAACCAAGCCCCACGCCCTTTTAAAATACTCATTAACACCTTTCTTTTGATACCCATATTGTACAAACGCATTCTAGAGTCACCCCTGGTCCACCTTTATGGCGATATCTCGAAATTGGGACCACCTATACAACTACCACCACTCCCTTTTAAAACCTTCATTAATACCTTTAATTTGATACCCATATCGTACAAACACATTCTAGAGTCACCCCTGGTCCACCTTTATGGCGCTGTCACGAAAAGGCGTCCACCTGTATAACTAAACCCCACGCCCTTTTGAAATACTCATTAACACCTTTCGTTTGATACCCATATTGTACAAACGCATTCTAGAGTCACCCCTAGTCCACCTTTATGGCGATATCCCGAAAAGGCGTCCACCTATAGAACTAAGGCCCACTCCCTCTTAAAATGTTCATTAACCCCTTTCATTTGATACCCATATCGTACAAACAAATTCTAGGGTCACCCCTGGTCTACTTTTATCACGATATCTCGAAACGACGTCCACATATGGAAATAAGAATCGCTCCCTTTTAAAATACTCATTAACACCTTTCATTTGATACCCATATCGTACAAACAAATTCTAGAGTCAACCCTGGTCCACCTTTATGGCGATATCCCTAAATGGCGTCCACCTATAGAACTATGGCCCACTCCCTCTTAAAATACTCTTTAATACTTTTCATTTGATACATATGTCATACAAACACGTTCCAGGGTTACCCTCGGTTCATTTTCCTACATGGTTATTTGCCCTTATGTTGCCACCATAGCTCTCAACCGAGCATGTAATGTTCGGTTACGCCCGAACTTAACCTTCCTTACTTGTTTCTTACAAATCTCTTATCATCTAAAAACTTAACGTTACTTTATTTATTTCTTGTGTATACAATTCATGACATTTTGATCTAAAATATACATTGAGTCAAAGTACAATTTCTTTTCGAATAAACATCTTTTAAAATCATTTGCAGAAAGTTTGAGTTTGTTTAACACCCTTAATTTTTTAATCTCTTTTTCTTCTTGATCGATGTGAATAGAATACATTTTTGCTCTCAAACCAATAAATTCCTTCATTATTAGTACAAGATTGGGGAAATACTGGTATTGGGGGAAGAGGTAGGAAAAAATTAGGTGCTAGCGTCTTAATAGCAAAACCAAATTTTCTAATAATTTAATAGATATTCAATTGAAACAAGTGTTAACTCTGTGAGACAAGTAGCTCTTACCTAAATGTATGTATATGGATGGGTGTGTCTGTGTCGGTATGTATTTTGCGGTTTGTATATATATATATATATATATATATATATATATATATAATTTATATGCTGTCATGTTTACGGCAAAGCTCTGCTAAAGGTAAAAAGCTCTAAGCTTTTTCTTATACACCACTAAGCTTTTTCTTATGCGCCACCTAGCGGATGATCTGCCAGAACACGCCACCTAGCGGTGAGATCAGCCAGAACACAAACCGGAAGAATGGATGCGACACCTAGCGGTGATATCAGCCAGAACACAAACCGGAAGAACGGATGCGACACCTAGAATATATATGTAGTGTGTGTGTGTGTGTGTATATAATGTTCCTTGCACCATTTTTCCTTGCACCATTTGAGCTATAACCGGTATTTACATACTACTCGAAAGAAGATTCAGAAGCAACCACATTAAAGGATTTGTCGTCTCGATCCTTCCTTGACTGGGATTCCTTGCATTGTGCAGCAATTAATACATTTACCTTTTCGTTTCCTTCCCGTTGTGTTCACTTTTTTCTGTTCTTCTGGAGCTTTGTTTTTGTTATCATTATGAAATCTTGCTCGTACCACCAACGCTTGTTGTGAATGAGTACCACCAATTTCAGCATCATTCCGTCTAGCTGCCTCCTCGAGCAGCTTTACTTTGATTGATGTTAACGATGGCAAATAATCTCGCGACTCTTTTGCCACGACAAAATTTTCGTAAGACTCCGACAAACTCGCTAGCAAAATTATGACTGATATTTATTCTGGTAAAATCACGTCTATCTCCGCCACCCTTTCGATTGTGTCGCAAAAATCATTAAGATGTTGTTGAACCTTCTGACCTTCATCAATTTGAGAGTCAGAAATTGTCGAAATAGCGTCACTTTCCGCACAGGACCGCCCGGCTGATGAATCTGCTTGAACTTAACCAAAGCTAAAGCTACTGTTTGACAATGCTTCACATGGTCCACCTGTGATGGCTTAATGCACAGCATAATGCTCGCCAACGCCTTTTCAAATACCAAAGGCTCAGTTTATAAGTTCTCTTGATTTGCGACGTGCCTTTTGGCAAATCCCTCTCGCAAACAGCTCTCGCAATTACACATGTTTCACCGTCCCTAATAGTCCGCTGTATAGATATTGCGTTATGCTATTTAGTTTATACAACGCCCCACAAGCTTTATGCCGCTTGATGGATCGTGTAATTCCACCCCAGTTGAAAAATCAAGTTTTGTTTATTTAGACGACTTATTAATAGTGTCTGAAGACTTTAAGAATCACATGCCCATTTTAACCGAAGTTGCTTACCAATTAAGGAAGGCAGGCCTTACCATAAATATTCAAAAAAGCAAGTTTTGTATCAAAGAAGTCAAGTATCTCGGTTACATAGTAGGTAATGGCACTTTGAGAACAGATCCCGATAAAGTCTCAGCCATAACGAACTATCCAGTCCCCACGAATTTGAAGCAGTTAAGACGATTTTTAGGAATGGCATGTTGGTACCGCCGCTTCGTAGACAATTTTGCGTCCGTAACCGCTTCATTAACAAATCTCCTTAAATAGAGCAAAACATTCGCGTGGAATGATCAAGCCCAATAATCATTTGATTCTCTAAAGCAAAAGTTATGCTCCGCACCAATTTTAGCCAGCCCGAACTACGAGAAACCTTTTATTATTCAATGCGATGCAAGAAAACTTGGTGTTGGTGCAGTGTTATCACACAAGAACGAAGAAGGAATCGAAATGCCGATAGCTTACTTTTCACAAAAACTCAATAAAGCCCAGAGTAACTATAGCGTTACTGAGCTAGAATGTCTAGCTGCAATTTTAAGTTTAAACAAATTTAGGGTTTAGGTGGAAGGGCAGGTGTTTTCGATTGTTACCGATCATGCTAGTTTACAGTGGCTTATGCGTCAGTCTGACTTATCTAGTCGGTTAGTCCGAAGGTCGCTTAAGTCGCAAGGATATCGTTTTAAAATAGAGCATAGGAAGGGTTCTCAGAATTTAGTGCCAGATAGCCTGTCACGTCAGAATTTTGTAGAAGATAACGAGTTAGCAGTCCATCCATTAGTTGATCTTAAGTCGTCCGAGTTTTCGTCCGATGAGTATAACAAATTAATATACCACGTCCATAATAACTCAAGCCGATTACCTGACTGACAGGTTGTAGACAATTTCGTATATAAGCGTACGGAATATGCTGATACGCCGATTACCTGACTGACAGGTTGTAGACATTTTCGTATATAAGCGTATCAGCATATTCCGTCTACAACCTGTCAGTCAGGTAATCGGCTTGAGTTATTATGGACGTGGTATATTAATTTGTTATACTCATCGGACGAAAACTCGGACGACTTAAGATCAACTAATGGATGGACTGCTAACTCGTTAACTTCTTCAAAATTCTGACGTGACAGGCTATCTGGCACTAAATTCTGAGAACCCTTCCTATGCTCTATTTTAAAACGATATCCTTGCCAATTAAGCGACCTTCGGACTAACCGACTAGATAAGTCAGACTGACGCATAAGCCACTGTAAACTAGCATGATCGGTAACAATCGAAAACTCCTGCCCTTCCACATAGACCCTAAATTTGTTTAAACTTAAAACTGCAGCTAGACATTCTAGCTCAGTAACGCTATAGTTACTCTGGGCTTTATTGAGTTTTTGTGAAAAGTAAGCTATCGGCATTTCGATTCCTTCTTCGTTCTTGTGTGATAACACTGCACAAACACCAAGTTTACTTGCATCGCATTGAATAATAAAAGGTTTCTCGTAGTTCGGGCTGGCTAAAATTGGTGCGGAGCATAAGTTTTGCTTTAGAGAATCAAATGATTATTGGGCTTGATCATTCCACGCGAATGTTTTGCTCTTTTTAAGGAGATTTGTTAATGGAGCGGTTACGGACGCAAAATTGTCTACGAAGCGGCGGTACCAACATGCCATTCCTAAATATCGTCTTAACTGCTTCAAATTCGTGGGGACTGGATAGTTCGTTATGGCTGAGACTTTATCGGGATCTGTTCTCAAAGTGCCATTACCTACTATGTAAC
The DNA here is from genome assembly GCF_040869045.1 of Eurosta solidaginis. NCBI lineage: Eukaryota > Metazoa > Arthropoda > Insecta > Diptera > Tephritidae > Eurosta > Eurosta solidaginis. The sequence continues at coordinate 128,199,232 of NC_090321.1, read as the reverse complement.
CGAGATACTTGACTTCTTTGATACAAAACTTGCTTTTTTGAATATTTATGGTAAGGCCTACCTTCCTTAATTGGTAAGCAACTTCGATTAAAAAGGACATGTGATTCTTAAAGTCTTCAGACACTATTAATAAGTCGTCTAAATAAACAAAACTTGATTTTTCAACTGGGGTGGAATTACACGATCCATCAAGCGGCATAAAGCTTGTGGGGCGTTGTATAAGCCATATAGCATAACGCAATATCTATACAGCGGACGATTAGGGACGGTGAAACATGTGTAATTGCGAGAGCTGTTTGCGAGAGGGATTTGCCAAAAGGCACGTCGCAAATCAAGAGAACTTATAAACTGAGCCTTTGGTATTTGAAAAGGCGTTGGCGAGCATTATGCTGTGCATTAAGCCATCACAGGTGGACCATGTGAAGCATTGTCAAACAGCAGCTTTAGCTTGGGTTAAGTTCAAGCAGATTCATCAGCTGGGCGGTCCTGCGCGGAAAGTAACGCTATTTCGACAATTGCTGACTCTCAAATTGATGAAGGTCAGAAGGTTCAACAACATCTTAATGATTTTTGCGACACAATCGAAAGGGTGGCGGAGATAGACGTGATTTTACCAGAAGAAATGGCAGTCATAATTTTGCTAGCGAGTTTGTCGGAGTCTTACGAAAATTTTGTCGTGGCAAAAGAGTCGCGATATTATTTGCCATCGTTAACATCAATCAAAGTAAAGCTGCTAGAGGAGGCAGCTAGACGGAATGATGCTGAAATTGGTGGTACTCATTCACAACAAGCGTTGGTGGTACGAGCAAGATTTCATAATGAGAACAACAACAAAGCTCCAGAAGAACAGAAAAAAGGGAACACAACGGGAAGGAAACGAAAAGGTAAATGTTTTAATTGCTGCACAATGCAAGAAATCCCAGTCAAGGAAGGATCGAGACGACAAATCCTTTAATGTGGTTGCTTCTGAATCTTCTTTCGAGTAGTATGTAAATACCGGTTATAGCTCAAATGGTGCAAGGAAAAATGGTGCAAGGAACATTATATACACACACCCACACACACATATATATATATGCTAGGTGCCGCATCCGTTCTTCCGGTTTGTGTTCTGGCTGATATCACCGCTAGGTGTCGCATCCATTCTTCCGGTTTGTGATCTGGCTGATCTCACCGCTAGGTGGCGTGTTCTGGCAGATCATCCGCTAGGTGGCGCATAAGAAAAAGTTTAGTGGTGTATAAGAAAAAGCTTAGATCTTTTTACCTTTAGCAGAGCTTTGCCGTAAACATGACAGCATATAAATTATATATATATATCAACAAACCGCAAAATACATACCGACACAGACACACCCATCCATTAGAAAATTTGGTTTTGCTATTAAGACCCTAGCACCTAATTTTTTCCTACCTCTTCCCCCAATACCAGTATTTCCCCAATCTTGTACTAATAATGAAGGAATTTATTGGTTTGACAGCAAAAATGTATTCTATTCACATCGATCAAGAAGAAAAAGAGATTAAAAAATTAAGGGTGTTAAACAAACTCAAACTTTCTGCAAATGATTTTAAAAGATGTTTATTCGAAAAGAAATTGTACTTTGACTCAATGTATATTTTTAGATCAAAATGTCATGAATTGTATACACAAGAAATAAATAAAGTAACGTTAAGTTTTCAAATGATAAGAGATTTGTAAAAAACAAGTAAGGAAGGTTAAGTTCGGGTGTAACCGAACATTACATGCTCAGTTGAGATCTATGGTGGCAACATAAGGGCAAATACCCATGTAGGAAAATGAACCGAGGGTAACCCTGGAATGTGTTTGTATGACATGTGTATCAAATGAAAGGTAATAAAGAGTATTTTATTTATAGGTGGACGCCATTTAGGGATATCGCCATAAAGGTGGACCAGGGTTGACTCTAGAATTTGTTTGTACGATATGGGTATCAAATGAAAGGTGTTAATGAGTATTTTAAAAGGGAGTGATCCTGATTTCCATAGGTGGACGCCGTTTCGAGATATCGCCATAAAAGTGGACCAGGGGTGACCCTAGAATTTGTTTGTACGATATGGGTATCAAATGAAAGGGGTTAATGAACATTTTAAAAGGGAGTGGGCCTTAGTTCTATAGGTGGACGCCTTTTCGGGATATCGCCATAAAGGTGGACTAGGGGTGACTCTAGAATGCGTTTGTACAATATGGGTATCAAACGAAAAGTGTTAATGAGTATTTCAAAAGGGCGTGGGGTTTAGTTCTACAGGTGGACGCCTTTTCGAGATAGCGCCATAAAGGTGGACCAGGGGTGACTCTAGAATGTGTTTGTACGACATAGGTGTCAAATTAAAGGTATTAATGAAGGTTTTAAAAGGGAGTGGTGGTAGTTGTATAGATGGTCGCCTTTTCGAGATATCGCCATAAAGGTGGACCAGGGGTGACTCTAGAATGCGTTTGTACAATATGGGTATCAAAAGAAAGGTGTTAACGAGTATTTTAAAAGGGCGTGGGGCTTAGTTCTATAGGTGGACGCCTTTTCGAGATATCGCCATAAAGGCGGACCAGGGGTGACTCCAGAATGTGCTTGTACGATATGGGTATCAAATTAAAGGTATTAATGAGGCTTGTTACGACCGACTCGTTGCGAGCGACCCGTCATGTGATAAAAAAGTTGTGTCCGACTACGGTGCGTCGCAAACAGTAGTTGAATCTAAACGGGTAATCGAACACACCAAGGCGCTAGCGAACAAAAGGTAAAATTTGCCATTAAGCTACGAGTTAAGCCGCAGCCAAGTTAACTAACAGCCGGAAAACCTTTTTTGGAAAGAACGGCGACCACACGTGGCGAAAATTCAAGCCGACAAATTTAGAGGCATCTTATTTGCACTCTGAAGGTGGGAGCTCATAAACTGAGGCCAATACAACCCGGCGCCTGGAAGAACACAAATTGGTGTCGGAAAACACTGTGGAGTCTGGGAATTGACGGCAGCGGAGGACCACGTCAAAAAGGTAAGAATGACAATTAAAATACCTTATTATGGTGGACTTTAATGGTGGTTGATCCCGGACAGGTGTGCTGGGGTGGGCCCAGTTCTACAAAATATCGCATGAAAATCGAGCCCGGAACGTAAGAGTGGTGAGCCGGAGTAATTCGGTGACAAGGCAGCCGGAAATAGAGGAATGCCATAAAACGAACTTGAAGGCGAACGTAAGGTAACACCCTCTTGTTCTGTAGTTGTTGTTGCGGGAAATAAAGGGATATGAGGCGGTGGTCCTTCATAGACATCTGGATAACGTAAATAATTAGTGACTGCTGGCTGCGGACTTCCACAAACATTTTTTTTTTGGGTCAATCTTCCGGAAAAGCGCACGATTCAACCCATCCGCGAGGAAGGCCTACAGTGATAGCTGCTCGCCCATCCGTACTAACCCATACCACAAAGGTCAAGCCCCAGGAGGGTCCGATCACAAACGGAGCAATAATCCCGGCCGCGAGTTATTATAATAATTATATATATGTTACATGTGAGGTCAGTTGTGTGAATTCGGTGCAGCCTGATAACCCCATACGTATCATTAGGGGGTGTCAAAAACACCTGGCCTACAAGTGAATTTGTGATAGTGAGGATAGTTGTTATGGTGGACTATGCGTTGCTCCGAATTGACGTAACTGGACCTCCAAGCTATGTATAAACCTCGAGGAGAGTCAGATCTTTTACCCGTATGGTTATTCCTGACACAAGAGACATAGACAAGTGTACATTAGGGTGATTTGAGTTGGAGTAAACAAGGTGAGGCAGTGTCGTTCACAGCAATCTGAGGTGAGTCAACTCAAGTCAACAAGCACGCATACACTCTGATCGGGCCGCGACAAGGTGACCTTCCATCAAGGGTCACAGGCTTGAGCCACTTCAGGTTGTTTTGGTCAGCCCTCTCCCACATTCAAGGATGTATCCATGGTAGGAGTTTCTTTATGTGCATGTGCAAGTGGGGCATGAATGCTCAGTAGGAGCGTGCATATATTTAGATATATAATCTAATCCACATTTACATACATACACACAAACGGGAAATGAATTCCCTGTAGGAATATTTATACTTTTAGAAATACCAATTTAAAGCAATTTAGTTTATACCTACACATAAGTGGGACGTGATCGTCCAATAGGAGATGCAAATCGGTGCAGGCAAGTGCTGCTATCCATAGGGGCCGCACAAAGGTTCGAAATTAACTGTAAACAAGTGCATTAGTCTGAAGGCCAGGGTTGCAAACTGGGACGTCCTGGGACAGGCTTCTGGTTTTTTTTTCGATTTTGGTTTTTGGAAAAAGGGTTTTGGAACTCGGCTCAACTGGGTCCACACACGAGGGTTGCACCGACGTGCATCCTTAATTTAGGTTATCATATTTCTTTGAATGAAGATAAAATAAATTAAGTGATAATTGAGATAAAGTTATGATGAATTGTTAAAGTCAAAGTGAAGGTGTGGTGAATGATTTCCTTGACGGGGTCATGACGGACGAGGACGGGATGACATGGGGAAGTGGTAAGGGGGCATGAGTGTGGGGAGTGACTCATGAATGTGGGGTAGATGGAATTTTAGGGGCCAGCCACAAGGGCCTGGGCTGGCAAAGGTTGAGGAGGGGCGGATTGGCCGGCCTCATGCAAAGGAGGCGAACCGAGACTTGGACAAGGGGTGTACGAAGGGACGGACAGGGACAGTTAGGGGTATTGGGAGTTAGAACGGGGGGTTTGATGATTCTATTGGCCGTGGTTGGGCAGATGCTACGAGGGTGGAGTGATTACTCCGGTGTCACTTAAGGGTATGAATATTTTTCTCTTTTGCGGCTGCTGCGTGGACTGTGGAAAATGAAACCCACCCATATCCGATGAGCTAGTTCGTGCTGAAAGGCAAGCATACCCGTATTCCGCGAAAAGTCCAACGCGGCCTAGCGGAGGCCAGAGGAGGGGTAGAGCCCCATCAAACCCGCCTGCAATAGGCTTTTAAAAGGGAGTGGCGGTAGTTGTATATGTGAAGCCGTTTTCCAGATATCGACCAAAATGTGGACCAGGGTGACCCAGAATATCATCTGTTGGATACCGCTAATTTATTTATATATATAATACCACGAACTGTATTCCTGCCAAGATTTCAAGGGTTTTTTATTTCGTCCTGCAGAACTTTTTCATTTCATTCTACTTAATATGGTAGGTGTCACACCCATTTTACAAAGTTGTTTTCTAAAGTTATATTTTGTGTCAATAAACTAATCCAAAAACCATGTTTCAACCCTTTTTTCGTATTTGGTATAGAATTATGGCATTTTTTGGTTTTTCGTAATTTTTGATATCGAAAAAGTGGGCATGGTCATAGTCCGATTTCGGCCATTTTTTATACCAATACAAAGTGAGTTCAGATAAGTACAAGAACTGAGTTTAGTAAAGATATATCGATTCTTGCTCAAGTTATCGTGTTAACGGCCGAGCGGAAGGACAGGCGGCCGACTGTGTATAAAAACTGGGCGTGGCTTCAACCGATTTCGCCCTTTTTCACAGAAATAAGAATCTAAGCCCCTATCAAATTTCACAAGGATTGGTAAAATTTTGTTCGACTTATGGCATTAAAAGTATCCTATACAAATTAAATGAAAAAGGGCGGATCCACGCCCATTTCGAAATTTTCTTTTATTTTTGCGTTTTGTTTCACAATATCCTTACCGGAGTTGAATGTTGACATAATTTACTTATATACTGTAAAGATATTAAATTTTTTGTTAAAATTTGACTTAAAAAAAATTTTTTTTAAAAGTTGGCGTGGTCGTTCTTCGATTTTGCTAATTTTTATTAAGCATATATATAGTAATAGGAGTAAGGTTCCTGCCAAATTTCATCATGATATCTTCAACGACTGCCAAATTACAGCTTGTAAAACTTTTAAATTACCTTCTTTTAAAAGTGGACGGTGCCTCGCCCATTTTCCAAAATTGTACTAATTTTCAATTCTGCGTCATAAGTTCAACTCACCTACCAAGTTTCATCGCTTTATTCGTCTTTGGTAATTAATTATCGCACTTTTTCGGTTTTTCGAAATTTTCGATATCGAAAAAGTGGGCGTGGTTATACTCCGATATTGTTCATTTTAAATAGCGATCTGAGATGAGTGCTCAGGAACCTACATACCAAATTTCATCAAGATACCTCAAAATTTACTCAAGTTATCGTGTTAACGGACAGACGGACGGACGGACGGACATGGCTCAATCAAATTTTTTTTCGATCCTGATGATTTTGATATATGGAAGTCTATATCTATCTCGATTCCTTTATACCTGTACAACCAACCGTTATCCAATCAAAGTTAATATACTCTGTGAGCTCTGCTCAACTGAGTATAATAATGGAATTAATACCTACGCGTGGGATATATGGGGTATTCCATCCCATTTCGACCAATTTTGAACCCGACCCTTTAGAATTGGCTGAAAGTTTTTCTTCTTTTTCTGCTTACGCAAGACGTTTTTCAGAATTTTTTCAAATTTTTTCATCCAACTCAAAAAAAGTTATGAAGTTTTAAAAAACACCGTTTTTGTTTTCAAAATGCTATATGTTTGGGATCTTTTTTTTTAATTTGTTTTTAATGTAGGTACTTTTCGGAAAAAATACAAAAAAATTTTTTAAAGTTTTTTTTTAATTTTTCAGTTTTTCGAGATTTTTCGAATTTCGCCATTATTTTTTTCTCATATTTCGCTGTCCAGCAACTGCATTAGGCCGATATACGGTATATAACCATAATATATAAAGAAAAGAATACTTAAAAATCATTTTCTTACATTTTTTTGTTACATAAATAAAATTGATAAAAAAAAATTTTTATTTTTGATAAAAATTTTTTTTCAATTAAATAAAAAAAATATAAAAAAAATCGGCCCACTCCGGGAATAGTGGGGATGATTGCAGAATTGATTGAAGTTTTTTTAATACGTACGCTATTTGCAAGTATATGAGAGAAATTTTCAGTATTTTCTGAACACCCAAAATTGTTTTGAGTGAAAACGGCAAGCAATTTAAGTCTGCGCAGTTTAACAATCTGCTAGCTGAACGAGGTGTTAAACATACCTATACACACCTATAGGTGTTAAACATACCACAAGCAAATGCCAGTGAGCGAGTTTATCGCTCAATAATTGCAGGCTGGATAAGATTCAGGGTATATGGGTAGGGAACTTCAATAATCTTCCTTTCCAAATTAAAACCCACGGCACTTCCTTCACCAAATATAATACAACTTTATTTAAAGAAATTCACTGAACTTTCACAAGCAGTAAATATTCTGCGAATAGTGGCGGATCGATCGACGGTAATTAGCGAACTAAAACTTACATATTAAGCAGTAAAATTTTCAGCCTCCTGCGCAGCTAGGAAACGGTAACTATTTATATGTTCGTATGTATGTAAAAGGAATGTACAAAGTTGAGTGCACTGTAATTACAATACACAAAAATTTATAAATTCTTTGTTTAGAGGGTGGTTCATTAAGGTAAGTATTTTAAGACATTTGTAGGATATTTCATTAGGTAAGTATTTTTAGCAAAAGGTAAGTATCTTAAAAATAGTTATTATTTCAATAAAAATCAAATCATTGTATACTACATATTATAGGTCAATTAAATTTGGGCTCATGTCTCCAACATGGCGGCCGGCCTGCTCCGATGAAGGAAGCAGCAACTTCTGTATCTCCTCCAAAGTGTTAAATGCTGTTGAAAACAAGTTCCTCAAGTGCTTCTGAGTGGTATTATTGTCTGCCCGTTTCTTCTTTTGTTTTAAACAGTCCTTTTTGTTTTCTTCGTTTTCGGGGCTGGAGTCTGGGGTTTATTGTTGAATCGTTTCCGGCGTTCTTCCTTCAGCCGCTCACGGTGAAGCAGCGTGTGGTGAGCGAGGCCACATCGGCGGCAGCTATCAGGGGAGCTGCATGCGCCCGTAACATGGGATGTTGCCAAACAGTTTATGCAATATTTGTGAGCCCGCACCGACTCATAGCGTTCGTCCGGGGTCATAGCCATAAACGCATGGCAGTAGCGCAACGAATGCCTTTGGCAACACAGCCGGCAGGTGCTGAAGTTTCCATACTGTGGCTTGAAAAGAGAAGTCAAAATAAAAGGGGGTCAAGTGAGTATGGATGTAGAGAGTGGGCTGTGATATGAATCCCTAGAGTTGACACGGTTTGGAGAGATATATAGGGTGAGGTTGAAGAGTTTATTCTGCTAGGGGAAGTACACACACTTTTGCTATGGGGCGTTTGTATATTCCGTCTTGAGTCCTGACATCTACTATTCGAAGGTTTTCGTCCGAGCCAGGGTGGATTCGAATGATGCGTCCAAGTCGCCAATCATTGGGCGGAAGAAGGTCATCCTTGACGACCACTAGATCCCCTTCCCTGACGTTTGTCTGCTGAGTCTTCCATTTGGTCCGCTTATGGAATTCTTTGAGATATTCATTTTTCCAACGCGTACTAATCTGATGATGTAGGACTTGCAGTTTCTGCCATTTTTTTGTGAGTGACAAATTTTCAGAGTTGGGTTCAGGTAGGGAGAGTAACGGAGCGCCACGGAGGAAGTGTCCGGGAGTTAGAGCGAGTAAATCATTTGGATCTTGTGACATCGGAGCTAGCGGTCTAGAGTTGAGAACCGCTTCGATTCGAGTGAGTAGGGTAGTAAATTCTTCAAATGTGAATTTTTGACTGCCTGCAACTTTAAGGAAATGGGTTAAAGCTTTTGACTGCCGCTTCCCATAATTCGCCCATGTGAGGAGCATATGGTGGGATGAATTGCCAGGACAGTCCATGAGTAGCATATTTTTGAGCTATGTCAGTTGCGGCTTCCTTGAGAAAAGAAGAAAGCTCCTTTTGAATGACACGACTTGCTCCAATAAAGGTTTTGCCATTGTCTGACATTATTTTGTGTGGGAGTCCACGACGACTAACAAAACGAGCAAATGCTGCTTTAAAAGCAGCCTTTGAGTAAGATGCCTTCCGTAAGATTGATGTTTTAACGAGAAAAGGTCCAGCAAAGTCGATACCGGTCGTGTGAAATGGGAGGGAGTATGTGGACCTTTCCGGAGGGAGTGCGGCCATTATTTGGGATTTAGCCTGTTGTTTGTAGATCGTGCATATCTTACAATGGAATATGCACTTCTTCACCTTTTGTTTGAGTCGAGGGATGTAGTATTCCTGTTGTATCATGCGGATCATCAGTTCTTTTTCGGCATGCAACAAGGTAGAGTGAATAAATTCTAAATAGCAAAAGCGAGAGTTATCGGGAATTATAATGGGATAACGCTCGTTGTAACTAAGATTGGCTTTTGCGAGCCGACCATTCACCCGCATTATGCCTGATTCGTCGAGCATAGGGTTTAGAGTTAACAATGAACTCTTTTTGTGGAGTGGTTTGTTGGACTGTAGATCTGAAATTTCGGCAGAGAAGTATTTATGTTGCGTCAACAGGATCAAACGAACTTTCGCCTGATGAACTTCCTCTTGGGTTAGCGTGATCGTTTTCAAAGTATCAAGACCTTGTGCTCTGTGCATAAATCGGTACATATAAGCAACGACTCGTAGAGCTCTTGAGTAGGAAGAAAAGCGTTCGAGTAGATCAGGCACATCTACAGCATCAAATGCATGGGTGCGCTTTTGTTCCGGTGGAGTAGGGGTTTGTGTCACTGGTTTCGGCCAGGACGTTGGGGATTTGGCCAACCACTCTGGGCCCTTCCACCAAAGGGAGCATTCGGCTATATCCTTGGGTTTACATCCACGGGTACCAAGATCTGCTGGATTATCTCCACTGGTACGTGTTTCCAAGGGGCGTTACTCACCTTTGTGAGGTTCTATTTGCCACGTAGGTCTTTCAGGTGTGTGGGGGTTTTTCCAGCCATGCTAGTACGATAGCGGAGTCCGACCAGATAAACAGATCATGTGGAGACAGAGCTAGGTGTGAGCGAATTTGTTTTATTAATTTTGTGAGTAGTACTGCTCCACAGAGTTCTAGACGAGGGAGGCTCGCGGTTTTCACGGGAGCCACTTTGCTCTTCGCCACGAGTAGGTGAGTAGAAAACTTTTCCTTGCTATTCTGCACTCGCAGGTACACACAAGCGCAGAATGCTTTCTCAGATGCATCTGAGAATCCATGCACTGAAAGGGTTTATTGGGTGAAAATTCAACCCATCGAGGGATTTTAATTTCATTTATCGGGGAGAGATTTTCGCGAAATGTGTTCCATTTGTGGAAAGCGCTGGGTTTGACTTGTTCATCCCAGTCAGTTCCTTCTAACCAGAGTTGCTGAAGGAGAGTCTTGGCTAGTATCATTATTGGCGATAGCCATCCTGCCGGGTCAAACAATTTCGCAACCGCCGATAAAATTTGCCTCTTTGTGTTCGAGTTTTCTGCGGGTATAGGGTCGTATGTATGAGAAAGAGTCGTTTATGGCATTCCATTTTATGCCGAGGGTCTTTGTTGAGCTGGAATCGTGAAATTTGAGGAATTCTGCATCTAGGAGATCAGATTCTGGGATGGATTCCAATAATTTTGGGTGATTTGCCGTTATTTTCTTGAGTGGAAAACCGGCTGATTTCAACGCTTCGATAACCTGGTGTAGAGAGTCGTGAGCGGACTGTATACTATGTTCGCCCGAAAGTATATCGTCTACGTAGGTTTCGTGTAGCAATATATCATAGGCGAGTGGGTGGGTGGGTTTTGTGTCTTCTGCGAGTTGGTGCAGAGTCCGTATCGCGAGATATGGGGCACAGTTGACGCCGAACGTCACTGTCTTTAATTTGAAGTCCTCCATCGGTAGCTGTGGAGATCTTCGGGAGAGAATTCTTTGAAAATTCTGATCTTCTTTATGAACGAGTATTTGGCGGTACATCTTTTCGACGTCGCCGTTAAATACATACTTAAAAAATCTCCATTTGAGTAGGACGAGCATTAAGTCGTTTTGGAGTATGGGACCTGTGTGCAACACATCGTTTAACGAGTTGCCAGAGTGGGTAGTTCTAGACGCGTTGAAAACAACGCGTACCTTTGTTGTTTTGCTGTCTGGTTTTAAGACAGCGTGGTGGGGGAGGTAGAACGACGAGTACTTTCCGTTCTCGATGACTTCGCGTGATGAAGTTGCCTCCATGTGGCCCATGGTGAGGTATTCCTCCAAAACTTCTGAGTATTTTTCTCTTAATTCTGGTCTTTTCTCCAAGGATCGCTCGACGCTGATGCATTGCTGCTGTGCTGCAATTCTCGAGTGTCCAAGGTCAAGGGTACTGGGGAATTCCTTTTTAAATGGAAGTTTTACCACATATCGGCCATCTTCCTGGCGGTGAGTGGTTTCGCGGTAGAGTTCCTCGCAAAATTGGTCCTCTTCCGAAAGGGCTTGGGTGTCAGGTATTTCTTCCTGTTGCCAGAACTTCTGCAATAATGTGCTAAGGGTGTCGTCCGGGTTTTTAATAACTTGGGTGGAGAATGCGTTCACTTGTTCTTTAATAGGCCCGCTAAGTATCCACCCAAATATTGTATTTTGGGCTAAAAAGGAACCACTTACGTTGGCTTGTAGCCCCTGGAGTATTATTTGGGGTGTGAGATCGCTACCTATAACCATGTCGATTCTCGAAGGGGTAAAACAGTTAGGGTCCGCGACTGGCCATGTGGCAATTTCTTGCAAATCTATTTTTGACACTTTAATGCTGGGTAAAAAATGGGTCAGTTTAGGCAATAATATCGCTTAGGTGTTTATTTTTGTTTTGAGATCCGACGAGCAGAGTGTTATCTCGCAGATCTGGTTGGAGTTTTGAACTACCGATCCGCCCATTCCCGAGATCTTATAATGGGTTTTCTTGGTTGGTAGTTTCAAGAGCTTCTGGATTCAAGACGCTACAAATGTCTTTTCCGAACCCTGTTCTATTAGTGCACGGATCTTGTAGTGTTCGCCATTTGCTTTCACCGTGACTAAAGCTGTGGGTAAAAGAGTAGTTTCGCTACTACTCGCGAAGTGAGTTGAGGTTGAGTTTTTCTTAAAAGGGTTTTGAGTGGCTTGGGTTTGGCTGGCCTCTTTTGAGGTTGACGCCCTGTTCGGGTCTTCAGCTGGAGGTGGCAGACCTTGAGGGGTTGTGTGCGTCCTGTTCCTCTGCTTCCTGGGTCTGCTGCCTGGCTGGGATTTTCCTTGGAAGTGGAGTAGCGAGTGATGTTGTTTTTGGCAATACACGCATGTGAAATTGCTACCACAATCTCTTTCCAAGTGAGAGCAAGCTAAACAATTTGTGCAATAATTGTTTTCTTTTACGAATTTGCTTCGCTCTTGGGTTGAGAGATCTCTGAATTTTATACAGCTCATTAATGAGTGATTCAGATTGCAGAGTTTGCATGAGGGTTGCCTCTTTGAGTCCACATGAAATGTTTGGGTCTTATTCCTAAAGTTCGATGAGGTTTGGGGTGTTGAGGATCTGTGGGTGAAGCTAGAGTGGGGTTACGGGTTTTGCTCGGCCTATACGTACCAAGTCTTGCTACTACTTCGTACCTTGTCGTGAGAAATTTGTCCATCTCCGACCAAAGTGGAAGTTCTTTCCTAGAGTCGAGTGATTATTCCCACAGTGCCAGGGTTTTATCAGGTAGTTTTGATGAGCATAAGAATACGAGGATGGGGTCCCAGTTATCAGTTGAGACATCGCTCGCATTTAGGGTCGAGATACAGTTATTTATGGTGGTTTGAATTTCTTGAATTCTTTTACCATTTTCAGAATAAACTGTGGGCATATTAAATAGGGTTTTTAATTGATTGTCTACGAGACTTCTACGATTCTCGTAGCGGGACTTGAGTGCTCCCCAGGCCAAGTCAAAGTTTTGGTCGTTAAGGGGGTATTTTTTAATAATAAGGGCTGCTTTTCCACGGGTTTTTGCCCTCAGGTGATAGAGTTTCTGGACCTGAGACAATTTAGGGTGATTTATGTAGACCGCAGTAAACATATCCCGGAAGGACGGCCAGTCTTCATATCCACCATAGAAGATTTCGGTGTCGCATGCGGGAACTTTTAGACAGGGTTGATGCTGAGAGGGGGTATGAGTTTGTTGTATGGAGTTTACTGTTTGTTGATTAGGCTGGTGGGTGCTAATCAACTCGTTGATCCTGAGCTTTGTGTGCATCGCTGTGTCGAGAGTGCCGTCGTATGTCTCCTCTCATGCCGTCCTGGATTTTTCCTCAGTTCTGCTCAGGTGTACCGCTTCGTATGCAGCTTCTACCGCGTCTACAAGTTTGTTGAGTTCCTCCAATTACGTCTTAAGACTGCTTTCAGAGTGATCCGTCTCCGCTATCCCCCACCACTTTCCGCAGAATTTTTCTACCTTGTTGATTGCGAAGAGGAATTTTTTCTCGATCCTGCTGTATTCCTCATCAACGCATATTAAATAGGGTTTTTAATTGATTGTCTACGAGACTTCTACGATTCTCGTAGCGGGACTTGAGTGCTCCCCAGGCCAAGTCAAAGTTTTGGTCGTTAAGGGGGTATTTTTTAATAATAAGGGCTGCTTTTCCACGGGTTTTTGCCCTCAGGTGAGAGAGTTTCTGGACCTGAGACAATTTAGGGTGATTTATGTAGACCGCAGTAAACATATCCCGGAAGGACGGCCAGTCTTCATATCCACCATAGAAGATTTCGGTGTCGCATGCGGGAACTTTTAGACAGGGTTGATGCTGAGAGGGGGTATGAGTTTGTTGTATGGAGTTTACTGTTTGTTGATTAGGCTGGTGGGTGCTAATCAACTCGTTGATCCTGAGCTTTGTGTGCATCGCTGTGTCGAGAGTGCCGTCGTATGTCTCCTCTCATGCCGTCCTGGATTTTTCCTCAGTTCTGCTCAGGTGTACCGCTTCGTATGCAGCTTCTACCGCGTCTACAAGTTTGTTGAGTTCCTCCAATTACGTCTTAAGACTGCTTTCAGAGTGATCCGTCTCCGCTATCCCCCACCACTTTCCGCAGAATTTTTCTACCTTGTTGATTGCGAAGAGGAATTTTTTCTCGATCCTGCTGTATTCCTCATCAACGGACTGGGATTTTGACCGGGTATTGCCCGCCGGTGGCGCTAGGGTTTTGGGTTTTTCCTGCTTGTCCGTCATTTTGAAATTTGGGTGTAAAAATTCTTAAAATTGTACCAGTTTTAGCCCACTGTAAATTTATTTGATTTTTTATAAGCTCAGGTCCACTGTACTAAATTGTAAAGCGGAGTTTGCTTAAGTAAGTGGATAATGAGCGCTTTGGCTTGTGAGGGTGGGAACTACTTGTCTTATCGCTTCTAAGTACAAGTATGTGTGGGTATGTGTAAATATGTACAGCAATGAGAATACCCAAAAGATTGGTTTGAGTGACAATATTCTTGGAAAATACTTGTCTTAGCGCTTAGAAGTACAAGTGTATGTACGTATATGTATATTTATGTGCAGCGAAGAGAAATAATAAAAGGAGTGGGTGGAGTTTCGATCACTTTGGGCGTAGAAGTTTTGTTTGCGCAAAGCAACAAATTAGATTAGGGTGTTGCAATTTTTAGTATGGATTTTGTGGAGCAAAGGTTTACGAATTTTATTGTGTTATATATAATTGGTTTTTGTGGGTAATGAGTGCAAGTTTCCGTGTAAGCCAAATTTATATTAGGGGGTATCGAAAAAAAAATTTATTTTTTCGAACACAAACCGAATTTTATTCTTTGGGTGTAATTTTTTTCCAAAATTAGTGGGAGGAGTTTATATTAAAGTTGAGTAGGGCTTATTTGAGAAGTATGGGTGTTTCACCGCTGCGGAAAAAGTGCAACGGGCAACGGTTAATTAGTTTGGGTAGCAACTAACTTTGGTGAAAGAGTAATATTCAGGCGGAAGTAGAATAAATGGGAGAGTATATGTGGGTTATTCTTGGTATACGTATTTATGTGTGAGTACCAAGTACAGCTTTTTGGGTTACCGCTACGGGATTTCCTGGATGAAGTTTACCGCTTGACTTTTAATTTATGCTTTACACATATGTATATGCCCGAATAAGGGGGAACTAAGGTGAGACTGTACCTTTTTGCTTATATAACAAGGTAATGCGGTTTTTTTGATAAAAACGAACGGTTTAATATACCGATCGCGGGGGGAGTATTTTGCTGTACTTGGGTATATTATGCGTATTTTACTTTTGTGTAAAAGTGTACTTACTTTGGCATCCTCGGTACTCTTGTTTGTCACCTGTCTTGCTGCGCTGAGTGTGCTGTGTATGTTGTTGTTGTTGTTGGCGTACCACTTGTGCAGGTATACTGCTCGTGGCTATAATAAACTCTGCTGCTTCCTTATGCAAATTTTCCTCTGTGCCCTTTTTTGAGCGCTTTTTCTTGTATGTATATGTGTTTATACGCTATGTGTGTCCGTGCCCTAGACGGGTCACTTTAACTTATTTTTTCTTCTCGAGGCATATATTTCATAAAGCAAACCTTTTTTGTTCTTTTTCTTTATTCTAATTTATTTATTTTTTCAATATAGGTATATGCTTTCTTTACTTTTATTTGCAGCACTTTATTTAAATCCTTTCACGTATATATATTTTTGCACTTTTTACTTAATCTTTTATTATCTCTCTTTTTTTTCACAGCTTTTCTTACTCTTACTTTCAGCGTTTACTTTTTATTTATATGTATCTGTATGTATGTAGCTCTAAGCTTAGCACTTTTACTTAGTTTTTATTTTTCACTTTTATAGCTTTTGCACTTTTATTTCTTTATATGCGCGCCGCGTACCGGGTAAGTATTTTTTTGTTTTTAACTTTTGGATTTATATCCTTTTTTTCACTTTTTTATGTCGCTGGTTCCAATGGCGTCAAAGGAGCATGGATAAGATTCAGGGTATATGGGTAGGGAACTTCAATAATCTTCCTTTCCAAATTAAAACCCACGGCACTTCCTTCACCAAATATAATACAACTTTATTTAAAGAAATTCACTGAACTTTCACAAGCAGTAAATATTCTGCGAATAGTGGCGGATCGATCGACGGTAATTAGCGAACTAAAACTTACATATTAAGCAGTAAAATTTTCAGCCTCCTGCGCAGCTAGGAAACGGTAACTATTTATATGTTCGTATGTATGTAAAAGGAATGTACAAAGTTGAGTGCACTGTAATTACAATACACAAAAATTTATAAATTCTTTGTTTAGAGAGTGGTTCATTAAGGTAAGTATTTTAAGACATTTGTAGGATATTTCATTAGGTAAGTATTTTAAAAATAGAAAGGTAAGTATCTTAAAAATAGTTATTATTACAATAAAAATCAAATCATTGTATACTACATATTATAGGTCAATTAAATTTGGGCTCATGTCTCCAACACAGGCATACGAGCATATCTCAAAGGAGATCAGACTCACTGGGATCAAACTCTACCAGATATTGCAGAGGCACTTCGTAGTTCATACCATCAATCAATTGGCTGCATATCATATTTCGCATTGTTCGGTCAACAAATGCTTTCACACTCTGACGAGTATACTTTAATGGGGCAACTTGACAACTTAGATGAGTCACCAATATCGAGAATTGACAAACTTAAACTTGTACGAAGAAATATAATGGAGAACATTAAACAGGCTTTCGAAGCTTCGGCCAAGCGCGTGTACCGTGGCTACAGGACTGCAAGAGGTCCATTTCAAATATGCCTGCTCCTATGCATATGATATATCAATTTCTTCTTCTTATTGACACTTTGCCTTAAACTTTCTTTTTATGATACAATAACTCCCCAATGAAATTCATATGGTTGAATGAAACCAAAAATAAAGCCCCCTAGCGAATTTAGTGCTCATTAAACACAGCTTAAAATATTGTAAAGTTAATTTTTTGAACATATGATTTGCGATATTTTGTAACGATACAGCTGTTTGCTAAGCCTTTAACTATTTCCGCGGGAAAATGCTCTTTCTTTTCTTACGGAACCGGCGAGCTGAACACTTCTTGACAAATCTTCAATCGAAAGTTTTCTTTGAACCGTCTCATAAATGTTGACTGAGTGAAGCAAGCAGAAGTAAAAACGACGATATTAAATTTTCTGACTTCTTTATTTGCTTGTTCAAGTACAACTATATTGATTATTACAATTTAACATTTCATGACATGATACTACTAGGTTGCTCTCTAACTGTATGAAAATTGTACTCTCTTACTTGAGATGTATGAAAAGGTAAATGTACATATGTAGGTATAGCTAGTATGCAAAAATATGATGTGAACATAGGTATAACCAGTATGCAATGTATGCTGTGTACATAGGTATAACTAGTATGCAAAAATATGATTGTGTTTACAATTATTGACCATTATTATTAAATACATGCTTCCGCTTAATGTACCACACCCAACAAATGTAAAGTAAAGTCTGATTGTTTTTCAAAATAGTGAAAAAAAAATTAAAATACCTATTAGAAAAGAGTGTGACTAATAATTTTAATCGGTTCGGTTCGGTAATATTTAAGTGATAAAGCTGAATAAATCAACCTATCAAGTTCATCACATTTTTTCAATTAATTGTCTTGAGGATTTCCTAAGTGGATTTTTGGCTCCTCCAAAAGAAATCGCCACGAGTACACTAATTTCTGCATATTCTTGATTGACGGGGAAAGGTGCAAAATATACCAGGAAATCTAGTATATCTGTTCAAAGCCTTAAAACAAAAAATTTTGTAATATTGAAACTAGCTATCAGGACCTTTTGTTAATTGTAAATTTCCATTTTTTTATATAAAGAGAGTTAAACTAATTTATCAACATATGTGCATAATTTCTAAGGAAAAGAGCTGAACTCTAAACCTTTCATTCAAATTTTTTTAAATGTTAATTTAAATAATTTTTTATATTAACACATATACTTTCTTCTCTTAGAAGAAATCATTTCAATATACATATATATGTAGATTCGTTCATATATATATAGATGCCTTAAAAATTAATTAAAACCAAAAATAAAATGTAGGAATCACATACATACATTCATACATACATAATTACATTTTTAAGAATAAGAAAACTGAAGTAAAAGAAAAGAATATTATTCATTTTAGTATAGCTATAACAAACTTAGTTATACAAACATAATTATTTCGTAAGTTATGGTTGTAATCATGTGGTTTAGAACCGCATGATAGCAACCCTAACTTAACTCAACAAATTACCAATTTACTTTTTGATCGTTTCACACGTTATAAGTCCATACTGAACAATTCCTGAAATCCACCACTTTGTTTCATACCTACTACTACTCCTAAATGCACCACTTTGCCAATCTCCTAAAATGCAATACTTAGTCAAACACACGGCAACCCTAGAAATACAAAAGTCCACCAGTAGAATTTAACGAAGACATCGGACCATAAGTAGTACGAGCGGTGCGATATCAATTACATTGAATTATACATGATCTGTATTTAATAAACCATATTAATTCTCTAAAATTATATTAAACTTCTAAATCATTACTGTACTAAACTTTTGTGTACGATTTAATAAAAACGGACATCCTGAAAACGTAAGTAACCCGTCGCGTGTATATACATACATATGTGTATCGACCTGCGGTATATACCAGTGACAGTTTCGGAAGAAGGATTGAATTTCTACGCTTTCGAAATTTATTAAAAATGCTTGTGTGCATAAAATGTATTAAGCAAAAAGAGGTGCTAAAATCGTTTAAAGAAAAACGAATCGTTTGTGTGAACGTGAAAATTAAAGTTTCAGTGGCTAACGTTTTGCCATAGTACATAACCACACTTTGTGTGAGACTCCAAGAATTTTAGGGCTCCGGCGACATACGCTTTGTTCCTGAGCTCAACGTCTAAAATTTAAACTTGCAGTTTTGTAGTTGTGCAGCGATTCATCGTTTATCACGTTCACCACTTCGTTACGTTGTAGCTTATAATACATAAAATACGTTTTTCTCGTTTGTGCATACAAAATTTCGTATATCGCACTCATAACTTCAAAATTAAATATATCGCTCTCGTGTTTGCGTAATATACCCATCTCGTACTCGCGTTATTATTTCACATTGATAATCATACATATATTTTGTTCGAGTAAATCTTATTAGAAACGAAAACAATAATCAAAACAAAATGTCGCGAAAAGAGGTAACTATAAAAGAATTGCGGAAAAAGTGCAAAGATGCTGGTTTGCCTACATCAGGTTCGAAAAACCAAGTAATACAGCGTTTACAAACTAATCTCGATAATTACGAAAGTGAATTAGAGGAAGAAGTTACTATAGTGCAACGTATATCAGCACCTGAAAGAACCATCGAAAAGTTTATTAATTCTCAAGTAACAACAAATATCAATGCGCGAGTGAATACGTGTGTGCAAAATTTTCAGCCCGCGCAAACGTCGTAGCCCGTGTCAACAGTGTATGCGTGTACAGCAAATATGCAACCCATAACAACAACTTCGTATGCGCATGGAAATTTCACATCGCAGTGGCAGAGGCCAAACCCACCAACTGCACCAATACAACAGATTCCAATTGGAACGAATATATTTCATCCAAACAATGGTCCAATTCCAATGTGTAGTGATTATTCTAATTCATATAAGATAAAAGATATTGTTGAGTTGTTGCTCGAGTTCAACCCAACAAGCGAAATTTCCTTAAACTCAATACAATTTATTAAACGTGTTGAAATGCTGAAAAGTGCCTACAACTGGCAAGAAAGTATTGTAATTATTGCGGTGCAACAGACGGTGCGAGGTGCCGAAAAATTGTGGATCGACTCATTACAGTGCGCGTTCGTAAATTGGCCTCAATTTGTAAATAAATTTTTGACCGATTTTCCGTATACGGTTAACGAAGCAGATACGCATATAAAACTTTCGCGAACGAAACGTCAACAAAGTGAGTCGCCGATCGAGTACTTTTACAGAATGTTAGCACTTGGTAATAAGGGTGGCTTAACAGAATCGAGTATCGCCCGACACATAATTAATGGTGTTAATGATAATGACCTTAAATGTAAAATTTCCAATGAATATTCGCGGTGTCAAGATCTATTGAAAGACATAATGAATTATAGTGTATATAATGACATACATCAAAACGCAAACAAACCAAAACCCAATTATTTCGCAATAAAATTACAACCGGTAAATGTAAAAGACTCCGACAATTCAACAACGAGTAAACAAGTACGCCAAACAAATGATTTAAAATGTTTTAATTGTGCTAAATTCGGGCATATAGCTCTAAACTGCACCGAGCCGCAGAAAAAGCAACGATGCTCAAAGTGTCAACGTACGACACATAAGAGTGAAGAGTGTCCAGAAAAAAAGAAAAAAAAACGTAAACAATATAATAAATCCGGTCGTAAACAAAAGTCAGAAATTACAAGTGACGGCATAATAAAGCAAATAAATGTAAATGTTCATCAAACTCGTGCTTTTGTTGATCCCGGTAGTACACGTACGCTCGTTCGCAAAACGTTTGCTAGCAATATAGGTACTCTCAAAAGCGAAATTACAAAATTACGAGGGCTCGGTGGTGGCGAATACGTTTCGAAATGCGTGATGAATGTGATGATCATGATAGATGACCAAACATTAGATGCAAATGTCGTGGTTGTTAAAGACGATTTAATTTCAGAAAACGTTTTACTCGGGAAGGATGGTCTTTGCGGTTCAAGTCCGCGTCTAATTATAGAAAATGTTGAGTGTCGCGTCGAGCAAATTCGTTGCATAGCCGTCCCTGATGTGCTAAATGAAAAAGAAAATAAACAATTCGGGAAAATGTTGACCGAATATAGTGGAGTGTTTGCAACAAATATTGAAAATATTGGAAAGTGCGGTATTTCTAAGATGAAAATTGTCTTGAAAAACGATATGCCTATTTCATTAAAACCATATCGTGTTCCTTTCGCAAAACGACCAATAATATCACAAATAATAGCAGAGTTACTAGCATATGATATAATAAGGCCAAGTGAATCATCGTTTTCTTCCCCAGTAGTTTTAGTAGAAAAAAAGAATAACGAGTATAGACTCTGTGTAGATTATCGTGGCTTAAACAAAAATACGGTAAAACAGCCATATCCCATGCCGAACATGGAAGACCAATTCGCTCAACTCGCGGGAAATCGATTTTTCAGTGCACTAGATCTCCGTATGGGATACCACCAGATCGAAATCGACGAATCGTCTAGTCTAAACAATATACTGCGTTCTTGACATCAGACGGACACTTCGAGTTCAATCGTATGCCTTTCGGTCTCGTGAACAACATTTCAATGTATAATGAACAAAATCGCGGCTAAAATGAATACGGGTGAGGTACTTATATACTTGGACGACATTATTATTCCAAGTAAAACGGTTAATGAAGGGCTGCTGCGTCTAGAGCGGTTCTTAAATCTTTTAAAAGAGGCGGGGCTTACACTGCGTCCCGATAAATGTAAGTTCCTGGCAACGAACATCGATTATCTTGGACATAACATAAGTGAAAACGGCGTCACACCTGGCTGGCATAAAGTAAACACTATTAAGAATTTTCAACTACCTAACAACGTAACTGAGGTAAGACGATTCTTAGGCCTCACGGGTTTCTTCCGGAAATTCGTGAAGGACTACTCAATAATATTGAAACCAATCACCATATTACTAACCAAAGCTAATCAGGACAAATTTACTTGGCGTCCTGAGCAGCAAAACGCTTTCGAAACTTTAATTAACTCACTAACAAATGAACCGATTCTTGTCCTATATGAATATAACGCCCACCACGAAATACACACTGACGCTAGTAGCGTTGGGTTGGCTGGGGTACTTCTTCAAACATCCGATGGAAAAGAATGCCGTCCCGTCTGTTATTACATTCGCCATTGCACGGATGCTGAAAGCCGATATCACAGCTACGAGCTGGAAGTTCTTGCTGTGGTCGAGACCCTAGAGCGTTTCCGCATATACGTATTAGGCAAAAATTTTCGCCTTTTAACCGATTGTTCAGCAGTAGCACACGTCAAAGAAAATAAAGAACTTAAGTCTAAGATAGCGCGCTGGTGGCTGAAATTGTTAGAGTATGATTTTGAATGCATACATCGTCAAGGTAGTCGTCTACAACATGTAGATGCTTTGATTCGCATGCCTGACCAACCTGCTAGGGGGGTCGAACCAGCTGGGTTCGTATTAAACGTAACTGCCGATATCAATGATTGGCTCTTCACAATGCAAATGCAAGATGAAAAGCCACGACAACATATAAATGTGCTGAATGGTACATTGAAATCATCAGAAACAAATACCGTAAAATCACAATATCTACTACGCAATAATCGCCTTTATAAAAAGCTACCTGATGGTACTAAATTCGTTGTTCCCAAAGGTGTACGCTGGCGGATTCTTCAGTGCTGCCATGGTCAGGCAGGACACCCCGCACTAGAAAAAACGATCGAACGGATAAAGAAAACGTACTGGTTCCCCAATATGAGACGATATGCAAAGAGCTATATAGCTGCTTGTATTAAATGCTGCTATCAAACACAAGGTTATAACAAACGCGAAGCTAGTTTGCATATAGATGACATTAAACCGATTCCATTCTACCGTATTCACCTAGATCACTTAGGTCCATTTGTTCGTAGCAAAAGAGGAAATAGCTACGATTTAGCCATCTCCGACGCATTAAGTAAATTCCTCGTTGTAAAACCTGTTCGCGATACAAAAACACTGCATGTCTTAAAAGCGCTGAATGAAATGTCATCGTATTTTGGTCTCCCGTCGCACATCGTAACTGATCGAGGAGCATCTTTTACATCGAAAAATTTTGACTAATATTGCAAACAAAATAACATTAAACACACTAAAGTTGCCGTTCGCACTCCTCGTGCAAATGGACAAGTTGAGCGCGCTAATCAAAGTATATTAACATTTCTACGTACAACTACTGAAAATCCAAAAGACTGGGATCAGTAAACTCACGCAAAAATAACACAACAGGCTTTAGTCCAAACGAGCTTGTATTTGATTTTGAACTCCGAGACGTTGTATCTAATGAATTACTTGCCGCTATTCATGATGATGTCGATGATGGACAATACGCCGATGAAAATATACGCCGAAGAAGACTTAGTGGTCATCGAACATGAACCACCTTCAACAGGCGAATCTAGAAGAAAGCTCGAACCCAAATGTCGTGGGCCATATAGTCCGCAAAATTCTGGGAAATAATCGTTACTTAATTGAAGATATCCCAGGGTACCAGATAACTAACAAAAAGTTTTGTTCCGTTTATGCCTCGGATAAAAGGAAACCATGATGTAGTAATAGCCCCGAGCTTGGGTCCGAAGACGAAATCGAGGACGATTCGGGTCAGGAAAGGCCGAGTTGTCACACGTTATAAGTCCATACTGAACAATTCCTGAAATCCACCACTTTGTTTCATACCTTCTACTTCTCCTAAATGCACCACTTTGTCAATCTCCTAAAATGCAGTTAGTCAAACACACGGAAACCCTAGAAATACAAAAGTCCACCAGTAGAGTTTAACGAAGACATCCGACGATAAGTAGTACGAGCGATGCGATATCAATTACATTGAATTATACATGATCTGTATTTAATAAACCATATTAATTCTCTAAAATTATATTAAACTTCTAAATCATTACTATACTAAACTTTTATGTACGATTTAATAAAAAGGGACATCCTGAAAACGTAAGTAACCCGTCGCGTGTATATACATACATATGTGTATCGACCTGCGGTATATACCAGTGACAATTGCTCTTTAAATCTTTCAGAGAGATATTATAAGGCAGTCCTCATTCATAAATTCCTTTGTTTATTTTGGTTTTGCAACATTATGTGCACAAAGCTCCTCCCATTATCTCTCTGATTTTAACTCCCAATTACAGTACGATCAATAATAATTAGGACATCCTAGATTTTTTTTCGGTCTAAGATTTTTTTTTCTACATCGAATTGAATCAATATTTCTATTAGAATGAGTCCATAAATATATTTAATTTGAAAAGCAAGAACAAGCGAATTTATATCTACAACAACAGTCATCGTCATCATGCTGCGATCACAAGCGAGAAGGCCTTCAACGCTACGTGGGATTACTGCATTGCAGATTATTGGTGAGTGATAATTCAAATTGTTTCATTATTTCTTTTTGCTATACGCCACTGTCTTATTTCTTTTTACATAAATGCGTTCCTTAATATGTGAGTAATAATCGATTTTCTTTTTTGCTTACTGAAAATAAATTTGGGAGTATAAAAAACTTCACATATGTCTGTATGTATGCAAACACGTAGGAGAATGCAATTTCCTTTTGTCTTAACAAAATCCATCTCCTTTTTTTGGGATCTAATAAACTCTCGCGGAGTCGCATTTTTTTCTATTTTTTATTTCGCTCTGTTTTGCGAAACATATGACCGTATATTTGTGTAAATATATGTAACTAAATTTCAAGATCAAGGCCAAAAACCACATGTTGAGGTAGGTCAGGAATTTAATATTTAAGTACCCACAAAAAAATTATTATATTAGCATAATAATGATGTGTCAAATCAAAGTATTGAAACCTAAACCTTGTTAAATTTTACTTGAATTCAAATTTAAATGCAAAAACTCGATTTGTTTATTTAAATTGGTATTATTATAAGCATTTTTTTTTCTTTTGTTTAAATAATGGATTGAACACATGGTCTGTATATACTTGAGGTAATAAACATTGTTATTATGAGCTGTTAAATACTCTGTTTGGTCTGATTCTGTTGGAAATGTAGGTGGTACAACGGGGCGTCTTCAACACCAACGATGCCATGGTAGGTTGGGTTAGGAGCAGCCGTAAACCATATACGGACGAGCTGCAAGTAAGGTGGTAGGAAGTCGTGGTTTTCAGTTAGGCACTTTTAGGCTTATAGATAGTAGGTTTCCCTCAGTGTGCAAATATTGTAGTTTATTGTGTTATGTAGTTAGGCTTGGGAAGAGCTAACTAGATCGTGTGATTGTGTATAGGAAGCCAAGAAACTGAAGCTCCAGGTTGAGCCAGTGCACACGCCGCAGTCACATGATGAGGTCACTAGCGCTCCTCACAACTCTCTTATAGGATACACCAGCTAGCGATACCATAACATATTTTTTCTTGTAAGCTCATGGAGGCTATGGGCTACGCTGGAAAAGTTTGGTACAAATCGGTGGCAATATGTGCACAGCCCAAAGAAACTTAATTCACGAAAGTTCTGTGCTCTTGGCCAATCTTTTACTGCCTCTATATTTTCATTCGCTGTACAAATGCCTTCTGTCGTTACCTTGTGACCCAAATAATTTACTTCCTTTTTAAACAGCGAAAACTTTTTGGGACTTAGTTTCAGACCAGCGCCAGCTATTCTCTGGAAAACTTTCTCCAAGTTCTTAAGATGTTCTTAAAAGTTCTTGCTCAATACGATGGTGTCGTCCAGGTACACAAAGCAATTTTTCCAATGTAGTCCTTTCAGTACCTTGTCCATGAGTCTAACAAAAGTTTCTGGTGCATTACAAAATCCCAAAGGTATCACTGTAAATTTCCAAAGACTATCACCGGCACTGAAGGCTGTTTTGTCTTAATCTTCCTCCTTCACCTCAACTTTCCAG
Source organism: Eurosta solidaginis (assembly GCF_040869045.1). Taxonomy (NCBI): domain Eukaryota; kingdom Metazoa; phylum Arthropoda; class Insecta; order Diptera; family Tephritidae; genus Eurosta; species Eurosta solidaginis. Next base: position 128,173,568 of record NC_090321.1, on the reverse strand, counting down.
TAGCTGCTTTTCAAGCCTAGTGTGGAAAAGCATTTCATACCAGATAGCGAGTCCAGAGTATAGCCAATCCTTGGCAATGTGTAGCTATCCTTTTTCGTGACGTCGTTAAACATGCGGTAGTCCACGCAAAACCTCATTTTCCCATCCTTCTTCTTCACAAGTGACGCCGGTGAGCTTCATGGACTAGCTGATGGTTCGAAGACGCCGCTGTCGCTCATTTCTTGTACGATTTGACTCTCAACTTCCCGCTTCGCCAGTGGAACACTATGAGGAGCTTGCTGTATCGGTCTCACGTCTCCAGTGTCAATTTGGTGTTTCACAATATTGGTGCGGCCTGGTTTGGAACCATCCTGGTCAAATATCTTTGCGTACTTTAGTAGTTGCTTTACTTTACTCTGGTAATCTTGATCTAGCTCCTCCGTCCATGCCGTGATGTCATTTGAAAGATCAGTCTTTCTAGTTAAAACGTGTTCCTGGAGCTGTTTAAAGTTAATTACTATTTCAGCCTCTTAGCATCTTCCCAATATAGCTCCTTTTTCAGTTTGAATGGTGACTTGAACTCATTGAGTACTCTTACCGGAATACGTCCATGCTGTTTTGTCATATCCAGGATTTTTTCTACAAGTACGTCCGGTGTTGATCTATTTGCTTCCTCGACAACCCACTATTTGTTTGTCCCACAATCTTCATCAGCCTTTGCCCACATGACTGCTTCTGATTTTGCTGGTATTTGCTGACACTCTTCCACCAGCATTCGTTTGCTGCTGTAGCCTTTCTCGTAACCGAAATTAAGTGGCACATCCATATTCTTATATCGCATCATCTTGCTTTGCCTGTCGATCTTGATGTCTTGGTCGATTAAGGAGTCCACTCCAATTATGATTTCATCAACAATATCTGCCACTATAAAATTGTGTAGTACCATGACGTTCCCAATTGCTACTTCATATGCTACTTCTCCAATTACCTGGGTGTCCTCTCCCGTAGCTGTACGTAATTTTGCTCCAAGCAATGTTCTTATCTTTTTGTTGACCAAATCTGATTCAATGATGGATTGAGATGCACCCGTATCTACGATCAATAAACGTTCATTTCCATCCACGTGTCCTCCTACAGTAAGACTGTTTGACTTTCTTCCAATTTGCGAGATAGAGATTTTGGGGCATTCAATTGAGGGAGACAGCTGTCGCCCCTTTCGGCTGACTCGCTTTAGTTTAACGATTGAGTGGACTTGGAGATTTGCTCATCTCCTTCAGCTCTGCGTTTACGGCCACCCACATTGTTGGAACTATTTGGACCGGTGCTGCAATATGACCTGGGTTGCCGCACTTGAAACATTTCAAAACTCCGGTATTTTTCTGTTGTGGTCCCTTCAGTGCTTCCAAAATTGTATCTGCCCAATCTGGTCTTTCCACTTCCACACGATGACCGTTGTATGCTGGTTTACTCAATAGTGAGGCAGTTTCCTTAGTCAATGCATGTGATACCGTTTCTGAAAATGTTGGCTTTGGGTTTGCGTATGTGGCTCGCTGCGTTTCGACGTCCCGTATGCCATTTATAAAGCTCTGAATTTTTACCCTTTCGGTGTATTCCACGGATGCGTCGGCACTTGCCAAATGACCCAATCCGAAGCATACTCTTGCAAAGTCTCATTAGCTTTTTGGTAACGGTTTTGCAATTCTATTTGTTATATCTGTTTCCTGTGTTCGTTTCCCTATCGCCGTTATACATCACCCATCAATGCTTCATAACTGTTACGATGGCACTCTGGGATGGTCTGTAATATCTCAGCAGCTGGTCCTTTTAAAGCCACGAACAATGCTCAACTTTATCTTCAGCATTCCAGTTGTTCACCGTTGCGGTCTTCTCAAACTGTAGCTTAAAGACCTCGAGAGGAACAGTACCCTCAAAGGATGGTGTTTTTACCTTTGGATTACTCGCTGAAACTGCTGGGCGATTTAGTTGCAACTGCTTCATACGACCTTTTAAATCATCGACTTCTGCCTGAAATTGAGCGATTTTTGCATCCTGTACTTCCAGCTTTGATGTTACCCTTTCTTCCTGTGCTTCTAACTGCGAAGACATTTGTGCCACCTGCAATGATAAGCGCTCCTATTGTTCTTCCATCTTGGATGTTATGCGTGTCTCCTGTGATTCTAGTTGAGATGTCATACTTTCAGTTATACGTGTTTCCTGGGTTTCCATCTTTGTCAATATCTGTGATAACAAAGCTAATATCGCATTATTCTCGCCGCTTGCGACTGGAATCGGACTTCCGTTCTTCTCTTCCATTTTTGTTGTTGATTCTTCCACATCAGGATAAAAGACATACTCGTCCACATCAATTCCTTACGACTCCATTACCTCTCGTAGCCGTGTTTGAAATTCGATCTTATTGCCGGTTGTATTCAATCCACGGTTCTCCAACTCCTTTCTCAGTTGCTGGATCTTTAATTCACTCAACTTTGTCATGTCCAAGTTGTATTCAAAATCTTCGGAATTTATTCAACAATTCCTCTTCTGACACCAATTGTAACGAATTTAGTGCAATTCCGCTCATTTGCAACCTTTTGCTAACGTTCGAATCACTAAACTGTTGAATAAATAACTCCAATATTCAATAAAGCAAAATGGTCTTTATTATTCTACTTTCACAAAAACACTTCTACTTCCCAACAGATAGCGTGCTTAAATCAAACTGATTGACATGCCTCAGCTGGCGCTGCTTTTATACTCTTCGGTTTCCTTGTTTGCTTATTTCTAGGCATTTTCAGAATTTAATACTTATTTACCAGCTATAAACTCACTAGCTATAATTACAGATGCACTGTTATAACTTCTCGCATAGCCATATGCGCGTATATATGTCAGTGATACTTCCATCGATGATTACCTATTTTGGGAATATCTCAGATATATGCATGTGTTTGCGCGTTTCTCTCCGCTGCTTGTATGGACCTTATGATTGATTTGTTTATGTGCATACAAGTCACTGCTCAGTATCGGCTTAGAGATGATAGTATCCCTTATTGATATATGATGCCATACAAAATATCGACTATGAATAAAGAACATGAAGGCAATTGTCATAAGGTTTACAACAACTAAGGCGTAACGTGGCTGAATGCGTTTGTAACATCTCAACCATCGTAGGAATGCGGGTTCAAATTTACAAGGTATAATCGAAACAGCTGTCGCCTTGTCTGTCCTGATGTCACGTTGTTTAAATTTTTCCCAAATTATGAAATAAATTATAAATTCAAAAGGGCTTCAAATAAATGTTTTCATACATTTAAAGCAATAAGGGTAATCCCCTCTTAAAAACTCATACAAATAGACAATATTGGTTAATTCGTTGTAGTTCTATAAATAGAACAAAAAACAATACCAAGTTTCTTTGAAAACCGCCTTACCAACGCATAACTTTACCATATGATGCCCTACGAAGTATGGAATATGAATAAAGAAAATATGCACAGAAGGCAGTTGGGATAAGGTTTACAACAACTAAGGCATGGTGGCTGAATGCGTTTGTAACACTTCAAATCCCACCCCGGGAGAAAAGGCTTTGAAGATATTTACAGGGTATAATCGAAACAGCTATCGCCTTGTCCGCTCTGATGTCACGTTGTTTAAATTTTTTCCAAATTATTAAATAAATTATAAATAAAAAATTTCTTCAAATAAATGTTTTCATACATTTAAAGCAATAAGGGTAATCCTCGCTTAAAAACTCATAAAAAATATGTTTTCATTATTTAATTTGAAAATAAATAGTGTTGCTCCTGAGAATGCTGGAATAATCAGCGAAACATCGGGCGTAAGGTGAGTCAATCGCTTTATTTGTACCAGCATAGATTAGATCAGACTAGCCTACAAATCATAATAAATAAAAATTATTGAACTGATCTAAAAAAAAACAAAAGATGTTGATTAGTTTTTAGAGATGTACACGTTACACGTGAGAGGTGTTGATATGCAACATTTTTTTTAAACAATTTAACAAATTTATAATTTTTTTGGTCACAGTATCAAAAGATGGAATATTTTTATCAAATTTTACATCTAATAAATAAATTGAGTCTTCAACTTCATTAACATTAAAAATAATTAACCCTGCTAAATTGGTAGGATGTTATGATGTCGTTTTTGCTTTAAAAGCTCTTGGATTTGTTGAAAACCAAAATACGCTATCGAATACATTTTGTTAAATTGCAAATCAGATGAAGGAAATGAAGCTATTTCACTCAAAAAGAAGATCGACTACAATATTGTTATGTTATTGGGTTTTCATAATAAGATCCTACTTAATATCGATGCAGCCTCTAAAGCACTTCAGTCTAAAGTCACCTATCTTTCAAATGCCTTATGTTAAGGCCACCAGCCTAAATATTCGCTACCACCCTAATGCACATTTTTTGGCAATATTATTATTTACCGGTAACGCCCCACCCCTGCCGAGCGCTAACTTCAAAGGGGGAAACTCGACGAAAGTTAGCTATCGGCAGGTGGTGCGGACCTTTTTCGTTTTTAAATCTTTCTTTCTATTTTGGAACGTTCAAGAGCCAGCAGCCAGCCCCAGGTGAGTTTCCTAACTTTTTTTCGAGTGTACATCGTAAAATTTAAACTGTGTTCTAACTTGTGAACTGCCAAGTGAATTTATTTCATATAATTAAACTTCTTGCCATTGTCACTTAAATTTTAATTTTTAACTTTCTATTTGCAATTAATCACTGGTATACATTTGAACGTGTCAAGTGCATTTGGTAATTCGATTAATTTCCTTCTAACTGCACTACGGCATATTCACTCGGAATTGCTATTTATATTGTGAAATTAACTAGCCTTCCTGACGTCCAGGAAGTTTGTGAGTGCTTCACTTGTATAAACAATTATTGTAAAATATTTATCGTTTATAAATAAATTGTAACGAATCGGCACTAATTCTTCTCTTTTCTATTTCTTTTATTTGCGTGCGATCGCGCCCCACGACACGGGTGCCACATTCCCCCACCGCAAACATTGGTCCTTCGAGCCGGATAAAGTAAGATTTTGAGCATATTTTTTTTGCCAAAAATCTAGAAAATTAGAACATTTGGAAATTATAATTTACTGTGAACAAAGTTATTATCGACATATATCACAAACCAGCGAGGGAGCAAAAAACGAGACAAGCAAGCAACTCGTTAACTCACACATACATTAAAATCATCACATCCATCCAGCATCACATACAATCCATTATATCATACAGTCCATTAGCTTCATCACACAACATCACAATCAAATCATTATAATATATCACATCACGTCAGCGCACAACATCAAACATCCACGCATCTACATCACATACAATCCAATAGCTTCATCACATCATCACATTAATCAGTCCATCACATCAACACATCTCTGCCCAACGATCAATTTATCAAATAAAAACTTAAGGTACGTACGTGGTTGCTTGGTTGCACAAAAACTTTTTTATTATTAGTTGCGTGATTTACGCACGGAAAGTGCATTCCGTGTTAGATATAATAAAGGCAAAGCAAGTGAAATTGCTAAATTTCGTGTTTTTTAAACACACCAATCGCCTTTTGACGATCGGGTAGTTCCCCCCACCAGTGGTAAGGGTTACTCGATACCGCTCAAGGCAGACAGTCAGTGAATTTTTTTAGTTTTTTTTCACACTCATCACTGCACTGTGTTGTACCCCCTCATCGTCACACACCTTGACAAAACTTCCTAGTCAGGAACCATACTTTCACTTGGTTGATAGCCTTAGCTTGTCTATCACAGAATTCGCTTTATTAATCAGTTTTCGAGCTGAAATAATACCAAAAGCCAAAAAGTATCACTACGTTGGGTGGCTAGTGGCTTGATCACACAATTTATACTGATCGCTTTATATTATATAGCTGTATTTTTATCACTTTTTTTTCTTAATAAATACTTTAAATCATAATTTTCCACAGTAAGTTGGATAAACAAATTTATTTTTTATATTGGGACAGATCCTTGGTTGGCTACTCGGGAATACTCAGCGTTCACTTCACTTTGTATGCACATTAAATCCTTGACAGGATTTCTATCTGTGTTTCACATCACTAGGTATACACATTAAATCCTCATTGGGATTTCTATCTGTGGTTCACATTTTACACTATATCCACTTTGGGATTACCATCTGCGTTTTTAATTTTTTTAAACACGCCAAATTTTTTGGAAAATATTTCTATCTGTGTCCAATACCCCTGTTAAGACACATTAAATATTTGCAGACAATTCTCTTCTCTCTCATTAAATCCTTTCAGGACTTCTATCCGTGCTTAATATCACTTTGCACACACTAGAACCTTTCAGGATTTCTATCTGTGCTGCATATCACTACATTTATATCACTTTATACACACTAAATCCTCGTCAGGATTTCTATCTGTGTTTATTTCCATATCACTGTATACACATTAAATCTTCGTCAGGATTTCTATCTGTGGCTTGCATAATCCTCGTAAGGATCTCTATAAGTATTTCAGTACTGGCCACACATTCATTCACATCAAGATTTACATCTGAATCATTTTTTTCGCTTATCACTAAATTCACATAAGATTGTTTTTTGTGTTAACACATACAATCCGTTCAGAGTTTCAATCCGTGTGTTTTTAAAAATTTTACTTATACAGCACAGTCACAGCAGGTATCAATCCTGCTGGGCTACGTTCAAAAAACGAAACACACTTGTAATTTTTGCTGCGGTTAGATACACACCAACGCCACTAAGTATTTTGCCTCCAAGCTCGAACCCTTTAAAGAATCAATATATTCAAATTAATAAAATCAATGGAGACTTATATTAGATTGGCTGATTCCATAGTGGAGTTTGAGCAAGATTTCAACTCTGCCCCGGCCGAATCCCGGAACAAGCACACCCTTGCACTACTGCAAGAGGAGCTAAAGGCACTATGGAAGAAGACCAAGTCCACATATGAAGGTCTTCTCAGCAATCCTGAGCTGTCCAAAGAGGAACTCAGCTTGCTAAGAAGAAAGAACAAAAGCTGCTTCGCATGCTACCTACAATGCATGTCTGCTGTGGCGGCTGAGGCCGAAGCTATCACCCCACAGCCGGCGAAAGATGAAGCAAAGGATGAAGATTCTTCGCGCCGTGGACATAAAATGCGGCTGCCGCCCTGTGACACCGATGTATTTAAAGGCGACTACCTTTCCTGGCCAGCCTTTAGAGATATGTTCATGGCGATATACATCCACAATACCGATCTTAAAGATGTCGAGAAATTATATTATCTAAAACAAAAAACTCAAGGGGAGGCAACAGAAATAGTGGGCAGGTGCTCATTAACAAACGAGGGTTTTGCAACCGCCTGGAAAAACTTAAGCGACAGGTACGAAAATAAACGTATCCTCGTCAACACACAACTAAAACTTTTATTTAACCTGACGGCAGTCGAGCAGGAGTGTGGAACCTCAATCAAAAAATTGCAGCGGGAGATAAACAATTGCATTTCTGCGCTACAATGTCATAATATTGACATCACAAATTGGGATGCAATTATAACTTACTTATGCTCCACAAAACTCCCTGAATCTACACTGGCTCTTTGGGAACAGACCGTAGAACGAAAAACAGATATTCCGAAATGGGAGGATATGGACAAATTCCTGTCCAATCGCTTCCAGACATTAGAGACGGTTTCCGATCTTAGGGGTAATAAAACGACAAAAACACCCAAAAGTCAGAATTCGAATTCTAGGGAAAATTCTACGAAACTCGGGGTTTACCAAGCCAGCGTACCAAAGTCGGCATGTAAGATGTGCAACAGTACGGAGCACAAATTACGAAATTGCCAAAAATTCCGTAGGTTGTCCACGTCAGGAAAAATCGAATTTGTCAAAAACAATAGTTACTGTCTGAATTGTCTGTCGGGTGGACACACCGTGACACGATGCACTAGCCAATTTAATTGCAGCACGTGCCACGCAAGGCACAACATCTTCCTCCATCTTCCGACAGCACAACCAAAGACAACTCCTCAAAGGTGGACTCAAAACGACGCCGACAATACACCTTCAACCTCACAACAGGCTAGGGCAAGGATGGAGTCTGAAAAAAGACAAGATAATACTAATAACTTCTCTTCGTGTCATGCTAACACAACAAAAGGGGTGTTATTAGGAACAGTGCGGGTTAATATAATCTACAACGGAGTGAAATTTTCCGCCAGAGCGCTGATAGACTCTGGGTCCGAATGCTCTTTCATAACAGAAAGACTAAAAAAGCGAATAAACCTTCCATCCAAACGTTTGCATGTGCAGGTGTCAGGAATAAATAATACACCATCTGCACAGGTAAAGGAATCATGTGCGATTACGCTAGGTTCGCTTACAGACCCCTTAGTAAGCATCAATACAGTGGCCCTAGTCCTGCCTCAATTAACAGGGGACCTTCCGACTTGCCGCACCGTCTGTTTGGGCCCATCTCTCAAGAGCGTCTGCTCTCAGTTCTATCGGAACGAGACACGCCTAGCCAAGACACCGGCCCTACAGACGGAATACAATAGGGTACTGACAGAATACGTAACGTTAGGGCACATGTCTAAGGTGCACACCGTAGTACCACCACAATCAACTGATTGCTATTTCTTACCGCATCATGCGGTGATCAAAGAAGAAAGCACAACGACTAAAGTAAGGGTCGTATTCAACGCATCGTGCCCGACATCCAATGGCACAAGCCTGAACGATGTGCTACACACCGGCCCAGTACTTCAATCTGACTTAACAATACTACTCCTCCGATGGAGATTCTACAAGTACGTCTTCAACAGCGACATTGAGAAGATGTAAAGGCAAATTTGGGTAAAGGAAAATCAAACCCAATACCAAAGAATAGTTTTTCGACTCAAAGCAGAGGACCCTGTCAGCGTGTTTGAGCTCAACACGGTAACCTTTGGGGTAAACTGTGCCCCCTATCTAGCGTTCAGAATCCTACATCAACTTGCTGATGACGTCGAGGCATCTCTGCCAACCGCAGCGCACATCTTGCGAAACAGTATGTACGTCGATGACGTCCTTGCAGGGGGGCATAGCATCGAGGCAGCAATCGCGGCTCGCGATGAAATCACAGCTGCATTAAAGTCAGCAGGATTCCCTCTGCGAAAGTGGACCTCTAATTGCAATAGGATACTACCCAAACCTCACAGGCTTACGGCAGACTTTCTGGAGTTCAAGGACGCGAGCATGGTAAAAACCCTAGGCATCCGTTGGAACGCGCATTCCGACTATTTTTATTTACAGCGAAACCAATCGAAAACCAGGATATCTTAACAAAGAGGGCGATCCTATCGGCCATCGCCAAACTCTTCGACCCGTTAGGCTGGCTTGCTCCAGTTATCATCGTAGCCAAGATACTAATGCAGAACATTTGGCTGGAGGGGACGGACTGGGATGAACCGGTATCCGCAATCACTTTAGATCGGTGGCAAACCTTTATGCAGGAGTACCCCGCCATTAACCGGATTCGTATACCTCGGTGGGTGCACTTCACCCCAACTAACGATATAGAAATTCACGGCTTCTGTGACGCGTCCGAAAAAGCCTACGCAGCTACGGTTTATGTGCGAGCTAAGATCAACGATAGGACATACGTTAGTCTACTCATGGAAAAAACGAGGGTGGCACCAGTCAAAACAATTTCACTACCAAGATTGGAGTTATGCAGTGCCGTATTGCTGGCTGAGACTTTGGAAACCGTGATGGAGAACCTGAACTTAAGCAAATTTAACATTCACCTATGGACAGATTCGACCATCGTTCTAGCATGGATTCGAAAACCCCCGTGTTCCTGGTCAACATTTGTAGCTCACAGGGTGACAAAAATCGTGGAGAAGGTAGGAACGAAAGCATGGCATCATGTCGAGTCCGCATCCAGCGGACTTATCCAGCAGAGGACTTCCAGCCACGGACCTAGTCGACAACTCTTTGTGGTGGCAGGGACCTTCTTGGCTGAAAGAAGGCAAAGCGGAATGGCCATCTCAAGGCGAACAGGAGTACCACACAAACATCGAAGAAAAACGAGTACAAGTGCATGCAGCAACAAATATCAACAATAGCGAGGATATTCTTGATCGGTTTTCCGATTTATCAAGGGCGTTGCGGGTAATCTCCTACATTATAAGATTCGCCAATAGAACCCATCCAAAAACTAAACCGTCTTTTAAAGCAGCGTCGCACCGGATTTCGCCTGACGAAATCAAGGCTACGACTAGCCGCCTCATCAGGATATCCCAAACCAACCACTATGCCGAAGAAATAAGCTCTCTGAGAACTAGGAAACCCATCGCGACCAAAAGCGAGATTCTCTCTCTAGACCCCTTTATCGACGAAGATAATGTCCTTCGGGTGAGGGGTCGCCTCGACGCATCCACGGACGTTCCCGTCGACGAGCGTCACCCGATAATCCTCCCTTACGCCTGTCGACTCACCCGTCTCCTGGTCCAGTTTGTCCACACCATTTCCTTACATGGCGGAAACCAACTAATGCTGCGGCTCCTACGCATGCAGTATTGGATACCTCGGCTCCTACGCATGCAGTATTGGATACCTCGGGTCAAAAACATGATCCGATCCATCATCCACAACTGCAAGGCCTGTACGCTATTCCGCAAACGTTCCCCGACGCAACTCATGGGAATTCTCCCTGCGGAACGTACTACCTTTTCTCGGGCATTAACCAGCACCGGCGTGGATTTTGCCGGACCGTTTGACATCAAGTCTTACAGCGGACGAGGATGCCGCATGTCTAAAGGATACGTCTGCCTATTCGTCTGCTTTGCGACTAAGGCGATCCACTTAGAGGCGACTAGCGACCTCAGCACCGCCGCGTTTCTAGCAGCATTTAGTCGGTTTGTCGCCAAACGAGGATGCCCGAAAAACCTCTATTCCGACAACGGAACGAACTTCGTCGGTGCGTCGAGGGCTCTCCGCTCAGATTTCAAGGCATTCCTCGTTGATGCGCGCAACCAAACCCTGACATGGCATTTCATACCAGCCGCTGCTCCTCATATGGGCGGGCTGTGGGAAGCGGGAGTCAAGAGTTTCAAAACTCATTTCAAAAAGATCGCATCGGATCATAAATTTACTCTAGAGGAGTTTATCACCCTTCTGTGTAGGATTGAATCCTGTCTCAACTCCCGACCCCTAAGCCCATCGTCAAATGACCCGTCCAACCTGGAGCCACTTACTCCCGGACACTTCCTAGTCGGGGGCCACCTACTAGCGCCACCCGAGAATGACGTCAGCGAGAATCGCGCTACACTCGTCAATCGATGGGAAAAACTTAAGGCGCTGCATCAAGCCTTCTGCAAACGGTGGAAAACGGAGTATCTCACCGAATTGCAGAAGCGCGTTAAGTGGAAGCATCCACAATCAAACCTCAAACAGGGAGACCTAGTCGTCATTAAGGAGGATAATCTGCCACCCAACGAATGGAGACTAGGTCGGATAGCCACCCTTCATTCTGGCCCCGATAACCGAGTTCGAGTCGTCGAACTGGATACGGCAAGGGGACAAACCACCAGACCAATCACGAAATTGGTCCTACTACCACCCTCCAGTGAGGGTAAGGGAGACTTATAACTCCCACCAGTTATAACAAACCCCCTTAAATAAAATTACCCCGCTCTCGTTCACCCCGAACGAGGCCAACAACCCGCTTAACCCAGCTCCCGTTCACCCCGAACGAGGCCAACGGAATCCTAATGCAGATCCGATATCTGCCACAGAACATAAAGGCCCTCGGCCTATTATATTTCAAATTGTCAAAAGTCAACCCGAATTCACTTGCTCCCCCGACCGAGGACACCAGAACCCTAACGTAGACCCACGTCTACCACAGATTGCATATGCATTCGGCCAAGGCACGTGGACAACAGAACCCAACAACTAAGTGCAACTGATGGACTGTCCCGACATCCATATACATACAAATATTCACGCATATTTGAAATACAGTTCCTCTAATGGTCACCTCCCACAGCACTACACATTAAGCGCATGAGAGGCGGTACCCATTGTTTCACAAAAAAATAGTTACTCTTTTTAAGGGTCATTCAGTCTCAGAACAAGCTTGAACTTTTACAGAACTTCATTCGGATCTGCAAAGAATTTCCTAAGAAAGAGTACTACAAATTGTGTATTTTAAAAGGTTAGAAATTCAAAAAAAAAGAATTCTTAAAGCAATTTCCAAGAAGGACAACTCGTTTAAAGATTCTAATTTGCAATTTTGATTGCATTTATTTTAAAAATAATAAAAGTTTGAGAAATGTCTACTAAAATCAAATTCACTATGACTACATAGTGTCTACATATCTTTTTCAAAGTAGGTACACTTGAATATACTAAATTTCGTATTTTTAAGAGTGCCTCTCACCAATTTAAGTATAAAAAATATATCAGTAGGCATATTCTATTGACTAATAATTCTTAATTAAGAAAAAATTTATCATAACAATAATAATGATAAAAAATTATTGTTAGGCCTTGAGCTCGATTCGAACCCGCGATTTGAAAATTGTTTTTATTCGCTATGCTTCGCAACTTATCTGATTAAAATTTATCCTCTCTGCTGTCTTTCAGTTTAACAACAGGCCTGCAAAGATGGACAATTTTGTAAACTATTGTTGTTTTCGAACATCAATTTGAGATGGAATGACCCTTAGCCCCCAAAAAAAAAAAAAAAATTTTATTCATATCACCACCAGAATAACCAGCGACTCCAAAAATATTCATATCATATATTTTCAGATCATATTCGAGACCATATTTCATGCATGACTTTCGAATACGATTATCATGCAGTTACTCTTCCCCTCTCATACAATAAGATCTTCAAGTCACAGTCATTTTCAGATCATATTCGAGACCATATTTTATGCATGACTTTCGAATACGATTATCATGCAGTTACTCTTCCCCTCTCATACAATAAGATCTTCAAGGAAAGAAAAAAAAAATTTACGAGTATAAGATTCATCAGTCGCTCAGTGAATATAGACAGCAAAGAGTCAGAAAAGTGAATTAAAAACGGTTATACAGTTTGATCACCCAAAGTAAACACATTTGATTCGTCTATGATTCTAAAGATGACTGAAAGACGTTATTTCGTTTGATAATCCATGATTAGCACAGGTTACTATTATGAATTATACCAAGTTACTCATCAATGAACTTCAAAAGGGATTCATAAAAGGTGATCGAAAAACGCCTTTCAGTTTTTCGGATAATCAATGGTATTCATATTGTGACTAGTTCTTCGGTTCCATTGTCAGAGTGTTCAATAATAGGAAAATCCAAAATGTAGGCACCTCAAGGCAGAGTGGAAACTAACTAAAACGAAGTTTGTCGTTCAACAACAATGAGGGCCCTGCGATATTGTATCTGGTACGATCATTCTCGTCGATACACCTACCCCCCCCCCCCCCTTCCCCCACACCAATTGGCGATCGAATCCTCCTGAAGAACGTCACATAACCATTATAATTATTATCGCTTTATTAACACTAGGGTCCCATACATTGGCGACTCACCCTATCAGTTACTGGGTTCTTTGTACGACCAACTTAACAACTAAATATATATATATATATATAAGAAACATAATTAAGACCCTTTTGAATTCAACTTACAAGTAATCGAACGTATATCCTTCATTTCTTGGCCAACGGTTCAAGTCTCATCCGGTGGGAAGCGTGCTCGTTTGGTATGCGCCTCCATCTCAGAAGCTCACTAAGCAGCTGTACTACCTCCTCAGCCTATATGAAAATAAATATTCATTTCATCATCCAGCATTGTATGTAATCAGGAAATCACTTACCTCGAAAAGCCAATTAGTTATTACGAGCGCCCGGTGAATCCAATTGTTGTGGTGCCCGAATATCACCCAAATCCTTGTTACCACCACCGACGCCATTGGTCAGATCCCCATCAGTCACCATTAGACGTATATCCAGTGGCATGCCAGCCATTACACGTCCCCTAAATCTCAAATCGCCGTCCATAGGCGCATATATCGACAAAGCGCGGTAAAGCATTCATGCACAAACTCAAATCCAGCAACGCCAAATGTATATGACCCTCCTTCAACACCGTAACCCAAGCTATTGTTTGACGTACATCAACACGATCAGGACGATATTCATGTATTGCAGCCAATAATTTAGCGCACAACTGACCATTTAAATTGGTGGTGCGTGATGCAAAGGGCACATGCAATGTTTGAAAGCAATTTGTGTGTATGAGTACATTAGCAGCAGTCATTATAGAAAGAAAACTTTCGCAAACTGTACGTATATCTTCAGTTTTAAAACCGCTTATAATTTCTTTGAGCAGTGTTAGTGTATGCAGCACTGTCGTTTGAGAGTTAGTCAAAACTTCGGGCTTGAATTGGCTCAAACAAAATTTCGTAATGCGACTGCTGGCCGGATGGTTTTTCACCTTTGGCAGCTCTATATTGGTTGTAGCCTCTCCATCATCTGCCTTAGTTGGCTGCATAAAGGAGCTACCATAAATAATTGATACAATAGCATGTTGCGCAGCTTTGCTTATCTTCGGCTTCGAATGTACAGTGAAAGAAAGTATAGCATCTAGATATTGCCAAGTTGAGGAATACGACCAAGTCACATAATCTTGAGCGCGCAAAACGGACAAATTTCCAATGATATATTTTAAAATCGTTTGATTTGGAGACTCCATAAAACATTGCAACCACGTTAGAAACGTTTGAGCTGTTTCCCCAAATCGCTTGCGCAACACCGCTGCCGGTACCGATTTAATGCCCATGGCAAGCATCGAAAGACCTGCAATAATATCATTATCTTCTGTACTCGCTTCAATTTGTTCCATTAGAAGTATAAAGTATTCCGTTGATGATTCTGTGCCACCACGTTCACGTATAACTTCTGTAATTGCGGTTAGAATAGCTAACGTTTCTTTATGTAAATCGGATGCAAGAAAACCAACTAAAAGTTTCTTAAAACTCATATTGCTGCAAGCACTATAATTGGAAGCAAAAGTTTTGAAGGTCTTGAAAGTGCTTTGCTGAGATTGGGACATGCGTTCATCCTCCAAACTATAGTCGTGCAGGCTAAATGATTTGAGGCTACCGGCAACATCATTTACTGTTGTTGTTTCGGCATTATAAGATAGACGTTTGTCATGCTTCAGCACTGCATTCAATGTGAGCGCAGTCGGATTGGCAGTTGCCTATGGTATGTAAACCAACCTGAAAACCGACGAGTGCCCTTCTTCCCTTTGGACATCTTCATCAATCTCTAACATTCACCCACGTTCTAGTGTAGAAATACGCTGTAGATATTGGTCACCAATATATTCCCGTTTAATAGGCCTGCCACTATCAATATTGCCAGCCGTGGTTGCAACGCTGCCAGACACACAACCACGCGGCCCAGGTTCACGCTTAAAATCATCTGTAGTCACAGAATTGTGCCACTTCATCCATTTTCCTATCACCTGTCTCCTGTAGACATAAAATACGTGACTGAGACTCTAACAATTAACTTCTGTGACACAAACATATTGTGAAGCTCTTTGCTTTAGTGTGGTGGAGGATGTTTGAATGGATTTCGGAAGCAATTATAAAAAAAAAAACAAAAATAAATCCACCCGCCGCAGAGTCAAAGTGGACTTCTACGCACAGGATTACATGCGTGCAGGTTGCTAATATCAGAATTGTCCAATTTAGTATTTTGGACACCATTCTGTATGTACCACCCCATAGAAATCGAATTTTTCACTCAGGTGGTGCCAGCAAACCAACCAAGTTGTAGCTGGATACCTGAAAATAAAAAAAAAATAAATAAAATGAAAAGAAAATAAGAAAATTTATAAAATTATAAAAAAGGGAATGATACTCATACTTAAGGCTCCATTACTGATACTTAGCATAGACTTGACTTGGCTTGCGAACTGTCACTTACAGTTCTGTTAAATGAACATTGCACGTTACTGATTACTCAAAACTTAACTTGACTTAGAAGTCTGTTGAATTTTGATTTTCTATGTAAGTTCTAAGTGACGTTTACATTTTGAGTTGCCATTTGTTTGTTTCCATTTCATTTTGACATTTTGTCATACAAATTGACATTTATTTAAAAATAAATTTCAACGCTGATTATGATGCCAGATTTTATGCGCCAAGTGGAGTATAATCGTGCCAAGTTTACGCCAAGTCAAGTCAAGTCTATGATAAGTATCAGTAATGGGGGCTTTACCCATCACAAGTTTTCGTCATAGTGAGAATTCATTCAAAATGTCTCTATACTCATTTCCATGAATGAATCACATTTTGAATGAACGAATCAAGGTTGCCACTCGATGACATTTGCTTTCATCGTTTCTTACGCCGTAAACACATTGCGCGCGACCCCATGGGATCACAAGTCGGATCCGTGGGATCCAACAAACTCGAGTGTTAGTACCCGAACAAAAAACTAACGAAACACGAAAAATACAGCCTAGTCCATTGAAAACAAACGAGTCAGTTCGTATTTCGATAGGTTTCTTCTGACAAATAAAAATTTTGTTTTTAGTTTGAAACTTTGGTGCATTAGAACACTATCAAATTCAACCTTCTTGTGAAGAGAGTGAACCACTCGAGACCAAAATAATTTTCGCGTGTTCTTTGCATCGTTTTTACTGATTCAAAATGTTAATGCAAAATAAAATTAATTATTGTCATCATTACTAATATAACTATTTGCCTTTTATTTCTTTTTCCATATCCACAAATATATATATATTCTCCGTGCTACCACGCACCGTGCGAGAATATACATTTGGTCCTTCGAATTACCAAATACAGCCTAGTCCATTGAAAACAAACGAGTCAGTTCGTATTTCGATAGGTTTCTTCTGACAAATAAAAATTTTGTTTTTAGTTTGAAACTTTGGTGCATTAGAACACTATTAAAGTCAACCTTCTTGTGAAGAGAGTGAACCACTCGAGACCAAAATAATTTTCGCGTGTTCTTTGCATCGTTTTTACTGATTCCAAAATGTTAATGCAAAATAAAATGTAAAACTTAAACAAAAACAGGTCTAACTCACGAACTTTGGGGGAATAGTGCCATCGCTTTCATAAGAGCAATTGTTTTGGGGTTTTGAAGTTTTGTCAGTCCTTCTAGCTTGGAATCCAAGCAAGAACAAAGTAGTGTTATACATGCTTTAGACACTACAAACAAGGGAGAAATTAAAACTTTAGAAAAGACTATACAATTTATGTCGCGTCAGAACTCTGACACGAGCTTTCCCTAAATAAATACATGACATGACCATTACGTCTCATTACGCTGCCAAATTGGCAGCACCGCACAGCTGCCTCATTCCAGTGAGTGGAAGAGTTATCAGCTGACAGCTCTACAAATTACCACACTCGATAGTGTAGGCCATTTCCGCCAGGATGTGTTGAAATCAACAAACACACCACAATTTGTGATTCTCACACAACATGGCCCAAATCAACACAAAGAGTGTTCCCAGACAGCGTATAAAGGCCTCTTTACATCTGTCGCACATTTTATCTGCACGACGTCATTTAACTACTCATTTTACAGTCATTCATAGGTTATTTCCATAGTCGCATTTGCATGGGCGTGGGTAAGTTTTGTTACCAAATTTTTGTAGGGCAATTACAAGGAGCCGTGACAACAGACGGGTTTACCGTGATATACCGTATATTGTCGCGTATTGCCTGCCTTAGGCAAACACCAAAAAATATAGTTTGCCCTAAGTCTATATTTTAACAATTCTTAATCTTACTATTGGTGGCTTTCAATATCAGCATTTTCATTCTGATGAAACTAATTTCAAAACGAAAGGTCATTTTAGGCGTATGTCAATCAAAGTTTACTCAACCTAACAGTGGGTTCAACCACTACACGTCACTACATCGGCAGAATAACTTAACCAGATTATTCATCCCAATAAACCCTTAACCCGAGTACGCCAACCACAAGCTCGACCAATTAAGCTTCTACTCTCCGCCCATACGCCACCCAACTCCCTTAAAATGCAAAACAAATAATAACAAGTTCCCGTTCCAGAATGACGGGTTTCTCGGTCAAACGCAACAAGACGGAGCAACGCGTTGACTCCTTCACCGTCTCCTGCCGGTTGTGCCAGAAGAACCACGGCATACGACTATGCCCGCGGTAGAGGGGAATGTCGGCAGAAGAACGCCTCCGGGCCGTCCTTATACACCGGCACTGCCCCAATTGCCTATCGCCGTTCCATCGGTTAGAGATATGCCCTAGCAACGACTGTTGCCGCCGCTGCCGTGAACCACACCACACTACGCTTCACATGGAGGACGAGCAAGCACGGCCACTCCCGAGCCCGAAGAGCGCGACGACGACGAAAGCGACGAGGTGCTATCGATCAACATCACCGAGGACACACGATCGTGGGCCCAACAGGTAGAAGAGGAGGAGAAGGAGATGGAAGAGTTCACGAGAAGTGCAGCCGCCTTAGCCCTAGCCCCAACGGCCAGTGGAGAAGCACGATCCTTCCGACCACTGCTTCAGCATGAGAAGCAGAAAAGCAATCAGAGACACATAGAACACGGAGATGGCGCGGAGCCGCGTCCGTTCCGCTCGACCCGACGCTCCACTGGCAGAGCGGCCCCGTATCAACCATGCAAGGAGGGTACCACAACCACCCTCGCGCGCCAAACAACAACCCCAGCCGGCTTCAGAAGTGGTCGACTCCGGGACAATTTAGCGGCACCGACTATAACTCGAGCATTGATCGCCATCGCGCCGACAGCCATAGTCCGAATTGAGGCAGGAGGCCGTTTACACCTGGTCCGCGCCCTGTTAGATGCCTGCGCTTCCACCAGCATTATCGATGCCAATTTGTGCAAGGATCTACACCTGGAGCGTAAAAATACCGCACGTCTTTCGAGGTGCACCATCGTTCTTCGAGGGAAGTATGGGGTAGCGGGAAAGATCACGACCCAAGCCACCGTAATAGCAAACTATGCCAGGTTAAACCCCACGGCAAATCTGGACCCGTCGGTAGCGGCCCCATTCCAGTTCATGAAGCTGGCCGATCCGACGTTTTAACGATCGTCGCCAGTGTTGCTCACTTTGGGCGCCGAAGTCTGCGCCAGTATTATGGTCGGCGGCACACCCGCGTCGACTGTCGGCGGGCTCCTCACCCAAGCCACAATATTCGGCCTCGTCGTGTCCGGAGCCCACCCACTATAAAACCTTAAACTATACCACAAGGTGAATTTTAAACCAAGCAACCCCACGTACTTGAATACTAACGCTTTTCTTTTTCATCCACAGTTCAGCGAGGCTGCATTACTGCGAGCACGGATGTCCGCCGGAGATCGTACTTACGATCCAACGATACATACACATCATAGTTTTAATTTATTTATTTTATCCTGCCTTGGGAAGGTTGCTGGCGTACTCACCAGTTTTTTCTTTTGCTCTTTCGAGTTGCTCGCCCCAAAGGGGCCGGCATGTTTAGGCCACCAGCCTAAATGTTCGCTACCACCCTAATGCACATTTTTTGGCAATATTATTTATTTCGTATAATTAAACTTCTTGCCATTGTCACTTAAATTTTAATTTTTAACTTTCTATTTGCAATTAATCACTGGCATACATCTGAACGTGTCAAGTGCATTTGGTAATTCGATTAATTTCCTTCTAACTGCACTACGGCATATTCACTCGGAATTGCTATTTATATTGTGAAATTAACTAGCCTTCCTGACGTCCAGGAAGTTTGTGAGTGCTTCACTTGTATAAACAATTATTGTAAAATATTTATCGTTTATAAATAAATTGTAACGAATCGGCACTAATTCTTCTCTTTTCTATTTCTTTTATTTGCGTGCGATCGCGCCCCACGACACGGGTGCCACATTCCCCCCGCAAACACCCTAAAACGTTTGAAAAATTTATCTAGAAGAATTGGAAAGGTATCGATATAAGTTTAAAAATGGAAGCGAATAGTATAGCAGAAAAGTTGTCCATTACCCCTGACATTTCTAAAACTCGCCAGAGGATGATTAAACGCCATTTTGATGAGCTTTGCGAAGATGAGCGTCTCCAAGATCCGGAAAGACTGTTCAAAGTCAACATATTTTATCGAGTATTGGGCATCAATATAAACCAAATGAATTAGCGTTTTATTCCAACGAATGAAATTGTTTCAAATTCCAATGTTTTGCAAACTTCCACTTTAATAATTTTAAATGTCACTGATCTAATAAAAAATTACTTTGTTGAGATATTAAAAAAAGCCAGAGAAAGACAAAGAAATAAACAAATCGTCGTGTACTTTGCTGTTTTATTAATAATAAAAAATCATTGATGAAAACCTACTTAAGAAACTTTATGGAACAAGACAGGCTGTGATATTCTGTCTATTGGAAATCTATGCCAGATGTTTAAACTTTGAGTTTTGCGGAAAAAAATATCGAAAAAAACATTTTTCTAATGAAAAACCTTATTGAAACCAAATTGTTATTAAATTTATTTCATTGTAAATACATTCAGGACTCCGCAGTTTATTAAAATTAAACTGAGTACAACGTGACGTACAACGTGAGTACAACGTGACGTCCCATCAAAACAATTTTTCCCGGGTACCAGATGGTATAGTTACGCCTCTGCGCGGAGGACTTGTGCATGAAGTTGGCAAGATTACGCGTTGACCGATGTTTGATAGGCCAGCATTGCGTCATGGTTTAGGTGTCTATTAGAAAATGTATTTAAATAAGTCCGTGTACTAATGTAGTCGATTAAAACCATCTCGAACCATCAATTGATTAAAATTTCCTATATAAATATGCCGTATGTTTACTGCTACGATAGTTGCTCCACGTCTGTAGTGAAATTAATCCTACAAGAATGGTGGATTTTGGTCTGATGGTCTAAATAGTATACGAAAGTTTAAATAGTCTTTACAAAGTTCACGACCGCAAGTGCCTATGTGTATATTGCTTACTGGGGGTTTAGAATGACAAAGTACACTCTAAAGCGAAAATCGTAAATTTTCTACCAAAATGGTAGGCAACATTTTAACCACCATAAATGTGTAATATTACACATCTTTATTTTTACAAATCTCTTGTTGAATTTTACGAAAAAAGTGTGTTATACTTTAGACACTATATGCCTAAAATTATACGCACCAGTTGCTTATATTTACATCCTAAGAGCACGATTTTAAACACTAAGGGTCTAATTTTTTCATGTATGCTTGTAGCGAAAAAGTCGCAAGAAGCCATCGAACAATTAAATTTGTGGTACACAGTGGTGACACCTCCAATCACGGCGTCTTTACACACAAACATTTCCAATATATTTGTAAAACTTATTCACTTATTTATATTTACATATATTTTATAGCTTATTCACCTGTTTATATTTATATTTTAAAGCTAATTCATTTTTGTTGCACCACGAGACGACAAACGCGACAATTTCAGAGAAAATTAAAATTTACAGCTACCTGAAGCAAAATATGCTAATAAGTAACCGAAATTTACACATTTATTTATTTATTTATTTATTTGTTAGTCTACAAATTTTACAATTAATCAGACTAAATATGAATGAATGAATGAATATAAATGCGGATTATAGTGTAAAATTAACAAGCATACGTAGTAAGCAAAATTATATTATAAAATATGTATATACATATATTATTGAATCAGTTGTCGGGATGGACTGCGATGTCAACCAACGGAATTGATTATCAGTGCTGTCGGAATGGACGTGATTTCGAGCAGCTGATGTATATTTAACACACAATAGTAGGGCTGCGATATGTGGGAGGTTGGAAAGGACGTGATTCCAAGCCACCCGCACATAGTAACTATTGATTATTAGTGCTGTCGGAATGGACGTGATTTCCAGCAGCTGATGAATATTTAACACACAATGAGTAGGGCTGTGATGTGTGGGAGGTTGGAAAGGACGTGATTCCAAGCCACCCGCCCAAAGTAACTATTGATTATTAGTGCTGTCGGAATGGACGTGACTTCGAGCAGCTGATGTATATTTAACACACAATGAGTAGGGATGCGATGTGTGGGAGGTTGGAAAGGACGTGATTCCAAGCCACCCGCCCAAAGTAACTGGAGCAGGTAACAGATTTAGTTTAACATGTGATTTTGAAACAGTTATGAGTTCAAGGCATTGAGTATATATTTTTTTATACTATAAAGTGTGTCGCAAGTATCAATATTTTGCAGTGATTATTGAAATCTTGACACAGACAACGAAGAGGTTCATGCATTTGAAAATTCGATCTACATGTATTTAAATATAGCGGTTGGAAATACCTAGAGGGCCTAAAAAGGACATTAAAAATCACCTCGCCAAGCAGAAATGGACTATTTATCATCCACCTTACCATAAATAAAACGCCAAGCATCTCTTTACGGCTCTGTAGTGAAGGCAGCTGTAAAAGTTTTAACCGGCTGCAATAGGGCGGTAGGTTCCTTGATGGATCCCAGGGCAAATGATTTAAAGCAAAGACCAAAAATTGCTTCTGGACCGATTCCAATTTTTCGCTATGAATCTGATAACGCGGGTTCCAGATAATGGAAGCATATTCCAATATAGGTCTTACTAACGATAAAAAAAGAGTTTTAGTGACATAGGCGTCATTGAATTCCTTTGACCACCTTTTTACGAAAGCCAAAGTACCTCTAGCCCTATTCACACACGATTCGATATGTAACTTGAAGTCCAGTTTAGGGTCCATTATAACGCCAAGATCAGTAAAGTTTGTGACTTGCTTAATGATATAATCGCCTATCATGTACTGATAGGTTTTAAAATATTTCCTCGTAAGACACATAAACTTGCACTTCGGTAAATTTAGTGACATGACGTTCACGTCACACCACTCAACCAGGTTATTCAGATCCGATTGAACAAGTGCCCTATCTTCAGGTGAGCGAATGGGCATAACCAGTTTGACATCGTCAGCGTACATCAGCGGTACGCAGCGCTTCAAAACATTTGGGAGGTAATTAATGAAGAGCAGAAACAACACTGGACCAGAAGACAATTGATGAATTCAGACAAGCAATAGTTAAACACAACGGTTTGCTTTCTACCTACCAAGTACGAAGAGACCCAAGAGAGAAGCCGTGATGGAAAAACCAATCGATCGAGTTTTAGTAGGAGTAAGGAATGGGAAACTTTATCAAACGCCTTACTGAAATCAGTGTAAATGACATCAACTTCGCAGTTCGTCCTTAAGTTATTGGATACGAGGGTTGTGAATTCCAGCAAGTTAGACACAATGGACTTACCCCTGCAAAAGCCATGTTGTGACAGGTCCACTGCCGAAGATACTGCAAAAGCCAGTTGATTTGTGACAACTGATTCAAAAAGTTTTGGAATAGCACAAAGTTTGGCGATTCCTCTATAGTTTGTGACACAAGATCAACTCCCACTTTTATAAAGTGGTATTATAAACGACTCCTTCCACTTCTTAGGGAATATCCCTTGCCTCAAAGAGGCATTAAATAAGCAGGTAAGGGGTTGACAAAGAAATTGAGCGCAAGTTCTCAGCACAACAGATGGTATTTCATCAGGTCCACTGGAGTAGGAAATTTTCAGACTTTCCAGATGCCTTAGTACCTCATCTGTATGAATATATGGGATACCTACTGAGTTAAGCGAAGGTAAAATGTATTGATAGTCCACCGGAGGGGAGTCAGGGATAGTCGAGTAATTAGATTTAAAAAAGTCACCAAACATATTTGCAATCTCGGAGTCAATACCAGAAATCTGATGGTTATACTTCATTACAGAAGGAAACCCTTTAATTTTTCATTTGGAGTTGACGAAGGAATAAAATGTTTTTGTATTGGAAGAGATCCGATGCTTAATCTTTATCAGAAAATTCTTATAGCATCTTATCTGTAGCCTGTTGTACTTAAAACACAAGATGGATTTTGCAGCATAGTCACTATTAGAGCCAGATAATTTGAAACGCTTGAAGAAGCGTGTTTTTTTGTTTTTTAGATAATTAAGTTCTCTAGAGCTCCAAGCAGTAGCTGGAGATGCTGAAGAGGTTTTGGAAAAAGGCACACATTTGAGGAATATCGCATGTAAAACGTTGGTGAAATGGACGGAGCTCGCTTCAATAAATCCGTCGTACTCAGGCCACTTTATTTTAGAGACTTTGTCGATTAGTAAAGACCAATTGGCCTTTCTAAACAGAAACCGGCGCGAAGACGCATTCGGATCGGTAGTATTCCGCACCGGTAAGCTAAGACAATCCAGGTAAATTGAAAGTGCTGGATGATAAACATCCTCAGGCAATACCACTGGATCACATCGAGTAACAGAACAATTCGATGTGTCGTCTGAAAAAATCAAATCAAGATATTTGCCAAATTTATTATGAATTCTGTTAAGTTGATAAAGACCAATGTTTGCAAGGTCATTTAAAAACTCGTAGAATACAACATTACAAGCAGTGGGAACTAGCATTCCGTCAATAAAATTCCACGACACAAAGGGCAGATTAAAATCGCCAGCCACTAAGACAGAATCAACAGACCTTGACATAGCAAATATAAATTTCAATAGGGAAGAATGTTTTAAGTATATAGAAATATCTGAATGGGGCGGAATATAAGACGCAACAAAATATTTATAAGTAGATAAAAGTTTAACTCGCACGCAGAGGATTTCAACATCAGAAGAGTCATCGAAGTGCACTTCCTCAGCAGAGAACCTGGTATGTACGGCGATTAACACGCTTCCACCAACTCTGCTTCGTCGGTCTTTTCTAAAGATCTCATAAGAATCTGCTAATATCTCAGAGTTAAACACAGTTGGTTTCAACCATGTCTCAGTAAAAACCGAAACGTCATAACAGAGTTCATGACTACGGAGAAAAAATCAACCAGTTTAGTATTTATACCCCTAACATTCTGATAATAGACGTTGAGGCCATTATGAAAGGTGACTCCGCGGGAAGTTCTACATCTTTTCGAAAAAAACGGAAGGGCTTAATGTATACATTACTGGGCCAAAGAGAAGCATTGAAAAGTTTGCTATATTCACTTTCAATCAGTCGAACTTTAAAAGCGATTCTCACTAAAGTTCTAATGTCAACATCTCTCTTTACTAACTTAAAACAAAGCATGTATACTTTTGCACACTTCTTGCGTAAAATTATGTACTTTTCGGGTGTATATCAAAATAATCCACGTTTTTATACTCAGTTGAGCAGAGCTCACAGAGTATATTAACTTTGATTGGATAACGGTTGGTTGTACAGGTATAAAGGAATCGAGATAGATATAGACTTCCATATATAAAAATCATCAGTGTATAAGACACTATGCACTCTTCACTTGCACATGAAAAAAGGGTACACGGGGTGTTCGGTTTAATCCGGATGTCATATATTCACGATTTAAAGATACAACAAAATTATAATAAATTCGTGAATTTAATTTAATTAAAAAAGAGAGCTCCGATTTGCGGGCACGATTGATTGATGCGGTTGGTAGAGTAGTTTTGGATCAACTAAAAAATTGAGAGTGAGCGCGGTGGTGGTTGGCAAGCCACAGCTGAGCTGCACTGCCTGCGCTTGGCCGCACTGGCCGGGTGTTGCCAGACGGAGGGGGCGGACTTAGTCCGAAAACTCGATCATGTCTTCAACATGCTCCCCCCCCCCCCCCCCGCCCGACGCGTTGGTGGGTTAAGGGCGGCATCAGCCCTGTCCAAGGCCGCCCGTGCCTCGGCGACTAATTCTCGTATTTTGTCGTCTTTGTGACGAGCCGATCGGTTTTGTACCGCGCTCTGGCGGTTTTCCGTGCGGGCTCGTGGGGTTGCCCTGTCTCTTCATCGGCTGTCGTTGTCCTGGCGTCCAGCATGGTTGTTCGGTCGAGCCCGGTGGAGCAAAGTATGGTGGCCGAGGGAGCATTTTCGGCAGCTGCTTGGGGAGTCGCACGCCCCGGTGGAGTGTGAGATTGCGAGGCAGTTGAGGCAGTGCCGGTGGGTTTTTGCACATTGGTATCTCTCCTCGGGTTTCATCGCTAAGAATGGCCGGCACTCTCTCAACACATGTCGTTGGCCACAGAGGCGACACTTTGGTCCCTCAGTTGTTCTGAGGGTCCTGCAAAGACAAGAAAAGAAAAATATTCGTATTTGCAGGCATGGGTGAGGGTAGCTTATATAACTTTTCAGATTGCTAGGGTCATGAAACAGAGGGTACCAGAGGTAGGGTTGGCATTACTAGGCAGTTGGTAGCACGCACAGTTTGGTAATATTACGGGTTATTAGTCCATTTTGGATTTTGAGTTCCACAACTCGAACATTGTTATCCGATCCAGGGTGTAAAGTGATTACCCGTCCCAAACGCCATTCGTTCGGGGGTAGTAAATCATCCTTTACCACGACTAAATCTCCAACTTGAATATTGCGTTGAGGGCATTTCCATTTATACCGCTTATGCAGCTCCTTGATATACTCGCTCTTCCATCGTGTGCTGAATTGGTGGTGAAGCACTTTCAGTTTCTGCCATTTTTTGACCAAGGTGAGATGCTCTGCAGTTGGCTCCGGTAACGAAAAGAGCGGCGCGCCACGTAGGAAATGCCCTGGGGTTAGGACTAGGGGATCCATTGGATTTTCGGACATAGGGGAGAGCGGTCGGGAGTTGAGGACAGCCTCTATGCGTACTAAGAGGGTAGTAAGCTCTTAGAAGGAGAACTTCTGGTTTTCTGCTACTTTCGTAAAGTGTATCTTGAAGCTTTTCATGGCCGCTTCCCATAGACCACCCATGTGGGGAGCGTATGGTGGGATGAATTTCCATGAGAATCCGTGAGTTGCATACTTTTCGGCGACGTCTGTAGCGACTTCCTTGAGGAATGTGGTGAATTCTCTTTGTAATCCGCGTTGTGCGCGGACGAACGTCTTTCCGTTGTCAGAATATATCTGGTGGGGTAGGCCACGGCGGCCAGTGAATCGGGCAAAGGCTGCGTTGAAGGCATTCGTGGTGAGATCAGAGCACACTTCTAAATGAACAGCCTTTGTGGAAAAACAGACGAACACACAAACGTAAGCTTTCACATACGAAGCTCTGCGAAGGGAAGAAGTTTTTACCAAAAATGGTCCGGCAAAGTCGACTCCTGTTGTATGGAAGGGTAGAGAATATGTTGACCTCGCGGGTGGCAAGGGTGCCATTATCTGCGTTTTCATCTGCTGTTTGTAGATGGTGCAGGGTTTGTAGTGGAGGATGAGCTTTTTGACATTTTGCTTCAAACGTGGAATGTAGTACTGTTGCTGTACCATTCGGATCATAAGCTGTTTGTCGGCGTGCAGCAGTTTCGAATGGAGAAATTCCAACAAAAGAGAACAAAATCGAGAGTTTCCGGGTAAGATGATTGGGCGCCGCTCATTAAAGCTACCTGTGGCATAGGATAATCTTCCGGAAACTCGCATGATTCCTGAGTCATCTAGCACAGGGTTTAATGTCCGAAGGGTGTTCTTTTTGGGTAAGGGTCCTGCTGTTTGAAGCAGCTCTATTGTATCTCCGTAATAATTTCGTTGGGTTTGAGTGATGATTTTGATTTTGGCATCATTCACTTCGGCATGGGTGAGGTTGAGCGTGGCTGGAACTTCTAGTTCTCTTGCTTTTCGGGTAAACCGCAACATATAGGCCACGACTCTAAGCGCTCAAGAAAATGACGAAAAACGGTCGAGTATGTCTATATTTTCTTCCTGCAGGGTGTGGAATACTTCCACATGTCGTTGCTCGGGGGGAGTTGGGTGGTGAGATATATCCTTTGGCCATGAATTTGCTGGGTCGACAAGCCAATTAGGTCCTTCCCACCATAATGGACATTGGACTAAATCCTGAGGCTTGCAGCCTCGAGAGCCCAAATCCGCTGGGTTATCCTTACTGGAAACCTGCCTCCAAGTGGCGTTGTCGACGTTCTTGAGAATTTCAGAGGTTCTGTTGGCGACATACGTTTTCCAGGTATGGGGTGGTTTTTCTAACCAGGCCAGTACGATGGCAGAATCGCACCAGAGAATGAGTTCGTGTTGTGGTAGATTCAGCTCACTTCGCAGCTGTTTCACTAACTTGGAGAGTAAAACTGCTCCACAGAGTTCCAACCGTGGAAGACTCACGGTTTGGAGGGGTGCTACTTTGCTTTTAGTAGCTAGCAAATGGGATGAAAAACTATTTTCATGGGTTTGTACTCGTAAATATATACAGGCACAAAATGCTTTTTCTGAAGCATCTGAGAATCCATGCAGCTGGATTAGTTTATCGGGGGAATACTGTACCCACCTAGGGATTTTAATGTCTCTGATATGAGGTAAATTTTCATAAATTGAGGTCCATTTTTGGAGAGCTCCGGGCTTCACGTCTTCGTCCCAATCCGTTCCTTCCATCCAGAGTTGTTGCGGCAACATTTTTGCAAGAATCATTATTGGCGAAAGCCATCCTGCGGGGTCAAACAGTTTTGCAACTGCTGATAAAATCTGCCTTTTTGTAGTCGTGTTTTCTGCTGATGGTGGATCATACGTGTAGGTGAAGGTGTCGGTTATCGCGTTCCACTGAATTCCAAGGGTTTTTGTTGAACTCGAATCATGGAATTTAAGGAAGTCGACGTCTAGCAAATCAGGGTCGGGAACGGGTTTTAAAATTTCAGGGTGATTTGCCGACATCTTCCTCAAAGGGAATCCTGCCGATTTTAAAGCTTCGATAACTTGAGTCATATAGTTCAAAGTGGACTGTATATTATGACCGCCTGACAAAATATCGTCAACATATGTTTCGTTTAATAAAATGTTTTTAGCGAGCGGATATTCGTCTTGACAATCGTGAGCGAGTTGCTGTAGGGTTCGAATCGCCAAATATGGCGCGCAATTTACACCAAAGGTAACTGTTGTTTTAGTCGAACATCTTCTATCGGCAGAGTTGGGTGTTTTCGAAAAACGATTCGATGAAAATCTTTATCTTCTTCATGGATGAGTATTTGGCGATACATTTTCTCAATATCGCCGTTGAAAACAAACTTATAAAGTCGCCATTTAAGTATTACGAGCATTAAGTCATTTTGTAGAATGGGGCCTGTATGAAGCACGTCGTTCAACGAGTTGCCAGAATGCGACATTTTTGATGCGTTGAAGACGACTCGCACTTTTGTGGTTTTGCTGTCGGGTTTTATGACAGCATGATGGGGTAGATAAAATGATAGATATTTACCATCTCTAATTATCTCTTGTTGGGAGGCGGGTTCCATGTGATCCATGGTTAAATATTCATTAAGAACTTCAAAATATTTGTCTCTTAATTCGGGGTTTCTTTCGAGTGTTCGTTCGATGCTGATATACTGCTGTTGTGCTGCGGGTCGTGAATGACCGAGTGCCAGATTGGCTGGAAATTCCGATTTGAAGGGTAGTTTGACTCTGTAGCGTCCATCTTCCACACGAATTGTGGTTGTCCGGTAGAGTGCTTCACAGTACTCATCATCTGCTGATCTTTGTTGGGTTTGGTGAACTTCTTCCTGTTCCCAAAATTGTCTCAAAAGCTGATTGATGGGGTCATCGGTGCATTCCGTGACATGAGTGCTGAAGGTTGATACCTTTTCAGCTACAGGGCCGCTTAATATCCATCCGAATATTGTGTTTTGGGCAAGTAATGTTCCACTCACATTTCGTAGGAGTCCTTCGGTGAGGATTTTCGGGGTGATATCGCTGCCGATTACCACATCGATTTTCGATGGTATCGAATACTGTGGATCGGCTAACGGTAAATGGGACATTTCTTCGAGATCGATGCTTGAAACTCTGACTGTGGGCAAGAACTTAGTTAGCTTCGGCAAAATTATTGCTTGTGCGTTTATCATTTGGGTTAAGTCTGCTGAACAGAATGTTCTCTGGCAGAATTTATTGGCATTTTTCACAACCGTCCCACCCATTCCAGATATCTGGTGGAGAGACTCTTTTGTTGGTAGACCAAGAACCTTTTGTATACGGGATGATACAAAAGTTTTTTGTGAACCTTGGTCTATTAGGGCACGAATTTTATGAAATTCGCCAGCAAAGTATACTGATACTATTGCTGTGGGTAGTAGGGTGGTTCCATGATTACTCGAGAAGAGTGAAGAAACCGGGTTTTTGTCTTGAGACTGTTGGGAGGAGGTGGCTCTTGCGGCGGCTTTCGATGTTGAGGCTCGCTCGTCGTCCGTTCTCCTAGGGGTGCCGGCTTGGGCATTTTGAGCTC
The DNA here is from genome assembly GCF_040869045.1 of Eurosta solidaginis. Taxonomy (NCBI): domain Eukaryota; kingdom Metazoa; phylum Arthropoda; class Insecta; order Diptera; family Tephritidae; genus Eurosta; species Eurosta solidaginis. The sequence goes on along the minus strand of NC_090321.1, from coordinate 128,143,238 downwards.
TGGGCTTTGGTTGTGATTGTTGGGGTTTGGGCTGCAAATGCAGTAGCGAATGATGACGCTTTTGGCAATAAACGCACGTGAGACTACTTTTACATTCATTCTTGGGGTGTGACGTTGATAGACAGTTTTCGCAGTAACTATTTTCTCGCACAAATTTGATTCGGTCTGATACCGATAAATTCCTAAACCTGACGCAAGATTTGACTGCGTGGTATTGGTTGCATAATCTACACGAAGCCGTTTTATTGAACTCGGTGTGATATGCATAAGTTTTATTATTATTGGGTTGGGTCGAGTTTTGATTCACCGTTCGTAAAACTCGAAAATTGGGGTTTCGCCTTGCCTGGTCTATAGGTACTTAGTCTTTCTACTACCTCATATCTACTGGTGAGGAATTTATTCATGTCCTCCCAAAGGGGCAGCTCCTTCCGGGAGCTGAGGGATTGCTCCCATAGTGAAAGGCTTCACTTGGCAGCTTTGGTGAGCACAGATAAACGAGGATCGGGTCCCAGTCCGTTGTCGGGATTCCTTGGGTGTTAATGGTTGATATGCAGTTGTTGATTGTTGTCTGCATCTTCTGTATTTGTTCTCCGTTTTCTGCGAATATTGTGGGTAGGTTGAACAGCGTCTTCAGTTGGTTGTCGACGAGTATCCTTTTGTTCTCGTACCTAGATCTGAGCGCTTCCCAGGCAAGCTCGAAATTATCATCGCTCAGTGGGTATTGCTTTACAATAAGTCCTGCTTGGCTTTTCGTTCTCAGGCGCAGGTGGTATAATTTTTGAGCGGGTGATAATTTAGGGTGGTTTTTATAGACTGCCGTGAACATATCTCTAAAGGATGGCCAGTCTTCGTATCCACCATGAAATACTTCGGTGTCGCATGGTGGTACTTTTAAATAAAAACCGTTTGCGTTTGAATTGTTTATTGGGTGGGCGGGTATTTGTTGTTGGTTGGTGCTAGCAGTATTAAAAAGCTGTGAGGCTTCTAAAATTTCTGATTGGCATGTTTGGTACGTTTCCAAGCATTTAGCAAATTTTTGCTCAACCGAGCCGCTGACATCTGTATAATTATCAGAGAAACTTACATCTCCATGGGACTCTAGCACCTTTGCCCATATTTTATCTAGGTCTTCTAATTTGACCTTAAGCATACACTCTGACAACTCGCTTTTATTAAGCTGTGAAAATCGAAAAAACATTTGTGAAAAGAGCAAAACAAAATTTTTTTTGAAACCAGCCTAATGTACGCTTGGTTTTTAATACGGGCTTGTCTCAGCGCTTCTGAGTACAAGTAATGTGAGTATACAGTAATATAAATATTATAATATTTGTGTTCACTGGGTTTTTTATTTTTTATTTTTTGAGACCGGCCTAATGTGTACCGGCTTTTTGGCTTGTTATGTGTACTTGTCTCAGCGCGTCTGAGCACAAGTAATATGGGTACGTATGTATGTATATATATAAGAGGGTAAAATATATTTGCCGGTAAACTGTGGTGTAACAACAACCTTTTGTTTGCCGTGCCAATGCACTTGATCTGTATTGACAAAGTAAATGTATGCAAAATATGTAACCGATGATCTTCTTTGTTGATTCCTTCTGTTATGTTGTTACATATGCTCATGCAATTACTTTGTTGAGGGTGGGTTTTTGGCTTATGCAAAAAGATATACAAGTGCGTGTGGGTATTATGGGTGCATATAATTGTAGGTTTGTATGCAAATTAATTTTGGGTCCACCGGTAAAATAAACTTTAGGAAAAGTGACAAAAATTTGGCAAAGTTTGTTGCTATGGCTTTTTTGTAAAATATATTTTATATAATATATGTATATGTGGGTAAATTGGGCAGCGGTGAATTTCACGCTGGAAAAATATATATATAGCTCGTGGATGATTACCGAACTAAGTGGGTATATACATATATTACATATATACGTATATACTTTTATAATTAAGTAGGTATTTCGCAAACGAACTTTTTGGGTATATAGAACCGGGCAGTGGGTTTTCCGTTGGTACGGGAATGTAAATTTATTTGTTGAGAAATGTGTGTGAGAGGGGGGCTATGCCATGGGTAATAAACATATTTTTGTAATGTTGCGCCTAATTGTGCCGTTCTGGGTGTGAATGTCGACGACGCGAACATTCTCGTCAGGGCCTACGTGTAGGTTTGAAATTCGACCTAGTCGCCATTCGTTGGGAGGCAGAAGGTCGTCTTTGATGACGACTAGGTCACCTACCTTGACGTTGGGTTCTCGTGCCTTCCATTTTTGACGCTTATGCAATTCCTTTAAATATTCATTTTTCCAGCGATTGCTGAATTGATGGTGAAGGACTTTCAGTTTTTGCCATCGGTGGAGGAGGCTAAGATTGTCGGGATTGGGTTCTGGGAGAGATAGCAGGGGGGCTCCCCGCAAAAAGTGGCCTGGGGTCAAGACGAGTAAATCATGGGGGTCTTCGGACATTGGAGAGAGCGGTCTAGAATTGAGGACCGCTTCAATGCGAACTAGAAGTGTCGAGAACTCTTCAAACGAGAATTTATGGTTTCCGGCAACTTTGTGGAAGTGTATTTTGAAGCTCTTCACTGCTGCTTCCCAGAGACCACCCATGTGAGGAGCGTAAGGGGGGATGAACTGCCAAGAGAGGCCATGCAGAGCGTATTTGTCGGCTATGTCCGAGGCGGCTTCACTTAGAAAAGACGATAGTTCTTTCTGAATTGCTCGTTGAGCCCCGACGAACGTTTTTCCATTATCTGACATCATCTTATGAGGCAGGCCGCGGCGACCGGCAAAGCGAGCAAAAGCGGCTCTAAATGCTTCCGTGGTTAGGTCCGAACCAGCTTCTAGGTGAATAGCCTTGGTAGAGAAGCAGACAAACACACAGACGTAAGCCTTTGTGTGGGAGGCTCGACGTAGTGGGGATGTTTTGACGAGAAACGGGCCGGCAAAATCGACACCGGTTGTGTGAAAGGGTAAGGTATATGTCGTCCTTTCCGCTGGTAGAGCAGCCATTATCTGCGACTTCATCTTTTGCTTGTACACCGTACATGGTTTGCAATTAGAAATACAGGATTTTATTTTGAGCTTTAATCTAGGGATGTAGTATTCTTGTTGTACCATTCGGACCATGAGTTGTTTTTCTGCATGGAGAAGCGTTGAGTGTAAGAAATTGAGAAACAGTATGCAGAACCTGGAAGTTTCCGGAATTATTATAGGGTAACGCTCGTTGTCGCTCATAGGGGCCTTACTGAGCCGCCCATTCACGCGTAGGAGGCCCTTGGCGTCGAGCATAGGATTCAGGGATAAGAGATAGCTTTTTTTACTTATGGGTTTAGATGCTTTTAATAGTGAAATCGTGTCTCCATAATGCATTTGTTGCGCTTGGAGGATAAGCCGTTCCTTTGTGTGTGTGATTTCCGCGTGAGAAACCGAGCTTGTCGGGGGGATTGGGAGTCCTTTTGCCTTATGAATGAAGCGGTAGACGAATGACATTACGCGCAGCGCACGAGCATAGGAGGAGAAGCGTTCCAGCAAATCGATGCTTTCAGTGGTGTGAAGAGTGACGATTGGTTTCTGTTCTAGGGGGGGTGTCGGCTTAGGCGTGGTGTTTGGCCAGAACTGAGAGGGTTTGGCTAACCATTCGGGTCCGTTCCACCATAGTGGGCAGTCGACTAAGTCTTGGGGCCGAAATCCTCGAGTTCCTAGATCAGCTGGGTTGTCCTTGCTGGCTACATGCTTCCAAGTCGCGTTGTTTACATTTTTGATGACCTGAGAGGTGCGGTTTGCAACGTAGGTTTTCCACATATGGGGTGGCTTTTCTAGCCATGCTAACACTATCGAAGAATCCGTCCATAATGTTAGTTCGTGAGGTGGTAGTTTTAGCTGAAGTCGAACTTGTTTTATTAATTTAGAGAGAAGAACTGCTCCGCAAAGTTCCAGTCGAGGGAGACTGACCGTTTGTAAGGGAGCGACTTTACTTTTCGCCACAAGCAGGTGACAAGCGTATACGTTTGGAGATTGCTGTATTCTTATGTATACACAGGCGCAGAAAGCTTTTTCAGAGGCGTCTGAGAAACCGTGTAATTGAGTGGGTATGTCGGGGGAGAGTTGAACCCAACGGGGAATTTTTATGTCGCTTATTGCCGTGAGGTTTTCGTGAAAAACCGTCCATTTTTGAAGAGCGCCGGCTTTTACTTCTTCATCCCAGTCAGTTCCCTCCATCCATAGTTGCTGCAGTAGGATTTTTGCTGTGATCATAATTGGCGATAGCCATCCTGCCGGGTCGAAAAGTTTCCATACCGCCGACAGAATTTGCCTTTTCGTTCGCGAATTATTCGACGGACTGGGGTCGTAGGAGTACGTGAAGGAATCTGTAAGGGCATTCCATCTTATTCCAAGCGTTTTGGTGGAGCTGGAGTCCTGGAATTTGAGGAAATCTATGTCCAAGAGATCTGAGTGGGATATGCCTTCGAGTAGTTTTGGGTGATTCGCCGTTATTTTTCTGAGAGGGAATCCTCCCGATTTGAGCGCTTCGATGACTTGGGTCATGGAGTCGAGTGTGGACTGTATTTCATATCCGCCGGTGAGTATGTCATCTACATATGTTTCATGCAGAAGTACATTGTTGGCTAGCGGGTATTCTTCTTTTGTGTCTTCTGCTAATTGGCGGAGTGTTCTAATCGCGAGGTACGGTGAGCAGTTGACACCAAAGGTGACTGTTTTTAACTTGAAATCTTCAAGCTTGGAGTTAGAAGCTCTACGAAAGAGGATTCGTTGATAATCTTGATCTTCTGGGTAGACGATAATTTGGCGGTACATTTTTTCTATGTCACCGCTGAAAACAAATTTATAGAGGCGCCACTGTAGGATTATCAGCATTAAATCATTTTGAAGTGTGGGGCCGGTGTGTAATATGTCATTCAATGAGTTTCCGGAGTGAGTTGGTTTGGAGGCATTGAAGACTACTCGTACTTTTGTGGTTTTACTATCGGGTTTTATAACCGCGTGGTGAGGCAAATAGAAGGAGAAGTATTTACCTTTGTTAATAACTTCGTGAGGTGAAGTTGGCTCCATGTGGTCCAGAGTTAAGTATTCTTCTAATACTTCCGAGTACTTTTCTCTTAACTCTGGTTTTTTCTCTAGGGTTCTTTCTACGCTGATGTATTGCTGCTGGGCTGCGGGTCGAGAGTGGCCGAGAGCTATAGTTTCGGGAAAACCTTGTTTGAAGGGGAGTTTGACCATGTATCTACCGTCTCCTTTCCGAACGGTGGTTTTTTTGTACAGCTCTTCGCAAAATGTATCATCGTCTGTTATGGGTGAGGAAGTTGTAACCTCTTCTTGTTCCCAGAATCTTTTGAGCAGTTCATTTAGAGAATTATCTGGATTATCAATTACGTGGGTGGAGAATGCCGAAATTTGTTCGTCAACCGGACCACTTAGTATCCATCCAAATATTGTTTGTTGTGCGATAAGGGTTCCTGCCACGTTAGTTTCCAGGCCGTTTAGCAGAATTTGAGGGGTTACATCACTACCAAGCACCATGTCAATTCTTGCTGGGGAGAAGCAATTGGGGTCTGCCAGAGATAGTGAAGAGAACTTCTGGAAGTCCACGTTTTTGGCTTTGAATGATGGTAAGAAGTGAGTTAATTGCTGCAGGATTATCGCATGAGTTGGGATTTGAGTTGCTAAGTCGTCTGAGCAAATAGTCATCAGACAAGTCTTATTTGAATTTTGGACTACGCGCCCGCCCATCCCTGATATTTGGTAACTGTTTTTTTGTGTGGGTAGACCCAGTAGCTTTTGTATACGAGAGGACACAAAGGTTTTTTCGGAGCCTTGGTCTATTAGTGCGCGGAGTTTGAATATTTCTCCTCGGTGGAGAATGGGAACCATTGCGGTTGGCAGTAAGGTTTTTTCCTTGCTGCTAGCGAAGTGAGAGTGAACATTATTCTCATTTTGAGAGGTTGAGGAGGCTTGATTTTGTGCTGCCTTAGTTTGGAGCTTCGCGGCTTGTGCGGAGGTAGAGGGGGCCTCGTTGATGTTTAACTCTTGAGGTTTAACCCTTGTTTGGTTATTACGTGACGAGGGACGATGATTGTTGGAGTTGACCGATGAAGTGGTCTGATAGTGGAGGAGAGAGTGGTGTCTCTTTTGGCAATATACACATTTGAAGTTGCTCTTGCACTCGGACTCCAGATGAGAAAATGCTAAGCAGTTTTTGCAATAATGATTTTGTTTAACAAAATTGTTCCGCTCCGCGACACTGAGTTGTTTGAATTTTATGCAATTCATCATAGAATGATTCGAATTGCACAATTTACAGGATGCCTGTCGAGTCGATTCGCTATGATATGAGTGGGACTTGTTTTTGAAGTTGTTCGACTGATTTTGGGGTGTTGAAGCTCGGTTGTTGAAGCTCGCATTTGGGTGGCGAGGTTTGCTTGGCCGATACGTACCGAGCCGTTCAACTACTTCATAGCGCGTCGTTAGGAACTTGTCCATTTCAGACCAGAGTGGGAGTTCTTTCCTGGACTCTAGTGATTGTTGTGAATTGGCGCATAAATATATAAGGATGGGATCCCAGTTGTTGGTGGGGACATTGTTTAAATTTAGAGTTGAGATGCAGTTATTTATCGTGGTTTGGATCTCTTGGATCCTTTCACCATTTTCATAAAACACGGGCTGCATATTAAATAGAGTCTTTAACTGACTGTCTACGAGAATTCTACGATTCTCGTATCAGGACTTGAGTGCCCCCCAGGCTAGTTCGAAATTTTGATCGTTGAGGGGATATTTTTGGATGATTAGGGCCGCTTTACCACGGGTTTTTTGTCTCAAGTGGTACAGTTTTTGTGCAGGGGATAATTTGGGGTGGTTTATGTAAACCGCTGTAAACATGTCCCTAAATGACGGCCATGTTTCGTAGCCCCCGTGGAACACTTCAGTATCGCATGCAGGAACTTTGAGATAGGGTTCAGACCTGGGCATTATCAGTGGCACCATGGGTTGTCCTTGGCTGATGGGGTTCGGCTCCAGTTGCGCGAGCAGCTCGTTCATCCTGGTCCTTGTGTTCAGTGTGGTCTCCATCACTTTGTCATAATTTTCGTCCAGTGTTGACAGGGCGCTGGCATCTGTGACGTTCATATGTGCTGCTTCGTATGACCGTTCTACTGCGATTACGAGTCTGTTGAGTTCCTCCATATATGTCTGCAAACCGGGTTTAGTGTGATCGGCCTCAGAGATATTCCACCATTTGTCGCATATCCTGTCGAGTTTTCCTATTTCGAAAAGGGATTTCCTCAAGAATTCTTCTTCTTCTGTCTGGGACCTGCTCCGAGTCTTGGTACCTTTGGGTAGAGCTAGTTTCTCTGTTTTGTCGTCAGTCATTCCGATGCCGAGGGTTTATGCTCAAAATACAAACTAGTTGCGAGCCTCTTTGATTTGGGAGGTCAAAGCTAATGTTCGCTTATGCGACAGGAAGTGTATCAGAGGTACACGAGAGGGTATTTTCGAGGTGTGTATTTGGAGTACACAAAAAATATTACGATGCGAAAGCTTTTTTATTATATAAAATATATTGAGGAATATATTTCTATAATTGTTTTAGGGGTTGGGGTTTATTTTAAAAAGATTAATACAAAATGTTTCCTTCGCTTTTATGTGTTTTTGTCCCACTGTATTTTTGATACAAATTTTATTTGCTGTGGCCCACTGTGGGGATTTTGTCAGCGGCACTTATTTCGGTGACTATATATATGTGTATGTACAAGTATATTGGTGCACTTAATTGCTGTTAACGGGGGTGGGCTCGTGCACTTGGCTCAGCGCTTCTGAGTCCAAGTGTATGTGCGTATATTTGTATGTTACAGTTATTGAGTTGAGCGAAATTGCTATGCTAATGGTGGTGAGGTTATGCACTTGTCTCAGCGCTTCTGAGCACAAATGAATATATGTAATATATATGCGTATACAGCTTATGTAGTTTAACGGAGGTAGAATTATGCACTTGTCTCAGCGCTTCTGAGTACAAGAAAAAATATGTAAGTAAATGATTTTTTTTTTCTTTTGAGGCTAATGAGGCAAGAGTGTTATTAGGCGAATATTATTGAACCGAATTTAAGTCTTTGGTAAATGCCTGCATACATATGTAAGTATGCAAAAATTTTGGCTGTTGTTGGGCTAGACTGATGTGAAAAACCAACGGAGAATATGTGTACGGGTGAGTTAATAATTTGTTGAGGTAAATAAGGGGTTTTTAATAGTTTCTTTTCAGGGGCATTCAAGGGAAGGCAAACGGGGTATATACGTGGTTTATATATGTATATACATATATATGTAAGTATTTGAAACTGTGTGATTTATATATCTTAGCGGATTATAGAGGCTTGCGTTGGGGGATTAAGAGATTTTTTTGTTTTTTTTAGTTTATATTTTATATAGCAAATATGAGAACATGAGAGGTTTCTCGAGAAATGCTTTAGAGGTCCGCTAGGTTATATAAATCTGTGTATGTGTAGTAGGAAAATTTTTTTTTCTGCACTTACTTTTTGCCTGGGATACCTTCTATTTACCGTACGCTGCTGTTCCGAGATTTTTCTGGTGTTGGTAATGGGGAAATGCTGCTAGTGCTGTTAACGGATCCACTGCTTGTGTCGATAGCGGGTTATTCTGTCTGTGCTGGTAACTTTTCCTGCTTCTTGTGGACTGTACCTTCCGCTCGGCTGTTCGATGATTAAAAAAAATTTTCTGATTTTTATTTTATTTTTTCAGGTTCGGTACCCTCTTTGATTGCCACTTTTAAAATTTCAGATTTTTGTGTTGGGCTCACTAACCTCTTTTGAACGCACTGAGCACGCTAATATTATTTATTTTTAGCTCTTTTAAAGAATTTTGCAATTTTTTGATTATTTTTTTCGTTTTTATATTAACTCACTTTAAACGTATTATTGTTGTGCGAGTTTTTACTGAGCACCTTACCCTTACTTTCTTTGTATTTTCAGGTTTTCACGGGCACCCTATTTTTATTTTCTGGTTTTTTATGAGCACCTTATTTTTATGTTTTCAGGTTTTCACAAGCCCATTTATGTTTCTATATTGTATATCTCAGGCTTTTTCGGAGCACCTTATTAAAATATTTTCTTTATATTTTTAGGTTTTGACCGTGCACCTTTTTTTTTATTTTCAGGTTGTACGAGCACTTTATTAAAAATATTTTCCTTTTATTTTCCGGTTTTGGTGTACCCTTTTTTCCTATTTTAGGTTTTTTCGAAGACCGCACTTCAGATATTTTTCGTAGCACCTTATTGTTTAATATAAAATTTGCTTTTGTTTTTCAGATTTCTTAACATAGCGTTTTGGTTTTCTTTATCAATTTAAAATTTGCTTTTTCTTTTTCAGATTTATTGGGATTCCGCAGCACTTAAATTTTTTGGGCACTTTTTCATGTTTTCGGAGCACCTTAGTGTTTAATATAAAATTTGCTTTTCTTTTTCCGATTTTTCGACACCGCTTTTTCCAGTTTTATATTCTTCAGCACTTTAGTTTTTTGGCACTTTTCGCTTATTTTCAGCTTTTTTCTTTTAAAAATGTTCCCTTAGAGCAAACTATAGCCTTTTCTGGTGCTTCGTTTTTTTTTTTTGTTTAAATTTATATTTCCACTTTGGCTGGCGAGAGGACCATGTTTAAGCTTCACTAGCCACTCTATTGTGCCTACGGAGGGCAACTTACTGGCTGGGTTGGCTACTTACGCCTTTTTATCACCTTTCACTAAATAATCAACGCGGCACACGATTTTCAATAATAAAAAGGTTTATAATATTTATTTAATATTAATCCGTTCACAAATTAACTTTATTTAGAAGAATACCTTTCTTGGATTAAACTTCAAAATGCACAAATCGAATTAACAAGAGTTTAGGGAGTAGAAAAAGAAACATATAGCTTTCACCGCGCGCTCAACGATAACTGCCCTCACTCCGTTTTGCTGCTGACGGTTGAGCCTTTGGTTTTTTACTTCTTTACGTATGTATATGTACATATGTATACTTAGGGTACGTACATGACAGAGAAGCGGTATTCTTCCAATTTAATTTAATAGATTTTACATTAGGGCGTTCGAATTTATGATATAAAAATTTTTAGGTGAGTATAAATTTACAGGTGAGTATGAGTTTAAGGTAAGTATATGTATATATGTATTTTATTTCATAAAATTAGTTCATTGGCTATCTATACATACTCATATGAATAGTTAATTTTATAGAATTCAGGTAAGTATAAGAGTATATGTATATATAAAAATTCGAAAATGATCATATTTAAAATTCGATTAAATTTTCTTCCTCCATGTCTTCAACAGGGACTGTACCTGTAGGTAACAGTGAGTAAGCAAATGCAAATTCTGCCGTTTAGGCTTTTGATGTGAGTTATATACCCAGGGTCCGGATCTTTAGATCGGAGGGGTATATAAATTTTGAGATTTTTAGAATTTGGGTCCGTACTTTGGACGGAGGGAATATATTTGGGGGTATATATTGGCTAAGTTTATAGTGAAGGGGTCCGGATTCTAAGATCGGAGGGATATATATGTATGTATATATATGTACCGTACTCACTCTGACATTTTTGGTTTTTATATGTGTTACTTGTGAGTTGTTTGTATTGGACCTCCTTGCTGATGTTGTAATGTTTATGTTGTTCTTCGTCTTTGTTGTAATGGTGAGGTTGTTTTTAATATATGTATGTGTTTTGTTTTATTAAAATTATAAAATTATTGTTTTCAATTTTTTTCCTTTCTTCAAATCTATTTTTTCCTTTTTTCTCAAAAATTTTTTTTTTTGAAAAACGTTATTTAATTTTTAATGTTAACGCAATAGCATTCAAGATATGTATGTATGTATTTTTTTCAATAAATTTTTATTTTCTTTAAACTTTTCTTTTAATTTTCACCTTCGCCGACTTCTTTTTACAAAACTTAATTTTGTTCGATTTTTTGGAAATAAATCTTGTTATGATTTTTGTTTTTTTTTTTGAAAAACAATCGTTCAATTGGTTCTTTCAACAAATTCTTTTTTTTTTTTTTTGTTAGGCTAACTTTTTCCTTGAAATGAATTTTATTTCTTTTTCTCAAAATTTTTTCCTTCTTTTTTTTGTTTTTTTTTCAAAATGTTTTCCCCTTTGTTTTTATCAGAAAATTATATTTTCTTTTTTCCCGTAATTTTTGATTAAATTTTTTGATTTCTAAAAATTTTTCTTTCTTCACATACCTTAATGTTATTTTTGCATGCACATATATGTACGAATGTTTTGTTTAATTTATTTTAAATAATTTTTGTTTGTAACACTTGTTCCTACTTTGTGTTTTTATTGCCGATCGCGTTTTTTTTTTCGTTTTTATGTACAAATTTGTGTTTGTTTGTTTTAAATTTTTAATTAAATTTTTGGTCGCTGGTGTACTTTGTCCGCGAAAGGACCATGTATAAGACACTATGCACTCTTCACTTGCACAGGAAAAAAGGGTACACGGGGTGTTGGGTTTAATCCGGATGTCATATATTCACGATTTAAAGATACAACAAAATTATAATAAATTAGTGAATTTAATTTAATTAAAAAAGAGAACTCCGATTTGCGGGCACGATTGATTGATGCGGTTGGTAGAGTAGTTTTGGATCAACTAAAAAATTGAGAGTGAGCGCGGTGGTGGTTGGCAAGCCACAGCTGAGCTGCACTGCCTGCGCTTGGCCGCACTGGCCGGGTGTTGCCAGACGGAGGGGGCGGACTTAGTCCGAAAACTCGATCATGTATCGAAAAAAAATTTGATAGAGCCATGTCCGTCCGTCGTTCCGTCTGTCCGTTAACACGATAACTTGAGTAAATTTAAAGTATCTTGATGAAATTTGGTGTGTAGATTCCTGGGCACTCATCTCAGATCGCTATTTAAAATGAACGATATCGGATTGTAACCACGCCCACTTTTTCGATATCGAAAATTTCGAAAAACCGAAAAAATGCGATAATTAATTTCCAAAGACGGATAAAGCGATGAAACTTGGTAGATGGATTGACCTTATGACGCAGAATAGAAAATTAGTAAGATTTTGGACAATAGGCATGGCATCGCCCACTTTTAAATGAAGGTAATTTAAAAGTTTTGCAAGCTGTAATTTGGCAGTCGTTGAAGATATCATGATGAAATTTGGCAGGAACGTTACTACTATTACTATATATGTGTTAAATAAAAATTAGCAAAATCGGATGAAGAACACACTCACTTTTTACAAAAAAATTTTTTTAAGTCAAATTTTAACAAAAAATTTAATATCTTTACTGTATATAAGACAATTAAGTCAACATTCAACTCCAGTAATGATATGATGCAACAAAATACAAAAATGAAAGAAAATTTCAAAATGGGAGTGGCTCCACCCATTTTCATTTAGTTTGTCTAGAATACTTCTAATGCCATAAGTCGAAAAAAAATTTACCAATCCTTCTTAAATTTGGTAGGGGAATTGATTCTATGACGGTAACTGTTTTTTGTGAAAATGGGCGAAATCGGTTGAAGCCATACCCAGTTTTTATACACAGTCCACCGTCTGTCCTTCCGCTCCGCCGTTAACACGATAAGTTAAATAGAAGAAAATAAAAAAGTTCTACAGGGCGAAATCAACAGCCCGTGGAATCTTGGCAGGAATACTGTTCGTGGTATTGCATATATAAATAAATCCCGACAGATGATTTTCTGGATCACCCTGGTCCATATTTTGGTCGATATCGCGAAAACGCCTTCACATATACATCTAAGGGCCACTCGCTTTTAAAACCCTCATTAATACCTTTGATTTGATACCCATATCGTACGAACACATTCTAGAGTCACCCCTGGCGCACCTTTATGGCAATATCTCGAAAAGGCGTCCACCTATAGAACTAAGGATTACTCCCTTTTAAAATACTCATTACCACCTTTCATTTGATACCCATATCGTACAAACACATTCTAAAGTCACCCCTGGCCCACCCTAATGGCGATATCTCGAAAAGGCGTCCACCTATAGACCTAATGCCCACTCCCTCTTAAAATGCTCAGTAACACCTTTCGTTTGATACCCATATCGTACAAACATTCTAGAGTCACCCTTGGTCCACCTTTATGGCGATATCTCGAAAAGGCATCCCTTTTAAAATACTCATTACCACCTTTCATTTGATACCCATATCGTACAAACACATTCTAGAGTCACCCCTGGCGCACCCTAATGGCGATATCTCGAAAAGGCGTCCACCTATAGACCTAATGCCCACTCCCTCTTAAAATGCTCAGTAAGACCTTTCGTTTGATACCCATATCGTACAAACATTCTAGAGTCACCGCTGGCCCACCCTAATGGCGATATCTCGAAAAGGCGTTCACCTATAGAACTAAGGCCTATTCCCTTTTAAATGCTCATTAACACCTTTCATTTGATACCGATATCGTACAAGCACATTCTAGAGTCACCCCTGGCCCACATTTATGGCGATATCTCGAAAAGGCGTCCACCGATAGACCTAAGGCCCACTCCCTCTTGAAATGCTCAGTAACACCTTTCATTTGATACCCATATCGTACAAACACATTCTAGAGTCACCCCTGGTCCACCTTTATGGCGATATCTCGAAAGCGCCTTCACATATACAACTAAGGCACACTCCCTTTTAAAATACTCATTAACACCTTTCATTTGATACCTATATCGTACAAACAAATTCTAGAGTCAGCCCTGGTCCACCTTTATGGCGATATCCCTAAATGGCGTCGATCCATAGAACTATGGCCTACTCTCTCTTAAAATACTCTTTAGTACCTTCCATTTGATACACATGTCATACAACCACATTCCAGGGTTACCCTAGGTTCATTTTCCTACATGGTAATTTTCCTTATTTTGTCTCCATAGCTCTCAACTGAGTATGTAATGTTTGGTTACACCCGAAATTAGCCTTCCTTACTTGTTTATACTCAGTTGAGCAGAGCTCACAGAGTATATTAACTTTGATTGGATAACGGTTGGTTGTACAGGTATAAAGGAATCGAGATAGATATAGACTTCCATATATCAAAATCATCAGGATCGAAAAAAAATTTGTTTGAGCCATGTCCGTCCGTCCGTCCGTCCGACCGTTAACACGATAACTTGATTAAATATTAAGGTATCTTGATGAAATTTGGTACGTAGGTTCCTGAGCAGTCATCTCAGATCGCTATTTAAAATGAACAATATCGGAGTATAACCACGCCCACTTTTTCGATATCGAAAATTTCGAAAAACAGAAAAAGTGCGATAATTCATTACCAAAAACGAATAAAGCGATGAAATTTGGTAGGTGAGTTGTACTTATGGTGCAGAATAGAAGGCTAGTAAAATTTTGGACAACGGGCGTGGCACTGCCCACTTTTAAAAGAAGGTAATTTAAAAGTTTTGCAAGCTGTAATTTGGCAGTCGTTGAAGATATCATGATGAGATTTGGCAGGAACGTTACTCCTATTACTATATATATGTTTAATAAAAATTAGCAAAATCGGAGGACGACCACGCCCACTTTTAAAAAAAATTGTTTAAAGTCAAATTTTAACAAAAAATTTAATATATTTACAGTACATAATTAATTATGTCAACATTCAACTCCAGTAATGATATGGTGCAACAAAATGCATAAATAAAAGAAAATTTCAAAATGGGCGTGGCTCCGCCCTTTTTCATTTAATTTGTCCAGGATACTTTTAATGCCATAAGTCGAACAAAAATTTACCAATCCATGTGAAATTCGGTAGGGCCTTAGATTCTGGGACGATAACTTATTTCTGTGAAAAAGGGCGAAATCGCTTGAAGTCACGCACAGTTTTTATACACAGTCGACCGTCTGTCCTTCCGCTCGGCCGTTAACACGATAACTTGAGCAAAAATCGATATATCTTAACTAAACTCAGTTCACGTATTTATCTGAGCTCACTTTGTATTGGTATAAAAAATGGCCGAAATCGGACTATGACCACGCCCACTTTTTCGATATATAAAATTACGAAAAACGAAAAAATGCCATAATTCTATATCAAATACGAAAAGGGATGAAACATGGTATTTGGATTAGTTTATTGAAGCAAAATATAACTTTAGAAAAAAACTTTGTAAAATGGGTGTGACACCTACCATATTAAGTAGAATGAAATGGAACAGTTCTGCAGGGCGAAATAAAAAACCCTTGAAATCTTGGCAGGAATACTGTTCGTGGTATTATATATATAAATAAATTAGCGGTATCCAACAGATGACGTTCTGGGTCACCCTGCTCTACATTTTGGTCGATATCTGGAAAACGCCTTCACATATAGAACTACCAGCACTCACTTTTAAAAGCCCCACTAATACCTTTAGTTTGATACCCATATCGTACAAACGCATTCTAGAGTCACCCCTGGTCCACCTTTATGGCGATATCTCGAAAAATCGTCCACCTATCGAACTAAGGCCCACTCCCTTTTAAAATGTTCATTAACCCCTTTCATTTGATACCCATATCGTACAAACGCATTCTAGAGTCACCCCTGGTCCACCTTTATGGCGATATCTCGAAAAGGCGTCTACCTATAGAACTAAGCCCCACTCCCTTTTAAAATACTCATTAACACCTTTCATTTGATACCCATATCGTACAAACATATTCTAGAGTCACCCCTGGTCCACCTTTATGGTTATATCTCGAGAAAGCGTCCACCTATTGAACTAAGGTCCACTCCCTTTTAAAATACTCATTAATACCCATATCGTACAAACAAATTCTAGGGTCACCCCTGGTCCAACTTTGTGCCGATATCTCGAAAAGGAAACCACCTATACAACTACCGCCACTCCCTTTTAAAATGTCCATTAACACCTTTCAGTTGATATCCATATCGTACAAACATATTCTATAGTAATCCCTGGTCAACCTTTATGGCGATATCTCGAAAAGGCATCCACCTATACAACTAAGCCCCACTCCCTTTTAAGATACTCATTAACCCCTTTCATTTGATACCCATATTGTACAAACGCATTCTAGAGTCACCCCTAGTCCACCTTTATACCGATATCTGGAAAAGGCGACACCTATACAACTACCATCAATCCCTTTTAAACCCTCATTAATACCTTTAATTTGATACCGATATCGTTCAAACACATTCTAGAGTCACCCTTGGTCCACCTTTATGGCGATATCTCGAAAAGGCGTCCACCTATAGAACTAAGCCCCACGCCCTTTTGAAATACTCATTAGCAGCTTTCGTTTGATACCCATATTGTACAAACGCATTCTAGAGTCACGCCTGGTCCACCTTTATGGCGATATCTCGAAAAGGCGTCCACCTATAGAACTAAGGCCCACTCCCTATTAAAATGTTCATTAACCCCTTTCATTTGATACCCATATCGTACAAACAAATTCTAGGGTCATCCCTGGTCCACTTTTATGGCGATATCTCGAAACGGTCCACCTATGGAAATAAGGATCACTCCCTTAAGGATCACTCCCTCATTAACACCTTTCATTTGATACCCATATCGTACAAACAAATTCTAGAGTCAACCCTGATCCACCTTTATGGCGATATCCCTAAATGGCGTCCACCTACAGAACTATGACCCACTCCCTCTTTAAATACTCTTTTATACCTTTCATTTCATACACATGTCATACAAACACATTCCAGGGTTACCCTCGGTTCATTTTCCTACATGGTTATTTTCCCATATGTTGCCACCATAGCTCTCAACTGAGCATGTAATGTTCGGTTAACTTAACCTTCCTTACTTGTTTATAATAATATCATCCATTTTTTTATTTTCAACATGAATACGTACAAAAAATGGGCATTTTTACACCAAAAAATTGTTGCAACAGGAATTTACCCCCATTTTAATCTTAATTTCATACAAAAGTTTTAAGGTGTATATAGTACGGGCATTCCATGGAAAGTCCTAAACTTTTGCCGATTTTCGAATGAATTTGTATCACTTTGAGAAGATTAGATTAGGTTGAACTGGCCGGTCAATAAAGACCTCACATAGACTAAATGTGTCCATTTGACAACCAAACTGAAGAACTCGAATCAGGCGAGCCTTAAGTCTTCTCTCTTCAGAGATATGAGCCACTTTGTGAGTCTAATATCGTAGCCTTTGGACATGTTCTTAAAAATTTTGCAGCCCGCGCTTTTGTCCACGCCTTTCCTGCTTGATGGATCGTATGCAACTCCTGTCTCCTTTTGATTTCTCCCAAACGGATTGGGACGTCCAACGTCGACTCAGCGAGTGTTGCACCCTCCTATGCCAACTCATCGACTTTTTCGTTACGTTCTATCTCTTTATGACCGGGAACCATATATATATATATATATTTGAGTCTAACGGTCTTTGGCGCACATAATAATTGGACATTTTAGTATTTTTGTTAACAAAAACAATACGCGCATTCGTAAAAAAAATTAACAGTTCGAAACAATTGACGCGTTGTGCCGTATGCGGAGCTTGGAAAGATATGGCAGTCATTCGGTGCTTTAAGGCTCCTAGTTGCGACGGTAGGCAACGCCGGTGGAAAAAGAGGTATGATGATCTGACGTTAAGTAACTCTTCCCATATCTGCGAAAAGCATCTTATTACTAATGATTATAGTGCGGTACCTGCACCTTACCACTCGCAAGTGGCTGAGCGGCCAAATGTATTTGAAGATGCACCGTCTATATACGTAAATAAAAAGCCACTCTATATTGAATTTTATTCATTCAGGGACTATTGAAGTATTAGTAAATTCAGTTATAAAGCTGAAATAAATAAAAAGAAATTGTATACTGAATTTTATTCATTCAGGGACTTTTGAAGTAAATGCAGTTATAAAGCTGAAATATTCCTCGAGGAACCTTTTCCGAATCCTCTAAAACTAATCTGTTATGTGACTTCTGTTCAGCTAAAAAGGACTTTACTTCTTAATGATCGCCACAGATCAAACCAGGAGTGGTTATCCATGGGGTTTCCAAGGGAAAAACATTTTGGCTGCCAACGCAGAACAGGGTATCTTTTTATAAAAAAAATACTAAATTAAACAAATATGCTACAACTTATGGCTCTCTGGAAATCTGTATCTATTTCAACTCTTTTGGAAAATTTAACATACGTAAGCAATGCTTACTAAGCATACTTCCCCGTACATTGGCGAGTGCAGTATTGACTGTTTCAGTGATTTATACTGGGTTTTCAATTAAAAATAATAGCATAGTCTTCGAAATTTTTGCCTCGACAGATTTTAGAGAAATTATAGTTGGGTCCCGACATCAAAATACTTGAAAACCACTGGTCTAAGTAGAAAAATTACAACCAATTTCTGAAAAATAAGTGTCATTGTGTACTGTATTGGGAGAAGAACATTTTCATTACAGCGAGTGAAAATTTAGTACTGTCCCGATTAAATTAATTCGTCTGTGGCAACTCCGCCACCGCCGTCAAACAACCCTGTTTCATCGCAACACAAAAAGCAACCGAACAATTCTACCGTGACCTGTCAAAATAAAAGGAGGCAAACAATAATTCCAAGAACTGATTTTTAGGCACACGTCTGGCACTTTTTCATTTTTACAAATTAAAATTTCTTTGCATTAATATAAGAGTTTAATTGAATAAATAATACATTTTATAAAACGGCAACATATTATTTATACAAGGAATCAGTAGAATACTTAATAATTTGTGACCCCGAAGTGATTCCTTGCGATTGCCAGAAAAGGGAAAATTTTCGAACCTAAATTTCGAACATCGCATGGAAAATTTCCACGATGCCTGTTGATCATTCGCCAGTTCGTGGTAAGCAAAACCAGGCGGCTGCATCAACATCCCTGAAGCCGCTTGAGCAACAAACGGAATTGCACGAGGCACCACGGCAAGAAATGCCAGCAAATTTTGTGCCACCTGCTTCTCAAAGTAAATAATCAGCAACAAGAATTCAACAATATGATGGCTGGTAACTATCATAGTTACGTACCGGCTTATCAATACATCAATCCGCATTTAAATAATGATGCACAAATCATGGCAATTTCGCATCTTATACTTCCTGAGTGTTGGACCAAAGATCCGGAAATATGGTTTATTCAGTATATATATTCAGTATATATATCAGTATATCAGTCCGTCGTCGGTGCCCTAAAGCCTGAGATATTCAAATAAGTTTCTGAAATCCTCAGGGTATTACCCAGTCAAGATAAGTGTAACCATTTAAACAGAAAACTTATAACTTATAATTTACTTACTCAGTTGATCGCTAGTTGCATAAATTATTGACAGAACTCGAGCTTGCAAATCGGAATCCTAGCCAACTACTTAGAGAGATGCTGACCTTGCAGGCAAAAGAGCATCAGAAAAACTCATTCGCAACATTTGGTTGGCACTACTGCCTAATATCGTATACAAAATTCTTAAAGCCGTTCAGAACAACAGCACACTCGATGAACTAGCTGAAGCCGCCGACAGTGCTATCGAGAATAACACAAATTCTTATATCATGTCAACAAGTGTCCAGAGCCAACCACATGCGGTACAGGCAATTCGCGGTCAGGTCAGAACGTACTCCAATCTGGAATCTAGAGGCTCCGTAGAGCGCAGGCTTAGTAATCTTGAAAAGGCTGTTGAAACAATGACAGCTTCGTTGGGTGAACTGTCTAGCAAACTTAACAAGAGCGGTGAAAGATGATCTAGGTCATGAACGCGAACCCCAGGTGCTTCAGGTTACTGCTTTTACCACAGCCGGTTTGGTGAAAAGGCAAATCGTTGCCTGCAGCTACAAGCCACCAGCCAGTCGGCGAAACTTAGTAAGCTGTTGTCAATAGTTAAAGGGGTTGGCGACAGCAAGGACAGTCATATCCCACCTATTAAAGAATATCGCCTACATATTTACGACAAACCTTTTCATCTCAAATTCCTTATTGACTCCGGGTCTGCAGTCTCAATGCTTCTGAGAGCTCTTGTCAAGGAAGAGCTACACTCCACAGGATTCACATTCTATGCAGCGAATTCCACAGCCAATAAAACGTATGGTCATCAACCAGTCAAACTTAATATTGGTCTCCGGCGAGAATTTACATGGCCCTGCATTATAGCCGACGTCAAATCTGCAATAATAGGGGCTGACTTTATTGGGCTGACTTTATTGGTCTTCTGATAGATCTCAAAAAACATGGACTGATTGACCCGCATACATCGCTTTCAACGACTGGAGAGCTTGTCGAGGCGATAGAGTATAACATACCAACCATGGATTCCCTGATCGGTATCCTGTGCCTATTCCTGAAGATATATTTCAACGACTCCATGGCAAAAATATTTTCTCAATGATTGATCTTGTCCGCGCGTATCACCAGATCCCGATGGCTCCGGAGCACATTGAGAAGACAGCGGTCACAGCTCCTTTTGGGATTTTCGAGTCTCTATGGATGCCTCCAGGACTACGCATCGCCACGCAAACATTTCAATATTTTGAGAGGTATAAATCTTTGTTGGATGTTTCATTGATGATTACATAGTAGCCTCTGAGACTCGTGAGGAGCACATCCAGCACCTAAAACAAATTTTTGTAATTCTGTCTGAAAATAATCTCACAATAAACCCGGTTTGCAAAGGAGGAAGTAATATAATTGGGCTATATGATCAATCAAATGGGGTAGCACCCCTCAATGCATTCTTAAAAAGTACTAAGAAGAAAGAAAAAAGGTAAGTACCTTGGACAAAAGAGTCGGAGGGAGCTTTCGAAGCTTGCAAGTATAGCGTACCTGCAGCTACTCGTACAGCAATTCTTTTGTCTACTGCTCTACTCTCGCTCACAACTGTTGCATCCGATTCCGCCATGCGCATCGTTGGAACAGTTTGAAGATGATATGTGGAAACCAGTGGGTTTTTTCTCCAGGAAACTCAGTCCTACCGAGATAAAATTTTTGCAATATTTGCAGCCATTCAGTTCTTTCATCACATATTGGAGGGCCGGGAGTTCATAGTCAAAACAGACCACAAACCTCTCGTCTACGCTTTTACTAAGAAAGCCGGCAAATCCTCTCCTTGTCAGCTCAATCAACTTGGTTTTATATCCCAATTTACCACGGGAATCATATACCTCAAGGGCGAAGAAATTACAGTGGCCGACGCTTTGTCGAGAATCAACGCTATCAATATGCCGACTAATTTGAGTGCTGAAAGGATTCAACATGAGCAACAAGATGATGAAGAGCTGCAGCAGCTGACTAGCAACAACAATACCCCGTTAAAGCTCCAACGCTTATCTGCTTACGGCAAGTTTACCATATATTGCGACATTCATCGGGTATGGTGAGACCTTTTATTCCAAAAAACTTGCGCCGAACATTTTTTGACACTATTCATGAGCCATCTCATCCGAGTGGCCGAATACGGCACGCACACTCAAACAAAAATACATTTGGCCGGGCATCAAAAAGAACGCACTGAACTGGCCTCGCAACTGTGTATCTTGTCAGCGCTCTAAAATCCAGCGTCACAACAGGTTAGCACCAAAAAACATTGATGTTCCAGATACCTGATTTAGCCGCTGATGTGAAACTATCATGCTCCATGGCCGGAAGTTTTGCCCACAGTTCTTCTTGGCCTTCGCACAAGCATTAAAGAAGATTTGAATGCCTCGCCCGCAGACTTGGTTCTCGGCACTGTATTGCGCCTCCCTGACGAGTTTTTTTTATCTCAGAAGACACACCAGTGGACCCCCATGTTTTTATTCAGAAGTTTCGAGCACACATCAGAAGTTGAAGGCCCACTAAACAGCTCATCACACAAAATCTAAAATTTTCGTTCTGAAAGATTTATACACCTGTTCGCATGTATGAATTGACGCAATCAAAAGACCTTTGGAGCATCCCTACTCCGGGCCTCATGAAGTTCTAGAGCGCACAGATGGCTACGTTTTCAAAATAAATGTTGATGGTGTTGAAAAAACAGTGACAGACAGCAGACTTAAACCAGCATACTTCGCCAAAGAAGATCAACAGACTTATCTTGTTTGGTTGATTTTCCGACAGGGTGGACAAATGATGTGTAATTTGGTTTTGAGACAAACCGCTTTCGGCGTTGTGCCATCATCAGTGTCGATTTTCGTTCTCAATCTCAATCTAAATCGATCAACAACTTGACGGTCAGTCAAACCCTCTGCAAACTGCTAAGCCCAAAAATCAGCAACAGTTTCAAACTGTCGACCAGACAGAGAAATCGGGATTCCAATCTGCACCGACTATCACAGACAAGTTTTCATCTTCGCATACTAAACAAGACAAAAGAGTTTCGTTCCCTTCGCAACCTACGAAGGTCTCTAAGGGGGGAGTGGTTGTGGCAACACCGCCACCGGCGTCAAACAACCCTGTTTCATTGCAATACAAAAAGCAACCGAACAATTCTACCGCGAGCTGTCAAAATAGAAAGGAAGCAAACAATAATTCCAAGAACTGATTTTTAGCTACACGTCTGGCACTTTTTAATTTTTACAAATTAAAATTACTTTGCTTTATTATAAGAGTTTAATTGAATAAATAATACATTTTATAAAAAAGGCAATATATTATTTACACAAGGAATCAGTAGAATACTTAATACGTCTAGCAAACAATATTTACATACATATATAGTTTTGTTGTATGCACAACCATAATTGATTAACTAGAAGCATTTATCAACCCGAAGTTTTACATGACTGATATCTTTACTTATCAAAAACATAGTTTGATTAATGACATACTGCTATCAGTTAGATTAGTAACATCGATGGTTGACGTTCGTTTTACTAAGCAGACGCTTGTAAGTTTTAAGTTATGGGGATTTATTTGTTTATACTCTGACAACTTATTATTGGTTATATAGCCCATCGTGTGGTTATTAGTAATGGTGTGGTTGTGACTAGAGATTAACCAGTTTTAAAATATACAGCGTGTGCAAATCCAAATAATGGCAATGTGTAAATCAGAGGTGAACATCTTATCTCTGCGTGTGACCAGGCCCGACGAGTGGGAGGGGGAAGGGGGATTCCGCCGGGCCCGAGGGGGTCAGCGATTTAGAGGTACTAAAACATTTTTTTTTTTAATTCAGAATCTTTAGTTGTTCCATGTACAGTTTTTAAGCCGTATTTCAAAAGCAACGAATATCTGCATTTTGTTTTAATATCATAGTGAAGTGTGAAAAATAATTTGAAAAGTCCCTTTCCTTAAAATTTAAGAATAAATACATTTTTCATTTGGCAGCTGGCTAAAAACGCTGTTTATAAAACACAATTAGTATTACTCAACTGACGAAAACATGTTTTCAACGTATCACTACTCAGTTGAAAATCTAATTCAAAAGGAGGCTACAAGTGATACACTTATCAATGAACAGCTAGCCACTGAAACTCTAAAGTGGAAAGAAATTGTATATAGAATTTTGGACACTATTTTTGGGTGAAAGTGGCCTAGCTTTAAGAGGCGAAAGTTATATCTTGGTGAACGAAACAATGGAAATTTTTAGGGCATCTTATAACTCATAAGTCATTATGATCCGATACTTAGAGATCATTTGGAGAAATTTAGGATTCCAAAACAGAAGCACAAACGTTTACAGGATCACTTTTTTTCCCCAGGCATTCAGAACAAGTTTATATAAATGTGTGCAAAACACGTGAGGGAAACAATATTAGATCAACGCAAGAAAGCCAAGTATTTTGCTATTATCGTTGATACTACGCCTGTTGCTAGTTACGTTGAACAGACTACGTTCATTTTGCGCTACCTCCATTTCAATTCGAAAGCAACAAATTTTACAATTCAAGAATGGTTTTTGGCTTTCGTGGATTGTAACCAAAAAACTGGTCAGGAAATCGCTGGTTTAATTTGCCATAATCTAGGTAAACATGAAATCCCATTAAAAGATTATCGTGCACAAGGGTACGTTAACAGCGCCAATATGTAAGGAGCTTACAACGGAGCAAAACGTCACGTTCTCGACAAAAACTCGAATGCTTATTACTCATCTTGTGCAACCCACAGTCTCAATTTATGTGGTGTTGATGCTGCAGAATGTTGTACGGTTGCAATTACTTTCTTCGGAGTTGTACAAAAATGTTTTACTATTTTCAGCAGCAGTTCACAACCATGGGACATTCTCAAAAAAGAGTACCGAGCCTCTTCACAGTCTTTCAGACACTAGGTGGTCGGCTAGAATTGAAGCCATCAGACCATTCGCAAACCATGTTTCAGGATTAACACAAGGACTAAATGGATTTCTTAAGCTAAATTTGACTGCAAGAGCATATGGCGATGTTACCGGCATTCTCAAGTGCATCAACAAGTTCGAATGCCACCATAATGTTGAGGTCCGACATCTAGATGTCTTATTATCTGATTTGAAGTTGTTCAGGAACCAATGGGAACAATTTTAAACAAATGCAAAACAGTTGCTATTCAATTAAACATCTCGCCAAAGTTTCCGGACATTCGAAAGAGAAAACCCAAAAGACGTTTTGAAGATAATGGAAATGAGATGATTACGGATGATCTAGAGTCTGATTTTAAAAACAACACATTATTGGTGATCGTTGATTCGGTAATCACTGGCATTACTAAACGATTTGCGGCTATGAGAAATTTGAAGGAGAAGTTTTCCTTTTTGTGGGAATTTGAAGACATGTATGAAACTGCGGTTCGGGTGAGCGCAGCAAAATTTGTCGAAAAATACAAGTCGGACGTTTCTCAAAGTTTAGAATGCGAAATAATTCACTTGAAACACATTTACGAAGCAAATTTTGATAAAGGTCTGTCACCATTGGAATTGCTTAATCTGTATACAATTTTATTATTATTATAATTATTATTGTTATTAATAAGTCATTGGACAAAATCCTTATAGACTATAGAACCTAAGAAAGTATTACATACAGCTTAATTGTAATTAAAATATACAGCTTAAAAAACGGAATTCAAAATTAACAAAACATCGGCTCTTGGAAGCAAAAAATCAAGAGAGACTTTTTTACTTAACATACTGAACTCACAAGTAGCGCGATTAATAGGAGAATAATTAGCATAATTTGTTCTGAAGTTATCTCCATAGAAAGGAAAGAAATTCCGAAGAAATCGTTGAGGAACATTAAAGCGAATCCTTTCCAACAGATCAGGACAGTCAATAACCCCCTTAATCACATTGTATACAAACGTTAAACAGAGTATAGATCGCCGACTCTCAAGTGAATTGAGCCCTAAGAGCATAAGCCGAGAAGAATAGGAGGGCATGGGTTCTGAAAATTTTAATGGACGATGAGCATACTTTAGAAAAATTTCCTGTATCCTCTCAATTCTATTTATGGTTAACTGAGTACAAGGCCTCCAAATAAATACAACATATTCAATGTGCGATTTAATAAACGGGGTATATAAAAGTTTGATTGTATAAGGATCTGAAAATTTGGTGGTATTACGCCTAACAAAACCAAGCATGGAGTAAGATTTAGAAGTTACATAATTAATATGACTATTAAAAGAAAACTTACTATCAAAGAGGACACCAAGGTCTTTAATCTCGCTTACGCAGTGAATTTCGCAATCAGAAATAGTATACCTTGTGCGCAAGGCGGAAGTTGACTTAGAGTAGGTCATATGGAAACATTTAGACGGATTAAGAGGCAGACGTGAGTTCAGACGCCACTGATATAATTTATTGGTATCACTTTGCAACTTTAGAACATCATCAGGTGTCTTGATTATTGAGAATATATTTAAGTCATCTGCATACAACAAATACATGGAAAATGAAAAACAACTACTAATGTCATTAATAAATAAAATGAAAAATAGTGGTCCTAATATACTTCCCTGAGGAACACCAGAGGTTGCCACAAAGGAACTAGAGGATACACCATCAAAAGTGACCACACACTGTCGATTAGATAGATAAGAACTAATCCATAGGAGAAAAGAGGAATGGAATCCAAAACAACTCAGCCTTTTAATTAATACACTATGAGAAACTCTGTCGAAAGCTTTAGAAAAATCTGTATAGATACAGTCTACCTGAAAACCACTAGAAAATGACGCAATGCAGTATTCACTTAAAACCGAGAGGTTGGAAATTGTAGATCTGTCAGCGACAAAGCCATGCTGGTACGGAGATATCAGGGATTTACCTGCAAAACTTAGTTTTGCCCTGACGGCATGCTCGAAAATTTTAGAATTGGTTGACACCTTGGAAATAGGTCTGTAGTTACGTACATCATTTTTATTGCCACTTTTAAAAACGGGCGTAACAGAAGTAACCTTCCAATCATCAATGAAATTACCAGACGGTAGGGACTTGTTGAATATCAGTTTCAAAGGAAAAATTAAGGAAGGGCAATTTTTTATCAAGACCGGGGAAAATCCGTCAACATCTGTCTGAGATGATGGTTTAAGCTCCGAAATCACTTTACTAATATCCTCAGATGATAATAAAAGGTACCCGAAGTTTAGAGCAGAGTTTGGGCTGATCGAAAAATCAGGGTACTGACAACAATCTTCCGGTGAAAAATTGGATTTAAAGAACTCAGCAAATAAGTTGGCTGAATCGTTTGGAGTTTGCGCTGTGGTACCATCAAGGTAAACGCCAGTGGGAATACTGGAGCAACCTTTTTTCGACTTTATATAATTCCAAAAAGGTTTGGGATTAGACTTAATATTGGACTCAATATTATGGATGTAGTTGGCGTACAGGGATTTGTTCAAGTTATTGAAATATTTTACATATTGCTCCAACAATTATGTTGCTTTACGTATCTTTTGCACTATACTTGTCACTGTAGCTAGTGCAGAAGTTTCTTTCAGCGTCCTTGCAAGAATCAAAAACTTTCATAGATCGTGTTCATCTCAAGAGCGAGTTTCAGGACTTCCCATACCATGTGTTGAATCCGTTATGGCGAGACAGTTAAATTTTGATATTATTATAAAAATTTTTGCTGCGGAAAAAGCAAGAAAACCCACTCTTTGATACCCGAACCTTCTATATTGAATAATTAAAATTTATAATCATCATTATCAGACATGTACTAAAACTAACTAGAAAAGATTATTTGAAAAAATATGTGGCTGTTAAAAGAGAATTTTATTTCTACGTTATAATAAAATAGTATAAATAGTAAATATTCTGTGTTAATTTTATTTTCAGCTCTTAGTCCAAAAGTCATTTGGTTGATGTGGCAAACATTTTTATTTTTGTAATCCTTCAATAATGATTGATGAATGAGACGCCACTTATTAAATTAATCAAATGTTTTAGTGGATTTCTACGGCCCTGCGTGCGACATCTGCATTTACGACTAACAAGCGCTTATGAAATATGTTTTTGGTAATGGGAAATAACATGCTCCTTTATGCAAAATGTCGCTTAAAAGAAATTAAGTATTTGATTTTCACTTTCGTGTTATTAATACCGAGGCTTAAACGCATCATCCGATACTTTTTCCGATATTTTTGACATGTTTTAACTGCACCTGAGGTCACAGACACCCACATAACTTCGTTTTCTAAACAAATTCAACCATCGTTTATATATAAATTTAAGAGGATAGGTGTGCCGTTTTGTTACGGCTTACAATGAATAAACGTGACGTCAGCGAAACCATCTTATTTGTAATTGGATTAGCGGTAAATACAAGAGGAGTAGTCGAGATACTTTGAGAGTCTAGAAGTCCCGAAATGCCCTTCGAAGTCGCGAGTTGGTATATTTATAACAATTTAAATAAAGTATATCTAAAAGGTCAAGCTTCTCATTCAATTCGTGGTGAACTAAGTTTTCACGTTTGCTACAAATTGGCAGACTTATTTGCGTTAGACAGATGAATTAGCTGACAAGCTTTTCATGGTAGAAATACACTAAAAGGGCTTTCCAAACCACGGGAAAAGGCAACATCGTTTAAGAACATTTCTAAAATATTTGGATGTTAGTTGTCTCTTCACTTCGTGGGAGATCTTAACACCAAGACAGCCGGTATTAAAATGCTATAAGTTATAGCTCAAAACGTATGTAAGTTCTTCTTTTCTATTTAAGCTTGAAACACAATGCCCTGCCGCCGCGAAATAAACACGACGAATTTCGCCTCGCCAGAAATATAATCCCGGTAATTACATGAAGGTGAACACAATGAAAGCGAAGAGCGAAATTTACTCGACGGCATTTTGCGTCGATAAATTTATTTCTTTCGTCACCGGCGGGCGATGACGACAAAAATACCAAAGGTTGCCGCTGTTCAATTTTTTAAGTATAAAAAAAGAAAACATATCCAAAAAAAAAAATTGTTTATTTTTTTACATATAATTTACTGCCAAAACACGTTCAAATAATTAGGAAGGATATCGAAAGACGTGTTTCGGTATCATTATTAATAAACCGCCTACTATTGATTGATATTATTAAAAACTAAAATGTAATTAGCTCAAATATTTACTAAATTTAAGTTTTTTCAATCAATGTTTTCAACTAACGTGCGCTGTCAAAAATTTAAGCTCATGCAAGCTTATTTAAACGTACGTAACGTGCGCTGTATATATGTAAACTGTATTTTTTAAATTAAAGTGTTATACTATTAATGTTCGTCCTCTGGATTTAGATTCCTGACAACCAAGTGTGTTTTTCAATGCAGCTCTAGCAGTCAAGTACTAAAGCAAAGAATTAAAAAGTTTTAATTGTTTTCATCTTTATAAATAATGGCCACTCTGAATAAAAGCTTTAGTTTCGCCCGGCATTGTGTTTTGAGTAGGCAAAATATCTGGGCGTAATTTGAAAAATGTCATCGCCTGACGCGGCGTATATCTTCGTCGCTCGGCATTGTGTTTAAAGCATTACTCTTTAAACTGTTCACACACAAAATTTTGAATGAAAGCAGGCAGTGCGCTAACTTTACATAAAAAATTGATTAGTCCTCAGTGAAAAAGCTCACGGTGTCGTTGGATCACGATTTCCATAAAAAGAAAGTTCTTTCTACTTGAGTTTCAGAAATTCGCATAGCATGGCCTAGCCAGTAGCCGCTGCATTTTAGTTTGTTGGACAATGTTGATATCTGCTTGAAGATCGTACAGCTGTGGTAGAAATAATACAAAGCGCGATATAACTGCGAGATTTCGGCCGAGCTTCTCTTCCAAATTGAGTCGCGCTACTTTAAATTTTTTGGAAGGACGGTACCTAGATGTTTTATATGGACTACCAACAGCACAATTCTTGCACTGTTTGACCTCGGCTTATGTACTAAATAAAATAGTTTAAATGATATTTTTAAGTTTTATGGAAAACAATACTTACATGAAGTAATAATAATACTAAAAGCTAGAAAATAATTAGATAGGTCCTAGGTAATAGTCATCACACTCCTCATCAATCTAGGGCGTTGATCAGACAATTAAATAAAATACATAATCCTTCCAAAGAATTTACTCGGCTCTGCGCCCCATATGCTTGTCCCTCCTTAAAACTCCAAAGTAGTTTGATGTCACTTAAGTATACCGGACTCAGTGTAATATTTGTTCCAAATACGAGTCAAATCGGACATCATAGGTCTTTTTCTATTCATGAATGTATTATGTGTTCAAATATGGACCAAATCGGACCACAAATAAGATTTTTTTGAATATCTCGATCCTTGCGCCACCTAGCATCGATTTTTTTCATAGGTCGCTTTCTATTCTTGCATGTATTATGTGTTCCAAATATGAACCAAATCGGACCACAAATACGATTTTTTGGAATATCTCGATCCGTGCGCCACTTACCGGCAATTTTTTTTTCATAGGTCGCTTTATATTCATGTATGTATTATGTGTTCCAAATAGGAACCAAATCGGATCATAAATACGATTTTTTGAAATATTTCGATCCATGCGCCACCTATGTGAGTTTTTTTCTCATTATTGCATTGTCATCGGGTTCTGAACTATGCTCCAAGTTTCAAGCTTGTAGCTTATCGGGAAGTTACTTAAATTTCGATTACAAAATTCGTGCCGGCCGGCCGCCCACCCTGTCAAGTTAAATAAAACCGTTTAAAAACAGGGCTTAATAACAGCTATTTGTTCTACCTTTCCATTGATATATATGTACCTATGTCTATTAGACTGGTTCGATTTATTAACCGATATCGCGCCATTGATTCGGCTCAGGAAAAAAGTTCCACTACGCATACCCAAAAAAATAATTTTCGAGCCTGCGAAATTTCATTTTTTTTTTACTTTTTGTCGACTTTGATATTTAAGGTTTTTTCATGACCTACTAAAAAAATTTTCATTTGATTGTATAAAACTGTTATCGCCAACATTTTTAGCGGAAATTTTTGGGTCGGACAGGGTATACATATGAAATTTTTTTTAGTAGGTCATGAAAAACACCTTAAAAATCAAAGTCGAAAAAAGTAAAAAAAAAAATTTTATTTAGCAGGCTCGAAAATTATTTTTTTGGGTATGCGTAGTGGAAATTTTTTTTAAATATAATTTTGTAGATTTAATGGCCAAGCACTGTGCGGCCTTTTCTGATCTGCGGCTGCGAGAGTTATCCGGCTGGAGAGACAATGTGGATCGCCATGCCTTAAGAATCTGGATTGGCCTTCGTCGGACTATTGCCCTCCGACTGTATTCTTCGATATGAAGTACGAGGTTGTTATTCTGGATAGGGATTATTGGTTGAAGGAGCCGCCGCTGGATAACAAGGTGGGTAGCAAGGTCTTTGCACATCGACTGGGGTGGAATCTATCCTTTAGCTTACGCGATCATTCCAGCATCTTTCAGGTTGAGGTGGCTGCTATAAATGAGGGCGTTGGTAACCCGAGAAATGCTGATCAAGGCTATAATCAAATTTTCGCTTAACGAGATCGCTGAGCAAACTTCCCTCAGTCTGGGATGGGTACCTGGACACTCTGATATACCGGGCAATGAGATGGCTGAATAGCTTACAAGATGGAGCACATCCGTTCCGCTTTCATCGCCCTGGAAGGGATTGAGCATACCGCTCGCTACCTGTAAGCTCACTTTGAAATGGATTTTCCTTAGGGAAGCGGCTGTGAGATGGAGCAATCTTGAATCCTGCTACCACACTAAGTTCGTGTCCCCTGAATGTGAAGCGAGACGCAAAATAAGCCTCTTTCTTCTTCGAAGGGCGGACATATCTCTGGTGGTTGGACTTATAACCGGCCACATAGCAATCGGGAAGCATGCACAACGGCTGGGTGGTCCTTATATCCCTATAATGATTACAGTAGGAGCTGCAAAGACGAATAGGAGATAGAAACAGTAAAGCATTTTCGGTGCGATTATCCTGCGCTATGGCGCAAGAGGAAGAAATCCCTGGGATCTACCTTGTTTGACGATCTTTGTAATCTGGCTAAGTTGGAACCTAAGAAATTGCCGACGTTTGCTGAATCGCCCTGTTGGTTTGAGTAGGGGAGAGATCCACGGGGTATCACAATGGGACCTTTCGGAAAGCTGTGTAGTCGTGTTGCTCAAATATTTCACTTACAAACATATGCGTACGCGCAACACGTTGAGACAACTGCTCTCTCACTCATTTTGAGTTCGAAAAAACATGGTTTCGTCATTAGTGCCACTATAGAAAAATCTTAAAAAAATTGTTCCAAAATAATTTTTAGCGTACAAAAAACCTTAAATAGACTTCATTTTTGACCGTCCCATTTTTATAGCAAATTTAAATTACACGTAAATAGAGATTCTTGGTTTTTTATTTTAGGTGCTTTCAAAAAAAAACATCAAATCACAAATAATGAGTTAACTTTTGTTAAAACTTACTGAATTT
This sequence comes from Eurosta solidaginis, assembly GCF_040869045.1. Taxonomy (NCBI): domain Eukaryota; kingdom Metazoa; phylum Arthropoda; class Insecta; order Diptera; family Tephritidae; genus Eurosta; species Eurosta solidaginis. The sequence continues at coordinate 128,111,377 of NC_090321.1, read as the reverse complement.
ATTTATAACAATTAATAGCAAATTTGCCCACAAATGTTTTTGCATTTCCAATTTTATGCTCGTTTTTGATAAAGTAAGTCTTATACTAAACAAACAAATAAATTTGTTCCAAAAACATAACACTAAAGTTTTTATATTGTCTTTTAAGATACTTTGTTTTATTATGTCTTATTTTTTTTATTATATATACTTTTATTTCAACTTAGTTTATTAATATTTAAATGCAGCTGACTGAATCGGAAAATTTCACGTAAAAAAAATCAAAAAAAACGGCAACCGGCATATACATAGCGTTATTTTTCTATTTCAAAAAAATAAACGGTTACGGTTGCCATTTGAGTAAATGTTTGTGTGCCATAAAAACGCAATGTACCGAAATATTTTAGGTAATTTATATTTTACAAAATACACTCATATAAATATATTTTGCTAACATAATTTTCAATTTATTTGATTACATATAATTTGTTTATATTATTTAGTATTTCATTTAAATTTCTTACATTTTTAGTGTTTTACTAATTTATGTTACTTTATTTTAATTCCTTTTTTTTGTTCTTTCTAATATTAAAATTTAAAATTCAACTTCTTTTATCTAATTTTATCGTAATTTGTATTTAAATTTCCATCGTATGGCCGTGTTTTTTTTTCTATGGCATGCTTTGCCTTCCATATATTACCCCACAATATTTGTTATTGGTATAACTATGCTGGTGATATATATCTCTTAATCCGTATGAGTAGGTTAAGGGTTTGTTTGGGTCCATTACACTTTCTTAAGAATTACATAATATTTGAAAAATTTATGTGCACGTAATTTTTTAGCTTATTGTACAGCCTTTCTTTACTACTATTTAAAAATTTAACTGAAGCCTTTTTGTTCATTATCACTCACTTGGGTGGTAGGATAGATAACGGCGCTAAACTAAAAATATTGCAAAATATTGAAAGATTTCTGTTGTTTTTTAATCAAAATAAAGAAAAAAATGTTTGTCACTAAGCTGTATCTAAATGTATTTTCATCAACAACTTTTATAGTGAAATTATTTTCAGCTCAACTGGCACTACTACAGAGTGAGACTATTACTTTTCCACTCACTGCTCAACTATAAACGCATTAATGCAGAGCCGGCCACACAAATACTAAAACAATTGCATAAGTGTGTGTAAAAATTGAGTGACAACTCCCCACAGTGTGCTAAAAGAAAATGTGGACTGTGAAGTCTGAAATTAAAAAGGACTTTGATTTGATTTCAAGCTAATCCTGACTATATTTACTTATATTCGTATAACTAAGAACGCGGAGGTCAAGCTAGCCAGATAAAACTTTTTTATAAAATATGTTATGATGTTTCTTCAATGCAAAATTTACTTCAAAAAATTCATTTTTTCATTAAAAAAGAACTGTAAAACAAAGTAAATGTAAAGATAGAAATATATTTTCAAAACATAAAGTTATTCAATAAAAGAAAAATTTATAAAAATTAATAAAACTAACTAGAACGTATAAAAAGTTACTTATATTAAATTGTCAATATTTATTAATAATTAATTAATTATTATTAATTATTAACATTTAAATTGTCAATATTAATATGTATGTTCAAAGGAGCTTAATAATACTAACTAAAACGTATTAAAAGTCACTTTAACATTGCAGCATATTGTTTTTATTAAGTCCACAAAAAGTAGCATGGACTTTTCCTTTTGCATTCACTGTTGATTTTAGTGAATGACAAGCGAAAGCAAACGATCGTGATCACACATCGTTAGTGTCGGTGTGAAAATACGAACTCAAATTGCACAATGTGCAACTTTTGGCCGGCTTTGCATTAATGCATTGGATCAGACATGCTTAACATGCCAACCTAATATAAACGCACGCAAGTCATTTTCTGTCAGAAATGTCTCATGCACATACAACTTGTATGAGAGCAACCCAAATAAAATTTGCTGCGTGAAAACTTAACTCGATTTCCAATTTTTGTTCTGCGTGACATTTGCACACATGCTTTACATTGTCGCAACGCATGCTTATTTGGGCTAAGGCAAAAAACGCCGGTTGTTTGCGTGCGCTAAAAAACGTAGTGCGGTTTTATTAGGTTGGCATGTAACAACGAACCGATATAATTTCGTTACGATAATTAACGTTAATAAACGAAACAAAGTCATTTCGTTTCGTTTATTAACGTTAAGAAACTCAAATTAACGAATCGATTTTGTTTCGTTTTCTGCATATTAAAACGAAATTAAATCGTTTATGTTAATTATTAATTTCAAACTACGCTGGCAATGCGGAGTCATTAAATGTGAAAGCATTAGCCAAGCTGATTGCAACTTTTCTCATGAATTTTGACAGTACGAACATTTCTCAGAGTATTTTTGACATTACCACCAACGAATTACACAAATAAATTACATGGAGTTTGTGTGTACGTCCGCTCGCTGTTACCACCTTACGGCTTCACCATGGCTATAGCATTGCCAGCACAATTCAAACATAAAGTATCACGTTTTTGTTAACGTTTTTAACGTTAACGAAAGCTTTCCGTTTCGGTTAAAAACGAGATACAATTTATCTTGATAATTTCTTTATCGATAATATTTCGAAGTGTTTCAACGGAAACGGTGGACATTTTTTGATAAACGATTGGCTTAACGTTAAGGTGCATCCCTGCATTGGATGCATAGAGTGAGTTGAAATAAAAGCAACTTGGTCGAATTTCGACCACAGGCGGTACTAGTATATATTATTATGGAATCAAATCCTTGGTTTACTTTATTTTGTGTTTTAGTTCGTTTTTATATATATGCTTATTGAGTGCTTTTTGTACAATATTACATGCTACGAATATTTAAATAAAGTATATCTTAGAGGCCAAGCTTCTCGTTCAATTCGTGGTGAGCTGCTTTTTCACAATTGCTACAAATTAGCGGACTTATTTTTGTAACACAGATGAATTTAGCTGACAAGCTTTTTATGGTAGAAATACACTACAAGTGCTTTCCAAACCACTGGGAAAAAGCAAAACCGTTTAAGAAAATTTCTAAAATATTTGGATGTTAGTTTTCCCTTCACTTCAGTCTGAGATCTTTACACCACCGCGGCCGGTATTAAAACGCTACAAATGATAGCTCAAAACTTAAGTTCTTCTTTACATAAAAACGTTTGGAGAATAACAAGCTCATTTAACTGTTCATACACAGAAGTTTAATAAAAACAGGCTTCAGTGAAAAAGACCACAGTATTCTTTTATCATGATCTGCATTAAAAGAAAGTTCTTTCTACTTGCGTTTCAGAAATTCACTCAATCGCATAACATGGCCAGCCAGGGGTAGCCGCTGCATTTTAGTTTGTTCAAAATGCTTGAAGATCGTCGAGCTGTAGCAGAAATAAAAAAGTATACAAAGCGCGATGTGCCTGCGAGGAGATTTTGGCCGAGCTTCTCTGCCAAATTGCGTCGCGCTGCTTTAAATTTTTTGAAAGGACTGGACCTAGATGTTTTATATGGACTATCAGCAGCAGAACTCTTGTTATTGTTGTTGTTGTAGCACTGCTTCCCTAGGGAGTGTGCGTTCCTCTTTTGGAATTTTAGGGTATTGTTTTTTAAGTACAGGATTCACCGGGCAATTGCTGACATAGAGGTTTGACGCCTGTTTATGGAGTTCACTGAGAACCTGCTTGTATTCTTTGGCTTCATACGGCTGTGTTCTCAGGTGCCGTATTTCCTCATAATGCTTACGGAAGGACTCCCTAAGCACCTGGGCGGCGTTGGCTCATCAATCAGATGTCTGTTGTGATGCCCAGGTTTCTGGGTATTCAACAGGAACTCTTTGGTTAGCATTTCATTTCTCTCCCTAATGGGGAGTATTCTCGCCTCATTATGTAGATGGTGTTGTGTGGACGTAAGAAGACAACCTGAGGGCAGTATTTTGACTGTAGCTTCTTCCAGTGAGTAGTCTTTAGGCTTGGCGACCATATCGGGGGCGCGTAGCATGCAATCGGCTGGCCAAGTGCTTTGTAGGTGGTAATGAGCGTTTCTTAATTTTTCCCCAAGTACTGCCAGCAAGAGATTTGAGGATTTTACTACGGCTCTGGATTTTCGGTACAATTGCGGCTGCATGCTCACCAAAATGTAGATCCTGATCAAACGTCACACCCAAGATTTTGGGGTGTAAGACAGTCGGTAACGTAAAGCCATTGAGCTGGATGTTCAAAATGGTCGACTTTTGGTACGTCCATTTTGTAAATAAGGTCGCTGATTATTTAGTCGGTGATAATATCAGGTTTCGCGGGGTGAACACACTGGAGAGATCAGGGAGGTAGCCATTCATTTTGTTGTAAAGCTCATCGATCTGTGGGCCTGGGCCTGTGGCCATTATTTATTTATTAGTCTACAAATTTAACGGTTAATCAGACTAAATATAGTACGGATTACAGATAAATTACAGAAGCATACAAATTGAACAAAATTATATTATAAAATATATATATACATTATTAAATCATTTTATCGGGATGGACTGCGATGCGGAGCAACGGGAATTGATTATTGGTGCTGTCGGAATGGGCGTGATTTCGAGCAGCTGATATATATATATATTTTTTTTTTTTATGTATATTTGAAACACAACAAGTAGGACTGCGATGAACGTGATTCCAAGCCACCCGCCCAAAGTTACTGGAGCTGGTGATTAGACGTGATTTCGAGCAGCTGATGTATATCTGAAACACAACAAGTAGGGCTGCGATGTGCGGGAGGTTGGAAAGGACGTGATTCCAAGCCATCCACCCAAATCATTGCGTATTTAAGGTAGTCAGCAGATATTTTGTCATTACGTAGAGTGGACCACACGTATCAATGTTTTTGTAGTGCATTTCAAAATTCGATCTGCATGTGCTTTACATGAAGCGGTTGAAAATGTCTAGATGGTCTAAGGGGAACATTAAATAAAATTTTACCGAGCAGAAAAGGGCTATTTACCATTCCTCTAATAAGTTTTACTACAAATAACACACCTACCATCTCTATACCACTCTGTAACGTAGGGAGCTGAATAAGTTTTAAACAGCAGGAGTAGGGAGGAAGAATCCTTGAGGGGTCCCGTGGTAAGTCCCTTAGCGCAAAAATCGGGAATTGCTTTTGAACCGACTCTAATTTGTCGCAATGCGTCTGGTAACGAGGGTTCCAGTTTATCGAAGCGTATTCTAATATTGGCCGCACCAATGATATAAAGAGAGTTTTAGTAATATATGGATCATCGAACTCTTTAGACCATCGTTTGACGAACACCAAAGTCCCTTTGTCTCTGTTCACGCAACCTTCTATGTGCAATTTAAAGTCGAGTTTAGGGTCCATCGTAACCCCAAGGTCTACGAAATTAATGACTTGGTTAATTGTGTAATAATCAATCACATACTCGTAGGATTGGTATGACTTCCTTGTAAAATACATGAACTTGCACTTCGGCAGGTTTAGTGACATTATATTTACGCTACACCATCCGACTAGGCTATGCAGATCCGATTGTAGATTTGATCTATCCACTGTTGAGCGGATAGGCATAAGAAGTTTGACATCATCTGCGCACATTAGCGGCTTGCGGTACTTCAAAACTATCTATCCATCTATGAAGATATCCAAGATTGAAACAAAGGCGGGAAGCTAAAACGATCGAGTTTGAACAGAAGAAGTGAATGGGAAAATTTATCAAAAGCTTTACTAAAATCAGTATAAATTACATCAATTTCGCTATTAACCTTAAATCAATTCAGCACATGAGTTTTGAACTCAAGCAAGTTAGTCACAGTAGATTTACCCAAGCAAAAACCATATTGAGACGAGTCAATGATTGAGGATACCCTATGATCTAGTTGCTTTGTGACGATCGATTCAAAGAGTTTGGGAATAGCACTAAGATTTGATATTCCTCGGTAACTTGAAGCACATGATCTTTTCCAATTTTTGTAAAGTGGTATTATAAAAGACCCTTTCCACTTTCTGGGAAATATCCCTTGCTTTAGGGATGCGTTAAAAAGACATTTAAGAGGTTGATACAGGATCTCAGCACTCGTTTTAAGCACAAGAGATGGAATTTCATCAGGTCCACTAGAATAGAAAATTTTTAGGCCTTCCATATGTCTTAGTACGTCTTCCGTATGAATATACGGAACAAATGCTGAATTAAGCGAGGACAGTTTGAATGGATAGTTCAAAGGCGGGGAGTCATACCCCTGATTTAATTAGATTTAATTAGATGTAAACTTCACTACGGTTGGAGACTTCTTGATTTTTCTTTTCGAGTTGACGAACGAATAAAACGACTTTGGATTAGAGGAAATTTTATGCTTAATCTTTTTTAAGTAATCCGCTTAACATCTTCTCTGTAGCCTATTGTACCTGTGGCGCAGAATAGAGTATGCCGCATAGTCACTTCTTGATCCGGATAATTTGAATCTTAGAAGAACGTGTTTTTCGATTTTTAAGATATTTGAGTTCTTTAGAGCTCAAAGCAGAAGTTGGAATTGCTGAAGAGGTGTTAGACACAGGTACACGTATGAGAAATATCGCATACAAAGCATTTTTAAAGTGTGTACAACTCCTTTCGACATCTCTATCGTAGGCGGGCCAAGAAATTTTGGAAACCTCCTCAATAACCACAGGCAGATTAGCGTTCCTGAAAAGAAATCGGCCAGAAGACACATTCCTAATAGTTCTACGCTCCGGTGCATGGAGATAATCCAAGTATAAAGCCAAAGCCGGTGGTATACATCTCCGGGCAGAACTATTGGATCGCATCGACTCATTGAACAATTGGACGAGTCATCTGAAAAAATTAAGTCTAAGCATTTACCAAATTCATTATGAATCCTATTCAGTTGATAGAGGTAAATATCTGTAAAGGCATTTAGAAATTCGTAGAACATATCGCGAGATGATGTGGGAACTAACAAACCATCAATAAGATTCCAAGACACACAAGGCAAATTAAAATCACCAGCCACGATGACAGAATATCAACCTCACCACGGAAGCATGTTTTATATATATAGAAATATCCGACTGGTGCGGAATATATAATGCTACAAAATATTTGTAAATAGAAGCGAGTTTTACTCTCACGCAAAGGAACTCAACATCATTAGAGTCTGCGAAATACATTTCCTCCGCAGAGAACCTGGTATGCACAGCAATCAACACACCACCACCAACCCTGTTTAGACGATCTTTCCTAAATATTTCATAAGAACCCGATAAAATTTCAGAATTAAACACCGATGGTTTCAGCCATGTCTCAGTAAGAATCAGAACTTCGTAACTGAAGTCATAACTTTGTACGAAAAGATCCACTAATTTAGTACTAAGACCCCTAATATTCTCATAATAAATACGAAAATTTAGAGGCAATTGCTCGTTAAGACAATTATTTAGGGAATTAGTTAAGTCTACGACACTACAGGATTTTCTCCGGGCTTCGGAAAAAACGGAAGGGTTTAATAATTACGTTGGTAGGTCACAGCGCAGCGTTAAAAAGTTTGATGTAGTCAGATGCAAACATACGAATTATAAATGAGACTCTCACCAGAGAGTTTACATCGACATCTCTCTTAGTCAACTTGAAGCAAGCTAATTTGGAGGAAGCAATGCCAAAGTGAAAAGAAATGTATTTAGCAATACTCTCTTCAGTAACTGGCGGCCTAAAATATGAAACATGGATCCAATTATATTTCACAAACACATCCAAATCAGCGTTGTCATTAATGCCACTAACAAAATCACGCGAATTCCGATTTGACTCGTTTCATGCATTGATTGATTACTTGTTTGTGTATCGAAGTATTATATAAAAACAATGGTACTATAATAATAAGTGCAAAGCCAATCAATGATAAAAACAAAATAAAAGATACCCTAACTGAAAGATTATATCAAAATACCTAGAATATTGCTGAACCCAAAGCCCATTGCCCAAAAATTGTTGTTGCTAATATTAGTCGGGAACATAAGGAAGAAGAAATAGTTGTTGCTCAAAATGAAGTATTGAGAGAGGCCAAATTGAAATATGTAAAAATTATCCATTCTAAGAAAGATAACAAAACTGCACATATCATATAAAATGGAGCACAAATATTTTGAAGATGCTTTCAAATGCAAGAAAATTAACGTTAGTGGGGATCGATGCCCAGTATACGATGGGCAAACGGTCAGAAAGTGCTATAAATGTTTAGTATTCAATCACATAGCTAGTTATTGCACTCACAAACAAAGATGTATCAAGTGTTTAGGGGAGCATAAAGTTGAGGAATGTAAAGAGAGTGCAGTTTAACAAATGCGGAAACTGTTTGGATGCCAATAACCAGTTAGGATCCAAGTTATGTACTGATCATAACATAATGAGTATTGATTGTCCAGTTTATCAAAGAAAACTCAAACTGGAAAAGCAAAGAGTTGGTTTTTAGCAACCACAACGTATTATACAACGTAATAAAATGTATTTATTTAAATATCTGTAGTTTGCACCAGATGGCGCAACACTGAATAAATATAGTTGGTAAAAAGGAATAGAAGTAGCAAATTTGCCCGTCAAACAAACCACCGCTGTATTACTAAATGCCTAATGCGCAGCATGCCTAAAGCGTACTGATGATGAAGGCTTAGCACCCTTCGAAATGGATCTATCTGCGCAGCTATGGCAGGTTGTCTGAAAAATTTTCTACTTACTATTCCAAAAAAAAATACAATTTTTCAAATTTAGAAAAATTAAAAAATAACAATAATTATCATTAGAAAAAAATTATTGTTCTGGACTTGAGCTTGATTCGAACCTTGAATGATTTATCAATAGGCCGATAAAAACAAAAACAATTGTTAATAAACCATGAGCACTTGGGAATGTCAAACAAAGTAATTGACAATAAACAGAAATCCAGCATTATCAGTGATTTGCACCAGATGGCGCAACACTGAATAAATATTGTTGGTAAAAAGGAATAGAAGTAGCAAATTTGCCAGTCAAACAAACCACCGCTGTATCTAAAGCGTACTGATGATGAAGGCTTAGCACCCTTCGAAATGGGCCTATCTGCGCAGCTATGGCAGGTTGTCTGAAAAATTGTCTACTTACTATTCCAAAAACAAAATACGATTTTTCAAATTAAGAAAATTCTAAAATAACAATAATTATCATTAGAAAAAAATTATTGTTTTGGCCTTGAGCTCAATTCGAACCTTGAATGATTTATCAATAGGCCGATAAAAACAAAAACAATTGTTAATATACCATGAGCACTTGGGAATGTAAAACAAAGTAATTGACAATAAACAAAAATCCAGCATTATCAGTGATTTGCACCAGATGGCGCAACACCGAATAAATATAGTTGGTAAAAAGGAATAGAAGTAGCAAATTTGCCAGTCAAACAAACCACCGCTGTATAGCTAAATGATTAGCGCAGCATGCCTAAAACGTACTGATGATGAAGGCTTAGCACCCTTCGAAATGGATCTATCTGCGCAGCTATGGCAGGTTGTCTGAAAATTTTTCTACTTACTATTCCAAAAACAAAATACAATTTTTCAAATTTAGAAAAATTAAAAAATAACAATAATTATCATTAGAAAAAAATTATTGTTCTGGCCTTGAGCTCGATTCGAACCTTGAATGATTTATCAATAGGCCGATAAAAAATTAAAATTGGTAAAGTTTAATGACTTATTTAGGTTCAAAAAAAAACTTTCGTCTTAATAAGGATGCTTTCAAGTATATGTTAGATACTTTTGCGGTGCAAATTCGTCCAAGGACTTCGGCATCGACATCTGCCTTTAATATTGTAGTAGCTGCTTTGAAATTTTTCTTTAAAATTCTGTTAATAATTTGCATCTTAGAAAAACGGAACTACGATCGAAATGCAGAACGCACAAAATCGAACGATTCGAAGTTGGATCGAGATGGGAACACAGAATACCAAAGTTACCAAATCGAAAAAATTCCAATCCAAGTCGAAATGCAGAATAGGGGCGAATATACAGACGGTAACACTACTCGACAAAAAAACTCCAAAAATAAAACAGGCCTTTCCTAAAGTAAAATTTTCTCATGATTCCGAATATTACTTCCATTTTTCTGTGGCAGATATAGTTTCCGACATATCGGCGAAAATATGAAAATTCCCATTTTTGCAGAACACTAGTTCATATAGGTAGAGGAAAAATTTGTAGTTTTCATTTTTTCGTTTTAAACTGTTGAATTATACATTATAATAATTCCCATGAACATTTCTTGCCCTCACCTCCTTTCAGTATCTTCAGTAGTTTGGCCACTATGCCAAAAAACGTTTAAAAAATTTTGAGAAAAAAAGAAATTTTTTACAAAATTTCAGATTTAACCACTTTAAAAACTGAAAAATTCTATGGACGAAAAAAAGTTAGCCCTCCTATTTAACCACGAAAATTTTAAGCATACCAATACAATAATCGGACCTACCGTTGACACTATAGGCCCGTTAACTTGCAAGCGTCTATCCTAAAATTTTTGTATTACTTTGATAAAATTGGCGAGACATTTGGTCACTCTACCTTAGGGTGTAATAAATTTAAAAAGACATCAAGTATTTAATTGTCACTACTGTTTGTTGTAGATTTTGTTTTGCAAATTGTAGTGCAAATTTATACACACTGTATTGGTAGATGTGTATACGAAATGGCTTGTTGCAAAAGAGATTTTAAATGTAAAAATAATCCGGATAATTTTTGATTTATTTGCGGACATTATATTTTCGGAAACTCAGCTCGGAAAATAACTAATTCTGTCAAAGGTGCATACTTTCATTATTTCGGTTTCCGTGCAAAAAATCTCGATAAATCTTGGACACCTCATTTTATTTGCGCCTGATGTAGATTAACTTTAATGAGATGGGTATCGGTTAAAGGTCATAACATGAAGTTTGGTGTTCCAATGATGTGAAATGAACCCTTTAACCAGTGATATTTTTGCGCGATAGACCTTAAAGGTAAAACGAGAAAAAAGAGGAAATTAATAAGTTATCCAAATGTGGCATCAGCAAAAAAACCAAAACTACATGATCATACCTTACCCATACCTAGGCCGCCAATAAGTTTTGAAGTCTCAAGCGAAAGTGACTCCGAAGCAGATAATTCAGACAGTGAACAAGAAGGAGAGGTCCCACATCGAGTCTCACAAGTCGAACTTAATGACTTGGCCAGAGATTTGAAATTATCGAAATTTGATAGCGAAGTTCTAGGATCTCGTTTGAGCAATGGGGCCGCCTGGGCCCTTCGACATGTACTTCCAAATTTTGAATAAGACACAAGACTTTCTCTTCTTTTTTTACTAAAAGTGAAAATATTTGCTACTGCAATGATTTTCAAGGTTTATTTGAAGCACTAAAATTAGAAAATAAAATGGATGCTTGGCGCTTGTTTATAGACAGTTCAAAGCATAGTTTAAAAGCAGCACTACTCCATAAAGGAAATTCGTTACCGTCAATACCAGTGAACATTCTGAGAATACTAAAGAAACTTATTTAAGCATATCCAATTTACTTGAGCTCATTCAATATAAAAAATTTAATTGGAAAATTTGTGCGGACTTAAAGGTAAGCAGTTTCGGTGGTAAAATGTAAAATAAATAGTATATGAAATACATCCCAGGTTGTAGCTATAATTCTCGGACTTCAAGGAGGTTTCACTAAATATTGCTGTTTTCTCTGTCTTTGGGACAGTCGTGCTAGAAAAACCCATTATATTCAGGAAAACTGGCCACCAAGAGCTGAGTACGAACCAGGTGCCTTCAATATCGCAAACCCGCTTTTAGTAAATCCCGAACGAGTTATTTTGCCAGCACTTCACATCAAATTAGGATTAATGAAAAATTTTATAAAGGCTTTAAATAAGGACGCGCCATCCTTCCAGTACCTAACGAAATGTTTCCTAAAATAACTCAAGCCAAATTAAAAGAAGGTATATTTGTTGGTCCATAAATTAGAAAGTTGCTGAAAGACGAAAATTTTGCGAATCATTTATCATCAGTAGAAGCAGCGGCTTGGGACAGCTTTAAGCAAGTCGTTAGTGGATTTCTTGGCAACAACACAGATCCCAACTATAGAGAGATTGTCAAAGCCTTGTTGAAAATCGACAGTGCTATGAAATGCAACATGTCCTCAAAATGCATTTTTTGCATTCACATTTGGATAATTTCCCGCAAATCTAGGTGCTGAAAGTGATAAACAGGGTGAAAGGTTTCACCAAGACCTCATGATTTTTGAAAAGCGTTACCAAGGTTTTTGGAATGAAGAAATGATGGGAGATTATTGCTAGACAATAATACGGGAGACAAACCCAGAAAATTATAAACGGGTAGTTAAAAGTACCCACGTCCCTCACTATTGACCACCACGGTAAAATCGCTCAATTTGACTTTTTTTTTAGATGTAGATATGTATGTATTTAATGTTGTTGTCTTTGTTGTTTTTTACTGAATTGCGGATTTATACTCATATTACTCAATTGAATACAGTTTAGCGTGCAAACATATGTCAATAATAAAACGTTATAAAAAAAATACGCAGTTTGAATAAAAATTGTCTCTATAAAAAATTGTAGGATAGACGCTTGCAAGTTACCGGGGATATAGTCTCAACGGCACGTCCGATTGTTGTACTGGTATGCTCAAAATTTTCGTAATGAAATGACCTACAACATAAGAAGGCTAGCTTTTTTTCTTCAATAGAATTTTTCCGATTTTAAAGTGGTTAAATCTGAAATTTTGTAAAAAATTTCGTTTTTTTTTCAAAATTTTTTGAACGTTTTTTAGCATAGTGGCCAAACTACTGAAGATATATAAAGGAGGTGAAGGCAAGAAATTTTTACGGGAATTGGTATAATGCATAATTCAACAGTTTAAAACGAAAAAAAGAAAAATACAAATTTTTGCCGTACCTATATGAAGTAGTGTTCTGCAAAAATGGGAATTTTGATATTTTCGCCGATATCTCGGAAACTAGATCTGCCACAGGAAAATGGAAGCCATATTCGGAATCAGGAGAAAATTTCACTTTGGCAAAGGCCTATTTTATTCTTGGAGACTAAAGTTGATCAAAATTTGTTGAGTAGTGTAATTGTAAAGGATATTACTTATGAAACCCCAGACGATAAAGATAAAGCGTTAAACTCATTTTTATACTCAGCTAAGCAGAGCTCACAGAGTATATTAACTTTGTTCGCATAACAGTAATCCGTAACGTCATAAACTAATCGAAATAGATATAGACTTCTATATGTCGAAATGATCTGGGCAAAAAAAAAATTCATTTAGCCATGTCCGTCCGTCCATCTGCCCGTTAACACGATAACTTGAGTAAATTTTTAGGTATCTTGATGAAATTTGGTATGTAGATTCCTGGGCACTCATCTCAGATCACTGTTTAAAATGAGCGAAATCGGACCATAACCACGGCCACTCTTTCGATATCGAAAATTTCGAAAAACCGAAAAAGTGCGATAATTCATTACCAAAAACGGCTAATGCGATGAAACTTGGTAGGTGTGTTGACCTTATGACTCAAAATAGAAAATTAGTACAATTTTGGACAATGGGTTTGGCACCGCCCTCTTTTAAAAGAAGGTAATTTAAAAGTCTTGCAAGCTGTAATTTGCCAGTCGTTGAAGATATCACGATGAAATTTGGCAAATCGAATTGAAAAATCGAATGACAAAGACGCCCACTTTTAAAAAAAATGTTTAAGTCAAATTTTAACAAAAAATTTAAAATGAATAAGTCAATTATGTCAACATTCAACTTCAGCTATGATATGGTGCAACAAAATACAAAAATAAAAGAAAATTTCAAAATGGGCGTGGGCCCGCCTTTTTCATTTAATTCGTCTAGAATACTTTTAATGCCATAAGTCGAAAAAAAATTGCCAATCCTTGTGAAATTTGGTAGGGGCATGGATTCTCTGACGATAATTGTTTTCTATGAAAATGGGCGAAATCGGTTGAAGCCACGCCCAGTTTTTATACACAGTCGACCTTCTGTCCTTTCGCTCGGCCTTTAACACGATAACTTGAGCAAAAATCGATATATCTTTACTAAAGTTCACGTACTTATCTGAACTCACTTTGCCTTGGTATAAAAAATGGCTGAAATCCTACATGACCACGCCCACTTTTTCAATTTCGAAAATTACGAAAATTTCAAAAATGCCATAATTCTATACCAAATATGAAAAAAGAGATGAAACATGGTAATTGGATTGGTTTATTGACACAAAATAAAACTTTAGAAAAAACTTTGTAAAATGAGTGTGACACCTACCATATTAAGTAGAAGAAAATGAAAAAGTTCTGCAGGGCGAAATCAAAAGCCCTTGGAATCTTGGCAGGAATACTATTCGTGGTAAATAAACAAGCTAAAAACCACTTACGGTAAAGGCCTGAAGTGAAAGACAATCACCCCTATTATGCATTTCGATTACGTTCCCGTTCTACGCTCCGCTTTAATCGAAGTTGGGTATTCTGCATTACGACGGAATTGTAACGAGAAGAGAAAGAGCAAATGATTTTTCGAAATCAGCTGTTTGTACGGAATGTGTGAACATTGGAACAAAATAACTTAAAGAAAATTTGTAAAAAACACTGAAAAACGTTTATATTGTATTATCCACGCCATTTTGTACAAAAAAAAGCAATAGAATATACTGCCGCAGTGTTACATTTTTTTGAGTGAAATGTTTTCATAATTGCAGGCATGCTTAACCAACGAACCGATATCATTTCGTTACGATAATTAACGAAATGATTTTGTTTCGTTTATGTTGATTATTAATTTCAAACTATGCTGACAAAGCTGATTGATGGCGGAGTCAGTAAGGTGAAAGAAAGCATTAGCCAAGCTGATTGCAACTTTTCTCATCAATTTTGACAGTACGAAAATTTCACAGAGTATTTTTAACATTACCACCAACGAATTACACAAACAAATTGCATGGAGTTTGTGTGTATGTCCGCTCGCTTTTACCGCCTTACGGCTTCACCATGGCTATAGCATTGCCAGCACAATTCAAACATAAAGTATCACGTTTTTGTTAACGTTTTTAACGTTAACGAAAGCTTTTCGTTTCGGTTAAACACGAGATACAATTTATCTTGATAATTTCTTTATCGATAATATTTCGAAGTGTTTCAACGGAAACGGTGGAAATTTTTTGACAAACGATTAGCTTAACGTTGAAGTGCATCCCTGCATAATTGTAATTGTGTTTGTGTCGTTCTTTTGGCCAATTCCCTGCCGTGGACACCAAGTTTTGTTAAAACGGATTCCTGCACGAATACAGTTGACATGTTCTGAATTTTATGGATGCTAATTTCATTGCACTGGCTTAAAATACTTTATAAAGATTTATTTATTCTTTACGCAAGGATTGTTTACGTTTTTGCTTCACCTTCCTCTACTCCGGTAGCTTGCTTTGGCATATAACTGGACCCAACGAACAGACACAAATTATAGCTGTCTATTATAATGGAATCAATAGCCGCGGCATTATTTGTGGAGTTGGAAAGCAACGCATACGAAAAAGGCCAGGCGAGAATGGAACGGCAAATATTGCGTTCATCCATTTGAGATGAGTGACGAATTTTAAGAAATTGAACTTAAAATTGGTAAAGTTTAATGACTTATTTAAGTTCACAAAAAAAACTTTCGACTTAATAAGGATGCTTTCGAGTATGTGTTAGATACTTTTTCGGGGCAAATTCGTCCAAGGACTTCGGCATCGACATCTGCCTTTAATATTGTAGTAGTTGCTTTGAAATTTTTCTTTAAAATTATGTTAATAATTTGCAACTTAGAAAAACGGAACTACGATCGAAATGCAGAACACACAAAATCGAACGATTCGAAGTTGGATCGAAAGAGATTTGAACACAGAATACCAAAGTTGCCAAATCGAAAAAATTCCAATCCAAGTCAAAATGCAGAATAGGGGTGAATATACAGACGGTAACACTACTCGACAAAAAAAACTCCAAAAATAAAATAGGCCTTTCCTAAAGTAAAATTTTCTCCTGATTCCGAATATTACCTCCATTTTCCTGTGTCAGATATAGTTTCCGAGATATCGCCGAAAATATGAAAGTTCCCATTTTTGCAGAACACTAGTTCATATAGGTAGGGGAAAAATTTGTAGTTTTCATTTTTTTGTTTTAAACTGTTGAATTATACATTATAATAATTACCATGAACATTTATTGCCCTCACCTCCTTTCAGTATCTTCAGTAGTTTGGCCACTATGCCAAAAAACGTTCAAAAAATTTTGAGAAAAAAAGAAATTTTTTACAAAATTTCAGATTTAACCACTTTAAAAACGGAAAAATTCTATGGACGAAAAAAAGTTAGCCCTCCTATTTAACTACGAAAATTTTAAGCATACCAATACAACAATCGGACCTACCGTTGACACTATAGGCCCGTTAACTTGCAAGCGTCTATCCTAAAATTTTTGTATTACTTTGATAAAATTGGCGAGACATTTGGTCACTCTACTTTAGGGTGTAATAAATTTAAAAAGACATCAAGTATTTAATTGTCACTACTGTTTGTTTTAGATTTTGTTTTGCAAATTGTAGTGCAAATTTATACATACTGTATCGGTAGATATGTATACGAAATGGCTTGTTGCAAAAGAGATTTTAAATGTAAAAATAATCCGGATGATTTTTGATTTATTTGCGGACATTATATTTTCGGAAACTCAGCTCGGAAAATAACTCATTCTGTCAAAGGTGCATACTTTCATTATTTCGGTTTCCGTGCAAAAAATCTCGATAAATCTTGGACACATCATTTTACTTGCGCCTCCCACATCGAGTTTCACAAGTCGAACTTAATGACTTGGCCACAGATTTGAAATTATCGAAATTTGATAGCGAAGTTCTAGGATCTCGTTTGAGCAATGGGGCCGCCTGGGCCCTTCGACATGTACTTCCAAATTTCGAAATAGACACAAAACTTTCTCTTCTTTTTTTTACTAAAAGTGAAAATATTTGCTACTGCAATGATGTTCAAGGTTTATTTGAAGCACTAAAATTAGAAAATAAAATGGATGATTGGCGCTTGTTTATAGACAGTTCAAAGCATAGTTTAAAAGCAGCACTACTCCATAAAAGAAATTCGTTAGCGTCAATACCAGTGGCACATTCTGAGAATACTAAAGAAACTTATTTAAGCATATCCAATTTACTTGAGCTCATTCAATATAAAAAATTTAATTGGAAAATTTGTGCGGACTTAAAGGTAAGCAGTTTCGGTGGTACAATTTAAAATAAATAGTATATGAAATACATCCCAGTTTGTATCTATAATTCTCGGACTTCAAGGAGGTTTCACTAAATATTGCTGTCTTTGGGACAGCCGTGCTAGAAAAACCCATTATATTCAGGAAAACTGGCCACCAAGAGCTGAGTACGTACCAGGTTCCTTCAATATCGCAAACCCGCTTTTAGTAAATCCCGAACGAGTTATTTTGCCAGCACTTCACATCAAATTAGGATTAATGAAAAATTTTGTAAAGGCTTTAAATAAGGACGCGCCATCCTTCCAGTACCTAACGAAATTTTTCCCTAAAACAACTCAAGCCAAATTAAAAGAAAGTATATTTGTTGGTCCACAAATTAGAAAGTTGCTGAAAGACGAAAATTTTGCGAATCATTTATCATCAGTAGAAGCAGCGGCTTGGGAAAGCTTTAAGCAAGTCGTTAGTGGATTTCTTGGCAACAACACAGATCCCAACTATAGAGAGATTGTCAAAGCCTTGTTGAAAATCTACAGTGCTATGAAATGCAACATGTCCCTCAAAATGCATTTTTTGCATTCACAATTTAATAATTTTCCCGCAAATCTAGGTGCTGAAAGTGATAAACAGGGTGAAAGGTTTCACCAAGACCTCATGATTTTTGAAAAGCGTTACCAAGGTTTTTGGAATGAAGAAATGATGGGAGATTATTGCTAGACAATAATACGGGAGACAAACCCAGAAAATTATAAGCGGGTAGTTAAAAGTACCCACGTCCCTAACTATTGACCACCACGGTAAAATCGCTTCCCAAGGCAGTCGGTTCTATGTACCGGAGCGACTCGGGATTTTTCCCGACCAAGGACTGTCATCTCAGTGTGACCCCATTTAATTTGTTTCGTCCCTCCCACAAATTGTCATCCTCCCAGCAGCTCCTTGCAGCAGGAATGCTACATATTCTCTTACTCCGGGAAGGTATCGCACCCAATCCGGGTCCGTCTCCTGACCCCGGTCCTGAGAAATGGTTTTGCTGCATTTGCCAGAAAAGAATCTTTTTAGGACGGTCATACTCTGTTCAGTGTGTCTCGTGCAAGGGATGGTTGCATCGGACAGGTTGTTCTGGGCTTGATCCCAAAACCCGACGTCCACGTAACTTTTATAAATCTTTTGTGGCTCCTTGCTGCTAGTAGAGTTGGTAGCAATGCTGAGCATCAGCCCCTGCCCCCGTCTTCTTCTCCCCCCCTCTTTTCTGGCAGCAATCGTGCAGGTCAGGGACAGACTCTTAGTCCCTACCTCCGTTTGCACCGTCTACCAGCACATACTATATAGGTTTGCGACATCCGCTCAATGCAGCTCCTGCCTTGGGTGCTGCGACTTTCCTAGATGTTCTGGTCTCCGCGACGGCAACCCCTCGACGGGTTTCATCGCGCCATGTTGCCAGGTCGCAAACCCAAATCATCCGGGTACCCAAATGCTTACCCAAGGGCGCCCAGTCCCAAGGCCACAACAGCAATTGCGTCCTGGCCTTCCACTACCTAGGCGTAGTCACCCGTCACTTACCCCTAGAGTGGCGGCGTCACCCCTCATGCACTTCAGAATTCTGCAGTTAAACTGTAATGAAATAACTGGAAAGATTACGGAGATAGTCGATTTCATGAAGCGGCACAACATCCGCATTGCTGCGATTCAAGAGACTAAACTCACAGCAAGATCTGCATTGCAGACCTGCTCTGGGTATAATGTCCACAGGAAAGACCGCGAGAGCGGAAATGGAGACGGCCTCGCGTTTATTATACACCAGTCTGTGCAATATTATATATTTGATCCTGGCATCGACCGCAGGGACAATGTCTTAGAACGTCAAGGCCTATCTGTTCGGTCAGGCGATGCAAATCTAGAAATCATCAACATCTACATCCCTCCTGTCATCTGTTGCCCCAGTGGATACCGCCCTAATATCGAGGCCTTACTCACTGGCAACAATCGCATTATCTTAGGCGATTTCAATGCCCATCACGACCTATGGCATTCAAACTTGCGGGCGGACAGTAGGGGTGAGATGTTGGCGGATCAAATAGAAGAAACGACGTTCTGCACAATAAACGGAGACGCCCCCACACGTATGGTAGGAAGCTGTCATAGCTCGCCAGATATCTCAATCGTGAGCGCAGAACTTGTAAACTGCGTCAACTGGCAGCCGATGGTAACATTGGCATCCGACAACCTGCCCATACTTATTTCGTTCGAGCGTACCGCCGACTTCATCGTCACCGAAAAACGCACTTTCATAAACTTCAAAAAAGGAAAGTGGGAAGAATATAAATCTGCAACAGACAGCAGCTTTTCTGCCCTCCCTATCCCGACTGATGCCCGCCAAGGGGAGCGTGCCTTCCGTAAGGTCATTGAATCCGCCTCGGCACATTTCATTCCCGTCTGGAGAATTCCCGAAATCCGGCCCCACTTCCCGGCGGAGGCCGCGAGCTTAGCGAGGGAACGCGACCTTATAAGGCAGCTTGATCCAGGCGACCCCCAAAAAAGGGATATAAACCAACGCACCAGATTGCTTGTGGACAAACACAAGCGGGCGAAATGGGAAGAGCACCTAAGAGGTTGTAACCTCTGTACCGGTGTAGGTAAACTTTGGTCCACCGTAAAGTCCCTATCGAATCCGACTAAGCACAAAAACAAAGTTTCCATCGCCTTTGGCGATAAGGTGCTGTCGGATGCGAAAAAATGCGCGAGCGCTTTCTGCCGACAATATATAATGCATTATACGGTTGACAAAGATAGACGGAGAGCCAATAGACACGCACATAAACACAAATTCAGCGCGTCACCAATCACCATCACCGCTAGAGAGGTTGAGGACGCCATTGGTCGCGCTAAACCATCCAAAGCAGTGGGCCCAGACGGCATAGCCATGCCGATGCATAAAAACCTAGGGAAAGAGGGTTTCAAATATTTTGCGCATGTCTTCAACCTGTCTCTTTCCACCTTTGTCATACCCGAGAAATGGAAAATGACCAAGGTGGTCCCGCTACTAAAGCCTGGGAAACCAGCTAACATAGGTGAGTCATATCGTCCGATATCTCTCCTATCGCCAGTGGCAAAGACGCTTGAAGCCATTTTGCTCCCTTATTTCCAAGCACATTTGCAGCTAGCCCCTCATCAGCATGGCTTCAGAAAACTCCATAGCACTACCTCCGCGCTAAATGTCATTGGCACCAAGATAAATTGCGGTTTGAATCAATACCCCCACCATAGAACAGTACTCGTAGCGCTAGACCTATCAAAAGCCTTTGATACGGTCAACCATGGCTCGTTACTGCAAGACCTGGAAGGGTTTACCCTTCCCCCATGTCTTAAAAGGTGGACCGCAAATTATCTGGGTGGTCGGCAGGCATCGGTGCAATTCAGAAACGAAACATCAAAACCAAGGAGAATTAAACAAGGGGTGCCACAGGGTGGTGTCCTATCCCCACTTTTGTTTAATTTCTACATATCCAAGCTACCTTCACCACCGGAAGGAGTCACAATCGTTTCCAACGCCGATGACTGCACAATAATGGCCACAGGCCCAGGCCCAGAGATCGATGAGCTATGCAATAAAATAAACGGCTATCTCCCTGATCTCTCCAGTTTTTTCGCCTCGCGAAACCTGGCATTGTCACCGACTAAATCTTCCGCGACCTTATTTACAACATGGACGCCCCAAATGTCGACCATATTGAACATCCACGTCGATGGCACTACGCTACCGACTGTCCTACACCCCAAAATCTTGGGTGTGACGTTTGATCAGGATCTACATTTTGGTGCGCACGCAACCGCAATTGTTCTGAGAATTCAGAGCCGTAATAAAATCCTCAAATCCCTTGCTGGCAGTACCTGGGGAAAAGATAAAGAAACGCTCATGACCACATACAAAGCAATTAGCCAGCCGATTACGTGCTACGCGTCACCCATATGGTCGCCAAGCCTAAAAACTACCCACTGGAAGAAACTACAGGCCTGCCAAAATACTGCTCTCAGAATCGCCACGGGCTGTCTTCTTATGTCCCCAGAACACCATCTGCATAATGAGGCGAGAATACTCCCCATCAGGGAGAGAAATGAGATGCTGACCAAACAGTTTCTGTTGAATACCCAGAAACCTGGGCATCCCAACAGACATCTGATTGACGAACCAGCACCGCCTAGGGGCCTAAGGAGTCATCTCCGTAAGCATTTTGAGGAAATACGGCACCTGAGAACCCAGCCGTATGAAGCGAAAAAACACAAGCAGGTCCTTGGTGAACTCCATAGACAGGCGTCGGACCTTCATGTCGGGAATTGCCCGGTGAATCCAGCCCTTGATGAAAAATATCCAGAACTCGTCACTCTTGCTCAACTTCGTTCTGGATACTGTAACAGGTTAAACTCTTACCTATCCAGAATCAACCCCGACATACAAAATGTATGCCCCGCTTGCAATGTGTCCCCACATGACACCAACCATCTCTTTAATTGTAATGTGGAACCAACGCCTCTAACACCCCTTTCCTTATGGTCCACCACTGTTGAAACGGCAAGTTTCCTTGGACTCCCGTTAGAGGATATTGATGACAATTTGTGATCGGTCGCGTCTATTAGATGGGGCGAGCATTGCTACAACAACAACAACAACGGTAAAATCGCTCAATTGGACTTTTTTTTAGATGTAGATATGTATGTATTTAATGTTGTTGTCTTTGTTGTTTTTTACTGAATTGCTGATTTATACTCATATTACTCAATTGAATACAGTTTAGCGTGCAAACATATGTCTATAATAAAACGTTATAAAAAATAAAAACGTAGTTTGAATAAAAATTGTTTCTATAAAAAATTGTAGGATAGACGCTTGCAAGTTAACGGGGCTATAGTCTCAACGGCAAGTCTGATTGTTGTACTGGCATGCTTAGAATTTTCGTAAAGAAATGACCTACAACACAGGAAGGCTAACTTTTTCTTCAATCGAATTTTTCCGATTTTAAAGTGGCTAAATCTGAAATTTTGTAAAAAATTGCGTTTTTTTTCAAAATTTTTTGAACGTTTTTTGGCATAGTGGCCAAACTACAGTTTAAAACGAAAATATGAAAAATACAAATTTTTGCCGTACCTATATGAAATAGTGTTCTGCAAAAATGGGAATTTTGATATTTTCGCCGATATCGCGGAAACTAGATCTGACACAGGAAAATGGAAGTCATATTCGGAATCAGGAGAAAATTTCACTTTGGTAAAGGCCTATTTTATTCTTGGAGACTAAATTTGATCAAAATTTGTTGAGTAGTGTAATTGTAAAGGATATTACTTATGAAACCCCAGACGATATAGATAAAGCGTTAAACTCATTTTTATACTCAGCTAAGCAGAGCTCATTATTATCTTTGTTCGCATATCCGTAACGTCATAAAACTAATCGAAATAGATATAGACTTCTATATGTCGAAATGATCTGGGCAAAAAAAAAATTTATTTAGCCATGTCCGTCCGTAAATAAATAAATAAATAAATATGACTAAAAATAGAAAATTAGTACAATTTTGGACAAAGGGCGTGGCACCGCCCACTTTTAAAAGGAGGTAATTTAAAAGATTTACAAGCTGTAATTTTCCAGTCGTTGAAGATATCATGATGAAATTTGGCAGGCACGATACTCCTATTACTATATGTGTAGTAAATAAAAAATTTGCAAAATCGAATGACAAACACGCCCACTTTTAAAAAAAAATTTTAAGTCAAATTTTAACAAAAAATTTAAAATTAATAAGTAAATTATGTCAACATTCAACTCCAGCTATGATATGGTGCAACAAAATACAAAAATAAAAGAAAATTTCAAAATGGGCGTGGGCCCGCCTTTTTCATTTAATTCGTCTAGAATACTTTTTAATGCCATAAGTCGAACAAACATTTGCCAATCCTTGCGAAATTTGGTAGGGGCATAGATTCTATGACGATAACTGTTTTCTATGAAAATGGGCGAAATCGGTTGAAGCCACGCCCAGTTTTTTATACACAGTCGACCGTCTGTCCTTTCGCTCGGCCGGTAACACGATAACTTGAGCAAAAATCGATATATCTTTACTAAACTTAGTTCACGTACTTATCTGAACTCACTTTGTCTTGGTATGTAAAATGGCTGAAATCCTTCATGACCACGCCCACTTTTTCGATTTCGAAAATTACGAAAAATTCAAAAATGCCATAATTCTATACCAAATATGAAAAAAGAGATGAAACATGGTAATTGGATTGGTTTATTGACGCAAAATAAAACTTTAGAAAAAACTTTGTAAAATGGGTGTGACACCTACCATATTAGGTAGAAGAAAATGAAAAAGTTCTGCAGGGCGAAATCAAAAGCCCTTGGAATCTTGGCAGGAACACTATTCGTAGTATTACATATGTAAATAAATTAGCGGTACCCCACAGATGATTTTCTGGGTCACTCTGGTCCACATTTCGGTCGATATCTCGAAACGCCTTCACAAATACAACTAAGGGCCACTCCCTTTTAAAACCTTCATTAAAACTCTAATTTTGACACCCATATCGTACAAACACATTCTAGAGTCACCTCTGGGCCACCCTTATGGCGATATCTCGAAAACGCGTTCGCCTATAGAACTAAGGCCCACTCCCTTTTAAAATACTCATTAACACCTTTCATTTGATACCCATATCGTACAACCACATTCTAGAGTCACCTCTGGTCCACCTTTATGGCGATATCTCGAAAACGCGTTCGCCTATAGAACTAAGGCCCCACTCCCTTTTAAAATACTCATTAACACCTTTCATTTGATACCCATATCCTACAAACACATTCTAGAGTCACCCCCTGGTCCACCTTTATGGCGATATCCCGAAATGGCGTCCACCTATAGAACAAAGTCCACTCCCTTTTAAAAACCCATGTCATACAAACACATTCCAGGGTTACCCTAGGTTCATTTTGCTAAATGGTAATTATTTCTTATTTTGCCTCCAAAGCGCTCAGCTGAGTATGTAATGCCTTTTTTACTTGTTTATTGATAGTATTGTTGATATTAACCAAGGAATTGAAAGTCTAGATAGTGGTCAAAATTTGCAGTCCAGTACGATTACATAAAAAATATAAATTTAAAGTATACAGATCCATAATTGAGCCGCACTTTATATACTGTCCAAGAATATTTTTTATTGCTAGCGATGCACAAGTAGATAAGCTACAGGTTATGCAAAATAAAGCTATGAGATTTATCCTTAAGCTGTCATACGACGACAATCCAATAAAAACTATGATCGAAACACTTAATTGGCTCAGCGTATGACAGCTTATATTTTATCACAGTATGAAATTTGTGTTTAATATGAAGATTGGAATGTTGCCTGAGTACTTGAGTGATAAACTAATTTATGTTAATGAAACCCACACATACCTAGTCCGAGAAAACAACAATTTCAGACTTCCTCTCTTCAAAACAGAACTGGACAAGCAAAATATATTTTATAAAGGCTTAAAAAGCTTTACCGAACTTCCTAATCATATAATAAATAATATTAAAAAAAAAAACTAAAAAAACACGCTTTTATAGCTAACCTAACTAAAAAATAGAAAATAATTTCCAATTAAAAAGAGTTTATATAACAGTAGTAGAAAGTCAAACAATCATTTATAGTTAATCACCTCAAAATCAACTTATAATAAAATTTAAGATATTAGCAGAATAACTTAATTCAGATTAAAAAGCGTGGGGTGCATTCGACTACATTACATATTTTCCTCTCAGATATTTGCCAATAGAATGATTGTAACATTCAATATCAAGCACCCCACGCTTTTTACTGTGAATTAAATTATTCTGTTAATAACTTGAATTTTATTATAATTTTATTTTGAGGTGATAATCTATAAATGATTGTTTGACCTTCTACTACTGCTATATAAACTCTTTTTAATTGAAAATTATTTTCAATTTTTTAGTTCGATTAGCTATAAAAGCGTGTTTTCTTAGTTTTTTTTAAATATTTATTTATTTATAGTTTTTTAGTTCAAGTAATTTTAAAAGTTTTATTCGAGAATGATGAAACCTCGAAACGCCAGCGGTCCATGGATGAATCAAACCCCACGGCACCGAAACGGGCGAAGACGCAGGATGCTGGACGCGGTCTTTCGCCGAAATTGCCAAGGGTCGGCAGATCATTGGCATTATAGACGAGAGCAGCGAAGATGGCAGGTGGAAGTGGATCGAGACCGCGCTCGATACGGTGGCCGTTAAGGTTAAGAAAGACAACCCTGGTCCACCGCCATCTTACACCGATGCAGGGGGGTTCCAGGGTAATATCAAGCTAATTGCCTGTGTCGACGCCAGCTTGGTAAACCTCTATAGGGCCGCCGTGACGCTGGTAGGGGTGGTATATCCGGGCGCGAGCCTCAAGGTAGTGGAGGCGTGTGCTATCCCCTCACGACCAAGGGCTAGAGCCTGGGTTGAAATGACGCCGACGGACCCAGCTAACATCCTGGAGCTGCTCCAGCAGTACAACCCGGGTCTACCGATCAAGAATAGAAGGTGGTCAACGTGGAGAAATCTGAGCGGGCCATAATGCAGATAGTCCTGTTGCTCGACAGCGCTAGCGTCGAAGCGCTGAAAAAGCAGGACTTCAAAGTAAGCTACGGCTTCAAAAATATAAGGCTTAAGATTTATAAGGCTGATGTTGAAGCCTTGGTAAAGCTTCAGTCTCGCACGGAGGTGGTTGAACTCCCCCCAGTGAAGACGAGATGGAGGTAGACGAGGGCGAGGAAGGTAGTGGTTACGCTTCGTCGTACTCGGCTGGAACCTTGGTCCTCAGGAGGTTGTACTCTGAGGGTCAGCTTCTGGGGGATAGTGACTCGGTTGCGATGCTCACGGAGGAGAGCGCAAATATTTAATGATCATGCTTCTCCAAATTAACCTGCATCATTGTAAAATAGCATCAGCTGTACTCCTACTGCAGCTGTCATCAGGTGCGGTAGACATCGTACTAGTCCAGGAGCCGTGGATCACTGGAAGTAGGATCTGTGGCCTGCGGACGTCAGCGTATAAGCTCTATAGCGCTCAGGAAAAGGGTAAGCCTCGCACATGTATATTGGCTAAGTCTACTCTTAATGTTTTTCTTCTACCCAACTTTAGGGACGGGGATCTTACAGCGGTTAGCGTCGAGGTGCTAGGGAGGAGCTTGAAACTTGTTTCATTCTACCTAGCGCACAATCACCAAGGCTCACTACCGCCGGATAATTTCAGGGAGTTCGTGAGAGCAGCAAATCCACGAAATAACTTCATCCTATTAGGAGGCGATGCCAATGCCCACCATGCCCAGTGAGGCAGCAGTGATACAAATGACCGAGATGAGTCTTTATTTAACTATTTTTTAGGCACTAATCTAAGTATTTGTAATAGGGGAATTGACCCCACCTTCATTACGATTAACTGCGAAGAGTTTCTTGAAATAACCCCGGTAACAAATTCTTTCAGTGAGCTGATCGTTTCATGGAGAGTTCTAAAGGAGCACTCCTATTCTGACCATAGATATACAAGCTTTTCTATATCGCAGGCCCACACAAGTCTTAAGTACATACAAAATAATATAAGAACGAACTGGGGATACTATACGAAGATAATAGGTAAAAAGCTATCTGAAGAGGTGCGAGCCCCAGAGAGCGAGGAGGAGCTGGACGTGCTTGTAAATAATTTCAGTCAAAAATGTAGAAATGCTTAAGATAGGGCTTGCCCGAATAAAAAGGGCAAATTTATATACCAAATTTCAAGCAAATCGAATAGGACATATGTAAATATGTAGGTATGTGGGTATTATTAATTCATGTCATTATTTCGGCATCGCATGCATATTTATCAGTTTTGCCAGGTTGATGCGACTAAATCGAATATCACAATGACCGAAATGAAAAGCGATCCTCCTGGAGGGATTTCTGCGGCAGGATTGAATCCATATCCGCGGCCTCCGCTTAAGGAAGGTGCTATCTCCAACTCAGCTAAGTTACGTACAAAAGCCGGATGGGCACTGGACGGACTCCAGCGCTGAAACCATAAACTTGCTTATGGATACACACTTCCCAGCAAGCGCGGGCGTGCCTTCAAATATTGTTAGCGGAGGGTCACCTAATGATCAGCTAATAAGCAAAATCACAGATGATAAAAGAATGGATTGGGCTTTACAGACCTTCAAGCCCTATAAATCGCCGGGGCCGGATGGAATTTTTCCGGCTAAGCTGCAGTATACTGCCGAACTTATAATGCCCTGAATAAAAGGGATGTTTAGAGGTTGTCTTAGGCTCAATTACGTACCAGCATCGTGGAGAGAAGTCAACGTGGTCTTTATCCCCAATGCAGGGAAAACTTCGCACTTTAAACCAAATTAATATAGGCCTATAAGCTTGTCGTCTTTTCTGCTAAAAGCACTCGAAAGACTCCAAGAGGACTACATTAGGAGGAGGATTGAGCCATCGCTTCTTTCGCAAGCTCAACATGCCTATACTAAGGGTAGGTCAACTGACGCGGCCTTGCACTCAGTGGTATCCGTTATCGAAAGGTCACTTGACCTCAAGGAATACACATTGGTGGCATTTCTAGATATAGCGGGTGCCTTCAACAACGTTCTCCCTGAGGCCATTACCTCGGCGCTGGCCGATCTGGGGGTTGACAAGTGCCTGGTTGAGTTTATATACAATCTTCTTACGCGTAGGCAGATTAAAACTGAGCTAGGTGGATGCGTGATCCGCAGACAGTCGGCAGATGCACTCCGCAGGGCGGCGTTCTCTCTCCGCGACTTTGGGTGGTTACCGTCAACCAACTACTACGCCTCATGGAGGCAGGAGGTCACCAAGTGATCGCGTATGCAGAAAATTTGCAACCTAATGGAAGGGGCACTATCCAAAATTTCGCACTGGGCCACAGCCACAGGTTTGGAAGTCAATCCGGATAAAACCGACCTTGTACTCTTCACGAGGAGGTACAAAGTGCCAAATCTTACACCGCCAAGAATTGGGAGTACGTTCTTAGCGTTTAGCGATCAAATCAAGTATTTGGGAGTCATTCTGGATAGGAAGCTTTATGGAGTGACCATATAGTGGATCGATCCAAGAAGGCAGCAGCAGAGCTATTCACCTGCAAGAGGGCAATTGGTGCCTCCCGGGGATTCTCCCCTAAGGTGACCTACTGGATTTACACAGCGATTGTGCACCCGATTCTTCTTTATGATGCCTTGGTCTGGTGGCCTGCACTAGCTAAAAGTACCTATCTTAAAATGCTTCAAAAGGTGCAACGGAGTTCGGAGCTCTGCATTACCGGGGCTCTCGGCTCCACTCAATATTCTGTTACATACTTACATACATGGATACATAGATAGATTGAACTTATATCCGTTAACCTTATGTCCCCCACCATCACATTATTGCATTGTCATCGAGCCTTGATACGTGTGCAAAGTTTCAATCAAACTTATGGCCATTCAAAGTGTTAATAAGGCAAATTGACCTTATGGCCGTTGACCTTATGTCACCACACCATCACATTAATGCATTGTCATCGAGCCTTGATACGTATGCAAAGTTTCAATCAAACTTATGGCCATTCAAAGTGGTAATAAGGCCAATTGACCTTATGGCTGTTGACCTTATGCCACCACACCATCACATTAATGCATTGTTATCGAGCCTTGATACGTGTGCAAAGTTTCAATCAAACTTATGGCCAGGAATGTGTTTTTCGCATTATGTGCAAGGTTTCAAATCTATGGCCATTTGGGGTGGTCATAAGTTCAATTGACCTTATTTCCGTTAACTTTATGTCATTCCACCACCACATTATTGCATTGTCATCGAGCCTTGATACATGTGCAAATTTTCAATCAAACTTATGGCCGTTCAAAGTGGTAATAAGGCCAATTGACCTTATGGCCGTTGACCTTATGTCACCACACCATCACATTAATGCATTTTCATCGAGCTTTGATGCGTGTGCAAAGTTTCAATCAAACGTATGGCTATTAAAAGTGGTAATAAGGCCAATTGACCTTATGGCCGTTGCCCTTATGTCACCACACCTTCACATTAATGCATTGTAATCGAGCCTTGATACGTGTGCAAAGTTTCAATTAAACTTATGGTCATACAAAGTGGTAATAAGGCCAATTGATCTTATGGCCGTTGACCTTATGTCACCGCACCATCACATTAATGCATTGTCATCGAGCCTTGATACGTGTGCAAAGTTTCAGTCAAACTTATGGCCATTCAAAGTGGTAATAAGGCCAATTGACCTTATGGCCGTTGACCTTATGTCAGCATACCATCACATTAATGCATTGTCATCGAGCCTTGATGCGTGTGCAAAGTTTCAATCAAACTTATGGCCAATTAAAGTGGTAATAAGGCCAATTGACCTTATGGCCGTTGACCTTATGTCACCACACATTCACATTAATGCATTGTCATCGAGCCTTGATACGTGTGCTAAGTTTCAGTCAAGCTTATGGCCATTCAAAGTGGTAATAAGGCCCATTGACATTATGGCCGTTGAGCTTATGTCACCACACCACCACATTAATCAGACTTCTATAAACCGGTGAAAATTAAGCTCAAAGATTCCGTTACATACATGGACACATAGATAGATCCAGGCCAAGCTAATAAAAGCGTGATAAATAAAGGAAAGCGTTTTTCGCATTATGTGCAAGGTTTCAAATCTATGGTCATTTTGGGTGGTCATAAGTTCTATTGACCTTATGTCCATTAACCTTATGTCACCCACCATCACATTATTGCACTGTCATCGAGCCTTGATACGGGTGCAAAGTTTCAATCAAACTTATGGCCATTCAAAGTGGTAATAGGGCCAATTGACCTTATGGCCGTTGACCTTATGTCACCACACTATCACATTAATGCATTGTCATCGAGCCTTGATACGTGTGCAAAGTTTCAATCAAACTTATATCCAGGAATGCGTTTTTCCCATTATGTGCAAGGTTTCAAATATATGGCCATTTGGGTTGGTCATAATTTCAATTGACCTTATGTCCGTTAACCTTATGTCACCCCACCATCACATTATTGCATTGTCATCGAGCCTTGATACGTGTGCAAAGTTTCAATTAAACTTATGGCCATTCAAAGTGGTAATAAAGCCAATTGACCTTATGGCCGTTGACCTTGTGTCACCGCACCATCACATTAATACATTGTCATCGAGCCTTGATGCGTGTGCAAAGTTTCAATCCAACTTATTGCCATTCAAAGTGGTAATAAGGCCAATTGACCTTATGGCCGTTGAACTTATGTCACCACACTATCACATTAATGCATTGTCATCGGTCCTTGATACGTATTCAAAGTTTCAAATTAATCAGACTTCTAGAAACCGGTGAAAATTAAGCTCAAAGATTCCGTTACATACATAGATAAAGGCCAAGCTAATAAAAGCGTGTTAAAAAATAGTAATAATTTAAAACATTCAAGAAAAAATAGCTAGAGCACTTTAAATCTCTTCCGTTAATGTAAACTTAAAATTTTTCTCTAATATCAATTACAAAAACCATTGTATAAAGCAATATGAGTAAAGCTCGCTAATTAAATACATATGATCATATTGATATAATAGTAACAGCGGAAGTATTAAAACCACATACTGTAAAAATCCGAACAAATGTTACTAAGCTTTCAAAAGCGCGCCTAAAAATCATATCCACACCATTAGGAATAAACTACATACAGAGTGTATGTGCCTACATGGTGATCAAAAGGAATATAAACAAAAAGGCAACCCTTAGAGACCAATTGTACAATTTAGCAGCTAAAAAGGCTTGCACTGATATGAATGTTGGAGATTCGAGTTCAACGCTCAGCTCCCGAAAAGCTAGCTGATGAAGAAGTGAAATTCAGAAACATGTCCTAGTAACCATCGCCGTTTGTAAACTTAAAATTTTTCTCTAATATCCATTACATAAACAAGTTTTAGTTGTCCTTATTTTTGATTCTTCATGTACGAACACATGATGGAGAATGCACAACCAGCTAAGCCTTAAGCTGCCGAATGATTAACCGTAAATGGATCGCCCGACAGAAAATTGATGGGGCACAACGTGCTCTCAGCGTAATTCGGGACAGGATTGGAAACACGTTCTTTCCAACCTTCCAATAAACATTACTCATCACTTTGAGTATCAATCATAATAAAATAAAATAAGGCCAAACAAAAGTTGGAACAGGGGGATTGGTAACACGTCCTTTTCAACCTCGCATTACATGTTGAGCTGTGCTGATCGGAATCTTCTTGCATTCCCACAGCGTCATAAATGGATACATATGTTCAAAATTTTGTTGCCTTATGCTAGGAGCAGTGGAGGATTGGAAACGGGTCCTTTCCAACCTCCCTTAAGAGTGACGCCCAGACTCGTCCGTTTGTCATGCTAATAAATATGCTGATCGGAATCACATGGCATTCCGACAGCATATTCAATAGAAATAAGTAATTCTAATAATGAATTGTATTTAGTAATTTAAGTTTAAGGCCTAAGCAGCCGTAATAATAGGTTAGGTTGAACTGGCCGGTCCATGAGGACCTCACATAGACTGATTGACTCCGTAGTGTTACCAGAGGTTTGTTTAAACGGCCAAACTAAAATAACTCCGTCCTCTTGGCAAATACTAGAAGCTTCCTAAAACTTAAGCCACTTGCTGCTTCTAGATCTCACAGTGGTATCACTCCTAATAGCTGGAGTCTTAGCCTGGCAAGGGCAGGGCACGAGCACAGAACGTGCTCGATCGTCTTCCTCCAACCCACACTTCCTACATCTGCTATCACTGACCAAGCCTAATTTAAAGGCATGTGACGCCAGAAGGCAGTGTCTTGTCAGAATAGCCGTCATGAGTCTACAGTCCTCTCTTTTTAATGAAAGAAGCAACTTTGTTAGTCTAAGGTTGTAAGACTTACACATAATCTTCGACACCTTACAGCCCGCGCTTGAACCCACGCTTTTCCCGCTTGGTCCATCATGTGCACCTTTCGCCTCAGTTTAATTTCGCCCAGTCTAATTGGGACGTCTATGGATCAAGATTTAAGGGATGCGCCCTTTTTAGCTAGTTCGTCCGCTTTTTCATTCCCATATATTCCCATACGCCCTGGGACCCAATACAGATGTGTGCTTCTCCCTGTCCCAATTCTCTCAAGAAACTGCCATTTAAATGCTGTGCTATGCGAGATTATTTCCTTAATTGCTGCTTGACTGTCGATATAAAAGTTAACACGGTTGCAGCTTAAGCTATTCTCTTCCAGGGTTTCTACTGGTTTGGTTACGGCTAATATTTCCGCTTGGAAAACGCTACAGTAATCCGGCAGCCTGTATGATCTACTTATTTCCGGTCCAGCACAGTATACCGCAGACCCTACTCCTTCCACTACTTTGGAACCATATGTGTACATATTCCTTGTCCGCCATTTGCGCACCTTGCGCCAACCGTCCACCTCTATTGTGGCCATAAGATCTCCCTCGAAGCGCAGATAGGGAATCAGGTAGTCTGTTCGTCTTGTGATTGATGACGCTATACTACTATGGCCATATGGTCGGCGCTCAAGCTGCCCCGAGGTACCGAGCCTTGTTGCGGCTGTTAATGCTTTGTTCTTTGCTACCAGGTCTACAGATGGAATGTGCAGAATGACATACAGGGCAGCCGTTGGGGTTGTTTTCAGGGCTCCCGTAATGCTAAGCATCGATAGTCTGCATACCCCCTCTAATTTTTTGAGGTATGTTGTTTTTTGTGTGGCTTTCCACCAAACAAGAACTCCATAGCATACAATAGGGCTTACACTCGCCCCACGTACACCCCAGCATTCTTTTACATGCATAAATTGCCGTTGAGGGCTTCTTGGCCCTCTCCTCCACGTTAAGCTTCCATGACAGCTTATTGTCTAGGATGATTCCTAGATATTTTGTGCAAGGTTTCTCCTGTAAGGTCACCCCCCCCCCCCCCCCCCCCCCCTTACTTAGGCCTGGTCCAATTTGGGACCTTGTACCTCTTTGTAAACAAGACCATATCCGTCTTCTCCGCATTGACTTTCAGCCCGACATTAGATGCCCAGGTATGAATATCCCGAAGGGCCCGATCCATCAAAGAACTAATCGTTGGAAGGCACTTTCCATTTATGACAATTGCAACGTCATCTGCGTAGGCCGTCAGTTTTACGGGTTCCTCATCGAATCGCCTGAGCAGTTGGTTGATGACCATAAGCAAATTAAATTATTCGACGGATCAGCTGCGTTGATAGCAGCGCTAGCAGCGACATTAGCAAAATAATGGGAAGTAGCAGAGCACGATGGCGCAGTATTAGTTGTCGTAATGTTAGCAACAACTGTGGAATTAAAGCAGGCATCGGCATTTAGTAGCACAATTGTGCACACTTAAAAAAAAAAAAAATTCACACGTATTCTTATTCTCTTTAGTTTAGTAGTCACTGAGCATTTGGCGCAGTAACATCGATTGTTCAATATTGACGAATGTTATTAGCAAGCAACAAGCAAAGATCGTTTGTTAATTTATTCAATGCGCACAAGCGAAAAATATTTAATGTTGACCAACCCTTTTGCGCAAATAAAATGTATTTAATTGTATAAACCTTTTGCTTCCCATTGTGCGCATTAAAAATATAACAACAAATGATCTTGTCTTGTTGCTTGCTAATAAGCGAATGAACTAAGCAAACCGATGCATCAAGTGATGTACACGAGTATCGCACTCTCGCTAACACATCTGCATTTCCAATTTGCCGATGCCTGAATAAGAGTTGATAACAATACCACGACTAACTTTGACTGTAGAGTGCGCAGCTGCAATTGATATGGATTTATTTACTTATTATGCAATATTATTGTTTTTTGCAAGTGGTGTAGATGAAGAAGTAGACGCCTTCGTGTTTTTATTAATATTTTTAGTTTGTGGTGAAGATGTAGAAGTAGATGTTTGTGTTAGATTTATGTGAAGATATAGCAGATGACATTGTATGTGTTGATGATTTAGATGTAGAGGCGGTTGAGAGACACTTTTTTGTTGTAGTATTATTAGATAGCGTATTTGACCACTGTATTTGTTTATTGCTGCAGGCATTAATGTTGTTGTAGATATAGATATTGGAAGCGTATTAACAGTAGAAGTAGAAGTGGAAGACGAAGAAGATGAAGAAGCAATACCAATGTTGGCAGAGAGACGATGAATTTCTTTGAGTGCCAACGATATGCGGAATAGTCGGCATAAATTCAAAAGGAGATTGAGAGAATTCCGTGCCTTGAGGGGTAGCGGGAAATTCAATAAGATTGTTTGACAAAGGAATATTAGTATTGTTGTTGGATGACATAGAAATAGGAGAGATAAATAATGCGCTATTTCTGCCACCACATACGCTATTTCTGGCGCAACAACAAGATTCAGCAGTAAGAACTTTGTTGTTGGATGACTGCAAAGATGCCATTATTGGGTTTTTTTAGTTCGTCGAGATATTTAGACAGATTATTGAGTTTGTTGTCAAAAGCGCTCGACATTATTTCAAACCCTTGCTTTTGGCCCACAAGAATCGCGTCTAAAGCTTTAACAAGCTTATCCGGCATGTCCACGCACTCTTCACAAAAATAGAGCAAGTGACTATTGTTTTTAATTAATCTGACATCGTAATCAGAGATGCCTTTAGTACAGACTTTGTGGAATGTATTTTTGCAGAAACCATTGCACGGTATTATAATACCATCGAGAGTTCTTGAAAACCGTCTGTAAAACTTTCCACAAAAATCGTCCATTGTGAGAAATTGAAACATACATTAAGACGAAAACTACGAGAGTGACTAAAAACACACCCGCACGCAACGAAAGTCAATTTTTTATTGTGCAGTCATCGGCGTAGGAAACGATAGTAACTCCTTCTGGTGATGAAAGTAGCTTTGATATGTTGAAGTTAAACAAAAGTGGGGATAGGACACCACCCTTTGGCACCACTTGTTTAATTCTTCTTGGTTTTAATATTTCGTTTCTAAATTGCACCGATGCCTGCCGGCCACCCAGATAATTTGCGGTCCACCTTTTAAGACTTGGGGGAAGGGTAGACCCTTCCAGGTCTTGCATTAACGTGCCATGGTTGACCGCATCAAAGGCTTTTGATAGATCTAGCGCAACGAGTACTGTTCTATGGTGGGGGTTTTGATTTAAACAGCAAATTATCCGGGTGCTAATGGCATTTAGCGTGGTTGTTCTTTGAAGTTTTTTAAAGCCATGCTGATGACAGGCTAGTTGCAAATTTGCTTTGAAATAGGGGAGCCAAACGGCTTCAAGCGTCTTGGCTACTGGCGATAAGAGAGATATCGGGCGATATGAATCTCCTATGTTAGCTGGTTTCCCAGGCTTTAGTAGCAGGACCACCTTGAACATTTTCCATTTTTCGGGAATGACAATGAAAACGGACAGGTTGAAGACATGTGCTAAATATTTGAAACCCTCTTTTCCTAGGCTTTTAAGCATCGACATGGTTGTATCGTCTGGGCCCACTGTTTTAGATGGTTTAACTTGACCGATGGCATTCTCAACCTCCTTGGCGGTGATGGTATTCGGGTACGCGCTGAATTTATGTTTACGTGCGCGTCTGTTGGCTCCCGTCTAATTTTGTCAACCGTAGAATGAATTATATTGTAACGAATTTTACTTGCAAATCCTCTTATTTGCAATCCTCTGCTAAGTTCGAATCACTAAACTGTTGAATAAATAACTCCAATTTGTAATAATTCAAAATGGCCTTTATTAAAGTACTTCACAATAACACTCAAACTGTGCAACGAATAGCTTGCTTAATAACCATGCATTCTCAACCTCCTTGGCGGTGATGGTATTCGGGTACGCGCTGAATATATGTTTACGTGCGCGTCTGTTGGCCCTCCGTCTAATTTTGTCAACCGTAGAATGAATTATATTGTAACGAATTTTACTTGCAAATCCTCTGCTAAGTTCGAATCACTAAACTGTTGAATAAATAACTCCAATTTGCAATAATTCAAAATGGCCTTTATTAAAGTACTTCACAATAACACTCAAACCGTGCAACGAATAGTTGCTTAATAACCAAACTGATTGATAGCTCAAATCAAACTGAATACCAGTGCCTCTACAATTGCCGCCTTTTATACTCTTTGATTTCAACCTTCGCATCTTCTAGGCGCTTCTAGAATCTACTAGTCCAGCAGCTCTCAAACTTCTGAGCTGTAACTACAATTGCACAAGTTTATAGTTTTTCTCATTGCATACTTATAGGAGTATCTCAGATATATGCTTGTGTTTGTGCATTGACTCTCCGCTGCTCGTATACGTACATGGTACATATATGTAGACGCAGTTATTGTTTCGTTTATGTAGATACATAATGATTGAATTATTGATGTGCATTCACGTCACTGCTTAGCATCGGCTTAGAGACGATAGCATCGCTCAGTGCTGCTAACATTCGTTACAATATATTGTCGGCAAAAATCGCTCGCGCCTTTTTTCTCATCCGACAGCACTTATCACCAAAGGCGATAATTATCATTGTGCTTAGACGGATTCGATTGGGACCTTACGGTAGACCTAAGCTTACCCACACTGGCAGAGAGGTTACAATTATTTAGATGCTCCTCCCACTTCACCTGCTTGTGTTCATCCACTAGCAATCTGATGCGTTGGTTTATATCCCATATTTGGGGGTCGCCGGGATCAAGCTGTCTTATAAGGTAACGTTCTCTCTCTAGATTTGCGGCCTCCACCGGAAAATGAAGCCGAATTTTGGGAATTTTTTCGGCGGGAATAAAGCGAGCGGAGGGGATTCAATGACCTTGCGTAAAGCATATTCCCCCTTGGCGAGTATCAGTCGTGATAGGGAGGGCAGCAAAGCGGTTGCCTGTAGTGGGGGCGTCTCCGTTTGTTGTACAGAATGTCGTTTCTTCCATATGATCCGCCAATATCTCACCCCTGCTGTGCGCCTGCAAATTTGAATGTCATAGATCATTAAAGGCATTGAAATCGCCTAAGATAATGGTATTATCGCCAGTGAGTAAGGCGCTGATATAAGGGCTGTATCCACTGGGGCAGCAGGTGGCAGAAGAGATGTAGATGTTGATTATTTCTAGGTTCGCATCGCCTGACATTGTCCCTGCGGCCGATGTTGGGATCAAATATATGATATTACACTCAGTGGTGTATGATAAACGCGAGACCGCCTCAATTTTCGCTCTCGCGATCTTTTCTGTGAAAATTATACCCAGAACAGGTCTGCAGAGCAGATCTTGCTGTGAGTTTAGTCTCTTGAATCGCAGCAATGCAGATGTTGTACCGCTTCACGAAATCGACTATCTCCGTGATCTTTCCAGTTAATCCATTACAGTTTAACTGCAGAATTCTGAAGTGCAGCGGGGGAGATGTCGTCACTTTAGGAGCAAGCGACGGTTGACTACGCCTGAGTTGTGAAAGGCTAGGCCGCAATTGCTGTTTTGCCCCTGGGACTGGACGTCCCTGGGTAAGCATTGGGGTACCCGGTGTATTTGGGGTTGCGGCCTAGCAACATAGCGCAATGAAGCCCGTCGGGGGGTTTCTGTGGTAGAGACCAGAACATCTAGGAAAGTGGCACCGTCCAAGGCAGGAGCTGCATTGGGCGGATGTCGCAAACATATATATGTTGTGCTAGCAAACGGTGCAAACGGTGGTAGGGACTAAGAGTCTGTCTCCCTGACCTGCATGATTGCTGCCGGAAAAGATAAGTCTTGTAATCTTCGACCTCGGCTTAAGTACCAAAAACAGGGCTCAACAACAACAATTTTTTCTACCTTTCTATTGATATATATGTACCAGAGCTGTAAAAAGATTGAATCAATTGAGTGTCCATTCTATCAGAATTCTTCAAAAATTATAATTTTTTGGTTGCATATTATAAATCTCCATTCCTGAAAGGCTTAGACAAGTTTAACTCAAAGAAAAAGTGTGTGTGTTATTGAATGGTAAAATATAATTTAGTATAGAGTGTGGATGTAGGAACCATTCCCAATCCTTAATGAATGTAAACTTGAAATGAATGCACACTTTTTTGCCATTCAATACTAAATACTTTTTCCCCAAGGTTATTATACTCAGTTGAGCAGAGGTCACAGAGTATTTTAACTTTGTTTGCATAACGGTAATCCGTAACGGCATAAACTAATCGAGATAGATATAGACTTATATATATCAAAATGATTTGGGCGAAAAAAGAAATTCATTTAGCCATGTCCGCGCGTCCGTCCGTCCGTCCGTCCGTCTGTACTTTAACACGATAAATTGAGTAAATTTTGAGGTTTGTTGATGAAATTTGGTATGTAGGTTCCTGGGCACTCAACTCAGATCGCTATTTAAAACGAACGAAATCGGAATACAACCAGCCCCACTTTTTCGATATCGAAAATTTGGAAAAACCGAAAAAGTGCGATAATTCATTACCAAAGACGGCTAAAACGATGAAACTTGGACAGTGCGTTGACCTTATGACTCAAAATAGAAAATTAGTAAAATTTTGGACAATGAGTGTGACACCGCCCACTTTTAAAAGAAGGTAATTTAAAAGTTTTGCAAGCTGTAATTTGGCAGTCGTTCAAGATATCATGATGAGATTTGGCAGACACGTTACTCCTATTATTATATGTGTGCTAAATAAAAATTAGCAAAATCGTTTGATGAAACGCCCACTTAGAAAAAAAAAAAATTTTAAGTAAAATTTTAACAAAACATTTAATATCTTTACAGTATATAAGTAAATTATGTCAACAGTCAAATCCAGTAATGATATGGTGCAACAAAATACAAAAATAAAAGAAAATTTCAAAATGGGCGTGGGTCAGCTCTTTTTCATTTAATTCGTCTAGAATACTTTTAATGCTATAAGTCGAACAAAAATTTACCAATCCTTGTGAAATTTGGTAGGAGCATAGATTCTATGACGATAACTGTTTTCCGTGAAAATGGGCGAAATCGGTTGAAGCCACATACATTTTATACACAGTCTACCGTCTGTACTTCCGCTCGGCCGTTAACACGATAACTTGAGCAAAAATCGATATATCTTTACTAAACTTAGTCCACGTACTTATCTGAACTCACTTTATCCTGGTATAAGAAATGGCTGAAATCCTACTATGACCACGCCCACTTTTTCGATATCGAAAATTACGAAAAATTAAAAAAATTCCATAATTCTATACCAAATATGAAAAAAGTGATGAAACATGGTAATTGGATTGGTTTGTTGACGCAAAATATAACTTTAGAAAAAACTTTGTAAAATGGGTGTGGCACCTACCATATTAAGTAGAGGAAAATGAAAAAGTTATGCAGGGCGAAATCAAAAGCCCTTGGAATCTTAGCAGGAATACTGTTCGTGGTATTACATATATAAATAAATTAGTGGTACCCGACAGATGATGTTCTGGGTCACCCTGGTCCACATTTCGGTCGATATCTCGAAAACGCCTTCACATATACAACTAAGGGCCACTCCCTTTTAAAACCCTCATTAATACCTTTAATTTGGTACCCGTATCGTACAAACACAATATAGAGTCACCCCTGGTCCACCCTTATGGCGATATCTCGAAAACGCGTCCACCTATAGAACTTAGGCCCATTACCTTTTAAATAATCATTAACACCTTTCATATGATAACCATATCGTACAAACACATTCTAGAGTCACCTCTGGTCCACCTTTATGGCGATATCTCGAAAAGGCTTCCACCTATAGAACTAGGGCCCATTCCATTTTAAAATACTCATTCACACCTTTCATTTGATACCCATATCGTACAAACACATTTTAGAGCAGGCATCGGCAAAATCAAAATGCAGATGTGTTAGTGAGAGCGCGATAATCGCGCACATCACTTGATGCATCGGTCGGCGTAGTTCATTCGCTTGTTAGCAAGCAACAAGAAAGATTGTTTGTTATTACATTTTTAATGCATACAGTGTCAACAAAAAGGTTTATACAATTAAATACATTGTATTTGCGCAAAAGGGTTGGTCAACATTAAATATTTTTCACTTGTGCGCATTGTAAAACTAACAAACGATCTTTGCTTATTGTTTGCTAATAACATTCGTCAACATTGCGAGCGATGAACACGATCGAGCCTGCACAATTGTGCTATTATTTGCCGATGTCTGTTCTAGAGTCACCTCTGGTCCACCTTTATGCGATATCTCGAAAAAACGTCCACCTATAGAACTGAGGCCCACTCCATTTTAAAATACTCATTAACACCTTTCATTTGATACCCATATCGTACAACACACATTCTAGAGTCACCCCTGGTCCACCTTTATGCCGATATCCCGAAATGGTGTCCACCTATAGAACTATGGTCCACCCCTTTTAAAAACCCATATCATACAAACACATTCAAGGGTTCCCCTAGGTTCATTTTTTGCTAAATGGTCATTTTCCCTTATTTTGTCTCCAAAGCTCTCAGTTGAGTATGTAATGTTCGGTAACATCCGAACTTAGCCTTTCTTGATTTTTTTTATATTTTCATTGTTTATATATATGTTTAATTAATTCAGGAGTTGGCTGCAAAAAAATGCGTAAAACGGGTCAATAAAAGTAATAGCCTCTTCTAAATATTTAAGTATTTTATTTTAAAACCAGAAAGTCTTAAGTCATCTTCATGGTTTCCAAACAAAAGACATCCAAGGGTTGATTTTTTTCATTAATCGTGTAAGATGAAAAAATTTGAGTCTCTTGTCTCTTTGAGTTGAATGTCTTCTTATCAGGTAGGTATATCTCGCGGATAATTTGCTTATGTAAAATCACAGGGCTCTTGATATTTAAAGTATTCCAAAAACATGAAGATATAGTAAAATTTTGCTGCAAATTCGCAAATACAATCTATTGGTTTCTTACTATATGTCAAAATGTTACTATATGTCCTACTTATTTTGCTATTGTTGTAAAATGACATTTTTAAATGAACACCAAATATAGTAAATTGGGGATATTTCTTGTCGATAATATAACAACAAAAACAGATTCTAAAGTTTAAATCTTTTAAATTTAAATACAGCAAAACACACAGTTATTCTCGACGATTCCGTTGTAGCTTCCTTATTCCAAGAAATTCGATAAAATTATGTCCTACAGCGATTCAGGCCTTTACTCTTCACCCGAGTCACTTTCCCCATTTTACTACATCTCTGCGACACAAAAAAATTTCCGTTCGGTAGAAACTCTTCAGAGGTTATTAAAAGCTACAACTAACTATAAAGCCTAAGTTAATTTAAATGCTTATTCTGTGTTGAACAATTTTTGTGTTTCATTCAATTACTTCATTCGTTTTTGGAATGAGTTCAGGAGTATTTTTCTTCCACTACTGAATGAGGAATGGGTTAACTTTTAAGTAATATTCCTTAACAAGGAATGAAGAAACAGCATTCTTAAATCACTTATTTAAAATTTCAAATGATCGCACAGTTTTACAGCTCTGATATGTATATATGTATATATCAGAGCTGTAAAAAGATTGAATGAAATGAGTGTGCATTCTCTCACATTATTTTAATAATTTGTGATTTTTTGGTTGCATATTATAAATCTCCATTCCTGAAGGGCTTAATATACTCAAGGCTAAAGTGTGTGTTATTGAATGGTACAATTTAATTCAATATAGAGTGTGAATGTAGAAACCATTTCCAATCTTTAATGAATGTAAACTTGAAATGAATGCACACTTTTTTTTCCATTCAGTACTAAATACTTTTTCGCCAAAGTTATTTTTTTGTATACTTTCATCCATCAGATATGTTAAATCATTTTAGGAGTTGGGTGCAAAAAAGGCGTAAAATTGGTCAATAGCAAAAATAGCTCCTTCTAATTATTCAAGTAGTGTAATATTTAAGAATTCATGAGCTTAACACCGGCTTAAAATTATTGAATATAAATTATTTTTTTTGTTTAATAGCAACTGAAAAGAAAGATGCATTTACTGGTATATTGCGACGGTACCATTTCGAAAAAAAAACAAACAAATAGTTAATTATAAACCAGGAAAGTCTTAAATCATCTTCATGGTGTCCGAAGAAATAGTACTTCATAGCAGATTTTGTATACTTCGTAATTGGGTTAATTTTTTTAATTAATCATGTGAGATCAAAAAATGTTAGGCTCTGGTGAGTTGATTGGTTTCCTTTTTAAGTAAATCTCGCCAATAACTCGCTTAAATAAAACCATAGGGCCCTTGATTATATAAAGTATTCAAAAGAAGTGATGATATAGTCGAATTTGGCTGAAACTTCGCAAAAACAATCTATTGCTTTCTTGCTATATGTCAAAATGTTACTACTTATTTTGCTA
The DNA here is from genome assembly GCF_040869045.1 of Eurosta solidaginis. Lineage (NCBI taxonomy): Eukaryota > Metazoa > Arthropoda > Insecta > Diptera > Tephritidae > Eurosta > Eurosta solidaginis. The sequence goes on along the minus strand of NC_090321.1, from coordinate 128,068,629 downwards.
TTGTTATAAAATGGATTTTGTAAAAGATCACATTGTGCATTGACCAAATAGAGTAAATTGTGGATATTTTTTGTCGATAATATAACAAAAGCAGATACTTGAGTTTAGGTCATTTAAATACATCAAAGTGCATAGTTCCATCGGCGATTTCCCCGTTTTCCTTCATCTGTACCACAAAAAAAAAAAAAATGTTTCATTGGGAGAAACTCTTCAGAGGCTCCATCGGAATACAGTTTTTTTACAGCTGATATTTTAACAGTGTTTGACGGAATATAAAAATTTCAATAGGAATACTTTTCCAGTTAACTTCTTCGTACTTTATTGTCATTTAAATATGGAAAAAACTGGTCATCACAGACAATAATTAAATTTTTGTGTTGATATTTTGAAGTGGCTTTAATTAAATGCAATCATGTGATATTTGAGCGGGTTTTGTGCATGTACGATATTTTTCATAATTGATGGATACTAGAAAAGTGTGTGCACACTCAGCAAAGGCTGCATTTTTTTTAATGCTTATTCTTCAAATGAGTTAAGGAGTGCATTCGTTTTTTTCCACTACTTAATGAAGAATGGGTTGACTTTTAAGCCACATTCCAGGAAAGGAATGAATGAATGAAGAGAAAGCATTCTTATATAAATGATTAAAAATTTCATATGATTACACAGTTTTACAGCTCTGGTATATATATTATTACGGATCGAAAGCCTTTGTTTACTTATTTTTGTTATATGTGACCCGGCCTATGGAAAGGTGGCTTATGACTAAAAAAAAATAATGCAAAAGAAAAACTACTAAGAAACTGGAGAAATGCATTATTTATCTTTAACAGCTGTTTCTTTTTTGAGTCATAAACCATCTTTTCATTGGCCGGGTTACATATATATATTAGAGCGGGTCAAATTTTTTTCCAACAGGAGTATAGCAAAAACGTAATTTAAAAATGATTCTAAGAAAAATTGCTGAAGACTCCATAGTTCTAAGTCCGATTTCGATTCGGGGTTTGGCCGAAAAATCTTCATAGCTTCTGATAGAATTATAGTAAAAATATCATATTCAGTATTTTAGGTACATTTCAAAATCTGTATTATTATCTATAGTGTTTTTGAATTTTAGTAGAGATATCTGGCTTAAATTATGAGAAATTAGGCTAAAATGAACTTTTAACTACTATATTTTCATCTTTAACAAATTTCTTATGGGAACTTTTTTCTTTACAGCTTTTTGTACTTAAATTTAAAATGGATGAACCAAATCCTTCTACATCACCTGAATCCACTTTATCACATATACTTGAACACGATATTATTGCATTTGTTTTATCAAGTGAATTAAATAATCTGAATTTACCGTCTAGTCATGACATTTTAAGACTTTATTTTTTTTTTAAGTGATCATGCTAAAATTCAAAATAAAATGCTTTCGCATAAAAATTTAACTCCTCATATAACTTATAAATTGGCTGAAATTTGCAATAAATTGAATATTCAACTAATTGATATACGTAGTATTCTAAGAAAACTAAATGCTTTAATTAAAAAATATTACGAAAGCATTAGGTTAGGTTAGGTTGAACTGGCCGGTCCATGAGGACCTCACATAGACTGAATAAGTCCGTTACCAGAATTTTGTTTTAACGACCAAACTGAAAAACCCTATCAAAAACCAGGACCTATGTTATAAAATAACTCCGTCCTCTTGGCAAATACTAGAAGCTTCCTAGGATTTAAGCCACTTGCTGCTTCTAGAACTGACAGCTGTATCATTCCTAATAGCTGGAGTGTTACCCTGGCAAGCGCAGGGCAAGAGCACAGAACGTGCAGAATATTTACTCCTCCAGTCCGCACTTCCCACATCTGCTGTCACTGACCAAGCCTAATTTAAAAGCATGTGACGCCAGAAGGCAGTGTCCAGTCAGAATACCCGTCATGAGTCTACAGTCCTCTCTTTTTAATGATAGAAGCAACTTTCTTAGTCTAAGGTTGTAAGTCTTGCACATAATCTTGAACACTTTACAGCCCGCGCTTGAAACCACGCCTTTCCTGCTTGGTCGATCATTTGCACCACTCGCCTTCGCTTAATTTCGCTAAATTCACTCTAATTGGGACGTGTACGGAGCAAGCTTCAAGGGATGCGCCCTTTTTAGCTAGTTCATCCGCTTTTTAATTCCCATCTATTCCCATATGCCCTGTGACCCAATTTAGATGTATGCTTCTCCCTGTCCCGATTTTCTCCAGGGACTGATTACACTCTAACATGCATTTAGATGCTGTGCTATGCGAGATTATTGACTTAATTGCTTCTTGACTGTCAATATAAAACTTAACACGATTGCAGCTTGGCTATTTTCTTCCAGGGTTTCTACTGCTTTGGTTACGACTACTATTTCCGCTTGGAGAACGGTACAGTAATCCGGCAGCCTCTAGGATCTGTTTATTTCCGGATCAGCACAGTATACCGCAGACCCTACTCCTTCCATTACTTTGGAAGCATCTATGTTCACATGTATCGCCTCGTACGCCATTTGAGCACCCTTGCGTCAACCGTCCACCTCTATTGTGGCCTTAAGATCGCCCTCGAAGCGTAGATGGGGAATCAGGTAGTCTGTTCGTCTTGTGATTGATGAAGCTATACCACTATGGCCGTATGGTCGGCGCTCAAGCTGCCCCGAGGCACCGAGCCTGGTTGCAGTTGTTAACGCCATGTTCTTTGCTACCAGGTGTACAGGTGGAATGTGCAGAATGGCATACAGTGCAGCTGTCGGGGTTGTTTTCAGAGCTCCCGTAATGCTAAGCATTGATAGTCTGCATATCTCCTATAATTTTTTGAGGTATGTTGCTTTTTGTGTGGCTTTCCACCAAAAAAGAACTCCATAGTATAGGATAGGGCTTACAATCGCACAAACCCAATGAGAAAGAGAGGGCGATAATCCCCACGTACATCCCAGCACTCTTTTACATGCATAAAGTGCCGTTGAAGCCTTCTTCACCCTCTCCTCCAGGTCGAGCTTCCATGACAGCTTACTGCCTAGGGTGATTCCTAGATACTTTGCGCTTGGTTTCTCCTGTAGATTCACCCCTCCTAACTAGGGACCTTGTACCTCTTTGTAAACAAGACCATATCCGTCTTATCCGCGTTGACTTTCAACCCGAAATTTGATGCCCAGGTATTAATATCCCGAAGCTCTCGATACATCAAAGAGCTAATCGTTGGAAGGCACTTTCCACTTATGACAATGGCACCGTCATCCGCATAAGCCGTAAGTTTTACGGGTCCCTCATCAAATCGCCTGAGCAGTTGGTTGATGACCACCGTCCACAGCAGAGGTGATAGCACCCCTCCCTGCGGCGTGCCCCTGTCCCCTGATTTCGTGGCCTCGTACAATCCCCATTGTGATGTAATCTTCCTGCAATTTAACATGCAACCGGTCCATCTGGTTAAGGCTGGATGTACTTTAATGTAATTAAGACCATCCATAACCGCCCATTTAGAGACATTATTGAAAGCCCCGGCAATGTTTAAGAAGACGCCTAGAGCATATTCCTTATATTCCAGGGCTTTCTTTACACTTATTACCACCCTATACAATGCGTTGTGCGTTGTCTACCGACTTGCCTTTGGTGTACGCATGTTGTGTTGTGGAGAGCAGCTTTTCATCCACGTTGGACTTTATGTACACATCTATCAGCCTCTCAAAGGTTTTGAGCAGAAATTATGTTAAACTAATGGGTCTATAGTCTTTGGCATACAAGTGACCGATCTTTCCCGCCTTTGGTAAGAAAGCTACACGAGCAGTTATCCAAGAATGCGGTACATGATTCAGTCTTATACAACCATCGAATATTATTTAAGCCATTCCTCGACCGCCCAACTTGAAACTCGTAGCACGGCCGGGATTATAATATCTCGACCCGGCGATTTAATCTTAGAAAACGTCTTCACTGCCCATTCGATCTTGGTATCAGTCACCAAGCCCGCCACTACCCGCTCCGTGATCGAAGTGTGAGTGCTGTATGCTGGCTGTTCTAAACCATCTCCCGATGGGAAATGTGTATCGAGAAGCACCTCGAGGGATTCCCCACTATCACATGACCATTCCCCGTTCCCTTTCTTTATTAGTCCCTGGACTATATTTCCCCTTGCTAGGACTTTTCTCAACCGTGCTATTTCGCTGGAGCACTCTATGTCCGCACAGAAACTTTTCCATGAGATTCTCTTCGCCTTGGAAATTTCACGCTTGTAGATCCTCAGTAGATACCTGTACTCGTCCCGACACGCTTCGCTTTCCGCGGTCTTTGCTAGCTCAAACATTTCACTTACCTGTCTTCTTAGAAGACTCAGCTCATTGCACCACCATGGTGGCTTTGGTTTTCCTCTGATTTTTCTTAGAGGGCAAGCTTTGTTTTACGAAGTCATAAGCGTCCTTGTTAGGAATTCATTAGACTCCTTTAGTTCTTCCACATTGGCAACCTCTTCGTGTTGTCCCAGTTTCGTTTCTAAATATTTCTGGAATTTAGTCCAGTTTGTTGACCTAGGGTTTCTAAAAGTTCCTCCCTTCTCTACCCTGTCTAGGGGATCCTTCTCTGATCATCAGGATGGTCTATCGAGAAACATCCAATCATACCTTGATATATCACGTTCGGAGCTCAGTGTAATATCCATAACTTTGCTGGATGTTTGACCAATGTATGTAGGGACATTTCCCCTGTTGGCTATCTTCAAATTGGTTTGCAGGATGTAACAAAATAGAGATTCGCCTCTCTCGTTCGTATCTGCTCCTCCCTACGCACTGTGGTGCGCATTTGTATTTGCGCCCTTCGTCCTGTACTAGGCTCTTGCACTTCATCGGTGGAACCTCCGCAGCATGGGCCATGTAGCAGGATGCCAGGATAAGTGCCTGCTTATTCCTTTGCTCAACGGCCACCACTAGGAGGTTCTTAGTAGTATAATTACGCAGCATATATGAATGCAGCTGTTTCCTTACCATTACCACAGCTCGCAGTCGTCCTTCCGTTTGCGCATAGTAAACGCCAAATCCACGCGCGCTAAGTCCAGAAACCTTTCCTCCCGATGAGAGCCACGGTTCCTGGATCAGCGCCAAATCAAAGAGACCCTCCTCAAGGGTTAGGAGGAGTTCGCCACTTTACTGTGTTGGAGGTTTATCTGTAGGACTCGCAGCACCATTGCGCTGTTTGTCCCCCTCCAGCACGTTCGTTGTGACGTCGTCGTCCTCCCCTTGTCATTTTTCTTTGGGGGTGTTCGAGGCCCCCTTCAGCCTCTGGTGACTGTTGTGCCGGGTGTTCCTCTGTGCGACCCACAGCACCATCTGGCTGTTGGGCCTCTTCTAACACCTTCGTGGTTACGTCGGCTACTTCCACCTGACTTTTTTACCTTTGACTTTTGAGGTCCGTTTCGAATTCGCCCACTTCCAGCGTATTAGAATTCTTATCCTCGGGACTTCTATTGCTGAGTCGGATATAAATTTTGCCTGTACCAAACGACATTTTCCAAGCTGCGTGTACAACATATCCTCCGCCTGCTTGTTTGTTTGGAAGATGTAGAACTGACCTTCCTCGGTATGCCGAGATACAGTAAGTACCTTCCCGGCTACCTCGGTATGTTCGGATTCTGATTCTGCAGAAGTGGCAGTGTATCCTCTGACTTCCTCACGCATGGTATCCATACCTTAACTTTTGGTACCGTGGGGATTTGCGCTTTATCCACCATCTTCAACCACGCGTTCGTGCGTTGCCTTTGGAGGTTTGGAATCACTTCCTCCAGGCACCGCAAGCTCGCGGTGTTGTCGCACGCTATCATCTTCACACCATTATACCATACCCCTCCCAATCAAAGGTCGGAATGGGCTTACTTGGTTGTTCCCGCATCATCCTAAGCATTAAGCTAATAAGCTCGTTTTCTACAGATCTCCACCTTTCACTAGTCATCTGTCCGGAAGGACTGCTACGATCAACCAACGCCACAGTCAGTGACTGGTTCGCCACATCACTCATCTTCTCGGGAAAAGCCGGCGTCTTAGTGTTAACTCCCTTTGGCATCTCCGAGAAAGCCGGAGTCTTAGTTTTAACTCCCTTTTGCACTTCCGAGAAAGCCGGAGTCTTAGCGCTATCTCCTTTTTGGCTTATCTCGTACTTCCGTAGTTGGAACTTCCCTCGCAGCTTTCGAAGTAGTTGCTACCTCGCTATTGGGACCCATCTGTCGTACAGCTTTGGGCCTACTTGTCTTGTATATGCGACTGCCCTGCCTCGCGGCTCTGGGACTGGGTCCTTTCTGCCTCTTGAATGTAGGCTTGTCGCCTTACGCCGAAAGTTGCCTCTTCATTCTGCAATTTGACGCTTCTTCCTCCTCGTACAGGTTGCAGAACCGAGGGTTTCTACCAGCAAATCATTTGAACTGCCCTCGACCTACTTCCATCGCCTCATGAGCCCATTCCAAGCGCTCGATCTCCACTTCTATTGGGTCGACCACTGTTCCCAGGCATTGGACAATTCTTAGTGCTGCGCGGTTACGAGAGAGCTCTTTTACTTCCTCTGATTCGTACGCTTCTCCACTCTTCTACTCCGTTTTCATTATGTGTGCTTTTCCAACACGGAGTTCATTAAATCAGCACTACTCTCGCTCCCCGAGTCCGACGCATCACTTAATGGGTATTTGTCGTCTTTGGCTTGCGACTCAGTCCTCCTCCTATCATCCTCCTTATTACAATTTGGTAACGAATTGTTCATCTTGGTCGTACGACCACCTGCCCGACAAGGCGGGCTCAGCGGCCCAGTATTATATACGGGGAAAGAACCGTTAGCCACAGCAGCGCCTCTTACTGTGGTAAGGCCATCAATACTTCCCGAGGTGGCCCGGTATCGGGAAGGCTCCTTTGGAATACAGCCGAATTTATACCCTGGCCGCAAATCGTCCAATAGGCACGGTCCTCATAACACCCTGGATTAAGGGGTTGACAGTTCTTGGTCACCGACATCCCGCCACACTCCTATGAGGCTAGACGGCATAGATGCCAGTCCTAAACAGCTCCGCCTCATAGTCGGGCGCTATGGAGATCGGATAAGCCCTCACACCAACGACAAGGGGCCTACCCTAGTGAGGGCACGAAAGCATTAAACACAGAAAAAAAGTTCAGGAATTTACAGCATTCGTACAATCAACAAATGAATTATTTTACATTGCAAAATCTAAATGCAATTTAAAAACAACAGAATGCTCATGTGGTTTAATACCAAACCATTTAAAAGAATTTATGATGGACCAACATAATGATAGAAAATTCACAATACCTGAATATATTGATGACATTGTAGAAGAAACACCTACAACAATACCAACAATGCCAACAGTTAGTGGTGATCCAACATACGAACCACTTGGAACAGATATGGAAACAAATTGCAAATGAAGCAATTGCAGAAGTATCTGTTACAATGAAACGAGGACATTATACTCAACGATACGATGCTATAAATTTTGTTATGATGTGTGACAGTTTCGGTGTTTCAGATAGGGTTGCTTCATGTTTAGCAACAGCCCTTTTCGAAGATATAAATTTTCGAGATGTTGGTGGTGAACTTGTGATAATGGATAAATCTAAAGTTGCAACAGAAAAAAAATAAAAATTAAAGCTAGAGATGAAGTGCTTTGTAATCAATACATAGATTTCAACATAACTGCATTTTCTTTCGATGGCAGAAAAAATGACTCATTAACTAGAGAGAAAATTAATGAGAAATTTCATACAAATATGCTAAAAGAACCCGTTTTAGTTGTTCTAAAAGAGCCTCATGCTGAATTACTTGAATATGTTAATTTGGGTGAAGAAGGAAATGCAAAACAGAAATTAAAAAAAAGTTAAATGAATTCTTCAATAGCAAAAAACTGTCAATATATCAATTAATTGACATATGCAGCGATGGAGAACCAGCTAATACCGGAACAGAAAATTGTGTTATAAGACTTTTTGAAAAGCATTTAAATATACCACTGCACTGGTTTATATGTTTGCTTCATTTCAATGAATTACCATTTGGTCATTTATTCAGAGCATTATATAAAAGAGTCATGAGTGGACCAGGAGCAGCAAGTGGAAAAATATGCAAAGCCACTCAAGACTGTGAAAAATTTCAGGCATGCATTTGTTAAAATTATTTTATAATATTTTTTCAATTAAATTAAAATAGGAAAATTATACTAATTTTAATTGATCTAAAAAATTTATTTTATTTATTTAAGGTAAGTGATTTTGAACCAATATTGGAAAATATGCCTTGTCTGATCAGTGACGAACAAGAACGAGAATTATCTACAGATGTTAGATATTTATATCAAATGGCCAAATAAGTTTCGAATGGTGCTGTTTCAATTGATTTAGCTAACATAAAACCGGGACAAGTTGTACATTCTCGATGGTTAACCAAAGCAAGCAGGGTATTACGTTTATATAACATTAAAAAGAACATGATCAATTTGCAGTTGGACTTCACTATCCTGTACCTTTTCAGCAACTGCCTTTATTTTCCCAAAAACGAAATTCACATAAAACGGTGCTTAAACTTAAAGCAAGATGCATATACTTTATAAGACCTTATTAATATGCAGTTAGGTCCAATTGACTTAGCTAGAATTATATGTATATATTATTTATGTACATTGTTTAGAGAGACAAAAGAAAAAGTAAAATATGTATTGAAATGCTATGTGCGGCTCTCAGTGCAATTAACCGTACTGTGATAGATATATACACAGGTATGTAGGTAAATATGTTCTGCAGTACTTATATATTATACCAATATAATATATGCGAAATTGTATAATAAGATGGGCGCAGTATTTGTGCACTAGCAGAAGGGTGCTTCTGGGTAATTATTCCCAATCTCAAACGTCCTGCCCAGCTGAACCCTCGCGGGTCAGAATATCTTGGTTTATTCAAGTCAGCCGCACAACCTTTTGTACTGGTCGCTGACACTGGCGTTTAACGTATGTTCCTTCCGAAGTTAGTTGGTATCCGTTGTATGCAATGGTAAGGGCGTATTAAGGTCATTATAACGTAAGGATTGTCTGCACATGATGCAAAGTAGATGATTTTTGGTCGAACGAACAGCCGCTTCCAAATTCCTCCATGATGTGGGGCAGCTGGTGCTATGAAATTGCATTGAGTACCCGCTTGAGCTAAGTACATGCTGCTGCGCGTACGTTGATATCGAGGCGTTTAATTCATCACACATCTGCCTATCAGCTCCTACAAATTGAGTGCCATTGTCGCTGAAGAGCTTAGCACAAATTCCGCGGCGGCTCATAAAACGATCGTACACATCTATGAAGGACCTGGTGCTTAAATCTTCTGCAAGTTCTATATGGACGACGCGTGAGGCCATACACACGAATACTGCCGCATAAGTCTTCGTCGTTGCATTTGACCTCTTGCCACCCGTGCGTACATGAAACAGGCCACAATAATCGAGACCGCTGTTTGAAAACGGTGGGGCCACAAGTACTCGTTCTCTACGCAGCGATACCATTTGCTACTTCTAAAGGATTCGCTGATGTCGCCGGCACACGCTACATCTCCAGACGTTCGCCTTCACCTGCGCGTGGCTTACCCAGAATCTTTGGCTTAAGTATTGTAACATCTGCTGAATACCTCTATAAAGACATCGATGATGGGCATCAGCAATTAGTAAGTTGGTAAATGTATCCTTGGGGATAATAATTGGGTGCCGCTGCTCGTGCGGTATGTCAGCATTTTTGAGGCGTCCACCAACTCGAATTATACCTCCATCGTCCATGTATGGGTAAGTGGTAAAATTTGACTTCTGCTATCGAGCCTGAAATTCGTTTTAGGGGCATTCATTTCGGCTTTGTACTCCTTAGCTTGCACTTGTTTAATAGGTAGATGAAGGGCCCATACCCGTTCTTCCGCTGTCAAGGGTTACGACTTCTGACCTCTGTAGAATTTGTCAAGAAGAGGAACACGATGACCAAATGCTACTGTTGTAAGTAATTAATGATCTGGGTTTATAGCTACTAATGCACGCAGAGGGTGACATTCCGCAGAATGCGATTGGTATTGATCATCAGTAAGTTCTGGAACCACAACCTGATCATCATAACGAAGCTGGCAACGAGGTGGACCTTTCCACCACAATGGATGGCACTGGAGAGCGGAGGGCAAAATTCCTCGGCTTGCACAGTCAGCCGGGTTGAACTCGGAGCGAATGTGGTGGCAACATGTAACGTCGGTATTGGCCTGTATAAATGCCACGCGATTAGCTACGAATTTCTTTAATGACGCTGGTTGTTTGCGAATCCAATAAAGGACTATGGTCGAGTCACTCCAGAGTATATAAGGTGAATGTTCCAAACGCAAAGCATTCCTTACATGATTTAGGATTGTAACAAGGAGGTGAGCCGCACATAGCTCCAAACGTTGTGATTCCTTTTACCGGTGCCACCTTGGTTTTAGCAGTAACAAATGCCATCTTGGAAGCACCACTTGGTGAAATACTGTTCGCATAGATAACAGCAGTGTTGACCGTTGAGCTGGTATCACAGAACGCATGTAGTGTAACAGATGCAGACAAGGACATGTATAACCAACTAGGTACCCTAATTTGCGCTAATTCCTGTAGACCGTTTCGAAACTCGAGCCATTGATCGCCCATTCAGTGGGAAATTGAGTATCCCAATTAAGATCTGCCTTCCACAAAAGTTGAATAAAAATTTTCGCCACAACAACAACAGGAGCAAGGATACCAACCGGGTCATACAATTTAGCTGCATCACTTAAAATATTCCGCTTAGTCGGTGGTGTGTGGATTTCGGAAATACGGACTTTAAAGATTAGTTCATCAGTTAGTGGATCTCAATGTAAGCCTAAAACAGTTGCTTTGGAATTGCTGAATTCGATGTTTTCCGATGATTTCTCTAGAACGGTGATCGCTCCAAGTGTTCTGGCACAGTTGGAGTTCAATATGCTTAAAATGAAGTGACCTTGACGAAGTAATTTATCCACATATTGGGCGCAGTGAACAGCCTCCTCGGAAGAATCAAAACTCTCCAAGTAGTCGTCCACATAAAATGCACTAAGTATGCTATTTCTCGCTGTAACTGCCCGGCAATAATTGACGACAATCCCGAAATTATCTATGATACATTAGCGTAATGAACGAATCGCATTGTACGGACCGCTTGTTATGTCGTACGTTACCGTTGCTAACTCAAATATGCGTAGTGAATCTAAAGGAGACTCTCGCCAAAAAATACGTTGCCATTTCCAATGCAATGGATTGACCTCAACCTGGCGGAACATTTTCCTTATATCTGAAGTTATGGCAATCCGAAAGCGACGGAACCGGTGAAGAATATCTATCAAATTATCTTGAAATTGTGGTCCTGCAAACTGCGTTTCGTTGAGAGATAACCCATTGGTTGTTTTACAAGACGCGTTAAAAAATTTTCCTGTCACCGCATGGTGAGGGATGTAGTAGCATTCATATTGCCAAGTGCAATGTACTCGCGCATAAACGTGATGTAATTGTTGCGAAGTTCAAGGTTGAAAAACTGACGTCTCGCTATTTGATATGACTCACCTAAAGCAGGCGCATCCGGGCGAAAGGGGATTTGTACACTATAACGGCCATTTGATATGCGCCGTACCGTGTCGATGAATATGCGTTCGCATGGATCTACTGAAAGTTCGGTTGCAGGGACAATCTCCTCCACTTGCGAAAACATGGTCCAGTCACTGAGTGTTGGTGCATTTACTAATACAAAGAGCGCGTTTTGACTCGCATCGTATATTTATTGTCGCAGAGCCGAAAACAACCCAGCCTAGGCGGTTGCGCAGCGCATACGGCTCGTCGAGAGATCACTCAGAAATACCTTCGGTTATTAAAGCTGGCCAAATATCGGTACCAATAAGCAAATTTATCTTTTCGGGCGTGCCAAAATTTGGCTCAGCAAGTTGGAGTCCAGAAATGTGGTTCCAGGCAAAGGTGTCATGACACTGGTGTCGTATTCGTTATGGTTGGCAATATGTAAACCTCGAATTGTACTGAAAACTTGTTATCGATGAGGGACGTAATTTGCACCATCGTAGTGCCTTTAGTATAAATTGTTGCGTTTGCCCCTATACCTTCCACTCGTATCTCGACAGGGGTTCTGCGGAGATTCAGAAATTTAAACATGGATTCACTGAGGAAGCTCACCTGAGATCCGATATCACATAGTGCCCGAAACTCATATCACTGTCCATAGCAATTAGCCAGCTGCACTCTAGCCGTTGCAAGTAAGATAGATTGGACAATGAATGACAGGACCTCATCTGTATATCATTGCTGACGTGAATACACTCGTTGCGCGGTTGGTCCTTATACCGGTGCATTTGTCGAGGTGGATGACGAAGTTGATCTGGATATTCCTGGTACTGAGTGTCTAGTTTCTTGGCTCACTCCATGTGCTGTATCTCCACCACGACAGAGTAAAGTGTTATGTTTCTGTTTGCAGATCGAGCACACACCAGAAGAGCACTGCCGACTTGTATGCCCTGGCCGGAAACAATTGAAACATACTGATGCCTGCTTTACAGTCTCCCAGCGTTGTTGTACATCTAAGTTGCGAAAACGTTGGCATTTCATTAGGCGATGATTAGCTGAGCACTATTGGCATACAGCATCTGGTGACGTACTCAATGATTGCGTGGAGTTGACGGTACCAACATGCGCCTTAACGGTACGCCCAGAACCGCGCTTGAGCGCAGTTTGCATAATAGCAAACGTTGGTGTAGAATTAATATTGTCGAAACGCCTCTCGATAAACTGTAGTAAGTCCACTAGCTTCGGTATGTCGGGCGTTTTGAGGCTCATGTCCCATTCGTTTCGCGTCGTTGTCGGTAGCTTCGGCAAAAGGACCGGAACGGCAATTGCATCCCAGTATTCCACAGGAATTTCCATTACGGCGAGGGCGCGGAATGAGTTGCGCACACAATCGACAATGTTTCGCAGCGCAGGCGAAGTCTCTGCTTGATTATCTGGAAGGTTAAGAAGACTCTGTACATGTGTTTCGGATAATAGGCGGGGATTGTCATAACGTCATTTTAACTCTGAACAAACCTCATCGTAGCCGCCACTATACAATCCCCAATCATAGGAACCCTGTCTTGGTCAACACATTGACGAAGCTTGCCTAGTTTGAAGGCAGGGTTCAAGTCGGATCGGTTATGTACCAAAGTTTCGACTTGTCGATTTTCCATTGAAACGAGGAATTGCTAAAGGGTCTAGAAGCATATCGACTTGGGGATTTTCCATTGAAACGAGGAATTGTTAAAGGGTCTAGACGTATATCAGCCTGATGGTTGGTTATCTTAGGCTTCACCTGAGTAGCAGGAGGTTTTAAACGACGCTGTAACGCAACGCATATTGTAGTGTACAGCTCCTCTGTTGTAGCAAATAATTCATCATGAGCTGTAACCTCCTCTTTTTTGGCCTTGCCCACTAGATCAAAGTGATGCTATACAAACCGGTCAAAATGTTGGTTTACGCGGCCAAGTAACACCTCACAATCCACGTCGTCGGGATCGAAGTTTTCATCTTGGATTTCCCTTCCAAGACGCGCAATTTATGAGTGTGGTACCTAAATTTAATGCGGCCATAAAATATAAGCTGATGATATAGTTGATCGTAGTCCTCACAGGAGGCACCAAAAAATGTATAACATTAAAAAGAACACGATCAATTTTCAATTGGACTTCGCTGTCCTGTACCTTTTCAGCAACTGCCTTTATTCTCCCAAAAACCAAATTCAAATAAAACGGTGCTTAAACTTAAAACAAGATGCATATACTTTATATGCCCTTTTTAATATGCAGTTAGGTCGAATTGACTTAGCTAAAATTATATGTATATATTATTTACTTATGTACATCGTGTTTAGAGAGACAAAAGAAAAAGTAAAATTTGTATTGAAATGCTATGTGCGACTCTTAGTGCAATTAACTGTGCTGTGACAGATATATACAGGGATATGTAGGTAATATGTTATGCAGTACTTATATATTATTCCAATGTAATATATGCGAAGCTGTGTGATAAGACGCAGCAATCGTGTAGGTCAGGGAAGCAGTCTGTTAGTCCCTACCTCCGTTTTCACCGTTTGCCAGCACAGAATATATATGTTTGCGACATCCGCCCAATGCAGCTCCTACCTTGGGTGGTGCCACTTTCCTAGATGTTCTAGTCTCCGCGACGGCAACCCCCGACGGGTTTCACCGCGCCATGTTGCCAGGTCGCAAACCCAAATCATCCGGGTACCCCAATGCTTGCCCAAGGACGCCCAGTCCAAGGGCCACAACAGCAATTGCGTCCTGGCCTTCCACAACCCAGGCGTAGTCACCCGTCACTTACCCCCAGAGTGGCGGCGTCTCCCCTTATGCACTTCAGAATTCTGCAGTTAAACTGTAATTGACTAACTGTGAAGATTACGGAGATAGTCGATTTCATGAAGCGGCACAACATCCGCATTGCTGCGATTCAAGAGACTAAACTCACAGCAAGATCTGCATTGCAGACCTGCTCTGGGTATAATGTCCTCAGGAAAGACCGCGAGAGCGGAAATGGAGGCGGCCTCGCGTTTATCATACACCACTCTGTGCAATATTATATATTTGATCCTGGTATCGACCGTAGAGACAATGTCTTAGAACGTCAAGGCCTATCTTCCCGGTCAGGCGATGCAAACCTAGAAATCATCAACATATACATCCCTCCTGCCACCTGTTGCCCCAGTGGATACCGCCCTAATATCAGAGCCTTACTCACTGGCAACAATCGCATTATCTTAGGCGATTTCAATGCCCATCACGATCTATGGCACTCAAACTTGCGGGCGGACAGTAGGGGTGAGATGTTGGCCTATACTTATTTCGCTCGAGCATACGCGGACTTCATCGTCACCGAAAAACGCACTTTCATAAACTTCAAAAAAAGGCAAGTGGGAAGAATATAAATCTTTTACAGACAACCTCTTTGCTGCCCTCCCTATCCCGACTGATGCCCGCCAAGGGGACCGTGGCTTCAATAAGGTCATTGAATCCGCCTCGGCACGCTTCATTCCCGCCGGGAGAATTCCCGACATCCGGCCCACTTCCCGGCGGAGGCCGCAAACTTAGCGAGAAAACGTGACCTTATAAGACAGCTTGATCCAGGCGACCCCTAAATAAGGGATATAAACCAACGCATCAGATTGCTTGTGGACGAACACAAGCGGGCGAAATGGGAGGAGCACCTAAGAGGTTGTAACCTCTCTACCGGTGTGGGTAAACTTTGGCCCGTAGGGAATCCGACTAAGCACAAAGACAAAATTTCCATCGCCTTTGGCGACAAAGTGCTATCGGATGCGCAAAAATGCGCGAGCGCTTTCTGCCGACAATATATAATGCATTCTACGGTCGACAAAGATAGACGGAGAGCCAATAGACACGCACATAAACACAAATTCAGCGCGTCACCAATCACCATCACCGCTAAAGAGGTTGAGGACGCCATTGGTCACGCTAAACCATCCAAAGCAGTGGGCCCAGACGGCATAGCCATGCCGATGTTAAAAGCCTAGGGAAAGAGGGTTTCAAATATTTAGCGCATGTCTTCAACCTGGCTCTTTCCGCCTTTGTCATACCCGAGAAATGGAAAATGGCCAAGGTGGTCCCGCTACTAAAGCCTGGGAAACCAGCTAACATAGGAGAGTCTTATCGTCCCATATCTCTCCTATCGCCAGTAGCAAAGACGCTTGAAGCCATTTTGCTCCCTTATTTCCAAGCAAATTTGCAACTAGCCTCTCATCAGCATGGCTTCAGAACACTCCATAGCACTACCACCGCGCTAAATGCCATTAGCACCCAGATAAATTGCGGCGGATTGCGGAGATTAGTACTCGTAGCGCTAGACCTATCAAAAGCTTTTGATACGGTCAACCATGGCTCGTTACTGCAAGACCTGGAAGGGTATACTCTTCGCCAATGTCTTAAAAGGTGGACCGCAAATTATCTGGGTGGTCGGCAGGCATCGGTGCAATTTAGAAACGAAACATCAAAACCAAGGAGAATTAAACAAGGGGTGCCACAGGGTGGTATGCTATCCCCACTTTTGTTTACTTTCTACATATCTAAGCTACCTTCACCACCGGAAGGAGTCACAATCGTTTCCTACACCGATGACTGCACAGGCCCAGGCCCAAAGATCGATGAGCTATGCAATGAAATAAACGGCTACCTCCCTGATCTCTCCAGTTTTTTCGCCTTCCGAAACCTGGAATTATCAACGACTAAATCTTCCGCGACCTTATTTACAACATGGACGTCCCAAATGTCGACCATTTTGAACCTATACGTCGATGGCACTACGCTACCGACTGTCCTACACCCAAAAATCTTGGGTGTGACGTGTGATCAGGATCTACATTTTGGTGAGCACGCAGCCGCAATTGTTCCGAGAATTCAGAGCAGTAACAAAATCCTCCAATCCTCGCTGGCAGTACCTGGGGAAAAGATAAAGAAACGCTCATGACTACATACAAAGCAATTAGCCAGCCGATTACCTGTTACGCGTCACCCATATGATCGCCAAGCCTAAAAACTACCCACTGGAAGAAACTACAGGCCTGCCAAAATACTGCTCTCAGAATCGCCACGGGCTGTCTTCTTATGTCCCCAGAACACCATCTGCATAATGAGGCGAGAATACTCCCCATCAGGGAGAGAAATGAGATGCTGACCAAACAGTTCCTGTTGAATATCCAGAAACCTGGGCATCCCAACAGACATCTGATTGATGAACCAGCACCGCCTAGGGGCTTAAGGAGTCACCTCCGTAAGCATTTTGAGGAAATATGGCACCTGGGAACCCAGCCGTATGAAGCCAAAAAACACAAGCAGGTCCTGGGTGAACTCCATAAACAGGCGTCGGACCTTTATGCTGGGAAATGCCCGTTGAATCCAGTACTCAAAAAAAGTATCCAAAACTAGCGAGGAGGTACGCATACTCCCCAGGGAAACGCTTGTCACTCTTGCTCAACTTCGTTCCGGATACTGTAACAGGTTAAACTCTTACCTATCCAGAATCAACCCCGACATACAAAATGTATGCCCCGCTTGCAATGTGTCCCCACATGACACCAACCATCTCTTTAATTGTAATGTGGAACCAACGCCTTTAACACCACTTTCCTTATGGTCCACCCCTGTTGAAACAGCAAGTTTCCTTGGACTCCCGTTAGAGGATATTGATGACAATTTGTGATCGGTCGCTGCTGTTAGGTGGGGCGAAGCATTGCTACAACAACAACATGGACGCAGTATCTGTGCACTAGCAGAGGGGTGCTTCTGGGTAATTATTCCCAATCTC
Source organism: Eurosta solidaginis (assembly GCF_040869045.1). Classification (NCBI taxonomy): domain Eukaryota; kingdom Metazoa; phylum Arthropoda; class Insecta; order Diptera; family Tephritidae; genus Eurosta; species Eurosta solidaginis. The sequence goes on along the minus strand of NC_090321.1, from coordinate 128,051,214 downwards.
AAACAACGTCTATATAAAACAACTAATACACCATCGGAAAATTTGCAAACTCTAGCAGTTCATATTATTAGAATTTATGTGCCAATGTGTTTCAATGTAAAATACTATAATTCTGTTTTATACGGCGGTGTACTTTTATCAAAGTTTATTCGTTGGACACGATATCTCCCATGTAATTTACTTAATGTTGTAGATGGTGTAATCCAAAATAATTCATTTTACGCTCATCAAGAAAACAATTTATTTAAAATTTTATGTGATGATAGATAAGTCATATGTGATAGAGCCATCAAAATAATTTTATACTATCGAGAAAAAATACTTTATACTGATATGATTAATCTGATTGACGATAATTTACTATCTGAACCGGCATACACAAGAAATATTCCAAACGATCACTTGGTAAAATTCTTAGATTATGATGAGCCAACACTAGATGATCCTAATATTCCAATGCATATACAAGGAATAGAAAGATATGTACAGTTGTTAACATCTGTTTCCAAACGTGTTATAGAAAAAAAAAAAAACGTGAAGGTGTTATAACTGTTACAGCAGAAAGTCGTGAAAAACAACCACGAATGGAGAGCAAAAAAGATTTAAAAAAATAATAACATAACATTACTTTTATTTTGAAAAATACGTTAAAATTGTCAATTCTAAGTAAAAAAATATTTTTTGAAATAAATTACATTAAAATTATAAAAATTGTGTCTTTTTGCTTATTACTTGATAATATAGGTTTTTTTTGAAAACTTTTTTCTACTAAAACGAATTCGAAAAAAGAAAAACTGTCTGAAGGAAAGTTGTTGGGAATGCGCTGAACTTATTTTAGCTGTAAAGAAAAAAGAATTGCCCATAAGAAATTTGTCACTTAAAAGTTCATTTTACGCTTAATTCTCATAATTTAAGCCTGATATCTCTACTAAAATTCAAAAAGATTATAGAAATAATAGCTTCTGAAATGTGCGTAAAATACCTATAAAGTAAGCCCAATATGATATTTTTCCTATAATTCTATCAGAAGCTATGCAGATGTTTTGGCCAAACCCTACATTCATATGGCAAAATAACTTTTGCAAGAGTAGGGTACTCGAAATCGGACATAGAGCTATGGTCTCTTCAGCAGTTTTTCTTAGAATCACCTGTAGACTACGCTTTTGCTATATCCCTGATGAAAAAAATTCATCCATACAATTTACCGATCTAATATATATATATATATATGTTTTATAGATATGTATACTTTTTGCACAATATTACATATTACGCGTATGCTTATTCAGCCTCTAGTACTTCATACAGTACATGTACCAATATTACACATTAGGCATTTGCATATACATTCTCTAGTGCTACATCAGTGAACGTACCACTGTTACACATTACGCATATGCTTACACATTCTCTAGTGCTTCTTACAGCACATATACCATTATTACACATTACGCATGTGCTAACACATCATATTCTTACACATCAGAAAATCCCCGTTTTTTTGTTGTTGTTGAAGCACTGCTTCGGTATTCATCACGAACTGTTTGGTTAGCATTTAATTTCTCCCCCTTATAAGAAGTATTCTCGCTTCATTATGTAGATGGTGTTCCGGGGACCGTTGCGGTTCTGAAGTAGTATTTAGGCTTGGCGACCATATAGGGGACGCGTAGTATGCAATCGGCTGGCCAATTACTTTATAAGTGTTAATGAGCGTTTCTTTATTTTTTCCCCAGGTACTGCCAGCAAGATATTTGGGGATTTTATTACGGCTCTGGATTTTCGGTACAATTGCGGCTGCATGCTCACTAAAATATAAATCCTGATCAAACGTCACATCTAAGATTTTGGGGTGTAGGACAGTCGGTAGCATAGTGCCATCAACGTGGATGTTCAAAATGGTCAACATTTGGGACGTCCATGTTGTAAATAAGATCACGGAGGATTTAGTCGGTTATAATGACAGGTTTCGCAAGGCGAAAAAACTTGAGAGATCAGGGAGGTAGCCGTTTATTCTGTTACAAAGCTCGCCCATCTGTGTACCTGGGCCTGTGGTCATTATTGTGCAGTCATCGGCGTAGGAAACGATAGTAACTCCTTCTGGTGGCAAAGGTAGCTTTGATAAGTAGAAGTGAAACAAAAGTGGGGATAGGACACCACCACCGTGTGGGACCCCTTGTTTAATTCTTCTTGGGTTTGATGTTTCGTTTCTAAATTGCACCGATGCCTGCCGACCACCCAGAAAATTTGCAGTCCACCTTTTAATACATGGGGAAAGGCTAGACCCTTTCAGGTCTTGCATTAACGTGTCATGGTTGACCTTACCAAAAGCTTTTGATAGGTCTAGCGCAACGAGTACTGTTCTAAGGTGGGGGTTTTGATTTAAACCCCAATTTATCTGGGTGCTAATGGAATTTAGCGCGGTGGTGGTGCTATGAAGTTTTCTAAAGCCATGATGATAACAGGCTAGCTGCAAATTTGCTTTGAAGTAAGGGAGCAAAAATGCTTCAAGCGTCTTGGATATCGGGCGAAATGATTCTCCTATGTTAGCTGGTTTCCCAGGCTTTAGTAGCGGGACCACCTTGGCCATTTTCCATTTTTCGGGATGACAAAGATGAAAAGGGACAGGTTGAAGACATGTGCTAAATATTTGAAACCCTCTTTTCCTAGCCTTTTAAGCATCAGCATGGCTATGCCGTCTGGGCCCACTGCTTGAGATGGTTTAGCTTGACCCATGGCATCCTCAACCTCTTTGGCGTTGATGGTAACTGGAGACGCGCTGAATTTATGTTTATGTGCGTATCTGTTGGCCCGCCGTCTAACTTTGTCAACCGTAGAATGCATTATATATTGTCGGCAAAAAGCCCTCGCACATTTTGTCGCATTCGTGTGCTTACACGGATTTGATAGGGACTTTGCGGTGGACCAAAGCTTACCCACACCGGCAGAGAGGTTACAACCACTTAGATGCTCCTACCATTTCACCCGTTTGTGTTCATCCACAAGCAATCTGATGCGTTTGTTTATATCCCTTATTTGGGGGTTGCCGGGATCGAGCTGTCTAATAAGGTCACGTTCTCTACCTAAATTTGCACCCTGCCCCAGAAAATGAGGCCGAATTTCGGGAATTCTTTCTGCGGGAATAAAGCCAAGTGAGCCAGATTCAACGACCTTACGGAAAGCACGCTCCCCTTGACGAGCATCAGTAGGGATAGGGAGGGCAGCAAAGCGGCTGTCTGTAAAGGATTTGTACTCATCCCACTTTCCTTTTTTAAAGTTTATGAAAGTGCGTTTTTCGGTGAAGATGAAGTCGGCGGTTCGCCCGAGCGAAATAAGTATAGGCAGACGGTCGGTTGCCAATGTTACCATCGGCTGCCAGTTGACGCAGTTTATGAGTCCTGCGCTCACAATTGATATATCTGGCGAACTGTGACAGCTTCCTACCATACGAGTGATGACGTCTCCGTTTGTAAGGCTCTGCTATTAGGGCGGTACTCACTGGGGCAACAGGTGGCAGGGGAGATGTAGATGATGATTATTTCTAGGTTCACATCGCCTGACCGGATGGATAAGCCGTGGCGTTCTAAGACATTATCCCTGCGGCCGATGTCGGGATCAAATATATGATATTGCACTGAGTGGTGAATGATAAACGCGAGACTGCCTCCATTTCCGCTCTCGCGATCTTTTCTGTTTTCATTACACCCAGAACAGTTCTGCAGAGCAGGTCATGCTGTGAGTTTAGCCTCTTGAAAGCTGCGTTGCGGATGTTGTGCTGATTCATGAAATCGAGTATCTCCGTGATCTTCCCAGTTAACCCATTACAGTTCAACTGCAGAATTCTGAAGTGCAGCGGGGGAGACATCGTCATTCACAAAAGATTTATACAAGTTAAGAGGACGTCGGGTTTGGGGATTTAACCCAGAACAACCTATCCGATGCAACCATCCCTTGCACGTGACACACTGACAAGAGTATGACCGTGCTAAAAAGATTCTATTCCGGCAAACGCAGGAGAACCATTTCTCAGGACCGGGGTCAAGAGACGGACCCGGATTGGGTTCGATACCTTCCCGGAGCAGGCGAGTAGGGCGCAGTTCCGCTGCAAGTCGCTGCTGGGACTATGGCAATTTGTGGGAGGGACGCAACAAATTAAATGGGATTACACTGAAATGACAGCCATTGGTCGGGAAAAATCCCGAGTCGCTCCGGTACTTAGAACCGGCTGCCTTGGGAAGTGTTTTTTTCGGTAGACTCTATCGACTATCATCTAACTACTTGAAAAAAAAAACATTATCTCTCAGCCTGTAGTCTACATTTGTGAATTGAAAATTTCATCATTTTGCTGACTTCAATTTGCTGAAACATGATGTTTTTATCTGTGGTTACTACTGACTTACTCAAGGCTTTACTACAGTAGGCGAAAAGTTCTAGAGTAAAAAGTACGCGAAGGTTCGTTCCAATTTCTTCGACAAAATAGTGAACAGCGGAAGTATTGCTTATAAATACAATCCACACAAAAGTAATTAAAAGCACATAGAATAAGTGTGTACCTAAATGGTGAACAAAAGAATAGCAACAAAAACGCGATGAATGTTGGAGATTTCGAGTTCAATACTCAGCCCCCTGGAAACGAGATGATGAAGAAGTGAAATTCAGAAACATGTCCTAGTAACCATCGGCGTTTGTAAACTTTGCAATTTTTGTCTACTATCAATAACAAGAACAATTGTATAAATCAATATGAGCATGTATCGCTAATTAAATACAGATATTAAAAAAATTAAATAAATAAATATTCATTTTCTTACATTAACTGCTGCATAAATCCGCGAATTAATCGAATGTTATTATTATGTCCACTGTATCTTACGACAATGATTGAATCGGAACATCGGTTATCAGGCGTTTCAAACTGTTAACAGAATGTTTTCGCATAGATTGGTCCGTGATCCACTTTCCATAAAGAAACTTCACAGGAACACTCTCCGGGTTGATGTGAAGCTATTCTGCAAATTTTAATATAATCTGCGAAGTGAATTCGGAGTCCATAAGCTGCATACAAACATATATTTGTCCTTTAAGTTTAAAACAATAATAAACGAAAAATACTAGTATCATTGCGAAAAAAGCGTCAGGCGCTCGATATACGAAAAATGTGGCACAAATGCCCACGTTTTTTTACCACAATAATACTAGTATCTTTTTGTTCATTATTGTTCTAAGCTTATTTTTAAAATTATTTTTAACTTTTTAGTTGATATTATTTATTAGTTTTTTAAACTATATTTATTTTTTCACTATTTAGTTAAATTAAAATATATACACATATACATGTTTACATCCTACAAACCTATATGTGCACTCCCAAAGTTAAATAACGCTACCGAATGCTGGCTTTTTTCGAATATCCTCATACATACATATACATTAGACTGTGTCGATTTATTAACCGATATCGCGCCATCGATTTTTCGATAGGATTCGGGCTCAGGAAAAAAGAGTTCCACTACATGCGTACCCCATGTACCCAAAAACATATTTTCGAGCCTGAGAAATTTCGTTTTTTTTACTTTTTTTCGACTTTGATTTTTAAGGTTTTTTTTCATGACCTAATAAAAAAATTTTCATTTAATTGTACAATTTTCATGTATACCCTGTCCGATCTAAAAATGTCCGCTAAACGTTGTCGATAACATTTTTTTGAAAAAAAAAAGTAATATTTTATCGACAACGTTTTTAGCGGACATTCTTGCATCGGACAGGGTATACATATGAAAATTTTTCAGTAGGTCATGAAAAAAACCTTAAAAATCAAAGTCGAAAAAAGTCAAAAAAATGAAATTTCGCAGGCTCGAAAATATTTTTTTGGCTATGTGTAGCGGAACTTTTTTTTCCTGAGCCCAAATCCTATCGAAAAATCGATGGCGCGGTATCGGTTAACTTTCGTCCATACAAATCGACCCACCCTAATATATATCCCTCCCAAAGCAAGTTTTCTCTTGCAATTCACAGCCTGTGACCTTCGTGTCACAGTTTTTAAAACTTCGCTCTCATCATTTATTTATAACGCGCCCAAATAAGTATAACTCCAAAAAAACGCATAGCAGTTAAAGTGTGAGCAATACCTGGAAAGATTCGAGATAAGATAAATATCTAAAGTAATCTGAAAGCGATTTTGAAATTATTCCGAGTTAGTTGTGATGTAATCTCGAAAGGTTCACGAATCGGTGCCGAAGTGGTGCCACAATTCGACCATTTTGTATACGATTCAGTTCTATCCCCTTCAAAGCTCGTCCATCCTGTGCGAATGCGAAAAAGTGGCACTTGCTCAATTTTAGTTGATATGGACTCTCAAGGAATTTACCACTCATATTTCTAATGGATGTAGAAAAACCCTTCACACTCATATTTCTAATGGATGTAGAAAAACCCTTCACACCGATTTAATTTACACCTATTTCTTTCTGGGGTCATCAGTGTTTCTTCTAGTTTCCACAGGACAACCATCTTGGTCCGAACTGTTCTTGTTGTTCATAAACGATATCCAATACAATAAAATACTCAATAATCTCGATGTACGCTGACGACGTAAAACTTTTGAAATCATACGCGTCGGTTGAGGAAGATTCGTTGCTTCAAACGGATTTAAATCACTTGGTTATTTGGTGCAATGTAAATTATATGCCGCTCAAGCTTGAAAAATGTAAAGTATAGTAAAATGTAAGCTTCATATACAATTAACAACTATAGTCGAGAAATTCTAAATAATTTTGTTGACTTGGGAGTCATGATGGAAGTTAGTTTCAACCTTCGTATTAATCCTATTAATAGTGGCCGCCGTGGTGTGATGGTAGCGTGCTCTGCCTACCACACCGAAGATCCTGATTCCGTTCGGAGTCGTCATAAAACAAGTAGGTCCTGTCCCAATTTGTAGTGAAAATTTAAAAAAGGAGCACGACGCAAATTGGAAGAGAACACTCAAACATATTTGATAGCTTGGACTTCCTTTTTTCTATAAAAGACTGTTCTCACCTCTCTTAATAATTAATGTATAATATATTTGCTTCTGTGCTCTTTAAGTATTACGCTTAGCTGATGATATCTCTTCTGTAACTGAGCAGTCTCAGATCTCCACGCTTGACAAACCGCTGCTTATCAAAGACTCGGCATAAACAAAAAAAACAAAAAGAAGTTATTATCTACTGCTTAAAACGACGTACGTTGTAACGCCCGAGATCGAATGAATGTTTCCTTATTTTTTCTGTTTTGTTTGTTGATAATTTAATTTATTGTTCTGTAAATTGAATTGAATTTTGTACTCATATTTGGTGAAAGTTTCTGTTAAAACATTTTATTATTGTATCTTATTGTAATGGCTGTGGGTACACAATAGTTTTGGTTTATTCGTTCGGTGCAAAGATAAACAAATTTTTTTTTGTCCCATCTCTAGAGCAAGCAACATATAGCTGGCCATGGGAAAAGCACGGACTCTCTAAATTTAAGCCTGCAACAGTAAGCGATTGTGCTTGTGCTTTGTTGATTGTAATTGCAAAAGCAATTCGTACAGGGAATTTTAAGCGCTTAAAATTGAATGGCAAATCTGTACGAATCATTGGGATCCGTGGTATGAGCACATCTTCACTTTTGCTTTTACCGCTGATGATTGTTGCTTCGATTACATTAGGCATTAATTTCTAAACGCGAAGTATGGTTCCATTGCACAATTTTTGTGGGTTTAAATTCCGCAGAAGCATGATTGGTGAGCCAATTTTCAAAGTTATAATATATGCGCAGGCAATCCAAGTGGTTCCAAAGAGTTTAGAAATTCAATTGGATAATTCACAATTTTATCTTCATCTGCAACTGTGTCGATCGATTTATATTTCGTCACTTCACCAGGAAATTGGTTTTGAATGCGATCATTGATTTTGTTAACATGATCATTTTTGGGAGCTAAGAAAGTTCGTTCACAACCCTACAGCCAGAATTTGGTTATGATTGAGATATGGGAAACACGCTTTCATAGGGAACACACACACATAATTTTATTTTTATAGAAGATTTAGATAGATTTAAACTAACACATTTTTTTAAAGGCGGCAGAATACTAAACGTCCAAAAGGAATAACTGCCAAACTCAAAAATGCAGTCAAACTTTAGGTGTTAAAATAACCTAAGTTTGTACGGCAGCCATAGTTCTGAAAATTACCATTTGTAGGGAAGTTGCCACGCCCCTTTTTTCCCAATTCCACATTTTACTGAAGGTGTTAGGACTTAACGTCATAGAGCTTCTTACCAATTTTCATTATCCTACCATTACTACATCCAGAGATATGCAGTATGAAATATGAATAACTTTCGTCCTGATCGAAGGAACCTACAGGAAGTTATAATATATGCGCAGGCAATCCAAGTGGTTTTAAAGAGTTTAGAAATTCAATTGGATAATTCACAATTTTATCTTCATCTGCAACTGTGTCGATCGATTTATATTTCGTCAATTCACCAGGAAATTGGTTTTGAATGCCATCATTGATTTTGTTAACATGATCATTTTTGTGAGCTAAGAAAGTTCGCTGTGATGGTAGCGTGCTCCGCCTACCACACCGTATGCCCTGGGTTCACACCTCGGGCAAAGCAACATCAAAATTTTAGAAATAAGGATTTCAATTAGAAGAAAATTTTTCTAAGCGGGGTCGCCCCTCGGCAGTGTTTGGCAAGCGCTCCGGGTGTATTTCTGCCATGAAAAGCTCTCAGTGAAAACTCATCTGCCTTGCAGATGCCGTTCGGAGTCGGCATAAAACATGTAGGTCCCGTCCGGCCGATTTGTAGGGAAAATCAATAGGAGCACGACGCAAATTGGAAGAGAAGCTCGGCCTTAGATCTCTTCGGAGGTTATCGCGCCTTACATTTATTTTTTTTTTAAGAAAGTTCGCTCACATAGCCAAAAAACAAAATCATTTAAATTCAAAATTCTTATTTCTGAAATATGACACAATTTCGTCTTGATCGGAGGAATCTACAGCCAGAATTTGGTGATGATTGAAGTATGGGAAACACTTTTCATAGGGAACACACACACATAATTTTATTTTTATAGAAGACTAGCTGACCCGACAGACGTTGTTCTGTCATTGTACTCTTTTGTAGTTGTTTAAAAAATTTTCATACCTTCCGAGCATGTCCGTTCCATAGCTTTACTTTTCAGGTATCTTGCACGCCTGTTGATGAAGATAATTTGTGGTTTACAGCCGTTAAGTTGAACTTACTGTCATTTGAATCAAATACTTTTTAATTGTAGATAGAATAGTTGCTAAATTATTTTTAAAATCTTTTGAAAACAACAAACATTTTAGTGTTAAACAACAATCCGCAATATCAGTAAATTGGCCTACTACGTATTCGTGTTAATTCAAATTATATTTTCCTATTTGAAATTTTATGTCACACCAAAAGATGCAACATTATCCGCTGGGTGTACTACCATAAGTGAAAAATTTATCTTCATAACGATGGATTTTATGCTGCTAAAAGTTATACAAAAAATCTTCAAAGTTTTAGCTAGTATAACTTTTGAAAAATCTGTGGCATAGAGTTATGGGACGTAAAATTGTTAGTTTTGCCAAAATAAATACAGGATCTCGAATCTTAAAAATATTTCTACACTTTTGACAACTTTGGGATGATTAAGTTACTTCCTCGATTATATATTTTTGATATAAATTTAAGCGGCAAAAATTACAAAAGTCTTGTGGAATTCTCAAAAGTTGGCATTGGAAAAATTTAAATTTATGTTGCATATACGAAAGGGTTATATAAAAGAAATTTATTTACGGCGACATCTGGCAAAGTTTTTTCCATCCACTCTGATTCATATACTGGTGCGTAAAACAACCAAATCCGCATGAATAAATTTTAGATTTTCCAATTTTTTTTTTTGCTGTAAATGAACAGTCAGTCCGATCGAAATAAAGGAAAGGAAAATTTTTTGAAATTGGTCAAACCGTTTTTGAGTAATATCTAAAATATTTTTTGATTGAAGTTTTTTAAATAAATTTTTTTGTCGTAAATGATCCCTGAATCAGATCGAAAATAATAGAAAAAAATTATTCAAATCGATGCAGCCGTTTTTCAGTTTTGAATGACCTAACGCACACAAATTCATTTTTATATATATAGATTACAAAAGTCTTGTGGAACTCTCAAAGGTTGGCATTGGAAAAATTTAAATTTGTGTTGCATATACGAAAGGGTTATATAAAAGAAATTTATTTACGGCGACATCTGACAAAATTTTTTCCATCCACTCTGATTCATATACTGGTGCGTAAAACAACCAAAGCCGCATGCATAATAACAACCAAACTCGTACTATTACCTAAAATTTTCATAAATTGAAGGTTTTCCAAATTTTTTTTTACTGTAAATGAACAGTCAGTCCGATAGAAATAAAGGAAAGAAGAAATTTCTGAAATCGGTCAAACCGTTTTTGAGTAATATCTAAAATATTTTTTAATTGAAGTTTTTTAAATAAATTTTTTTGTGGTAAATGATCCCTGAATCAGATCGAAAATAATAAAAAAAAAATTATTCAAATCGGTGTAGCTGTTTTTCAGTTTTGAATAACCTAACGCACACAAATTAATTTTTATATATATAGATTGCAACAGTCTTGTGAAATTCTCAAAGGTTGGCATTGGAAAAATTTAAATTTATGTTGCATATACGAAAGAGTTATATAAAAGAAATTTATTTAGGGCGTCATCTGACAAAATTTTTTCCATCCCCTCTGATTCATGTACTGGTGCGTAAAACAACCAAAGCCGCATGAATAAATTTTAGATTTTCCAATTTTTTTTTTTGCTGTAAATGAACAGTCAGTCCGATCGAAATAAAGGAAAGGAAAAATTTTTGAAATCGGTCAAACCGTTTTTGAGTAATATCTAAAATATTTTTTGATTGAAGTTTTTTAAATAAATTTTTTTGTCGTAAATGATCCCTGAATCAAATCGAAAATAATAGAAAAAAATTATTCAAATCGGTGCAGCCGTTTTTCAGTTTTGAATGACCTAACGCACACAAATTCATTTTTATATATATAGATTACAAAAGTCTTGTGGAACTCTCAAAGGTTGGCATTGGAAAAATTTAAATTTGTGTTGCATATACGAAAGGGTTATATAAAAGAAATTTATTTACGGCGACATCTGACAAAATTTTTTCCATCCACTCTGATTCATATACTGGTGCGTAAAACAACCAAAGCCGCATGCATAATAACAACCAAACTCGTACTATTACCTAAAATTTTCATAAATTGAAGATTTTCCAAATTTTTTTTTACTGTAAATGAACAGTCAGTCCGATAGAAATAAAGGAAATAAGAAATTTCTGAAATCGGTCAAACCGTTTTTGAGTAATATCTAAAATATTTTTTAATTGAAGTTTTTTAAATAAATTTTTTTTGTGGTAAATGATCCCTGAATCAGATCGAAAATATTAAAAAAAAAAAAATTATTCAAATCGGTGTAGCTGTTTTTCAGTTTTGAATGACCTAACGCACACAAATTAATTTTTATATATATAGATTGCAAAAGTCTTGTGAAATTCTCAAAGGTTGGCATTGAAAAAATTTAAATTTGTGTTGCATATACGAAAGGGTTATATAAAAGAAATTTATTTAGGGCGACATCTGACAAAATTTTTTCCATCCACTCTGATTGATATACTGGTGCGTAAAACAACCAAAGCCGCATGAATAATAACAACCAAACTCGTACTATTAGCTAAAATATTGATAAATTGAAGATTTTCCAATTTTTTCTTGCTGTAAATGAACAGTCAGATCGAAATAAAGGAAAGAAAAAATTTTTGAAATCGGTCAAACCGTTTTTGGGTAATAGCTAAAATATTTTTTAATTGAAGTTTTTTAAATACATTTTTTTGTCGCAAATGATCCCTGAATCAGATCGAAAATAATAGAAAAAAAAAAATTATTCAAATCAGTGTAGCCGTTTTTTAGTTTTGAACGACCTAACGCACACAAATTCATTTTAATATATATAGATTGCAAAAGGCTTGTGGAATTCTCAAAGGTTGGCTTTGGAAAAATTTAAATTTGTGTTGCATATACGAAAGGGTTATATAAAAGAAATTTATTTAGGGCGACATCTGACAAAATGTTTTCCATCCACTCTGATTCATATACTGGTGCGTAAAACAACCAAAGCCGCACGTCGATCACGTGGTCAAAGCTAAACTGTACGATCACGTTTAATCATATATCTCTATACATGAACACGGATTTGTCCCCTCGAGATCAACTTGCTCAAATCTGGTCTTAATTACAAACAAAATAGTTAACGCCTTCGAGAGCCAAGCACAGTTAGATGTAGTTTACACTGACTTTTCTAAGGCATTCGACAAGGTAGACCATTCCATTCTCTTGGAAAAACTCAAAGCATTCGGCATTAACGGAAACCTTCTAGATTTTTTCTCAAGTTTTCTTATGGGACGAAAACTTTTCGTCCAAATGGAATCCGCTAGATCTCAGACTTACATACATGCTTGGTCAGGTATCCCCCAAGGTACACATCTTGGGCCTCTCCTCTTTTTACTATTTATTAATGACCTTCCTGATCAATTTTCAACTGCGGATTGTCTTATGTTTGCGGATGATTTTAAATTATTCCTAAAAATTCAAAATACAATTGACTGTTCTAGTCTTCAGTCTAAATAATCTTTCTAATTGGTGTATATTAAATCATCTCCATCTAAATGTTAGTAAATGTTGCGTCATCACGTTTGCTAAAAAGTCTAAGACAGTGACAAAAATTAACAGTCAGGCCGATCGAAATAAAGGAAAGAAAAAAATTTTGAAATCGGTCAAACCGTTTTTGGGTAATAGCTAAAATATTTTTTAATTGAAGTTTTTTAAATAAATTTTTTTGTCGCAAATGATCCCTGAATCAGATCGAAAATAATAGAAAAAAAATTTTTTAAATCGGAGTAGCCGTTTTTCAGTTTTGAACGACATAACGCACACAAATTCATTTTTATATATATAGATTGCAAAAGTCTTGTGGAATTCTCAAAGGTTGGCATTGGAAAAATTTAAATTTATGTTGCATATACGAAAGGAACAGTCAGTCCGATCGAAATAAAGGAAAGGAAAAATTTTTGAAATCGGTCAAAGAGTTTTTGGGTAATAGCTAAAAAATTTTTTAATTGAAGTTTTTTAAATAAATTTTTTTGTCGCAAATGATCCCTGAATCAGATCGAAAATAATAGAAAAAAAATTATTCAAATCGGTGTAGCCGTTTTTCAGTTTTGAACGACCTAACGCACACAAACTCATTTTTATATATATAGATTACAAAAGGCTTGTGGAGTTCTTAAAGGTTGGCTGAAATCGGTCAAACCGTTTTTGGGTAATAGCTAAAATATTTTTTAATTGAAGTTTTTTAAATAAATTTTTTTGTCGCAAATGATCCCTGAATCAGATCGAAAATAATAGAAAAAAAATTTTTTAAATCGGTGTAGCCGTTTTTCAGTTTTGAACGACATAACGCACACAAATTCATTTTTATATATTTAGATTGCAAAAGTCTTGTGGAATTCTCAAAGGTTGGCATTCGAAAAATTTAAATTTATGTTGCATATACGAGAGGGTTATATAAAAGAAATTTATTTAGGGCGACATCTGACAAAATTTTTTCCATCCACTCTGATTCATATACTGGTGCGTAAAACAACCAAAGCCAGATGAATAAATTGAAGATTTTCTAAATTTTTTTTTGCTATAAGTGAACAGTCAGTCCGATCTAAATAAAGGAAAGAAAAACTTTCTGAAATCGGTCAAACCGTTTTTGAGTAATATCTAAAATATTTTTTAATTGAAGTTTTTTAAATAAATTTTTTTGTCGTAAATGATCCCTGAATCAGTTCAAAAATAATAGAAAAAAAATTATTCAAATCGATGTAGCCGTTTTTCAGTTTTGAACGACCTAACGCACACAAATTCATTTTTATATATATAGATTACATAAGTCTTGTGGAATTCTCAGAGGTTGGCATTGGAAAAATTTAAATTTGTGATGCATATACGAAAGGGTTATATAAAAGAAATTTATTTAGGGCGACATCTGACAAAATTTTTTCCATCCACTCTGATTCATATACTGGTGCGTAAAATATTTTTTAATTGAAGTTTTTTAAATAAATTTTTTTGTCGCAAATGATCCCTGAATCAGATCGAAAATAATAGAAGAAAAATTATTCAAATCGGTGTAGCCGTTTTTCAGTTTTGAACGACCTAACGCACACAAATTCATTTATATATATGTATATAGATAGCAAAAGTCTTGTAGAATTCTCAAAGGTTGGTATTGGAAAAACTTAAATTTATGTTGCATATACAAAAGGGTTATATAAAAGAAATTTATTTAGGGCGACATCTGACAAAATTTTTTCCATCCACTCTGATTCATATACTGGTGCGTAAAAAAACCAAAGCCGCATGAATAATAACAACCAAACTCGTACTATTAGCTAAAATGTTGATAAATTGGAGAATTTCCAATTTTTTTTTGCTGTAAATGAACAGTCAGTCCGATCTAAACAAAGGAAAGAAACAATTTCTGAAATCGGTCAAACCGTTTTTGAGTAATATCTAAAATATTTTTTTAATTGAAGTTTTTTAAATAAATTTTTTTGTCGTAAATGATGCCTGAATCAGTTCAAAAATAATAGAAAAAAAATTATTCAAATCGATGTAGCCGTTTTTCAGTTTTGAACGACCTAACGCACACAAATTCATTTTTATATATATAGGTTACAAAAGTCTTGTGGAATTCTCAAAGGTTGGCATTGGAAAAATTTAAATTTGTGTTGCGTATACGAAAGGGTTATATAAAAGAAATTTATTTAGGGCGACATCTGACAAAATTTTTTCCATCCACTCTGATTCATATACTGGTGCGTAAAACAACCAAAGCCGCATGAATAATAACAACCAAACTCGTACTATTAGCAAAAATATTGATAAATTGAAGATTTTCCATTTTTTTTTTGCTGTAAATGAAATGATTTCGGTCCGATTGAAATAAAGGAAAGAAAAAATTTTTGAAATCGGTCAAACCGTTTTTGGGTAAAAGCTAAAATATTTTTTAATTGAAGTTTTCTAAATAAATTTTTTTTCGCAAATGATCCCTGAATAAGATCGAAAATAATAGAAAAAAAAATTATTCAAATCGATGTAGCCGTTTTTCAGTTTTGAACGACCTAACGCACAAAAATTCATTTTTATATATATAGATTACAAAAGTCTTGTGGAATTCGCAAAGGTTGGCATTGGAAAAATTTAAATTTGTGTTGCATATACGAAAGGGTTATATAAAAGAAATTTATTTAGGGCGACATCTGACAAAATTTTTTCCATCCACTCTGATTCATATACTGGTGCGTAAAACAACCAAAGCCGCATGAATAATAACAACCAAACTCGTACTATTAGCTAAAATATTGATAAATTGGAGAATTTCCAATTTTTTTTGCTGTAAATGAACAGTCAGTCCGATCTAAATAAAGGAAAGAAAAAATTTCTGAAATCGGTCAAACCGTTTTTGAGTAATATCTAAAATATTTTTTAATTGAAGTTTTTTAAATAAATTTTTTTCTCGTAAATGATCCCTGAATCAGATCGAAAATAATAGAAAAACAAGTATTCAAATCGGTGTTGCCGTTTTTCAGTTTTGAACGACCTAACGCACACAAATTCGTTTTTATATATATAGATTGCAAAAGTTTGTGGAATTCTCAAAGGTTGGCATTGGAAAAATTTAAATTTATGTTGCATATACGAAAGGGTTATATAAAAGAAATTTATTTAGGGCGACATCTGACAAAATTTTTTCCATCCACTGATTCATATACTGGTGCGTAAAACAACCAAAGCCGCATGAATAATAACAACCAAAGTCGTACTATTAGCTAAAATATTGATAAATTGAAGAGTTTCCAATTTTTTTTGCTGTATATTAACAGTCAGTCCGATCGAAACAAAGTAGAGAAAAAATGTTTGAAATCGGTCAAACCGTTTTTGGGTAATAGCTAAAATATTTTTTAATTGAAGTTTTTTAAATAAATTTTTTTGTCGCAAATGATCCCTGAATCAGATCGAAAATAATAGAAAAACAAGTATTCAAATCGGTGTTGCCGTTTTTCAGTTTTGAACGCCCTAACGCACACAAATTCGTTTTTATATATATAGATTGCAAAAGTTTGTGGAATTCTCAAAGGTTGGCATTGGAAAAATTTAAATTTATGTTGCATATACGAAAGGGTTATATAAAAGAAATTTATTTAGGGCGACGTCTACAAAATTTTTTCCATCCACTGATTCATATACTGGTGCGTAAAACAACCAAAGCCGCATGAATAATAACAACCAAACTCGTACTATTAGCTAAAATATTGATAAATTGGAGAATTTCCAATTTTTTTTTGCTGTAAATGAAATGATTTCGGTCCGATTGAAATAAAGGAAAGAAAAAATTTTTGAAATCGGTCAAACCGTTTTTGGGTAAAAGCTAAAATATTTTTTAATTGAAGTTTTCTAAATAAATTTTTTTTCGCAAATGATCCCTGAATAAGATCGAAAATAATAGAAAAAAAATTTTTTAAATCGGTGTAGCCGTTTTTCAGTTTTGAACGACATAACGCACACAAATTCATTTTTATATATTTAGATTGCAAAAGTCTTGTGGAATTCTCAAAGGTTGGCATTCGAAAAATTTAAATTTATGTTGCATATACGAGAGGGTTATATAAAAGAAATTTATTTAGGGCGACATCTGACAAAATTTTTTCCATCCACTCTGATTCATATACTGGTGCGTAAAACAACCAAAGCCAGATGAATAAATTGAAGATTTTCTAAATTTTTTTTTGCTATAAGTGAACAGTCAGTCCGATCTAAATAAAGGGAAGAAAAACTTTCTGAAATCGGTCAAACCGTTTTTGAGGAATATCTAAAATATTTTTTAATTGAAGTTTTTTAAATAAATTTTTTTGTCGTAAATGATCCCTGAATCAGTTCAAAAATAATAGAAAAAAATTATTCAAATCGATGTAGCCGTTTTTCAGTTTTGAACGACCTAACGCACACAAATTCATTTTTATATATATAGATTACAAAAGTCTTGTGGAATTCTCAGAGGTTGGCATTGGAAAAATTTAAATTTGTGTTGCATATACGAAAGGGTTATATAAAAGAAATTTATTTAGGGCGACA
Source organism: Eurosta solidaginis (assembly GCF_040869045.1). Taxonomy (NCBI): domain Eukaryota; kingdom Metazoa; phylum Arthropoda; class Insecta; order Diptera; family Tephritidae; genus Eurosta; species Eurosta solidaginis. The sequence goes on along the minus strand of NC_090321.1, from coordinate 128,033,921 downwards.
TCTGACAAAATTTTTTCCATCCACTCTGATTCATATACTGGTGCGTAAAATATTTTTTAATTGAAGTTTTTTAAATAAATTTTTTTGTCGCAAATGATCCCTGAATCAGATCGAAAATAATAGAAGAAAAATTATTCAAATCGGTGTAGCCGTTTTTCAGTTTTGAACGACCTAACGCACACAAATTCATTTATATATATGTATATAGATAGCAAAAGTCTTGTAGAATTCTCAAAGGTTGGTATTGGAAAAACTTAAATTTATTTTGCTTATACGAAAGGGTTATATAAAAGAAATTTATTTAGGGCGACATCTGACAAAATTTTTTCCATCCACTCTGATTCATATACTGGTGCGTAAAACAACCAAAGCCGCATGAATAATAACAACCAAACTCGTACTATTAGCTAAAATGTTGATAAATTGGAGAATTTCCAATTTTTTTTTGCTGTAAATGAACAGTCAGTCCGATCTAAACAAAGGAAAGAAAAAATTTCTGAAATCGGTCAAACCGTTTTTGAGTAATATCTAAAATATTTTTTAATTGAAGTTTTTTAAATAAATTTTTTTGTCGTAAATGATCCCTGAATCAGTTCAAAAATAATAGAAAAAAATTATTCAAATCGATGTAGCCGTTTTTCAGTTTTGAACGACCTAACGCACACAAATTCATTTTTATATATATAGATTACAAAAGTCTTGTGGAATTCTCAGAGGTTGGCATTGAAAAAATTTAAATTTGTGTTGCATATACGAAAGGGTTATATAAAAGAAATTTATTTAGGGCGACATCTGACAAAATTTTTTCCATCCACTCTGATTGATATACTGGTGCGTAAAACAACCAAAGCCGCATGAATAATAACAACCAAACTCGTACTATTAGCTAAAATATTGATAAATTGAAGATTTTCCAATTTTTTCTTGCTGTAAATGAACAGTCAGATCGAAATAAAGGAAAGAAAAAATTTTTGAAATCGGTCAAACCGTTTTTGGGTAATAGCTAAAATATTTTTTAATTGAAGTTTTTTAAATACATTTTTTTGTCGCAAATGATCCCTGAATCAGATCGAAAATAATAGAAAAAAAAAATTATTCAAATCAGTGTAGCCGTTTTTTAGTTTTGAACGACCTAACGCACACAAATTCATTTTAATATATATAGATTGCAAAAGGCTTGTGGAATTCTCAAAGGTTGGCTTTGGAAAAATTTAAATTTGTGTTGCATATACGAAAGGGTTATATAAAAGAAATTTATTTAGGGCGACATCTGACAAAATTTTTTCCATCCACTCTGATTCATATACTGGTGCGTAAAACAACCAAAGCCGCACGTCGATCACGTGGTCAAAGCTAAACTGTACGATCACGTTCAATCATATATCTCTATACATGAACACGGATTTGTCCCCTCGAGATCAACTTGCTCAAATCTGGTCTTAATTACAAACAAAATAGTTAACGCCTTCGAGAGCCAAGCACAGTTAGATGTAGTTTACACTGACTTTTCTAAGGCATTCGACAAGGTAGACCATTCCATTCTCTTGGAAAAACTCAAAGCATTCGGCATTAACGGAAACCTTCTAGATTTTTTCTCAAGTTTTCTTATGGGACGAAAACTTTTCGTCCAAATGGAATCCGCTAGATCTCAAACTTACATACATGCTTGGTCAGGTATCCCCCAAGGTACACATCTTGGGCCTCTCCTCTTTTTACTATTTATTAATGACCTTCCTGATCAATTTTCAACTGCGGATTGTCTTATGTTTGCGGATGATTTTAAATTATTCCTAAAAATTCAAAATACAATTGACTGTTCTAGTCTTCAGTCTAAATAATCTTTCAAATTGGTGTATATTAAATCATCTCCATCTAAATGTTAGTAAATGTTGCGTCATCACGTTTGCTAAAAAGTCTAAGACAGTGACAAAAATTAACAGTCAGGCCGATCGAAATAAAGGAAAGAAAAAAATTTTGAAATCGGTCAAACCGTGTTTGGGTAATAGCTAAAATATTTTTTAATTGAAGTTTTTTAAATAAATTTTTTTGTCGCAAATGATCCCTGAATCAGATCGAAAATAATAGAAAAAAAATTTTTTAAATCGGAGTAGCCGTTTTTCAGTTTTGAACGACATAACGCACACAAATTCATTTTTATATATATAGATTGCAAAAGTCTTGTGGAATTCTCAAAGGTTGGCATTGGAAAAATTTAAATTTATGTTGCATATACGAAAGGAACAGTCAGTCCGATCGAAATAAAGGAAAGGAAAAATTTTTGAAATCGGTCAAAGAGTTTTTGGGTAATAGCTAAAAAATTTTTTAATTGAAGTTTTTTAAATAAATTTTTTTGTCGCAAATGATCCCTGAATCAGATCGAAAATAATAGAAAAAAAATTATTCAAATCGGTGTAGCCGTTTTTCAGTTTTGAACGACCTAACGCACACAAACTCATTTTTATATATATAGATTACAAAAGGCTTGTGGAATTCTTAAAGGTTGGCTGAAATCGGTCAAACCGTTTTTGGGTAATAGCTAAAATATTTTTTAATTGAAGTTTTTTAAATAAATTTTTTTGTCGCAAATGATCCCTGAATCAGATCGAAAATAATAGAAAAAAAATTTTTTAAATCGGTGTAGCCGTTTTTCAGTTTTGAACGACATAACGCACACAAATTCATTTTTATATATTTAGATTGCAAAAGTCTTGTGGAATTCTCAAAGGTTGGCATTCGAAAAATTTAAATTTATGTTGCATATACGAGAGGGTTATATAAAAGAAATTTATTTAGGGCGACATCTGACAAAATTTTTTCCATCCACTCTGATTCATATACTGGTGCGTAAAACAACCAAAGCCAGATGAATAAATTGAAGATTTTCTAAATTTTTTTTTGCTATAAGTGAACAGTCAGTCCGATCTAAATAAAGGAAAGAAAAACTTTCTGAAATCGGTCAAACCGTTTTTGAGTAATATCTAAAATATTTTTTAATTGAAGTTTTTTAAATAAATTTTTTTGTCGTAAATGATCCCTGAATCAGTTCAAAAATAATAGAAAAAAAATCATTCAAATCGATGTAGCCGTTTTTCAGTTTTGAACGACCTAACGCACACAAATTCATTTTTATATATATAGATTACATAAGTCTTGTGGAATTCTCAGAGGTTGGCATTGGAAAAATTTAAATTTGTGATGCATATACGAAAGGGTTATATAAAAGAAATTTATTTAGGGCGACATCTGACAAAATTTTGTCCATCCACTCTGATTCATATACTGGTGCGTAAAATATTTTTTAATTGAAGTTTTTTAAATAAATTTTTTTGTCGCAAATGATCCCTGAATCAGATCGAAAATAATAGAAGAAAAATTATTCAAATCGGTGTAGCCGTTTTTCAGTTTTGAACGACCTAACGCACACAAATTCATTTATATATATGTATATAGATAGCAAAAGTCTTGTAGAATTCTCAAAGGTTGGTATTGGAAAAACTTAAATTTATGTTGCATATACGAAAGGGTTATATAAAAGAAATTTATTTAGGGCGACATCTGACAAAATTTTTTCCATCCACTCTGATTCATATACTGGTGCGTAAAACAACCAAAGCCGCATGAATAATAACAACCAAACTCGTACTATTAGCTAAAATGTTGATAAATTGGAGAATTTCCAATTTTTTTTTGCTGTAAATGAACAGTCAGTCCGATCTAAACAAAGGAAAGAAAAAATTTCTGAAATCGGTCAAACCGTTTTTGAGTAATATCTAAAATATTTTTTTAATTGAAGTTTTTTAAATAAATTTTTTTGTCGTAAATGATCCCTGAATCAGTTCAAAAATAATAGAAAAAAAATTATTCAAATCGATGTAGCCGTTTTTCAGTTTTGAACGACCTAACGCACACAAATTCATTTTTATATATATAGGTTACAAAAGTCTTGTGGAATTCTCAAAGGTTGGCATTGGAAAAATTTAAATTTGTGTTGCGTATACGAAAGGGTTATATAAAAGAAATTTATTTAGGGCGACATCTGACAAAATTTTTTCCATCCACTCTGATTCATATACTGGTGCGTAAAACAACCAAAGCCGCATGAATAATAACAACCAAACTCGTACTATTAGCAAAAATATTGATAAATTGAAGATTTTCCATTTTTTTTTTTGCTGTAAATGAAATGATTTCGGTCCGATTGAAATAAAGGAAAGAAAAAATTTTTGAAATCGGTCAAACCGTTTTTGAGTAAAAGCTAAAATATTTTTTAATTGAAGTTTTCTAAATAAATTTTTTTTCGCAAATGATCCCTGAATAAGATCGAAAATAATAGAAAAAAAATTATTCAAATCGATGTAGCCGTTTTTCAGTTTTGAACGACCTAACGCACAAAAATTCATTTTTATATATATAGATTACAAAAGTCTTGTGGAATTCGCAAAGGTTGGCATTGGAAAAATTTAAATTTGTGTTGCATATACGAAAGGGTTATATAAAAGAAATTTATTTAGGGCGACATCTGACAAAATTTTTTCCATACACTCTGATTCATATACTGGTGCGTAAAACAACCAAAGCCGCATGAATAATAACAACCAAACTCGTACTATTAGCTAAAATATTGATAAATTGGAGAATTTCCAATTTTTTTTGCTGTAAATGAACAGTCAGTCCGATCTAAATAAAGGAAAGAAAAAATTTCTGAAATCGGTCAAACCGTTTTTGAGTAATATCTAAAATATTTTTTAATTGAAGTTTTTTAAATAAATTTTTTTCTCGTAAATGATCCCTGAATCAGATCGAAAATAATAGAAAAACAAGTATTCAAATCGGTGTTGCCGTTTTTCAGTTTTGAACGACCTAACGCACACAAATTCGTTTTTATATATATAGATTGCAAAAGTTTGTGGAATTCTCAAAGGTTGGCATTGGAAAAATTTAAATTTATGTTGTATATACGAAAGGGTTATATAAAAGAAATTTATTTAGGGCGACATCTGACAAAATTTTTTCCATCCACTGATTCATATACTGGTGCGTAAAACAACCAAAGCCGCATGAATAATAACAACCAAAGTCGTACTATTAGCTAAAATATTGATAAATTGAAGAGTTTCCAATTTTTTTTGCTGTATATTAACAGTCAGTCCGATCGAAACAAAGTAGAGAAAAAATGTTTGAAATCGGTCAAACCGTTTTTGGGTAATAGCTAAAATATTTTTTAATTGAAGTTTTTTAAATAAATTTTTTTGTCGCAAATGATCCCTGAATCAGATCGAAAATAATAGAAAAACAAGTATTCAAATCGGTGTTGCCGTTTTTCAGTTTTGAACGCCCTAACGCACACAAATTCGTTTTTATATATATAGATTGCAAAAGTTTGTGGAATTCTCAAAGGTTGGCATTGGAAAAATTTAAATTTATGTTGCATATACGAAAGGGTTATATAAAAGAAATTTATTTAGGGCGACGTCTACAAAATTTTTTCCATCCACTGATTCATATACTGGTGCGTAAAACAACCAAAGCCGCATGAATAATAACAACCAAATTCGTACTATTAGCTAAAATATTGATAAATTGGAGAATTTCCAATTTTTTTTTGCTGTAAATGAAATGATTTCGGTCCGATTGAAATAAAGGAAAGAAAAAATTTTTGAAATCGGTGAAACCGTTTTTGGGTAAAAGCTAAAATATTTTTTAATTGAAGTTTTCTAAATAAATTTTTTTTCGCAAATGATCCCTGAATAAGATCGAAAATAATACAAAAGAAATTATTCAAATCGATGTAGCCGTTTTTCAGTTTTGAACGACCTAACGCACACAAATTCATTTTTATATATATAGATTACAAAAGTCTTGTGGAATTCGCAAAGGTTGGCATTGGAAAAATTTAAATTTGTGTTGCATATACGAAAGGGTTATATAAAAGATATTTATTTAGGGCGACATCTGACAAAATTTTTTCCATCCACTGATTCATATACTGGTGCGTAAAACAACCAAAGCCGCATGAATAATAACAACCAAAGGCGTACTATTAGCTAAAATATTGATAAATTGAAGATTTTCCAAATTTCGTTTTGCTGTAAGTGAACAGTCAGTCCGATCAAATAAAGGAAAGAAAAAGTTTTTGAAATCGGTCAAACCGTTTTTTAGTAATATCTAAAATATTTTTTAATTGAAGTTTTTTAAATAAATTTTTTTGTCGTAAATGATCCCTGAATAAGATCGAAAATAATACAAAAGAAATTATTCAAATCGGTGTAACCGTTTTTCAGTTTTGATCGAACTAACGCACACAAATTCATTTATATATATATAGATTGCAAAAGTCTTGTGGAATTCTCAAAGTTTGGTATTGGAAAAACCTAAATTTATGTTGCATATACGAAAGGGTTATATAAAAGAAATTTATTTAGGGCGACATTTGACAAAATTATTTCCATCCACTCTGATTCATATACTGGAGCGTAAAACAACCAAAGCCGCATGAATAATAACAACCAAACTCGTACTATTAGCTAAAATATTGATAAATTGAAGATTTTCCATTTTTTTTTGCTGTAAATTAACAGTCAGTCCGATCGAAATAAAGGAAAGAAAAAATTTTTGAAATCGGTCAAACCGTTTTTGGGTAATAGCTAAAATATTTTTTAATTGAAGTTTTTTAAATAAATTTTTTTGTCGCAAATGATCCCTGAATCAGACCGAAAATAATAGAAAAAAAAATATTCAAATCGGTGTAGCCGTTTTTCAGTTTTGAACGACCTAACGCACACAAATTAATTTTTATATATTTAGATTGCAAAAGTCTTGTGGAATTCTCAAAGGTTGGCATTCGAAAAATTTAAATTTATGTTGCATATACGAGAGGGTTATATAAAAGAAATTTATTTAGGGCGACATCTGACAAAATTTTCTCCATCCACTCTGATTCATACACTGGTGCGTAAAACAACCAACCGCATGAATAAATTGAAGATTTTCCAAATTTTTTTTTTTGCTATAAATGAACAGTCAGTCCGGTCTAAATAAAGGAAAGCAAAAATTTCTGAAATCGGTCAAACCGTTTTTGAGTAATATCAAAAATATTTTTAATTGAAGTTTTTTAAATAAATTTTTTTGTCGTAAATGATCCCTGAATCAGTTCAAAAATAATAGAAAAAAAATTATTCAAATCGATGTAGCCGTTCTTCAGTTTTGAACGACCTAACGCACACAAATTCATTTTTATATATATAGGTTACAAAAGTCTTGTGGAATTCTCAAAGGTTGGCATTGGAAAAATTTAAATTTGTGTTGCATATACGAAAGGGTTATATAAAAGAAATTTATTTAGGGCGACATCTGACAAAATTTTTTCCATCCACTCTGATTCATATACTGGTGCGTAAAACAACCAAAGCCGCATGAATAATAACAACCAAACTCGTACCAATAGCTAAAATATTGATAAATTGAAGATTTTCCAATTTTTTTGTTTTGCTGTAAATGAAATGATTTCAGTCCGATTGAAATAAAGGAAAGAAAAAATTTTTGAAATCGGTCAAACCGTTTTTGGGTAAAAGCTAAACTATTTTTTAATTGAAGTTTTCTAAATAAATTTTTTTTCGCAAATGATCCCTGAATAAGATCGAAAATAATAGAAAAAAAATTAATCAAATCGATGTAGCCGTTTTTCAGTTTTGAACGACCTAACGCACACAAATTCATTTTTATATATATAGATTACAAAAGTCTTGTGGAATTCGCAAAGGTTGGCATTGGAAAAATTTAAATTTGTGGTGCATATACGAAAGGGTTATATAAAAGAAATTTATTTAGGGCGACATCTGACAAAATTTTTTCCATCCACTCTGATTCATATACTGGTGCGTAAAACAACCAAAGCCGCATGAATAATAACAACCAAACTCGTACCAATAGCTAAAATATTGATAAATTGAAGATTTTCCAATTTTTTGTTTTGCTGTAAATGAAATGATTTCAGTCCGATTGAAATAAAGGAAAGAAAAAATTTTGAAATCGGTCAAACCATTTTTGGGTAAAAGCTAAAATATTTTTTAATTGAAGTTTTCTAAATAAATTTTTTTTCGCAAATGATCCCTGAATAAGATCGAAAATAATAGAAAAAAAATTAACAAGGTATTTGTTTAACCGGCTTTAGGTCCAATTTTAAGTATTAAAACACCAAAAATTGTTTTTTCTTTAGTTTACCAATATATTTCGGTTACACACGGTAACCGTCTTCAGGGCTTTGAACTATAAGCAAATTACAGAAACATAAAATAAAAATACAATTGACATAAAAAATTGAACAAACATGAACATTTCTCTACATACATTATTTTACACGTCTTCGTTGTTTAACGTGGAGCTAGTCACTGTCCGCATATTGTTTATCAAAAGTTTGTAGTAGCTCGCGCAGTTATCAATGTCCGTTTTGTAATTCATTCGTATGTTAGTCGGTGTGTTTAAAATATGAAGTACTTCTAAAGTCAATCTCTTATTATAATGTTTCTCTTCCTGAAGTATTGTTGTTTGGTTAAAGTTCGGAGAGTGGTTTTTCGTCGTACAGTGTGTCATAAGTGCTGTTTTTTGGTGAGTTGCTTCGTGGCAATGTTTAAAATCTGATTTATGTTGGGCTAGTCGAGTTTTTAATTTAGCTTTGGTTGTGCCCACATATATATTATTGCATGTTTCCATGTCATTTCCATTACATGGTATTTTATATATCACATTGCTTCTATCCGCCTGAGGTACCTTAGATTTTGTTCTGTTGAATAAATTTTTTAATGTGTTAATTGGCTTGTGCGCTATTCTAACTTTTTCTTTATTATAACAATTCGAGTTTGCTAAGCGCTCTGATAAATTTGGTACATAACATAATGACTTGAAAATTTCAGGTTTTTGTGATTCCCGTTGACTAGCTTGTGATGTACATCTTTTAATTAGGGTATTTGTAATATTTTCAGGAAAATCTTGACTTTTTAATAATACTTTTGCTTCTTCTTTGATCTCTTCGTGGTAAGCGTCATCTGATATATTTAGCATACGTCGTATACAGCCCATTGCTGTATTTATTATCATCGTCTTTGGGTGTTTCGAATGAAAATTAATGATTCGTCCTGTAGATGTGGGTTTCTTATACCACTTTAACTTCAATTGGTTGCCTCGTCGAATAATAATTGAGTCAAGATATGGCAATTTTCCGTCGTCTTCGAGTTCCGTTGTGAACTTTATATGTTTGTTATAGGAATTTAATGCGTCAAGTGTGTTTTGTACCTCATCTTCATTTATTATGGCGAATAGGTCGTCCACGTACTTCGTGACTAATCTTGGTACTCTTGTTAACTTTTTCATTGTATTCTCCAACAACTCTTCCATCACGATGAAAATGAACAGTCAGTCCGATCGAAATAACGGAAAGAAAAAAATTTTGAAATCGGCCAAACCGTTTTTGAGTAATAGCTAAAATATTTTTTAAGTGAAGTTTTTTAAATAAATTTTTTTGTCGCAAATGAGCCATGAATCAGATCGAAAATAATAGAAAAACAATTATTCAAATCGGTGTAACCGTTTTTCAGTTTTGAACGACCTACCGCACACAAATTCATTTTTATATATATCGATTGCAAAAGTCTTGTGGAAATCTCAAAGGTTGGCATTCGAAAAATTTAAATTTATGTTGCATATACGAAAGGGTTATATAAAAGAAATTAATTTAGGGCAACATCTGACAAAATTTTTTCCATCCAGTCCAATTCATATACTGGTGCGTGAAACAATCAAAGCCGCATGAATAGTAACAACCAAACTCGTACTATTAGCTAAACTGATAATAAATTGAAGATTTTCCATTTTTTTTTTTTTTTTTTGCTTTAAATGAACAGTCAGTCCGATCGAAATAAAGGAAAGGGAAAATTTTTGAAATCGGTCAAACCGTTTTCGGGTAATAACTAAAATATTTTTTAATTAAAGTTTTTTAAATAAATTTTTGCGTCGCAAATGATCCCTGAATCAGATCGAAAATAATAGAAAAAAAAAATTATTCAAATCCCTGTAACCGTTTTTCAGTTTTGAACGACCTAACGCACACAAATTCATTTTTATATATATAGATAACAAAAGGCTTGTGGAATTCCCAAAGGTTGACATTGGAAAAATTTAAATTTGTGTTGCATATACGAAAGGGTTATATAAAAGAAATTTATTTAGGGCGACATCTGACAAAATTTTTTCCATCCACTCCAATTCATATACTGGTGCGTGAAACAACCAAAGCCGCATGAATAGTAACAACCAAACTCGTACTATTAGCTAAACTGATGATAAATTGAAGATTTTCCTTTTTTTTTTTTTTGCTTTACATGAACAGTCAGTCCGATCGAAATAAAGGAAAGAAAAAATTTCTGAAATCGGTCAAATCGTTTTTGAGTAATATCTAAATTATTTTTTAAATGAAGTTTTTTAAATAAATTTTTTTGTCGTAAAATCAGATCGAAAATAATAGACAAAAAACAAAATTGAAACGAAAGGGTTATATAAAAGAAATTTATTTAGGGCGACATCTGACAAAATTTTTTCCATCCACTCTGATTCATATACTGGTGCGTAAAACAACCAAAGGCGCATGAATAATAACAACCAAACTCGTACTATTAGCTAAAATATTGATAAATTGAAGATTTTCCAATTTTTTTTTGCTGTAAATGAACAGTCAGTCCGATCGAAATAAAGGAAAGAAAAAATTTTTGAAATCGGTCAAACCGTTTTTGAGTAATAGCTAAAATATTTTTTAATTGAAGTTTTTTAAATAAATTTTTTTGTCGCAAATGATCCCTGAGTCAGGCCGAAAATAATAGAAAAACAATTATTCAAATCGGTGTAGCGGTTTTTCAGTTTTGAACGACCTAACGTACACAAATTCATTTATATATATATATAGATTGCAAAAGTCTTGTGGAATTCTCAAAGGTTGGTATTGGAAAAACTTAAATTTATGTTGCATATACGAAAGGGTTATATAAAAGAAATTTATTTAGGGCGACATTTGACAAAATTTTTTCCATCCACTCTGATTCATATACTGGTGCGTAAAACAAGCAAAGCCGCATGAATAATAACAACCAAACTCGTACTACTAGCTAAAATCTTGATAAATTGAAGATTTTCCAATTTTTTTTTTTTGCTGTAAATGAGCAGTCAGTCCGATCGAAATAAAGGAAAGGAAAAATTTTTGAAATCGGTCAAACCGTTTTTGAGTAATAGCTTAAATATTTTTTAATTGAAGTTTTTTAAATAAATTTTTTTGTCGTAAATGATCCCTGAATCAGTTCAAAAATAATAGAAAAAAAATTATTCAAATCGATGTAGCCGTTCTTCAGTTTTGAATGACCTAACGCACACAAATTCATTTTTATATATATAGGTTACAAAAGTCTTGTGGAATTCTCAAAGGTTGGCATTGGAAAAATTTAAATTTGTGTTGCATATACGAAAGGGTTATATAAAAGAAATTTATTTAGGGCGACATCTGACAAAATTTTTTCCATCCACTCTGATTCATATACTGGTGCGTAAAACAACCAAAGCCGCATGAATAATAACAACCAAACTCTTACCAATAGCTAAAATATTGATAAATTGAAGATTTTCCAATTTTTTTGTTTTGCTGTAAATGAAATGATTTCAGTCCGATTGAAATAATGGAAAGAAAAAATTTTTGCAATCGGTCAAACCGTTTTTGGGTGAAAGCTAAAATATTTTTTAATTGAAGTTTTCTAAATAAATTTTTTTTCGCAAATGATCCCTGAATAAGATCGAAAATAATAGAAAAAAAATTATTCAAATCGATGTAGCCGTTTTTCAGTTTTGAACGACCTAACGCACACAAATTCATTTATATATATATAGATTACAAAAGTCTTGTGGAATTCGCAAAGGCTGGCATTGGAAAAATTTAAATTTGTGTTGCATATACGAAAGGGTTATATTAAAGAAATTTATTTAGGGCGACATCTGACAAAATTTTTTCCATCCACTCTGATTCATATACTGGTGCGTAAAACAACCAAAGTCGCATGAATAATAACAACCAAACTCGTACTATTAGCTAAAATATTGATAAATTGAAGAATTTCCAATATTTTTTTTGCTGTAAATGAACAGTCAGTCCGATCGAAATAAAGGAAAGAAAAAATTTTTGAAATCGGTCAAACCGTTTTTGG